>NC_091469.1:391997052-394397052 GCF_036971445.1 Narcine bancroftii
TCTTGTTATTTGAAATGGAACAGATATCTGTCCATTTGTCACTACTTTAGCTTTAGATTCACTATATAATGCCTTAATCCAGTTTATAATAGTCTGCCAAAACCCAAATTTATCCAACACCTTAAATAAAAAGTCCCATTCTAATCCATTAAATACATTTTCCCTATCCAAAGCCACTGCAACTCTTAAATCTCTTTTTTTTGTGCTAATTGCATGATACTAAATATTCTAGTTACATTATTCACTGATAATCTCTTTTGCACAAAACCTGCCTGATCCATATTAATTAAATTAGGTAGAAATTTAGTAAATCTATTTGCTAAAATATTAGCCACAATTTTATATTCTGCATTTACCAATGATGCAGGTCTATAAGATGAAGGTTTTAAAAGATCTCTATCTGTTTTTGGTATCACAGTACAGGTAATCATTCTGAAAATGATTCTGTAAGTATATGAGTTATTGATGCCTGATTTCCATAAAATGGGAATTTGTAAATCTTTAAATTATTTTTATTGCTTTGTAATAAACTCATTGCTTCTAACTGTGTAATTTAAGTACTCAATTCTATCAGCTCCTCTAATTTGAATCTTTGTAAATTTATCTGAGATAAATATCCATCTATTTTATTTTCATCCTTTTAAAGATTCTGACCTATATAATTTAGAATAAAATCTCTTAAAAGATTCATTTATTTCTTGAGGTTTATAACTGATAGTATTAGTCATTCTTTCTTTGGCTTGGCTTCGCGGACGAAGATTTATGGAGGGGGTAAAAAGTCCACGTCAGCTGCAGGCTCGTTTGTGGCTGACCAGTCCGATGCGGGACAGGCAGACACGATTGCAGCGGTTGCAAGGGAAAATTGGTTGGTTGGGGTTGGGTGTTGGGTTTTTTATGAAATTTGTTCTTTTTTTAATTGCTGATCATTCACCAATTTCATCCCTTTGCTTAATTCTAATGATTGTTTTCTCTGTTCTATAAGTTTGCAATGTATTATATTGAAGCTTTTTTATTAATCAAATCTCTCTTTATCTTCAGAACTCCTCCTTTAAAATCTTTTTCAAACTTATCTAACTCTTTCATATATTCCCTTTTAATTTTGAAGTAAAACTTATAATTTGTTCTTAAACACACTTTTATTGCATCCCATATTACAAACTAAAAGTTCAAATTTATTTCAGTCTCCACCTATATACTAATTTCTCTTTAACAGGCATTACAATTGTCTTTAATAAAGGTGAATGATCAGACAAAATTCTTGCAGGCCACTGCACTTCCTTCTGCAAATGGATCCTTCACTTCCTCATTGGGAAATCACAGTCAGTGCAGATTGGTAACAACATCTGCCCACTGACAGTGAACACAGGTGCACCTCAAAGATGTTTGCTTAGCCCAGGGTCTACTCTCTCTACACCCACGACTGTGTGGCTAGGCTCAATTCAAATGCCACCTACAAATTTGCTTGATACACCACAATTGTTAGGAGAATCACAGATGGCAATAAGGAAGCATGCAGGAGTGAGATGGATCAGCTAGTTGGGTGGTGCACAATAACAACCTTGCACTCAATGTTAGTAAAATTAAGGAATTGATTGTGAACTTCAGGAAGGGAAAACCAGAACACAAACCAGTCTTCATTGAGCGGTCAGCAGTGGGGAGGATAAGGAACTTCAAGTTCCTGGGTGCCAACATCTCTGAAGATTTATCCACAGGCCATCATGTCAATTCATTCATGAAGAAGATTTGCCACTGGCTATATTTTGTGATGAGTTTGAGGAGATTTGGTATGTCAGCAAAGACTCTTGCAAATTTCTACAGATGTACAGTAGAGAGAATTTTGACTGGTTGCATCATTGTCTGATATGGAGGTGGCAATTCACAGGACAGGAAAAGGCTATAGAGGCTTCACCTGATACACATCGGAAATGTTTTTAAACACAAAGTTCAACACATTTGCTCCTCTCATAACAAACTCCACATTCTGATGGAATTTAAATAGCCCTGATGAGGTTTGCCTGGTTGAAATCCCCAGTGGTAATAATCAGTCTGTCAGGGTCTGCAGTCTGCTTATAGCCCCATATGGTTCCTAGACCACCTCCGTAGCATCGGCACTGGTGGGGATGTGCACTCCAACTATGAGAACTGTGATAAATAAGATGGTCTGCATCTGACAGTCACAAATTCCATCAGTGCTGAGCAGTGACTGGAGACTAGTACAGAGTTCTTACACCATTCTGTGTTGATGTAAACATATAAGCCACCATCACGGTCTTTATCACACCGAACAACATTTCTATCAGCCTGAAATAAAGTAAGCCCATCTAGCTGAATAAAGGCATCCAGGACTCTGTTTCTGAGTCACGTTTCAGTGAAGACCAAAACACAGCAGACCTCTGGAGTCAGTTGTGGTCCATTTTTTTTCACCAGGGAACAGATATTGACGAGCAGGATGGATGGGAGAGCCAGGCGGCAGGGGTTTGCCCTCAGCCTAGCCCTAGTCCCGCAGCAGCCCGTGGACAATAATTCTGATTCTGCCCAAATTAAAGTACATCACTGAAATGTATTAGACACTTTAGTGCACATTGCCACAGGAAGGAAGGCGACAGCAACATAACTGTGGATTAAACGGCTTTACCTTTCATATATTTGTCAGATGAGCCCAAAGATAAATGCAAATAAAGGAGTTGGATATTCAATTTCAAGTTTATTTATCATCCAATTGCATAAGTCAGCAAACTCCAAGACCTGGGACTCAACTCCCCACTGTACAATTGGATCATCGATTTTCTCACCTCCAGACCACAATTAGTGAGGATTGATTGGTAAGAACATCTCCTCCACAATCTCCATCATTACTGGAGAACCACAGGGCTGTGTTCTTAGTCCCCTGCTCCTTGTCTACAGAAAAAGAATCTCAAGGTTGTTTGTAATATCATATGATAATATAAATCTGAAATCTGCAACCTGATGAAACAGTGTCCTCCAGTCCTTAGTACAAAACATGCAACACACAGATATAAGTGTTATATTTGCAGAACAAATATACTTTCATAAAATAAATAAACATTATTTAATAACTAGGTGTCTTGGATGGTTAGTGTGAGCAGATCATTTAGTTATTCAGCACATTCACTGCCCGTGGGGGAAAAAGCTTGATGGCATTGGCTCTGATACTCCTGCATCTCTTTCCAGACATGAGTAGTTAGAAGTTGCTGTGGACGCGGTGGTAGGCGTCCTGTAGAAAGTTGATATAATGGTGGCTGGTAGCCTTACCCCCTTCAGTCTTCTCAGGAAGTGCACTTTCCTGACAAAAGAGGAGATGTTGCACTGTATGTCCATGATAAGTCACTTGTTAAGTGATCTGTGAGGAACTCGTGCTCTCCACTCTCTTCACTAGTGAGTTATTACTGTGTTGTGGAAGGTGGCTGTTCCTGGCTCTCCTGAAATCCACTATCATCTCCTTTGTCTTATCCCTATTGAGAATCAGGTTGTTACACTCACACCATATTGCGAGATTTTTCAGCTCTTCTCTGTAGTGTGACTTATCATTGTTGCTGATGAGGCCAGCTATCATTGCATCATCTGCAAACTTGATGACACTTTTGGAACTGCATCTGGCATTGCAGTCGTGGATCAGTAGAGTGAACAGGAGTAGGCTGAGCGCACAGCCCTGAGGTGATTCAGTGATCAGCTTGACAGTGCATGACATACGGCTACCGACTGGCTTAGACTGTTTTTTTCTTTTAGGGAGATCAGAATCCAGTTACAGAGAGGGATGTTGAGTCCCAGCGAGGACAGCTTCACCACCAGCCTCTGGGAATTATAGTATTAAAAGCTGAGATGAAGTCGATCAACGGCAGACTGGTGTATGAGGTGTCGATCTCCAGGTGGCTCAAGACAGAGTGGAGGGACAAGGCTATAGCATCATCAGTGGAATGGTTTCTTCTTTAGGCAAATTAAAATGGGTCTAGCTTCTCTGGGAGGGGTGCTTTGATGCGTTCCATCACCAGACGGTCAAAGCATTTCATAATGATGGAAGTCAGTGCCATGGGGTCATTGAGGCTGTTATTGTCATCCTCTTTTGTACCAGCACAATGGTGGTTGTCTTGAATGGACTGCTGCAGTGATGTGCTGAAGATGTCTGTAATGTCTTCCATCAGTTAGTCTGTGCAGTTCTTCAGTACCCAATCAGGTATATTGACTGGTCCCACTGCCTTGTGCTGATTCTTCTTAGATACTTTTCCTGTCAACTCAGCCTCGGCTATGCAGGAGGCCCATTCATTAGTGGACATGGAGCTTTCTTCAGCATCAGGTTGTTCTCATCGAAGAAGATGCAAAGATCACTGAATCACCTCAGGGCTGTGCAAAGAAATCTGTCTGGAAGGGGGCGTCAATGTCTTTGAGTTGAAAGGTTGTCTTGTGACTTGTTATAGTTTTGTTCCCTTTCCATGTGTACTTTGTATTGCAGGTGTTGCACAGCTGTCTTCGGATCTTCTGTGGATACCCATTGTTACGAGCCCTGTGAACCGATAAATCCAGCAGCAGTAGATATTCACCAAGACAAATGGTTACTTAAAAATGTTGCTTTTAATTATCTTTAAACATGAAAACAGAATTAAGCTTTAACTTATCTATTATTAATTTAACCTAACTTAACCCCTTTCTAATTCTAAGTGCACGTGTATGTAATGTATGTGTAAGTTCAGAAAAGTTTTTTGGTTCACAGTTCAATCTCACTTCTCATTCCTCCAAGTTCACTGGATGAAGGCAATTCTTATACTGTGCACAGAATTTACCATGTATAAAGTTCACCAGGCTTTGGTGGCTCGAAAGGTAAATGGTTACTGCTTAGGTAGGTGCTTGTTGGTTTTCAGAGAGAGATGAGCTATTCCAGGACATCCACAACTGATGTACTTCCATCAGTCACCGCAGTGTCTTGCTGATTAAACTTGCCCCATCAGGGTTCTCCAGATGATAACCTCTTTCTTTCAGGTCACCACAAAGTTCCTTTTCATTTCTCTTATTCCAAGTGAAGCATTAGACAGCCATTAGACTCCTCTTGCATGAACCACAAGGGCTGTAACTAGGCCATCTTACAAATTTGGCTTCTTGCCAGCTTGTCCTTTTCAACATTGTACAAGTGATCTCTTTGTGTGTGTCTCTCTCTCTCTCTCTCTCTCTCTCTCTCTCTCTCTCTCTCTCACTCATTGAGACTGAGTGAAAGCCTGTTTGACTCTTTCTGCTTACAAAACCACATGATTCTCTTACAACAGCAAGTCTCCTGCAGACAATAGTGGAGCCAGCATTCTTTTTCATCTGTTGCTTTTAGGTAAACAAGAATCCATTATTGACATCTCTTGAGCACTCTTCAAAGCTCCTACATCAGGGTGTGAGAAGCTACTGTGTCTAACATAGCTCCAGTATTTCAAATAAGATCTGTTTTAAAGTGTTTAGATTTGACCTACTCTAACAAACCTTTCCCAATTTATCTCCCATAAACATATCTATCTATCTATATACTCTGTCACACCACACTTTGCCTTCTGGATTGCACAGGAGAGTTCAAACCTGGCTGATAGTGTCTCCTGTCCTGAAGGCAACATCACAAACTCTGGCAAGTGTTCGGTCCTCTGCAACCAACCATGGTTTCTGGTTAATCCTGGTAGTGAAGCATTTGATCTCAGTGACAACTTCAATGCACTTGCTAATGTAGCCAGTTGCTGAACTCATGTACTCCTTGATGCTTACTTGACCATTGTAGGTGGCCACTTTCCTGAAATTGCTTCAGTCTATGGTCTCAAAGAAGTCATGTAGCATTACTGTTGACCTTCTCAAACCCACCCCCCTCTCCTCTCCAGTCACATCCTGATCTCCCTGTGACCTGGCTTAGTTAGTTTTGACAGAGGTCTGTATGCCTGGGTTAGCAGGATGGATATATGATCCGAGTAACTAAGGTGGGGGCGAGGAGCATCCTTGTAACCCCAGGGACATTGGTATATATACACTCAATCCAGGTGATTCTCTGCTGGCAAAGTTGACATGCTGCTTAAAGAGTTGTAAGACTGTTTTCAGGTTGACATGGTGGAAGTTGTCAGCTACAATCATGGAAGTGACAGGGTGGGACTTTTGGGTTTTGCAGGTGGCACTGTAAAGTTCCTTCATGGCTTCACCCTTATTAGCTGAAGGCAGAATGTAAACTGCGGCTGTCAGTGTGGCCAAGAATTCCCTGGGCAGGTAGAAGGATCTGCATTTCACTGTCAGGTCCATCTCTGCTGAGCAGAAGGTATTTACAACAGAGACATTAGTGCACCAGTTCTTGATTATGTAAATTCAGGGTCTCCCACCTTGAGTCTTGCCAGAAGCAGCAGTGCCCTGAAGGGGATGAGGCCATCAAGCTGGATCACTGAATCTGGAATGGTGTCCTGGAGCTACAGTTAGCCTTCGTAAAGAGATTTAGCTCAGTATGAGGATTTTAGTATCACTTTATCACTTTAGGATTACTTTATATGATTTATGTACATTGTGTGACTGCTTTGCTGAACATCTGCACTCTGTCTGTAGGTTCAAGATGCAACTATCAGTTTCCAGCTATTTTAATTCCCCTCACTGTTCCCACACTGACATGTCAGTCCTCGGCCTCATCCATCGCCATGGCAAGGCTAAATGTAAATTTATGGAGCAACACATCATATTTCTCCTGGACAGCCTTCAACCCAAGTGCATGAATTTTGAATTTTCCAATTTTGGCTAGCCCTCACCTGTATCCAGTTCTCTCGTCCTTGTTTTCGCATTTCTCTCTTTCTTTCTACCCCCAAATGGTCTCCTCCCCTTCCTGTATCTTCACCTCCCCCACTTTCTTCTTTCCAATACCCTATTACCTCTTGCCTCTTCCCCAACCCATCATGATTTTGTCCCCCATTTTCTGTACATCTGCCTTCTCATTTTAATTGATAAAGGGTCCTGAGCCGAAGTGTTAATTGTCCATTTCTCTCCATAGAAAATGGATGATCCAAATTGATTTTATTTAAGTTAATGTTATTTTAGTTAATGTTAATTTAGTTAACAAGTTATTGAAAAACAAACAAAAGATCAATTTTATTTGATAATTGGTTAATTTATTTGACTAAATAGTTTAATCATTGAATAAATAATAAACAACTAATTTTGAACTGCTACTTAAAATGATGTGAAATGCAGTGGTATAAAGTTTGGAAAGGTTCTGAAATTGACAGTCAGTGTTAATAAGTTTAATTCACATTTTTCTGTCTTCTTAAATTCTTAAACCTAATTCATTAATTCTGATTGATTGATGAAAACATTTTATGGTTAGTGTTCAGCCCTAGAAAAGCATCATATGTGTTTGTTGGAGGAAGTTGCAATGAATCCAAGGTGATGCTTATATTCGAAAAGGAGGATGAAAGAAGCATTGGCTTCATTTCAAAGTTCAGATTTATTGTCATTGACCTCACATATCATCCTGAGATTCTTTTTCCTGTGGGCCAGGCAGAATTACCATTTATTTGTAATTCAAAAATCTTTACTCAGGAATACATGTAAACAAATAAAGAAATGTAAGCAAACTGCAATATAGAGAGAAAAACACAATAAAGTGCAAGAGTAAGAGTCCTTAAAAGAATTCCCGATTGAGTTTATTGTTGAGGAGTCTAATGGTGGAGGGGTAGCAGCTGTTCCTGAACCTGGTGGTGTGAGTCTTGTGGCACCAATACCTCTTTCCTGATGGCAGCAGTGAGAAAAGAGCATATACTGGGTGGTGTGGATCCTTGAAGATTGCTGCTGTCCCTTGATGGCAGCATTCTTGCCTATGTTCTCAATGGTGGGGAGGGTTTTGCCTGTGATGTCTTGGGCTGTGTCCACAATCTTTTGAAGGGCTTTACGCTCAAAGGTATTGGTGTCCACATACTAGAATGTGATGTGGTTGGTCAGCATACTTTCCACCACACATCTGTAAAAATTTGCCAGTGTTTCCAATGTCATGCTAAATGCCCACAAACTCCTGAGGAAGTAGAGGCACTAACATGGTTTCTTCATTATGCCTTGTGTGTGTTGGGCCCAGGAAAGGTCCTCTTAGATAGTGACTCCCAATAACTTAAATTTGCTCATCCTCTCCACCTCTGATCCCCCAATGATCACTGGTTCGCACACATCTGGTTTTCCCTTCCTAAAGTCAATAATCAGCTGCTTGACATAGAGTACAATTCTGTTGTTGTTGGTCCATCATTCAGCCAAGTTTTATAGTGTATATAATGTATTAGAATCAATATTCAGCTATCACCTACATGATAACTGAGTCAAATGTTGCAAATAGTGTTTATGTCTCAATGGGAGAGCTGTGTTTAATGCTGGGTACAATGTTTTCAGAATTACGTCAAAGTCTTGGAAAGGGTACAGAAGAGATTTTATGGAATGGAGCCAAGACATATTCTGGAAATCTGGATTTGCTCTACTCAAAGCTGAGTTAGGAAGAGTTCAAAGATTTTGAAAGAGTAATTAAGAAGAAACTCTTTCTAATGGCTTTAAGATAAGTAAAGAGAGAACACAGATTTAAGGTGATTGGTAACTAAATCAAAGACAAGCAGTAGGAAGTACTTCCCTTCAGATGAGAAATGTTTTGGCTAAGGAGTGGTAAAAGCAGATTAGGAACTTCCAAAAGCAAACAGAATAATATTTAAATAGACAAAAAAAGAGTTGTACACAAAATATAGTTTGTGGATTTATACCACAGATGGTGACGTAGACATATCCTGATTAACTTTAGGTTCTTTGAGAAAGAAACATCATAGGAAGAAAAAAAATGAACATTTTGTTCTACTGCATAGCGATGAAGCCTTTATAGTTCCTCAGTTACCTTAAATGACGTGTCAGAAACAAAGTACACAGATTTGCTGAAGATACTAAACTGAGTGGGGCATTGAAAACAGCATATCAGAAAATGACACGTGTCAGATAGAACACAAAGATGTGTACGGTAACATTTTGATTAAATTCAATGCAAAATGCTGGGGACAGAGTGGAAGAGTAGAATATGGTGTATGTTTGGTGAAAAGGTTTAAAATGGCCAAAAACAAAAGAACAGAAGGAGGTGTCTTTGTGGGAGCTGCACTAAACCCATAAAACCATGCAGAGCAGATGTTCAGAAAGCTAGGAGCATTGTACTGTATTGTTGATAGAAATATAAATCTGAAAATGTGTTCAAGCTGTGCCAAACAGCAGAGTGATCTGGTATTCATATCTGGCTAATGTGATGCAGTGGAGATATTGAGGTACTGGAGGTGGTCCTGAGAAGGTATAGAAAAATCCCTCAGTTCAGCAGTCTGTTTTATGATGACAATCAGAGGAGCTAGTTCATCAATCTTAGAAGGAAATAGAATTATGGAAAATTTCTGACACAGAAAGAGACCATTCAGGTTATCACATCCATGCTAGTATGTATTTAAAACGTGATCTTATAGAGATATACAAGGTGTCAAATGACATGGAAAAGATTAATCTGGAATATCACTTTAAATAGTGAATAGGTGCAGGTCCAGCAATTCTGAGGCAAATTTAGGTCAGATATGAATAAATTCACCACAGAGTGATTAGCATTTAGAATGCACTTGAAATGGAACAGAAGAGGTTAAAGCCTGAAATCATTTACCAGTCATTCTCAATGGAGCCCTACTGCCTCCATGGGACCACAGCACATTTCAGGAAAAAACTTGTTTTCTTTTCAGCGCATGTAACATAAATATTCTTTATGATTTTTTAAATGTAATCGGTAGGAGAGAAGTACAGAAGAAACCAAAGCTTGACTGCTTCACAGGGAAGGAGCATAAACCTTGAGCAGAGTCCTAAGGGGGGTCATAGATAAATAAAAGTTGTTTAAAGAATAAATTAATTTCACAGTAATTGGCTACAGCAGAGTTGGCTATAGTAAGCATTTGGATAAAGGGAGCAAATAATCATTGTATAACATTGGACAGGCACTGAGGTCTTGCATTTAGAGTATCTCCTGGGTCTAGAAATGAGGAAAGCAGTCCCTTGATTAATAGATTGGATTAATAATTTATGGTTAACTCAGATATTAAAAGGGTGATTATTACTCTATGTGGAAGATGCTTTTTTACCTTGAAAAGTGGAAGGAACCTTTGGCATCAAATAAAACTCCTGAAAAGGTTATTTGCTTGGGAGGATTTGTGTCATTTTTTTTCCCACCACAACTCATTCTTCTGCCAAGTAGTCAGGCATTGTTAGCTATAGCTTTATTCTTTTTCCATTATTGTTTAGATTATACAAATTTTATAGAAGGGATTTTTATAGAGAGTGCAGAGAAGGTTCACGAGAATGTTGACAGGATTTCAGGGTCTGAGTTACAGGGAAAGGTTGTGCAGACTGGGGCTTTTTTCTCTGGAGCGTAGAAGATTGAGAGGGGACTTGATAGAGGTGTTTAAGATTTTAAAAGGGACAGACAGAGTAAATGTGGATAGGCTTTTTCAATTAAGAAAGGGGGAGATTCAAACTAGAGGACATGGTTTAAGATTGAAGGGGGAAAATTATAAGGGGAACATGAGGGGAAATTTCTTTACGCAGAGGGTGGTGGGGATGTGGAATGAGCTTCTGGCAGACGTGGATCATTGGTTACATTTAAGGAAAGACTGGATCGTTACATGGATAGGAGGGGACTAGAGGGGTATGGGACTAGGAGGGTGGGTATTTGCTACGGCATGGACTAGTAGGGCCGAACTAGCCTGTTCTGTGCTGTAAGTGGTTATATGGTTATATGGTTATATGACTGGGCCAAGATATTGAATAGACATTTACTAATGACATACTATGACAGACATTAATTAATTTTGTTTACCTTTGCAGTTCATTCTTGTAGTATTTTTCTGACAATGATCTCTTCCTCATTTCTGATAATATTAAATATATTCCTGGTTCATTAACCCCTGAAAAATTAATGGGCTTCCCCTTACAGAAAAGGTCAAATCTGCCGTGGTTTTCAACCTTTTTCTTTCCACTCACATACCACCTTGAGCAATCCCTTACTAATCACAGAGCACTTATGGGTATAGGGATTACTTAAAGTGGTATGTGAGTAGAAAGAAGAAGGTGAGAACCACTGGTCCAATTCTTTTACTTAGTGTTTGTATCTAGTTAGTGAATCTAACCAGTCTTCAACAGATATCCCACCAATGTATTAATTGTGAATGAAGAATCACCCAGTCAGAAGATGTGTTATGGCTCCAATTTACTGGTGATCTTAGTCTGGCAGTACATGATTCCATGGACAGACATGTTGGCAAGGGAATGGGATGGAGAGTTAAAATGGGTGGCCACTGGGAGATCCACAGTATTGCGGTGGACAGAGCCAAGGTGCTCAGCAAAGCAATCTCCCAGTCTGCGAGCAGTGTTTCTGATGTAAAGGAGACCACAGTGGGAGCACTGGATGCAGTAGATGACCCATGCAGATTCACAAATGAAATGTTGCTTCACTTGGAAAGACTGTTTGGGGCCCTGAATGGTGGTGAAGGAGGTGGTGTGGGCATGTGGATCATCTCTTGCAGTCACAGGGGTAGGTCTCAAGGGGATGATTGGTGGGGAGGGAGGAGTGGACAAGAGAGTCATGGAGAGAGCAGTCCCTGCGTAAGGGAGAGAAGGGAGGAGAGGGGAATATGTGTCTGTCCTGGGTAAACTTGTACCTCTCATTTTGTTCATTTTAGATTGGTCACAGTGTTTGAGCTACCAAAAGAAAACAGACACACACACCGAGAGCACTTCAGTTTATACAAGTCTTTATTACTAAATCTAAAGCTGAATTCAAACTACAATATGCAAGCCCTTCCCAATTATACTTATCAATGCCTGGATTGGTCCCAAATGCCAAAGCGAGGCAACAACTGCACACTTGTAGTAGATTGTCTGGGCGCCGATAGCAGCTTCTCCACCTCCCCCGTCCGGGATGTTGGTTGAAATCTAGAAGTTCTTCTTGCTGAGAGATGTTGCCACCTCTTGGAGAGTCTCAAACTTCAGCAATGGGACCTTGGCTTATATTACCCAAAAGTTGTTTACTCATAGCTTATCTCCTTGAATAAATGATTTAATTATCTTCAAGGTCTCCTGACAGTCTGCGACCAACAAAAGACAACTGCATCTCTGGGCCTCATGGTGGAATTTAGATGTGTCTACTAATTCATATGCATCCTGGGCCTCATGGTGTAAATTATATTATGTCTTCCTATTCAACTGCATTCCTTCTTGCATAAGCTGGTCTAAATTCTCCATTACAGTGTCTAGTGGTGGGATCATGTAGTAGGTGGCAGAAATAGCAGAGGAGGATGTGTTGGATGCAGAGGCTGGTGAGGTGGTAGGTGAGGACAAGATGAATCCTGTCCTTGTTGCATGTGGGGGGTAGAGGGGGCCAAGGCAGATGTGCAGGTAATGGAGGATATGTGGGTGAGCGCAGAGTTGATGATGGTAGAGGGAAAGCCACAGTCCTCCCTCCCCACCAATCATCCCCTTGGGACGTACCAATATATTTTTGTTTCCTATAGATCAGGGGTTCCCAATCTTTTTGTTCATCTGTACCCCTTGGGCATTTTTATAGATTCCCATGTACCCCTAAAAAAAACACGACATTGTGCAATATGACTGCAGATTACAACACCATGTATAGTAGTGGTTATTCTCTCAGACCCAATGTACCCCCTGAAAAGTGCAAATGTACCACTGAGGGTACATGTACCCCAGGTTGGGAACCCCTGCTATAGATGCTGAACAGCCCAGCTGAGTTCCTCAAGCATTTCAATGTTTTCATTACAATTACAACATCTGCAGCCTATCGTGTTTCACTAGCATTGCTTGAGGACATGGATGGACATGACAGTGTGAGATGAAGGGGCTGTGGGGTGGTAGGTGAGGAGCTTGTGATGCTGCCTTCAGGACAGGAGACAAGATGGCACTAAGATCAGCCAAGGTTGAATTGTATGCACAGAAGATCCATAGTCAGATGTCTGATACCAGCAACACAAGGTGCATGTAGTAAGGGATATAAACTTTTACAGACAAGTCAACTTTGCGAACAAAGAAAATGATACCTCCCTTCTGTTCAGATTGAACATCTTCTGCACATGGTTTGATGAGAAGAACAGGCTGACACCAAAGAAAACTGCCTCCCCTGATGAATGGGCACCTTGCATAGCCCCAGTCAAGGTGAGGAGAACCCTATCCAAGGTGAACCCACATAAGGCAGAGGGACCAGATAGCATACCTGGTCACGTACAGAAGGACTGTCCAGACCAACAGACGGAGGTCATTGGAGCAGTCCATCATCCCTGCGGGTTTCAAGACAGCCAACATTATTCCGATACCAAAGAGAGCTACAGTAATAGGCCTCAATGACGACCGTCACCATTATGAAATTCTTCGAGATTCTGTTGATGGAATGTATCAAAGTGTAACTCCCAGAGACACTGGACCCATTTCAATTCACCTACAGACAGAATTATTGCACTGATGATGCTATAGAGTTGTCCCTCTGCTCTATGCTGTCCCACCTTGAGAACAACGCCTCATATGCCAAGCCCCTGTTCATTGACTTTAGCTCGGCATTTAATATGATCATACCCCAGAGGATCATGGAGAAGCTGTCCTCGCTGAGATTCAACATCCCTCTCTGTAACTGGATTCTGGAATTCCTAATGTAAAGACCACAGTCTTTCTAGGTTGGCAGGACCGTGATCCCTCGGCCTCCTCCCCTGACCATGGTCCCTCGGCTGCCCGGCTTCCTACTCTGACTGCGGTCCCTCAGCTGCCCGGCCGCCTCCCACAACCGCCAGTCCCTCGGCTGCCTCCCCAGACCGCCGGTCCCCCGGCTGCCTAGCAGTCTCCCCCAGCCATCTTCCTTGACCGCCGGTCCCTCAGCCGCCTCCCCCAACCGCCGGTCCCTCAGCCGCCTCCCCCGACCGCCGGTCCCTCAGCCGCCTCCCCCGACCGCCGGTACCTCAGCCGCCTGACAGTCTCCCCCGAATGCTGGTCTCCCGGCCGCCCGGCAGTCTCCCCTGGCCGCCTCCCCGATAGCCAGTCCCTCGGCTACCTCCCCCCAACCACCAGCCCCCACTTGCCGGATTTTGGAGCTTTCCGGATTTTAGTTGTTCAGATAAAGGATTGTGTACTGTACAGAAAAGAGGTGTAAATTGAATTATAGTAACCAGAATAGGTGCTGTTTTGTGACTCCTAACAAAAGGGGACTAAAGAAATAAGTGGATTTCGAAAGGGAGACCACTTCTCAACTGCTCTTTTAAGAAAAAAGGGTGCAGCCTCATTGTGGAAAGAAACTCCAGAACTCTTAAACTAAGAAGGAGTTGAAGATCACCAGTGCGAGCGTTAAGAAGAAATTTCTTCCTGGGGAAATAGATCAACACAATTTATGAGTTGGGACAGTCTAAGGACTGAATCATTGTTAACAAACACTTCATTACTGCTTTAAGCAGTAAGAACCTGATGTTTCACAATCACTTCTGAACCACAATTTAATAATCCTTCAAGTTCAACTAGTCTTTAAAATACTGGGCCTTAAAAATAACTTTTCAGACTCAAGTTTAAACTGAAATTGTTTGGACGTATAAAACACATACACATTTATACAATTACATTCACGCAGAGTGGGGTTTAAACTTAGAGTTAAATAAGTTTAGAGTTAAGTGGGAACTGTTATGTGGTTAATAGTTCAATTTGAATTTACTACTGTCTGGCAAATGTTCTATTGCTGTTCCTGTTTTAGTACTAATGGGGGTGGGGGGGGGGGTGGGTGGGGTGGGGTGGGGGTCGGTTAGTTCATAACATAATTGGAGGCTCGAGTCCCGAATACAATAATAAAATCAAAGATTTAAGCTTAATGAGAGCTTATTTGATTGATTAATTTTTGATTTATTTTGGTAAAATCCTTTTGAAAGTGTGACAGATTATGTTGTGTTTGTATTGTATATAGATATGATTCTGGGAGATAAAATGGGGCAGATTTTTTAGTATAGTTCACATACAAACACTTTAAAACAGATCTTATTTAAAATACTGGAGCTCTGCTCATGCTAGACAGTCCGGCGCCAAGAGGCTTTGCAAAAGCTTTTGAGAGTGCCTAAAAGATTTCACTAATGGATTGTTGTTTACAAAAAGACAACAGATGAAAGAATTTGCTGGATCCACAGACTGCCTGAAGCAAAACTTGCTGTTCTAAGAGGGTCATGTGGTTTTGCAAGCAGAGAGAGAGAGAGAGAGAGAGAGAGAGAGAGAGATCATTTCTGCAGTTATACAGTCAGCAGAAACAGCTGGGACAGGACAAGTTGGCAAGCTTGTGGAAAAAGATAGGTTGTGAGTGCTAAGTTCAGCCTGGTCAAAGCTCTTGTGGTTCAAGAAGAGAGAACTGGCTGTCTAATGTTTCACTTGAAATAAGAGAAACAAAAAGGAACTCTATGGTGACCTGAAAGAAAGAGGTTATCATCTGGAAAACCCTGAAGGGGCAAGTTTCTTTGGCAAGACACTGAAGTGGCTGGTTACAATGAATCAGTTGTAGGTGTCCAGCAAACAACAAATCTCTCTCTGAAAACTGACAAGAACCTTCCTGAGCGGTAACCATTTACCTTTCAAGCACCAAAGCCTAGTGAACTTCATAAATGTTAAATTCTGTGCAGAGTATAAGAATTGCCTGCAACCAGTACACTTGGAGGAATGAAAAGTGAGATTGGACTGTGAATCAAAGAACTTTTCTAAACTTACATACACACTACATACATGTGCGCTTAAAGGGCGTTAAGTTAGGTTAGTTAAATTAATAGTGATAAGTTAAAGTGTGATTCTGTTTTAATATTTAAAGATAATTACAAGTAACTTTTGTTTAAGTAACCATTTTTCTTGCTGAAAATCCATTGCTGCTGGGTTTTGGGGTCCTCTGGGCTTGCAACTAAAGCCAATTGAAAAGGGTTATTGTATGTGTGGATAAACAACAGCAATGGGTTTTGATAAATGTTTGGCAAAGTCCATCTGTATAGATTTGAAAGTGGAGACTTGGTCAAAGCCTGCAAAAAGTGCAGCTAATTATGTTTAAAACCCCAAAACTAAGTATGGGCCAAGTGAAACTTTCAAAACTTGGTCAGGTTGTGTTAAAATTACAGATGAATGTAAATGGAATTTGATAACTTTTTGGGATCATCAAATTTTACAGGTTTGCACAGGGTGAAAAAGAATGAGGGGCTGAAACCATTTCCTGAGAATAAATATCTTGAGTAGCAGTTTAAGCTGAGAAAGATGGAGATTGAACTATGTACAAATGAGATGGAGTTCAAAATTAGAGGTAGAGAAAGCTGAAAAGCAGAGGCGTTTTGAGGTAGAGTATAGAGAAACAGGGATGACAAAGCTATAAAGCAAAGAGAGATGATTGAAATGGAAACTTGGTCATATTTTGCGAATTTAGAAACGATTATGATTTAAATCTAGAGCCTAAACTGGGCCAAGAGAACATTTTCAAAAATGGAAAAATTCTGCTATATTTGCAGACACTTAGCACAATGTGAAATTTGGGCCTAAAATATCTTTTCAAAAGTGTAACATGAAGTACTAAAATAAGGTAGAAAATAAATGGGGGAAAACCTTTTGGTCCATTTTGTAATTTTTGTAAGAAAGCTGGACATATGGTAGCTAAATGTATTTTTCTTGAAGAGAAAGAGAGAGCAGGAACCAGTAGCACCAGATGCTCGTATTAAAAAAGATGGAAGTAAAAAAAAAGGTCTGGAATTGTTGATAAAATTAGGAAGGAATTGAAATCTTTTGTGTCAGGAAATAAGTTTGTCTCTGCAGTAAAGGATCCAATTAAATTTGAGGATGCCAGCGAGAGTATTGGACAAATTGATTTAAAGTTTAAAAATGCTTACAGTGGAAAAAGTACTGGACAGATTGATTTACAGGAAGCTTGTGGGATACAGCAGCAAAGACAGAAATAGACAACTGTCAGATTCAAAAGCAAGAAACAGATTGTGAGATAAAGAGATAAGCTGTGATGAATCATTAAATAATTTAAATATTTCTTAGAACTCTGATTCTAAACTTGAAAACAAGGAACTTTTCAAATGGGAATTACATCACGTTTACCAGTAGAGGGTGGTTTGTTAGTGGGAAATGATCTGGCAGAGAATAAAGTTAGTTTGGCAGTGAAATTGATGAAGCAGAGATAGATTAAAAGATCCAGTGTGTGCAGTAATGAAGGCGACGGAAGAAAGGTTTGCTCGGGGAAACAGTGGAGTACAAAATAATTTTAAAGGAGTAGAAGTCTGTGACAGTGCACAGCAGTTTGAAAAAAGATGTGTCACTATCAAGAGCAAAAGACAAAGTGTAGTGATCTTGCTGAAGTTAAAGATAAAGCACTCTCTGATGAGGAAATTAAGAAAGGGCTAATTGAGTATTATTTCAAAGGAGGTTTATTAAAGAGAAAATCTAAGTCACAGGACATGCCTGCTAATGAACAATGAGCAGTGGTACACAGGTTATAGTTCCTAGACCCTATAGCGGTGAGATTTTGAACATGGCTCATAAAACACTTTTAGATAGGCACCTTGGGGTAAAGAAAACTACCTACAAAATTATGAAACAATTTTATTGGCCTAATTTAAAAAATGATCTTAATAAATTTTGTAAGACATGTCAAATTTGTCAAGTTGTAGGGAAACATAACCAAGGTCCCACTTTCTTTCTTTGGCTTGGCTTTGCGGACGAAGATTTATGGAGGGGGTAAATGTCCATGTCAGCTGCAGGCTCGTTGGTGGCTGACAAGTCCGATGCGGGACAGGCAGACACGGTTGCAGCGGAAAATTGGTTGGTTGGGTTGGGTGTTGGGTTTTTCCTCCTTTGCCTTTTGTCAGTGAGGTGGGCTCTGCGGTCTTCTACAAAGGAGGTTGCCACTATGGCACCTTTAAAACCTAATCAGGGTCCACCAGTTGCACTTTTAAAACATATTTCTGTTTTTTTGAGAACTTTTTTTGAAAGTTGGTCCAATGCCCAAAACAAAAGCTGGAAATGAATATTTGTTGACCATTATGTGTTCAATTTCCTGGTTTCCTGAAGTGATACCACTCAGTAATATTAAAGCAAAAACTGTGTCTGGAGCTCTGGTAAAATTTTTCCACTTCGTTTGGTTTGCCTAAAGAAATTCAATCAGATCAGGGAAATAATTTTATGTCATGTATATTTTAACAGTTAGTTTATGAGTTGGGAGTTAAACAAATTGCATTGTCTGCATATCACCCAAAATCTCATGGAGAGATTTCATTTAATTTTAATAACTATGATGAGAACTTATTGTTGTGAAAATAAAAAGAACTGGGATGAAGGTGTTCATTATTTTTATTTGCAGTAAGGGAACTGGTATTTGGACATAAGGTTAGAGGACTTAAAAGAACAGAGGGTTAATGAGGATGAGCAGTTGAATTTGTTAAATCATGTTTCAAAATTTAAGGATCGTTTACTGAAGGTCTTTAAGGTAGCTGAGGAGAATTTAAAAGTGGCTCAAGACAAAATGAAGGTTTGGTACAACAGGAAATTTTGTGAGAGAATTTTTAAAACAGAGGATAAAGTGTCACTTCTTTTTCCCCACAATTTCTAATCCTCAGAGCAAATTTTCAGGGCCTTAAGAGAATCTAAGGTGAATGAGGTCAATTATGTGGTTAAAACTCTTGATAGGAGATGTAAAATACAGACTTGTCATGTTAACATGCTGAAACCTTATTTTGAGAATTTAGATGTTAGCCAGAAACAGCCAACACCAGAGATATTAGTTATTAACAAAACTAAGGTGGTTATGGATCATGAAACCACACAAGCTGATTCTTGTGAGAGTCATTTCAAAGAGAGTATTGTCCAGTTTGTTTAGCTAATTACATAGAAACATAGAAACATAGAAGATAGGAGCAGGAGTAGGTCATTCGGCCCTTTGAGCCTGCTCCGCCATTCAATGAGATCATGGCTGATCTTAAAGTTCAGTACCCCGTCCCCGCCTTCTCTCCATAACCCCTAATTCCCTTATACTGAAGAAATATATCTAATTCCCTCTTAAATATATTCAATGAACCTACCTCTACTGCTCTCTGTGGCAATGAATTCCACAGATTCACCACCCTCTGGGTAAAGAAATTCCTCCTCATCATGGTTCTAAATGGTTTGCCTATTATCCTCGAACCATGGCCCCAGGTTCTGGACTCCCCCACCACTGGAAACATCCCTTCCGCATCCATTCTGTCCAGTCATGTCAGAATTTAATATGTCTCTATGAGATCCCCTCTCAATCTTCTAAACTCCAGCGAGTACAATACCAATTTGCGCAATCTTTCCTCATAAGTCATTCCTGCCATTCCAGGTATCAGCCTGGTGAATCACCTCTGCACTCCCTCCATTGCAAGAACATCCTTCCTCAGATAAGGCGACCAAAACTGCACACAATACTCCAGCTGTGGTCTCACCAAGGCCCTGTACAGCTGCAGTAAGGTATCCTTGTTCCTATACTCAAACCCTCTTGATATGAAGGCCAACATACCTTTTGCCTTTTTAACCGCCTGCTGCACTTGCATGCTCGCCTTCAGTGACTGGTGCACAAGAACCCCTAGGTCTCTCTGCACTTCCCCATCTCCCAATCTATTGCCATTCAAATAGTAATCTGCCCTCTGGTTTGTATTACCCAAGTGGATAACCTCACATTTATCCACATTGTAGTGCATTTGCCATGCATCTGCCCAGTCCCTCAATTTATCCAAATCACACTGGAGTTTCCTGACCCCCTCTTCAGTGCACACAACTCGTCCTAGCTTAGTGTCGTCTGCAAATTTGGAGATATTACATCCAATCCCCTCATCTAGATCATTAATGCAAATTGTGAACAGCTGGGGTCCCAGTGACCTGTGGCACCCCACTGGTCACCACCTGCCACTCAGAAAATGAGCCATTTATCCCAACTCTCTGTTTTCTATCTCCCAGCCAGTTCTCAATCCACTTCAATACCTTGCCCCCAATCCCATGAGCCTTGATTTCGCATGCCAGTTGTTTATGTGGGACCTTATCGAAGGCCTTTTGGAAATCCAGGTACACCACATCCACTGGCTCTCCCCCATCTATTTTACCTGTCACCATCTTAAAGAGTTCCAATAGATTTCTCAAGCACGATTTACCATGTTGACTCCGTCCGATCCCTTCTCTGCTAGTCATATGCTCCGCTATTACATCCTTAATAATGGATTCCATCATTTTGCCCACTACTGATGTAAGGCTCATCGGCCTATAATTCCCCACTTTTTCTCTACCCCCCTTTTTAAATAGTGGGGTAACATTAGCTACCCTCCAATCCATGGGTACTGATCCTGAGTCTATCGAGTTCTGGAAAATAATTCTTAAAGCATCTGCTATCTGAATGTCCACTTCTTTAAGTACCCTAGGATGTAGATAATTAAAGTATATTGGAAAATTTGGATGAGAAGTTGGCTCATTTGAAATTTAAGGACAAGGAACAAACGAAACAGTTAATTTTAAAATTCAGAAATTTACTTTCTGATGTGCTTCAGCAAACTTCTATCGCTTGCCACAATGTTGATGTGGGAGGTGTAAAACCTATCAAGCAGCATCCATACAGAATAAATATTGAAATGTGTAAACAGGTAGATCAAGGGATTGAGTAAATGTTAATGAAAAATATTATTAGATGTTCTACCTCAGATTGGAGGTCACCTTCTGTACTGGTATGTAAACTAGATGGGATAGTTAGGTTTTGAACTGATTATGGAAAAGTTGATGCAGTGACCAAGACAGATGCTTATCCTATCGCTAGGGTGGATGATTGTGTGTATAAGATTGGAAAAGGTAAATTTATTTCAAAGATAGACTTATTAAAAGGTTATTGATGTGTTTCTTTATCAGAAAGAGAAATGGAAATTTCAGCCTTTGTCACCCCATTGGGTTTATATGAGTACAATGTTTTACCTTTTGGGATGAAGAATGGTCCAGGAACTTTTCAGAGGATGGTGAATTCTGTAACACAAGATTTCAAATGTACAGATGCTTATATAGTGATGACCTGGTTAAAGAGAATGACATATAGGAAGAACACATCGCTGCAGCAGGGAAATTATGTGATGAACCTTTGAATGCCAGTCTTGCTCATAGGAAATTCTGTAAAAACTTTGCTGACATTGCTCTTCCCCTGACTAATATTTTGAATTTTATGTGGACAGCCATTTGTTCAGAAGCATTTGATAAACTAGAAGACATGTTATGCCACAAATCTGTACTTAAAATACATGATTTTGAGAAGCCATTTGCTTATCCAGATAGAACCATAGAATGCTACAGCATGCAAAACAAGTCATTTGGCCCCTCTAGTCTGTGCCAACCATCATGTCCCTAGTTCCATTGACCTCCTCCTATTCCATAACCCTACAGGCCTCTCCCTTCCATGTACCTATTCAATTTATTCTTAAAACACACTATTGAGCCTGCATTCACCACATCAGATGACAGTTCATTCCACACTCCCACCACTCTCTGAGTGAAGAACTTCCCCCTTATGTTTCCCCTAAACCTTTCCTCTTCAGCTTAAACTATGACCTCTTGTATTTATCTCCCCCAATCTAAGTGTAAAACATCCTACTTGCATCCACTCTGTCTATACCTCTCATAATCTTGTAAATCTCTATCAAATCTCCCCTCATTCTTCTCAACTCCAAGGAATAAAGTCCTAACCTATTTAATCATTCCCTATAAATCAACTCCTGAAGACCCTCAAACATCTTAGTAAATCTTCTCTGTACTCTTTCAATTTTATTGATATCCTTTCTGTAGTTAGGTGACCAGAACTGCTCTCAATATTCCAAATTTGGCTTCACCAATGTACTTCAACATAACATCCGAACTACTATACTCAACACTGGCTAAGATACAAAAAGTGTTCTTTACAACCCTGCCCATATGCGACACAACCATTTGTATTCCCAGATCTCTCTGCTCCTCCACACTTCTCAGTCCCCTATCATTTACTATATATTTTCTACCTTGGCTTTCCCTTCCAAAATGCATCACCTCACTTACACTTGTCTGCATTAAACTTCATCTGCCATTTTTTTGGCCCATTCTCCTAGCTGGTCCAAATTCCTCTGCAACCTTTGAAAATCTTCCTCACTGTCCACAATGCCTCTTGTGTCATCAACAAACCTGCTGATCCAATTCTCCACATTATCATCCAGATCATTGAACTATACAACAAACTGCAATGGCCCCAACACATATTCCTGAGGCACACCACTAGACACAGGCCTCCAATCTAAGAGGCTACCATCCTCTACCACCGTCTGTTTTCTCCCACACAGCCAATTTTGAATCCAGTTTACAACCTCTCATTGAATACTTAGTGTCATAACCTTCTAAACTAACCTCCCTTGTGGGACTTTGTCAAAGGCTTTACTAAAGTCCATGTAGACAACAACCACAGCCTTTCCTTCATCCATGTTCTTTGTAACCTCCTCGAAAAACTCTACAAGATTTGTTAAACATGACCTACAACACACAAAGCCATACTGACTATCCTTAATTAGCACATAACTGTCCAAATACCTATATATCCTATCTCTCAGAACTCCTTCCAAAATAACTTACCCAGTATTGACGCCAAGCTCACAGGCCTATAATTACCTGGTTAATTTTTGGAGCCCTTTTTAAACAATGGGACAACATGAGCTACTTTGCAGTCCTCTGGCACCTCACCCATAGCTGAGGACATTTTTAATATATCAACCAAGGCCCCTGCAATTTCTACACTAGTCTCCCTCAATATCTGAGGAAATATCATATCCGGCCCAAGGGTTTTATGTACCTTTATTCGCTGTAAGGCAGCAAGCACCCCTTCTTCCTTAATTTTTATCTGTTCCATGACTCTTCTGTTTGTTTCCCTTCACTTCCTTGTGAACTATGCCAGTTTCTTGACTAAATACTGATGCAAAAAATACTATTTAAGATTTCCCATTACTTGAGGCTTTGATCATCTAGGGGTCCAATTTTATCCTTTACTATCCTTTTACTCTTAATATTCTTAAAGAAACTCTTCAGGTTTAAGGGTTTACCTTCATATTATCTGCCAGAGTAACCTCATGTCTTCGATTTGCCTTCCTGATTTATTTCTTGAGTATTTTCTTGCCTTTTTTGTATTCTTCAAGTACCTCAATATTTTCTTGTTGCCTATACCTGCTATACATCTCCCTCTTTTTCTTAACCAGATATCCCTTGAAAACTAGGGTTACCTATGCCTGGTAATTTTGCCTTTAATCCTCTCAAGATTTCACCCTCGAAGGCCTTCCACTTATCTAATGCACCCTTGCCATAAAACAACTCTTCCTAGATCCTTTCTCATTTCCACAAAATTTGCCTTCCTCGAATTTAGAATCCCAACATGAGGACAAGACCTATCCTTTTCCATAATTAATTTGGAGCTAATGACATTATGGTCACTGGACCCAAAATGTTCACCTACATATACTTCTGTCACCTGTCTTGTCTTGTTCCCTAATAAGAGATCAAGTACTGCATTCTCTATGAATTTATATAAAAAACTTTCCTGAACACATTTCACAAACTCAAAGCCATCCAGCCCTTTTTCAGTCATGGGATTCCCAGTCAATATTTGGGAAGTTAAAATCCCCTACTATCACAACGTTCTGCTTCTTACATCGATGTGCTATCTCTCTACAGATTTGCTCCTCCAATTCTCTCTGACTATTGGGTGGTCTATAATAAAACCCTATCAGTGTAGTCACACATTTCCAGTTCCTCAACTCCACCCATATGGGCTCTGTAGACAAGTCCTCTTGGCTGTCTTAACTTGCACATCTGAGATATTTTCCTTGACTAGCAATGGTCCAAATTCCTCTGCAACCTTTGAAAATCTTCCTCACTGTCCACAACGGCTCTTATATGGTCACTGGACCCAAAATGTTCACCTTCACCTCATGATGCCTCTTACACTATATCACAGTAGCCAGGATACAGGTGTTGGACCCTTTTCATCCCTCCCCCTCTATCATGTCTGAAGCCACAGAATATTAAGATGCCAGTCCTGCCCATCCTGTAGCCAATTCTCACTAATGGAAATAATATCATAATCCCACTTGTCAATCTATTCCCTTTCCAACAATACTCCTTGCATTAAAAATAAATATACCTGAGAAAATTTCTATCACATACAAACCTATGATTTTTGTCGACACATGCAGTCTTCACGTGACCTTTTTCCTCCTCCTTCTCACTAACTGCTCTAACATACTAGTTACCCTCCCCCTGCAAATCTAGTTTAAACTCATTAGTGTAAGACTAATAAACCTACCCACAAGGATATTAATCCCCTTCCAGTTCAGATGCAATCCATTCTGTCAGTACAGATCCCTCCTTCCCTGGAGCACAGCCCTGTGATCTACAAACTTGAAACCTTCCCTCCTACACCATGACTCCAGCCAAGTGTTAAGCTGCCTTATCCTCCTATTCCTAAACTATCCAATACATGGCATGGGTGGTAATCCTGAGATCACTTCCCTGGAAGTCCTCTTCTTCATTGTAGCACATAACTCCCTGAACTCTCCTTGGAGGACCTCTTCACCCTTACTATCTATGTCATTGGTCCCTACATGGACCACAACATCTGGCTGATCACTCTTCCACCTCAGAATGTCGTGAACTTGATCTGAGATATCCTGTACTCTGGCACCAGGGAGACAACATACAATCCAGGATTCATGATCTCCTCCACAAAACCTCTCATCTGCCTTCCAAACTAAGGAATCCCTTATCTCTACATTCCACCTCTTTTTTTCTCCCTTCCCTTCTTAGCCACAGCACCACACTCTGTGCCAGAGACATGATTGCCATGGCTTGTACCCAGTAGGTCATCCCCTTCAAGAGTATTCAAAACGGTACACTTGCTTTTCAGGGGGATGCCCACTGAGGGGCCCTGCTCTACCTGCCTGCTCCCTCTCCTAAATGAAACCCAACTACTCTCTATCTGTCTCCTAGAAGTAATAGTGATTTTATAACTCATATCTATCACACCCTCCCTCTCCTGAATGCTCCGGAGTTTATCCACCACCTTCTCCAAAGCCTCAACCTGCCTTGCCAGTAGCATCAGCAGGGAAACTACTGACTTCCCTAACAATCCACGTCATACAGGAGGAGCATTCCACTGCCCTGCACTCCATTCTCACACTCTCTCTCTACCCCACTCTCTCTGCCTTGCTCTCTACCACCACAACACCACCACTCTCTGCCTATTTATTCTGGTAGTGTGGGTCCTGGAGTAGGCAAAAAGAACAATGAAAAAACCTATGGCCAATTACAGGAAAAAACTTTGAAAAATTGCTCCCCAGCTCCCTAGAGACAATCACAAAAAGCTCCAGGCGATCACTGAAAATAGCGATACACCACCAGCAATACTATTTCTTTGAATTTACATGTTGTTTCTACCATATTTGTTTGTATTATTATTGTTTAAGACTGTGAAATCTATTAAAAACAAACGGAGGATTTTAATTTAAAATTTTCACCTTATGAAGTTCAAAATTTTCCTCTGAGGAACAAGGTGCAATGGATCTGTATTAATATTAATACTAGGTTAATGTTAAGCTATATAACTTATAAATATGCCTTAAGTAATGTAGTGGGGTTGGAATAGGGTTTCACACACCCGTGCAATACATTCAGAAGGGATGTCATCTTACAGAGTCATGACATCTACAAGCCAGAGGTATGAAGATCACGTGATTTTTCAAGAGACTGTAAATGGTCACATGATTTCAAAGAATTGGAACTGACCTTATTGATGATGTAAATGTCACATAATTTGGAGAAATATATTGTCATATTCAGACATTTTCATATCAGAAGACTGCAGGCTTCTGAGAAGTCAAGACCCTGTGGCACACACAGGAGTAAAACATTAATCTCTAGAAAGAGAGGGAAATACTGGTCTACACTATATCACAGTAGCCAGGATACAGGTGTTGGACCCTTGTGAAGCAAGGGGTTGAATTACAGAAACCAGAATAGGTGCTGTTCTGTGACTCCTAACAAAAGGGGACTACAGAAATAAGTAGATTTTGAAAAGGAGACCACTTCTTGACTGCTCTTTTAAGAAAATAAAGGGTGCAGCCTCATTGTGGAAAGAAACTCCAGAACTCTGAAGAGGTTCTAAGAGGGAGTTGAACATCATCATTTTGAGAGTTTAAGAATAAATCTATTCCTAGGAAAATAGTTCAACAAGATTTGTGAGTTTGAACAGTCTAAGGACTGAACAGTGTGAACAAACCCTTCATTATTGCTTTAACCAACAATTTTAAAGGACTTGATGTTTGTAATCACTTCTGAATTACAATTTAATAGACTTTCAAGTTCACCATGACTGAGCTTTAAAAATTACTTTCAAACTCAAATTTAAACTAAAATAGTTAGGACTTTAATACAAGCACACACATTTATACAATTACATTCGTGCATAGTGGGGTTTAAGTTTAGTATTAAGTGAGAACTGTTATGTGGTTAATAGTTTAATAAAAACGATTATTTTGAATTTACCACAGTCTGGTGAATCTTCCATTGCTGTTGTGTGTTGGTACTAACAGGGGCAAGGGTTGGTTAGTTTGTAACATTTCACCTATTACTGTTGCTAGAACACCAACTAAGTGTGCTTCCCAAAACATCCTCAAACTAACTTGCTTTTTATTGAAGCTTATCACACTCAGCAATAGGAAAAGCAGCTGAGAGCCATGAGAGATGGAATTGAGAAGTCTGTACATGAATTAGCATCCAGAGTGAATAACTACCACAAGTAGCTTAAGTATTTACCTGGAAAAGTTGAAACATTATATGGACCTCATATGTATTTGACTGTTATGTTTGGTGGTGATTAGATTAGGAATCTGCATGTAAATTGTTTGCTACTGATTAAGTTTAAGGAAATGAAAGTTAGGATTCCGTGAGTCAGATAGTATGCAGACAAGTAGTCAATCCCAGACAGTTTGCAGCCAAATTAAGATTCCAGAGACAGTCAAAATTCAGATCTGTGTGTGAATCAAAAACCATTATCTGAAGTGAAGATTCCTGATTTGGATCAAGATCAACCCCTGGTGGAGAAAGTCTTTCCTCAAATCCATTAACAATGAATCTCAGATCCCAAAGCTTTCATTATGGGAAGAAACAGAAAGCCAGTGCTTAGTTTGTAAAGAAGAAGGTAAAGTAATATTTGCATAATTTATTTTCCTTCCTTCGAAGTTTATAACCAGTACAGATCATTGTGCTTTGTTTAAAAAAATTCTACAAGAATACAGCAAAATAACAGAACAGTTAACATTCAAATGTGATGATATATATATTACTATGAGTTTTAACTTCTCGTTGAAAAGGGAGATGAAAATAGTAGGTCAGTATGTTTGGAGGAATAAACTACTGAATGAGCAGTCTTTTTTTAATAATTTTCTATTTTTCACACTGTGAACCATATCAACCAAAATATATGCAAACGTTTCTCATTAAATATACACAGTGGCATTTTCTAACATTTTGTCCCCCCTACCATCCCTCCCCCCTTCCCACCCCCCTCCAAAACCAATAAATATTCAACGTATACAATACAATAAAACAATAAAACAATGTCTTCACACAATGAAGAATAAACAAGAAAAATGTGTCATCTGTTTTTACACACTGAATTAAATCGTTTTGTCTTCTTATCATTTTAAGGGGTGGAGGTCCGAGGAAAGCTCTCCCTGTTATGTTCCTTGTATGGTTCCCAAATTTGTTCAAATAATGTGACATTATTTTTTAAATTATATGTTATTTTTTCCAATGGAATACATTTATTCATTTCCATGTACCATTGCTGTATTCTCAGGCTCTCTTCCATTTTCCAAGTTAACATTATACACTTTTTTGCTGCTGCTAAGGCTATCATAATGAATCATTTTTGTGCTTTATCCAATTGGCCTAATTCATTACTTCTTATGTTACTTAAAAGAAAGATCTCTGGATTTTTTGGTATGTTATTTTTTGTGATTTTATTTAATATCTGATTTAGAACTTCCCAAAACGTATTCACTTTCGTACATGCCCAAATTGTATGTATTGTTGTTCCCATTTCCTTCTTACAGCGAAAATATCTATCTGATAATGTTGGATCCCAGTCTTTTAATTTTTGAGGAGTGATATATAACCTGTGTCACCAATTATACTGTATCATGTGTAACCTTGTGTTTATTGTATTCTTCATAGTTCCAGAGCATAACTTTTCCCATGCTTCATTTTTTATCTTTATGTTTAAATACTTTTCCCACTTTTGTTTAGGTTTATAGCTTATTTCATCATTTTCCTCATCTTGCAGCTTAATGTACATGTTCATTATAAATCTTTTAATTATCATTGTGTCTGCAATCACATATTCAAAGCTGCTTCCTTCTGGTAATCTCAGTCTGTTTCCCAATTTATCCTTTAAATAAGATTACAGTTGGTGACATGCAAACATTGTTCCATGAGTTATTCCATATTTGTACTTCAACTGTTCAAATGTTAATAAAATATTTCCCAAAAAACAATTTTCTATTCTTTTGATTCCTTTTCTCTCCCATTCTCTGAAGGAAAGGTTATCTATTGTAAAAGGAATTAAGGTGCTTTGTGTCAATAACAATTTTGGTATTTGGTAATTCTTTTTTTTTCCTTTCTAAGTGGATCTTCTTCCATATATTAAGTAAATGATGCAATACTGGTGAGCTTTTATATTGCACCAGCTTTTCATCCCACTTATAAAGTATATGTTCAGGTACCTTCTCCCTATTTTATCTAGTTCTATCTTAGTCAAGTCTGGATTTTCCCTTATCTGGTAAAAGTCTGATAAATAACTTAATTGTGTAGCTCTATAATAATTTTTAAAGTTTGGTAACTGCAAACCACCTTGGTTATATCTCTCTGTTAATTTATCTAACGCTACCCTCGGTTTCCCCCCTTTCCACAAGAATTTCCTTATTATTCTCTTTAGTTCATTAAAGAATTTCTCTGTTAAGGGAATTGGTAACAATTGAAATACGTATTGTATCCTTGGGAACACATTCATTTTAATGCAATTTACCCTCCCTATCAACGTTAGCAGTAATTCTTTCCAATGTTCTAAGTCTTCCTGCAATTTCTTTATTAGTGGCTGATAATTTAATAACAAGTGGCTTAAGTTATTTTCTAACCTGATCCCTATGTATTGGATTGCTTGTGCTTGCCATTTAAATGGTGATTCTTTTTAAAATTCTTTATAATCCACATTATTCATTGGCATCACTTCACTTTTATTTGCATTGATCTTATACTCCGATATTTCTCTGTATTCCTTCAATTTCTTATGTAATTCTTTTATTGATATTTCTGGTTCTGTTAGGTTCTGACTGACAGCCACAAACGAGCCTGCAGCTGACGTGGACTTTTACCCCCTCCATAAATCTTCGTCCGCGAAGCCAAGCCAAAGAAGAAGAAGGTTCTGACTATGATGTCATCTGTAAATAAGTTGATTTTATACTCCTTCTCCTTTATTTTTATCCATTTTATTTTATTTTCTGTTCTTATCAGTTCTGTCAATGGTTCTATTGCTATGGTGAACAATGAGGGGGATAATAGACATCCCTGTCTAGTTGACCTACTTAATTTAAATTGGCTCGATACATATCCATTTACTGTTACCTTCGCCAGCAGTCCATTATACAATGCTTTAATCCAATTAATATATTTTTTTGGTAGATTGAACCTCTGTAATACTTTAAATAAATAGTTCCACTCTACTCTGTCAAAGGCCTTTTCTTCATCTAAAGCAACAGCCACTGTTGGTTTCTTATTTCCTTAAGCTGCATGAATTAGATTCATAAGTTTACAGATATTATCTGTTCGTCTTTTCTTAATAAATCCAGTTTGATCTTGTTTTAGTATTTTTGGTACACAATGGGCCAATCTGTTTGCTAATAATTTTGCTATTATCTTATAATCCAAGTTAAGTAGTGATATTGGCCTATATGATGCTGGTGTTAATGGATCCTTCCCCGTCTTTGGTATTTTTGTAATTATTGCTGTCTTACATGAATCTGGCAAGTTTGATGTTTCTTCTACCTGGTTCATTACTTCCAGAAGAGGAGGAATTAATAACTCTTTAAATGTTTTATAGAATTCTATTGGGAATCCATCCTCTCCTGGTGTTTTATTGTTTGGCAGCTTTTTAAATATATCCTGTACTTCCTCTATTTCAAATGGTTTTTATCAGTTTGTTTTGTTCTTCTTGCAATTTCGGCAGTTCAATTTTAACTAAAAACTCTTCTATTTTATCATCTTTCCCCTCGTTCTCAGTTTGGTATAATTGTTCATAAAATTCCTTAAAGTTTTCATTAATCTCTATTGGTTTATATGTAATTTGTTTGTCCTTTTTCCTTGATGCCAATACAGTTCTTTTAGCTTGTTCTGTTTTAAGTTGCCAGGCTAATATTTTATGTGTTTTTTTCTCCCAGTTTGTAATACTTTTGCTTTGTTTTCATTATATTCTTCTCCACCTTGTATGTTTGTAATGTTTCATATTTTATTTTTTTTTGTCTGCCAATTCTTTCTTTTTCATTTTATCATCCCTTTTACTAGTTCCTTTTCTGTACTTACTATCTCTCTTTCCAACTGCTCTATTTCCTTATTGTAGTCCTTTCTCATCTTAGTTACATAACTTATTATCTGCCCTCTAATGAAGGCTTTCATTGCGTCCCATAAATAAATTTGTCTTTCACTGATTCCGTGATATTTCAAAGTATGTTTTAATTTAGCGTTTAATAAACTCCCTATATTTCTCCCTTTTAAGTAGCATGGACTTTAACCTCCATCTATATGTTCATGGTGGGATGTCTTCTAGTTTTAGTGCTAATAACAGGGGTGAATGATCAGATAGTAGTCTAGCTTTATACTCAGTTTTCTTAACTCTCCCTTGAATATGGGCTAACACCAAAAACATATCAATCCTTGAGTATGTTTAATGCCTACTTGAATAATACATATATTCCTTCTCTCTTGGTTTTGCCTCCTCCATATATCCATAAGTTTCATTTCCTGCATTGATTTAACCATAAATTTGACTACTTTATTCTTTTTGCTTGTCTTTTGTCCAGTTTTATCCAACAACGGATCCAAATTAAGGTTAAAATCCCCTCCTATCAATATATTTCCTTGTGTATCTGCAATCTTTAAAAAAAATCCAGCATAAACTTTTGATCCTCCTCATTAGGTGCATATATATTGAGCAAATTTTAAGATTCTGAGTATATCTGACACTTTATCATTACATACCTCCCTGCTGGATCTATTATTTCCTCATCTATTTTGATTGGTACATTTTTGTTAACTAATATGGCTACACCTTGAGCTTTTGAATTATACGATGCTGCCACTACATATCGTACTCAGTCTCTCTTCAATTTATTATGTTCCACTTCAGTTAGATGCGTTTCCTGCACAAATGCTATATCTATTTTTTTCTTTTTTCAGTAAATTTAATAGCCTCTTCCTTTTAATTTGTTTATGTATTCCATTAATGTTTATAGTCAAATAGTTGAATGTGCCTATCTTGTATCTTGTTTACACCTCTTTTCTGCTTCCTCACCACCTCTACCCCTCTTTTTCCCATTTTCATCTCTCAATTTTCTCTTTTTAAACTCAATGTATGACAACATATTTAAAACATAAAATACTCCAACAATACCCACACCCAATATTATCTTAACCCCATATGCCCCCCCTCTCTAAGTTACCCCTTATCCCTTGCTGGGCAACAACAACTCCCCTTTCCATTTAGATTGTGATCTTGCTCGCAAGCATTAACTGCTTTCGCAGTGATGGTTGTTCTCTCCCCCCAAGCCCCCCAGAAAGCACTTATTTTTTACACATATAACAAAGCTCTCCCTTTTTTCCCTCTTACTTCCTTCCTTCCCCTCTCTTTTCCCTCTTTAGTTCTTTACATATACATTGTTTTTACATCTTTATATATACTTTATCACCTTTCTTCATTCTTATTACATCTCTTCATCTCTCCTTCTATCCTGCAAATGCTCTGTGAATTGTGCTTTCTCCAGATCCGAGAACAGTCTGTTTTGCTCCCCGGGTATAAATATTTTAAGTACGGCTAGATGTCTTAACATGAATTTGTAATCTTTTTTCCATAGAATTGATTTTGCTGTATTAAACTCTTTCCTCTTCTTTAAGAGTTCAAAACTTATATCTGGGTAAAAAAAAAATATTTTTTGACCCTTGTATTCCAATGGTTTTTTATCTTCTCTAACTTTATTCCTTGCCCGCTCCATATATTTTCTCTTGTCGTATATCTCAAAAACTTTACTAAGATGGATCTTGGTTTTTGATGTATCTGTGGTTTCGGAGCTATTGCTCTGTGTCCCCTTTCTATTTCCATTTCTTCCTGCATTTCTGTCATTCCCAGGACCTTCGGGATCCATTCTTTTATAAATTCCTTCATGTTTGTGCCTTCTTCACCCTCCTTCAGGCCCACTATTTTTATGTTGTTTCGCCTACTATAATTTTCCAACATATCAATTTTCTGAGATAACAACTCTTGTGTCTCTAATTTTTTTGTCACTTTCTTCCAATTTTTCTCTTAAGTCATTTACTTCCATTTCTACAGCCGTTTCTCGTTCTTCCACATTTTCTACTCTTTTCTCTATTTCTGTCATGACCCGTTCTAAACTTTGCATTTTATCATCTGTTCTTTTCATTTTTCTTTTAATTGCTCTAAATTCTAATGACAACCATTCTTTTAATGCTCTCATTTGTTCTTCAAAAAAGGCTTTATCTATTTTCTGTCCATCTGTTTTACCTTCTATTTCTCTGTGAAGATCTTGGTCTTCTTCTTCCTCTTCTGTGTCTGTACCTGTGTTTGTGTCTTCTTCTCTTCTTTGTATCTGTGTCTCTTCTGATTCTCCTGATGATTTGCTTGTATCACTTTGTCGGGCCTCTTCTTGCTGGGCCTCTTGTTGTTGATCCGTCCCTCCTGGGCTGCACATCTGTCGGGCCTCCTGCTGCTGCTCCTCTTTCCGTTCACCCCGTTGACTTTATTCCTCACCTGGTTCCTCACTCCCTCTCCTGCCGCTTTCCTCATCTTCCAGCTGAGAGCCCTGGTGTCGGGCATCCCTCAGCTGGTTGCGCTGTGGTTGCCCGCTCCTCAGCTGTGCCCCCTTCCAGTCGGTGTTTCCTTTCATCTTTGATTGCGCACTGCGCACGTGCAACTCCTTCGCATGCGCAGTTGCGCAATTTTGTTTGGCTCAAAGAGCCATTTTTGCAGTCCACTGGTCGGGGTGGGGGGGGGGGGGGTCGCGACTCCGCAGGGCCGGCACAAACCTCTGAGATCAGGTGCTCTTCGCCAACATGGTTCCCTGTTCCTTCGTGCAGGTAAGGCTTTCTCTTTTCTTTTCCGGTGACTTTTCTTCTTTTCTCCCCGTTGTTTTTACTTTTTCCTTCTTGGGTGCCATTTTCTTTCTCTTCTCTGCAACTTTATCTTCTATTTCTTATACTTTATATTTGTTAAGCTTTGTCTTTTCTTGACTTTTTCTTTTTTTTCTGGAGAGGGCTGGTTTTACCCTACCGGCCCCTACTTCATCACATGACTCCTCGCCATGAGTAGTCTTGAAACCAGCCCCCATTGCCTACAACCATGTGATAGGTAGCCCTATAAATATCAGTCACTAAGCAGTAGGTGAACACTGAAATATTAAAATCATCTAATTATAGCAACATTTGTTCTGGTTCCCTCACCTGACCATTACCAAGTGACCTCCATTGATCATTGCACCTGCTTCAATGAACTTGAGGTCATGGCCATACCTAACCATAATTTTGCTTTGTTTTCCACTTTCATTTTGTTCCATTTTCCTGTAACTTGTTTCAGTGGCAAAACTCAGTCTAGAAAAATCAAAAAGATAATAGGAGGAATAAATGGGAAAATAACAAAAATTATATATTATGCATTACAAATGATTACTACAAATCATTACAAATGATCACAGAACAACAAGCAGGAAATCCTCACCAATTGCATTGATCATTTTCTGTGATTTCTGTTAAATCTAATTCTTTCCCAAGAACAATTATTTCATCTCCCTACAATGGCATTTGCAGTTCATGCTGAATAGCCCTTGTCAAATTGAATACATGGAAATTCCCTATAATTTCTTTGAATTTCACTGTCGAGCTTGCAAAAAGACCAAGGAATGATCTATTTCTGCTCTAAAGGAAAATAGAATGCCCTTTTCAACACAAAACAGAAATCCTCACCAATTGACCTCTGAAAATATGTAGTTGTTCAGATCTGGTTCCAAGTTCAGGAAACTTTGACCTTTTCAGTGGCATTGACCTGAAAAAATGCCTAAACCCTGAAAGGCTCACAACTCCATGACCTGCAATTTAAAACAAATTATTACCAGTAGAGGAAAGTAAGTTGGGCACATGCTCACCTCAGAAAAGAAATCAAGATGCACAATGTTGTAAAAGTACTTCCGTTGTGTGGAAACATTGTGCCAAGACAGCAGCTGTTCAAATAATGTGCAGAAGATGCCCTGGGGATACTGCACATTAATACTGTAGGTCCCATTTTATTTTCCAACTTAAAAAGTCAGGGTGAAATCCTTGTAACCCAACAAGTGTGGACGATTGTTAATAGATCAAATAAAAGTTGAAACATGTCATCCCTAAGCTTAGGGTCAGATTCATGGTGGTGTTTCCAAGTGGATTGTGCATCCCAGAGGCATCAATGACACTTGTTTGCAAATTAAGTGTTTGTAAACAGAGTTAAAGGGTATCATGCCAGGACAACTCTTTGTTAAATACTGCTGACATTGTACCATAACAATAGGTGACTGTTTCAGATTTCTATTGAAGTTTCACTTCAATGAGGAAAAGAAATCTAACAATGAACTTTGGTAGATCAAATTCCTCACTACTTTTGCAGGTGAGTAAAATATAAACTACTGTAAGACACATTTTGATATAGTCAGATCCATCAAGGAACATCCACATGTGCATTTAAGTTTGAGAAAAAAATTATGTATCTTTTCATTTCCAAAATTGAGATTGTCAGTCAGGTACAATCAGGTCCACGAGACCTTGAAACAACCTTATCTTTCTGTGTCAGCATCTTCTACATTTGAAGATCAATTACTAAAGAACTTCAGAAGGGATTTAAAGAATGGATTCACTTAAGTCAATACTGCTCAAGAAGTTGCCCATTGCTTTCCAGACTCATGAAAAGTTTCGATAGCAATTGAAGCAATTGGTGAAAAGAAATATTGGATGAACAAAATGTACGGCAGAGGAACAGAGATTAGGCCTTAGTTGTATGCATTAAGCATGAAAACTTTAGTTAATTTCTTGAGAATGGTGGGGGGTGGGGGTGTGGGTTACTGAAAGGACCAGCCCTTGAGAAGCTGCTGGAGGTGAGTCAACCTTTTTGAGCCTCAAGAATCATTCAGCAGTGCTGTTGTTTGGAGAATTCCTGGATTTAGATCCATGGTGATGAAGGAACGTCAGTATATTTCTATATCAGGTTACTGTCTTTTATAAGGTTTCACACAAAAGTTTATTAAGCAAAATTAGAGCATTATTATTGCCATGGATTGTAGATCCCTCAAATAACAGAAAACAAAAGAAAGCCATGAATAGATCATATTCAGGGTAGCTGTGGCCAGGGAGGTGCCTCAGGATTGATGCTGGAGAGCTTGCTGTTCACAATCCAATGATTCAGACAAAAGGAAATGAACAACACATTTAGGTTTGCTGATAATACAGTGCTAGTGCACTGGGATTCACTGGTTGTGTGTTGTGCTGATGGCTGGCCCTGGCTCCTGGCTCCATCCCCATCTGCTCACACATAACTCTGGTTTTCCGCCTAAACCCAGAACCCTTCTGAAGACTACTGTTGAACCCTACCCTTAGTTATGAGCTAATAAAAGCGTTTGTTCTTCCTCCAGTCGTAAGAGCTTTTATTCATGCTACAATTTTATTAGCTCAGTGCCTAATGATGGAAATGCTACTCAAGCCAGGTATGCTACTAATAGACCCTTTGTGCCCTGACGTGGCTGAGGAATTCACATACTTACTAGACTGCTTCCAGGTCTACCTGAATGCGGCGAGAGACATCTTCCACTCCGATGAACTCAGGAGATCCGCACTAGTTTCCAGGACAGGAACAAAAAGATATGCAGTCATCAGAGACTGCTCTACGTATGACGCTGCCATCGAGGCATTGAAGGCTCGGTACCTGAAGTCACAAAACGAAGTCATAGCAAGGCACCGACTCGCTCTACGTCACCAGCAGCCAGGAGAGACCATCGACGACTACCTGCTGGATCTGTGGACGCTTGCTAAGAAGTGCAGGTATGAAACAGCTTCAGGTCATTATTTAAAGGGTGAAAAACTACAGCATGCTGTTGTGCAGAAGGATTTGGGAGTGCTTGTGCATGAATTGCAAAAAGTTAGGTTGAAGTTGCAGCAGGTTATTAAGAAGGCAAATGGAATGTTGGCCTTCATCGCTAGAGGAATTGAATTCAGGAGTAGGGAGGTATAAGGTACTGGTGAGACCGCACCTGGAGTACTGTGTCCAGTTCTGGTCTCCATATTTGAGGAAGGATATACTGGCTTTGGAGATGGTCCAGAGGAGGTTTACTAGGTTGATCCCTGGGATGAAGGGGTTGACTTATGATGAAAGATTAAATCATTTTGGATTGTATTCGCTCGAGTTCAGAAGAATGAGAGGAGATCTTATAGAAACATATAGGATTATGAAGGGTATGGATAGGATAGATGTAGGAAGGTTTTTTGAGCTGGCCGGGGAAATGAAAACGAGAGGACACAGTCTTAAGATTCGGGGGAGTAGATTTAGGACAGAGATGAGGAAAAATAGTTTTTCCCAGAGAGTAGTGAATGTTTGGAATTCTCTAACCAGGGAAGTGGTTGAGGTTGCCTCATTAAACATATTTAAAATTCAGTTAGATAAATTTTTACATGATAGAGGAATTAGGGGATATGGGGAGAAGGCAGGTAGGTGGAGTTAGGTCATAAATTAGATCAGCCATGATCGTATTGAATGTCGGAGCAGGCTCGATGGGCCATTTTTGGCCTACTCCTGTTCCTACTTTCTATGTTCCTATGTTTCTATGTCACGTTCATGAGGAAGAACAGATCTGGGACACTCTAGTCACCAGGGTCTGCTCGAGGTACATGAGGCAGTGACTACTCGAGTCGGGTAAGAAGGACCTGGCTATTCACATCGGGGTGGCCAAATCACTGGAACAGGCTAATTACAGCAATGAAAACTTTGAAGCCAGAGAGCTCACCCACCCAGGTGAGCCCTTCCAAGGACCGGCTTCTCCCACTACTGTTACCTTTGTCCTAACAGCTGCTGCTTCTCGTGCCAGGGAGTGCTTTTTGTGTGGCAAGAGCCAGCATCTCGACCTCGCTGCCCAGGAAAAGACTCCGTGTGTTCCAGCTGCAGCAAGAATGAACACTGGGCGAGGGTTTGCCACATGAGGGGAAGCCCGGAGAAGTCCACGGCCTGCACCGCTCTCTGATCCAAATCCAGCCCCAAGCCATCTGCCCAAATTCACCTGAACCTGCTTGCTGCACGACATGCCAAAGGAGGGTGGCGATGAGAAAATGGTGCAAAAAGGCTCAGTGGCCATCTTGCTGCAATCCAAATTCAACTTCAGCGCCTTTATCGTCAGAGGAAGGAGGGCAGCCATCTTGCTGCGCCACGAAGTTGACACCATCTTACTCATGCAGGGCAACCCAGGATGGTGGGGTCCACTAGAATGAAGAGCATGGAGCCTCTGGGGAGCTAACCAGCTCAGCAACTCTATAGTGACTGTAAAGGTAAATGGACATTCTTCTAGATGTCTAATTGACATGGGCTCTACTGAGAGTTTCATAGACTCATGGACTGTACAAAAATACAATCTGAAGATGTATCCTTCTAATTACCGCATACACGTGTACAAAACCATTGTATAGTACAAAAACATTGTATAGTAAATCTATCATTCGGTGGGGGGGGGGGGAGTTCTGTAAATTTTGATTGTATATTCTTGATGAAGTTTGCTCCAGTGTTGTTGGGTCTGGACTTCCTGTGTCACCTTAAAAGCGTGACCTTGGAGTATCTGGTCCCTTTCCCCCTGTAACGGTTCAGAATGGAGGGCCCCTAAAATCAGAACCCATGTGCAGCCTCTCCACACTGAATATTGACCCTCCCCTCTCTTCCCGAATCTGTCCGCAGACTGCAAGCCAATTGGTACTAAGAGCAGGAGGTACAGCTCAGCAGACGAGAGTTTATAAAGTTGGAGACTCAGCATCTGCTGGAGGAAGGTATCATCAAGCCTAGCATCAGCCTGTGGAGAGCACAAGTGGTAGTAGTTAAGGGGGAAAACAAGTTCAGGCTAGTAATTGACTATAGCCAAACCATTAATTGATACACACTCTTGGACACATACCCCCTCCTTTGTATTTTGGACATGGTGAATGATAACGCACAGTATTGGTCTATTCAACCATTGACCTGAAAGGTGCCTATCATGAGCTGCCAATCCATTCTGAGGACCATCCACATACAGTATTTGAGGTTAACAGTCGTCTCTATCAATTTCAGAGGGTCCCTTTCGGTATTACTAGCAGGATTTCCATCTTCCAGAGGCCGATGGACAGAATGGTGGACGAGTATGGGTTGAAGGCTACCTTCCCCAACCTTGACAATGTCACCATCTGTGGCCACACCTTGGAAGACCATAACACCAACCTCCAGAGCTTTCTTCACGTAGCAAAAGCCCTGAACCTCACTCATAACTCTGACAAATGCGTGTTCAGGACTAAAAGGCTGGCTATCCTTGGCTACATGGAGGAGAATGGCATCATTGACCCCGACCCTGATAGGATGCGCACCATCTTAAAAGTCACTAATTTGCCCCTCTCAGCTGAAGCCCAAATGGCTTTTAACTACCTCCGAAGCCACATAACGAAAATGTACGAGAATGTACCTTTCCAAGTGGAAAGCGACACTTTGGACATAGCCCTGGCCACTTCCCTCGATTAGGTGGGCAGGCCGATTGGATTTTTTTGAAGGACATTACAAGGCCACGAGCTCTGGAACCCAAGGGTGGAAAAGGAGGCTCAAGACACTGGAGACATTACCTGGCTGGTAGAAGGTTTACACTCCCCATTGACCAGTGCTAGTTGCATTCATGTTTAGTAACATCAAGAGGGGCAAAATCAAGAATGACAAAATTGCTAGGTGGAGGATCAAACTCTCTACCTACAATTATGACATCATCTATCAGCCAGGAGCTCTTAATGACCCTCCAGGTGCCTTGTCCAGAGGAAACTGTGCCTCTGTACAACCGGCCAACTGCGGTCTCTGCATAATGAGCTCCACCATCCTGGGGTCACCCACAGGCTCATTTTGTCAAGCCTTGCAATCTACCCTACTCCATGGAAGATGTCAGGGAAATGACCAGGACTTGCCAGGTCTGCACGGAGTGCAAGCCGCACTTCTATTACTCCACAAAAGTGCCCCTGAACAAGTCATCCAGGCCCTTCGTATGGCTCAGCGTTGATTTTAAGGGACCTCTCCCCTCCATAAACAGGAACACCTTCTTCCTCTCTGTCATTGACAAGTACTCCCGCTTCCCGTTCGCCATTCTGTGCCCAGACACATCAGCCTTGTCTGTTATGAAGGCCCAAGACTCCTTTTTCACTCTGTTCGGGTATCCCAGCTATATCCATAGCGACTGGGGCTCATCTTTTGTGAGTGACGAGCTACGTCAGTAACTACTGGTGAGAGGCATCGCATCCATTTAGACTACCAGTTACAAACCCTGGGGGAACAGGCAGGTTGAAAAGGAGAACTCCATGGTCTGGAAGGCTGTCAAACTGGCCCTGAAGTCAAAAGGCCCTCCAGACTCACGCTGGCAGGATGGTCCTCCCCATTGCGCTCCACTCTATCTGGTCACCACTATGTACCACGACCAATGCTACTCTTCACGAGCTTCTATTCACCTTCGAAAGAAGGATGGCATCGGGAACTACACTCCCAGTCTGGCTCAGTACTCCTGGTCCAGTCCTTCTTAAGAAGCACATGAGGAGAAGCAAGACCAACCCCCTGGTGGAAAGGGTGAAAATGCTCCACGACAACCTCATGTATGCCTATGTGGAGTACCCGGATGACAGGGTGGACACAGTCTCCATCAGGGGTTTGGCACCCACTGGAACAGAGGGTCCATTGCCTCAAGTGTCCTGCGAACCATGGAGCTCATTCTCACCACCCCCAGTCAGGGCCTTGGTGGATCTGGTTCAGGAGGAAAGTGCACCCCCTCCATCGTCAAGCTGGAGATCCAGCCCGCCTCTCCTCCCTCACAAGGGGAACAGGAGACCCAAGGAGCCCAAGGCTCCCTGCAGCTAAGGCGCTCCACCAGGATCTCCAGACCCCTGAACTGCTTAAACTTGTAGATTTGTAAATAATTGTATTATTTTTTTAACCATTTGTTCTGAACCCATGTTCTCTGTTTTCATTTACAGACCCTAAATTCTACAGGAAGGGGTGAATGCAGTGAACAGGGATTCACTGGTAGTGTGTTGTGCTGATGGCTGCCCCCACCTCCTGGCTCTGCCCCAATCTGCTCACATATAACCCTGGTTTCCTATCTAAACCCAGAACCCTTCTGAAGACTACTGTTGAATCCTACCCTTAGTTATAAGCTAATAAAAACTTTTGTTCTTCCTCCAGTCGTGAAAGCTTTTATTCACGCTACAGCTAACCAATGTGATTTGTTTGAAGGATGCAGTGAGATTTTGGAGGATATAGACAGGTCATGAATAGGTAAAGAAGTGACAGTTGGGGTATAATGTGTAAAAATCTAGAGTCATCTACTCTGTTAGAAAGGTGGGATAGTTTTTGAATGATGAAGGATTGAAAGACATTGGTGTTCAGAGGGATCAGGGTGTTGGAATATATAATCACAAGGAAATAAACAATTGGTTAGCACAGACATGGTGGCTAAAGGGCCTGTTCCCCTGCTGAACTAATGTATAAACATGTCCAGCAAGCAAATAGCAAGTCAGAGGATATGTTATCCTACATGACAAGAAAATGTAATTCTAAAAATAGAGTTGTCTTACTGCAATTATATTGGGCCTTTGTGAAGTTGCATCTAGAATATTGTGCACGGGTATGTTTTCCTATGTAAAGAAAAATAGAGAGAGTGCAGTTGAGGCTTAATAAATTGATTCCAGGGATAGTGGGTATGATGTACAATGAGACATAAAGAATACCGGTAATATAAAGAATATCTACACATGTTTTTTTTTTTTTCTTTGGCTTGGCTTCGCGGACGAAGATTTATGGAGGGGGTAAAAAGTCCACGTCAGCTGCAGGCTCGTTTGTGGCTGACCAGTCCGATGCGGGACAGGCAGACACGATTGCAGCGGTTGCAAGGGAAAATTGGTTGGTTGGGGTTGGGTGTTTGGTTTTTCCTCCTTTGCCTTTTGTCAGTGAGGTGGGCTCTGCGGTCTTCTTCAAAGGAGGCTGCTGCCCGCCAAACTGTGAGGCGCCAAGATGCACGGTTTGAGGCGTTATCAGCCCACTGGCGGTGGTCAATGTGGCAGGCACCAAGAGATTTCTTTAGGCAGTCCTTGTACCTTTTCTTTGGTGCACCTCTGTCACGGTGGCCAGTGGAGAGCTCGCCATATAATACGATCTTGGGAAGGCGATGGTCCTCCATTCTGGAGACGTGACCCATCCAGCGCAGCTGGATCTTCAGCAGCGTGGACTCGATGCTGTCGACCTCTGCCATCTCGAGTACCTCGACGTTAGGGGTGTGAGCGCTCCAATGGATGTTGAGGATGGAGCGGAGACAACGCTGGTGGAAGCGTTCTAGGAGCCGTAGGTGGTGCCGGTAGAGGACCCATGATTCGGAGCCGAACAGGAGTGTGGGTATGACAACGGCTCTGTATACGCTTATCTTTGTGAGGTTTTTCAGTTGGTTGTTTTTCCAGACTCTTTTGTGTAGTCTTCCAAAGGCGCTATTTGCCTTGGCGAGTCTGTTGTCTATCTCATTGTCGATCCTTGCATCTGATGAAATGGTGCAGCCGAGATAGGTAAACTGGTTGACCGTTTTGAGTTTTGTGTGCCCGATGGAGATGTGGGGGGGCTGGTAGTCATGGTGGGGAGCTGGCTGATGGAGGACCTCAGTTTTCTTCAGGCTGACTTCCAGGCCAAACATTTTGGCAGTTTCCGCAAAGCAGGACGTCAAGCGCTGAAGAGCTGGCTCTGAATGGGCAACTAAAGCGGCATCATCTGCAAAGAGTAGTTCACGGACAAGTTTCTCTTGTGTCTTGGTGTGAGCTTGCAGGCGCCTCAGATTGAAGAGACTGCCATCCGTGCGGTACCGGATGTAAACAGCGTCTTCATTGTTGGGGTCTTTCATGGCTTGGTTCAGCATCATGCTGAAGAAGATTGAAAAGAGGGTTGGTGCGAGAACACAGCCTTGCTTCACGCCATTGTTAATGGAGAAGGGTTCAGAGAGCTCATTGCTGTATCTGACCCGACCTTGTTGGTTTTCGTGCAGTTGGATAATCATGTTGAGGAACTTTGGGGGACATCCGATGCGCTCTAGTATTTGCCAAAGCCCTTTCCTGCTCACGGTGTCGAAGGCTTTGGTGAGGTCAACAAAGGTGATGTAGAGTCCTTTGTTTTGTTCTCTGCAGAGAACAAAACAAAGGATCTACACATGTAGATGAAGAGTTAATGTTCCTCTGGCAGGGTGCTCACAGTCTCAAAACAAGAAGTTAGTCATTCAGGACAGAAATAAATAGAAACTCTTGATACTAGTTGTAATTAATCCTTGAAATTCTCTATCCAAGAGTGTGCGACATGCACTTGGTGGGCCGAAGAGCATGTTTCGGTGCTGTAGTATTCTATAGTTCTTTTAAAAAAAATGGCTGTGGAATGCAGCTACTGAGTATACACAATAGAAATGATCAATAGATTACACATGAAGGGAATCAAAGGATTATGTGATTAGTGCTGGAAAGTGACCCTGAAGTAAAAGATCAGCCTTGATCTTATGGAATGGTAGACTAGGCAAGTGGGTGGATGGTTATACACCTGCTTCTATCTCTCCTGTTCAGGCTATTGTATGCAGGGGTACATCATGATGATGTGCCCATTCCCCAACCACCTTTGAACTTCTTGATGATTGATGTCATAGGTTTAGAGAGGGTTGTGGAAGTAGCTCAGGCAAGTAACTATCCATTGCAGATGGTGAACACTGCAGTCAAGATGCGCCAGTGCTTAATATTAAGCTTTTTGAGAATGGTGGGCTTGAACTTATCCAGGCAACTGAGAAGAATTCCATAATATTTCTGGGTTGTGCCTTGTAGTAAATGAAACAATTTTGGGTATCAGATGAGCCATGTCTTGGATGATATGCAGCCTCTGACCTGCTTCTGCAGCCATAATGCGTGTTTGTTTTGTCTATTTGAATAGCTGACCAATAATCATCCCTAGGATGTTGATGGTTGAGCATTCAGTACCATTGTATAACAATGGGAAGTGGTTAGAGTCTGTTTGGAAATGGGTATTTCTGATGTAAATATTACTTGCCACTTATGTGTCTGGATGTTGTCTTGGGATCCTACTGCATACAGTCACATGCCACTACATCTTTTGAGGAAATATACTTTGTGCCAACATGAAAGGACATTAATGAAGATGGTTGGGTCACAGAAGGTACCCTGATTGACTTCTGACAACCATAATGATCATACTTTGTACAACAGTTGGAGTTTATTTTACTTGACGCCAGTCACAACCTCTTCTCTCTGTTACCTTCAGGTAGAAGGTACGAAAACTTGAAATGTAGCACCTCTAGGTTCAAGAACAGTTTCTTTCTAACAACTGTCAGACTCATGAACCTCCCTTGTTACAGTAATCATAGACTGTTCTGACAGTACAAAAAGACTGCCCTATCACAAGTCACTGATTTTACATTAGGATTACCATTAATATTTATAATCTGTCTTTAATATTTATTGCCCCTTTTAATTTAATTCAATTAAGTTACAGCATGTTCTCATTGCACAATGTGTTTGACCATAAACTCATCAGGCATTATCACTGATTTTAATTTTACTGGAGCTCCTTAACACTACATTTCAGTAGATGCTGCCTTGGTGTCATTTCAGCAAGTTCTCTCACTCTGCTTCCCCTGCACTTTGAACTGCCCTCCAGCTCCATGACCACATTCTCACCCAGACTCACTCCAGTATCCTACCATCTCTTGATCCCTCCCTTCCTTTTATGGTTTCTATTTCTCCTTCCCATTTTACTCTCAACAGAGGATCCTGACTTAAACATTGACTATTTAGACAGTAGACTATAGGTGCGGGAGAAGGCCATTCGGCACTTCGAGCCAGCTCCACCATTCACTGTGATCATGGCTGATCATCCACAATCAGTACCCGTTCCTGCCTTTTCCCCATATCCTTTGGCTCCACTATCTTTAAGGGCTCTACCTAACTCTTGAAAGCATCCAGAGAATTGACCTCCACTGCTATGGTGGTATGTTATTACACCATTAGGTCACCAGTGGTGACCTTGTACATATAAACCGGTTGCAGCTCGTTCTCGTTCATTCTGGCCTAGGCTTGCACAGAGGTAAGGCCTAGCTGTATATATTAGCCTATTAAAACTAGCGTTTTAGCATCTGTCTCGTGTGGTTGATGCTAGTCGCCATCAATTTAATAGGCTAATATATATCCAGAATGCATGTTGCTTCTACCCTCGCCCATACTCCCGACTCCGCTGAGGCCCGGCTCAGGGACCTAGAAACATGAATGGATCCTGTGCATGTTCTACCAAGTATGGACCGGATAGAAGGGACGGAGACCTGCAGGATCGAAATCACGGGAGAGAGAGAGAGAGAGAGAGAGAGAGAGAGAGACACTCACCCAGTGGTCGTAGTGGACTACAAGAGGGTCAGAAGTATCCCAGAACAGGTAAAGAGAGGCCAAGGGCCCCGCCTGTTAGCTAATTCACCAGGACCATGACCAGCCATGCAACCCAATGGGTTTCTGGTTTATAACCAAGGATCACGTCAAGCGCGAGTGGAGGGCGTACAGCAAGTCACCCTCCCAATCACGATTTATTGTCAGGACAGATTACTACCTCCCAACTATCCCCGATCTCCCAGAGAGGGCCCACGTTTCCGCAGGATCAGACCCGGTATGTGCCCCCCCCCCCCCGCCACCGAATCAGAAGCTCAGGTTTAGCCAAGTGCTGAGGTCTGACAGGCTGGAGCTGGATCCCAGAACTCCCGGGGCAAGCTTGCACTTCGGCCGATGGCAGAAATGTTTTTTAAATTACATGGGGGTTGAAGGAGCATCAGAAGAGGAGATGCTAATGCTACTGTTAGCTCAGCTTGGGGATCGCCCATACTTGCTTATACAAGATGCTAAATCATACTAAGAGGTGATGAACATCCTACAGAGGCACTATAACAGAGGGCACAGTGAACTACACTCTAGGCACCAGCTTATGACCAGGTCACAGCAAGCAGGGGAGTCAGTGAGAGATTTTATCCTGACGCTGAAAGACTTAGCAAGGGCCTGTACTTTTAAAGCAGTATCAGCCCAAGAGGATGCAGATGATCTTGTAAGGGACAGGATCGTGGCCGGTGTCAGATCTACAGAAATCAGACAAAGGCTGCTGGATAAGGGAATGGTTAAGCTGGAAGAGGAGAGACTATTGCCGAGGCTCTGGAGGACTCTAGGAAAGAACTAGAAGAGTAGGAATACGAGGGAACAAGGGCTGCATATAGCAGCTGCAGCCCTACTGGAGCACTCCAAGTGCCCTTTTTGCAGACAGCCCAAGCACCCCAGAGCTTACTGCCCGGCTATGGAAAAGAACTGTTCAAAGTGTGGAAAGAGAGTATATGATGCGAAAGTCTGTAGGAGCCTCAAGGCTCCCGCCAAATGAGAGGCAGGAAAGCTCTTCTTCTTGCTCCTCAGGCAGGCAGAAGCAGAGTGCCATGTGCTGTCGGCCATCTTGGGCAAAGGATGCCAGACAGAGGACATCACTATCAGGGGATGACTACGATTCAGAGTGCGCTACTACGACCAGGATGCCGAGTACTACCCGAATGGAGAATGTGCCATGCTGGCCTTTCTGCGTTTGAATCAGGTGAGACCACACAATTTATCGGATGCTACTGTTAGTATTAAAGTTAATGGGTCGACAGTAAATTGCTTGATGGATAGCGGGAGTACGGAAAGTTTCATAGACCAGGGGCTGGTAGAACACCTTGATCTAAACACGTACCCGAGTGACCACCAGATTTTATTAGTGTCTAACAGACACGTAGCTAAAGTAGAATATTTATTCAGGGTCACAGTGGAAATACAGGGCACAGAGTATGAAGAGTTTAAGTTGCTAGTTCTCCCACACCTCTGTGCTCCCGTCCTACTGGGGCTGGACTTCCAGTGGCAATTGAAAAACATCACGATAGGACACAATTGGCCGCTTCCCCCACTGTTCCTTGAGAATAGACGACACTGTAGTCTGACGGCTCTGAATATAGAACCCTCCCCCCCCACACTATTCACGCACCTCACTCCCAACTGCACCCCAGTAGCCACCAAGAGCAGGAGGTACAGCCTGAGGGACAGAGAGTTCATTAGAACAGAAGTCCGCAGACTCCTGCAGGAGGGCGTTATAGAAAAGAGCTCCAGCTCCTGGAGAGCACGTTGTTGTAGTGAAGTCAGGGGAGAAGTGGTGCATGGTGGTGGATTACAGTCAGACGATCAACAAATTTATACAAATTTATACTTTTTTTTCTTTTCTTTGGCTTGGCTTCGCGGACGAAGATTTATGGAGGGGGTAAAAAGTCCACGTCAGCTGCAGGCTCGTTTGTGGCTGACCAGTCCGATGCGGGACAGGCAGACACGATTGCAGCGGTTGCAAGGGAAAATTGGTTGGTTGGGGTTGGGTGTTGGGTTTTTCCTCCTTTGCCTTTTGTCAGTGAGGTGGGCTCTGCGGTCTTCTTCAAAGGAGGCTGCTGCCCGCCAAACTGTGAGGCGCCAAGATGCACGGTTTGAGGCGTTATCAGCCCACTGGCGGTGGTCAATGTGGCAGGCACCAAGAGATTTCTTTAGGCAGTCCTTGTACCTTTTCTTTGGTGCACCTCTGTCACGGTGGCCAGTGGAGAGCTCGCCATATAATACGATCTTGGGAAGGCGATGGTCCTCCATTCTGGAGACGTGACCCATCCAGCGCAGCTGGATCTTCAGCAGCGTGGACTCGATGCTGTCGACCTCTGCCATCTCGAGTACCTCGACGTTAGGGGTGTGAGCGCTCCAATGGATGTTGAGGATGGAGCGGAGACAACGCTGGTGGAAGCGTTCTAGGAGCATGTATTGCGGACATGGTAAACAGCATAGTATAAAGTGTTCTCTACCATCGACCTCAAGGCAGCGTACCTCCAGTTGCCCATTAGAGAGAGTGACCACATATACACGGCATTCGAGGCAGACGGCAGGCTGTATCATTTCTTCTGCCTCCCCTTTGGCATCACCAATGGGGTATCCCTGTTCCGGCGGGAGATTGACTGCATAGCAGACAAGTACCAACTCCAGGCGGTGTTCCCATACCTTGACAATATTACGAATTGCGGCCACTCGCAAGTTGACCATGACAATAACCTTCAACGTTATTTTCAGGCAGCAGAGGAACGCAATCTAACGTATAATAGGGATAAATGCATCTTCAGCACTAGGAAACTGGCCATCCTGGGCTATGTGGTGCAGAACGGGGAAATCAGCCTGGACCCCGCCTGCATGCGCCCACTTCTAGACCTCCCAGCCCGACACTCACAGAAAACTTTAAAGAGATGTTTGGGACTTTTCACATATTACACAGAGTGGGTCCCCAACTATGCTGACAGGGCCCACCCACTCATAAAAGCCTTAGCTTTTCGTCTCAGCCCAGCAGCTGTCAAAGCCTTTACAGAGATTAGGGATCTGGTTGCAAAAGCAACCCTGCAATCCATAGATGAGACGATTTCTTTTCAAGTAGAGACTGACGCCTCAGACGTAGCGTTGGCTGCCTCTCTAAACCAGGAGGGGTGACTGGTAGCCTTTTTCTCGAGGTAAGACACTCGGCAGTGGAGAAGGAGGCTCAAGCCATTGTGGAAGTGGTAAGGCATTGGAGACATTATCTGGCATGTAAATGCTTCACCCTTGTCACGGACCAACGATCCGAGGCTTTTATGTTTGATAACCAGAACAGGGGGAAGATAAAAAATGATAAAATCCTGCACTGGAGGATAGAACTGTCTACGTACAGTTACAACATTCTATACCATCCAGGGAGGCTCAACGAGCCCCCAGATGCACTGTCCAGGGGCACCTGTGCGGCCTTCAATCACATGTCCCAGCTTCAGAGCTTGCACAATAAGCTGGGCCACCTGGGAGTCGATAGACTGTTCCACTTCATAAAGGCCTAAAATCTCCCATTCTTGGTAGAGGAGGTACGGATGGTAAGCAGGGGCTGCCCCATTTGTGTGGACTGCAAACCGCAGTTTCACCTACCAGATAAAGCCACGCTGATGAAAGCTACAAGACCTTTCGAGCGCCTCAGCCTCAACTTTAAAGGCCCGTTCCCTTCCTATGACAAGAACATCTATTTCCTTAATGCCATAGACGAATACTCATGCTTCCCTTTTGCTATTCCGTGTCCCGATGTATCCGCAACCACGGTAATAAAGTGCCTGCAATCCATTTTCAGCATGTGTGGGTACCACAGGTACACACAGTTAGGGGTGCTACCTTTATGAGTGCTGAGGTACTGCAGTATCTGAGAGATAGAGGCACCACTCCAGTTGCAACACAAGCTATAACCCCAGAGGTAATGGGCAGGTAAAAAGGGAAAATGCCACTATCTGGAAAACAGTTCTACTGACCTTAAAGGAAAAAGATCTACCAGTGGCAAGGTGGCAAGATGTGTTACTGGAGGCATTGCACTCCATACGCTCACTGTTGTGTACCGCCACTAACACGACACCTCATGACCGTATGTTTTCTTTCTCGAGTAAAGCCGCAACAGGCACAGTGCTGCCTAGATGGTTAATGACACTGAGGCCGGTGCTCCTCCAGCAACACTGCAGGCCCCACAAAACGGACCCTCTGGTGGAACCAATGGAAGTAAGGCACGTGAACCCCCACTACGCATACGTCACATTCAGGGATGGACGGGAAGAATTGGTGGCCGCCAGGGACCTCACACTGGCTGGATGTGTGGACGACACAGGAGTGCTGACCCCTACGGATCAGCAGGAAGGAATCATGGAAGATGTGGGAAGATCGTGGACCCCTACGGACCAGTGCGAAGAATGACAGACTCTAGGACAGACGATTGTCATGCCACCCAATGGGGCCTCGGTGAACAACACACCCCCAACAACCAGTACCCCGACGGGAAGCCCTACACCCCTTCAGCATATTCCTGCCCAATGTCAGGACCCTTGACCTTTAATACCCTCCACCACCTTCCCAGATACTGGACTTATGAATGCACGGAAAAGAGAAGTTGGGGGGGGGGGAAGGAAGGCCAATTTTTTTTAAGGTGGGGGTGAATGTGGTGGAATGTTATTACACCACAAGGTCACCAGGGACCACCACCTGGTGACCTTGCATATATAAACCAGTTGCAGCTCATTCTCATTTATTCTGGCCTAGGCTTGCACAGAGGCAAGGCCTAGCTATATATATTAGCCTATTGAAACTAGCCTTTTACTTGCACTCTGTCTCATGTGGTTGATGCTAGTCGCCATCAACTGCCTTCTGAGGCAGTGCATTCCACAGATCCACAAGTCTCTGGGTGAAAAAGTTCTTTCTCATCTGCATTCTAAATGGCCTACCCTTATTCCTAAATTATGGTCTCTGGTTCTGGACTCCCACAACATAAATCCCTTAATAATCTTATATGTTTCAATCAGATCCCATCTCATCCTTCTAAATTCCAGTGTATACAAGCCCAGTCGCTCCAATCTTTCAAAATATGACAGTCCTGCCATCCTTTGAATTAACCTCGTGAACCTACACTGCACTCCCTCAATAGCAAGAATGCCCTTCCTCAAACCTGGAGACCAAAACTGCACACGGTACTCCAGGTTTGTTCTCACCAGAGCCCTATACAACTGGTGAAGAATCTCTGCTCCTATACTCAATTTCCCTTGTTATGAATGCCAACATGCCATTATCTTTCTTCACTGCCTGCTTACTTTTAGTGACTGATGAACAAGGACACCTAGATCTCATTGTACTTCCCCCCTTTTCCTAACTTGACACCATTCAGATAGAAATCTGTCTTTCTGTTCTTGCCGCCAAAGTGGATAACCTCACATTTATCCACATTAAACTGCATCTGCCCACTCATCCAAGCCACCCTGGATTCTCATAACATCTCCTTACATTTCACACTGCCATCCAGCTTTATGCCACCTGTAAATTTCCTTCGTCTAAATCATTAATGTATATTGTAGTAGCTGTGGTCCCAGCACTGAGCCTTGCAGTACCCCACTAGTCACCGCCTGCCAATCTGAATGGGCCCCGTTAATCCATACTCTTTGTTATATGTCTGTCAACCAATTTTCTATCCATGTCAGTATTCTACCCCCAATACCATGCTCTCTAATTTTGCCCACTAATCTCCTATGTCAGACCTTATCAAAGGCTTTCTGAAAGTCCAGGTACACTACATCCACTGGTTCTCTCTTGTCCATTTTTTTGGCATTTTTACACAGAAGTAAAGGAAAAATGGCAAAAAAAAATTAGCACAGTGGCTGTTCACACAGATCGGGCATTCACACTACAGTTGCGGTGATTTTGGAGTTGCAATATTTTCGGAGGCTGGACGTTTGAGGTGGGGTAGGTTGAGGTTAGAATAGGTTGTGCCCCATTGCCCCATCCCATGTCAGCATTATACCCCACCCCTTCCCCTGTGGGCACCCTCTTTTACCTTCAGTGGAAAGCTGACTAGCCCCCAGCACCCAGAATGAGAGAAGCAGGCAGTGGCTGGCTCAAGGCTGGAGCAATGGCCGTCTTCCTTACCCATGATGCCCCATGCAGCTGGAACTGCTCTGCCAAAGTCAGGGATACACAGAGCGGTTCTAGCTGCATGGGGGATCATGGGTATGGAAGACGGCTATTGTTTCCGCATTGAGCCGTCATCGTCTGCTTCTCGCCGCTGCTGCCTGCTTCTTGCCATGAGCTAGTGCGGCACTCTGGTGAACTCTCTCAGCAGCACATCTGGAGTTATATTGGGGCACAACGAATGGCTGGGGGCAGGGGAGCAACAAACGACCAGGAGCAGGGAGCGACAGACAGCCGGAGGCAGGGGGGGCAATGGACGGCCAGGGCTATGAGCAAGGCGGTCAGGGCTAGGAACCCATTCTTGCAGCATGCTTGCAGTCAATTTAGACTGCAGGCGCTCCGTAAAAATGTGTAGGGATCCTGGTGGAAAAATTACGGGATGGAATTTATTATATTTTTACACTGCCAGCGGAGCAGAAAATTTGCAAAAATGTTCGGCTTCTCAGTGGCTGTATAAAAGTGCGTTATTATATCCTCAAAAAATTCCAGATTAGTCAAGCATGATTTCCCCTTCATAAATCCATGCTCACTCGGACTGATCCTGTAACTGCTATCCAAATGTGCCATTATTTCATCTTTTATAATTGACTCCAGAATCTTCCCCACCACTGATGTCAGGCTAACTGGTCTATAATTCCCTGTTTTCTCTCCATGGATGTTACTGAGTCCCTCCTTCTTTGTTTGCTCTGGAATTCATGTGTTTGTTCATGTTGAGTCCAATGCTATGATAAAATGTGGAGCAGAAAAATCATGGTAAAATACAAACTGGACCTCAGTCAACATACTTTCAACATCCTTGCTGATGACTTCGATAGACTGATTTTATGGCAGTGAACAGAATGAATTGTTCTGCTTTTAGTGGATTTATAATGAGAGTTGGACTTCTTTTTCTCTAATACTAAAAATTCTGTCCATCCACTTTTAAGAGACGGAGGACAGATTTTCTCCTTGAATTTAGAATTTGTGGGCAAATGGAACAGTCCACAATGCAACTTTGTTTTCAATGGTTGTGTCAAGGATTGAGCTCAAGTAACTTTGTCTTGTTTGGCTTTCCCCTCCCAGAAAATAGCAGTGTGGCTTGCTGTCTGTGAGGAAACATCAGACATCAATGTGGTCGAACCTGGGTGCATCAAGAGAAGATACAAGTTAACATTGCTGAAGCTGCAAAAATTCTGCTCTACAACAGATCAGTGATGACTGTCAATATTCTACTTGCTCACTGTGAAGCCCTCAGTCAGCATTTTGGTTCTTTATTTTTTTTAAATTATGTACAACTAAACTCTAATAGGACATAGATTCAAGCTGCAATGTACAATGCAAGATCTTGGCACATCTCAAAATAATGGCCAGTAATTCAGAACATAAAAAGATTGTTTCAGTGACAATTATTACCACATGGGATGAAATGACAGTGTTGCCAAAACTGCTGTAATGGCAGCAATGCTGCTGGTGCAGACCCACGGAAAGTAAGGAGCAGAGATACAGTGTGGTACAACTGCCCAGTGGACTGCCGTCAGCTCCGCACAGTCTTTGAACGCCCAGCTAAAGAAGCTGATGGTAGTTTTATTTAAAATCCCGTGATCACTGGATCTGTGCAAAAAGTGGTGGCGCCTCTGATCAGCGGCAGTCACAAGGAGTTGCAGACTCCAGGGAAGTGGAGGACTAGCACAGGGCACCCTAAAATATGGAGATCACCCCTTCCCACACCCCCCGCCTGAGAAGGAGAAGCAGAGGAGCCAACCCACGGGACAGTCACCACGGTGGCGGCCCAATGAGGAGGCTCTGTGGCTGAAATACCCATGTATGCGGCAGGCTACTGGCAACTCAAGGTGAGGAACCTACGAGCTGCCGGAGACTACTGTAGGGGTATGAGTTCCGGGCTGCAGACCACTGGAGACTGGCTCTTAACTGCTGAAGGGATTCCAGGTATCGGAACCGGGATATGAGGGAGTGCCAAAGGGGCTGAAGAGTTCCTGATTGTGTCAGAGATTTGGACCGGGAATCGGGTTGCCAATGGTTTACTCTGATCTCTGTGTGACTGCGGAAGTGCTGGAGGTGAATTTACCAACACTCGGTTACTCTGGGTGGAGCTTTCTTTTGCTTCTCTTTCTCTGACTGTAAGAAGCACTTCAGGCAATTTCAGCCAATGGTGAATCTGTCTGCCTTACAGCAGGCAAAAGCAATTTCATGTAATACGCCACTGTTTTATTACAAAACATAAATTGAATCTTGAATATTGAATCTTGGATAGGGTATAAAATAAACAGCGAATATTTTATTTTCTCCAAGTTGCAAAATCACTTTTCTTGCACATCTACAAGAAAACATTTCCAAATCAGCAAGATCTCTGGAGTGAAACTCACTAAAGATCTCATCACTTAAAAAATGACATGTAATTAGGGGATTACCAAAAAAGTTGTGCGTCAAACAAAAAGAAATTTTTTTTTTGTTTAAAAGATATTTGCTGTGACAGGAGAAATAAGATAATGGACTAGGATTTGTCAAAAAGTGACTGATGATGTAGACATACAGCACAGTAACAGGCCATTTCGGCCCAAGACCCCATGCCACCCAATTAATCTACATCCCCGGTACGTTTTGAATGGTGGAAGAAAACCAGAGCCCTGGGGGAAAACTCACGCAGACACGGAGAAACATACCGTTATATCACAGACCAGCAGCAATAGAAATTCACAAAAGCAGGGGTTTTTTTCAAAAAAACACTATATTTATTAGTAACTACTAATGATATAACACATTAGTCAAATCAAAACCAACTATGTGCAAATGTACATGTGTGCATTCATGCGCATGCGCGTGCTGCACAAGCTATTACAGCTTAGGCACAATTCTGTAAAGTAATTCCAAAGTTCAGATTTGGAAATCCATTGTTGAAATGCAGACTTTTAGACTGATGCACAGAAGTAATCACGAAGGAGATGGGAGAAAATTAGTGATTGGACTGCCAAAAACGCACAAATCCTCATCAAGTTTCTTCAAAAGAAATATCCTTTCATACAAACGGTTGTCACAACTTTCCCTTGCATAGGGGAAACGAAATGTATGACTTCCAGGATGGTTCCAAAACCCAGGTATGGTTTTTCTTTGGTCACGGTGGGGTTCAATAATTCCCCTGACAGGGCAAAGCAGCCGAATTGTCCATTATCACACAGAGTCATTCCTGCTCAGTGTTTGATGAGATGGCCACTGGTCATAAAGTGCTGTTCCTTCAGTTTTCCACACATAGGATTCTCTCAACACCTGTATTTCTGGATAAAGCACCCAATGTCCTTTTTCCTCTCCAAAGCAGTGAATTTGGTACAGCCCATACTATCTGATGCCACCCAGTGTCTCCAAAGCTGTGAATGGTTGCAGTCTGTACTAGCCCTTAAAGTGATACTCACACTAAATGAAACACGAGTTCGTAATAGTACAAACTCCTTACAAACAGTGTGGGATTCAAACCCTGGTCCCAATCGCTGGCGCTTTAAAGAGATTGAGTTAATCGCTATGCCAACTGTGCTGCCCTACGGCATTTTGTGTAGGGGTCTAAACTCTGTACAGTAAAAGTCCAGAAATCCGGACCATCTAGAATTTGGACTTTATGAAACTCCCAATTTGGAATAAAATTAAAATGAAGCGGGCTTTTGTGAGTGCGTGCATGCGTAAGCACCACAGATGCATGGAAGTTGTGGAAATGAATGAAAAAAATATTTATTTGTTTTTTTGTACTTTGCATTTTTAAAAAAAAATCATTAATAAACTATCAACATTTATCTGTTCATTTTAAAAGTACTGCCTGAGAAACCGGAAATCTGAAAATCCCGACCAACCCAATCCCCGAGCAGTCCGGATTTTAGGATTTTTACTCTATTTAGTAACAATATAAAATATTTGTTCTCTTAGACAGTCCATCGAGGTTAGGGATGACATGCTTCCATTTCCGTAAGTTCTGTGGTGAGTGGAGAGCCCTAGTTGAGAAGTCTAGATTCTGCCACATAGGGGGGATGGCAGGGGTTTGGGTGGGTGGGGGCCAGACAGGCAGTGCTTGACAGAATGGACAGTTAGTTGTTTGGGATCTAATGTGGTCCTTTCACTATGTGTGCCTGGCATTTTCCTAATCCTATTGTAGAGACTTGCCATGTTCAGTGGTTTTTCAAGTGCTCCTCGTCCCTTTTGGATAGTCATGGGCCAGGAATTGCGTGTGTTGGTGAGTATGTGACGCTTTTTAAAGAATCTTGAGAACATGCTTGAGGTATTTTCTCTCTTCTGGAATTCTCTGATATGTCAGAATTTAGAGTAGAGTAGTGGTTTCTGTGGATTGGTGTCAAGCATGGAGGTGATGTAGCCATCAAGTGGAGCTGTTCAAGCAGGGAATGACGGTCAATAACAGTTTTTATAGGATTTTCTGGAAGCAATTGTAGGTACCCAATAACATTGGTGGGGATGTCACATCATTAAAATATTCTTCTGCTTGCTCAATTCTGTAAACATTTTAATATTGATTCTTAACGTGACTGACTGAAATTGCAGTGTAACCCCGCAAAACAACGGGACAGTAACAAAAATTTGCCCTTATGGAATTCACAAATCACCATCAAAAAATTTGAGATATAGAATTTTTAAAAATCACTCTTACCCAATTCATGACAGAAAAAAAAAACTAAATTAACACAAAACGTTTAAGGACACATTTTGTCAATTCTTCTCAAGGATTTCCGTGACTGAAAATAGCAATATGGATGGCTTTCTGGGAACCCAACCACCCGCTGTAAATTGACAGTATATTGCAGTGATTCTCAACCTTTTCCTTTCCACTCACATACCATTTTAAGTATTCCCTATGCCAAAAGTGCTCTGTGATTAGTAAGGGATGGCTTAAGGTGGTATGTGGGTGGAAAGATAAAGTTTGAGAACCATGCTTTTAATCATACATAATTGACTTGTTATGTTTATGGTTTCATAACTCCAAAGGAAATGGGCCAATGACAATTTTTCTCAAGCAAAATAGTTCAATAACAATTGGGTCTAGAGCAGTGATTCTCAACCTTCCCTTCCCACTCACATACCACCTTAAGCAATCCATTCCTAATCACAGAGCACTGATAGCATAGAAATTGCTTAAAGTGGTACGTGAGTGGAAAGAAAAAGGTTGAGAACCACTGGTATACTGTTTCTCTTTGACATAATTTATTGTACTGATGAGCAGTATATTTCTAATAATTTACCTGTCATGTAATCCTACCTTCATTACGATATTAGTAAAATCTTAGACTTCCAAAAATTGACCATTTAGTATAAAGTTACATGACAAATGTGCCCATCATAGTATAAATATACCCTCAAATCCAAGTCAAAAGCAGGATCTATTCAAAATAGCAGGTGAAATTTGCTATTTGCAGTTTAATGCTTACTTCCAGGCTATAAAACCTCATGACAAAGCTCACAATTTTTTTTAGCACTTTATTAAATTATAGAGTCAGTTAGGCTTTTTGGCCCAACTTGTTCTTGCCAACCAAACCAGTCCCATTCACCTACATTTGGTTCATATCTCTTTTATAATGCTTTCAGTGAGATTCTGGAATTGAACCTAAATTAAATGATATACAAATCAATGCAGCTCAACTTCAATGCTCATCACCATAGGTTTTTTTAAAATTCTTAAAAGCAAAGAAATTTATTTTAAATGTTTAATGGGTATAAAATTGTCAACCTCTGTATAATGGGTGGCATGGTTAACATGGTGGTTAATGCAATGCCTTTAGAGGGCCAGCGATCAGAATTCCATGCTATCTGTAAGGAGTTTGTACATTATTCCCGTGTCTGCATTGGTTTTCCCCAGGGGCTCTTGTTTCCTCCCACCATTCAGAACGTACTGGGGTTTGTGGTTTAATTGGGTGGCACAGGCTGAAATGGACTGTTACCATACAAAATTTAAATGATTGTACATAATTGCTCTTTCAGAAAGGTTGTGATCATTTTTGAAATTGTAGAGTATCATGGTAGGTCAATCAGCATTTTACATCTGTGGAATTAACACAGTGGGTGGTAAAATGTCACTTTGTGACAAGACATCATGAAAATGCCAAATTTGAACATGGCTTGAAAATGACATTTTGCAAAACAAAATGGCACATTGCCAAAAGATCAGATTCCATTCAAAGTATCTTTAATGAAAAGAAAGTCCAAGCAGAGAAATTTGTCCAACCTATTCTGAAGTCAAAAGTGAACCATCTCACAAAGGGACAATTCCAGACCAAGCAGGCATCTCAGATTGAGGCCAGACAGATGTGACAGGGCTTGCATGCCATCACATCCAATAAGGTGAAGCAAGCCAGTATCATAAATTGAGATACATCACTCTGGACCAACTCGATGCCTTCTGTGCTCACTTTGAAAGATAAAACAATGAAAAACCCTTGTAAGCCCCATCAGCCCTCAGTGAGTCTGTGCTCCAAGTCTCTGAGGCTGAGGTGAATGAAACCTTCAAGAGGGTCAATCCTCCAAAAGCATTCAACCCAGATAGTGTATACCCAAGGAAACCAATTGGCTGGAGTTTTTGCTGACATTTTCAACCTCTCACAACAATAAACAGAAGTCTCCACTTACTTGAAAGGGCATCCATCATTCTGAAATGATAGATGCCCTTTTTTCCGAAAATATATCAAATATATTTTGAAATACTGCCTATTAAAGAAGCATCACTAATTTTGCATTTATCACAATGAGGATTTATATCTGAGTAAAAACCAGATAATTTGAGTTTAGACATGTGGGCCCTATGTAATTCAACCACCTTGAATTGCAACAGACAGTGGCCAGCACACAAAGATGTAGTGTTAGTCACTTTGAAAATAGAGTCCCAAACTCAATACTTCTTTAATTCATATGTTCTAGATGTTCCCCAGTTTGGAAAAATATTGGAGAGAAGTTTTTCAAACATTTTCAGAGATTCTCAATTTAAAATTAGAACAAAATCCTTTAGTTGCTCTGTTTGGAACTCTTGGAGAAGATGTTTAACTAACTCCAATTAAATGTCACATTTCACCTTTTACTTTGTTGCAGGGCAGATGTGCTATTTTGATTAAGTGGAAAGATAATACCCCATCTATTCATGCACAATGGCTAAGGGATGTAATGTCCTGTTTAAATTTGGAAATGATTAGATATGCAATCAATGATTGAAAAATTAGATTCCAAATGTTATGGGGCCCGTTCATGGACTATTACCATAATCTCTAGGTTCATTGTTAATTCAGAATTTTGGCACTGTGTTATCCCACTTCAGAGTGAGCTACTTTGTTTCCTTAATATCAACTTTCAACCTTGTTTTTGGGTCAGGGTTTGGAAAAAATTAAATTTATTACGTCCATTTTTATTATTATGGCTGTGCTTTGGGAATTCACATAATATATGATTATACTTGCAGTACTTTTTTTTCCCTTTTTTTTTCCTGTGGCACATCCCATAATCATATTGTTCAAACTTATTATTATTGAAAATCAATAAACATATTTTAAAGAGAAAAGAAATACTGCCTATTAAAATCAATGGACATGCAATTTTTTTAACACTGCAATCCCTATTTCCTCAGAATTGGTATTGCATGCTCTCTATGCAGAACAACCAGAAGTAGGCTGGATTATGTCTTCCTACAGAGGTAGTACTGCCTCCTGGAAGGTTGGAACATGTAATCTAGAAATACCATGAACCGAGAAATTAACAGTTATAACTATTTTCACAAGGTTCAATTTTCCATGCTTAAAATGCAATAGCTACCATTGGCCCAAATCTGTAACTGTGAGCATTTCAATATCTAAAATGATCAAAGTATAAAACTGAGCCACAGAAAGATTCACAGCATTAGAATGGATGCCCCAAAGCTTGATTAAAGATGTATCTTCTTAGTAGTGTTGTTATGGAAAGTAGAGAGTGAGGTGGGGAGTCAGAAAAGTTTACTGAAAGAATTCCCAGTGATTTCAGCCTAATAAACAGGAAATAAAAATATATAAATAAAATGCAATATTTACTGTTTGAAGTTTTTGGGAAATGAGTCCTCCGGGATGCCCTCAACAGACCTCATATTCCCATCTTGATATCCATTTAGATTGACAGAGTCATATAGCAAAGAAATAGGGCCTTCAGCCACCATGTTATGCTGATCATTACACCAACCCCATTTACCCAACCCCAATCAACCAATTTTCCCTTGCAACCACTGCAACCGTGTCTGCCTGTCCCGCATCGGACTTGTCAGCCACAAACGAGCCTGCAGCTGACGTGGACATTACCCCTCCATGAATCTTCATCCGCGAAGCCAAGCCAAAGAAAGAAAGAAGAAAAAGACATAAATCAATTCAAGTTTGATTAATTCAGCTAGTAACCGTCTTCTATCTGCCATTATCCCCTCATGTTCTCGACCAGTTACCAGGCAGCAAGGACTATTCTTTCAAGACTTGACTCATGACTCTTGTCTGGAACATAGCCAACATAGTCCACAATAAGAGTTACACCACCATTCGAATGTTTTTTTCAGCATACTCAACATTTTTAAAAGATGTTTTCATTGTTGGCATCCCTGACATGGAAAACATAGCTAAAGTATTTCTCCAGGGCTAACCAGAAGTAAACAGATGCTGATAAGATCATTTAGGAAAGTTATACAAATGCTCAACCACAGAATATGTTTATTTTAGGAAAATCTTAATGACAAAAAAGTGAAGAGGCAGAAATTCAGGCAGAGAACTTAGGAGCACAGAGCCTAGTCTCCTAGGATTTCTACCACAAATAGGGCCTTGCTGTTCCGTATCTTAAAAGTCTAAATGTTAATTTATAGGCCTTCTTCCTCCAACCTAAATTTATGATTCCTTAAGTTTGGAGCCTCCAGTTCATCAATAATTTTGTCTGATTTGAAGACTTGTACACATTAAGAAGCTTTTAATGGCATAACATGTACAATTTAAAAAGGGGAAAGGAATTCAAAATCAAGACTTGCATACATTCAAGAAGAGTACCTCTTCCTAGATTTTAATCTGACATCCAAGTAGCTCATAATCTTAATTGCTTTATTCAGAATAAATATCAGAGTGTGAATGCAGATCTCTCCCAGATTACCACTCCCAATGCTGCTTTCTTTACAATCAGACTGAAATGTTGATAGAAAGCAGATGAAGTTATATTAAATAGATGGAAAATGCATTGTTTAGGCATGTCTATTGGGGGCCAACACCCACTGATTTGTCGCATATTGAAATGTTCCTGGGAGCCCCTCAGTTTTAACCATGCAGAAAAATGCCCCTTGGATTGACAAGATCTAAATGAGGATAAAAAATGAATAGAGGCATTCAACAAAATGAACTACTCTTTGCAGACGATGCCGCTTTAGTTGCCCATTCAGAGCCAGCTCTTCAGCGCTTGATGTCCTGTTTTGCGGAAACTGCCAAAATGTTTGGCCTGGAAGTCAGCCTGAAGAAAACTGAGGTCCTCCATCAGCCAGCTCCCCACCATGACTACCAGCCCTACCACATCTCCATCGGGCACACAAAACTCAAAACAGTCAACCAGTTTACCTATCTCGGCTGCACTATTTCATTGATGCAAGGATCGACAACGAGATAGACAACAGACTCGCCAAGGCAAATAGCGCCTTTGGAAGACTACACAAAAGAGTCTGGAAAAACAACCAACTGAAAAAAGATTAGCGTATACAGAGCCGTTGTCATACCCACACTCCTGTTCGGCTCCAAATCATGGGTCCTCTACCGGCATCACCTACGGCTCCTAGAACGCTTCCACCAGCGTTGTCTCCGCTCCATCCTCAACATTCATTGGAGCGACTTTATCACCAATATCAAAGTATTCGAGATGACAGAGGCCGACAGTAGATGAAGATCCAACTGCGCTGGGTAGGTCACGTTTCCAATATGGAGGACCATCGCCTTCCCAAGATCGTGTTATATGGCGAGCTCTCCACTGGCCACCGAGACAGAGGTGCACCAAAGAAGAGGTACAAGGACTGCCTAAAGAAAGCTCTTAGTGCCTGCCACATTGACCACCGCCAGTGGCTGATCTCACCTCCAACCGTGCATCTTGGTGCCTCACAGTTCGGCGGGCAGCAACCTCCTTGGAAGAAGACCGCAGAGCCCACCTCACTCTCAAAAGACAAAGGAGGAAAAACCCAACACCCAATCCCAACCCACTAATTTTCCCCTGCAACCGCTGCAACCATGACTGCCTGTCCCTCATTGGACTTGTCAGACACAAATGAGCCTGCAGCTGACGTGGACTTTACCCCTCCATAAATCTTCGTCCGCAAAGCCAAGCCAAAAGAAGAAGAAAAAGATATAATGCTGTCTGTTCTAGACCTGGTTCATTGTGATAGTATAAACTGCATAAAACTATAATGTCATTTGCTTCTGTTGATGTTTGATAAAAATAAAAGTCAGAAAAGAACTAAAACAGGTTTCCAATGAATTACCAACCATATTATTCTAATCACATGATGTTAACATTTAGGCTGATTTTTAAGGTTGCCTGCTAGGCTTTATCTCATGAAGTGAGGTGTTCATTGAAACCCAGACTATGGTTGTGGATGTTTGTTCATATTTTTTTTTCTTTTTCTATTATTCTGAAGTGATCGATGTTACATTATTTCAGAGAGATTGTATTCATTAGGTTCAGGTACATAGAAGATCATAATGCCACTTTAAAAATATTTTTCCTAATGCAGTAGAAAGTATGCATCTTTACAAAGGCCTGCTGTCACTTCATTTGAGCATTTCCAACAATGAAATTACATTTGATCTGTTTCATTATTCAGCCACATGATGAGGGGTGTTGGTAATCATTATTTTTTGTTAGTCCTTCTCAAAATGTGAGTGCGAACCAGCTACTTTAATGTCAAAAAGCATAGAGTGAATATGAATATACTCCTAGAGCAGAGTTGGGTGGGAATTTTGATGCAAAAACAATGAAAGAGTTGGCGAGGATTGGTGCATTGAATTTGTTGAATGATAATGGAACTAAAAGCACATCTTCAATCACTGTCTTTTTTAAAAAAATCTCCACCATATCTTTGTAGTTGGTTCCCCCCTTCTTTCTGAGGATAACCTGCTTCCACTCCCATTCTGAGGAATAGGAGATGCCTGTGTGTAAATCTTCTACAGGATCTGGCTGTTGCACATTAGGTACCATATGAGCCTGACAGAGCTAGGTCTTTTGCCAAAGACAAGGAGGTCTAAGGTGATCTGATTCCATTGCACAGTATTGACACCCACATGTAAGTGGTCATGCACTTCATAGAAGGGTTAGGTGAGGTGAAAGTCCAGAGAAAGATGGTTGTACATGAACTATGGATGATTTGTACCCGTGAAAATATCTACATATCTCACTGTCAGTGAATATTATCCTTTTAGAGGCAGTGAAATTAAAATGTAACATAATATCTAAACCAAAATTTTATACAATGACAGTACAGTCCTTTGCTATTAAATTTTATGAACTAATCTTTCATGCCAGGCACCACCAACAATCTTTGGATCTGAAGCAGAGTGCCGCCATTAAACCACAGTTGGTGATTTCTGATACTCTCCTCAATATTGTACCACAGAACTCCAGAAATCCAGACTGTTTGGGATTTTCCAATTTTCAGGCAGCACATTCAAAATCCAAATTTAAGGAGGGATAAAGAAGAGATGAATAGGTAAATTTCAATAGTTTATTCATTACTAAATACAGCATGCTTCATTTATCCAAGCAAGCAGTTTGAAAGAAAAATAAAAATGATGCTGTGCATTTGCGGCACTTACACACGCACACATGCACACAAAAGCCTGCTAGATTTAAGAAGCTTTAAAGTTTTCAAAAAGTCCGGATTCTCGGGTGGTCCTGATTTCTGGCATCCAGATTTTTGGACCGCTATTGTAAATAATCTCAGAACATAGAACAGTACAGATAATTCGTCCCACACATCTGCCAAACATGATGTCAAAATCAAACTAAAACTCTACTGCTTGCACTTGATAGATATCCCATCATCCCCTTTATAGTTATATGTCTATCTCGAAGCCTCTTAAATGCTACTATAATATCTGGTCTTGAATTGATAAATAATGATTTAGTATTAAATCCTTCAGTACAAGTTCAGCATGTCGATAAACTGGGACACTGACAGATAATCTCAATGCAGTTCATTTTAGAAAGCTTATGTTGTTGCATCTGGCTTGAACATTGCCTCCTGTTACTACAACCTGCTGTTGAATGGAAGCAATTTAAAACATTAATAGGTATTGCTAATGGGTACCTAGTGATTTAGTACCTGTTACTTTTGTTATTTTACTCCCTAGGAACTAAGTCCACTGCCTACCCTTAAAGCTAAGGATGGGCAACCTCGCCTGTACTTAGATGTAAATACCTGTTTGGCATTAGATGATTATTTTAATCCTTTCATACTGGACCCGACACTCAGTTGGGGGTTAATGCCACAAACAAGCTTTGGACGGACGGGTTAAATCACAAGCATGAAATTTCTGTCAATTGACACAGCCTGAGGCTCTGAGGGAATTGTCTGTAAGGACACAATGATCCCATCCCTGTTCCTCCTCCTCCTCTGTGGCCTTTGAAATAGACGAAACAGCGCCTCACACTTCTGGGAACTTTTCTCTCCACCTATAATTTAGAATGACTAATTTTTCACACCTTGGCAAGCATAAGGCTGCCAAGGAATGTTTTTAATCCTGGTTGTATATCATCCTGTCAGTGCCTCCTCATTCCAAACATTTTCAGAACAAAGATGAACAAAGCACAAAGATTAGTGCAGAGATCCCTTCAGTCAAATGTGTGAGGATGTACACATTTCACTGTATGTACACTTGTTTTAAACAGACTTTCAGGATGTTTTAATGACCTACTCCTGCTCATATTCATATTGTGGAACCCTTAATTTAAATGCTCATTGTTTCTAATACAATTACCATTGACAATATAGAATGATGTTTCTGTGCTGTATAAAGTTCTTGTAATCAAGGCTAACAATAAGTAAATAAGTAATCAAGTTTATTGTCAATCTGATTGTACAAGTACAACTTAACGAAGCAGCATTCTCATAAATAAAGTTTAACATTTTTTCCTACAACTGTAATAAATGGGAAATAACTGATAGCAATGCAGTCATAATCCATGATAATAATTCTTATCATGGCCGTTTCATTGGAAACACCATCAAAGGAACATCCTGAGTGTGAAAGCCACTGTAGATGAATTCCCTCAAACATCCCACTCACCCAGACGGACTCCATTCCCGTCCATGGCAATTGTTGGGATAGTGGTAGTACCCTTCATTCGCTGAAATGGAGATGTAGAAGATTCTTCAAGTTCACCAGAGGAAACAAATGGGGAAAAAAGAAGATAATGGAGTTCACATTTGTTAATATTTTTCTGAGCAAAGACCCTGATGGAAAGTTAATATAGAGGACAAGACAGATACTCACAAAATTACGAGGGCATGGATAGAATAGATAAGAAACATTACCCTGTTGCAGCGATGTCCAAGACCAGAGGGCATAGGTTTGAGGTAAGAAGTTCAGAAGAGAATCTGAAAAGAATCTTTTTTTGGTTTACTTCCCACAGGGCATTGGAATCAGAAATGCACTGACTGAGTGGGGTAGAGGCAAGTACCTTGACAACTAATGTTCCCTCTAATTTTTAGTCATCAGTGTACATAAAAATCTTGGGATGTGCTAATTTTTTTTCCTGTGACAGAAGCATGTGTGCACTGAATGCTTGAGGAAATTGTTTCAAGATAATTTTGGCACAGCCTCTCTCTCATGGTTAATAAAACTCTATTGGCATGTTTTAATACTTTTAATAAGTATGAATGCCTTCTATGAAGTAACGTATTTAGTTAAGATTTTATTCTATACTTTGAACTAGGTAACTAACCTTTTGTGTGCACATTAATTTCCTTTGAGTGCTGGTTGCAAAACGTGTGCGCACAGCTTAGAAGAATCAATATTCAGAATACTTAAGAAGTGGCTAGTAGAGCACTTGAATCACCAAAGCACAAATAACTATGGTCCTTGTGATTAGATTACTATATGTGAGCTCTGGATGGCTGAGATGGACATGATGGGCTGAAAAGCCTATTTCACTGCTCCAAAAAAAACAAATTGGTCTGGAATGTTGACAAATCTATTGGAGTGCTTTCCATCCCATCCCTTTAAATTCAAAGAAAGAAAAGAGGCTGAGAAAGATTTTAAAAAATCAAATTAAAAAGTTGGATGTGATTGCAAATATGCAATGAAAAGTGAACACCAAACAGTAGAAAGTGAAAAGATAGCTTTCTGCATGGCAGTCATGCTGAGGAATAGAGGACAATTATTATGAGTGGAAGGGGTTCATAAAATGAAAAAAGGATGTGTTCCATCAAGATAAAATGAAATAAGCTGAGATTCTTTTCCAAGTAAGATTTCACTTTCATAACAAAATAAGAAATAGATTTTATGCAGACAACCTATTATAACTCTCAGCAAAAGGTGAACTGCTGGAACAACTCAGTGGGTCAAGCAGCTTCTATAGAGGTAGATGGATGGTAATGGCTGTGTAGTGATATGATTATATGTACAGGCTGGCCCGCCCTCCAGGAGTCCTCTTACTTTGGCTCCTCCCTTAGTCCTGCCCATGTGACCCCCGGGCCATAAGGGTTGTGTCCCCTCTCCTTCCCGCTCATTCCTAGCCTTGGACACAGGCCAGCAGTCTCTAGTACAGTAAACCCTATTGTTCCCCTCAGTCTTTGTCTGTGTCATTATTGGGGCTACTGATAGCGCCCAACAATTTATTGTACTAGATTTTGGAGGTCTCTGGTAATGGAGAAGTTGCTGCGCCCAGAACGGCAAGAAGTTGACCCCCAAGTCCCAGGTGCTTCGGTGCTCTTCGAGCAGCGGATGAACTACTTCAACAAGTTCCTCGACGCTGCTGCTGAGGTGGTTGACTCTGACGAGAAGAAGTTAAAGATCTTTCAGGCACGAGTTGGTCAGAGGGCCTTCCTGACCATCCAAAGCAGAGCGACCTACAACGAGGCGATGGCTGAGCTGTGGGTGCTGTACAAGCCTAAAGTGAATGTGATATACTCACGTTACCTGCTGGCATCCAGAAAAAAACAGCCTGGTGAGTCCACTGAAGAGTTTGCCCGGTCCATGGTCACACTAGGAAAAGACTGTTTGGGGGAACCCACAGCCACTATATCCCTAACCAAAGCGTAGAAGAACTGATTCGAGATGCCTGCATTTCTGGTCTGAGGTCAGATAATAATCGGCAACGAGTCCCTGAGGAGGACCCGCTCCCATTCAAAAAGGCTATTGGCTTGATCAGGACTTTAGACTTGGCCCAGCGTCACGTGTTGTCGATCGTGGGCAGAAGCGGGCCATCTTCGTATGTTCCAGCATGAGGGCCTTCGGCCTGGGACTCAGCATAGGGCATTACCAACCCGACCACAGCTGCAATTACGCCAACGGCACCATTAAGATGCAACTTCTGTGGGCAGTCGAAGCATTTGCGACGCCTCTGCCCCGTGAGGGGGGCTACGTGTTCAGACTGCAGGAAGAGGGGCCATTGCCAGAAGGTTTGCAGGTCCTGACTGCAGTCCGGGAGCAGCGCAGCGTTCATTCCAGTGAAGCTTCTGGCATTGACTGTGTGTGTGGTAAGGGGAGCGCCATCTTGTCTGCCATTGCTCCCAACCTCAGCACCTCGGCCTACACCCAATGACATCACTTCCGACCACCATGACTTCACTTCCACCTTCTTCCTCATCAAACACTGCATGGTCAACATGGAGGTCGCCATCTTGGGAAGGCCTCCCTAATGACAATGGCGATGCCTATTCTGGCATCGGTGACTCTGAATCAAACCACCCCTCACCCGATCTCGAACTCCATGATGCAGATCGAGGTGAATGAGCATAAACTGAACTGTCTTTTCGATAGCGGCACCACGGAAAGTTTTGTGCACCCCGACATGATCCAGAGACTCTCCCTCCCGGTCCAACCCATGTCCGGGATGGTTTCAATGGCTGAAAGGGACCAACAGACCAGTATCCGGGGGTATTGTGTAGCGTCACTGACAGTGGGGGTGGGGACGGGGGAGTGTTATAATGACTTTGTATTGTTAATTATGCCTCACCTCTGCGCGCCGATCCTCCTGAGCCTCGACTTTCAGAGTCAGTTCAGGAGCATGACAATGACATTCGGGAGCCCCCAACCACCGCTAACCGTTCACAACCACCAGTCCCCGGCACCGCCTGGTGGTCCCAGCACTCAGCCTCCAGCACAGTCCTGCGGTCTCAGCACCCAGTCTCCAGCACCATCCTGCAACCTCACCACTCTACGGGTACCCCCCCATCCCCGTCACTGTTCGCGAACCTCACCCCGGATTTCAAACCAATCGCCACCAAGAGTAGGCGCTATAGTTCGGAGGACATGCAGTTCATCCAGGCTGAGGTTCAGTGACTCCTGGCAGAAGGGATCATAGCCCCTAGCACCATTCCCTGGAGGGCCCAGGTCTTCATGTTCAGAGGTGCAGGCAAGCTCCCGGATGATAATTGATTATAGTCAGACCATCAACCACTTCATGTACCCATTACCCCAGATAGCTGTTTTGGTCAATAAGGTCGCTAAGTACAGAACTTTTTAGACCATTGACCTTAAGTCGGCTTACCACCAACTCCCCCTCTGTCCAGCTGATCAAATCTATATGGGTTTCGAGGCAGACAGGATACTTTTCCACTTCCTGCGGGAGCCCTTCGGGGTTACTAATGGTGTTTCTGCTTTTCAGAGAGTGATGGACCGGATGGTGGAGGAGCACAAGCTGACGGCGATGTTGCCCTACCTTGACAATGTCACCCTCTGCGGCCATGATCAGCAGGACCACGACGCAACTCTCGCAAAGTTCTTGTGTATGGCCAAGTCCCTCAACGTGACGTACAACAAGGACAAGTGTGTGTTCAACACAGAGCGCCTGGCCCTTCTTAGATGCGTCGTTGCACATGGCATCATTGCCCCCGATGCAGACGGCATGCGACCCCTCATGGAGCTCCCTGTCCCAAACACCCTGAAGGCACTTAAGAGGTGCCTGGGGCTGTTCTCATATTATGCACAATGAATGCTCAATTACGCCGATAAGGCCCACCCCCTAATCCATACAACCACCTTCCCTTTATCGGCTGAGGCCCAGGCTGCTTTAGACCAAATTTGAGGAGACATCGCTAAGGCCACGATGCATGCTGTGGATGAAACCGTCCCCTTTCAGGTGGAAAGTGATGCCTCCGATTTCGTACTGGCCATCACATTAAACCAGGCAGGCAGGCTGGCAGCATTTTTTTCCTGCACCCTGCACAGTCCTGCACTCCGGCACTCCTGTCGAGAAGGAGACTCAAGCCATCATTGAGGCAATATGCCACTGGCAAACCACGGGGTAAGATCAAAAACAACGAGATTCTGAGGTGGACGATTGAATTATCCACCTACAACTATGATATCTTGCACCACCTGGGTAAGCTCAATGATCCCCCCCCCCACGCCGCGGACGCCCTATCCCAAGGGACGTGTGCCAGTGCGCATCTCGACCATCTCCAACTCCTGCACAACAATCTGTGTCACCCCAGAGTCACGAGGTTGTACCATTTTGTCAAGACATGAAACCTCCCGTACTCCGTAGAAGATGTCCGGTCCATGACCAGACGCTGCCAAATCTGCATCAAGTGTAAGCCTCAGTTCTACTGGCCAGAAAAGGCACACCTCATTAAGGCCACCCGCCATTTTGAACGACTCAGTGTCAATTTCAAGGGCCCCCTCCCGACCACAAATAGGAACACCTACTTCCTGATGGTGGTGGATGAATTCTCCAGGTTCCCCTTTGCAATTCCCTGCCCGGATATGACCTCAGCTAAGGTCATCAAGGCCCTGAGCAGTATCTTCACTCTGATCGGCTACCCTGACTTCATTCATAGTGACTGGGGTCCTTGTTCATGAGTGAGGAGCAGCAACAGTACTTTTTGGCCAGAGGCATAGCCACCAGTAGGACCACCAGCTACAATCACAGATGTAATGGCCAGGTGGAAAGGGAGAACGGCACCGTCTGGAAGGCGACACTCTTAGCTCTTAGGTCCAAATATTTGCCAGTGTCCCACTGGCAGGACATCCTGCCCGAAGCTCTCCACGCCATCCGGTCATTACTGTGCACCACCACTAACACCTCCCCGCATGAATGCCTCTTTGCTTTTCCAAGAAGATCGGCGAATAGTTCTTCCATCCCTCCCTGGCTGACAACCCCAGGGCCGGTTCTGCTTTGGAAGCTTGTCAGGACCCACTGGTTGAAGCAGTGCACCTCATACATTGCAAACCCTCAATACGCATTTGTGAGGTACCCGGATGGCCACGAGGACACTGTCCAATACGAAACCTGGCAAGGGCTACAGACCCTGAGTCTGCCCTGCTGGCTGCTGACCATGCCGCAGACCCGATCATGCTGCATCAGAGCATGACCCTGGAGCCTGAGCTGCCTGCCTTGCAGCCGGACAACCATGCATCTACCCCCCATATAGCAGCGGAGGACCCCCCAGCACTCTGGGAATTCACCGCTAGCACCCCATCTCAGATAGTCCCTACAGTGGACGTTCCCCTGTCGGTGCCCTCTCCAGAGAAGCGCCATACGGACACACCAGTTCCGCGGCAGTCTGGCAGACAGAGGAGGCCGCCCATGTGGCTCAACCTCTAGCCGGTGGGGACGTCTGCTTCTCCTGCCCCTTGTAATAATTGTTAATACTGCGACTGTTGTGCTTACTGTATTGTTATTGTTATAGTTGCTGCTGTTATCACCCCCGGTTTTGTTGTCTGTTTTCCGGTGGGTTTCATTTTTTTTTTAAAAGAGGGAGTGAATGTAATTATTTGATTATAGGTACTGGCTAGCCCGCCCTCCGGGTGTGCTCCTACCTTGGGTCCTCCCTTAGTCCTGCCCATTTGACCCCAAGCCATAAAGGTCGAGTCCCCTCTCCTTCTTGCTCATTCCTAGCTTTGGACACGGGCCAGCAAGTCTCTAGTACAATAAAGCCTATCATTCCCCTCAGTCTTTGTCTGTGTCCTTATTGGGGCTAGTGATAGCTCCCAAAAGGCTGACATAAGCAGAATCCCAAAACATTGAGTATCCATTTCTCTCTACTGATGGCGGTTGATCATTAAATTCTTCCAGCAGTTTATCTTTTGCTCCAGATTCTAGCCTCTGCAATCTCCTGTGTTTTCATAATATTTAGCTTAATTAAACAAGTTATAATTCTTCTTCTATCACTGGGGAAAGCAAAAAGAACTTCAGTCAGATTTATGCCATGAATTTGTGAAACAAATGGACAAAACCTTGCAAAATTATTTTCACAAAACTAATTAATTTGCGTTTTACTCATGTACATTGATTGACAAAAGCTGAAACCTTGAGGGGCTGTTTTAGGCTGAAAGTACATGAAGCACATTAAATTTTCCCCTTTAGGAATTTTAGGGGAATGAAGGATTTGAAAATATGGGGTCAGGTGTATTTGTTTATCTTATTTGGGTATCTATGCTGCAACATAACATAGCAGTAGAAAGATGGAGACATTCAACTAACAGGAACAGAGCATCGAAGCATGGAAGGATCAATTATAGATTTATGATTTATATATGATTTATTTTTATATCAGAGCCCATGCTTCTTAAAGGGCTGAAGGCTTTGATAAGTTTTGTGCTGTAAAAAAGACTTTAGTAAATTATGGTATCTATCTTCACGAATGTTAATTCCAATGCTCAGGAACATTGATCAGTCACCATTATTTCTTCCTCTGAACTTTTCATGCTCTGCTTAGATGAGGATGTGTTAAATTTTGCAACACAACATTCCATTATTAGTGATCATAAGCTGACAGTGGCATTATCTAGGTAAGGCTTTTTAGCAGCATTGCAATATTTGTGAAGCTCAATAATCACTGAGGCCACTTTTTCCCAATGTATCCCGACCTAATGAAAATTAAGGAAAAATACAGATGCTGGAAGCAGAACATGCTAGGAATACTCAGCAGGTCAGGCAGCATCTGTGGAGAGAGAGTTAATGAATAAGAATTGAGAAAAGGCAAAAAATGATTTTTTTTTGTAGAGAAGTGTAGGGGTGGAATAAAACAAAAGGAATGTTTGTTATGAGGTGAAATCCAAAATTATTCGGGTCTCATAGACCTTTTCAGTGGTGTCTAATGAATCAAAGCTGATCTGTCCAAGTAAGTGTAACCAGAGGGAGAAGAATTAGGGGAATTACAGAGAAACATTAAGATTATGAAACTGTGAAATGGAGAATGCAAAAGTTACTGGAAATCTGATTTAAAGGACAATGCTGGAAATATTCAGCGCATCACAGCATATTTTGAGGAATAAAAATTGAGTTAATATTATATGTGGATGATCTTGCATCAGAACAAGCCAGATCTAAGACAATCAGGAAGGGCTGGTTTCTGGGATTGCTGAATTCAATATTAGCCCTAAGGTTTGCAGCACATCTTGCAACACAAGATGAGGAGCCTGCTTCTTCAGCTAGCCTTCAGTTTTGATGGAACAGTTTGGAAGATCAAAGGTAGAGAGGGAGTGGGATAGAGAGATATTGTGAAAGATGATTGATAGCACTGGGTCACTTTGAAGTCTGCAACGTGCTTCTTCAAAATGGTTGCCAATCTGTATTTGTTTTCTCCAAAGTAGAGGAGACCAAAATGTGAGCATTGAATACTATATCCCTAACTAGGTGGCATAAAAAAAAACTGTTGTTCAACCTGGTTCTCCCTCTTCCCCTCACCTCACACATTTTCTTTTGTTTTCTTCATCAGTCCTCTTGTATGCTTTCTCATTTTTCACATTCCATTGTTGGGTTATTGGCCTAAACCATTAACTCAGGTTCTCTCCCCACAGATAACACCTGACCTGCTGAGTATCTTAATTATTTTCAGTTTATATTTCAGTCTATCATCTGGATACTAATTTTTGCAACTTTGTACTCTGGAGCTCTTGCGAAATCTTCACTTGTGATTTACCAACTCTTCTGGAACAGGTTGAATTTAAATGAAAGAAGAATTTCCCAGTGGAGAAAAAAAACATGGAAAAGGTGAAGAAAATTGCAGGAATTTAGGGTGAGGAAACTCTACAGTTTGTTTCCACTGAATAATACTATTTCCCAGCTGGTTGAATTCAAAGTTCAGATTTATTGTCAGAGTACATACACGACGTCATTTATAACCCTGAGATCCTTTTTTCTTGCAGACCAGGCAGAATTTCTACTTAACAGTAGTGCACAAAACTGTATTCAAGAAAAGATATATATACAAAAGATAGAAATGTAAACAATCAAAGAAAAATAAACAAACTGTGGAATACAGAATACAATAAATATTCAGTAATAAAAAGTGTGCAAATAAGAGTCCGTAAATGATTGTCTGATTGTGTTTGTTTTTTTAGGAGTCTGGTGGAAAGATAACAACTGTTCCTGAACCTGATGTTACAGGTCTTGTGGCAAGTATAACTCTTTCCTGAAGGCAGCAGCAAGAACAGAGCATGTTCTGCATGGCAAGTGGTGTAAATCCCTGATGATCGCTGCTGCATTCTGATGGTAGCATTCTATGAGGATGTTCTAGATGGTGGGTAGAGTTTTGCCTATTGCAGGGCTTCTACTCAGAGGTATTGGCGTCCCCATACCACGCTGTGATGCAGCCGTCAGCCACGTGATCTAACACACAGCTGTAGAAGTTTGCCACAGTTTCTGATGTCGTACTGAACCTCTGCAAATTCCTGAGGAAGTAAAAGCCTTGAAGCTTGTTTCATGATGACATTCGTGTGTTGGGCCCAAGAAAGGTCCTCCGAGATAGTGAATGGCAGGATGTGCTCATCCTCTCCACTTCTGATCCCCTAATGATCTCTGGATTGTACACCTCTGGCTTTACTTTCCTAAAGTCTACAATAAGCCCCTTGGTGGCATTGAGTGAAAGGTTGTTGTTAGTACATCATTCAGCCAAGTTTTCAATCTTCATTTTGTAAGCTGACTTATCAATCCCTTTTACGTAACCCACTACTGTGGTATCATTTTAGCAAATTAAGTATTAGGCATTGTTAAAATTCTGTAGTACCTGCTTCCTGGAAGAACCTTTTCTGGAAACTGCAAACAGATGACACATGAAGGCTTTCAGGATCTTAGCAAAGACTGCAGGATCATTTGTAGGAATTAATTTTGCTTTAATTTTGCAATTTATTCATGCAAGCAGTCTTGAATAACAATTAATGCCCAAGCCAGGTAGTAGATGGCCTTGTATTAAAAGAAAGTCACTAATACTTTTTTGAAGTTGGTTTCTCTCTCAACAGAACTAGATAAAAAAAGACCAGAGATTTGGCGACTCAAAACCATAATTCAGATTGTTAGGGATGTTCTCTGCAGTCCTAACTAATAGCACCAAGACAAAATACTTAATGAGGCAATTGAAACAACATAAATGATACTGTGGTGTTCTAACTTGAGTGCTTGGACATAATTTTGAATCTAACTTTTATCTTATGTGCAGGATAAAGGTAACTTGATACATGCTGCATAATGTATTACAGAAAGTTTACCAGCCTCTTAAGATGAAGAAAATGACTATGAAGACAGGGAAATATGCTGTATACTCACCATGGGAAGAGGAAGCTGTACAGCAGTGGTTCTCAACCTTTTTCTTTCCACTCACATGCCACTGTAAGTAATCCCTATGCTATCCATGCTCTGTGATTAGTAATGAATTGCTTAAGATGGCATGCAAATAGGAAGGGAAGTTTGAGAATCACTGCTGTAGACTCAATTGTTATTGAAATATTTTGCTTGAGAAAAATTGTCATTGGCCCACTTCCCTTGGAGTTATGAAACCGTGCACTAACAAGTCAATTAGATACGATTAAAACAGTGATTTTCAAACTTTTTCTTTCCACCCACAGACCACCTTAAGCAATCCCTTACTAATCACAGAGCACCTATGGCATAGGGAATACTTAAAGTGGCATGTGAGTGGGAAGAACAAGGTGAGAACCACTGCAGTACAGTAAGATGAAAAAAAGAGCAAAAATCCCATCAACAGCCAGAGAACAATGAGAATACTTCCAGATCAGAATTAGGCAGCAAAAGTGAAAGCAGAATAATGGTTGATATTTCAGGCTGAGATTTTATATTAGGACTGATAGTGTAGAGGGGAGATGGAGGGATGAGGCAGGGACTGGCAGGCAATTTTACTACTCCACAATAACGTTTCTTCAAGGTTCTCTCATCATGGGAGACTTTAATTTGCATATAGATTGGACTAGCCAAATTAGTAAAAAATACTGAGGAGGAGGAATTCCTTGAATGTTTACGGGACGGTTATCTAGACCAATATGTCGAGGAACCAACTCGGGAGCAGGCCATTTTAGATTGGGTATTATGCAATGATAAGGGCCTAATCAACAATCTTGTTGTACGAGGCCCTTTGGGTAGGAGCGATCACAATATGATCGAATTCTCACTCGACATGGAGAGTGAAGAAATTAAAACCGAGACTAAGGTCCTGAATTTAAATAAAGGGAAATATGATGGTATGAGACGGGAGTTGAGTAAGATTGATTGGGTGGTGTTTATGGGGGAGTTGACAATGGAAAGCATTCACAGATCTAATGGAGAAATTGCAAAAATCGTAAAATAAACCAAAAAAGGTGACTCAACTGTGGATAACAAAGGAAATTAGAGACAGCATTAGGTCCAAAGAGAGAGCATATCAATTGGCCAAAAAAAATACCACAACCGAAGACTGGGAGCAGTTCAAGATGTGCCAAAGGAGGACAAAGGGATTAATCAAGAGAGCAAAAATAAATTATGAAAGTAAGCTTGCGGCAAATATAAAAACCAACTGCAAAAGCTTTTATAAATATGTCAAGAGGAAAAGATTGGCGAAATCCAGAGTAGGTTCTTTGCAGTCGGAATCAGGGGAATATATAATGGGGAATAAGGAAATGGCAGACCAATTAAATTCTTACTTTAGTTCTGTTTTTACAAGAGAGGATACAAATAACCTCCCAAGGATGTTGGGAAACATAGAGACTAATGCAAGGGAGGAACTGAAAGAAATCAGTATCTCTAAGGACATGGTCTTGGGGAAATTGATGGGATTGAAGGCAGATGAATCCCAAGGGCCTGGTAATCTACATCCTAGGGTATTTAAGGAAGTGGCCATTCAGATAGCAGATGCTTTAAGAATTATTTTCCAGAACTCGATAGACTCAGGATCAGCACCCATGGATTGGAGGGTAGCTAATGTTACCCCACTAGTTAAAAAGGGGGGTAGAGAAAAAGCGGGGAATTATAGGCCGGTGAGCCTTACATCAGTAGTGGGCAAAATGATGGAATCCATTATTAAGGATGTAATAGCGAAGCATATGACTAGCAGAGAAGGGATCGGGTGGTATATCCAACATGAATTTACAAAAGGTAAATCGTGCTTGAGAAATCTATTGGAATTCTTTGAGATGGTGACAGGTAAAATAGATGGGGGAGAGCCAGTGGATGTGGTGTACCTGGATTCCAAAAGGCCTTCGATAAGGTCCCGCATAAACGACTGGCTTCCAAAATCAAGGCTCATGGGATTGGGGGCAAAGTATTGATGTGGATTGAGAACCGGCTGGCAGGTAGAAGACAGAGAGTTGGGATAAATGGCTCATTTTCTGAGTGGCAGGCGGTGACCAGTGGGGTGCTACAGGGATCTGTACTGGGACCCCAGCTGTTCACAATTTACATTAATGATCTGGATGAGGGGATTGGATGTAATATCTCCAAATTTGAAGATGACACTAAGCTAGGAGGGGTTGTGTGCACGGAAGAGGAGGTCAGGAAGCTCCAGTGTGATTTGGATAAATTGAGGGACTGGGCAGATACATGGCAAATGCACTACAATGTGGATAAATGTGAGGTTATCCACTTTGGTAATACAAACTGGAGGGCAGATTACTATTTGAATGGCAATAGATTAAGAGATAGGGAAGTGCAGAGAGACCTAGGGGTATTTGTACACCAGTCTCTGAAGGCGAGCATGCAGGTACAGCAGGCGGTTAAAAAGGCAAATGGTATGTTGGCCTTCATATCAAGAGGGTTTGAGTATAGGAACAAGGATACCTTACTGCAGCTGTACAGGGCCTTGGTGAGACCCCACCTGGAGTATTGTGTGCAGTTTTGGTCACCTTATCTAAGGAAGGATGTTCTTGCAATGGAGGGAGTGCAGAGGCGATTCACCAGGCTGATACCTGGAATGGCAGGAATGACTTACGAGGAAAGATTGCGCAAATTGGGATTGTACTCGCTGGAGTTTAGAAGATTGAGAGGGGATCTCATAGAGACATATAAAATTCTGGCAGGACTGGACAGAATGGATGCAGATGGGATGTTTCCAATGATGGGAAAATCCAGAACCCGGGGCCATGGTTTGAGGATAATAGGCAAACCATTTAGGACCGAGATGAGGAGGAATTTCTTTACCCAGAGGGTGGTGAATCTGTGGAATTCATTGCCACAGAGGGCAGTAGAGGCAGGTTCATTAAATCTATTTAAGAGGGAATTAGATCTATTTCTTCAGTATAAGGGTATTAAAGGTTACGGAGAGAAGGCGGGGACGGGGTACTGAACTTTAAGATCAGCCATGATCTCGTTGAATGGCGGAGCAGGCTCGGAGGGTCGAATGACCTACTCCTGCTCCTATCTTCTATGTTTCTATGTTTCTATGTTTGATGGTACGTCGTCCCTCTCTCACTGCCCCTCTCCATGGATTTTAAAGGTCTTTACATTTCAAGACCCAAATACCTCCCAGCCTCTGCCTCACCCTCTTTCCCACCTCTTTCTACTGACTTTCTCTCCTCTGCTCTCTTGGTCCTGTTGCAGTGTCTGAACCAGATGCATCATCTGTCCAGAGATGCTGCCTGATTCATTGAATTCCTCCATCAATTTGTTCTTTGCATCAGATTCCAACATCTGTAAACTCTTGTATCTCCATATTGCAGATCAGTTCTGCCATTTTTTTCTCTCTCCAAAGACCCTGCCTGATTTCTTAACTTTTTCAGCATTTTGTTTTTACTTCAAATTTCCAGCCACAGCAGTTTTTGCTTTTGATTTTTTTAATTATAGATTTAATAATTTTGATTTAAACATTAGTATCCCTTATGATGGCAATTTGATTTGTCACATTCTTGAAGACTTCTGCACCTTTCCTCAGCAAACATCCAAAGAAATTAATTCAATTTTTGCAGTGGTGCAACATAATTTACTGCAGGTAGTTTAATATTTTCCAAACTGTATAATTGATTAAAAAGAGTAACTCCTACCACGTTATATCCCTTGTGGCTAAATTCTTACCCTCACCCTAACCTCTTATGTATTACAGTCTATGAGTGACAGGAGTTTGTGTGGCAGGAGACTGCACCTGTTAACCATTACACTTGTGGATAGAAGCAGACAACTGGGCATAATATAATTGCAATTGAGATTCCTTCAATAATGTGTTCCACTCTTGCAAGGAAAAAAGTGCAACAGGCACAACTAGAGAGGAGGACATCTGGTAGTGAGAGGAACATTCAGCTCATGGAGTGAAAGAAAAAAATTGAAGGTAAATTGCAGAAATGGCAAGAATGGATGGAAGGAGGGTAGAAGCATAGAAAGGGAAGTGATAAATGAAAAGCAAAGGCGTTTGCACTATAATTGAAATTTTTCCTTGAATAATACAAATTCTGATGTTGTTTTTTCATTTATTTATATTCTCACATAAATTTACTGTAATCAAAGATTCTGCTTCAGCAGTGGATTATAACTAAAGAGGGCTTATTTTGAATCAACAACAATCATGGCTAAGATAGTCAGTTTATCCATGTGTGTTTGCTGAGAAGTTGTCCCAAGGGCATATGAGGTGATTGCAGTGTTTCAGACAGTGGAGCGAGCATCAGTGAGGGCAATCTGAGTTACGGGTAGATAATTTCAGTAGAATAAAACAGTCTCCACATATGGCTTATGATCAGTATGTCATGACTACAACAATATACTACTGTAACACCAAGAATAGATCACATGAAAAATTTACACAGCTGGTACAACAGATGCTTATTTGGTTAAAAAGTCTGCAGAAGAGGTTTTGCAGTATTCCATATATTTCTGAATAAAATTAGTATGGAAGAGCAGTAAACATTCTCACTTTCAGGGGAAAATGTGAAGCTATGTAAATTAGACTAGAACTATGGTTATGGAACAATGAAGCTGGTGAGATGTATTTTTAGGGACTTATTTTACGGGAAACCTCTGCAAATCTTAAGGCTTTAAGATGCTGGGATTCTATTGAAGATATGCTAGTGGAGAATTTGAACACTGAAATAATAAACATAATTGATGATGCTATATAAAAAATGGCAGCTCTGCCACTGGCTCCATCCTGTGGAGAACGGTGAACGAAGTCACCGCACTCTCTGCAGGGTCAAACCACCCAGTCGGACTGTTGTTGGCTCCATACAGGCTTTGAACAGCCCATTAAAGTAGACAATGGTGGTTTACTTTAAAATCCCTCAACCACAGGATCTGGACCCAAGATGGCGGTACCTATGATCTGCAGCAGTCATGACGGGTTGCAGACTCTAGGGAAGCAGAGAACTGGTGCAGGACACCAGAAAATGGGGAGACCACCCCAGAGTTTGAGAAGGAGAAGCAGAGGAGATGACCCATGGGACAATGACTACAGTGGTGAACCAGTGAGGGGCTCTGAGGTTGAAGTGCACAGGTGGCGGACTATTGGTGACCTGGGGTGAGGTAAACTATGGGCAGCTGGCAACTATGGTCAAAGGACTCACACCAGGCTGCAGACTGCTGAAGACTGGCTCAAGACTGATTGACTATGAGAAGATGTCAAGGGTACTGGAGGCTTCCTGATTGTGTCAGAGGTGTGCATCTAGTGCTTGGATTGCTGATAGTTTGGGCTGAAATCTGTGTGGCTGCAGAGGCTGCGGAGCACTGAAGGCAAAGCTATGGACATTTAGTGACTCTCAGAGGACTCTTTGTTTCTCTTTTTCTTATTGTAAGGGGCACTGGGCAAATATCACATTTTCTGTTTTATTACTTACAATAAAAATTATCTTGAAAATGTTTAGCTATTTACCTCATAATTTTTTTTAAACTTTAGTTCCTAAGAAGGTCCTTTGTCCAATGACTTTCAAGTAACAACCAAAAGATTTACACCCAAGTTATGCCTGAGGATTTTTTTTTTTGTTTACGGCCAGTGGGAAGATCTTACTCACTAGAAAACAATCCATTCACAGTTCTAGTTGACAGTCAAAACCTGCAAAAACGATAGCTTAGTTCAGATATTCAGGACTATGCACTAATTGACAGCCATTTTGAGATTCATAGGGAGAAAAGTGTACAAGAAGATATTGGTGGGCTAGAGGTGGATAAAGGTTGATATTAGTTGACAGGATCCATCTTCATTTGGAAAGCCAGCGATTGATGAAGAAGAGTCAACATATCTTTGTGTATGGGAATGTAACTGAATTTTTTTTGAGGAGGTGACCAAGAAGATGTATGGGGGCAAGATGGTAGATATTTTCGCATGAACTTCAGCAAGGCTTTTGATTAGGTACCACATGATAGATTGGTCCAGAAAGTGAGATGACTGGTTAAGCTAGCCAGCTGGATACAAAAATAGCTTATCCCTTTGGATTCTGGCCATTTTTAAACTTCCATCATATATACTCCAGACTGGGTCTATGGGTAAACCTTTACAGTATTAAAGTACAGTACACGTTTGGATATAAAACCAGTCCTGGAAAACCAGGACATGGAATCCAAATATAAAGAAGCAGTGGTAGTGGAGGGTTGTCTTTCAGATTGGAGACCTATGACCAGTAATAAGCCACAGGGATCAGTGTTGAGTACCCTGCTATTTATAGTATATATTAATGATTTGGATGAGAATGTTTGTGGTGTGATTAGTAACTTTGTCAATAACACGAGAATTGGGTATGTGGTGCACACTGAAAGTGATTGTCTAAGATTGAAACAAGACATATCAATCTGGAAAGTGGACGAAGGAATGGAAGATGGAATTTAACTCAGAGAAGTGTAAAGTGATGCATTTGGGAAGGTAAATCAGGACTGGGCATTCAGTAATTACAGTGTTTAAAAGACATTTTCACAGGTTAATGAATAGGAAAGGTTTCAAGAGGCAAAGACCAAATGCAGGCAAATGGGACAACCTCAGGAAACCACCTTGATCAGCATGGATGAGATGGGATGAATGGCCTATTTCCATGCTCTAATTTATATGTGGTTCAGAAGGGGTATTCATCTGGATTAAAGGCTATATTTATTTTTGGAGGAGCACAGCAATAGTCGTCACGTAAAGTCTGAAATCACTGGGAACCAAAATTAGAAAATTGCAAACATTCAACCAGTCAATGTACATTTTAGAAAAAAAATAAGTCACAAAGCAAAAACATTGAGACTGCAATACAAAAATTCAAGAATTCTCTTCTTGTTCTAATGTGTACAAGAAATTTAGAAATTAAATCACTATTTAACTTGACCAAAATGAAAACAGTGTATAATTCTCCATTTGACCTATTATTGAGTGTAAATTTCTTTGGCTTGGCTTCGCAGATGAAGATTTATGGAGGGGTAATGTCCACGTCAGCTGCAGGCTCGTTTGTGGCTGACAAGTCCGATGCGGGACAGACAGACACGGTTGCAGCAGTTGCAAGGGAAAATTGGTTGGTTGGGGTTGGGTGTTGGGTTTTTTTCTACTTTGTCTTTTGTCAGTGAGGTGGGCTCTGCAGCCTTCTTCAAAGGAGGTTGCTGCCCGCCGAACTGTGAGGCGCCAAGATGCATGGTTGGAGGCGATATCAGCCCACTGGCGGTGGTCAATGTGGCAGGCACCAAGAGCTTTCTTTAGGCAGTCCTTGTACCTCTTCTTTGGTGCACCTCTGTCTCGGTGGCCAGTGGAGAGCTCGCCATACAACACGATCTTGGGAAGGCGATGGTCCTCCATTCTGGAGACGTGACCTACCCAGCGCAGTTGGATCTTCAGCAGCGTGGATTCGATGCTGTCGGCCTCTGCCATCTCGAGTACTTCGATGTTGGAGATGAAGTCGCTCCAATGAATGTTGAGGATGGAGTGGAGACAACACTGGTGGAAGCGTTCTAGGAGCCGTAGGTGATGCTGGTAGAGGACCCATGATTCGGACCCGAACAGGAGTGTGGGTATGACAACGGCTCTGTATACACTAATCTTTGTGAGGTTTTTCAGTTGGTTGTTTTTCCAGACTCTTTTGTATAGTCTTCCAAAGGCACTATTTGCCTTGGCGAGTCTGTTGTCTATCTCGTTGTTGATCCTTGCATCCGATGAAATGGTGCAGCCAAGATAGGTAAACTGCTTGACCGTTTTGAGTTTTGTGTGCCCGATGGAGATGTGGGGGGGGCTGGTAGTCATGGTGGGGAGCTGGCTGATGGAGGACCTCAGTTTTCTTCAGGCTGACTTCCAGGCCAAACATTTTGGCAGTGAAAATATATCCTAAAATATTAAAAATAATTTTTGAATGACACAAAATATTTTGAATTTCCAAGTTTTCTAGAATTGGCATCCTGATTTTTGAAGCCTGGCATTTGGTTACTCTTCAATAATGACAAATAAATTGTTTAAACAGGAAACATTTAGATTGGAAGCTGTTCTTTCACCACTCATCTCCATATAAACATTTGGATAATCAAAGCAACTACCGCTCTTGGATTTTTTTCAAATGCATTTGCTATCTGAAAGTAATTCAGTTCATATTTTGAGTTCATATTCAGAACAAATCTGATTCCTTATTCGACTTTGGCTTCACCCTTCTAATTCTGTGTTTTAATTTGAACAAGTATAAAGGAAAAGACACAGAGTGGACAGGAAAGCAATCTCAGGATTTGCTGCCAATAAGCTTTCAACAGCTTGACCTTAATTATAGTACTGGTTCAATGCAAACGATAATCACGTTAGACATAAAGTAGACATTATTGAAGCAAGCATTATAATGAAGCATGAATAGGTAGAATGTGTAATAAGTCCAGCAATGTGTGCTTCAGATCTCTGCTGTGGCACCAGATATTTCATTGCAGAGGTGAAGATAAAATCAAACAAAATCAGAAAGAACATTATCATGCTTACTCTCTCAACCTGCAATCCTTTGAGCATTGTTTGATTACAGAGAAGTCTTGGCTCAGAACTGGGTGAGTGAAATATGCCATACAATCAGGTACACATGAAAATAGGAAGGTAAATAGCTGCAGGAAAGGCCCGATAGAGAAAAGTCACATTTTAAGATCTTACTACTTTTGAATCTGTGCAGTAACTTTCAAATATTAATCATGGAATGTGTTTGAATGAACAATGGATATAATGCAATTAATTCAATTTTTAAATTTGATTTAGACATACAGCATGGTAACAGGCCAATTCAGCCCACGTGTTACCAATTCACCTACACCTTCTGTAAATTTCAAATGGTGGAAGGAAACTGGAGCCCCCAGAGAAAACCCCCAGGGAGAACATACAAACCCCTTACAAACACCACTGGATTTGAACCCTAGTCACGATCGCTGGCGCTCTAAATGAGTTGCGCTAACCATTACACCAACTGTGCCCCACTTACAATTCATGAAGGCAAATTGAATGATATATCCAATCTTGCATATGGTAATGCATGAATAAAAATGAGAATTTTACGTCTGAAGTCTATTCTTAGAAAACAATTCTGAATAAAGGAGTAAAACAAAAGAAGTATGGTAAAACAAAATAAATGCACAATAATGATTCTATATTTCATATTTTCATGAGAATTTGGCAGCAGCACTTCTTATTCAAAACATTTTAAAGGGCATTTTATTATATTCAGCCTGTTAACTGGGAGACTATTAAATGTTTAGTTTTATAAACAATATTTCAAATAAGTCATGTATCCACTGATGACTCATGAAGTTTCTTTCAATATTTTTATCTTCATATTCCAGCACTATGAACTTTGTGATCCTGGTGTTCAGATGTATTCACCACCAGAATATCATTTAATGTGGGGAATGGAAGAATTGTTTGTGTAAAGGCATGTTCATATTTTTGCACTATCTAATGCTGTGACATGAACAAACACCTCCATCTTAGAACTATACACTTTCTATAATTGGCTCTCCCAACCTCCATCCTTGTAAGATATCTGTACTGACTCTGGGGCTGGGGTGTGAAGTATGAAGGAGGGGAAGGGAAGAGTAGAGAAAAAAAATGAACCAGCTAGAGAATTTAGGAATAGGTTTTGACTAAGTTAATCAGATTTGAAATCAGCCACGAGAACTTAACTGGCCTTTCCATCTACCAAGGTCAAATAAAGAGCACATTTTAAATGGAACAAGAATTTATCGCACTTTTGCAAGTAGAAGATTTGTCCCAATGATACTTGCACTAATTCAAAATTAAAGTATGAAAAAAACAACCCAATAGTATAAATAAAACAAACTGGAGGAACTCAACAGGTCAGACAGCATCCATGAAGGATAATAAACTGTCTACATATTGGGTCTTGCCTCCTTGGATGTTGCCTGGCCTGGTAAGTTTCTCCAGCCATTTGTTTTTATTGCTCTAGGTTCAAGAATCTTCGGTTTCCTGCATCTCTGAATACCACAAGAAGTTCATAGTATTGTCAGAGTACATACTTCATACTTCATACACCCCTGAGATTCTTTATCCTGCGGGCCAGGCAGAATTTCTATTTATTGGTAGTATAAACTATACTCAAGAAATGATATGTATAAAAAGGAGAGAATTGTAAACAAAGAAAGGCAGTATGGTTATGGTTAATATAGCGGCCTTTATACCACGACCTTCATTCGAATCTGGCACTGACTGTATATTCAATATATTTTTAAAATTACCACTCAGAAGAAAGGTAATTTGGGCCATGTTAGCCTATAATCATTTTATTCCATTGCCAGCTATTTTCCCAATCTAATTCTTTTTTTAAAAAATGACACATAAATCTGCTTCCACCATCTGCACAGGCAGTGAATTCCAGAGCATTGCTGTTTGCTGCATGAAGAGACTATTTTTCACTTCTTTTTGGATTTTGGATCTTTTGGCAGAAATGAGAATTCAACTATTTCTCAGTGACAAATTTTATTTTATTTAGTTTTTCCAGGATCTTCATAACTTTGAACATATTTACCAATTTATATCTCAATCTTTTGTACTTATGGGAAATCAATCCAGCCTTTTCCAGTCAATTCACCTTTCCTGAAATCTAGAACAATTGTAGTAACCTTTTATTCATCCTCTATAGCCTGAATATTTTTTCCTAACTTGCAAATTCCAGCATTGAACAAACACATAATTTAAGGCCTAAACAGTGTTTAATAGAGATTCAATTAATGCTTAACAATGTTTAATAGAAGTTCAAATTGCTTTTTCACTGTATTTTAAGAATTCAGTCTTGTTTTAATTTTCAACTGAATTCTCTGGAAGATTTGCAAACACCAACACTCAGTTCTCAATGTTCCTGAATCTCATTTTGTTTTATAATTAATCAATGATATTGTCTTTCCTCATTGTTCCATTCTTTTCTGTGCTATAACGTTACCTGGCACATGTGTGCTCATTTCACCAACACATCTGCATCCTCAAAATTCATAATTTCTATCACTGATATGAACTACATTTCCCAGTTTTGTTTTCCCTGCGTTTTGAAAATATGTCCAAATACTAACACCTATATCACAAGAAGAGTAGTGGCCTTTGTACCAATCTGTGGGGAACATCACTGTTTGCCTTCCAACACTCGGCTCATCACAACTGTTTTCTGCCTCAGTTTTATTATGTCATGAGCTTCAATATGGTCGACAAGTCTGTTTTGTGGAGCCGATCAAACTCATTTTAAAAGCTCACATGCAGCAAGCACATAGCTTCTTCCTCATCAACCCTTTCTACAATTTCATCAGAAAACTCAATGAGCCAGGGCACAAGTTCCTCCCAAGAACTCATGATGGCTTTAATTTTATTTAAACCAAATGTTCTTATAACACCCTAATTTTCATCAGAAGATTGGGATTCATTCTAGAAAGTCTGGATATTGACACTTGTACAGATTATCCAAATATTTTTTCTTGTTTTCTTCACAAATATTGTGTTAGTTAAATCAGCATTCAAATATAAATTATTAATTTACTCAAAAATGTTCATTTCTGAATGCATATGAAACAATGAGTTGATGCCGTCTCTCTGAGTTCTATTTCCTTGTGGGTTGATAATATCCAAAAATAAATGAATGCCAAGAGTTAACAAATATAAATTATTGTGAGGCTTTTTTGGTTAGTTATAAAATGTGGCAGAGGAAAATACCTACTTTTACATTTCTAGTCTAAGTGCTGCTATCCCTCATTCCACCACCAATTCTATCCTACCAAAATCAATAGGATTCCACTATCTTCTCAGGGGCAGTACAGCATCTTACAGTTTCAGAGACTCATGTTCTATACTGACCCCAGATGCTCATTCTCCCTTACAACAGTCTCTTGAACTTCTTTGTTCTACCTTTATCCTACTCCACGATCACTAAAAGACCTCTCTGTGTTATTGAAAGAGCAACAGAGAATGTTTATTTATCTATCTTTTTATATTTATTATCTCTTTTTCTGTCTCATGGCATTTTGTGTGGTAATTAAGTTTATTCTATTGTTGCTGTTATGTACCTGAATTATGGTGCATCTCTATTTGGGAATAAAGTCTTAAATTCATTCATCCCAAAGACATGAAGGTTGATAGATTAAATGCTCATTATAAATTGCCCCTCATGTGCAAATAAGTAATGGAGTCTGGAGTAAGATGAGTGGAGGAGGATAGTGGTGGTGGAGTTGATGGCAATATGAGAATAATTTAAACAAAAATTCTGTGAGGAATGAGGTTTTTCTATGAGTTGTCATGAACACCATGGGACACATTATGTTCTTTGTGTGTTATAAGAAAATAATTAATTTTGAAAACACCCATACATCGTTTTTGGGATCTCAGAATCAATATCAGATTTAGTCATGAATAAATCACAAAATGTATTGTTTTGTGGCAGCAACACAGTGTAAACATTCATATAAAAGCCACCTTACAAAAATAAATAAAAATAGTGCACGAAAAGTTAAAGTAAGGCTGTGTCTGTGAATCATTGATTATTCAGGAATCTGATGGCAGTGGGGAAGAAGTTGTCCTTGTACCGCTAAGTGCATATCTTTAAGCTCCTGTAGCATTTTCCCGATGGTAGCAGAGTGAAAAGGGCATGGCCTGGGTGGTGGTGGTCCTTGAGGATAGAGGCTGCTTTCTTGACACTGCCTCATGTAGATGTCCTCAGTGGAGTGAAGTCTGGTGCCTGTGATGTCACAGGCCATATTAACAACCGTCTAGAGTTTTTCTTGTCCTGATCCTTGGCACCTCCATACCAGACAGTAAAGCAACCACCCTGAATGCTCCCCACGGTACACCTATAGAAGTTTTCAAGAGTCTTCAGTGGCATACTGAATCTTCTCAAACACCTCTCAAAGTACAGCCATTGGGGAGCCTTCTTCATGATTGAATCAACATGAAGGCTCCAGGACAGATCTTTAGAGATGTTGACACCCAGAAATTTGAAGTTCTTGACCCTCTCCACTACTGAGCCCTCAATATTCTCCTCACTTCCTCCTGAAGTCTACAATCATCTCCTTAGTTTTGCTAATGTTGAGTGAAAGGTTGTTGGTGTGGCACCACTCAATGAGCTGACCTATGTTCCTCCTGTACGCTTCCTCATTGCCATTTGAGATTCTGCCAATAACTGTGGTGTCATCGGCATATTTGTAGATGGCATTGGACGTGTGTCTGGCCTCACAGTTATGCGTGTATAATGAGTAGAGCAGTGGGCTAAGCATGTATCCTTGAGATGCACCAGTGTTGATAGTGAGGAGGAGATGTTGTTTCCAATTAATACTGACGTGATCTTCTGATGAGGAAGTCAAACATCCAGTTGCAGGGAGGTGGTGGGGGGGTGGGGGGGGGGAGATGGTGGTGTGGATGCCCAGATTTGTAGCTTCTTGACCAGCATTGAGGGAATAATGGGGGTGAAGGCTGAGCTGTAGTGTATGAAGTTGCTGTTTTCAAGGCAATCCAGAGCTGAGTGGAGAGCTAGTGATATTGCGTCTGTGAAGCGATTGTGATGATAGGTGAATTGTAGTAGATCCAGACCTTTGCTTAGTTATGTGTTAGTTCTGGTCATGACCAACCTGGAACATGCTCCTCTGAAGATGTTGTATTTTTTATATTTTCATTATAATATCATAGTAGTTCCAATAGTGAAGGAGATCACTTGGTTCATCAGTACCTGTGTTTTCCATTTAATTTTATAGCCTTCCTTTTCAATAACTATCAATTTCATTTTAAATGAAGGTGAAGTATCTCAATAGGTATCTGCCATTCAAATTTCTTTTCTCTCATTTTTCCAATAGGTCTTGACTGGCTCATCAACATTTTTCCAATGAGGGAAACAATTTTTCATCATCACCTTGAGACCCATCACAAGTAGAAAGTTTCTGTAAGATCTGTTGCATGTCATTGTTCACTTAGAAAACCTTGAGCATCCTTCATTTTCTTTAGCTCCACACAACTACAAAACCAAATCTGCTACAAAACCAAGTCTGGTGTGGTAGAAGGCAAAAATGCTTCATTCCCTGAGGAACTCAATGCCTTCTATGCCTGACTTGACCACAGCAACAGCGAAGAACCACATCTCCTCATCCTGACATCCCCTAATGATCCCATCCTGTCCATGACTGAGGATTATGTGTGTTTGTGCTGCCTTCAGGCAAGTGAATCCAAGATCCAATTGCATAGTGGGATGTTGAGTCCCAGGTCTTGGAGTTTGGTGATCAGTTTTGTGGGGAATGCCAAACTGTAGTCAATAAGGAGCATCCTGATGAATGCATCTTTCCTGTCCTGGTGTTCCAGGACTTTGTGTAGAGTCAGTGAAATGGTATTTGCCATAGACCTGTTGCTACGATTGGTGAGCTAGAAAGTATTGATGTTGCCACTCAGACAGGAGCTGATATGCTTCAACACCAGACTTTCAAAGCACTTCATCACTGTTGATGTAAGAGCTACGGTCGACAGTCATTAAGGCAGGTTACTACACTCTTTTTGGGCACTAGTATGATTGACACTTATTTGAAACAGGTGGGTACCATGCCCTGCTGGAGTGAGATACTGAAGCTATCCATGAATACATTGGCCAGTTGATCAGCACAGATTTTTAATACTCGGCCAGGTAATCTGTGCAGACCAGAGGCTTCTCTTGGATTCACTTGCCTGAAGGTAGCACAAACACATCATCCTCGGTTATGGACAGGATGGGATCATTAGGAGATGTCAGGATGAGGAGATGTGGTTCTTCACTGTTGCTGTGGTCAAGTCAGGCATAGAAGGCATTGAGTTCCTCAGGGAATGAAGCATTGTTGCCTTCTACCGCACTAGACTTGGTTTTGTAGCAGATTTGGTTTTGTAGTTGTGTGGAGTTAAAGAAAATGAAGGATGCTCAAGGTTTTCTAAGTGAACAATGACATGCAACAGATCTGACAGGCTATAATGACGAGTCAGCATTCAGGAGGGAGATTGAAAACTTGGCTGAATGGTGTATCAAGAACAACTCAATGTTACCAAAACCAAGGAGCTGATAGTAGACTTCAGGAAGGGAAAGCCAGAGGTATACAATTCAGTGATTATTTGGGAATCAGAGTTGGAGAGGATGAGCAAATTTATGTTGTTGGGAGTCACTATCTCAGAGGATCTTTCCTGGATCCAACACATTCATGACATTGTAAAGAAAGCACAGAAACTCTGGCAAATTTCTACAGATGTGTGGCGGAAAGTGTGCTGACCAGCTACATTATGGTCTCGTATGGGGACGCAATGCCCATGATTATAAAGCCTTTCAAAAGATAGTGGACACAACCCAGGACCTCTCAGGCAAAAGTCTCCTCACTATCGAGACTATCTACAGGGAACACTGCTATCAGAGAGCAGCAGCAATAATCAAGATTCCACACCACCCAGCACATGCTCTGTTCTTGCTTTTGCCTTCAGGAAACAGGTATAGGTGCCACAAGATCTGTACTGCCACATTCAAGAACAGCTGGTACCTCTTCATCATCAGACTCCTCAACAACAAACTCAATCAGAGTCTCATTTAAGGACTCTTCTGCACTTAATTGCTTTTTAAAAATTCTCTCTGTATTGCACAGTTAGTTTGTTTACATTTGTTATCTGTTTACAGTTCTCTATTTGTTTACATGTGTACATTGTGTACCATTTTTTTGTGCTACCAATAAGTGGTAATTCTGCCTCACTCAGAGGTGTGATAGCCGTGCTCCTATCAAGGTACAAAAAGTACAACTCAGCCACACAGTACAATTCAAACAGACTTTATTTGAATAATGCTAGCTGATATGAGTAGTCGTTAGTATTGGGTAGACAATGTCACCTCACTAAGATTGTTTGGCTTCAATCAAAGAACACAGTCACAGGGTACAATATTTAAGGCATTTTCCTGCATACAAATTGGATATAATTTATTTGAATGTATTGTTACAACAGGTTTTAATTTTTCATATCCTCTTCCTAAAGATAGGGAAATGATTTGTTGTCAATCATTTATTCTCCTGTACAAGTCCTAATTAAGTGCCTTCCTTCTTAATAAACAGAAGTCTGGAAGGGTTGCTCTCAGGACTGTGACAGAGTATATAGAAATGTTTTTGGGAGATAAATTGGGAAAGGTTTGTTAGAGTAGGTCACATGCAAACACTTTAAAACAGATTTTATTTGAAATACTGGAGACATCGTGGCTTCTCACACCTTTTTGCAAGAGCTTTAAAGAGTGCTCAAGAGACATCCCTAATGGATTATTGTTTACCAAGACAACAGATGAAAGAGCAGGCTGTAGCTGCTGCTGTCTGAAAGGAGAATTTGCTGTTGTAAGAGGGTCATGTGGTTTTGTAAGCAGAGAGAATCAAACAGGCTTTCTTTCAGTCTCGGAGTGTGTGAGAGAGAGACACACACAGAGGGCACTTGATAGTGTTACAACCAGCAAGAAGTTGCTGGGACTGGAACAGGACAAGATGGCAAGCTTTTGGAAGGCAGCCTGGTCGAAGTCCTTGTGGTTCATGCAAGAGGAGAGAACTGGCTGACTTATGTTTCACTTGGGATAAGAGAAACAAAAAGGAATTCTGTTGTGTCCTGAAAGAAAGAGGTTATTATCTGGAGATCCCTGAAGGGACAAGGTTTGTCAGCAAGACACTGGAGTGGAGTTGTGGATGTCCTGGAACAACAAATCTCTCTCTGAAAACCAACAAGAACCCTCCTGAGCAGTAACCATTTACCTTTTGAGCACCAAAGTCTGGTGAATTTTATACATGTTAAATTCTGTGCACAGTATAAGAAATGCCTGTAACCAGTGAACTTGGAAGAATAAGAAGTGAGATTGGACTGTGAACCAAAGAACTTTTCTGAACTTACACACACATTACATACACGTGCGCTTAGAATTAGAAGGGGGTTAAGTTAGATTAAGTTAAGTTAATAATAGATAAGTTAAAGTTTGATTCTGGGCTCATAAGAGTACACACCAATATCTCTGCCTGTGTGATTTCTGATTTCTGATTAACATAGCCTCACTCTAATCTTAAATTACTGAAGTTAACAATGGTGGCCAAAACGTCAGAGACAATGCCAAACAGGGACTGAGTGGCACCATCAGTGTTATTGGACATTTACTGCAGCCTTTGAAGATTTACATCCGGTCTGACAAGTAGTAAGTCAATCAGCTGCTTTTTGGCGAGAAACCGATTTATGAATGGGCTGCCTTTTGACAGCTCATTGACTCTATCAGTAATCAGTTAGCGCTAGCCTTTGGAAGACTACACAAAAGAGTCGGGAAAAACAACCACCTGAAGAAACACACAAAGATCAGCGTGTACAGAGCCGTTGTCATACCCACGCTCCTGTTCGGGTCCGAATCATGGGTCCTCTACCGGCATTACCTACAGCTCCTAGAACGCTTCCATCAGCGCTGTCTCCACTCCATCCTCAACATTCATTGGAGCGACTTCATCACCAACATCGAAGTACTCGAGCTGGCAGAGTCCGCAAGCATCGAATCCACACTGCTGAAGACCCAACTGTGCTGGGTGGATCACGTCTCCAGAATGGAGGACCATTGCCTTCCCAAGATCGTGTTCTATGGCGAGCTCTCCACTGGCCACTGAGACAGAGGTGCACCAAAGAAAAGGTACAAGGACTGCTTAAAGAAATCTCTTGGTGCCTGCCACATTGACCACCGCCAGTGGGCTGATATCGTCTCCAACCGTGCATCTTGGTGCCTCACAGTTCGGCGGGCAGCAACCTCCTTTGAAGAAGACCGCAGAGCCTACCTCACTGACAAAAGACAAAGGAGGAAAACCCAACAGCCAACCCCAACCAACCAATTTTCCCTTGCAAGCGCTGCAACCGTGCCTGCCTGTCCCGCATCGGACTTGTCAACCACAAACGAGCCTGCAGCAGACGTAGACATACCCCTCCATAAATCTTCGTCCGCGAAGCCAAGCTAAAGAAAGAATTAAAAGAGATCAGGCAGGTATCAGGATATCTGGAGCCTGGGGGTTCTGTAGAAGAGATGAGAATTGATTCCGTTGATGAGAATTGTTCTCTGGAAGCTTCTTGACTGAGTAAAACGTATACTTGTTTTCTTATATAAAATATGTAGCTATCTTATAAACATGACTTTCTACATTTCTACCATTAAATCTACAGCATAACATTCTGGGTTTCAATTTGGAGAATTTACATTGTAGATTTGCCCATGTTTTCTTTCAGAGGTATCAGACCTGCTAGATATAATTCAACTCAGCCTTAACAATATTTTGTATGTAATCAACATGAAATTGTAATTTTTAAATTTTATTTTCAATGGTGTATATTCTATAATTAATTGATTCAGGATTGGCATTTATAGACAAACTCGATGGATCTCACTCCTCCAAAAAAACACCTTTGCTCGCATTGTATTTTACAGAGATCTACTCCTCACTTTTACTTCCTCCTGCAGTTCTCTTAAACAAAATAAAACGACTCTAACTTTTGGGAACGATACTGTACATTCATCTGTTAATCAAGTCAATAAGTTTTTGAAATTGCCTTCAGGAGATAAACTTTTGGCTTTTTCGCAAATATTTGTGAGACTCATTTGTGAATTTTGTAGTGACTCCATTAGGATGTTCAAAAAAGTGTCAGAGGTGGAAGCAGAAATATGTATACAGCGCATGAAATACCCGAAAGGCACTGGAACAAATGCAAATTATTAAGCAATTTGTTCAAACTGAATAAAGATATGGGCAGAAGAATGGGTTTTGCACCACTTGTGTGGTGAGGAAGGGAAGCAATGTTTTATTTCCAAAGGAACTATGTTCAACAACAGAAAATATACATCATTCGACCTTAATTAACCTTTGACTGCACAAGCTGTTATTTTCAGTACCCACCAGATGTTCTGTTCCTTGAAAAAAATCTAGACGCATTTTTTCCTATAACTGGCCAAAATTTCAATGTCAGTGTTGGAACAGTATCCACCACCTTGTCTCCACACAGTTCTATCCATAAGTAGCCCCTTTTTCATAGTGCACCTTTTCTGATATGCATACACATATCAGGATTTGGAACTGAATGGGCTCTATATCAGTGAATGGGCATATTAATGTATTTTCAGTCAATTCTCTTGCCCAGAATTTCTCTAGAGCTTATTTTAAAACAACTTACATGCTATAATTGAGAACTTTAAAGTAAAATATATTCAATTTAGATAAGTTGGTTACTTGAACTAGATTGGCAGAGAAGAATTATGCAACAAAAACAAAACAAGAGGAAAATGAGATTCAGTACACATTCCCATTCTCAAGTCTGGTGAATTCATTAGGATGAAGCTGATGTATTGCTAATGCTTTGAGCCAAGGGGATGATGGCACTCAGCATTGAAAATAAAATACCTGCAGATGCTGGAAAGCTTGATGAAGCTTTAGGAAAAGTGAACTACTTCGTCATGAAGCAGATCAGTGATGAGATTTACCATCACCTTCAGGGTGCAGCATGGAAAGGGGGTTTCAGGTTATGCACTCAATCCTAGCACACAGCTAATGGTCAATTGGCACCAGTGATCCTTTCCCCTCCGTTCTATCCTGAGGTACAAACCACTCATAGCAGGTACTAGGGTGGCCATTTCCAAATTTCCAAAAATTGTATTTTTTTTAAAATAAAATTTAAACCGTATTGCAAAAGCAACAAATGCAAACACAATGCATGCATATGGTAACCTATGATCATGTCCTCCTTTTGGAGTGGCCACCCTAACAGGTACTTCAAAACACTAAAGAGGTGCATGCAACACTATATCCACAAAATCCTTCCAATCCATACCCCAGCCCTGTTAAGAAAGTCCATCATTCAATTTAAATGAAGATAAGTACCATTTTTTTTAATAAATGCATAATTTTCCTGCTGGACTTTTAAAATAACATTTTGAACAATTTATTATAAAGGTAGAATAGGGATTTTCTGAAAGAAAATCTATATGTGCCTATAATATCACTGCAATTATTAACTTAGCAGTAACTACCCACTTATCATTTTGACAGAATATAACACTCAGAAGAGTCTTAATATGTGCCATTCAGCACATAAGTAACATGCTGTATTTTTTTCCTGCAATTATGTCTTATTATATGTTTACCATTCAAACTGTGCAGGTGTAGGCCATAGAACAATGGTTGCTGAGATTTGACCTCACTGGCAGCACTTTCCTCTGAGTCATATTTAGCTGTCAGTTAGTTTGAAACTGTTTCACTGCTAATTTACTCTGTAGAGCAGTCTGCAATTAGCAAGATTTCTGGAGCAGCTGCATGCATTTGTACAATGGTGCAACTACCCCACCCCCAACCCACTGACTTGATTATGAGTATCTCTAAGTGATTCAATGATGAGCCAGTGTATTGAGATACATCTGACTGTATGAATGCAATTTGGAAATTTAAGGAAAGAGAATTCAAATAACTAAGAATTGGCCTATTATTTAGCCAAGAAATATGTTGAAAAGTAGCATGAGTCTAGATAATCTCTGAGGGTAAACACATTTTAGAACTGAGTTTGGGACGCAAGCTTTAAAAAAAAAATTGTTCTTGGATTAGTTGTTAATAGCATGGTTGGCAGTAATTCTTCAAACTTTGTTGTATAACAACTGAATAGATTGCTAATAACTTATGAGGGCAGTTGAAAGTCAATCACATCTGTAAGGAGCTGAAATCACATATAAACATAGATGAATTTTCTTTTGGTTTTAGCAATAATAATAAAAAAAAATCTAAAGAGTGACTTAAAAAAAATTGGCACTCTCACAGAAGTATAATTTTGTGCTGGCAACCTGTTTTCTAAAGTCAACCATGCACCTTGGTTTAAGAATGCAGCTTCAAGATATAAATTCTACGCACATAACTTGCAAATTAGTGGCAGGAGCAGGCCGTGGCCACTCAAGGTTGTTCCATGGCAGGTCTGATTAAAACTTCAACTCCACATTCTCACTTACTCAATGTAACTTTCAGCACTTTCCTTAATATTTGTCTGTCCACCTCTGCTTTGAAAAGACCCAAAGTCCTCTGCCATTCACTCTGCCCAGTGAATTATGAGAAAAAAAATCCATCTCATTTTTATCATAACTGGATCACTTCTTATTTTGAAACTGTGTCCCAGTTCTGGATTTTCACAAAAGGGAAAACCTCCAGGAGGTTAAATGTTTCAGTCAAGACCCTTCTCAACTGAAACATTCAAGACTGCAGATACAATCTAAATCCTTCCAGGCTCTTCTCTTAAGACCATTTACCTATTCCCATTATTAGTCTCTTTCCCTAAAACACATTACAGCCATTTGGGAATCTGTGACAATCTAACAGCTTCAGAGACAATTTTTTTGACATTTTATTTTTTCCTTAATCTGTTACAATGAGATCTGTATTTCCAGAAATGTGTATAAGGAGTTACAGTTCAGCACAAAATGTTTAAAAAAATCACATATCCAGCCAATATGCTAAAAAAAATCCCACTCCAGTCATACTCTCTCCTGCTGCTTCCTGTCAGGAAGAAGAATTACAAGTGTGAAGTCACGCACCAACAGATTCAAAGTTAGTTTGTTTCCTGCTCTTATCAGGCTCCTGAATGAACCATAGACCAGTAAAAATAATGTTGCCTTTGCTCTGTTCTAGCTGATCTTTGGTACTATGTATGGGGTTGACTAGCTGGATTGCACACAAACTAATATTAATGCTGTAGCTTGTTACATGTGACAATAAATTTGAACTTGTATTTCTCTCTTTCCAATTTCTGACAAAAGGTCTTCTACATATATATTAAGAGCTAAAGGATAACAAGGGACAAAACTGGTCCTCTTGAAGATCAGAGTGCCCCTTTATGCATGGGAAGAACTTAAATGGATTTTTTGCATCTGTATTTACTTGGGAGATGGATACAGGAGTCTATAGAAGTGAGGCAAAACTGCAGTAAGGTCATGATTATAGAGGAGGAAGTTCTTGCTGGTCTTTTGGCAAATATGAGTGAATAAATCCCCAGGGCCTGAGAAGATACACCCTCAGACAATGAGGGAGACTAGTGCAAAAATTGTAGGGGCCTGAGCTAGGTATTTAAAATATCTTTAGTCACTGGTGAGGTGCTAGAAGATTGGAGAATAGCTAATGTTGTTTCAAAGTTCAAGAAAGGCTTTATTCGAACAAATTTGGGAACTATACATAAAATAAGTCAGAGAATGCCGACCACAAACCTCCATCCCTTAAAACGACATGATTACGAGCAGAATAAGATTTAAATACGTGAAAGTGGACAATACGACTCCTTTGTTTTTTGTTATTTCTTTATTTTATGTGTTTTATTATTTATTGGTTTTTGAAGGGGGTGGAGAGGGGGAGAGGGATGAAAGGGAGGAAGGGGGGAAGAGGAATGTCACTGTGTATATATTAATGATGATCATTTGTGAATGTTGTTATTGATATGATTCATAGTGGAAGAAATAAAAAAAATTATAAAAAGAAAGGCTTTAAGAATATCTGTGAAATTATAGGCCGGAGAATTTGACATCAGTAGTGGGTATGCTATTGGAAGGTACTGTAAGCATCCAGATCACCAATCCACCAACTTATAGAGATTTTTGAGAAGGTTACCAGGAGAATTGATGAAGGAAAGGCAGTGGATTGGTTTACTGGCATTCAATCCTTTGTTACTTCCTACTGCATACAAAACTGTTAATTTTGCTTTACAGTCCAGACCTCTTGATTAGAAGTTCAGAAAGCAAAACAACATCACGGTAAAGGAAGTATCTGAAGGCATATTTGCAGAGGAGGGGTATTGTTGACCATCGCTTTAATGCAACAAGCATTTTTTAAAAAATAAATATTCTCTCTCTCAGACTGATTGGAAACATAACCTGGGTCAGCGCAAAAAATCTGGGCACCATGAATGAAGAACAACAGCATGGCACCTCCTCAATATATTCCAGCACTTTCGCCCAGGTTATCTTTGTCAATGTGGGAAAATTGTACACGACAGATGTTCCTATAAAATGCAACTACACATTGACACCCATGATGACAGCCCATAAGAAGGATTGGATTGGAATTTTCAAGGTTGGTTGGAGTACAGCTCGCGATTACCACACTTTTGTTTGGGCCCCTCTCCCAAAGGAAGACAGTCATGTGGAACGCCAGCAACAAGTGACATTTGAGGCTTATTACCTTCCAAAGGATGATAATGACTTTTACCAGTTCTGCTACGTCACTCAGAAGGGAGAGATTCGTGGGGCAAGCATGCCGTTTGGGTTCAGACTAGCTGGCTGCAGCACACCTGATCAGCTGGAAAGTGACTATAGCCAAGAGATGCTCATCATCACCACACAAGAGAAACTGGAAGAATCAGAAAAAGAAAAAGATGAGTTGAAGGTGAACAATTTGAAGTTAAGTGAGGAAAACACAACATTGAAGGAAAAAATCAAACAGCTTGAAACCCAAACAGCAAAAGAAAAAGAGGAATATTCTGTAACATTGGAGATGAATAAGAAAGAGTCAATGGGACTGGACAAACAACTGTTGGAGCTGAAGGTAAAAAGTGAATTAGAAATGAAAGCCCAGAATGAAAAGTTGGAGCAGCTCAGAAAGGATCTGATTGAAAAAGAAAGAGAACCAGATTTACTCTTTTCGTTACAAGAACCTGCTGGCAAAGATGGAGTCATCACAGGCCTCTGTTTTTTTTTTTTTTTTTTTTGTTTTTTTTTTTTTTTTTTTGATTTATGTGAAGTTTATTATCATCTGATTGCACAAGTTGAGCAGCTGAAGCAGAAGAATGAAAAAGCTGTGGAGAAATTAATACGTCTTCAGCAAGAAAGCAAGCAGCTCAAAACAGAAATCAGTGCAAAGGAGACAGAGTTGGCAAGTCTGACAGAAATAAAGAATAAGACTGCGAATGAGTTGAGCGCTGCACAGGAGAGCCTGGAACTAGTGCAGGGGGGAAGTCCCTGTGCTGTTCATTATGGTGATTAGGCCCATCATGTGCAGGGTTGACCTGGCCTCCTATACCACCACACCACCCCCCCCGCAGAATCTCTTTGTGTGAGGTTTGGGAGATTGTCTTTGGGCTGGTGCTCCTGATGCCATAGTGTAGGGGCAGGGAAAGGCTCTGAACAATCCTAGTGGGCTTTCTTGAGGCGGTCAATTGTAAACATCATGGCTTTGAGTTCTTTTGGGACAAGGATGGTTGGCACCCTGTGGGTGGTGATAGGATGTGGACATGGGTTGGTGGTGTGATTCTTCAGCCACTGTAGGATGTTCAGGGTATTCGGTGGTAGTTCCACGGAGCCAAAATGAACATTGCCTGGGATGGAGAGCGGTACACTGTAGACCATTTCCGCTGATGAAGTGGAGAGGCCCTTTTAGGTGTGGTGCAGATGCCCAACAGGACCCATGGGAGTTCATCCATCCAGATGGGCCCATGCAGCTGTGATTTGAGGGCTGCTTTTAGATGGCGGTGAAAGCACTCTACCAGCCCTTAGATTGGGGTGGTAGGCAGTTGTGTGGTGCAGCTGGCTGCTGCAAAATTTGGTCAAGGTTGCCCAGAGGGAAGAGGTAAACTGGGCTCCCCAGTCCGAAGTTATGTGGGAAGGGACACCAAAACGGGTGACTCACTATGAGGTAAAGGCTCTCGCACAAGTCTCCTTGCCGTTGGCTGGCATGGACACTGCCTCTGGTCAGCATGTAAAGTGGTCGACCATGGCAAAGAGGTACCTCACTCCTGGCTGATGGGAAATGACTCTACATTGCCCACATGGACGTGCGGCCGGGAAACATTGCTCTGGGCCTTTAGTGTGCCAATGGACTTTGGCTTGCTGGCATTGTACACATGTTTTTGCCCAATGTGAAACTTTGCATCAAACCTGTCCAAAATAAGGAAGACTGTTGACCAGATGGAAGGATAAGAGAGTCCAGGTACTTGATTGAATACCCACCCTCTCCAGGTCGCAGTCATGATTGGCCTGGTGTAGCCTGTAAACATATTGCTCAGGAGTTTTGGGCCTCTTGTGTCCAGCACAAACTTCTCAATTTGTAGGCTGGTGATGGTGGTGCGGTATGCCTGTGTGTTGGCATCTTCAGCCTGTGCCCTGCTGCGCTGGCTTTTTGCTACGGTGATTCAGCCTGTCATGCGTGGCGTTGACCTGGCCTACCACCTCAGAGATTGTTGGCCTGGATAATGCGTCAGCTACCATGATGGACTTACCCGCTACGTGGCGGATGTCTTTTGTATATTCGGAGATGTACGAAAGGAGCCATTGTTGCCTCGCTGACCATGGGTTCAAAACTTTGCCCAGCACATACACCAGTGGCTTGTGGTCCGTGTAAGCCGTGAACACTCGGTCTTCGAGGATATACCAGAAATGGCGTATGGCCAGGTACATTGCCAGCAGTTCACGATCAAAATGCTGTACTTCAGCTCAGGTGGTTGAAGGTGTTTTCTGAAGAAAGCAAATGGCTGCCAATGGTGCAAATGGCATCCACCATTGCAGCACTGCGCCCATTGCCTGGTCTAAGGCATTTGTTGTTAATGACAGGGGTAAGTCTGGATCTGGGTGGGCCAGGAACGTGGTTTTGGAAAGTGCTCTTCTGGTCTCCTCGAATGCCTGGATTGCTTCCGCAGACCGGCTGGGCTCCTTTTTACCTGCCTTAACGAGGTCAAAGAGAGGCCCCCTGGTGACTGCTGCTCCTGGGAGGAAGCGATGATAGAAATTCACCATCCCAAGGAATTTCTGCAGGCCTTTGAGGGTTTTGGGCCTGAGAAAGTTCCGAATGGCCTCGACCTTATCGGGCAAAGGTGTTACTCCTACGCTGGAGATGCGGTGCCCAAGGAAGTCAATGGTGGACAAACCGAACTGGCACTTGGATGGGTTGATGGTTAGCCCAAAAGTCTGCAGCCGGGCAAACAGGCATTTAAAATGTTTTTGTGGGTCCTAGCAGCTGGGCTGGCAATGAACATGAAAATCCCCTCCAGGTCTCTTGCCACTAAGTCCTTGAGGTGCTGGAATGTTTGGGGTTCTGTTTTTCAGCCCCAATGCATTCTCAGGAACTTGAAGAGACCAAGTGCGGTGATTATGGCCGTCTTCTGGATGTCATTCTGGTGCACTGGGATCTGGTGGTAGCCCTTCAGTAGATAGACTTTAGAAAAAATCTGGGCACTTTGGTGTCATGCAGCAAAGTCCTGTATGTGCGGGATGGGGATTCTGTCCGGTACCGTTGCGTCATTGAGCCTGCGGTAGTTTCCACAGGGGTGCCAGCTGCCAGAGGTCTTTGGGACTATGTGTAGTGGTGAAGCTCATAGGATTTTGGAATGGTGGATGATCCCCAATTCCTCCATTGTGGCAAACTCGACCTTCGGTTGGAGGAACTTATCTTGGGGCAGTCACCACGCCCACGCGTACATAGGTGGTCCGGTGATCTCAATGTGGTGTTGCACGCCATGTACTGGTTCTGCATTGTGGAAGTTGGGGGCCAGTAGAGTGGGAAAGTCGGCGAACAGTGCAGTGTACTTGCTTGGTTCGAGAGTGTGGACTCCCAAAGGCCAGAAAGTACGTTGGCGTAGTGTGAGGGGGAAAACCTGGAAGGTGGTGGAATTAACCAGCCAGCATTGGTTGAGGTTGACCAGGAGTTCATTCACCCAGAGGAAATCTGCTCATAGGAGTGCCTGGCCTACTGAGGCCACAGTACAGACCCAACTGAAAATGGCATTCCCAGTGCGAATGGTCAAGCAACATGTCCCATAGGTGGGGTTGGATGAACCATTGGCACCCAGTAGGGGTAGGCTTCTGGCATTGTTCTTCTGCTCAAAGAAGGTGGGTGGAACTAGGGTGATTTCTGCGCCGGTGTCTATCAGGAATTCCCACTGGGCCTTCTGGTCGCAAAGGTAAAGCAGGCCTTTTCTGGTGCCAACTGCTGAGGCCACTAACAGCAGCCAGCTTACTCATTTCCCTGCATCGGACTGGGTTTGGTGCCTGAAAAGATGCAGGGCAGTATGCACCACCAGCCATTGTGGCCCCACCAATGGTGGTGGTAGCAGTACCCCGCTGTTTTGTCACTGCAGTCGCGGCGTTATGGCTGGACTGCTGCGATGTCCGCCATGGGGGCACACTAGGTGGCCAAGGTTTGTGCTGTTGCTCCCACCGCACAAATGGGCTGCACGTGGATGGAGTCGGGTTGCGGAGTGCGGAAAAGCCAGTCTGCTTCTCTCGCCATGAGTTGCAGTTCGGCAAAGTCCATGTTGGAGATGGCGGCGGCAATGTGGACTGGCAACTTAGAAAGGAACAGGGCCTCAAACAGGAAGCACTTTGTGTGTCCGTATACAAGAGCCACTAGCTCCTGAATCAATTCTGAGGGTTTGCGTGTTAAGCATGCGAACAGCCGTTCGTGCCAGCTAGTTTCAAATGACTCAAGCAAAAACCATTTAAACGTCATGTACTTGCCGTTCATGGGTGGGTGGTTGACAAACAGGGCGACTTTCACTGCTGTGATGGGGTCCAGGGCGCTGGCCAAGTGCCAGAACTTCGTGTTCTCGGCTGTTATTCCTCGCAAGGCGAACTGTGAGTCTACAAGTTGCAGCCAGCTGTGTGGCTGCTTTGCCCAGAATGGTGGCAAGTGGAAGCTTATGGCATAAACTACCACAGGAGATCTATTGGTAGCAACTGCTGGGGCTGTAGACGAGTTGGCAGGATGCATCTTGCTGTGTGTTGTGGGCTCTAAAAATGTTAGAATCTGTTTGGGGTCACCACTGTGGCACTGCTAAAGGCAGAGCTGCTGAAATAAATGCTGTCCACACCAAGCAAGTAAACCAGTAACTGCCATTTATTCAAACCACACACGTTCCTTTTTAGTGGAGGCAACAGGCTCACGGGAGTGATGTCATAATGCTGCTCTGAAGACAGGTTGTTCCCCTGGCAATGCGCTCCTGCAGCCTGGAACTTCTGTGTGGTGGGAGGAAAACAGCCACTCTGGTTGTTTGCTACGGCGACCCAGCCCGCTACACCAAAACATCTGAAAAAACAATCCTTTTTAGTGTATTTACACTTTCTTTTAGTATAATTCACTTCTCCAATACAAACACTATGTCAGCTTACTTACTATTTCCTTCCCTCTCCCAAAACTTTGAAAATTAAACAACTAAAGCAATTAAAGTGACAAACAGAAAAATGGTAAAAAGAAAAAAAAAGAATTTCAGTGTGCTGCCAGTCTTTCTAATCTACTTCCACTCTTTGAGGTGCTTCACTGCTGTTGACTTTATGTATTTTGTTAGCTTTTTAGAACTGTGGGTTGTTGTTATCACTGCACACCACTCTAGATAATGCTGCCATATTTTAGTAAAAGTATTGTACTTATTTCTTAAATTATATGTTATTTTCTCCATGGGCATATAGTTGTGTATCTCTGTGGTCCACCCTCTTGAATGATGTTTTGATGTCACCCTCAGAGACAGATATCACAGGGTCCTCAGCCTTTTCAGGGATTCTAATAGGCATTGTTTGGTTCTTCTTCAAAATGGACATATAATCTATTCAGCTCATCACAGCCATCTATAGTCTTCACCTTCGCTTTGTAGGCTGTAAAGGCCTGCTCTCCCTGCCATTGCTAGCGTGTATCTGTCTCTGACTTTAGCTTCCTCTGGAATTGTCACTCTGCTTTGAGTTGGCCTTCTGCAGGTCGTGCCTGGACTTCTTATGAAGATCTTGATCCCCAGCCCTTGTTCTCACCCTCAGCTGGTTGTGGATTTTCTGATTCATCCAGGCTTCTGGTTGGGGAACACCTGGTATTTGCTTGTGGGCACATACTCATCCACATAGGTCTTAATGAAGTCGGTGACTTCATCAAGTCTATGGATGAGTTCTTGAATATGTTCCAGTCCACCAATTCAAAGCAATCATACATTGGGAGCCTGTCTCCTAGTGTAGTGCAGGGCCTCCTGGGCACAACTATCTGCTCCAAATGTGGGGTGGCTTTAGCTGTGAGTGAGGCCCCACTGTAAGGATCTTCAGCAGCCTTACCTGTCACTGGGATGGAATGTCTGCAAATACCTCTGATATTCACAAAGGTTCCTAAACTCCTGGGTTCTTTAAAAAAAATTAAAGATTTACATCAAAATTACTTTAAAAAAAAAACGGAAACACTGAAAACACTTTTGTGGACTAAAAGCATTGAAGTATGTTCAAAATGCATTAAATCAACTAAGTAGGTCAACATCTGAGAAGAGTCCATTTCTTTCCATTCACTTCAATGGGACTGTTATATTTGTGCCATTTTTAAATTGGAGGAAGTGCAATGAACAGAATTCCCATTGAATCCCATGAGGAGTTCACTGGGACAGCACAAAGTGTGCCAGGACCAACAGATAACTGAGGAGGATTGCACTTCAGTCTGTACTCAGGAGTGCTGAGCTTTCACCCAGATAACATTTAAAACCTTGATACGAGCAGAACTGACAGCTTTTAATAAGCAAAATATTCACTTCATTAATTTATTTGTTGTGCAGCTGAAATGAATTACTGCTTTTAAATCTATGTTAGATTTTTCTTATTTTCTCAGCTGTTTATTTGGAATTGATAAAATGTGATTTTTTTAAAATGTAGACTTTTTTTTTAAATTTTTTATTTTTCACACCATAAATCACAATAGCCATGATATACACGTTTTCTTTTTCACACATTTACAGTGACATTTTCTCCCCCCCCCTCCTCCCAAGCCATTCCCCCAACCCCCCCCTCATCCAATTTAGGTATACAATCTAGGTTGCATTAATTCAGTCAGACAATGTTGTCATTCAACAAAATTACACCAGAAATTCTACTGAGTCCATTCTTTTCTTTCCTTCTCCTTCCATCAACTTAGGTAATGTTTGTGATGTCTCTGTAAAAAGATACCAAAATGCTGGAGGAACTCAGCCGATCTTTCAGCGTCCATAGGAGACAAAGATATATTGCCAACTTTCAGGCCTGAGCCCTTCTTCAAGAATTTAGCAAAGAATAAGCAGAATGAGCCAAGAGCAGGAAATCTCAGAGAACAGACGGTACTGGATGGGGAAGGAGTCCAAACCAACAAAAGGTATTAATTGGATATGATAAAGCGAGAGGTGAAAATTGACTATGTTTGTGTGAAAGGAGACAGGGAAAAGGGAGAGGGACAGGGCTGGAGGAAGGGAATGGGGGGGGGGTAGAAATTAGGGGGTGGGGGTTTAACGAAAGCCAGAAAAGTCAATATTAATGCAATCTGGTTGGATGGTGTCCAGTTGAAAGATGAAGTGTTGTTCCTCTAATTTGCGGGTGGTCTCAGTCTGGCAGTGCATAAGACCTCCCAGTGGCCACTCATTTCAATTCTCTATCCCATTCCCTTGCTGACATGTCTGTCTATGGTCTAAAGCAATGTGGAAAGGGTAGAAAGAAAAAGTTTGGAAACCACTGTTTTAATCATACCTCATTGACTTGTTATGTGCACGGTTTCATAACTCTGAAGGAAATGGGCCAATGACAATTTTTCTCAAGCAAAATATTTCAGTAACAATTGGGTCTAGAGCATTGATTCTCAACCTTCCCTTCCCACTCATATTTTCTTTGGCTTGGCTTCGCGGACGAAGATTTATGGAGGGGTAAATGTCCACGTCAGCTGCAGGCTCGTTTGTGGCTGACAAGTCCGATGCGGGACAGGCAGACACGGTTGCAACGGTTGCAGGGGAAAATTGGTGGGTTGGGGGTTAGGTGTTGGGTTTTTTCTCCTTTGTCTTTTGTCAGTGAGGTGGGCTCTGCGGTCTTCTTCGAAGGAGGTTGCTGCCCGCTGAACTGTGAGGCGCCAAGATGCACGGTTTGAGGCGATATCAGCCCACTGGAGGTGGTCAATGTGGCAGGCACCAAGAGATTTCTTTAGGCAGTCCTTGTACCTCTTCATTGGTGCACCTCTGTCACAGTGGCCAGTGGAGAGCTCGCCATATAACACGATCTTGGGAAGGCGATGGTCCTCCAAGAAATCCCTTACTAATCACAGAGCACCGATGGCATAGGGATTACTTCAAGTGGCATGTGAGAGGAAAGAGAAAAGTTGAGAACCACTGGTCTAAAGCATTGCCACTGCTGATGACAGAAGAACTCTGATCGTAATGAATGACAATCCCCAAACACCACTTCAAGAGGTAGGTGTGAACGTGTCAATAACTACTGCTCACAGAAGACATCAGGAGGCTACACTGCAAGATACAAACTATTAGTTAGCCACAGAAACAGGGTGGCCAGACTACAGTTTACCAATAAGTATTTAAAATAGCCTGCAGAATTCTGGAAAAAGATCTTGTGGACAGATGAGACCAAGATTAACCTGTATCAGAGTGATGGCAAGAGCAAAGCGTAAAGGCATAAAAGAACTGCCCAAGATCCAAAATGTACCACTTCATCTGTGAAATATAGTGGTAGAGATGTTTGGCCTGGGCATGTATGGCTGCCACACTTATCTTCAATGATGATGTAACTGTCGATGTCAGTAGTAAAATGAATTCTGGGGTGTATAGAAACATCTGCTCAAGGTTGAGCAAATGCCTCCAAACTCATTCGATGGTGCATTATTCTGCAGCAAGACAATGATCCCAAACATAGTGCTAAAGCAACAAAGAGCTTTTCAAAGCTAAAAACTGGAAAATTCTTCAATGACCAAAATCATTCACCTGATCTAAATCCAATTGAGCATGCCTTCCATATGCTGAAGAGAAAACTTAAGCAGACAGGCCCCCCAAACAAGCAGGATGGCTGCAGTAGAGGCCTGGCAAAGCATCACCAGAGATGATGCTCTGTATCTGGAGGTCTCTGAATCACAGACTTCAAGCATCATTGCATACAAGAGATATACAACAAAGTACTAAACACGACAATTTTCTTATACATAGTCTTTTTGTGTCTGCTTGCTGCACCACAGCGCACCACAATTTAATCCACGTAAAAATTTAAAGACCATGGAGAAGCTGCCCAACATCAGAAGTCTGGAAATCAACCCCCAATGCCCAGATGCCTCAGCGCAATTCAAGATCCGGAAGCATGTGATTGAGGTGATCATCCAGAGGTAATTAACACGAACCAGAAATGCCTCATGGTTGTCCACACAAAATTGGGTCCCCATGCTTTCCAAGCCATCAGAGACTGCTCGGACTATGAACCTGCAATGGCCATACTGTAAAGCATGTACAGGCCCCCAACAGACGTGCTCTACGCCCGGTATCTGCTCAGCATCAGGGTGCAGTAGTCAGGTGAGACGGCAGACACCTATATTGGGGCTCTACATGAACTAGCTTGCCTGTACCTGATCGAGACTGGGGTAACCAAAGGGGAAGTAAAGAGACTCATCTGGGATGCCTGAATGCGAGGGCTGTGATCGAGGGGCAGCCAACAAAGGTGGCTGGAGGAAAAATAATGCCTCCCTTACCAGAATAATGGAGGTAGTCCACTCCCTGGAGGCTGCAACCCACCATGTGGAGGTATTCGAGGCCCGACTCCCCCAACCTCCTACCTGATTGATGCTGATGACTGCCCTCACTGAAGGGCCCTACAGGGAGGAAACGATTGCCACCGTTGATGCAGCCTGCCGCTATAGGTATTGCAGGTCCTGGTGTGGGTCAGACAGGCATTCCCAAAAGGGATGTCCGGCGAGGAACTCGCGTTGCTCCCGATGCAGTAAGAAAGGTCACCTTGCTAAGGTGTGCCTTTCCAGACCCGTCGGGAGCACTGCTGCCCTCCATAACCAACCGGGAGCCCTCCCGGATGCCGCCACGTGTGAGGACCGGGCAGCACCATTACTCGGTATGCCACTTCTGCCCACAATGCTGATGTTACTTCCGGTCCGGCCATCTGCCCACACCACCACAGTGTGCTCACCTCAAGCACCGCCATCTTCCTCCACTTGACTTACGCCTGCACCAAAGATGTCACATCCGCCAGAAATGATGATGTCGTCTTTGGCTTCACTTCCAGTCAGGTCGCTTGACCGTACTGAGGCCACATGCTTCTGCCAGGCATGGCCATCATAGGCCAGCCGGCCCCTGACCGCTGCAATTTGCTCACTTCGCAGACGACGTGGTCAACATGTGCGTGCACACGATCGCGTACCCAATGTACCCCACACCCCAAAAGGAAGCTGCTGGCTGCTACTTGGCACAACCATCGGCAAGCAATGACTCAGACCCCAAGATGGTCTTTGCGTCCACCACACTAAAGAAGGACATTCCCTATGGACACGGGCACTCAATGATGGATGTCGCTGTCAGCGGCAAGGTGATAAAATGCCTGTTTGATAGCAATACTGAGTGCTTTGTGCACCCAAACGTGGCCTGGATGCAAAAATTAAAAATCTACCCCCACAAACCCCTCTATTGCCTTTGCTGCTCAGGACCATTCTATCACGGCACTCGGGGGCTGCTCAGCAGATCTGACAGTGGGTAGGGAAACATCAAGGGTTCAAGCTCCTGGTCATGCCCAAGCTCTGTCCCCCAGTTATTTTAGAGCTGGACTTCCAGTGCCACCTCCAAAGCCTCACCCTTGCCTTTGGTGGCCCACATCCCCCTTTCACCATCCACAGCACAAAGCCCAGCAACTGCCTCCAGTCCACTTGCGGCCTCTCCACAGTGCGGATCCTCCCCTCCATTCCTCTTCAACTACCTAACGCTAGACTGCAAACCAATAGCTGCCAAGAGCAGGGGCTATTGCTTGGCCGATAGGGCCTTCATCAAGGCAGAGGTGAGGTGGCTTCTGGTATCATAGAGCCCAACACCAGCCCCTGGAGAGCCCAGGTCCTGGTGGTAAAAGGGGGCACCAAACTGAGAATGGCCATCAACTATAGCCAGACCATCAACTGGTGCACCCAGCTCGATGCCTATCCCCTACCTAGAATAGCCGACATGGTCAATGAGATAGCCCACTATAGTCTTCTCAATGTTTGACCTGAAGTTGGCCTACCAACAGCTCCCCATCCACACCCAGGATAAACCGTATACTGCTTTGAGGCAGATGTGTGCCTCTACCAGTTCCACCGGGTTCCCTTTGGGGTTACTAATGGGATCTCTGTCTTCCAGCAGGAGATGGACCACATGGTAGACAGGCACAACCTAAGAGCAACCTTCCCGTACTTGGACAATGTTACCATCTGCAGCCATGACCAGTAGGAGCACGATAACAACCTGGAGTGATCTCTCCGAATGGCTGAGTTGAACTTCACTTACCACAAAGAGAAGTGCATGTTCAGCACCACTCACCTCGCCTAGGGTACATCATGAAACACAGTGTCATTGGTCCTGACCCTGAATGCATGCACCCCTTCATAGAACTGGCCCTCCCCCACATGCTCAAGGCCCTCCACAGGTTCCTGGGGCTCCTCTCCTTTTACTCCCAGTGGGTCACCCATTTTTCGGACAAGGTCCACCCACTGGCCCAAGCCACCACTTTTCCCCTATCCCCGAGGAGCAAGCAGCTTCGCTCATATCAGATTTTACTTTGGCTTGGCTTCGTGCACGAAGATTTATGGAGGGGGTAAAAGTCCACGTCAGCTGCAGGCTCGTTTGTGGCTGACAAGTCCGATGCGGGACAGGCAGACACGGTTGCAGCGGCTGCAGGGGAAAATTGGTTGGTTGGGGTTGGGTGTTGGGTTTTTCCTCCTTTGCCTTTTGTCAGTGAGTTGGGCTCTGCGGTCTTCTTCAAAGGAGGTTGCTGCCCGCCAAACTGTGAGGCGCCAAGATGCACGGTTTGAGGCGATATCAGCCCACTGGCGGTGGTCAATGTGGCAGGCACCAAGAGATTTCTTTAGGCAGTCCTTGTACCTTTTCTTTGGTGCACCTCTGTCATGGTGGCCAGTGGAGAGCTCGCCATATAACACGATCTTGGGAAGGCGATGGTCCTCCATTCTGGAGACGTGACCCATCCAGCGCAGCTGGATCTTCAGCAGCGTGGACATTGCCGATGCCACGATGCATGCCGTGGATGAGGACACCCCATTCCAGGTGGAGTGTGAAACCTCTGATATTGCCCTTGCAGCCACTCTCAACCAAAGGGGCTGACCCATGGCCTTTTGCTCCAGGACCCTCCATGGTTCAGGCCCAGGCGATCGTGGAAGTGCTCCACCACTGGCGCCTCTACCTGGCAGGAAGGAGGTTCCCCTCCTCACCGACCAATGCACAGTGGCTTTCATGTTCAGCACCACCCATAAGGGCAAGATCAAGAACGATAAGATCTTGCGCTGGAGATTTGTGCTGGCCATGTTCAGCTATGACATCCAGTACAGACCAGGGAAGTTCAATGACTCCCGCAACACCCTGTCCCAGACCTGTGCCAGTGTGCAGTCCAACCAATTGCAGGCGCTGCATGACACCCTTTGTCACCCAGGTGTCACGCACCTGCATCACTTCATTAAGTCCCGGAACCTCCCCTTCAGCTCAAGAAGTCCGGAGCATGACCAAGTCATCCAGGGTCTGTATGGAGTGAAAACTGCGCTTCTTCCACCCACAACAGGTCCTTGTTGTCAAGGCCACTCGGCCTTCAAGTGGCTCAGGATCAACTTCAAGTGTTCGCTTCCTTCCATGAACAAGAACGTCTACTTCCTTTCAGTCATAGACGAATACTCCTATTTTCCCTTCGCCATCTCTTGCCCTGACACCTCCACAGCCTCAGGGCACTGACGCAGATCTTCACCATGTCCAGATACCCGGCATTCATCCACAGTGATTGGGTGTCCGGCTTCATGAGTGAGGAGCTGCGCCTGTACCTGATAGCACGAGGCATCACGGCTAGTCATACGACTGACTACAACCCCAGGGGCAATGGACAGGTGGAGTGCAAAAACAGGTGATCTGTAAGTCAGTCCTCCTGGCCCTGAGGTCCAAAGGCCGGTCGATCGACTACTGGCAAGAAGCCCTCCCCGAGGCACTCAACGCCATACAGTTGCTCTTGTACACGGCTACCAATCAGATCCCTCATGAGTGCCTTTTCTCCTTTCCTAGGAGATAGTCGACTGACATCTCCCTCCCAACATGGCTAATGTCTCCAGGACAAGTGCTACTCCGCAAGCACGCGCAGACCCACAAGTCTGACCCCCTGGTGCATTCGAACCCAAACTATGTGTACATCAGATACCCCAATGGACGTGAGGACACCATCTCAACCAAGTATCTGGCACCAGTAGGGGCCACACCCCCTCAATACCATGAGTACCATGCCCAAACTCCGCACCATGGGTACCCTTGGCCCACTTAGGATTCACTGGGAGCCGATATCCTTCCTCTGCCTCTCCAGAGGGCCCCACTCATCGCAAACCAGTCCCACTCAGCCACCCCCTTGCTGCCAGACACGACTCCACCCACACTACCGCCCACCCCAGCCACTCCAGTTCTAACCTACCCTCAGGCAACCCTGCCCTCGCTGACCTTTGACCAGGAGTAGAGCCTGCGATGGTCTCCGAGGCGCAGATGGCCAATGGACCGTCTGAACTTGTAAGATACAACCCAGCATCATTCCACCCAACTCGCCCCACCCCCCCCACCCCAGGACTTATTTTAAGAAGGGGGTGAATGTGGTGATATAACCACAAGCCTACTGCAGGGGGCAACCTTTGTACCTGCAGGAAGACCACCTGGGAGGCTGACTCCACCTGGCCGGGTGTCAATTAACCAATGTGGATATAAAATCCTTGAGCTGGCCCCTCACAGGACTGTCACACATGGAAACAATAGAACTGAAATTGGTGTACAGGACTTTAAGTGGATTAAAGCGTATAGTAGTGGATTCAAACCTTGTGTTTTGATTTTTGCTAATTCTATGACTATCCCTTTAAGAAAGTTTATTGTTTGAGGTGTTGCTATAGTTACTATGACATCATATGTTGTAATATACAGGCATACAGAGAGTTTGTGTTCAGTCTTCACAGAGACATAGCTAGCAATTAGAGAAATCCACTTAAAGGGACCACTCAAGATACAAATTTGTTTACAGATCCAAGGAACCAGATAAGCCAGGGAAGAAGACAGGCTGCAGTGTGAAGAATTCAAGATGGAGAAGAAGTCTTGTCAGGCTAAAGACTTCAAGCAAAAAGCTCCTCTCACAGATCTGTCTGGTCATGAGTTGAGCCAGCAAGGCAGACTGACAATGCCTGGCAGGAGGTTGGAGTCACCCACCAATGAAGAAGTGGCTTCAACTACCAAGCAAGAAGAGGACCACGATAAGGTACTGCAGACCTCATTCACTGACTTAGAGCTTAGTGGAACTGGAACAGATGAACGTATGCTGCAAAGCCCCCACTGGTGCTGTACCAAGCAAAAGGCCGAAGATAGAGACTCAACCAGCGGTATCTGAATGTTTAGATGTGAATCCTGATGATAGTATTTCCAAGGTTATGACCATAGCCTTCAACGGCATCTAGAGCAAATACAACTTTGCATGCTTTAAGTATATTAGCTAAGCATGCAAAGGAACAATGTGAGTGGTTTTAGAAAAGACATGCTTTAGAAGATATGGAAGCTGAAATGAAGAATCAGGAACTAAGGCAAGAGCTGAAATGAAGATTCAGCAACTAATGAAAGAAGCTGAAATGAAGAATCTGCAACTAAGGCAAGAAGCTGAAATGAAGATCCAGCAAGAAGAATGAAAAAGATTATTGAATAGACAAAAGGAAAAACGAGGTCTTGAGGAACAACATGCTATGAATATGGCCAGAGTAAAAATATTAGCTTAGGCTTCTGCAAGATCTGTTACTCAAAGTGAAATACTCAAGGGGACAGCATCTAATATTCCGGCAGGTCAATGGGTTCCGCAGTCACAAGAAATGAGTCGACTCAAGCAAGGAGCCAGGAGCCACGGGTGGTGCTGATAGTGTTCAAATGTCAATAATTAACCCTGTGGAAAGAGCTAGCGACGTTCTATCGTTTCCAAGCTCACAATTTACGAATCTTCCCAAAAGAAGAGCATTTCAACTAGGTTCAACCATGCGGGTTGATCATACTCAACAATTGACGTCTCTTCATGTGGCTGAAGAACCAGCAACCAGTCCAGGATCTCGACTAATGCCATCACAGCCATACCAAGGAACCCCATCAATATCATCATTTACATATCAAGGTCCAATACCTATGGCACAGTTCAAGTTCAGCCAGCTCCAATCACCACAAGACAACCAGTCACAAGCCTTGGTGGATAAGACAATATATTATCACTCATAGCGAAACAAAATGAAATTTCTGCTATGCTTGTGTAGCAACAAGGTTCATATGGTTTAACTAAGAAAGAAATTCCAGTTTTTAATGGAGATCCATTACAATATCTGACGTTCATGAATTCCTTTTAAAGTAATACAATAAATGCCAAAGATCGTCTGTATTACCTGGAGGAAAGGTGAAGGAACTAGTCAAAAGTTGCCAATATATGGATCTAGATCAAGGTTTTAAAAGGGCAAAAGAATTATTGCATCTTCATTATGGCAATGAAGATAAAATCGCAAGGGCCCACAGAGACAAGATTCTTTCTTAGGCAGTAATGAAATTAGAAGATGCAAAGGCTTTACAAGCATATTCACTCTTTCTGATGCAATGGGAAGTAGTATACACTTGGTAACATCAATTATTATAAACAAATGACCTTATAAGCTGAAGGATTTATGGAGAACCAAAGATGCAGAACTTAAAATGATTTCTTGAAGGGATGCCACTTTTGAGGATATGGTACAATTTTTAGACCATACCAGCATTTAGAAATATTAAGGCTAAGGCTACTTCAATAGTTCCTAAAGTTGTAAAGAAGTCTAAATCATCATCTCAACAGAAACCAAAGGGAAGTATCTTTGTTACTGCTGTGTCAGATACAAGCACAAGAAAGAACAAGGAAACAATGGAAAAAGAAGATCAAACTGCTCAGGAAAGCTGTTTGCAAAGCATACTTTAGAAAAATATTCATGATTGGGGGAAAAGTGTCGTATGACGAGAAATTAACATTTTTAAAGAAGAATGGAATATGTTTTGGTTGCTTGTTTAAAGGGCATATCAGCAAAACTTGTAACAAGTGACTCAGTTGTGATATATGCAGTTTAAAACATTCCAAGTCACTGTATATTCAACGAGGTAATGTTGAAAATGATATCAAACAATCTGAATCCAAGACTAAAGACACAGTCAAAGAGTACACTTCAACTTCAGTTCAGACAAACAATCTTACTGGGGCCAGTGACAAAATTCTCTCAAAAGCTAAAAAAGGAAGTTTCATACTGAAGACTTATGCATTTCTTGATTCAGGAAGTACTGTATCATTTTGTACGGTTGAATTGATGAATAAACTTAATCTTTATGGTAAAAGATCACAAATCTTGTTGAAGACAATGAATGATGAAAGGAACATTGAAACTAATATAGTTTCAGGTTTACAGATTGCTGAATTTCAGTTGTCAAATTTAATGATCTGTGGGAACAACAGTTTAAAATTGATTTTCCTGAATGTCACAAAGATAATCAATAAACTTTGAAGGAGGATAAGCCGTTTATGGATTTAGTTTCAAATTCTGTTAAACTTGTTGATGGTCAGAATTGCAGAACAGCATATGCTGAATTTGAAGAGAAAACTCAAAAGAAATTCTTCCTTTCATTTTCATACCAATGCTATGTTGGATATGATAACTGAGGGTTATGTAGAAAAGGTATCTGAAGATATCTTGGAACATAAAGATGGTAGAAAATGTTATTTACCTTATCGTGAAGTGATACATTCACAAAAGGAGAAACTACGTGTAGTATTTGATTGTAGAGCATCATTTCATAGTGTTTCATTGAATTCTCAATATTTACAAGGTCCAGACTTAGGAACATAGATAGTAGGAACAGGAGTAGGCCAAAAATGGCCCATCGAGCCTGCTCCGCCATTCAATACGATCATGGCTGATTTAATTTATGACCTAACTCCACCTACCTGCCTTCTCCCCCTATCGCCTAATTCCCCTCTCGTGTAAAAATTTATCGAACCCAATTTTAAATATGTATAATGAAACAACCTCAACCACTTCCCTGGTTAGAGAATTCCAAACATTCACTACTCTCTGGGAAAAACTATTTTTCCTCATCTCTGTCCTAAATCTACTCCCCCGAATCTTGAGACTGTGTCCTCTCGTTTTAGTTTCCCCGGCCAGCACAAAAAACCTTCCTACATCTATCTATCCATACCCTTCATAATCCTATATGTTTCTATAAGATCTCCTCTTATTCTTCTGAACTCGAGCGAATACAATCCTAGACGATTTAATCTTTCATCATAACTCAACCCCTTCATCCCAGGGATCAACCTAGTAAACCTCCTCTGGACCATCTCCAAAGCCAGTATTCTTTCTTTGGCTTGGCTTCGCAGACGAAGATTTATGGAGGGGTAAATGTCCATGTCAGCTGCAGGCTCGTTTGTGGCTGACAAGTCCAATGCGGGACAGGCAGACACGGTTGCAGCAGTTGCAGGGGAAAATTGGTTGGTAGGGGTTGGGTGTTGGGTTTTTCCTCCTTTGTCTTTTGTCAGTAAGGTGAGCTCTGCGGTCTTCTTCAAAGGAGGTTGCTGCCCGCCGAACTGTGAGGTGCCAAGATGCACGGTTTGAGGCGATATCAGCCCACTGGCGGTGGTCAATGTGGCAGGCACCAAGAGATTTCTTTAGGCAGTCCTTGTACCTCTTCTTTGGTGCACCTCTGTCATGGTGGCCAGTGGAGAGCTCGCCATATAACACGATCTTGGGAAGGCGATGGTCCTCCATTCTGGAGACGTGACCTACCCAGCGCAGTTGGATCTTCAGCAGCGTGGATTCGATGATGTCGGCCTCTGCCATCTCGAGTACTTCGATGTTAGGGATGAAGTCGCTCCAATGAATGTTGAGGATGGAGCGAAGACAACGCTGGTGGAAGCGTTCTAGGAGCCGTAGGTGATGCAGGTAGAGGACCCATGATTCAGAGCCGAACAGGAGTGTGGGTATGACAACGGCTCTGTATATCCTTCCTCAAATATGGAGACCAGAACTGGACACAGTACTCCAGGTGCGGTCTCACCAGTACCTTATACAGTTGCAACATTACCTCCCTACTCCTGAATTCAATTCCTCTAGTGATGAAGGCCAACATTCCATTTGCCTTCTTAATAACCTGCTGCACCTGCAACCTAACTTTTTGTGATTCATGCACAAGCACTCCCAAGTCCCTCTGCACAACAGCATGATGTAGTTTTTCACCCTTTAAATAATATTCAGCTCTTTTATTTTTCTTGCCAAAGTGCATAACCTCACACTTACTAACATTGTACTCCATCTGCCAGACCTTTGCCCACTCATCCAGCTTAACTATATCCCTCTGCAGACTCTCCATATCCTCATTACAATTTGCTCTTCCACTCAATTTGGTGTCATCCGCAAACTTGGCTACACCACATTTTGTCCCCTCCTCCAAGTCATCAATGTAAATGATGAAAAGTTGTGGGCCTAACACTGACCCCTGCGGCACCACACTTACCACTCTCTGCCAACCTGAAAAATTCCCATTTATCCCAACTCTCTGCCTCCTGTCAGACAACTAATTTTCATTCCAGGCCAATATACTTCCCCGGACTCCACATTCCTGTAACTTTCTGGTAAGTCTCTTGTGCGGCACCTTATCAAACGCTTTCTGGAAATCCAAATATACAACATCAACCTGTTCCCCTCTATCCACCGCACCCATTATATCCTCAAAGAATCATAACAAGTTTGTCAAACAAGATCTTCCCTTTCTAAAACCATGCTGCGTCTGCCTGATTGAACCCTTACATTCCAAAAGTTTCATTATTTCATCTTTAATGACGGCTTCAAGCATTTTTCCAACTACAGACGTCAAGCTAATTGGCCGATAATTTCCAGTCTTCTGCCTACATACCTTCTTAAAAAGTGGCGTGACATTTGCTGTCTTCCAGTCTGCTGGGACCTGCCCAGAATCCAAGGAATTTTGATATATGACCACCAATGCATCAACTATAACTTCTGCCATTTCCTTCAGAACCCTTGGATGCATATCATCAGGACCAGGTGATTTGTCTGGCTTTAGTCCCATTAGTTTCTCCATCACTACCTCCTTTGTAACAACTATTTTATCAAGGCCCTCCACAACATTTGCATCCTTAACTCCAGCACTGGGCATGCTGGACATGTCTTCCACCGTGAAGACTGACCAAAATATTTGTTCAATGCCTCGGCCATTTCCTCATTTTTTGCTACCAGTTTTCCTTTCTCATCCTCCAAGGGTCCTATGTTAACTCTGGCCACCCTCTTCCATTTTATATATTTATAAAATTTTTTGCTTTCTGTTTTTATATTTTGTGCCAATTTACTTTCATGATCCTTTTTCCCCATTTCTTATTACCCGCTTTGTAACCCCTTGTTGTCTCTTAAAGTTAACCCAATCTTCCAGTTTCCCACTGCTCTTTGCAGCTTTGTACACCTGTGCCTTCAATTTTATACTCTCCTTTATTTCCTTTGTTAACCACGGTTGATTTTTCCCTCCTTTGCTGCCCTTTTTCCTGACCGGAATATATTTTTGTTGAGCATTACAAAATATTTATTTGAAAATCTTCCACTGTTTCATCAATTAGCCTGTGCTCCCAGTCCACTCTGCCCAATTCCTCCCTCATCCTATGGTAGTCACCCCTGTTTAAGCATAATATATTAGTTTTAGATCTAACTATTTCCCCTTCCATCTGAATGAGAAATTTAATCATACTATGATCGCTATTTCCCTGATGTTCTCTGACTATTACATCATTTACTCTACCTATCTCATTGCACAACACTAGATCCAGGAGAATATTTTCTCTTGTGGGTTCCTTAACATGCTGCTCAAGAAAGCTATCGCAGATGCATTCTATGAAGTCCTCTTCCAGACAACCACGACCAACTTGATTTTCCCAATCTATGTGGAAGTTAAAGTCCCCATGACTACTGCTGTATCATTATTACATGCCTCACTTATCTCTCTATTTATTTCCTGTACCACTAAACTATTGTTATTTGGTGGGCGATAGATAACACCCACCAATAATTTTTTCCCTTTGTTATTCTTTATCTCTACCCAAATGGACTCAACATTATGCTCTTTAGATCTTATATCATCCCTCACTACTGCCTGGAGCTCATCTTTGATTAAGAGTGCAACTCCACCTCCCTTACCATCCTGTCTATCTTTTTGCACCACCTGATTCCCTTGAAAGTTTAATTCCCATTTAAGGTCACCTTGTAGCCATGTTTCCGTGATGGCTACCAAATCATAGGCATGGGTACCGATTTGCGCCTCAAGTTCACTAACCTTATTTCTAATACTGCGGGCATTCAGATAAAGTGCCCTTATGCTCTTTGTCCTTTTAATATCTAGTGACTTCCGTAACCTTTTCTTTTGATTTTTCTGCCCACTAATTTTCTTTGTAATTTTCTTAACACTATCATTGACCTGAAAACTCACTGCACCATCTGATTTTTTACTTTCTCCTCCCAACATTACTTTTCCTATTTTACTTTTCCTGACCATTATTTTATCTTCCCTACCCTTTTCCCTATCACTCTGGTTCTTTAATAGGTGTTCTGATAAGATTTTGTCAAGGATCTATTTTAATTGCTGCAGATATTTCCATGTTTCATCAAGTAAAAGTACTATCAGAAGATCATGATTTTCTACGATTGTTATGGTGGCCTAATGGCGATTACAGTAAAGATATGATTGAGTACAGAATGACAGTTGATTTATTTGGGTTGTGCAAATTTTGCTCTCAAGAAATATGCTGAAGATGATAAAGAGCAACTTAGTTCTCAAGCTACAAACATCATCTGAAATAATCTCTATGTTGATGATTGTCTTACTTCTGTGTTTTCAGGAAAAGAAGCAATAGATCTTTATTAAGTGTTAAAAAAGATCTGTAATAAAGGAGGTTTTTTCCTAATGAAATGGATTAGCAACAGTCGAGATATGTTGGCTGTTATGCCTGAGACTTAGATTGTGTCTAAAGAATGTTGGGAGTGCAATGGTGTGTTCAATCTAATGTCTTCAAATTCAAATTTGTTTTGAAAGAATGGCCTTTGACAAGAAGACGCATTCTTTTGATCATAAGCTCAATATACAATCGTTTGGGAATATTGGCACTAGTTGTATTAATAGCCAAGAAAATCCTGCAAGAATTGTGAAGAAGAAAATTTGGATGGGATGAAACTATACCAGATTCCATCGCACAAGATTGGATGAATTAGATTGAGAGTCTTAAAATGTTAGAAAGTTTTGAAGTTGACAGATATTTTAAACCAACAGACTTTGGAATTGCTCAGTTACACCATTTTGCTGATGCAAGCGAAGGTGCGAAATAGCCAAGAGCAAATATATTGTGGATTTGTAATGGGAAAAGCCAGAGTGACTCCATTAAAGCCAGTCACCATACCTCGAATGGAACTGACTGCCGCTACTATGGCAATCAAAATGGACACTGTGTCAAGAAGGGAATTACAGATGGAGTTAGCATATTCTATGTTTTAGACTGATAGTACATCAGTACTTAAATACATCAATAACAAAACCATGAGGTTTTGTACCTTTGTGACTAAGAGAATTAATGAGATTGAGAAAGTTTTGCATGTTAATCAATGGAGATATGTTAAAACAGTGGATAATCCAGCTGACGTAGGTTCACGAGGATCAAAAGTTCAATCCTTTCTGAAAAGATCCAACTCTTGGGTGTTCGGTCCTTGATTTCTTTCACAATTGCAAGAAGATTGGCATCAACATTGAAGAAGAATCTGAGTGTTACAAAAGAAAGTCGTGTTTACAAGCTGAATCCTATTCTGGTAACTGATGTATTGAGAGTAGGGAGAAGATAGGAAAATTCAATTCACATTTGGAATCAATATCAAATTCATGATTCGTTACTTCAAAAGGAAGTTAGTTGGATATTTAACCCACCTACAGGATCACATCATGGTAGTGTGTAGGAAAGAATGATTAGATCAATCAAAAAAATTCTTAATTCCATTTTGTATAATCAAATACTGAATGATGATAATCTTCAGACAGTATTGTGTAAGATTGAAGCTATTTTAAATAGTTGTCCAATAATGAAAATTTCTAAAAATTTAAATGACATCGAGACACTTATACTGAATCATCTCTTATTTTTTTAAATTTAAACCTTTAATGCTTCCAGGTCAATTTCAGAAAGAAGATATTTATGCAAGACGCAGATGGAGACAAGTGCAGTTTATTGCGGATTTATTTTGAAAAAGATAGGTTAAAGGATATCTTTCATTATTACAAGAAAGACAAAAATTGTCTAAAGCTAAACACAATTTTGTATGCGGAGACATTTTGTAATTATTATGAACGATTCTACACCAAGAAATTCTTGGTTACTGGACAGAATCGTGGAAACAGTTCCGGAGAAGAAAGATTTTGTTCGGCAAGTGCAGATTAAAACCAAGAATGGTTACTTAAATCAACCTATTACTAAAATCTGTTTTTTACAAGAAGCAGAAAGTTTTGATTTCTAATCTTATATTTACCATATTTACTTTTGTATCTGTAATAGTAATTATTATATATGAGTCATTAATGACTATAATAATAATTAGGGGCCATAACGTAAAGGTTAAAACCTTGTGTTTTGATTATTGCTAATTTTATGACTATCCATTTAAGAAAGATTGTTGTTTGTAGTGTTACTATAGTTACTATGATCTCATATGTTGTAATATCCAAGAGTGCAGAAAATTTATGTTCAGTCTTCGAAGAACCATGGAGGAGGTATAAGCTTCAAAGTACTTTTCTTTTCATCTTATCTCATCATCTTATTTCATCCTATTTTATTTTATTTTAATCATATTAATTTTGGTTTAATTATTTAAAGAAGAATATTGTTATTATTCAGAGTGCTTTATTTACTCAAGTTATGAAAATCTTGATGCAAAGTTATGCAAAATGGTTCTATCAACTAATTAAAGCTACTTACAGCTGAAAATGCGAAGTTTGGTTTATTGTAGTGATAAGATTGTAATTCAAAATATAGAAGCTTATGTTTCTTAGAAGATGACATGTTTTGAAATTGGGAAATATGAGAGATTGGGAAGTGTCTATAGAGTCTTTCAGTGTTTTGTGTCTGCTTGCTGCACCACAGCGCACCATAAATACCCTTGAATAAAACCAGGAATATGCACTTTAAACTGTGGATCACAGGGGCAAATAAAGAAAAAAAATGTCTTTGTTCCCAACATTATGGAGGGCACTATCGATCTTCTGGAGTTCAGAAGAGAGGGAAGTTGCTTTTTTGAAACATATATGATCTTGAGGAGTTTTTCCAAGGTGGATGTGAAGAGATTATTTACTCTTTAGCATGATCTAAAACTAATTATTACTGTTTAAAAATAAGGAGTTATGATCCAAGACAGATGATAAGAATTGTTTTCTCTTATAGGGCTCAGCACTTTGAAAGACTCTTCCTCAAAGTGCATTGGAAGCAATGTCTTTGAATATTTCTAAGGCAAATTTTAAGTAAAAGTGTGAAAGATTAATGAAGGTAGAAGGAATGAGGAGCTGTGGCTATAATCAGATCAATCATTAAATAATGGAACCTCCATGAGGACTGGCTGATCAACCCATATGTAAATAAATGCAAATCTTTTTTATAGATGGAACTGAATGAGTATCCTTTGCAATTGGCACAAGATATAGGGCTCTATAATAAAATCTGCAGGGCCACATAATGCAACTGAACCCCACTGGAAGATTGCTCACTGCAATTCAGATGGTGACATCATCAAATTTTAAAATAGAAATAGTAACTTGAACAATTGTTGGATGAACTGTGCTGGTGTTGGACTTTGACAATAGATCTACTGCATGCATGAGTCATACCTACGCATGTCAAATGTGGAACTATGTGTTCTTCTGTCTGCATACCCTGTTTTTGGATGCTAAACACATCAGTGGCAGATTGATTTGATTGACATTGTCTCTGTGTCCCCTTCAGAAAACAAAAGGAGCAGAATGAAACATCATAGCCGAAGCAATAAGTCTTTGCCAATGGTGTGTTTGCTTCATCATCAATTAATTATGGGCACAAATATGACAGCTATGTCTCCCAACATGGAATATCTGGCGATCAAGTGTTGTCCATTCTATCTGCCAAGAGAGCTCTCCACCATCATCCTAGTTTGTCCCAATCTAACACCAGGCTGGCACTGGAGGAGGTGGCCATAGTAATCTGCAGCCACAGGCCAGCACACCCTAATGTCTCACCGATCATTGTAGGGGACTTCAACCAGGCCAACCTCTGACAATATATCACCAACATATTACCTGTGAAACTAGAGGAACTAAAATACTTGTCCACTGCTATGCTACCATCAAGAATGCCCACTAAGCTATCCCAGTAAGTCTGATCTCAGGGCTGTACTTCCACTCCTAGTGAATAAGCAGAGACTGAGGACTACAGCACCAGTGGTGAAGACAGCAAAAGTATGGTTGAGGGAGGCGGAGGATTCAAAGCAGTGGATTGGACCATATTCAAAGACTAATCTTCAAACTTGAATGTCACATCTGACTTCATCAGGACCTGTGTGGATGAGTGCATGCTGACGTGCTCATGTACCCCAACCAAAAGCCATGGATGAATCATAGGATTTGTAAACTGCTGAGGGCAAGGTTGATGACATTTAAGAACATTGATCCAGAACTCTACAGGAAGTCCATGAATGACCTATGGAAGAGTATCTTAGTAACAAAAAGTTAATTCTGCGGGAAGCTAGCAAAAAGGTAAGATACTCACCAGTTATGACAGGCTTGATGTCACCAAAACTAAGCAGCTGATTGTGGACTTCAGGAAAGAAAAGCCAGAGGTATAGAATCCAGTGATCATTGGAAGATCAGAGGTGGAAAGAGTGAGCTAATTTAAGTTCTTGGAGTCACCATCTCAGAGGATCTTTCCTGGACTCAACGCACTCATGAAGAAAGCATGTCAGCACATCTACTTCCTCAGGAGTTTGTGGAGGTTTGGTATAACAAATTTCTACAGGTGTGTGGTGGAAAGTGTGCTGACCGGCTGCATCATAGTCTGGTATGGGGACACCAATACCCCTGAATGCAAAGCCCTGCAAAAGGTAGTGGACACAGCCCTGGACATCAGAGGCAAAACCCTCCCCACTATTGAGAACATCTACAGGGAACGCTGCGTCAGAGAGCAGCAGCAATCATCAAGGAACCACACCTCCAAGCTCATGCTCTATTCTTGCTGCTGCCATCAGGAAAGAGGTATAGGTGCCACAAGAGTTACACCACCAGGTTCAAAAACAGCTGCTACCCCTCCACCATCAGACTCTTCAGCAACAAACTCAATCAGGGAGTCATTTAAGGACTTATTTGTGCACTTCATTAATTTTTTTTCTTTCTGTATTGCACAATCAATTTGGTAACATTTGTTATTTGTTTATAGTTCTTTATTTGTTTACATGTATACGCTGTTACAGTTTTTTTTGCACTACCAGTTAGTGGTAATTCTGCCTTGCCGACAGAAGAAGAATCTCAGGCTGGGATGTGATGTCATGTATGTACTCTGACAATAAATCTGAGATTTGAAAAATTTGGCTTGCAGGCCATTACATCCTACAACGTGAAGCCTAACATTACAAAAGGCTGGGATGCTTCATTACCCGATGAGCTGAACACCTTTTATGCTTGCTTTAATAAAGTAAAATGTAAATACCAAAGATGGCGCCCCTATGATATCTGTCTCTGAGGCCAATGTCAGAACATTGGCAATCAGGTCACTGAAATTCTGTGCCAGCCAACCAGCTCGATTGTTCACGGACATCTTCAATCCTCATTCCTACATTTGGAAGTCCCCACCTGCTTCAAGAGGGCATCAATCATTCTGGTACCCAAGAAAAGCAGGGTGAGTTGCCTCAATGACTATCACCCAGTAGCACTCATATCTACTGTGATGAGACATTGGTCATGGCCAGAATTAACTCATACCTAAGTAAAGACCTGGACTCACTGCAATTCACCTATTGTCACAATCCTCCACAGCAGATGCAATCTCACTGGGTTCCTCTCAGCCCTGGATCACCTAGACAAAAGCAAAGTGTACAGTAATGTTTGGGACTGACAGTTTTTTTCCTTTATTAGTCCCTGTGCTTCACAGTTTTACATTTGTAATCAAACTATTCACATGTAATTAAAGTGCACATTCCAACTTTTATTCAAAGTTATTTGTATACTTTTTGGTTTGACCATGTAGAAATTACAGCACTTTTTATACATCTTCCCCTCATTTCAGGGCTCCACAATGTTTGGGGCATTTCACTTCACAGCTGCTTGTTAGATGCAAACAATGGCAAAGGTGGAATGCTTTGAATCATGGACAGTTCATTTATGCCTCCAGACTTTGCTCTTGCCATCGCTCTGATACAGGCTAATCTTGGTCTCATTTGTCCACAGACCTTTTTCCAGAATTAAATACTTCTTGGCAAACTGTAATTTGGCCATCTTTTTTGTGACTAACTAGTAGTTTGCATCTTGCAGTGAGGTCTCTGTATTTCTGTTCATGAAGTCTTCTGGGGACAGTAGTCTTCGATACAGAAGAGTGTTTCTGAGTTGTCAGACAGACGTTTGGGTATTTTTTTTCATTATGATGAGAATTATTCTGTCATCAGAAGTGGAGGTCTTCCTTGGAAAAGCAGTCCTTTTGCAATTACTGAGCTCACCAGAATGATCTTCCAAACAGTTGATTTGGCATTCCTAAGGTTTGGGCGATGCCTTTTCTGGTTTATTCTTGTTTTTCAGCCTCAATGATTTTTTCGACTTTTATTGGCACAACTCTGGTCCTCATGTAGAGAAAATGGCAACTATAGACTCCAAAAGTGATTAAGAACTTCGAAGCAAGCCTAGTTCTCTTACACCTGCACTAATGAAACAATTAAACATTCTTGAGTACTTACAAGCACCTGTGATGCAAAATGCCCCAAACATTGTGGTGTCCTGAAGTGAGGGGACTTTTTATAAAAAGTGCTGTAATTTCTACAAGGTCAACCCAAAATGTATATAAATAACTTTGAATAAAATCTAGAATGTGCACTTTAATTATATGTGAATTGTTTGATTACAAATTTAAAACTGTGGTGCACAGGAGAAAATAAAGAAAAAGAGTGTCTTTGTCCTAAACATTATGGAGGGCACTCTACATCAGGCTGCTTTTAATTGACTACTGCTGTTTTCAACACCATCATACCCTCAGTATTGTTCATTAAGCTTAAAAACCTGGGCCTCTGCACCTTCCTCTGCAATTGGATCCTTGACTTCTTCATCAGAAGACCACAGTCAGTATGATTTGGAAACAATGTCTCCTCACTGACAAACAACACAACCTATCAGGGATAAATGTTTAACCCACTGCTCTACTCTCTACACCTATGACTGTGTAACTAGGCACAATTTAGAGGCTCCAATAGCTCAGTGGTTAGAGCACTGGCCTTGTAAACCAGAGGTAGTGAATTTGTTTCTTGCTGGGGCTTGATTTCTGTGAGGGGTGCTATGTTACATTGTAAATCTAGTATTATGTGACAACAATAGAACCTTTACCTTTTACCTTTTTTAAATGCCATCTACAAATTTGCCAATGACGCGATGGTTGTAGGCAGAATTCAGATGGCAATGAAGAAACATGAGATCGATCAGCTTGTTGAATCGTGTCTCAACAACAACCTTCCATTCATCACTAGCAAAAGTAAGGAACTGATTGTGGACTTCAGGAAGGGGAAATCAGAAGAACACAAACCAATTCTCATCCAGGGGTCAACAGTGGAGAGGGTAAAGAACTCAAATTCCTGGGCATCAACATCTGTGAAGATCTATCCTGCGGTTTTTATGTTGATGCAACCATGAAGAAGGCTCACCAGTGGGTATACTTCATTAAGAGTTTGAGGAGATTTAGTATGTTACCAAAGATTTGCAAATTTCTATAGGTGTACCATGGAGAGCTATACCTATAGACTGTTTGTTATGGAGGTGCATAGAACAGGAAAAGGCTACAATGAGTTACTAACTCGGAGTGTACCATCATGACTATTAGTCTTCAGTCCATGGACATCTCCAAAAGGCGTTGTCTCAAGAAAGAAGACTCTTTCATTTAAGGATCCGTACCACCAAGGCCATGCCCTCTTCACACTGCTACCATCAAGGAGGAGATACAGGAGCCTGAAGATGATCACTGAATGGTACAAAAACAGCTTTTTCCCCTCAGTCATCAGATTTCAGAATGGTCAATGAACCACAGACACGACCTTACTTTTTTTCCTCTTCTTTAGCACCAATTCATTTTTTAATGTAATTTCTAGGAATTTTGCATCTGTAATGCTGCTACAAAACAATGAATTTTATGACATATTAATGATAATAAATTCTGATTATCTTCAAAGCTATGAGTGGATGAAATAAAAAAAGTGACTTCAACAGCAAATAAAGATTGTTATTTTATTATAGTCATTTAATCTTTAACTCATAAGATGGAAATAGGGTGGCTAACATGGTCAAGAGCTTCATTACCTCCAAACTCGAAAACCTTCCGACAGGCCACTCGGACCGGATCATGTCCATGCGACTCCCCCTTCAAAACAAGCGTTGCATCACCCTCATCAGTGTCTCTGCTCCAACCCTCCAGGCGGAACCAGCAGAAAAGGACAAGTTCTACACCGACCTGCGCAACCTCATTCAACGCACCCCTACAGCCGTCAGGGTTGTCATCCTTGGCGACTTCAACGCTCGCGTCGGCAAAGACTCAGAAACCTGGCCTGGAATCCTGGGCAAGCATGGCGTCGGCAAGAGCAACGACAATGGGCGCCTCCTGTTGGAGCTCTGCGCAGAACAGCGGCTTGTCATTACAAACACCCTTTTTCAGCAGAGGGACAGCCTGAAGACTACCTGGATGCATCCCCGATCCAAACACTGGCACCTCCTGGACTACATCCTGGTGCGAGAAAGTGACAAACGAGATGTGCTCCACACCAGGGTCATGCCCAGCGCGGAATGCCACACTGACCACCGGCTGGTTCGCTGCATGCTCAACCTTCACTTCAAGCCAAAGCCCAGGAACAGTAAAGCCCCCAGAAAGAGGTTCAATGTTGGAAACCTGCAGTCAGACGAAGCGAGAGGAAACTTCCAGGCAAACCTCAAAGCAAAGCTCGACGATGCAACCCACCTCACGGACCCGTCCCCTGAAACCCTCTGGGATCAGTTGAAGGCTACCATACTGCAATCCACTGAAGAGGTACTGGGCTTCTCCTCCAGGAAAAACAAGGACTGGTTTGACGAAAACAGCCAGGAAATCCAGGAGCTGCTGGCAAAGAAGCGAGCTGCCCACCAGGCTCACCTTACAAAGCCGTCCTGCCCAGAGAAGAAACAAGCCTTCCGTCGCGCATGCAGCCATCTTCAGCGCAAACTCCGGGAGATCCAAAATGAGTGGTGGACTAGCCTCGCCAAACGAACCCAGCTCAGCGCGGACATTGGCGACTTCAGGGGTTTCTACGAGGCTCTAAAGGCTGTGTACGGCCCCTCACCCCAAGTCAAAAGCCCGCTGCGCAGCTCAGACGGCAAAGTCCTCCTCAGCGACAAGATCTCCATCCTCAACCGATGGTCAGAACACTTCCAATCTCTTTTCAGTGCCAACCGCTCAGTCCAAGATTCCGCCCTGCTCCAGCTCCCTCAACAGCCCCTAAGGCTAGAGCTGGATGATGCCCTCACCCAGGATGAGACATATAAGGCAATCGAACAACTGAAAAGTGGCAAAGCAGCAGCTATAGATGGAATCCCCCCCAGAGGTCTGGAAGGCTGGCAGCAAAACTCTGCATGCCAAACTGCATGAGTTTTTCAAGCTTTCTTGGAACCAAGGAAAACTACCTCAGGACCTTCGTGATGCCACCATCATCACCCTGTACAAAAACAAAGGTGAGAAATCAGTTTGCTCAAACTACAGGGGAATCACGCTGCTCTCCATTGCAGGCAAAATCTTCGCTAGGATTCTACTAAATAGAATAATACCTAGTGTCGCCGAGAATATTCTCCCAGAATCACAGTGCGGCTTTCGCGCAAACAGAGGAACTACTGACATGGTCTTTGCCCTCAGACAGCTCCAAGAAAAGTGCAGAGAACAAAACAAAGGACTCTACATCACCTTTGTTGACCTCACCAAAGCCTTCGACACCGTGAGCAGGAAAGGGCTTTGGCAAATACTAGAGCGCATCGGATGTCCCCCAAAGTTCCTCAACATGATTATCCAACTGCACGAAAACCAACAAGGTCGGGTCAGATACAGCAATGAGCTCTCTGAACCCTTCTCCATTAACAATGGCGTGAAGCAAGGCTGTGTTCTCGCACCAACCCTCTTTTCAATCTTCTTCAGCATGATGCTGAACCAAGCCATGAAAGACCCCAACAATGAAGACGCTGTTTACATCCGGTACCGCACGGATGGCAGTCTCTTCAATCTGAGGCGCCTGCAAGCTCACACCAAGACACAAGAGAAACTTGTCCGTGAACTACACTTTGCAGACGATGCCGCTTTAGTTGCCCATTCAGAGCCAGCTCTTCAGCGCTTGACGTCCTGCTTTGCGGAAACTGCCAAAGTGTTTGGCCTGGAAGTCAGCCTGAAGAAAACTGAGGTCCTTCATCAGCCAGCTCCCCACCATGACTACCAGCCCCCCCGACATCTCCATCGGGCACACAAAACTCAAAACGGTCAACCAGTTTACCTATCTCGGCTGCACCATATCATCAGATGCAAGGATCGACAATGAGATAGACAACAGACTCGCCAAGGCAAATAGCGCCTTTGGAAGACTACATAAAAGAGTCTGGAAAAACAACCAACTGAAAAACCTCACAAAGATAAGCGTATACAGAGCCGTTGTCATACCCACACTCCTGTTCGGCTCCGAATCATGGGTCCTCTACCGGCATCACCTACGGCTCCTAGAACGCTTCCACCAGCGTTGTCTCCACTCCATCCTCAACATCCATTGGAGCGCTTTCATCCCTAACGTCGAAGTACTCGAGATGGCAGAGGTCGACAGCATCGAGTCCACGCTGTTGAAGATCCAGCTGCGCTGGGTGGGTCACGTCTCCAGAATGGAGGACCATCGCCTTCCCAAGATCGTGTTATATGGCGAGCTCTCCACTGGCCACCGTGACAGAGGTGCACCAAAGAAAAGGTACAAGGACTGCCTAAAGAAATCTCTTGGTGCCTGCCACATTGACCACCGCCAGTGGGCTGATATCGCCTCAAACCGTGCATCTTGGCGCCTCACAGTTTGGCGGGCAGCAACCTCCTTTGAAGAAGACCGCAGAGCCCACCTCACTGACAAAAGGCAAAGGAGGAAAAACCCAACACCCAACCCCAACCAACCATTTTTCCCCTGCAGCCGCTGCAACCGTGTCTGCCTGTCCCGCATCGGACTTGTCAGCCACAAACGAGCCTGCAGCTGACGTGGACTTTTACCCCCTCCATAAATCTTCGTCCGCGAAGCCAAGCCAAAGAAAAAACAAAATCACACCATTCACTAGTTTTACATAATCAATTTTTAATATTTAATTCTTAATGGATGTTCAACAAAGACTTTCCATTCTAGCATATCCCCCTCTGCTCCAGAACAGGTAATGTAGGGAGAAGGAATGCAGAGTTGTGGCTACAATCAGACTGGTCATTAAATAATGGAGCCAGCTCAACGACTTGCTCGTTTAATCCTGCTCCCAATTTGTATATAAAAGCAAATCTCAGAAATTTCAGAATTATGTACTAACTTCACTGTAGTGATAGAGTGCTCAAGATGGTTCTAATTTTTCAGACAATTTGGAAAATAATGTACTCAAGAAGAGATTGAAAAATCCAATCAATGTATAATTAAGAGAATTCATGGAAGCAATTGTAGCTGCCATTCAAGAGAACTGATGTATTTCGAGTCTCTTCCTTATGTTCTGCTACCACAGAAATCACCTCAACTGCTGTATTAATTGCATGACAGATTGTTGAATTGTGCCAAAGATGTGGTCCGTGAACTCCTCCAATTTATGAACCATGGAGCATAAATAAGGCAATTGTTTGCTTTAATCCACACGAGACCTCTCTAATCAAATGGATTTGGTAATCCAGTTCACCAGGTGCATCCTCAGACTTGTACAATATGATGCAATTCAATTAAAAGTTCAATGAATATATTGAATGACAAATGGATGTATCTACAAGTAATATTGCTAATAGTATGTTATATATTCTTTGCTTTACACATTTTTGATTTTTTTTGATGAGAAAAATGATCAGTAACCATTACAAATAACTTATAGTGATGCAGGGGTCAGTTTACACATCACTAATATACTCTAAATATAAAACAGTAACAGTTATGTGTCATCCATCAACAAGCATCTGACAAGTGTTCAGCTGTTTTGACATCATTTCAATAGCAGGTACAACAGAATCTTGAGAATGCAGCAAAATGTAGATTTCACTTAAACAAATTTTCTGCGCAACATTTACAATGCAAGTATGTCCTAAAGTGTTTTGAAGAGTAGTATGTGATGTAATGCAGCAAACACAGTGTCAAGCTTATACAAAGAACAATGAGGAAATGAGATGAGAAAATAAAAAATAGAAATACTACATAATAAACCTGCTCTGTCATTCAATAAAAACAAGATTAATACTTTACCTCTGATCTATTTTCTTACACTGATTGCTTTAATATTCAAAAATCTATCAGTCTCAGCCTTGAATATACTTAACATTTGAATGTGCACAGCTCACTAGAGAAGATCATTCAAAAGATTCTCAATATTTTGAGCAAAGAAATTTCACCTCATCTGCATACAAAATGGGGGACCCCTTGTCCCAATTCTTTGGCCTTCGTCTTCAGACACTCCAACCCTACTACTCTTTAGCCGGACCTGTTGAGTATTTCCTGGTTATTCAATCTTTATTTCTCTCAGCGTCCACCTTATTATTTCCTCTCAGAAATTAACTTATACTATCTATCGTTGTTTAAAAAAGGCACAAAGTGTCGGCCAAATAATTATAGGCCTGTAAGCTTGACTTCGATGGTAGGGAAAGTTATGGAGGGTATTCTTAGAGATAGTTTGTATAAATATCTGGATAGGCATGGATTGATCAGGAGCACCCAGCATGGGTTTGTGAAGGGGAAGTCATGTTTGACGAATCTTGTTGAGTTTTTTGAAGAAGTGACGAGAAAGGTGGATGAAGGTAGGGCAGTTGATGGATTTTAGCAAAGCTTTCTACATGAAAGGTTAGTAAGGAAGATTCAGTCACTAGGGATTAATAGAGAAATAGTAAAATGGGTTCAGAGCTGGCTGGAGGAGAGACAGCAGAGGGTCATGGTGAATAACTGTCTGTCAGGATTGAAGCCTGTGATGAGTGGATTACCTCAAGGATCAGTGCTAGGTCCCCTGTTGTTCATAATGTATATTATTGATTTGGATGATGAGTGGTTAACTGGGTAAGTAAATACGCAGATGATATGAAAATAGGGGATTGGTGGATAGTGAAGAAAGTTTTCAGGTATTACAGAGGGATTTGGTTTGTCTGGAGAGTTGGGCTGGAAGATGGCAGATGGAATTTAATGTAGAGAAGTGTGAGGTGCTTTATTTCAGTAAAAATAATCAAAATAGGACATATATTGTAAAGGGGAGGACATTGGGGAATGCACAAGAATAAAGAGATTTTGGAGTTATGGTGCAGCGTTTCTTGAAGGTGGATTCCCATGTTGACAGGGTGGTTAAGAAGGCATTTGGTATGATAGCCTTCATAAATCATAGCATAGAATATAGGAGCTGGGAAATGATGCTGCGACTGTTTAAAGCATTGGTGAGGCCAGGTTTGGAGTATTTTGTTCAATTCTGGTCTCCAAATTATAGGAAGGATATAGATAAGGTGGAGAGGATGCAGCGAAGATTTACAAGGATGTTGCCTGTCTTAAAATACCTAGAGTACAGAGAAAGATTGAAGAGGTTAGGACTTTATTCATTGGAACGTAGATGGTTGAGAGGGGAGTTGATAGAGGTGTTTAAAATTATGAAGGAAATAGATAGACTAGATGCAAGTAGACTCTTCCCCCTGAAAGCAGGAGAGGTTGAAACAAGAGGACACAAGTTGAGGGTAAGGGGGCAAAATTTTAGGAGAAACACTAGAGGATACTTCTTCACTGAGAGAGTGGTGGCTGATTGTAATAATCTTTCGGAGGAAATAGTTGAGGCAGAGTTAATTCTTTAATTTAAGAGGAGGCTGGATATATACATGGATAAGAGGGGGTTAGAGGGTTATGGGCGTAGAATAGGCGGGGGGAGCTAACAGAGTTGTTTGAGTGAACTGGCGTGGACTTGTAGGGCCGAGATGGCCTGTTTCCATGCCATAAGCAGTTATATATTATAATATATATTATAAATCAGTATTTCTTTGGCTTGGCTTCGCGGACGAAGATTTATGGAGGGGATAAAAAGTCCACGTCAGCTGCAGGCTCGTTTGTGGCTGACAAGTCCGATGCGGGACAGGCAGACACGGTTGCAGCGGTTGCAGGGGAAAATTGGTTGGTTGGGGTTGGGTGTTGGGTTTTTCCTCCTTTGCCTTTTGTCAGTGAGGTGGGCTCTGCGGTCTTCTTCAAAGGAGGTTGCTGCCCGCCAAACTGTGAGGCGCCAAGATGCACGGTTTGAGGCGTTATCAGCCCACTGGCGGTGGTCAATGTGGCAGGCACCAAGAGATTTATTTAGGCAGTCCTTGTACCTTTTCTTTGGTGCACCTCTGTCACGGTGGCCAGTGGAGAGCTCGCCATATAACACGATCTTGGGAAGGCGATGGTCCTCCATTCTGGAGACGTGACCCACCCAGCGCAGCTGGATCTTCAGCAGCGTGGACTCGATGCTGTCGACCTCTGCCATCTCGAGTACTTCGATGTTAGGGATGTAAGCGCTCCAATGGATGTTGAGGATGGAGTGGAGACAACGCTGGTGGAAGCGTTCTAGGAGCCGTAGGTGGTGCCGGTAGAGGACCCATGATTCGGAGCCGATTTTTAAAATCAGTATTACACTCATAAAATATAGCCACTTGTCACAGGGAATCAATCTAGCCAATCTACGCTACATAGCTTCAAAGATGCATTATTGCTTTGATAGGGAAACTAAACGTGTGCACACCACTTCAGTATTGTCAAAGTAAAACCCTATACAATCACTGCACATTTTCCTTTCTCTTTCAATCTAATGTTATTCCAGCCAACATACATTTTGCCTTCTAATTCTTGGTAACACACATTGGTTCATTAGAATATCAATTTTTACCAATGAACTAATATTTGTAAAAGTGCATAGCTCTTTGTTTCCTCTGCACATTTAACTTTATCCTAACAAAGCTTGTGTTTGATGCACACCACCCTACCATGTAGATCATTAAGTTTTCCATCGAGTCTACTGAGAAGTGGTCAGGAGGCAGTTACAACAATAGCATAAGTCAAGGCAGCATTGGTTAAGTTGGAATGTGGAGTGTTGGATGAGGCAGGCTTCAAGGCTTTTCGCAAGCCTCAGGTGGTGACAGCTTCAGGAAATTAGGACCCAGGTGTCGAGGAGGAGAAATGAAGAGCAGGTGAGATGGATACAGGGAGCCAGCCTCTTTGGAGGAGGACAAAGCCTCAACCACTCCTTGGCTTTGAAGGAATTTTCTTTTCTGCAAAAAGGTGCTGGAGCTTGCTGACTCTGGATGGCATGCAAAAGAAAGTTTTTCACTGTATTTCAGTACACATGACAATTATAAATATATCTAATCTAAATCTAAATTATTAACATAGATGAAAAATAGCAGAGGACCCAATTCTGAATGCAGTCCGCTAACCCATAAATGACTCATTTACACCTACTCACCACTCCCTGCCACTCATCTAATACTCCATCCAAACTTATACATTAACCCCAACTTTGCTATTTTATGTAACTAAATTTAACATTGTAACATTTCAAATATTTTTCGATAATCCAGATATACCAATTCCACTGTTTGATTCTTGTTTAAATACCCCACTGGATACATCCTCAAAAACTATATTATACTTGTTAAACTCAATTTCCTTTTACATCATAATTTTCTAAATGTCCATTGATACATCCTTCATTACAGATGTGGTAACAGTGATTTTATTTTCATTTCTTTTATTAAACATCAATATTACATGTCCTACATTCCACTGACATGGTTGCATGTGATGCCATCCATGTACTCTGACAATAAATCTGAACTTAGAACTACTTTAAATTTCTCATTTGACCATTAGTCTCCCAAGTTTTCCAGAATGTATTTGTGCCTTCAACAATTAGACAGGATAAAGTATTTGTATAATCCTCAGCTAAATTTTTGTTGCTCATTCTAATTTCTCGATCCTCCATCTCGAAGGAACCCATATTTATTTTGCTATTCTCTTCTTGCATAAATATATTACTGCATTTAAAATATAGATGTCCTCTCAAGATATAAGAGCAGAAGTAGTCCTATTGGCCCATCGAGTCTGCTCCACCATTGTACCATGAGCTGATCCAACCTCCCACTCAGTCTCACTTCCCTGCCTTCTCCTGTAACCTTTGATGCCCTGACTAGTCAAATACCTGTCAATCTCCGCCTTAAATACCTGTCCATCTCCACCTTGCTTCCTCTGCCACCTGTGGTAACAAGTTCCACAGATTCATGGCCCTCTTGCTAAATGGTTCTGTTAGTTTTAAAATTCTACTTTTCACTACTGTTTGCCGGCTTCCAAACCCTAAGCTTTCTACTCATCTTGACATGTCTTAATCCACTTCTTTAAGTTTAGTTAGCATGAATGATCATTTTTTCCCATGGTGTTTTTAATTCTGAAGAAATATTTGAAATGCTTGTTGTAGCGGCTGCTTCTGCTGGAGAGGTTACGCTCAAAGAAGAGACACACACACTATGGGAGTGAATTCAACACTGATTTATTGTGCTGGAGCTCTGCTTATAAAGGGCTCAGAAGCCCATCCCTGACATCATCATGCCACCTGACTGGGATTGGTTGTTTAGTGCTTCTCGGGCCAATGAATGAGACCCTCTTATCCCCGGGTGTGGCTGCTGCCCTAGCTCCACCCAATTGGCTGCCACTGCCCAGCCCATCGGAGTGGAGAGCTGCAGTTGTGTGCTGCTGAGTCGAGTGCCGACTACAAAAAGCGTAGCCCATCTCAGCCAGCTATGAGGGCCATAAGCTCCCAGTGTTGGGTCGCTGCTTCGGATATGGCGTGTTTGGCAGCCCACTACATGATTTGTCACCCCCCCCACCCCCAGAATCAGCGGTCGGGAGGCCTGCCTCTTCAGTCATGGATGAGAGTCAAGGAATGCCAGCTTGAGCCAGACCAGGGTGAAACTCTCATTTCTCCCCCAAATGTTGGCCCATTGTGTTGTATAACTTTGTATGGGCCTTTGTAAGGTCTCTGTATTGGGGTCTGTGTGCCCCACCTCTGACAAATACATAGTTACAAGTCTCAAGTTCGTCAAGTACAAGTGTTGTCTGAGAGCCATGATGCTTTGGCTGTGTCGGGTCAAGTGTGTCCAGGCGGTCCTGCAGGCGGGACAAGGCGGCCACAGGGAAATCGTCTCCAATATTTTTGGTTGCCAGAAATTCCCCCGGAATTAAGAATGGTGTGCCATACACCATTTCGGCTGCAGAAACCTCTAGGTCCTTTTTAGGTCCTAGACCTTAACAGGAGCTCACCCACCCAGTTAGAGCCATTGAATCTGGCCATAAGAGCTGTTTTAAGGTGTCGATAGAATCGATCCACCAAACCATTGGCCTGAGGGGGGGGGGGGGGGTAAGTTGTGGTATGGTGGAGCTGAGTACCCAGGGTGTTAGCAAGATTAGACCAGAGGCTGGAGGTAAATTGAGAGCCCCTGTCCAAGGTTATATGCTCTGGAACCCCGAATCTAGCTACCCAGTTGTGGAGGTGGGCCCTGGCGCAAATTTTCGTAGAGGTCTCTGGCAAAGGGATGGCTTCCGCTACATTGGTAGCATTTTTTCTGCTATTTTCATAAACTTTATCTGTCTTCATGACGAGTTATAAGGTAACATGTTGTCTAGAGGTTTCATGGCCCATTGCTCTAAGAAACTGCCCCATCTTCATACCTTCCAAATATTTTTTTCTAAATTGATCTGAGAAGGTTACATGAAAATTAAAGGTGACCATGATTATAATATTACTTTTACAAACAAGTTCTCCTTTTTTAAATTATTACTCTTTCAACAGTGCTTTTAGATAGACACTTCAATATGCAGGGAGCAAAGGGATATGGATGATATGTGGGCAGAACTGATTTCATTTAATTTTGGTATTGAGTTCAGAAGAGGCATCTTGGGTCCAAGGGCCTGTTTGGGTGCTGAACTATTCTATGTTCTACTTACAATATGCATTCTAGCAGGTCCAAAGGGCATGTCTGCTTTTAGTCACTTCCACAATTATTTGAAATTTCTCGGTCTCATTGACTTCTTATTGTTTTCCAACAATATTAATGCTTTTAGGGCCTACAAAATATTTATATATCTATTTTGTTACTTGTTAGTTCTTTTCCCCATCCATGATGATTCTACTTCCACTTCTGTTGGGGCAAATTAATTCCTTATGACACTCTTCAGTTTCTCTTATACCTAAATTTCAAGTATCCTGTGAAATTTAGTTTCAAAAGTCAGAGAACATCCAGACATGTCTCTGTATTGCCTATTATGTCAAATCCATTTATCCATATTTGTACCATTAATTTATTGGTCTTATTATGGATCATTTGTGCCTCAATATACTTTAACACATTCCTTTAATTTGGTTTTATTGGCTGAATTTACGTTACTGTTAAATCTTTCTTTCACCCTTTTCCTCTTCTGTAGAAAGTGATGCCATGTATTCAGTTAAAATAAAGCAACGATTACATTCAATGGATTGGTCACCTTTGATAATAAAGTAGTTGTAAATAATATTCATTTTTAAAAATGCAGATGCTGTAAATCTGAACTTGAAATTTATTCGTCTTTCCATAGAATTTGCCAGACCTGCTGAGTTTTTCCAATATTTCCTGTTTTTATTTCAGATTTTCTTAATCTACCATCTGCTTTGATTTTCATTTACAGTAGGAGAGGCCAGTCTGGCAGCGCAATGGCCCAGACTGGCAATGGGAGAAGATAGAGCAACGAAAGAAAAGGCAGCCTAGGAGCAGGAGAAACTGGTCCAGCAGTGGAATTGAAAAGCCCATCCCAGCAATGTAGTAGACTCTTGAAAGCAAATGGTGGAGATACTTCAGAGGTCATGCAACATTCATGGAAAGAAAAGGCCAGGGTTCATGATACAGGTCAGAGTAAAATTAGGAAATGATGGAAAGCGGTCATGTTTTAAGGAGCAAAGAAGGGGAAAGGATGGAACATAAGGAAATTCAACTTCCAACAAATTGAGATTGTAGTATTCTATGTCAGCATCCATAAGTATCTTGAGACTATGCAATTATTCTAAGTCATTAACATCATTGTTTTATGTCAATGATCTAGTGCATAATTAGTACCCAAATAATGTCCATTATAACCATACATGGTAAAATGTAAGCTCTGTACAGCTATGACTGAACCGCCTTGGAATGTGACTTGACCACCGCTTGGTCTATGTTCTATGTGAATAACCACCTGAGTTTTAGATCCCACTCTATCAAGTCGTGTGTGCCTTTTGACTGTGCATGTTAACTACTGGAACTTCAAACTATACTCTTAGTTTTTCCAGTATATAAAACAGATAACCACCCTTTCCAGTTTGTTTTAACTAGTCCCAATGAAATGCCATCAACCTGCAACATGTTAACTTTCTATTTGCACAAATGCTGCTTGGAGTGTTGATATTTACAGGATTCTCTTTTATTTCAGATTTCCAGCTTGGCTTTTCATCTCATCGACTCAACATTGTTTTTCTTTTTCTCTCATTTGTCCTCGTTCATTTCCTCTGATTTTCATAGTTCAATCAGTTGTGATCAACACACATTTCCCACTTTTTCTCAGATGGTACCAACACTAGCTCTTGGGCCACCCAGTCTCCACCTTATCATAGAATGTTCTCTTTATTTTCTCTTTATCCTTCTCTGAAACTTAAAACATGTTGGCATTCTAAAGTTCCATAATTTTTTAATGAAATGTTATCTTCCTGAAATGATAACTGTTTCCCTCTCCACAGGTGGTGCCTGACCTGATGAATATGTCCAGCCTTTTCCATTTTGAAGTGGCACCAGGTATTGTGGTATTAGGAGTGGGGCAGAAAGGTGGTCTAGGCAAAATGTTGGGCCAAATATGACCCCAACCTTTGAATCAATTTGGAATAGATTTAAAGGTACAGACACCAGTGTTCAGATTGTGCCAGAATATAAGTTGAACTTCCTCAACCTATTTTGTCCCTTCAAACTATTTCAAGAAAAATGAAATGCGCTGAGAAAGTCAACAAGTCAAGCAGCATCAGCAGGAAGGGAAGGGTAACCAATGTTTCAGGCTTGGGCCCTTTGTCAGGTATAAGCAAAAACAGCCAGGCTCCTGAATAAAAAGATGGGAGGAGGGTAAAGGGGAGTGGAGATGAGGGAAGAAGGGGCAAGGGGAGGCATCTGTCTGTTTTTGCTTTTACCTGACGAAAGGCTAGGTCTGAAATGTTCTTTTTTGGCTTGGCTTCGCGGACGAAGATTTATGGAGGGGGTAAATGTCCACGTCAGCTGCAGGCTCGTTTGTGGCTGACAAGTCCGATGCGGGACAGGCAGACACGGTTGCAGCAGTTGCAGGGGAAAATTGGTTGGTTGGGGTTGGGTGTTGGGTTTTTCCTCCTTTGCCTTTTGTCAGTGAGGTGGGCTCTGCGGTCTTCTTCAAAGGAGGTTGCTGCCCGCCGAACTGTGAGGCGCCAAGATGCACGGTTTGAGGCGATATCAGCCCACTGGCGGTGGTCAATGTGGCAGGCACCAAGAGATTTCTTTAGGCAGTCCTTGTACCTCTTCTTTGGTGCACCTGTGTCACGGTGGCCAGTGGAGAGCTCGCCATATAACACGATCTTGGGAAGGCGATGGTCCTCCATTCTGGAGACGTGACCCACCCAGCGCAGCTGGATCTTCAGCAGCGTGGACTCGATGCTGTCGGCCTCTGCCATCTCGAGTACTTCGACGTTAGGGGTGAAGGCGCTCCAATGAATGTTGAGGATGGAGCGGAGACAACGCTGGTGGAAGCGTTCTAGGAGCCGTAGGTGATGCCGGTAGAGGACCCATGATTCGGAGCCGAACAGGATTGTGGGTATGACAACGGCTCTGTATACGCTTATCTTTGTGAGGTTTTTCAGTTGGTTGTTTTTCCAGACTCTTTTGTGTAGTCTTCCAAAGGCGCTATTTGCCTTGGCGAGTCTGTTGTCTATCTCGTTGTCGATCCTTGCATCTGATGAAATGGTGCAGCCGAGATAGGTAAACTGGTTGACCGTTTTGAGGTTTGTGTGCCCGATGGAGATGTGGGGTGGCTGGTAGTCATGGTGAGGAGCTGGCTGATGGAGGACCTCAGTTTTCTTCAGGCTGACTTCCAGGCCAAACATTTTGGCAGTTTCCGCAAAACAGGACGTCAAGCGCTGAAGAGCTGGCTCTGAATGGGCAACTAAAGCGGCATCGTCTGCAAAGAGTAGTTCACGGACAAGTTTCTCTTGTGTCTTGGTGTGAGCTTGCAGGCGCCTCAGATTGAAGAGACTGCCATCCGTAATTACCCATTATATCTATGTTTCTCCAACACATTTGGGTATTGCACCTAACCCCAGCGTTTGCATAATTTCTTGTTTAATTTAAGAAAACCTACTTGCAGACAAGTAGCTCATATGCTTGTCTAGCCATAGAATGTGCCTGATATATGATTGGTCCCTCTGAGTGATGATGTGTGAATATCAGTGTACAATTTTAGTATAGCCTGCAAGTACAAGGATGTGATGTAGGTTGTGATGAAATTATTGAAAAGTATGTTTGTAGGGTGAATTCATCGCCATGTTAAGTTTCTTGCAGCACTGAGCTGTTTCATTGGAACAGATCACTTTGACATTGGCTCCTGGATGATCGTTGGCCACATGTGTTATGATGTTCCTCCTGCTCAGTACATGTTAATATACTCAATTGCTTCAATATCAGCAGTTTCCCTCTTGGTTCTTGGGACCTTCTCTCCCACCCAGTGCTTTCCACAGCTTGAGTTGAAATGGAGAAAGATACACAGCTCCAGGAATATTGCACCTAATCTGCAACAGACAGCTAAATCCGCTCTTGTTGGTGTCAGTGGCTACATCCATAACAAATCATGAGAATTGCATGCTTGCAAATGGTTGATTCTTAGCACCTGTTTTTACCTTATGGCCAAAATAATCTCCTGTATAGTCTGTACAGATGGTTTGATTTAGTAATTTTGACAGAAATATGGTATCAATGAGAATTTTGCCACAATGGATATTGAATCACCTCATTAAGAAATGTCAAATTTAATTCTTCATACAGTCTGTGCATTGGAGTTTGAGTTTCTCCTGGAACTGATAAGGTCGCAACCAAAGATGTAGGCCACAAATGACTGACTACGTTATCAATAAGTCATTCAGCACCTTTTATTCTGCAGTGATTATATGTAATTCAAGCATTGAAGTGCACCACAGCATATATTTTGTTAATTCATGGTCAGAGTTAGAAACTTTGGTCTCAGTAAACCATTCCACATCCCAGCAACCGAATCCTTGGCTTCCTGCCTAACAGACCGCAATCTCTGAAGATGAGAAGTGAAATCACCTCCAAGATCACACTCAACACAACAATGTGTACTCAGCCCCCTATAATACTCCCTCGACACTGGCAACTGCATCGTCAAATATTTCTCCAACTTCATCTTTAAGTTCACTTATAACACAACAGTCATTGGCTGGATATAAAATAATGAAGAGATGGAATACAAGAAGGAGATTGAAAGTCTTCTTTCAATGTCTGCAACACAAATACTTTGGAATGGGGGGTGGGGGAGGTGAGTAGAGCTTACACCCCCATTTACATCAATGGCACTTGAAGACAGTTGATAGCTTCAAGGACTTGGAAGTAATTGTTTCCAGTTGCCTGATGTGGACCACCCATATTGTCACCAGAGTCAAGAAAGTGTGCCAAACACCCCTATTCCTTTGAAGGCTAAGGAAGGTCTCTGTGTCCCTTAACAACATATACAGTTGCAACGTTGAAAGAATCCATGCTGGATGCAACACAATTGCTCAGAAAATCACACAAATCTCTCTGTTCCCCATTGATTCCATCTCTATTTCCTGATGCTTTAAAAAGGGAGGTAACATATCTGATTGTTCTGTGCTTTATATTGTGAATTTATGTGTGTGCACTATTGACCTGAGAAATGCTGTTTCAACTGGTTGAAAAACTGGTCCTCCATCAGCCAGCTCCCCACCATGACTACCAGCCCCCCCACATCTCCATCGGGCACACAAAACTCAAAACGGTCAACCAGTTTACCTATCTCGGCTGCACCATTTCATCAGATGCAAGGATCGACAATGAGATAGACAACAGACTCGCCAAGGCAAATAGCGCCTTTGGAAGACTACACAAAAGAGTCTGGAAAAACAACCAACTGAAAAACCTCACAAAGATAAGCGTATACAGAGCCGTTGTCATACCCACACTCCTGTTCGGCTCCGAATCATGGGTCCTCTACCGGCACCACCTACGGCTCCTAGAACGCTTCCACCAGCGTTGTCTCCGCTCCATCCTCAACATCCATTGGAGCGCTCACACCCCTAACGTCGAGGTACTCGAGATGGCAGAGGTCGACAGCATCGAGTCCACGCTGCTGAAGATCCAGCTGCGCTGGATGGGTCACGTCTCCAGAATGGAGGACCATCGCCTTCCCAAGATCGTATTATATGGCGAGCTCTCCACTGGCCACCGTGACAGAGGTGCACCAAAGAAAAGGTACAAGGACTGCCTAAAGAAATCTCTTGGTGCCTGCCACATTGACCACCGCCAGTGGGCTGATAACGCCTCAAACCGTGCATCTTGGCGCCTCACAGTTTGGCGGGCAGCAGCCTCCTTTGAAGAAGACCGCAGAGCCCACCTCACTGACAAAAGGCAAAGGAGGAAAAACCCAACACCCAACCCCAACCAACCAATTTTCCCCTGCAACCGCTGCAATCGTGTCTGCCTGTCCCGCATCGGACTGGTCAGCCACAAACGAGCCTGCAGCTGACGTGGACTTTTTTACCCCCTCCATAAATCTTCGTCCGCGAAGCCAAGCCAAAGATATGTACAGTTAGATGATAATAAACTTTAACACATCCCATCCCAGCCACACTCTCTTCTCCCTCTTCTCATTGAGGAAAAGGTTCAGGAGTGTGAAATCGCACACCAACAGGTTCAAAGAGAGTTTATTCCGTGAAGTCATTAAGCTCCTGAACAAACCCCACAAAAGTGATCTCATGCTACACTTGCTATGTATTATTTCCTTTAATTCCAACACTACACACTGTAATGTGTTTTATTTCTCTTCTACTTTGGACGACTGTGTGCATGTTAGTGTTGCTGGAGAGCTTGCAAAACAAGTATTTATTATTCTAGCATGTATAAAGTGACAATAAACTTGATTTTGAACTTTTTGTTTCATCTTCTCACATCATTGAGTTATTTTAATTAATCCACGATCCCATCAGCTAATCACAATGCTTTAACCTTGCTCAGAGTACCAGTGTCTCTAAAAAGCTAAATGCCTGTAATGAGCAACTAGAAAAACAACAAATTTCATATTTTTATGACAATAAACTCTGATTCTTCTGAATTCCCAAGTCCAGCACCTTGAGTCAATAAATATTCCAGACATTTTTCTGTTCTTGAACTAGAAGTGAATGAAAGCAATAGAAATTGTGCAGGAAAATGGAACTGCTACCAACTATCTCATCAGTTACAACAGTCTTGAAGGGTTGGTATGGATTATTCGTTCTCCTATAATTTATGTATCTTGTGTTTAAATCAGTTGCGAAGCAGATATAAGCTGAATGCTCACAGAAAGGGTGATTAGATTAGAAGGGTTTCGTTCAAACCTGACTGAGGTAATGGGGATAAATTGCATGTGTGTTCTCTCAGGGAGTGGTCATGTCAAGGAAGAAAATAACTCAAGCAATTTTTTTTAAAATGAGCAGGAAAATAAACAGTAACACTTTCTAACATTCATATTTCCTCCTAGAAGTCAGGCACTGATCCTTTTCCTTTAATTTTTTTCTCCATCAAAGTCATTGCACCAGCTTCTTTGGCATCAGTAGCTATCAAGTTCTATTTTCCTGCTATAAACTTCAGATTCGTAGTGTAATTGAAGGTTGTTCTTACTGTAAAGTATTCCTTTCATTAGGACATTTTTATCCAGTGTAAATAAAAGCAAGAAATCAGTGCCAATGAAAGGGGGATGGAGGGGATTTGTTGTACACATGTCTGGAGTCCTAAAGGGGGCCCAGGATTTCTAGGTAAATAAGTAAGGAAAATTCAGGCAAACTTGAGGAGATGGATTCCTGAATGATTCAGGTCTCTGTATTCCCAGCTCTGCCTGATCTCACCTTCCCACTTTCCCTAATAGCAGTAGCAGCCTGCTCCGCAGATCCCAGTCCAACTGGCAGGCACATGTGCAGTGGGCCTGGAATGCTAGCACAGCTAATGCATAGGCACCTACTTCTGGTGCGAACAGCAGTGGTTGCAGTGTTTCAGTCGTCGACTTGTTGATTGAGTAATGCTTGTCTGTGTGGCAGCAGAGCGGACTTTGAAAGTAGGCCAGAATAGAAGATAGGGGAGGAGGGCCAGAACAGGGGGAAGGAGGGAGAGGGGGAAAGCCAGTGGCATACCATAGCCAAGTTCTGGGGTCAGGGCCAGGGGGAGTGAGATCTCATGCAGAAGGTGCCACGCAATACTAAGTGTAGTGGAGTCAAAGAAAAGGAGTGAGCAGCTTCAAGTTCATTATCTGTCCCCTGACTCACAAAATGAATTTATTTTGCAGAATGTTTGAATCTTGTGAATCAACACATTTTGCTTGAGAGGCAATCTGCAAAGTACTATGCAGTTATAGTAGATTTCACACCAGATTTCTCCCATATTGAACAAACAACATTTTTTTTGAGATACATACTTTTAAAAGAATTGCAGTATGAGATTCAATAAAGATTTCTAATATTTGCAAATTGTAGCAACAAAAGAGGGAAAGAAATTGCTCAGTTGATAACTGATGCATTGAAAGAACATGCTATTCCTCTCAGTGATTGTAGAGTTCAAGTCTACGATAATGGGGCAAATATGGCTGGAAAATACAACACACGAGCAAAAATACAAGAACAATGCTCAACAGTATACTCAAATGATGCAGAAATGATACTATGATAATGGGGAAAATATGGCCTGAAAATACAACAGCACACAAGCAAAAATACAAGAACAATGCTCAACAGTAAATTTTTCACCTTGCGGTTGTCACACACTCAAATGATGCAGAAATGGTGCTTCGAAAATGGGGAAAATATGGCTGGAAAATACAACAGCACACGAGCAAAAATACAAGAACAATGCTCAACAGTAATTCTTTCACCTTGCGGTTGTCACACACTCCAGAAATGATGCTGCTGAATGCATACCTGAAGCACTAACCTTTTTCAGAACAATTCACATTGTATATCACCTGTTCATTTCCAGTCCTATGCAGTGGAAATTACTACAAAATTGTATTGATTGTCTGAAACAAGATGGTCAGATCAAGTTGAATGCATAAAGCTTTTTGTAGCGCACTTGCCTGGCATTAAATTAGCACTGGAAGACCTCCTTGAACTAAATTTGATGGCCAAAACAAGAAATTAAGTCCTTGGAGTTTTATTATAGGTGACATCTTTTGCCTGTGTGTTAAAAGTCAGTTGTGTGGTGCATAATATTAGCTAGCATAGATATTTACAATAAGGCCATCCAAGCAAGAGATGCCACACTGGACGTTGGAGTAGCAAACATAGAAACTCTCTTCACAGATCTGACAAAATTTCAAAACAACTGGAACTCCAGGTGAAATGAAGCTAAATTTGTTGCATAAAACCTACAGATTGAAGTAAAACTCTCCCTTAAATGTGGTGGAGTTAGAAGCAAGAGGACAAGGCCGCATAATGACAGCATACCTGATGCTAACTTGGAGGAAATGACTGACACAGATGAAACCGCCAGAGGCCTCCTTCAGAAAGTTTTACGTTTTGGTAGACTGTTATAGGAGGATTAACTGTCCACTTCAATGCTGTTAAGCAGTTGGCAGAAAAAAATTGATTTCTTGTGGAAATATCTCATTTTGTCTGAAAGTGATGTGAAGAGAAAAGCTTTATCTTTATCAGAGCAATATCCTGCTGACCTTAATGGTGACGATTTTGAAAAAGAAATGCAACATTTATCCTCAGTGCATAAAACAAATTTTGAAAATGCACAGTTAAAGCCATTAGATCTGTTGAACTTAACAGAGGACGGACTTGGTGACCCGATTCAAAATGTTTGTGTTAGCTTAAGAACACTATTACCAAGTCCAGCAACAGTAGCTTCTGCAGAGAGGTCATTTAGCAAACTCAAGCTGATTTTGGATTATTTAAGGTCTAGAATGTCTCAGGAACATCTTGTGGATTTGGCCAGGCTAAATATTGAATCAATCATTGCCAGAACAATTAATTTTCATGCTGTGATGCAAAAATGTTCACAAAAAGCTCTTTTTTTAAAGTAAACACTAAGCCTATCTAGCTTTTTTTCTTCTTAATAATAATTGTCTTCTGATGTTCTGATCTGTATTGCAATATAAAAGGATGTTTCAATGTGAATTCTTACTCCTTATCTGTGTTGTAGCATAAACAACAATGTTCAAAGCAAATGTGCTTTCTTCTCTTTGACCCTTCTATTTTATTTATATTTATTATGGAGGGAGTATAGGGGCATAAAGCCTCAAATGCAGAAAATTAACAGAGTGCTCCATTCCACCCCTCATTCATCTTCCATACCATTTTTGGCCTTAAAAGCTGCAGCTCATGGCATAAAACCATATTGGATAAAACAGGATGACTAATGGAGAAGGGCACGGGGCCCAAAAGAAACTTAGTACCCCCAATGAGTTACCTCTCAGAGGCCCTGCAAGATATATAATCAAAAAAATAACCAGCCTTTTGTACTTGGCTGGCCTTGGCTGAGAATAGACCATACATCATACACATAGGTTATTTCACTGGTTACATGAAACTGAAAATAAATGGATAATTTTAGGAAGTAACTAAAAATACTTTAGTGTTTTTAAAGTATAAAAATATAGCACTTATTCAAAGTCTTAACAATTTTTATATATAACAAATTCCTGATTTAGTAGTCAAGAGAAATAATTTTTCTTATGTAGAATAGCTTGTCAACATAACAAATCTCTGCCTCATATTCATTTATGCAGAACCATTTGTATAACATATAATTAGTAACAATGGTGTTGAAGCATAGTTTAGGCATGTTCCAATCTGTAGACCTGATCTACAGGTCTCGGAACCAGCTTACTCCTATTTGTTCTCAACCCTATTCAATGCCACAACCAGATCTATGTATGAAAAACATACAAGGTGAACATCAAAAGTATCTGCAACAGTTCTCCCTCTGCATTGTATCTGGTAAGGAGGAGAACGTGGGCAAAAGCAAGAAAGGTTAATAATAATAATTTGAGAAAGAAAAGGACATTAAAACAATCAAACCCTTTCCTTTCCTGATTGGTCTCCAGTAGTCAGTATTTTATTGTGCTCAGGTAGACAATAGATGTGGAGGAGTCACGTAATGGAGTAGTGGCTGGTCAGGAAAACCAGCCCTCTCCAGAAAAATAGGAAAAAAGTTAGGAGAAGACAAAGCACAACAAAAATAAAATAGAAGATAAAGTTACAGAGAGGAGAAAGAAGATGGCACACAAGAAGGAGAAAGTAAAAACAACCGAAAAAAAAAGTAGAAAAGTCACCAGAGAAGAAAGAAGGCCTTAACTGCACAAAGGAACAGGGAGCTGTGGTGGCGAGGAGCACCCGATCCCCGAGGTTAGTGCCTGCCCTGCAGAGTTGCGACCTCCCGACCAGTGGACTTCAAAAAAGCTCTCGGAGCCAAACAAAAGTGGGCAGTGCACAACCGACGGGAGGGGGGCTCAGCAGAGGAGCGGCCAGCCACAGCACGAACAGTTGAGGGATGCCCGACACCAGGGCGCTCAGCTGGAGGATGAAGAAGGCGGCAGAGGAGGGAGCGAGGAAACAGATGAGGGAGAAAGACAGAGGGGTGACTAACAAGAGGATCAATGACAGGAGGCCCAACAGGCGAGCAACCCAGGAGGGGAAGACCAACAGCAAGAGGCCCAGCAAGAGGAGGACCATCAGAGAGATACAAGCAGCTCATCAGGGAAAACAGACACAGAAGAGACACAGACACAAAGAAGAGAAGAAGAAGACACAAGCACAGGTACAGACACAGAAGAAGAGGAAGAAGAAGACCAAGATCTTAACAGAGAAATAGAAGGTAAAACTGAAGGACAGAATATAGATAAAGCTTTTTTTGAAGAACAAATTAGATCATTAAAAGAATGGTTGTCATTAGAATTAAGTGCAATTAAAAGGAAAATGAAAAGAGCATAAGATAAAATGCAGAGTTTAGAGTTGATCTTGACAAAAATAGGGAAAAGAGTAGAGAATTTGGAAGAGCAGGAAACGGCTGTAGAAATGGAAATAAATGACTTGAGAAAAATTGGAAGAAAGTGACAAAAAAATTAAAGGAACACAAGAGTTGTTATCTCAGAAAATTGATACGTTGGAAAATTATAGTAGGTGAAACAACATAAAAATAGTGGGCCTGAAGGAGGGTGAAGAAGGCACAGACATGAAGGAACTTATAACATGATGGATGCCGAAGGTCCTGGGAATGACAGGAATGCAGGAAGAAATGGAAAACGAAAGGGCACACAGAGCACTAGCTCCAAAACTACAGGCACATCAAAAACCAAGATCCATCTTAGTTAAATTTTTGAGATATACGACAAGAGAAAATATACTGGAGTGGACAAGGAATAAAGTTAGAAAATATAATAAGCGATTGGAATACAAGGGTCAAAAATAATTTTTTACCCAGACATAAGTTTTGAACTCTTAAAGAAGAGGAAGGAGTTTAATACAGCGAAAATGATTTTATGGAAAAAAGGTTACAAATTCATTTTAAGACATCCAGCCATGCTTAAAATATTTATACCCGAGGAGCAAAGTAGACTGTTCTCGGATCCAGAGGAAGCACAAGAATTAGGAGAACATTTGCAGGACAGAAGAAGAGATGAAGAGATGTAACAAGAATGAAGAACAGCGATGAAGTATATATAAAGATGTAAAAACAATGTATATGTAAAGAACTAAAGAGGGAAAAGAGAAGGGAAGAAAGGAAGAAAGAGAGAAAAAAAGAGAGAGCTTTGTCATATGTGTTAAAAAAAAGTGTTTTCTGGGTGGGAGCTGGGGGGAGAGGGAATAACTGTCGCTGCAAAATCAGTTGACGCTTGCGAGCAAGATCACAATCCAAATGGAAAGGGGAGTTGTGTTTGCCTGGCAAGGGATAAGGGGCAATTAAGAGAGGGGGGGGGGAGCATTTGGGGTTAAGGTATTATTGGGTGTGGGAACTGTTGGGGTATTTTATGTTTTAAATGTGTTGTTGTACAATGAGTTCAATAAGGGAAAACTAAGAGATTAAAATGGGAAAAGGGGGATGGAGGTGGCGAGGAGGTAGAAAAGAGATGTAAGCAAGATATAAGATGGCCACGTTGAACTATATGACTATAAACATTAATGGAATACATAACCAAATTAAAAGGAAGAGGCTATTAAATTTATTGAAGAAGCAAAAAATAGATATAGCATTTGTGCAGGAAACACATCTAACTGAAGTGGAACATAACAAATTAAAGAGAGACTGGGTAGGACACGTAGCGGCAGCATCCTATAACTCAAAAGCTAGAGGTGTAGCCATATTAGTTGATAAAAATGTACCAATCAAAATAGAGGAGGAAATAATAGATCCAGCAGGGAGGTATGTAATGATAAAGTGTCAGATATACTCAGAATTTTGGAATTTGCTCAATATATATGCACCTAAGAGGAGGATCAAAAGTTTAAGCAGGATATTTTTTTGAAGATTGCAGACATACAAGGAAATATATTGAAAGGAGGGGATTTTAACCTTAATTTGGATCCAATGTTGGATAAAACTGGACAAAAGAGAAGCAAAAAGAATAAAGTAGCCAAATTTATGCAGGAAATGAAACTTAGGAATATATGTAGGAGGCAAAACCAAGAGAGAAGGAATATATGTATTATTCAAGTAGGCACAAAACATACTCAAGGATTGATATGTCTTTGTTGTCAGCCCATATTCAAGGGAGAGTTAGGAAAACTGAGTATATCTAGACTACTATAAAATCATTCACCCCTGTTATTAGCAATAGAACTAGAAGACATCCCACCATGAACATATAGATGGAGGTTAAACTCCATGCTACTTAAAAGGCAGGAATTTAGAGAGTTTATTGAACAACAATTTAAAACATATTTTGAAATAAACACAGAATCAGTGAAAGACAAATTTATATTATGGGACACAATGAAAGCCTTCATTAGAGGGCAGATAATAAGTTATGTGACTAAGATGAAAAAAGGATTACAATCGGGAAATAGAGCAGATGGAAAGGGAGATAGTAAGTAGAGAAGAGGAACTAGTAAAAAGGGATGATATAATGAAAAGGAGAGAATTGGCGGACAAAAAAATATATTACAAGCATATAAGGTGGCGAAGAACATAATGAAAACAAAGCAAAAGTATTACGAAATGGCAGAAAAAACACATAAAACATTATCCTGGCAACTTAAAACAGAACATGCTAAAAGAATTGTATTAGCATCAAGGAAAAAGGACAAACAAATTACATAAAACCCAACAGATATTAATGAAAACTTTAAGGAATTTTATGAACAATTATACCAAACTGAGAATGAGGGAAAAGATGATAAAATAGAGCAATGTTTAGCTAAAATTGAACTTCTGAAATTGTAAGAACAGGAACAAAACAAACTAATATAACCATTTGAAATAGAAGAAGTACAGGGTACATTAAAAAAGCTGCCGAACAATAAAACACCAGGAGAGGATGGATTTCCAATAGAATTTTATAAAACATTTAAAGAGTTATTAATTCCTCCTCTTCTGGAAGTAATGAACCAGGCAGAAGAAACACAAAACTTTGCCAGATTCATGTAAGACAGCAATAATTACAGTAATACCAAAGATGGGGAAGGATCCATTAACACCAGCATCATATAGACCAATATCTCTACTTATCTCAGATTATAAAATAACAGCAAAATTATTAGCAAACAGATTGGCCGATTGTGTACCAAAATAGTAAAACAAGATCAAACTGGATTTATTAAGAAAAGATGAACAGTGGACAATGTCTGTAAATTTATTAATCTAATTCATGCAGTTCAAGGATACAAGAAACCAACAGTGGCTGTTGCTTTAGATGCAGAAAAGGCCTTTGACAAAGTAGAATTGAACTACTTATTTAAAGTATTATAGAGGTTCAATCTACCAGAAAAATATATTAATTGGATTAAAGCATTGTATAATGGACCGTTGGCGAAGGTAGCAGTAAATGGATATGTATCAAATCAATTTAAATTAAATAAGTCAACTAGACAGGGATGTCCACTATCCCCTTCATTGTTCGCCTTAGCAATAGAACCTTTGGCAGAATTGATAAGAATAGAAAATAAAATAAAAGGGATAAAAATAAAGGAAAAGGAGTATAAAATCAGTTTATTTGCAGATGACATCATAGTATACCTAACAGAACCAGAGATATCAATAAAAGAATTAAATAAGAAATTGAAGGAATATGGAGAAATATTGGGGTACAAGATCAACACAAATAAAAGTGAAGTGATGCCAATGAGTAACGCAGATTATACAGAATTTAAATAAGAATCACCTTTCAAATGGCAAGCATAAGCAATCCGATACCTAGGGATCAGGTTAGATAATATCTTAAGCCACTTGTACAAACTAAATTATCAGACACTAATAAAGAAATTGCAGGAAGACTTAGGACATTGGAAAGAATTACCTCTAACGTTGATAGGGAGGGTAAACTGCATTAAAATGAATGTGATCCCAAGTTTACAATACTTATTTCAAACATTACCAATTCCTTAACATAATTTTTTTAAATGAACTAAAGAGAATAATAAGGAAATTCTTGTGGAAAGGGAGGAAACCAAGGGTAGCATTAGATAAATTAACAGAGAGGTATAACCAAAGTGGTTTGCAGTTTGCAAACTTTAGACATTATTATAGAGCCCCACAATTAAGGTATTTATCAGATTTTTACTGTACAAGGGAAAAACCAGACTGGACTAAGATAGAACTAAATAAAATAGGGGAGAAGGTACCGGAACATATACTTTATAAGTGGGATGAAAAGTTGGTGCAATATAAAAGCTCACCAGTATTGCATAATTTACTTAATACATGGAAGAAGATCCACTTAGAAAGGAAAAAACAAATTACCAAATACAAAAATTATTATGTTTTTAAAAATTTCTTATTTTTCACACTGTGAATCATGTCAACCAAAATATGTACAAATATTTTTCATTAAATTTATACAGTGACCAATTCTCCTTTTTTATCCCCTTTCCCACCCTCCCCTCCACCCACCCCCCCAAAATCCATTTGTATTCAACATATACAATACAATAAAACCATAAAACAATATCTTCACACAAAGAAAAATAAACAAGAAAAATGTGTCGTCTATTTATTACAATCTGAATCTAGTCATTTTGTCTTATCATTTTCATTTTAGGGGATGGAGGTCCTAGGCAAGCCCTCTCTGATATGTTCCATGTATGGTTCCCAAATTTGTTCAAACAATGTGACTTTATTTTTTAAATTATATGTTATTTTTTTCCAATGGAATACATTTATTCATTTCCATGTCCCATTGCTGTATATTCCATTTTCCAAGTTGACATTATACATCTTTTTTGCTAATGCTAAGGCTTTCATAATGAAATTTTTTGTGCTTTATCCAATTTAAGGCCTAATTCTTTACTTCTTTTTGTTTAAATCCTTTACCCACTTCAGCTTAGGTTTATAGTTTATTTCATCATTTTCCTTATCTTGCAGCTTAATGTACATGTTCGTTATAAAGCTTTTAATTATCATTGTGTCTGCCATCACATATTCAAAGCTGCTTCCTTCAGGTAATCTCAAGTTGTTTTTTCCCAATTTATCCTTTAAATAAGCTTTCAATTGATCATATGCAAACATTGTACCTTGAATTATTCCATATTTGTATTTCAACTGTTTAAATGTTAATAAATTATTTCTCAAAACACAATTTTCTATTCTTTTGATTCCTTTTCTTTCCCATTCTCTAAAGGAAAGGTTATCTATTGTAAAAGGAATTAACGGATTTTGCATCAATAATAATGTTGGTATTTGGTAATTCGTTTTTTTTTCTTTCTAAGTGGATGATGTATTAAGTAAATGATGCAATACTGGCGAGTTTTTATATTGCACCAGATTTTCATCCCACTTATAAAGTATTTGTTCTAGTTCCTTCTCCCCTATTTGATCTAGTTCTATCTTAGTCCAGTCTGATTTTTCCTTTGTCTGGTAAAAATCTGATAGATACCTTAATTGGGTGGCTCTATAATAATTTCTAAAATTTGGTAACTGCAAACCACTTTGATTATACCTCTCTGTTAATTTATCTAATCTATCTAATTTATCTAAGGGTTTCCTCCCTTTCCACAAGAATTTCCTTATTGTTCTCTTTAGATCATTGAAAAAATTTTCTGTTCAGGGAATTGGTAACGTTTGAAATAAGTATTGTATCCTTCGGAACAGATTCATTTTAATGCAATTTATCCTCCCTAACAACATTAGCAGTAATTCTTTCCAATGTTCTAAGTCTTCCTGCAATTTCTTTATTAGTGGCTGATAATTTAGTTTGTACAAGTGGCTTAAATCATTATCTATCCTGATCCCTAGGTATCAGATTGTTTATGCTTGCCATTTAAATGGTGGTTCTTTTTTAAATTCTGTATAATCTGCTTTACTCATTGGCATCACTTCACTTTTATTTGTGTTTATCTTGCACCTCGATATTTCTCCATATCCCTTCAATTTCATATGTAATTCTTTTATTGATATCTCTGGTTCTGTTAGGTATACTATGATGTCATCTGCAAATAAGCTAATTTTATACTCCTCTTTATTTTTATCCCTTTTATTTTATTTTCTATTCTTATCAGTTCTGCCAAAGGTTCTATTGCTAAGGCGAACAATGAAGGGGATAGTGGACATCCCTGTCTAGTTGACCTACTTAATTTAAATTGATTTGATACATATCAATTTACTGCTAATTTCATCAATGGTCCATTATACAATGCTTTAATCCAATTTATATATTTTTCTGGTAGACTGAACCTCTGTAATACTTTAAATAAGTAGTTCCATTCTACTCTGTCAAAAGCTTTTTCTGCATCTAAAGCAACAGCCACTGTTGGTTTCTTATTTCCTTGAACTACATGAATTAGATTAATATATTTACAGACATTGTCCGCTGTTTGTCTTTTCTTAATAAATCCAGTTCGATCTTGTTTTACTATTTTTGGTATACAATCAGCCAATCTGTTTGCTAATAATTTTGCTGTTATTTTATAATCTGAGATAAGTAGAGATATTGGTCTATATGATGCTGGTGTTAATGGATCCTTCCCCATCTTTGGTATTACTGTAATTATTGCTGTCTTACATGAATCTGGCAAAGTTTTGTGTTTCTTCTGCCTGGTTCATTACTTCCAGGAGAGGAGGAATTAATAACTCTTTAAATGTTTTATAAAATTCTATTGGAAATCCATCCTCTCCTGATGTTTTATTGTTCGGCAGCTTTTTTAATATACCCTGTACTTCCTCTATTTCAAATGGTTTTATTAGTTTATTTTGTTCCTGTTCTTACAATTTCAGAAGTTCAATTTTAGCTAAAAATTCCTCTATTTTATCATCTTTCCCCTCTGTCTCAGTTTTGTATAAATGTTCATAAAATTCCTTAAAGTTTTCATTAATATCTGTGGGTTATATGTAATTTGTTTGTCCTTTTTCCTTGATGCCAATACAGTTCTTTTAGCATGTTCTGTTTTAAGTTGCCAGGCTAATATTTAACGCGTTTTTTCTCCCAATTCATAATACTTATGCTTTGTTTTCATCATACTCTTCTCCACCTTATATGTTTGTAATGTTTTGTGTTCTTTTTTGTCCGCCAATTCTCTCCTTTTCATGATATCATCCCTTTTTACTAATTACTTTTCTGTACTTACTATCTCCCTTTCCAACTGCTGTGTTTCCCGATTGTAATCCTTTTTCATCCTAGTCACATAACTTATTATCTGCCTTCTAATGAAGGCTTTCATTGTGTCCCATAATATAAATTTATCTTTCACCGATTCTGTGTTTATTTCAAAATATGTTTTAATTTGGCATTCAATAAACTCTCTAAATTCCTGCCTTTTAAGTAGCATGGAGTTTAACCTCCATCTATATGTTCATGGTGGGATGCCCTCCAGTTCTATTGCTAATAATAGGAGTGAATGATCTGATAGTAGTCTAGCTTTATACTCAGTTTTCCTAACTCTCCCTTGTATATGGGCTGACAACAAAAACATATCAATATTTGAGTATGTTTTGTGCCTACTCGAATAATATGAATATTCCTTCTTTCCTGGGTGCTGTCACCTCTATATATCCATAAGTTTCATTTCCCACATTGATTTAACCATAAATCTGGCTACTTTATTCTTATTACTTGGCTTTTTGTCCAGTTTTATCCAACAATGGGTCCAAATTAACATTAAAATCTCCTCCTATCAATATATTTCCTTGTGTGTCTCCAATCTTCAAAACATTTCCTGCATAAACTTTTGATCCTCCTCATTAGGCGCATATATATTGAGGAAATTCCAAAATTCTGAGTATATCTGACACTTTATCATTACATACCTCCCTGCCAGATCTACTATTTCCTCCTCTATTTTAGCTGGTACATTTTTGTTGAATAGGATGGCTACACCTTTAGTTTTTGAATTATAAGATGCTGGTACTATGTATCCTACCCAGTCTCTCTTTAATTTGTTATGTTCTGCCTTATTTAGAAGTGTTTCCTGCACAAATGGTATATCTATTTTTTGCTTCTTCAATAAATTTAGTAGCCTCTTCCTTTTAATTTGGTTATGTATTCCATTAATGTTTATAGTCATATAGTTCAACATGGCCATCTTATATGTTGCTTATATTTCTTTTCCACCTCTTTGCCACCTCCATCCCCCTTTTCCCCATTTTAATCTCTTAGTTTTCTCTTATTAAACTTAATGTACGACAACACATTTAAAACATAAAGTACCTCTGCGGATTGCACACCCACTAATACCTTAACCCCAAAAGTTCCCTCCCTCTCTGAGTTACCCTTATCCCTTGTCGGGCAACCAGAACCCCCCTTTCCTTTTGGATTGGGATCTTGTTCGCAGCGTCAACTGATTTTGCAGTAATGGTTCTTCTCTTTCCCCCCCCAAGCCCTCCCCAGAAAACACTTTTTTTAACACATATAACAAAGCTCTCTCTTTCTTTTTTCCCACCCTTCCTTCCTTCCTTCCCTTCTGTTTTCCCTCTTTAGTTCTTTACATATACATTGTTTTTACATCTTTATATATACTTTATCGGCGTTCTTCATTCTTAATACACCTCTTCATCTCTTCTTCTGACCTGCAAACATTCTGTGAATTCTAGCACTTCCTCTGGATCTGAGAACAGTCTGTTTTGCTCCCAGGGTATAAATATTTTAAGCACTGCTGGATATCTTAACATAAATTTGTAACCTTTTTTCCATAAAATCATTTTTGCTGTATTAAACTCTTTCCTCCTCTTTAAGAGTTCAAAAATTATGTCTGGATAAACAAATATTTTTTGACCCTTGTATTCCAATGGCTTATTATATTCTCTAACTTTATTCCTTGTCTGCTCCAGTATATTTTCTCTAGTCATATATCTCAAAATTTTACTAAGACGGATCTTGGTTTTTGATGTGTCTGCAGTTTCAGAGCTAGTGCTCTGTGTGGCCTTTTTATTTCCATTTCTTCCTGCATTTCTGACATTCCCAGGACCTTCAGGATCCATCCTTTTACAAATTCCTTCATGTCTGTGCCTTCTTCACCCTCCTTCAGGCCCACTATTTTTATGTTGTTTCGCCTACTATAATTTTCCAACATATCAATTTTCTGAGATAACAACTCTTGCGTCTCTTTAATTTTTTTGTCACTTTCTTCCAATTTTTCTCTACAGCTGTTTCCTGCTCTTCCACACTCTCTACTCTTTTCCCTATTTCTGTCATTACCAGTTCTAACCTTTGCATTTTATCTTCTGTTCTTTTCATTTTCCTTTTAATTGCATTAAATTCTAATGATAACCATTCTTTTAATGATCTCATTTGTTCTCCAAAAAAAACTTTATCTATATTCTTTCCATCAATTTTTCCTTCTATTTCTCTTTGTCCATCAGTTTTACCTTCTATTCCTCTGTGAAGATCTTGGTCTTTTTCTTCCTCTGCTTTTGTGCCTGTACCTGTGTTTGTGTCTTCTTCTTCTCTTCTTTGTGTCTGTGTCTCCTCTGCTTGCATCTCTTTGTCGGGCCTCACCTCTTGGGCTACTCCTCTGTTGTGCCTCCTGCCGTTGATCTTCTTGCTGGTTATCTCTCCGTCTCTCTCCCACGTCGCTCCCTTCTCTGTTGCCTTTCTCATCTTCCAGCTGAGCGCCCTGGTGTCGAGCATCCTTCAGCTGTCCGTGCTACTGCTGTCCAATACTCTGCTTGGTCCCCCTCCCACTGGTCTCCTCTTTTTCCCTTGTTTCCGTTGGTTGTGCGCTTTTGTTTGACTCCGATAGCCATTTTTGAAGTCCACTGGTAGGTGAGTCGCGACTCCACAGGGCAGGCACTGACCTCTGGGGTAGGGTGTTCTTCGCCACCACAGCATCCTGTACCTTTGTGCAGGTAAGGCCTCCTTCTTTCTTCTTTGGTGATTTTTCTACTTCTTTTATTCTGGTTGTTTTTATTTTCTCCTTTTTGGATGCCATCCTCCTGTTCTTCTCTATGACTTTATCTTCTATTTCTTATATTTTATTTTTGTTGTGCTTTGTCTTTTTCTAACTTTTTTCCTGTTTTCCTGGAGAGGGATGGAATTCCCCGACCGGCCACTACTCCATCACGTGACTCCTCTCCAAACTTATTATTGACACAAAATCCACTAATCCCTTTTACAATAGATAACCTTTCCTTTAGAGAATGGGAAAGAAAAGGAATCAAAAGAATAGAAAATTGTTTTTTGGGAAATAATTTATTAACATTTAAACAGTTGAAGTACAAATATGGAGTAACTCATGGTACAATGTTTGCATATGTTCAATTGAAAGCTTATTTAAAGGAGAAATTGAGATTACCTGAAGGAAGCAGCTTTGAATATGTGATTACAGACACAATGATAATTAAAAGATTTATAACGAACTTGTACATTAAGCTGCAAGATAAGGAAAATGATGAAATAAACTATAAACCTAAGCTGAAGTGGGTAAAGGATTTAAACATAAAGATAAAAAATGAAGTATGGGAAAAGTTATGTTCTGGAACTATGAAGAATACAATAAACACAAGGTTACGCATGATACTGTATAATTGGTGACACAGGTTATATATCACTCCTCAAAAATTAAAAGAATGGGATTCAACATTATCAGATAGATGTTTTCGCTGTGAGAAGAAAATGGGAACAATGGTACATGTAATTTGGGCATGTATGAAAGTGAATACGTTTTGGGAAGAACTAAATCAGATAGTAAATAAAATTACAAAATATAACATACCAAAAAATCCAGAGATCTTTCTTTTAAGTAACATAAGAAGTAAATAATTAGGCCTCAAATTGGATAAAGTGGAAAAAAATTCATTTTGATAGCCTTAGCAGTAGCAAAAATTGTATAATGTCAACTTGGAAAATGGAAGAGAGCATGAGAATACAGCAATGGGACATGGAAATGAATAAGTGTATTCCATTGGAAAAAATAACATAATTTAAAAAATAAAGTCACATTGTTTGAACAAATTTGGGAACCATACATGGAACGTAACAGAGAGAGTTTGCCTAGGACCTCCATCACCTAAAATGAAAATGATAAGAAGACAAAACTACTAGATACAGTGTGTAACAAATATATGATGCATTTTTCTTGTTTATTTTCCTTTGTGTGAAGATATTGTTTTATGGTTTTATTGTATTCTATATGTTGAATATTTATGGGTTTTGGAAGGGGGTGGGAAGAAGGGAGGGAGGGAAAGGGGGAAAAAAGGGAGAAAATGCCACTGTGTAAATTTAATGTGGAATGTTTGTACATATTTTGGTTAATATGGTTCACAATGTGAAAAATAAAAAAATTATATAAAAAAAGGTAGACAACAGATGTAAAGATGTATTGATAATTTCCCAATTTTTTCACTGACAGCAAATGTTCACTTGAACAATATAAGGCCAAATAGAAATAGAAACAGGAAGAGATCCGATGCCTTCTGATCGATTACCACATTTCTGAAATCAGTCCTTTCTCCATATCCTTTGATTCACTTAATATTCTCAAAACTTTAACAAAGTACCGAATGAGGCAGATGAGAATTGTAAATTATAAAAATGAGGCATGGAAGGCTTGTATTGTTTACTCTTGCCCAAATCTTCTCGGAGTTAACAGAGACAATTATTAAGGGTGGGAGCAATCTCACTGGCATTGGCCAGGGATGCTCAAAAACCACCCCATTCCCATGCCTGCTGTAATCAGACACACCAAAAAAGAGTGTTACACAAGTCCCCCAAAACCCAATCATATTATTCAACTGGAAATGTTGCCCCTCTCTCTTCAAATGTTGCCTGACCTGCTGAGTATTTCCAATACCTACTATTTCTATTCTACTCATTCTATTATTGCAATGGACTGATCAATTGATTTTTACAAAAGTGATGATGTTCTTATTTCCAGGCCACCCGCTCAGAATTTCCATGTCCAGTAAATCATCAGTTAACCAGAGCCATGATTCACTGGATTCTGCCTATTGATCAGAAGTGGGAACCTTTGGATTGGGCATCATCATCTGATGGAAAGCCTACACCCTGCAAGTCAATGAAGTGAAGCAATAGGCTGCTGAATAAAGTGAGACTGACCAACACGTCCTTGAGGAACTTCAATCCCATTAACCTTATTTGAAAAGTCAAATGATCAGTGATTAATTCACTTAGAGATGTTTGTAAAGTGAGGTCGATCAGATCTGCATTTCAATTTGACCATTTTAAAATGCCAAAATAACGTAGTTAATGCTTTGTCTGTGAATGGGGAGTTAACAGTTTATACCACAGCATTGGCATTTCACTTCTCAGAGCCCAGCTAAAATGAATGGAGTGAATGATGCTTTGATCCTATTGATGCCTTTTTGGTTTAATAAGATTGGGTTTACGACAGTCCTCAGCAAGAAGCCTGATGAGGAAATGCAGCTGCGAAGAAAAAAAAAGATAAATTGAAGTGAGAATGTCATTTATCAGAAGTAGCAATAATCATTGTATTATTTTATTTTCAAGAAAGTATGTGGTTTCCAAGATTATTGAATGTGTGAGTATATTACAGTAATCAATTCCACGACAAGTATAGCATGTTTCTTATTGTTGGCTTCTGAATAGCATTTTTAAACTCATGTACATGTAAAGCTAAAATCAAAATTGTATTATTGAGTGGCAAATCATTTTGAATTGACGAGCAACAGGTCAAAAGTCGAAATTGAGAAGTAGCAAATTCTGATTTGTACTGGTACTAATAAGAAACTGGCATATAGCTATCAGCACAAGATTGTAGTTTCAGATTATGGGGTCTGCTTTAAGTTAGTGAAGTTGCTAGAAATTGGGGATGACACTGACATGAGTTATGTATAAGCTGCACTTCAGAATTCTGCATCCAAACATCAGAGATCATTGACCATGCTTTATTATGTTCCTCTATACTGGAAGAACAAAGCACTGAAATATCAATTGACTTTTTCTCCTGGCTTAGTCTTAATCAGGCACACTATTTTGTTTCCTGTACTGCTAGTTAAGCGCTTCTCACAAAAATTCTCTACATTCTACCAACATGAAGTAACTTTCTTTTATAAATTCTGTTTTATGAACAGATTTGTTTTATATTCAATTTTATTACAATCAACTTTTCTGTTTTAATAAATTAATAATTTTAGACTTGACTTCTGAAGACATGTTATCCATAAGTTTGTTTGATTTTTCACTTTATGGGAAAACATGATGCTCAATTTCCTTTGCATTAAAAGTTGAATTTTAAGAGAAATTGACATAATGAGGAAAAATGTTTTTAGGAGGGGGTTGATTGTCATCAAAATTAAAATGTCTGTGTGATAACAGAATCTGTCATGGTCTCTCACATAACATGTGCCCTCAGGAAAATTGTGGACAAAGAAGTCTTCATTGAGAAATATACAGTCATGTGCAACCTCTCATCTTGAAGGCACCAGCAGGAATTCAGTAATGCTTTTCTCACAGTCAAAAAAGCATAATAGGGAAAATATATTAGTGTTTGAATGCAGATGAATTTGTAGCAAATTCACTAATTCTGTAAGATTTTACTTTCAGATATTGGATGGAGATTAAAAATGAAAATTCTATTTCAAAAATAAAACCAATGATTTCGATATATAATTATTCAACTTGTGAAACAGATTCTAATTTTTTTTTGTTGCCTATGAATTAATTGACAGGCACAAGGCAGGAATACTAGTCTGGTGGTAAAAGCACTTAAATTTATAACCTCTGGTTTGCTAGTTAAATGCCAAACCAATATCAGATGGCAAAGAAATCAAGTTCATAGATTCACTAGTTATTTGCATTAGTATTGACAGAATACAATTCTTCACTATGTAATAGTTGACTCTCTTCTCTGTCTGTAAAACTAAATAGTAAACATCTTCTGCTTTGTCTCTGAAATGGATTCATTGACTTCAGCATCTCATTCCTGCATTGATATTCTATGTCTTCTCTACAGCACATTTGACACTACAGACAAAGATGAAAGAATCAACCACACTGGAGTCTGTATAGACTGAAGGCTGTCATTATATCACATTTAGCGCTACTGACTGAGAATGAATGTCTGTGAATTTTGAAATGTCCAAATAAATGACTTCTTACAAGTTCAAAATTAAAGGGAGTAGAGACATTTCTGTAAAATATCCCTCAGTCACATACAGGGATTACTTTTCAGGATGTAATGGCAGTTCAAAGAAACATGCTGGGTGCATATATCAGTAGATTATGAAGCTAGTGGATTCAGCTGAGGATGAATTTTCAGTTTTGCTCTGTGAAATGAGAGCCAATGTTTCAAATCTCTTAATATATCTGGCTATGTCATGTGCCAATATCTGATGGACCCTCCAGAGTTTGGGTACACTGCTAGGTGTGACAGTACAGATCTATCACCAATGTACATAGTGTATATAGTTACTGTATCTAGACTGTGCTTACAGTGATTGGCTGAGAGCTAAGCCACACCTATTGTCTGGGCCTTAAAGGGTTGTGTCCCTAGCCAGGTCAGATCATTCCGGACTGGTCGGCCACCTGTGAAGAGCTCTTGTCTTTTGCTAATAAAAGCCTTGGTTTGGATCAACAAGTCTTTGATTCTTTCAACGAGCTCTACACTAGGTGATGTTGACCTTGACTCCAAACAGAGAAATCTTATTGTTCCAGGTTAAACAAGGGGAAAATCCCTATTGTTTGCCCAAGCCCACAAACTTAACTGATACTGTTAAGTTAAATTTCACTTGGAGGAAACTCTGATCAAAACAATATAACAGAATATCCCCAGCCTTATGGTTGAAAGTGCCTCCAACTGAGCAAGACAGATCATAGCTGCCAGATCGTCAGTGCAAAAGCATTAGAAGGAATGAGAACAACATAGTCCTTGACAAATCTTGAGTTCATATTAAGGACAGCCAAGTGTAGAAGATACAAGTTGACACAGCTGGCACATGAAGTCCAACATATTTTGGCAAGCTGTATACCTGATAGGGTGCTGAGGGCAGTGGTGGATCACTTTTCTGACTGAAAGTTTGTAAGCAGTGGTGTCTATATAAAAGAAATCAACAAAGATTTCCAACACTGGTGTGGGTGGATGGGTGGGTGCATGCATGTATGCGTGTGTATAAAATGACTTGGATGAGAATATTTGTGGTCTAATAATAATTGCCAATTACAGAAAGAAAGTGGAGTTATTGATAGTGAGAATAGCTGCCTAAAGATACAGAGGGATGTGGATCATCTGAAATCTTGGGCGAAGTGAGGGTTGGAATTTAATCCAGGCAAATGTTAGGTAAAGCATTTTGGATCATCTAATACTGGTCAGAAGAAATGCAGAAACTTAATAAATGTGGTTAAGGATTTTGGGGAGCAAGCTCGTAACTGAAAATAGCTTCATAGATAGATAGGGAGGTGAAGAAGTCATTTTGCTTGTTTGCCTTTACAGGCAGGGGCAATGAATATAAAAATTGTGAAAACATGTTGAAGCTTTCCACTTGGAATATTGTGTGCTGTTCTGGTCATCACACTCCAGAAAATATATAGTTGTGTTAGAGCGCAGAAGAGGTTGGAAGTCATGTATGTAAATCTCTGCTCCACCTGGCAGAACTGTTTATGTCCCTGAATGGTGGGAGAAAGCAGCTGTAGGGACTGGTTTTGCACCTCCTACAGTTGCAAGAGAAAGTAGCAGTGAGTAAGCCCTTGCATTCAGAACTGCTTTGACTGCAGGTGAAGCTGAACCTCCCAGCTTAGCTCCTTCAAAGAAACGCAAGAAAGCATAAATTAATTAAATATATTGAAGTTAATAATAATCAATATAGGGCCCAAAGGGCCTGAAATGTGCTGTAGTGTTCTATGTTAATGTAACTTGCATGAAACTTACCCATTGCCCTCAAAGTCATTCTTCATCATTTAAATGAATGAAGTTGCTAAACTATTGGGTTTAACCTGGTGTGGGCTCAGTAGATACTTTTCCTCGCTTAACTGCAAGAAATCTATAGGAACCTGGTGCTCAGCCATTGAATTCCATGAGGATTCCAGCTTTGAGATGTGGTCGGAAGGGTCCGAATTTTCTCAGTTGCTTGATTAGCCCTCAGAAGTGATTTGGGTTGTAAATATGACAGCTCTCCCAAAAAAATAACTATAGACCCAAGCACGTCCATAACTATAGAAGCAGCGTAAAAGTTAGTGACCATATCACCTTGAGTTAAAACTCTAAAAACATCCCATCAACAATAAAACTGTTCATCAGGCCAATGTTAAAAAAAACTTAGCTTTCAGCCAGAAATACAGATTAAAAAAATCCTCTCCCACTGTCTAGATAATTCAGTTCTTTCCATTAGCTGCGTACACTGTACTAAATGAGGATTCCAGTTTGTGCAAACACGTCAGCTATAATTTTAAAGACCTCCACACTATGACTAGTTGTCCTCCTTGCAGAACTGCTCCTGTGATGCTATCCAATAAGTTTGGAGGTCCCATCTTGGCACTAATCCAAGAATGGAGATGGGCGCAGCTTGCCTCATAGGCAAGGCAGAATGGTGCCTTGATTAAACCGAGGTCATTTGTTCGGTTAGTGAACTGTAATATAGTGAGAGGAAGAGCCATCACATGATAGAGTTTTAGAAACACAAGTATCAAGGAGTAGAATTTTCACAGCCAACTTTAGGGAAATATAAAACTATAGAGGAGGTCACCACATTATGACTGGTATAAATAATACATTAAGTATTCACCTGCAGGATTCTACCAATCTCTTAACAAATGACATAATCAGAGAGGAAAGCATCATCTGCCTTATAAAAATTGGCCACACACAAGTCTGATATAAGAAAGAGAATTAACAGATCAGGTTGATGATCTGGCATGGTCCTACAACATTAACTCTGTTTCACTCCATACAGCCGCTGCCTGATCTTGTTCATCTCTGGCAGATGATAACAGATTTATTACAGATTTTCAGCATCTGCAGGTTTTGCTTTCAGAGAAAATTTTAAGTACTTACTGAGTACCAACTGGCAAGGCCCTACCTTTTAGTTCAGTGGGATGCAAGAAAATTCACTGAGTAGGCAGTTGCAATCGAATGCACAGGCTGAGAAAATAATGCAGACAGATACATAACATATAAATACCAAAAACTTAGAGGCCCAGGGACCAAATACTGGTAAGTGGAATGAGTTCAAATGGGTTCTTGAAAGTCAACAAGGATTTGATGGGCTGAAGAGCCTGTTTCTATGATGTATGACTGTAAGTCAGGCCACATTTATGGAGAGGGAAATAGAATTAACACTTCAGGTCATAGTCCTTTCATTAAACCCTTTCATCAATACAATAGCTTTGACATTTGATAGCCATCAAGCCAAACTGTCCAGCATCAACAGTGGTACAGAGATAGGATCAGATAAAGTGACTTCTCTTAAGGAAGATTGAATTTCTTCCCTCTCCAGACAGTCTTTTTTAACTGTAGTGCATTGTTGGCCATGGGTCTGAATGTGCAATGACTGCACCCCCAAAGATCAAAGCCACCTTTGCTCAAAAAGACATACAAAACTTAAAGAGCTGTCATCATAGTTACTCTCTCAACCCAGGACCAGCCAGATAAAGCTCATTTTATCCTAGCCTTTTCCTTTTTCTCATCTTTAGACAATGGATCTGTAATTCTATGAACATCCATGTTGATTGTTTACAAAGAAATAGTGATGTCTAGAAGTATGGAGACTTCTATTTAAAAGCATAAGTTGCTTTGCCATGGGGAATCATTTCACTTTATTATGAAAATTAGTTTAGTATTTAAATCAGAGGGAAATAAAGGGCAATGAGGAGGGTGTGAGGCACCTGGGATTTGTTTTGGTTTGCAGTAGTATAGAACTGGCACAGACACATGGTCAACATCTGTGCTTTAACCTTCATAGTTCTCTGGTCTTATTGCATATTTGATTTCTCTGCAGGCGACTGATGTTTAAATTTAAATGCTGTACAGAAAATGTTCCACTTAAATAAAAGATGGTAACATTTTGGAACTCTTGAAATATATTATGCATTACCACTAAAATGTTACACAGAATAACGAGTTTGGTATTGTGTGTTTAGAACACATTATTGTCCATTTTTACAGATGCACGCTAAAAAGGTTAACATCTATTAAAATAGCCAACAGTTTAAATTATTTTTCAAAATAAGATAGCCGATTGAATGAACTTGAAGCTAATTGGACATTGTCCAGAGGTTACTGTATAACCAAGAAATTAACAATCTGGGGGTTTTGGATATTTTGAGACAAAATTATATCAGAATTTTTTTTCCAATACTGAGTTGAAAGTTTACTGCAAATATGCATGGCATTTGGTATAAGCAAAGTCTTACTTTCCCACCTGCAGCTGCAAAATTAAAATGAATAAGTAAATGCAAGATTATTCATTAAACACAAGAAAAGATGGTGAACAAGTCCACTATGTTTAATATGTGATAGAATTATAAATCTTTTCTACTGGCCATTGGTTAGTAATTCTATAATGTATTTTCTGAAGAAATCCTAATCTAAACGCAGAGAATTTTTCAATTTGGTCTCCTATAAGAATATGCTGAGATGGTATAATAAATTCAAGGAAGAGAAAGGTTTGCTCTTTAAGTCTCATCTGTGCCCCATAAAGATAAGGAAGAAAATAAATGAGTAAATGGGGTTTAATTGCCATCTTGTCTCAGCTGAACCTCAAGTAAGATTGCCCTCTATTGGTCAAATGCATGTCTGGGGTGACCCTTCCCTGTCTCTATCAATTATTTTTAAAACAATTTATCCAATTTACAACACTTTAAAAAATAATTTGTCATAACACATTTTGAAAAAATATTTAGTGTGACAAAATACAAGAAATTATGAATATAAGCAGAAAATGTAAACAAAAAGGAAACATTTTTTTCTCTCAGACTGAAGCACTTTAAAATTAAATTTAATTGAAAGAAGTTTGTTTTATTATGTTTGTAAATCAAACTTTTGAGAAAGGAATTAATGCTTGGCTGTGTGTCTGATTAGAACAAGAAGCAATATGATGCCCAAAGAACTTGAATTTCATCAAACATACTAACTATTAAGTCAAAGAAAGGAGCTTTACCATAAGAGTCATCAAAGAAGTGGATTTTCAAGGGAATCCTATAGGAGCAGACACAGTGGAGTATAAGAGGGGAATTGTAGAGTTTACAATCTTGGCAGATGAAAGTAAAGTTGTCAATGGTGGAGAAGTTTAACTTGGAGACAATGCTTCAATAAAACATAATACTACTTTGAATATTTTTGGGGGGATGAACTTCCAGGGAAAACTAGAGCAGCCAGTTCTCTGACACTTGATCCATGGCTCAGAAGGTAAGGGGGAGAACAGGAGAGCAATAGGGGATTCATTGATATGGGGAACTGACAGGAGATTCTATGTACGAGATCAAGACTCCCAGATGTTAGAGTCAAAGATGTCTCGGATCAAGTCCAGAACATTCTTGATAGGAAGGGGAAGCAGCCAGAAGTGTCATACACATAAGTACCAATGACATTGATGGGACGAGGTCTTGAAGAGTGAATTTACTGTAAGTAGTTAGGAAGGAAGCTAAAAAGCAGTACCTCAAGGGTAATAGGAAGATATGGCAGTTAAATTTGTGCTGAAGAGTTGGTGCAGGGGACACGAGATGAGATTTGTGGATCTGTTCTCGGGAAGATATGATCTGTAGAAAAGGGACAAGTTACACCTGAACTCACAGATTTGCTAGAGCTGTTGGGAAAGGTTTAAGTTAGGTTGACAGGAGAATTGGAACGTGCAGAGAACCTGTGAGAAAGGATAGGAAGTGGATAGGGCATAAATGCAGACAGTTGGATGGGTTGAAATGTGTTTATTTTAATGCAAGAAGTGTTAAGAACAAGGGCAATGAACTTAAGAGCATGGATCAGTACCTGGAATTACAAAGCTGTGACTGTTCGAGACTTGGCTATTGCAAGTGCAAGATTGGCTGCTTGATGCTCTTATGAATAAACGATGAGTGAGCTGGGGGTTTTCTCTTTGGAGCAAAGAAGGATGAGAGGTGACTTGATAGAGGTGCATAAGATTTTGAGAGATATATATAGCGTGCACAGCCAGCATCTTTCTGCTCAGGACTGTAATCGCCAATACCATAAGACATTTGTTTAAGGTGAGTGGAGGAAAATTTAGGGAGATGTCAGAGGTAAGGTTTTTTTTACACAGAATGTTGGATACTGGGAGTGCATGGCTATTGGTGGTGGTGGAGGCTGGTATATGAGGGACATTGAAATGACTCTTAGACAGGTACATGAATGTAAGAAAAATTAAGGGTTATGGGCTGTGAGGATTGATGGTGAAATATATACTTTTTTTAATAGATTGCCACAACATCATGGGCCAAAGGGCCCATACTGTTCTGTACTGTTCAATGTTATGTACAAAGAAGCTACAACTGGAGAATTATGCACACCTCAGAGGATTAGCAGATTGAAAGACAATAGTTAAAAAGGGACATGACCATTCTGGATTTGAAATCAATAATGATAAGTTTAAAGGTTGCTTAATCATAAGTCAATACAGATCAGAAAATATGTGCTGATGGGTGAATGGAAGCAAGCAAGTTAGAGAGGGCATTGGCAGCATAGTTTAGAATTACATCAAGTTTACTGCAGAATATTGTTTGCATTTTGTTAGAAAATGGAGATCACTTCTGAATCAGGCTTTTGTCTACCCCATTCTTACTATTGATATTAAACCTTGTGAGCTTGTTTTGTTTCCTTCTTTACTGGAAAAATGTTATAGAATAAAAAAAATACATGTTTATTTTAATTCTTATGTGGTTAATTTACTTAATTTAAGATTTTATTCCATGAGGTTTAGAATCATTGTTCAGGGCCAGGAGTCAGAATTCTGGCATATATTTTATATTTGAATGATGAAAGGCCTTTCAGAGGAGAGTAGATTTATGAGCCACAGCTCAACAAGGGAGGAGAGTATATAGGTTGGAAAGTAAAGTTAACTCAAGATACACCCTATTGGTTTTATTTTGAAATGAAAATTAAAGATGAAAGGGAAATTATTACTTTGGTTATTATCAAGTTCAATTTTACAAACAGCAGCTAACAGGGCATCCCTTTTTAATTCAATTCCGTTTTACAAACACAAAGTTTGCCACGATCCAATGTTTTAAAATATTTCATATTTTAATTTTCTTTAATGGAAAAAGAACACTAAAATATCAGTGCAATGTTCATCATATGTATATGACAATAAATCTCCTCATCATCAAAATATAAACAGTGGTCCAGTCAATCACTTGTCTAAATCCATCAATCAGAAAAATGAGAAGTGATCTTTTACTTCAATACCATATTCCCACACACCAACTCAATACCCTTTGATTCCTTTAAAATCCAAAAATGTATCAATCTTACTCGAAGACACTCAAAAAATGAGCTTCCACAGTCCTCCTGACTCAGAATTCTAAAGATTCACAGAACTCTGGGTGCAGGAATTTCCTTTCATCACAGTCCAGAATGATCAACCCTTTATTTTGAGACTGCACCCTGTGGTGAGACAGCACAGACAGGAGAATAGTCAGCTCTCCATGTTTACTGTCAATCCCATATTTCACTGTTGAAGCCAATCGGATGAATCTTGGTTTCACTCTCAAAGTTCAAAGGAATGTCAGATTTCAGATTTATTGTCAGAGTACATACATTAAATCACATACAACCCTGAGATTCTTTTTCCTGCAGGCAAGGTAGAAATTTTACATATCGGTAGTGCAAAAACTACACTTAAGAAAAGATATGCAAACATAAGAGAGAGAAATGTACACAAACAAAAAAATGTAATCAAACTGACTGTGCAATTCCAAAAAATTCAGTATTAAATAATGTGGAAAGTAAGAGTCCTTAAATGAGTCTCTGTTTGTGTTTGTTGTTGAGGAATCTGATGGTGGAGGGGTAGCAACTGTTCCAGAATCTGGTAGTATGAATCTTGTGGTTCCTATGTAAACCTCTAACCTGATGGCAGCAATGAGAACAGAGTATGTAGTTGGAGGTGTGGATCCTTGATATTTGTTGATGATCTCAGACAACAGCGTTCCACAAAGATTTTCTTGATAGTAGGGAGAGATTTGCTTGTGATGTATTGGGCTGTGTCTATTACCCCTTGCAAGACTTTCTGCTCAAAGGTATTGGTGCCCCCATATCAGGCTGTGATGCAACTGATCAGCACACTTTCGACTACACATCTGTAGAAGTTTACCAAGGTTTCCAATATTATACCAAACCTCTGCAGACTCCTGAGAAAGTAGAGGTCCTGATGTGCTTTTTTCATGATTACATCAGTGTACTGGGTCTAGGAAAGTTCCTCCGAGATAGTGACTCCCAGGAATTTAAATTTACTCACCTTCTCCACCTTTGATTCTCCGAGTGATCACTGGATTTTATATCTCTGGTTTCCCCCTTCTAAAGTCCACAGTCAGCTCCTTGGTTTTGGTGACATTGAGTGAGAGGTTGTTGTCAGTCCATCATTCAGCCAAGTTTTCAGTCTTCCCCCTGTATGCTGCGTCATCGTCCATTTTATACAACCCACTACCATAGTGTCATCAGCAAATTTTCAGACGGTGTTGTCGTTGTACTGAATTACACAGTCATAGGTGTAAAGTGAGTAGAGCAGGGGGCTAAGAATGCAGCTCTGTGGTGCTCCAGAACTGATTAACATTATGGGGAAGATGTTTTTACCAATCCTCACTGATTGTCGTTCAGAGGTGAGGAAATCCAGGATCCAATTAAAATTTAAAAAGTCTTGGAATTTGTTGGTCAGTTTTGAGGAGATAACAGCATTGACTGCTGAATCGTGGTCAATAAAGAGCAGGTGATCTAGGGTTGTGTAAAGCCTTTGAGATGTCAACTGCCGTAGATTTGTTGCTGCAGTAGGAAAAATGCAATAGATCCATGTCATCACTCAGCAGGAGTTAATATGTTTCAACACAGCTTCTCAAAACATTTCATCACTGTGGATGTGAGTGCCACTGGTTGATAGTCATTTAGGTAGGATTCTACACTTTCCTTGGGTATGATTGAAGCCTATTTGAAACAGGTGGGTACCACGCCCTGATGGAGTCAGATGTTGAATATATATGTGAATACATCGGCCAGTTGGTCAGCACAGGTTTTCAGTATTTGGCCTGGGTCCTCCATCCAGACCAAATGCTTTCCTTGGATTCACTCTCCTGAAGGCAGTCCTCACCTTATCCTTGGATACTGACATTATAGGATTATCAGGGGACATGGGGGTGCATAGTGGTTCTTCCTTGTACTGGTGGTCAAATCAGGTGTAGAAGGCATTGAGTTTATTTGATTGTGGATCCCTGCTGTCTCCTACTCACCTGATTTGGTTTTGCACCAGGTCATGTCATCTATCAAGGAGTATGTACATCTTTCTCTTGTTAAGGAAATTGAATATATAACAATCTTCCAGGTTTGGACTTATCAGGATACCATATAATTGTTAATATAGATGAAAAAGCAACAGTGACCCAGCACTGATTCCCATGGCACATCATTGGTCATACGCCTCCAATCTGAGTAACGACTTTCCACAACCATCCTTTGACTCTAACCATCAAGCCAATTCTGCATCTAACTGCCCTTCTCACCCTGGATCCTATGCAGTCTGTCCTAATGTACTATATGGTGTAACAATATTAATATTTGGGGAGAATTTATAAGATTTAGGGTAGGTCACATACATGTTAAAAGCAGATCTTATTTGAAAGACTGAAGAATTCACATTGCTGGATCTCTGGAGAATGTAAGCACCTTTCACAAGTAGGTATTAATTGAACTGATGTCATAAAATGCTTGACCATTGTCTTGTTGGAGTCATGCTGTCTATCAGTACCCTTTCTGCAAAGTGCTCACAGAAAGGCCAATTCTGGATTGTTTACCAAAGATAACAACAGATGGGAGCAGAAGGAAGAACTCCTGTTGTTTGCTGGAGAAGTTGGGGGTTTTGCAAGATATTCTTTGGAGTTTCAGTTGGAAGAGAGAGAGAGTTGAGTTAACAGCTCAGTCAGTTAGTCAATCAGTCAGTGTGTAGGATGTGGGATGACAAGAAACTGAAAAGTGCATCCAGGGAAAACTGTTTGAAACTAATGAAAGCAAGTTCCAGAGCAGCAGATGGTTGGAAATGCTATCTGTCTGATGTTTCTCTTGAAATAGAGGAAGGAATGGAATTCCTTGAAATAGAGGAAGGAATGGAATTCTGTGGTAGCTTGAAGAAAGAGGTTACCATCTAGAAGACCCTGATGGGGCAAGTTTCATCAGCGAGACCTTGAGGTGACTAGTGGTGGTACCTCAGTTATGGAAATCCTGGAGCAACAAATATCTCTCTCTGCAAACCCTACAAGAACCTTCCTGAGCGGTAAACATTTACTTTTCAAGCACCAAGCCTGGTGAACTTTAAACCTGCTAAATTCTGTGCACAGTATGGTGAATGCCTGCAACCAGAGGACTTGGAAGAAGAAGTGAGATTGAACTGGGAATCAAAGAACTTTTCATGATTTTACACACACATTACATACAAGTGTGCTTAGAATTAGAAGAGGGTGATTTGGGTTAGTATAGAGTATAGTGTAAGAATAGAGTTAAGTTAAAGTTTGATTCTATTTTCATGTTTGAAGTTGATTAAAAATAACTTTTGTTTTGAAAGCCACTTGTCTTGGTGAATTTCTATTGCTGCTGGGTTTTGGAGTCCTTTGGGCTCGTAACAATGGGACCTTGTAAAAGACATTGCTAAAGTTCATGTAGACATCATCTAGTGCCCCTTCCTTATTGATTTTTTAATCACTTCAAAAGACAATCCAATTTGTGAGTCATGATTTCCACACAGAGAACTATGCTGACTTCTTTAATATGCCCTTCCCATTCTACATGCATGTAGATCATGTCTCAATGTTGTGCTAATGGATTGAAACCTACTCAATAAACTAAACCTTCGCCATCTTACACCCTCTATTTTTCTTGTATCTACATGCCTGTTTAAAATTGTCTTAAATATCCCTATTGTTCTAACCACTGCCACCACCCTTGGAATGCATTTCAAGCACCCACTATTCTCTGCAAAAAACTTACCCCTGATCTCTCCCTTATACTTTCCTCCCTTCACTTCGTACAGACGTTTTCTGGTATTTGCGATGTTCACCCCAGGAAAAAGGTGCTGGCTGTTCACCTCACAATGCCTCTCATGATCTTGTAGACCTTTATTAAAGTACCGCTCATCCTTCTTCACTTGAAAGAGAAAAGCCCTAGCTCTCCAATCCAGGCATCATCCTGATAAACTTCCTGGCAAATAAGTTCATCGCTGACATTTAAGTCATACAGTTCTTGAGCTGCCAAGAGAGATGTTCTTAAAAGGACTGCTCAGAAGTCAAGTTTAAAAACAAAAGCTCCACAACAACGATACTTGTACTCGATCGTCTCTTGTCACCTTGCTCCATTTCCAACCTCACTGTAATTGTAGGTATAGTCATACAAAGGGCCTCACCCTCCATTACCCAACATCAGCCGTGGCCTCCTCCATCCCACACACAATGAAAGGTTTCCCACTGTCATCACCTACCATTCCACCAGCCTCCACATCCAACATATCCTCTTCTGCCAATTCCACAACCTAGTACATGATCCCACCACCAGACACATATTCCCCTTTTCTTCCCTCTCCACTTTCTGCAGGCACTGCTCCCTCCGTGACTCCCTTATCCACTCCTCCCTCCCCACCAATTGGCCCCTTAGCACCTACCCCTGAGATGGCAGGAGATGCTCCACTTGCGACCACACCTCCTCCTTCGCCACCACTTGGATCCCTGAAAAGTACTTCCAAGTGAACCTGCAGGGATAACCTACTGCATCTGGTGCTTTCATTGTGGCCTCCTCAACATGGGAGAGACTGGAAGGAGATTGGGAGATTGATTCATTAAGTACTTCGGCTCTCTCCACCACAATAGCGTGGATCTCCCAGTGGCAATTCAATTCAATTCCCTGCCCCCTTTCCCTTCCTGACATGTCTGTCCATGGTCTCATGGTTTCATGCTCTGCAGACTGAGACCACCCGCAAATTGGAGGAACACCCCATCTTCCATCTGGACATCCTCCAACCCTCCAACGGCATGTCTCAAACCCATTACCAAGAAGAAAAAGGGTGTCATGGGCCCCATTTCTGGTTCTCTGCCCCAGTCCACTGCCCCCCCCCCCCCACCCTGGAGTCTGCATACTTTCATGGCCTCTGTTGAGTATAGGCACAACTATCTTGGGCACAGATCCTGCAGTTATAGGATTTGAATTAAAAACACTGTCAGCTCCTTTACTAGGCCATTTAAAACCTGAGCAGATGCCAACATTAGGAAAAGGCAGTTGGATTCTGCAAAGTATTACTGTATCTCCACTCCCCACACTTCTGAGTTCACATGAGTGGCAGCGCTACCATTACCACACCTCCGGAAGTGACAACATTTTTGTTTTAAATAGATTACACCATTACCACCACTTTTATTTTTACATCAACACAAGTTTCTTCCAGCTTCACACTTGCTCTAGATCTTTTGATCTACATTACTTCAGAAAAGTTTTCTGTGTTCTGGTCCATGATAGAGTCAAGGAGCCAGAGTTCTATTGCGCAGAAACAGGCCTTTTTGCCCAACTTGTCCATGCTGACCAAGTTAGTCCCACTCACTCCACATTCCCCCAAACCATTCCATCCATGTCTAAATGTCTTTAGAACAATTGTCCCCATTTCTACCACTTCCTCTGGCAACTTGTTCCATATAACAATCATCCATGTGTGAAAAAGCTGCCCTTTTAAATCTTTCCCCTCTCACCTTGAGATTATTAAATTTAAATGTAAATTTTAAATTTAAATAAACAGCGCAGTAACCCTCCTGGTGGCCCTCCTGACCCACAAGCCCGTGCCACCAAAATACCCCAATTAACCTACAATCTCCATACTTCGATGGAGACAACATGCGCTGAAAATGTCTAAGATTGCCAACTCTCTTGTACCCACAAGTAAACACAAATGCCTTAAGTCTGAAAATGGATTTACACCAGTTGAATATCAGCAGAAATCTCATCCTACCATAAACTCACTGATAAACTTGAATTTGGAAAAAAAATAACTGGAATCTTTGGATTTTCCTAAATAATGAATTTGAATTTATGCACTAAGTCAAGCCAAACATTTTGTAACCATTAGTAAGGCAAACCCAGACTCTATTCTCCTCATTAGTTCTCATTTAGTTTCATGGCAAGTGATGATATCTATTTCCAGTCACACAGTCCTTGCCTCTTGGCATGACGATATCTTATCAGATGGGCAGCTACAACTTTCTCACTTACTTTCAGATGCTGATTTAATTCCTTTGATTCACCTTCACATCCCTCATCAATATAATCATGGGATCATTAATGGTTACATATAACTGCCTTTTCCTCCCATTGTAGCTTCTTGACATTCAAGTACCTTAATCTGTGCTTCCCTTACTTGTTTCTCATTCTTCATATGCAGTGGAGTCTTCTCCGTCCATTTCTATCACAACTTGATTTCTTGTGCTCAATAAATTGAACCCCCACAAGAAACCATGCTGTCCTGGCGTATCCTCTGTGTCAACAGCAACAAAATAATCCTTCCAATTCACATTTCCAGATCCTATCAGAAAACGTAAACATTTGCAGGTCTTTAGTATATTTCTCAGTTTCAAACTTTTTTTGTACTTTCTAACTACTGCCTCACAGTTACCCTGCCAACCACCATGCCAATGTAAAAGAAATCTCCAGTCTGTATGAATTTATTTCTGCTGCCTCACCTCAGAATCTTAACTACTTTGAATTTCCAGATTGATTCCTCTCCATGGAACCCTGCAATCAATTTTAAGGTCTTCAGCTTCATCGTTTTTTTCCACAATATCCCTGTTCTAGTCTCACTGATCTTTTCTAACCATATAGTACACGCCCTTAACTTATGAGTATCATTGATTCCCTGTTTTTTTTATTTTATATTCAGTCAAGAAAATTAAGATAGTTTTGCCCATTGATAACTAAGAACAACAGAAATATATTTGTTGTTGGGCAGCTCCACAAAAGCTTACACAAACTTATTGATTAGCTCCACCTTTGTTGAGGTGCCCACTAGTAAAGGCCTGAGCTAAAATGCCAATCCTAAAAATGGTCTTCAAACGATACACCACGTGATCTGAATTGAATTTTAAGTGGGCTCAACTCCTAATTCAAATGGACACAATTTCTGCAGTGGAGAAGTTAATAATATCCATGAAAGTGGCAGGAATGTGTTCCTGTGTGGCGACGCACATCCTCGTGGCGAACTGGCCCCGCTTGTGTCGCCATATGGCAGGGCAGCCTTGGGGAAATGGCGTTGTCAGAGGTTTCTCTCTGACTCCAGCATCCCTTCCAGCACGCACCCTGGGCAGCGATTATGATGTCACAATGCACCAGGTGACTGAGCTCATGCCGCCCTTAAAGGGGCGCATTGAATTTGAATAAAAACTGTCGTTAATGACCTTCGGTGTGGCAGCAGTGACTTCCTTCAGCTCCTGCAAGCACCGCACCATGTCATTTCTTCGCATTTTTGGAGTGCCATCATTCTTGCCCACAGGGCAAAAAAATCAGATTTGATTGACAGGAATTCACCAATAAGTCTTCGTAATCTGGATTTGAGATTATGACAGAATAAGTTTCAAGTGCACATAAATAAAGACTGCAATACACAAGTGGAAATTGCAAATTGAAGGCTGTTAAAACTTTGCTCTGCAAGAAAATAATCTAAAAATATTCAATTGGATAGTGTGTAATCAAGACATTGCTAAAATCAAACAAAAGAAAAATATTGACCATGAATAATTTTAGTGAATTTGAAGGCGGCTGAGGATCCAGGATGTACTGTTCAAACATAAATCACCCATGATTGTACTCCACATGTTTCGCAAAATCAACAATTCTGCATTCTTTCCAGTAGATGTAATCCCAGACTGCAATACTCTGATAAATATGAATCATTTCAGCATGAGTTTTGCTTCTTCCCTCTGGCAAGAACCATCAGTCTAATTCTTGGCTTCTATTAGCAAAGCAAATTACATTGAAATTCTTATTATCCACACTGAGTTGATAACTACGAATTATGTGTTCTTTAGATTTGCTGTGGGGAACACCCAAAGTTGTAACTGTACGAAGCCTAAATGCAACCCATGTCCAAAATAACATAACATGATGATAACCATGTTACAATAGTTAAATGCCCCATAAAGAAAGTAAAATACTGTGAAATAACAATGGCATAAAAAGGAAATGGTGGCAATGTAGTTGATTCACATCTGTGGCATTGGCCACTTTTTAAAATGTTTATAAAAAACATTTGAGCAAAGATTAAAATAAACTATAGAATCAAGGACAATGCAGCTCCTCCTGCCCTCTACTATTTCAATCCTGGAGGTCTGTGGAAGTGAGATCACTGAAGATATTTAAAGAAGAAATTTTAAATGACAGGAACAATTAACGTAGGTATTATGGCGCCAATTACCCGGGTTTTGATCCAGCTCTGTCTGAAAGGAGTTTGTTCGTTTTCCAAATATCTGCATGGATTTCCTCTGGGTGCTCTGGTTTCTTCCCACCCTGCAAAAAAATGTAGAGTTTGGTGGTTAATTGGTGTATTTGGGGCAGCACAGACTCATGGGCTGGAAGGACCTCTATCTCTAAACTAAAAAATCTTTTAAAATTTGAAAGATCAAAGAATTCAAAACTAGGGAACTGGCACTGAGGAGGTGAGATCTACAGAGATATGGAATGACAGTGCAGGGTTGAGGAGGCCAAGTGACCCAGTGCTGCTTCTATTTTCTTATATTCCACAGAAGATTTGTCTTTCAAAATATATTGCATTGGAAATACAACTTTGTTTTTGATTTATTATAATTGTGCTTTCTGGTAATATATGGGGAAGTTTATGCTGTGCCCTTCATTGCTCAAATGACTGGCACAAAATCATCAATCAAACTTCTTTTAGAATTAATATCATGCACGTATAAGTTTTCTAGCTGCATGTATTTCTACCTTCAACTTAGAAACATGGCATCATGCAGTTTATACATAATCATATTAAGTAACCATTGACACTGCATTCAACAATCAAAGTCACTTCAGAGAGGAGTGCCTTGCTTAACATTAAATTTCTTGATTTACTTCAGCACAGAAAGATTTATTCCATCAGTTAGAGGGTAATCTTGATTAAATACTAACATTTCATAGTTTGAGCATCCATTTATTGGATGCAATAATGAGCTAAATCAATATAGACTATAATTAAGATTTTAGTAGAAAATAAATGTCCACCTCCCATGCTGTTCCATTGTGAGTCATCTTTATTTTAACAGGATAAAGCATAAATATAAAAACATATTTTACTGATGGTTATTTTAAAGGAGTGTGGACCCTATTAATTTGAGGGGAGTGAAACATGAAAATCTGCAGATGCTGGAAGTATGGTGAAAACACAGAAATGCTGAAGGAACTCAGCAGGTCTCACAGCATTCATAGGAGATAAAGATATATAGCTGACATTTCAGGCCTGAGCCCTTCTTCAAGGTGTGAGTAAAAAGTAGGCTGGTACACAGACCCACAGACAAAATATGATAGTTGGATATGGATAAGATAGGAGACGAAAGGTGAGAATTAACAGAGGGAGGGAGGGTGTGAATGCAGATGTGTAGAAAACGAGACAGAGGGAGAGAAAGAGACAGTTAGAAATAAAGGAGAAATAAATATAGATGGGGGGAGGAGTGCTAGCAGAAACTGCAGGATTTGATGTTAATGCCATTTGGTTCGAGAGTGCCCAAACAGAATATGAGGTATTGTTCCTCCAATTTGAAGGTGGTCTCAATCTAGCAGTGCATGAGACCATTGACAAACATGTTGGCATTGGAATGGAGGGTGGGGAATTGAAATAGCTTGCCACCAGGAGAGGTGGGAGATACCTGTTATTGCAGCAGATGGAGCCAAAGTGCTCAACAAAACAATCTCCTACCTTGTGACCAGTTTCTCCGATGCAGAGAGACCACAACGGGAGCATCAGATGCACTAGATGACTCCTGCAGATTCACAAGTAAAGTGATCCTTCACTTGGAAGGACTGTTTGGGGCCCCAAATAGTGCTAAGGGAGGAGGTGTGGGCACAGGTGTAGCATTCTCCTGAAGTCATAGGGATAGGTGCCAAGGTGGAAATTTGTGGGAAGGGAGGAGTGGACGAGGGAGTCATGGAGAAAGTGATCCCTACGGAAGGCGGAGATGGGAGGAAATGAGATGTGTCTGGTGGTGGGAACATATAGTAGGTGGTGGAAATGGCAGAGGATGATATGTACCTCCCCTGCAGCCAGAGAGGATTCAAAGATCATACCTACTGCCTCAGCTATCTCTTCCCTCACTTCCCACAGCAGCCTGGGATATATCACGTCTGGCTCCGGGGATGTTTTTAAGAAGATCCAACATTTCCACTACCTTAATCTCTGCATTGTCCAGCATACAGGCCAGTTCAATTTTGACCTAACCAGTGTTCTCTTGTGAATACTGACACAAAATATTCATTTAAGTCCTCCCCAACCTCCTTTGCCTCCAGGCACATTGTGCCTCCTTTATCCTTTAGCAGCCCAATCTTCATTCTCGTCATCCTTCTGTTCTCCACATATGTATAGAACACCTTGAGGTTCTCCTTAATCCTACATGCCAAGATCTTCTCATTGCTGCTTCAAGGTCTCTTCAGTCCTTTCTTAAACTCCTGTCTGTTTCCTGCTTCCTATATCTAATGCATGCTTCCTTCTTCCTCTTGACCAACTGCCTCACCTGCTTTGTAAACCACATTTCCCTTTTCCTACCATCTTTTCCCTGTCTCTATTCAGAACCCAGCACAAGTGATCCCTAAACTTTCTCCACATTAGTTCTGAGCTTTCTCTCTTGAATATCTATTTCCAATTTACTCTCGCTAGTTCCTGCCTCATCCCATCGTAATTATTCCTTCCCCAATTAAACACTTAACCATTTTGTCTGCTTTTATCCTTATACATAGCTATGCTAAAGCTTAGGGAGTTGCGGTCACTCTCACCAAAATACTCCCCCACCATGAGGTCTGCCACCTGACCAGGTTCATTACCCAGAATTCGATCCAGTATGGCCTCTCCTCTCATCAGTTGATCCACATACTTGATCACACCTGATAAATTCAGCCCTATCTATCCCTTGCAGTCAGGAAGTGCCAGTCACTATTCAGGAAGTTGAAATCACCCATAACTACCACCCTGTATTTCCTGCACCATTGCAAGATCTGTCTGCTTATCTGCTCCTTGGTGTTCTGAGGGCTATTTGGGAGCCTAGAGACTACTCCTAGTGCAATGATTGTTCCCTTCCTATTTCTAACTTCCACATCACTGTCTCATAGACACTCCCTCTGCTCCATCCTCCCTTTCAATACCTGTGATACTATCCCTGACCAGTAATGCTACTCCCCCCCTTACCTCCTGTCCTATTCCTTTTAAAACCTAAACCCCAGTCCCTGCATCAGCCAATCCTACCCTTCTCCCAGCCAACTCTCTGTAACAGCCACAAAATGGTAGTTCCATGTACTGATACATGTTCCAAGTTCATCCCTTTTATTCCTAATACTCCTAGCATTGAAATAGACACATTTCAAACCCTCTGGCTATACTTATGTTTTGTCCCCTGCCTGCCCTTCCTCACAAACTCATAGAACATAGCATCATGCTTTTGACCTTCTGCCCTATTATTTGCACTCACATTCTGCCTCCCAACCTCCTGCCAAACTCATTTAAACCCTCCCCAACAGATCTAGCAAATCTGCCCACCAGGATATTGGTCCCTTTCCAGTTCAGGTGCAGCCCATCCTTTTTGTACAAGTCAGACCTTCCCCAGAAGAGATCCCAATGATCCAGAAATCTGAGCTCCTGCTCCCTGTACTAAGTCTTCAGCCACACTTTCATCTGCCACAACTTCCTATCCCTGCCCTCTCTGGCATGTGGCACAGTTAGCAATCCCAAGATCACCACCCTTGAGGTCCTGCTTTGTAACTTCTTTCCTAACTCCTTATATTTCCTCATCAGGACCTCATCACTACTATGTCATTGGTCCTCACATAGACCACAATACCTGGCTGCTCCCCCTCCCCCTCAAGACAGCTGTTAACTTGATCAGAGACACCTTGTCTCTGGGACCTGGGAGACAACATGCTATCCAGGAGCCTCAATCTCATTCATAGAACCTCCCTCCTTCTTGTTTATCCAATGATTCCCCAATCACCATAGCTCTCCTCTTCTGAGTCAAGGGGCCAGTCTCTGTGCCAGGCACGTGACTACCTCAACTTGTCCCTGGTAGATTGTCTGCCTATTCCCATTTTCTCTCCTAATAGTCACCCAGTTACCTGACTCCTGACATTTTGGGGTGACTGTCTCCCTGAAGCTCCTCTCTATCACTACCTCTGCCTCATGAATGATCTGGAGTTCATCCAGCTCCAGTTTCCAAACTCGGTCTCCCAGGAGCTGCAGCTGGATGCATTGCTTGCAGGTATAGTCATCAGGGACAATTGTGCTGTCCCAGATTTCCCACATGCTGCATTCAGAGAATTCCACTACCAAATGGAGTGAGTTGCCTGTGAAGGCTTGTAACATGTTATTAATTTGAGCATTTGAGAAATCTGAACATCTTTGTTTTCCAATTATGGCAACAAGGTGGACAGGACTGAAAAAATATAACTTTTATTTATCATTTGAGGCTACATATCAACTGGTATAAAGATAGATCCGAGTTTAAACATTCTTCTGCAGTGAATCAAAGTTTGTTTGGAGTGCATCTGCACTTTTTGACCAGGGGAGGGGGGTTCGTTGAAGTAACCGAGAGCAACTGCAATGATATCTGCTCTTTACACATAATCAGCATTTGTCACACAGTTCTGTAAACTGGGTTTGATCCTGGCCTTTGATGCCATCTCTGTGTACATAGAACATAGGATACTACTGCACAGTACAGACCCTTTGCATCCTCGATATTGTGCAGACCCATATATCTCTAGTACTAAACCCACCCTACCCTGCAACCCTCTACTTTACCTTCATCCATGTGCCTGTCTAAGAGTCTTTTAAATACCCCCAATGTTTTACCCTCCACCACCCTGGCATGGCATTCCAAGCACCCACAACTGATGTCTCTCTTAACTTATGTCATCTGGTGTTTGCCATTCCTTCCCTTGGAATCATAGTTTGCACATTCTCCCTTGGCTGCTTGGATTTCCCCTAGATGTTCTGGCTTCCTCCCATATCGCAGGGTAGTTCATAGACACATTGGCTATGATAGATTGCTGCAATTGGAGGGTGGATGACAGGAATATCAGAGGAGAGTTGATGGGTATGGAAGAGAGAATAAGCTACAGGGAAATAAGTGGGGAAAAGAAGAGGTGGAAATCCTCGAAGAAATGGGATACAGTTGATGAGTTGGAAAGCCTCCTAAGAAAATATGAAGAAATATGGGATATACTTATTTTTCATTGTGTTTTTATATGCTTTTTTGATCAAAATAAATTGAAAATTCTGCAAGTTCTGCAAACCAGAAAAATGATAAAATTCAAAAGAAACATAAACTGATAAAGTAAAAAAGTTACATACTATAAACTCTGATAAAAATGCACAAATCTATCACAACTGAGTCCAATGATCCCAGATAGGCTATTTCAATCCACAGTTAATTAGCTAACACAGAATTCTGTGGCATATTTACATATTTTCATTGTGATTATGGGAAATGTTCATTTTAATGCACTCCAATAGTGATAGATGCATTCATCACTTCAGCTGGCAGCTCGTTCCACATTCCCACCACTCTTTGTGTGAAGAAGTTCCCCCTAATGTTTTTCCCTAAACTTTTCCCCTTTCACCCTTAACCCATGTCCTCTGGTTTGTATCTTACCTAACCTCAGTGGAAAAGCCTACTTGCATTTACTTTATCTATGCCATTCAAAATTTTGTATACTTTTATTAAATCTCCCCTCATTCTTCTATGCTCCAGGGAATAAAATAGTAACTTGATTCCTGAAGTCTGGGCAACATCCTGTTAAATCTTCTCTGGACTTTTTCAAACTTATTGATATGTTTCCGGTAGCTAGATGACCATAACTGCACACAATACTCCAAATTTGGTCTCACCAATGTCTTATTCAACTTTACCATAATATCCCAACTCCTATATTCAATACTTTGATTTATGAAGTCCAATATGCCAAAATTTCTTTTTACAACTCTATCCATCTGTGACCCCACTTTCAGGGATTATGTATCTGTATTCCCAGATCCCTCTGTTCTACCACCAGTGCCCGACCATTTCCCAAGCATATCCTTCCAAACTGCAAGTCCTCACACTTGTTTCCATTAACTTCCATCTGCCATTTTTCAGCCATTTTTCCAGCTGGTCCAGATCCTTCTATAAGTTTTGAAAGCCCTCTCCTTTTATGTGAATCTGCAGGGGTTATCTACTGCATCTGGTGTTCCTGTTATGGTCTGCTCTACATCGGAGGGACTGGACTCAGACTTGGAGATTGCTTTGCTGAGCACCTCAACTCTGCTGCAAAAGCATGGATCTCCCAGTGGCCACCCACTTCAATTCTCCATCCCATTCCCTTACTGACACTGCTAGACTGAGACCACCCATAAATTGGAGAAACAACTCCTCATCTCCCAACTAGGCACCCTTCAACTGGATGGTATTAATATTAACTTCTCTAGCTTTTGTTAAACACCCACCCCCCTCTATCCCATCATCTCTAGCCACTTTAAGGTGGCCACAATACCCAATTGTAAAACTGCCTATTGTACTCCAATGTGGCTGTCAGGTGGCCATCTGAAAGTGGATCACCCGGCCAGGAGGAGAACTTACCTAACCCTGCTCCTGTAGGTATAATCTCCGGCTCTGAGAATCCCCCATTGCACCTGAAAGCAGCTGTGGGACTATGGCCATAGTCCACAGGAGCCGGTGTTCACTCAGATGCAGCTCTCCTTCGGCTGGCATGTTCAGGTGACCGAAAGGCGTCTTCTCTGCGGGCATCCTGAACATCCAAGCTGCCCTCCCCCAGCTGCTTCTGCTGGTGCATTATCTGCGTCCGAGCACCTGAAAGCAGCTTCTGTCTCTCTATTCTGTGTCTCCTTTCGCACAGACATGATCAATTCTTTTCTTATCCCTTATATCCAATTAATACCTTTTGTTATTCAAATTCCTCCCCCATTGTTTGAATTCTGAGACTTTCTGAGATTTCCTGCTTCTGGCTTATTCTGCTTATTCCTTGAAGAAGGGCTCAGGCCCAAAACATCAGCAATATATCTTTGTCTCCTATCAAAGCTGAAAACACCGGCTGAGTTCCTCCATCATTTTGGTGTGTTTTTACTTACAAAATTTCACCTTTGATTGCTTTCTACTTATTGAACACATCCTTTCCAGAAAACAATGTCTCAATCCACACTTTCTAGATCTTTCCCAGTTCCTCAAAATTGCCCTTTCTCCAGTTTAGAATCTCAACCTGAGGCCCTGTTGTATCCTTCGCCATCATTAACTTGAAACTAATGGCATTATGATCACTAGACCCAAAATGTTCCCCTACACATACTTATGTCATTTTCTCTTGTCTCATTCCCAAATATGAGTTCTACTCTTTATTGGTGACTCTATATATTGATTTCAAAATTTTCCTGAACACATTTGACAAACTCCAAGCCATACAGCCTTTTTACTGTATGGGAGTCCCAGTCAATATGTGGAAAATTAAAATCTCCTATTATCACAACCTTGTGTTTCCTGCAGCTATCTGCTATCTCTCCACAGATTTGTTCCTCCAATTTTCACAGACTATTGGGCGGTCTATAATACAACCACACAAGTGTGGTCATACCTTTTCCATTCCTCAACTCCACCCATATAGCTTCAGTGGACAAGCTCTCTGGTCTGTCCTGTCTGAGCACAGCTGTTAATTTTCCCTGATGATCAATGCCACTCCTCCCCTTTTCAATCCTCCCACTCTATAGCATCTGAAGCAATGGAGCCTTGGAACATTATAGATTAAAAAAGCCAACATGAATTTATCAAAAGCTAACCACATGGACCATTGATTGCAATTGTTGACAAGTTTGATAAGAAAATACAAAGGATGTGGTACATAAGGACTTCTGCTCGGCATTTAAAAGAGTCAAACAGAATAGAAACAGCCTCTTTGGCCATCACATCTCATGACTATCCATACTCATCCCACTTGACTGTATTAAACCCATATGCTTCTCTGCCTTGCGCAATCAGGCAGATTCTGCTAAACATCTTTACTGATTCTGCCTCCACTCCCTCCCATGGGACCTCATTCCAGATACAAACTGCTCTCTGTGTGACAAAATTAATCCTCAGATTCCCTTTAAGCATCCTCGATTTAACCTATGATTACAAATTTTGTTCACAGCACCTTGAGAAACAGACACTGACTTGCTTCCCTTCCCATGACCTTCATAATTTAATCTAACTCTATCATTTCACCACTCAGCTTCCTTCATTCCAGGGAAAAGATGACCTTCCTATCCGATCTCTCCTGCTAACTCGAGCCATCTAGTCCTACGAACATCTTGTAAATCTTTTCTCTACCCTTGTCAGTTAGATGACATCTTTTCTTTAGCTAGGTGGCCAGAACTGTGCATAATACTTCCAAGTGTGAGTCAGTAAAATCTGGTCAACTATAACATGGCATCCCAATTACTGTACTCAGCGCCCTGACCCATGAAGGCAAGCATGCCAAATGACTTCTTCGCTCCCCTGTCTATTTATGTAGCTACTTTCAGGAAACTATGTACAGTATTTGTATTCATTTGGTCTCTCTGTTCAACAAAACTCCCGGACCCAAAATTTACTGCACAGTTCCAGTCCTGGTTTAACTTACCATCGAGAGCCTCACTATTGTTTGTGAGCCAGAGATCCCAAATCCTACTAGCCTTGACCTTCACACTAACAGGAGCAGGCTGTTCCTAAAAGCTCTCTATCTTACTTTAAAAACCTCCCACATGCCAATCAGCCTCTTCCAGTCAACTTTTGAGAATTCATGTCTAATGCCATTTCTCAATTTTAGATTTGAACTTAAGGACAAGTTCTATGTTATTTTCTATAACTATTTTAAAACTATTAGAATTATGCTCACTGGTCTCAAAGTGCTCCATCACTGACACTTCTCTGCTTCATTTCCCAACAGGAGATCCAGGTTTCCCCCTCTGACAAAGGGCCATCTACAAATTGTTTGAGAAAAGTTTCCTGGACACATTTAATAAATTCTTCCTTATCCAAGCCCATTGCATGATGGTACTCCCAATTAATAAGAGGGAAGTTGAAATAACCAATCTTTATAACCCTTTGATTCTTATAGCTATTTGTGATTTTCCTGTATATTTTCTACTTTAATTCCTGTTGTCAATTGATGAGGGGTTAGGGGTATTGTACAATCCCTTCAAAGTCATGAAAGATTGTTTCTTGTACAGAAAGGAATGTACAGCAAAGTTCTAGAGAAACTAGTACTCAGACCATACCATTTCTTAATGAATTTTAATGGGGTTGAATTATCTGTACAGGATACAAATTCCAAATCAGGAAATCTACAGAATTAACAGTGAAAAAGCTACAAGAGCCTGGAGAAATGAACAATTAGGTTGCAAATGAAATATAATTTTGAGAAATATGGGATATTGTATTTTGATATAAAGATTGAAAATAAGTCATTTAAATTAAGACACAAATCCAAATGAGGAAGAAGGTTTGAGTGTATCTGTGCATAATTTGCTGAAAGAGGCAGGGGACATTGAGAGGTAGTTAAAATAGGAAATGAGATACACAATTTTATAAAAAGAAGCATAAAGTATAAGAATAAGGAAGTCATGATGAACCTTAATAAAACATTGATTTATTTAAACATTTTGTGTCCAGTTATGGATGCCGGCACTCTAGTGAGGATGGAGAAGAGATTCACCAGTGTCAATTCAGGGGTGAGTTAGCGTAGTGGTTAGTACAATGCCATTACAGCACTAGCAATTTTGTTTCAAATCCACGGCTGTCTGTAAGGCATTTGTACATTCTTCCCGTGTCTGCATGGGTTTTCTCCATGTGCTCTGGCTTCTTCCCATCCTTCAGAAATGTACAGGGAACTGAGGATAATGGGTGTATATGGGGGATTGGAGAAATTGGGATTGTTCTCCTTTTTTTATAATTTTTAATTTAATACTTAACCGTGAACTACATTAGTAACAATATATACAGATATTCAGCGTTAATATGTACACAGTGACATTTCCCCCTTCCCCCACCCCTATAAATAAATAAACATGATAGAAGAAGAAAAAAGAATAGATTGTGCCATCCAATATTTTATATTTAATTGTTTTCTTAATTGTTACTTATCATGTCAAGAGATGGATGTCAGAAATTGGCAGTTTCTAATAAACTCTATGTATGGTTCCAAAATTTGTTCAAATAAAGTGGATTTGTCTTTTAGGTTGTATGTAATGTTTTTCTAATGGAATACACTTGTTCATTTCTATGTACCAGTTTTGTATTTTTAAGGTTTCTTCCATTTTCCAAGTCATCATTATGTACTTTTATGCTGCGAGTGCAATCATAATAAATCATTTTTGAACCCTGTCTAATTTTAGACCTAGTTCTTTATCTTTTACGTTGTTCATCAGGAAGATTTTAGGGTCGTTTGTTACCTTATTTTTTTAAATTCTATTTAATGTTAAGTTTAAATCCTCCCAAAAGATTTTCACTTTTGTACATGTCCAAATTGCATGCATTATTGTACCAATTTCTTGTTTACAACAGAAGCATTTGTTGGATTCCATTCTTTTAACTCTTGAGGTGCAACATATAATTTATGGAACCAATTGTATTGTATCATACGAAATCGAGTATTTATTGTATTAATCATGGCACCTGCACATTCTTTATTCGTATATTCATACATTTAAATCTATTTCCCAACCTTGTTTGGGTTTATATATTACATCATCATTTTCCTTGTATTGTAATTTGCTATACATGTTTGTGATAAATTTTTTTTACGATCACAGTGTCTGTAATTAAGTCTTCATAGCAGCTACTCGCAGGTAATCTTAGACTAGCTCCCAAATTTTCTTTTAAATAAGTTCTCAACTGATAATATGAAAATATTGTAACATGTGATAGTCCACATTTATCTTTTATCTGTTCAAATGTCAATAAATTATTTCCTAAAAAGCAATCTTTTATTCTTTTAATTCCTTTTCTTGCCCATTCCTTAAAAAAATAGATTGTCTATTGTAAAAGGAATTAATGGATTTTGTGTTAATAACATTTTTGATATTTGATCATTTATCATCTTTCGTTCTAGATGTATTCTCTTCTATATTTTTAGTAAATGATGTAATATTGATAGATTGTTATGCTGCACCAGTTTCTCATCCACTTTATAGATTAAGTGTTCAGGGACTTTTTCTCCTAATTTACATAATTCTATTTTGAGACAAGCTGGTTTTCCTCCTGGTTTTTGGAATTACTGAGATTATTGCCATTTTACATGAATCAGGCAAATTCTTGTTTCATAGTTGTTTCATTACCTCTAAGAGGGCAGAATTAGTGGATTATTGAATACATAAAATTCTGTGGGAAATCCATCTTTGCCTTGTGCTTTATTATTTGGCAATGTCATTAGTGTATCGCATAGTTCTGTAATTGTCAGGGGCTTTAGTAGTTTATTTTGATCTTCCAATTGTAATTGGGGTAATTCAATATTTGACAAAAATTCATCTATTTTGTCGCTCTACCCTAGGTTTTCAGTTTGATATAATTGCCTATAAAATTTCTTAAAATTTCCATTGGTCTCTAATGGGTTATATGAGATCTGTTTATCCTCCTTCCTTGTTGCTATAGTAGTCCTTGTTGCTTGTTCTATTTTTAGTTGCCAATCTAAAATTTTATGGGTTTTATCTCTTAATTCATAATATCTTTGTTTTGTTTTCATAATGTTTTTCTTGACTTGGTATGTTTGTAACATATCATACTTTACTTTTTTCTCTGTCAATTCTCTCTTTTTCTCCATATCTTCCCTTTTCATTAAATCTTTCTCTATAGTTACTATCTCTTTATCCAACTGCTTCTTTTCCGACAGTATTCTTTGTAAATCTTGGTTGTATAACTAATTATTTGTCCCCTAATAAAGGCTTTCATTGCATCCCATAATATAAATTTGTCTGTTACAGAATTTGCATTTGTCTCGAAGTAAATTTTAATTTGTTATTCTATGTATTGCTGAAAGTTTTACCTTTTTAACAACATGTGATTCAGCCTCCATCTGTATGTTTTTGGCAGAATATCCTCTAGAGCAATTGTCAACACAAGGGTGAATGGTCTGATAAAAGTCTTGCCTTACATTCAGTCTTTCAAACTCTTCCTTAAATCTCTGCCGACAACAAGAACATATCAATCCTAGAATAGGTTTTATGCCTGTTTGAATAATATGAATAATCTCTTTCTTTTGGATATTGTTTTCTCCCTATATCAATTATTTTCATATCATAAATTTTATGTAAATTTGGCTGCTTTATTTTTTGTAGTTGTCCCCCGGTTTGATCTACTGATGAGTCAAGGTTAAAATTAAAGTCTCCCCCTAGTAAGATATGTCTTTGTGTGTCTGCTATCTTTAAAAAAATGTCCTGCATAAATTCCTGGTCATCTTCATTAGGTGCATAGATGTTTTAACAAGTTCCAAGATTCTGAATAAATCTGGCATATCATCATTACGTATCTACCCACTGGGTCTGTTATTATATTCTCTATTTTAATTAGCAAATTCTTATTAACTAATATATCTACTCCCCTGGCTTTTGAATTGCACGATGCCTGCTACTACATTGACCTACCCAGTCTCTCTTCAGTTTGAGATGTTCTGATTCTATTAAGCGCATTTCTTGTATGAATGCTATGTCTATTTTTTCTTTTTAAATAATGTCAGTAATTTTTTTCCTCTTGATTTGATTGTGAATTATATTTATATGAATTGTCATATTCATCCTATCAATCTGTTTTCACCTCTATTCCACCTCTACAACCCCCATCTCTCTTCCTCTAAAATCACACTTCTGATTGTTCTTATTCTTTACAATACACAATGACACAATTACAAAGAAAATAACAAAAACTTTCAAAAGATTAAAGAATAGTAGTAAAGAAAACAACATTAAATCCCCCCCTTAATGAGTTGCCCTTACCACCTCACAAGACAACCACAAATCACTTTTCTTCATGAGTTGCAGTATATACCGCAAATATCAACAGATTCCTCCTGCTCCCCAAGAGAAATAGCTATATATTTTTCTAAAAAATGTAACAAAGCATTTTTTCTTTTTTTTAAACATCTATAATCCAACTATTAATTTTCAAACTTATTTACATACATTATTTTAACAGTCCTTTTGTTATTTTCCTTACTCTTCTTGTTGTTTATTTGGCAATTGTTCCGCAAAACGATGAGCTTCTGGATCCGAAAACAGTCTATTTTGCTCACCAGGGATAAATACCTTCAAAACTGCTGGATGCCGTAACACAAAATTGTAACCTTTCCTCCACAGAAAAGTTTTTGTCAAGTTAAACTCCGTATGCTTCTTTAAAAGTTCAAAACTTATATCTGGGTAGAAGAATATTTTTCTTCCCTTATACTCTAATGGTTCCTTGTTTTCCTTTACTCTTCTAACAGTCAGTTCCAATATTTTCTCTCTTGTCGTGTATCACAGTAGTTTTACCAATATGGAACACAGTTTCTGCTGTGGCTGCAGCTTTGGTGCCTGTGCTCTGTGGGCTCTTTCAATTTCTATTTCTTCTTGGAGTTCTTCTACTCCCAAAATCTGTGGGATCCATCTTTTTATAAATCCTTCTATATCCGGCCCTTCTTCACCTTCTTTCAGGCCCCCCATTTGTATATTATTACGTCTTACGTCTGCTAATGTTTTCTAAAATGTCAATTTTCTGGTCCAATAAGTCATGTGACTTCTTAATCTCCTTATCTCTATCTTCCAGTTTTTTCTTAATTCATTCACCTCCCTGCTCGCAGACTCCGGTAAGGCCTTCTTTTTTTTCCCAGTGATTTCTTAGCTTCTTCTTTACTTATAGGCTGTATAGGCTTTTCTTTCTTCGGAGCCATCTTCAGGCTCTTCTTGTATTGTTTACTTTGCAACTTTTTAAATGTTTTATTTCACAGCTTTGTTCTCTGTCTTTTTTTTTCAACTTTCTCTGCGGAGGCCTGGTTTTGGAATTGTTCTCCTTGAAATAGAAAAGATTGTGAGGGGGCCCAGTATTCAAAATGATGAAGTTTATAAAGAGAATAGATAGAGAAGAACAGTCTAATTGGGAGTGAGGCCAAGAATGAAGAAGATTGGCATAAAAAAATCTTCCTCACAATTTCCCTGCCATTTTTAACAGATCACCTTGATTTAAAGAGGTATAATTTAACCTAATTAGGACATTGCAATTGTAGTTTTAGTTGAAAAGTTTTTAGAGAATTGAACTTGGTTAACTTTGATTCAGATAGAAATAATAATGATTCAAGGACCAATGGTAACAAACATTACAGGTTTTAATCTTCCATCCATTGAATGCATTAACTTGAGGTGCTTCAAGAGGACAGCCAACGGTGTATTGAAGCCCCATCACCCTGGTCACAATCTCTTCTCACTGCTCTCTTTGGGCAGAAGGTACATAAGCCTGAAGAACAGCACCTCTATTCAAGAACAGTTTCTTTCCCTATCAGGCTCTTGATTCTCCACTTGTTTTACTAATCAGGGACTGCTCCAAAAGGATCGACTTTGCTATTGCAAGGTCATTATTTTCACTAGAGTAACCACGAATATTTATTATCTATTCATTTGTTCTATTTATTTCCTCTTTTTAATTTAATTAAGTGTACTATTGTTATTTTAGTTGCTTTTATAGATTTTAAAAATAAACTACCTGTTCAGCTGCAGAAAATAAGAATTTCAGTGCATATGTACATTGGAAAATATATATGACAATAAACTCATTAACATTACCCCTTTTTTTATTTTCCTCTCCCTTAAAGAAAATTGGGAGTAATGTGTTAATGGGTTATTAATCTGCAATCACTAACGTCAAAATTCCTGGTCTTTTCTTGTGGACTGAATTGTTTAGTTCTAACCTTAGTCCTTCTGTTTCCTATTTTTGGTGGTGAATATATCTAGATTAATACTCCTTAAAAAATGTAACACGTTTCATGATGTGATCTTCTCCTTTTCTAAAGTTACCTATGGTAAAGCATACACTCAAATTGATCTTCTGGCAATCAGCAAGAATGATGTGATCAAATTGGCAGAGCAAATGATCACAATGAGGAATTTCGACTAACTTCAAATCAGGAAGTAGAAAAAAATACAAAATAAAAGCATTTATTTTAAACATTTGAGAGGGGGAAAAATAAAGTGTACATATATATTTGTGTGTGTGTGTGTGTGTGTGTGTGTGTGTGTGTGTGTGTGTGTGTGTGTGTGTGTGTGTGTGTGTGTGTGTGTGTGTGTGTGTGTGTGTGTGTTTGTGTTCGGTAGTCAGGGGATTGTGTTCAAGAGCCATGAGGTAATGTTGCAACTCTATAAAATTTTGGTTAGGCCATACTTAGAGTGTTGAGTTCAGTTCTGATTACATCATTATTGGAAGGATATGGAAGCTTTGTACAGTATGCAGAGGAGGCTTACCTGCATGCTCCCTAGATTGGAGAACATGTCTTATGAAGAAAGGTTGACCAAGCAAGGACTTTTCTCTTTGGAGCTATGGAGGATGAGAAATTTAATAGAGGTTATGAGAGGCATAGATAGAGTGGACAGCTAGCACCTCTTTTCCAGGCCAGCAATGGCCAATACCAGAGGATATCAATTTAAGGGAAGTAGAGGAAAGTTTCATGCAGATGTTAGAAGTTTTTTTTTCCACGGAGATCGGTGGATGCCCAGAATACACTGCCAGGTCAGGTGTTGGAGGCTGATACAATATGAATTTTAAAAAAATTCTTAGATTGGTACATAGATGTAAGAAAAATTGAAGGTAAAGGACTGAGAAGGACGGAAGGGTTAGATTGATCATGGAGTTGGTTTTTAAAGGATCCCAACTGGGCTGAACTGATCTAAACTACTCATAAATGTTAATAGCTTTTTTTTAAAAATTACAACCACATAGATTTTTTAAGGGCAGAAAGTTTCCTAAACATAAATTATGTAATGGAAACCCTTTAAAAACAAGTTTTATTAAATAAATAGCAACATTTTGAGCATATTTTATAGATATCTATTCATAAATACCTATTTTTTTTGTAATTTCACTGGTTTATAAATATCACCAGATCACAAGAAAAAAAGAACAGAGGAGGCCATTTGGCCCATCAAGTGCGCTCTGTGAAACCTCCCTGAGCGAAACTGTTCTCACAACTCATTCCAAGTTCTGGCCTTGTCCCCATATCCCTTGATATCCTGACTAATTAGATACCCATCAATTTCCTCTTTAAATTCCTTCATTGATCCTGCCTCCACAGCTGCATGTGGCAACGAATTCCACAAATCCACTATGCTCTGTGAGAGGTTCACAAAACAATGTACCAAATAGTAGAGCAGGGAATAACTCTGAGCAACTTCTAGACTGTGATATTAAAATTCCCATACTTAGTCTAGAACTGTCTCACCGAGTGATGATGGTGAATGCAAATGTTATTATTAACTACAAAATCTGAGCCTATGATTTAAGGTGTAATGTAACACCTTGACATTGTCTGAATTATCAGTCAAAATTGGAAAGAATTAGCATAGATTTCATAGATCAGCCATCTTTAACAATATTCATCATTTTCTGTACCATGCCACGATTATGTCCAATATTAAATAATAGGAATATTATCTAATATCATAGTTTTGCTATAGACTGCTTCTAATTTTGATTATACTAGAGATCTGTAAAAGTGTGGCACCAACAGCAAATATTTGCATTCAAGCATGCATTTTGTATTCCATGGGGCATTGCACGTTCACTTAGATATTGACATTGATATTTACCTCTAACATGTTATCATGCCTCCTCTGACATATTCAATTACCTCAATTTTTTCTCTCTCTGCACCACATACTGCTTTACCTGTCAGGAAACTGAGCTAAAAAGCTGCTCCTGGGCCTTGAGTATTGTTCTATAATACTGCGATATTTGTCAGAGAACCTGAGGAATCTCCTTGTCCTATTTACCCATTTTTCAAGGTAAAAATTTCACATCCTAGAAGATATGCACTTAAAGTAGGGTGGGGAGGAGGAATTTTTTAATGAAATGTGCAGGGCAAGTGTTTTTTTACACAAAGAGTGGTGTATGGGCTGCCTCAGGTAGTGGCTTCGAGATGGATAAATGAATATGGACCACGTGTCAGAAGCAGAGTTTTAGTTTAATTTGGGCATCATGATCAGCACAGAAATCATGGGTCGTAGTGCCCATTCTTATACTGTATCTTTGATGTATTGATATCTTTCCCTACAAGGACCAGATGGGCCTAGTTTATTCATTACTAAAATGCAAGAACAACTGCAGATCCAGGAGCCTGTGTGACAAACTTTATAAACATCAGTCAAGAATGTTCTATTTCCAATAATGAACACTGGAGAGTTTTGGAGTTTTAAAGACAATTCATCTCAGAAACACTTACTACTGTTGCTTGTGGGAATTAAATTATATTCATGTAGTCTTCTTCTTTGGCTTGGCTTCACGGACGAAGATTTATGGAGGGGGTAGATGTCCACGTCAGCTGCAGGCTTGTTTGTGGCTGACAAGTCCGATGCGGGACAGGCAGACATGGTTGCAGCGGTTGCAGGGGAAAATTGGTTGGTTGGGGTTGGGTGTTGGGTTTTTCCTCCTTTGTCTTTTGTCAGTGAGGTGGGCTCTGCGGTCTTCTTCAAAGGAGGTTGCTGCCCGCCGAACTGTGAGGCGCCAAGATGTACGGTTTGAGGCGATATCAGCCCACTGGCAGTGGTCAATCATGTATGTAGTGAAATTAATATCATTTTGAGAACCATAGACCTAATCCCTTCTTTTCTCCTGTTTTTGAATTTATACAAGACTGCTCATGCTTCAGCTCAGAGCTTCATTATGCTGTATAGAGTATTATGTTGGAACTTTATGCAATTTTAACCCTGCATATTTTAATAATAATTAATTTATTGTCATAAACATTGTACAATGTACATGTGCACAGAAATTCTTACTTGCTGTAACTGAACAGGTATCTGTAAAAAAAAATCTATAATAATAAACTTAATTGAATTTTAAAAATAAAATAATGCAAGATAAACAGTTATCCTAGAGCAAAGCAAATGATGCAACAGTACAAACAGTCCTTTTGTGCTGTCAGCTCAGTACAAAGGGGAGGTTCAAGAGTGTAGTAACTATTGGAAAGAAACAGTTCTTGAACCTTAATGTGCTGGTAGGTAACAGTCAGAAGAGGTTATGACCATGGTGGTGGGATCATTTATTACATTAGCTACTTTCTTGAGGCCCATTACATGTTCTTCCCATTTGTTTCAGACACAGACTAGCTCCACAAGGAGTCTTCAATTGGACTGGTGCAGGCTTCTGAGCAAAGGCCAATGGGGAAATGTTTGAAAAGGTGATTAAGAATTATAGCCAGGGGTCTGGCTCGAAATGTGCCCATTCTTTATCTCCATTGAGGCTGCTCGACCAGTTGAATTATTACAGCAGACTCTTTTTACAGGGGAATAAATAGAATGGGCCTTTGCTTAGACAATGTGTTGATCGGTTCATGACTTTCTTGCCCTGACATGTGTGGGCTTGTGTTAGTGGGAAAACTACTTTTTTACTTGACAAAATTATCTTGATCGCATGGTACAAGACAATGTCACAAATCTAGTCTTCACTCATCGGAAATCACATTCTCCCAGCATCCAAGGAACAGGAAGAGAACTATTTCCTAATATTCCATTTTCAATCCATTTTCACCTGAGGAAAATTGGTCAGTAATGTTTAGAGAGGCTTGGTCAATATCCATTCATTGCAATGTGATTGATATTGATGGATAAGTATAGTTACAAGATATGCCTATGGGAATTCATTAAGTCATTCTAAAAGATATTTGCTTCATTAGTGGTTTTTCACCCAGTGTGAAGTTAGGTTTAGGCCGGTTCACTGATGACTCTCTGGCATTCAGAGCATTAACAGTGTTTCCAATATTAAAGCAACTCATATTCGTTTTCAGGAAGAACTTGATAACATCCAATCTTGGGTTGATTACATCTACACGCCAGTTAATGACCACCTCCTCCTGATCTTCAACATCATTATAATTGCCAAGTCCCCATCATTAATGCCTTGGGCAGAATGATGCATGTTTGCAGGTGGGAGTCACAAAATATTATAAACTGAGCAAAATACAAGTTGCTGTGGTGGGAAATGGAGAGTCCATGTTTCAGGTTGGCCCCCATTTTTTTGCTCCAGATTCCAGCATCCACAATCTCTTATCTCTTGATCATAAATTAAACTGGATCAATCATTTCCACACCATGATTGTGAGAGCAGATTGATGATTAGTTATTCCGCAATGAGATCTCACCTCTTGGCCACTCCAGGTCTATTTACTAAAGGGGAAGCATTGGCCACAATTTGAAAGAGCAACCACAGCAATACATTGAAAAAGTTAATTAAAAATGAGGAAAAACAGCTATTTTTAATTGGATTCTGCCACTGGACCAAATCCCACTATTGCCAGCATAAGGTAGCTGCTGTACCACCTTTAATGAAACATGGCACACTTACAGAATAAACAAGTTCCTTTAAAATGAGAATACTTGTTTCAGAATAAATTGTATAAATAATTGTAAATTACAGGTATGGTATAATAATAATCTTCAAGAGAAGCAGTAAATATCAGAAATGAATGTAAGAAAAGGATGAGGAGCAGTGAAAAGATAATGTCAGAAACATTAAAATATACTGTATGTACAAAAATGCCAAATAAATTATTACATGCAGGACAGAATCCTTAATGGTAAGGAAGGAAAGACAGACAGAGTCATAGAGTCTTACTGTATGGAAACAGGCACACAGACCCAGCTTGTCCATACAAAACAACATTTGTACTTAATTTAGCCAAATGCAGCACCTTACACTTCTCCAAGTTGAACTGCATCTGTCATTACTCAGGGCAATTCCCCATCTGATCTAGATATCATTGCAAACAGTTAACCAACTTCACTGTCCACCATAGCACATATTTTTACATCATCAAGAAACTTGCTCACCATGCCATAAACATCTTGGACCAAATCATTTTTGTATATTACAAAATGCAAGGGTACTAGTGCCGAACTCTGAGGCACTCCACTAGTCACAGCCCTCCAATCTGAAAAAAGATGCCCTCTATCACCACTCTGACTCTAATCACTAAGCCAATTTTTATTTAGTTGGCTAGATGACCTCCTATTCCATGTGCATTAGCAAAATAAATACCTTTGCCCTCAACTATCCCCTACCAATTTTGTGAAACATGATTTCCCATGCACAAATCCACGCTGACTCTCTTTAATTTTACCCTGGCCATCCAAATGTTGATAAATTCTAATTTTCAGTATCTTCTCCAGCAGTTTCCCTACCACTGACTTAGTTACCAGGGCAGTGAACTGGGATTCACTAGTAGTATTTTGCTGATGGCTGACCTCACCATTTGCTCCCGTATAACCCTGGTTTCCCGCCTAAACCCAGAACCCTTCTGAACACTACTGTGAGACCCTAACCATTGTTATAAGCTAATAAAAGCATTTGTTCTCCCTCCAGTCGTGAGAGCTTTTATTCACTCTCCAACCAGATTTTCCTTTCAGTCCTTTTAAAATACCAACACATTTGCCATCCTCCAGTTGTGCAAATTTTTCATGTCCTCATTGTCTGTCAAGAACACAACAATTTCCCAAATTGAATTATTAAAGTATTTTCAGAGATTTAGCAAATATTTATCTTCACAACTTATCACAGTGACAGTCACAAGTAAATTCTAAACTGGTTAAAATCAAATTATGGGAAATAGTTAAATAAAAATAGAACAATGAAAGGTGAGGTTAAGCAAATGTGTTAAGATCTGAAAGTTCCTTGGGAAAAATAGAAAAGATGATGATACCCTAGAAAGGAAGCTATAAATTCTTTAGGTCTACACCAAGTTCAGGGCCTGGTCCAAGTTCAGGGAAATATATGGACAAGAGACGTTTGATGTTGGGGTTTCAGTTGTGGATAAAGAGTGGGAAGTCACTGGTGATGGTGGCAGATCTTTGAATCACTGGTTGGATGTGGGATATTGACTGCAGGGATATGCACAGTGAGCTCATAATAGTTTGCATAGGAGGGGGGAGAACCATGTATTGGGCAATCAGTGTCTGGAGAGGAGGTATCAGATGGTCAGGTGATCAGTGGGCGAGCATCATGTTGTGGATAATTTGAAAAGGGTAGTCGAATGGTGGTTTGTATGATCAATGGAAAACAATGGGGCAATCAAAAGAGGTTCAGGGAAGGATTACAAGGTTGGGGGAGTTGGTGTCAGTAATGTGGGCTCCAAAGTAGATCCAATGACTAAATCATCAAAACAAACCCCATTTGAGCCAAGTTCACAGCAGCAGGCTAGGAACGCATCAGGCAGGCTTTCTTCATACAGCTTAAAAACAAATTGCAGCCTGAAAAACTGCTTTGGTCGCATGACTAACAACAAATGCACTTGATCAACGTGACATAATTCTTCCCAATATCCTCTTAAACAAGCATACCAAAAGGTTGATCTGCGCTAGCAAGTTTTAAAGAAGGAAGTACCCAGATGAACATTTGGAGAGATGTGATTTGACCTGGATTTTTGTCATTACATTACACACACACAAATACACACACACACACACACACACACACACACACACACACACACACACACACACACACACACACACACACACACACACAGATTTGTATATTAATTAAAATGACTGAAATTTTTGTCTTCTCATATTTTTGTGAAATGTTTGAAGCAATGGTTAAAGCTTGTAAAACAAATAAATACAGCTCAGGAGCAAGTGTTTGCACAAGGCTACACAAATACCTCCTTTGAAAACACAGTTGATATCCTATTGATCATTTTGTAGTTCCTATTGATATCAGTACAAAATTAGGTTTGAAAGTAATTTCAGCTAAACTTATTCCACGGTGAAATAACAGTAGTAGATTAGATGTTAATTAAAGATTCTCTTGATCTTGAATTCTTATGTAATCAATGGAAAATGAAATCAAATGAAGTGTTCAATGCATGCCAAGCAATTTCTACCAGTTTTCCACAGACAAATTAATTTCCATTTTGTATTATTGCTGATATATTGACCGAAATCATAGATGCCATCTTAAATTACCATACCATCACCTCAGGATGCAAAAAGGTATCATAAAATAAAAATTAACCATTGTGGTGCACTGTTAGACAGAATCAGACACACACAAGATAAAGACTGTACACAGGCTTTAATCCACAAAGACTTCCACAGAGCCAGGCTGGCTGTGGCTGCAGCAATTCAGTGTGAGGCCTCGGAAGGCCGGCACAGGCTAATATCCCGGAGGGTGATTGATCCATTCAGGCCGATTGATTGGCAGCTGGCCAGGTGTTGTCCTGTCCCCTTGCACTCCTGCAGGTACAGAGGTTTCCCCCTGCAGTAGGCCGGTGATGTACCACCACAACCATATTGCAATGAATTCCAAAGTACAATGGAGCAACAAATAGAGCTTCTGCCTCACAGCTTCAGCGATTTTGACTGTATGAATTGCCTCTGGTGCATTGTGACAGCCCACACCGGCCGCCCCTGCCCCGACATCCCCTACCGGCCACGCCTATCCTGACATTCCCCCACCGGCTGCCCCTCCCCTGATGTTCCCCGCCTGCCGCCTCGCCCCACTGCCCGACAGTAGCACCCCGCCCTGCTACCTGAAGCCCCCCTCCCTGCTGCCCAACAGCCACCCCGTCCCGTTGCCCAACAACCCCCCTCCCCACTGCCTGAAGCCCCCTCTCCACAGCCTGAAAGCCCCCTCTCTGATGTCTGACAGCCCCCGCCCCACTCCCTGAAGTCCCTCTCTCCACTGCCTGACAGCCCCTCCCTGCTGCCTGACAGCCTCCCACCCCACTGCCTGAAGCCTCCCTCCCCACTGTCTGAAAGCCCCCTGCCCTGTTGTCTGACAGGCCCTGCCCTTCTGGGGAGGGGAAGTCAGCAGTACATTGGGGCAGGAGCAGCCAGCAGGGGATGTCGGGCAGCGGGGAGGGGAGCTGTCAGGCAGTGGGGCGGGGGGCTGTCAGGCAGCAGGGAGTTGGGTCATCGGCTGATAGAGTCATCAGGCTGCCCCCAGGCAGCCGGATACAGCGGTTGCACATTCAGGTGCCTCGGTGGAGCTCGGCAATCCACCGATTATCCTTCCCGGAGGAGGGTTGGTGTCAGCGTCTCAGAGGTGCATTCAGCACATTCATGTGGGTACTTCATCAGCCGCATAAGGGTGGAATATGTAACTTTACTTTGGGGTATTCTGACCACTTGAAAGAGCCTATTGTTATCCAATTGACTGCTCTTCATACAGGCCAATTTCTCTACTCAACGTTGACACTAACACTCTATCCAAAGAACATTCTATTCATCGTAGACATGAAAATATTTTGCCATTTATTATATCTGATGATCAGACTGGATGTGTGATATCTCTGGATCCAGAGAATGTTTTTATTGGGTAGAATGGAATTATTTATTTAAGACTTCAGAAAAAGATTTAATTTTGGGGCTGACAATGGATTAAATTACTATATCTATTCCCTTTTGCCTGTGTTTTTTCTAATGTTCAGAATTCTAATCCATTGAAACTTCAGCATGGATCCAGACAAGGGTGCCCTTTAGTCCATTGCTTTTTGGCCTGGCTCTCGAATCATTAACTATCGCTTTTTGAGAATCTAATGATATTACTGATATTTTAAGGAAGGGAACAGTCCACAAAGTTTCACTTTATGCTGATGCTTTATTTCTTTTTATTTCTAATCTTGAGGCTTAATTTCCTTCTATGTTTTCTTTACTTTCTAATTTTAGTCAATTTTCAGTTTATATGTTAAATTTACATAAAAGTGAACTTTTTCCTTTGAATAATTTGGCACCAATAAACATTAACTTCCCTTTTAAGAGTGTCATAAATCAATATATTTATTTGGGTGTATCAGTTACTAAAATTATAAACATTTATTCAAAGAATATTTTCTCACTTTAATAAAATACATGAGAGGGGCATTATCAAATTGGTTGCCCCTTTCATTATCGTTGGTTGGTCGAATCAATTAAATAAATATTTTACCTAAATTTATAAACCTTTTCAGGCTTTGCCTGTTTTTATTCCTGTCTTCTTTATATTTCCTTGATTCAATCTTATCTTCTTATGTATGGAAAAATAAACATCCTCGCCTAAACAAAATCCATTTACAGAGTAGATGTGAATAAGATGTTTCCCTTGTTGAGTGAATCCAGTACAAGAAGGCAGTCTTAGAATTAAAAGGTACCCATTTAAAACAGAGATGAAGAGAAATTTCTTTAGCCAGAGGGTCATGGATTTATGGAATTCATTGTCACATACAGCTGTGGAGGCCCAATCATTGGGGGATTTTAAAGAGGAGATTGATGGGTATCTAATTAGTAAAGGTATCGAGGGATATGGGGAAAAGGCCGAAATTGGAACTAGGTGAATGGTTTGGCTCAGAGTGGAGTTGAGGAGCAGACTTGATGAGCCAAATAGCCTACTTCTGTTTTTCATCTTGTGATCTATATTTTATCTGGAAGATTGAGTACATCTAATCACATTAAAAACATTTACATCAAATGAAAATAAGACATAAAAGGTTGCCACATATCTGCAAATTTCACTGATGAATCAAATACATGATATCTAATTTTTTTCTAAACTGAAAAACTGTTGGAGGTCTAGAGTCTTTCCATTTGAATAAGATGACTCTTTTAACCAACAATGTAGAGAAGGCCACAACCCGTTACACAGGTACAGAAAAACTCCCTATGTCTGATTCAATAACCCCAAAAAGAGCAGATATTGGATTGGGTCACAGCTCCACCAGAAATACAATTGAAAAGATATCAAAAATTTCCTTCCAATAGATTTCTAAAGATGGACAAGACCAAAACATATGTGTCAATGTAGCAATATCAAATTTGCATCTGTCACAAGTAGGAGAAATGTTAGAAAAGATACAAGCCAGCTTATAACGGTTCAATATCTAACATTTATGACGTGTTGTTGGGAATGGGAGGTTTCCTTAGATAAAACTTAAAAAGCCTGGGAACAGGACCTACAGCTTTTAATCTCTGACGAAAGTTGGAATGTAATTTTTAAATTGGTTAATGCCTCATCTTTATGTGCTCATCACTCCCTCCTACAATTTAAAGTAGTCCACTGGATTCACATGTCCAAAGTCAAACTATCTTGCTTTTATGTGGATGTATTTTCTCACTGTGATAGATGCAACAATGGAGATGCGTCACTAATTCATATGTTTTGGACATGCCAGAGTGTTCAGAATTACTGGATGAAGTATTTCATTTTTTGTCCTGTACTTTTTAAAGTTAATTTTAAGCTTAATCATTTAACTCCCTTGTTTGGTATTGTTGGAGAGAGTGGTATAATTTTAACGGCATCTGATTTGCATGTATTAACCTTTATTTCTCTTATGGCAAGCTGAGCAGTGTTGCTCAAATGGAAGAACATTGCTCCACCTACTCATGCTCAATGGCTACATGACATCATGTCATGTTTAAATTTAGAGAAGATTAGATGTTCAATTTCTGATCTGAATTTTTCAAACATTGCGGGGACCCTTTTTGAAATTCTTTGATTATCTTTGATTTGTTATTAATGCAGAAGGGTTGACTAATAAGGTAATTTATTACTCCGATAAGGATTTTTTTTACTCTCTTTGTCATACGGCTTTGTTTTTAGTAATGGGCTTTGATTTTCTTTTTATAATAAAAAATTATTATTATAATTTGTTTGATTGAGAGTGTGGGGTACCTTGGATGAACTGGTATGATCCAAGTGTAATGTTTTTTTTTAACTTTTAATATGTATTTTATGCACTATGTATTTTTCTATATGGAATTTCAATTTCAATAAAAATATTGAAAAAGAAATTAGTCATTGTAAGTCACTATTTCATAGTGGATGAGCTGTAGAATCTGGTGGGGGAGTGGGGAGGTTCATTGGAATCTGGGGGAAGTAAAGTAAGAGTCATGTAAGTGGGTTCTTGATGATCAATGCAGCCTTGATGGGCCAAAGGATTTTTGCTGTGCTGGATGACTCCATAAATTTCTTATTCTTCAGTGCAATTTTGTCTTTTTTTTTAAATTGTAGCTTTCCTTTTCACACAATGTCACGCGTCTGGTTCATCAGTGTATTTTTCTACATTCATGCTCAATGTAAAATAAATTATGCAAAGATGATATGGAAATCTAACATTGGTGTATGAATTTCAGCACTGTTTTCACCAATATTTTTACATTTCCAAGGTGTGGTTTACTACTGAGCAGATCAGGCTGGATGATTTTCCATGGAAATAATTATTCCAGTCAGTTTAATCCAAGTCCAAATATTTGATATTTAGTGACATTTTCCAAAAGGAAGAGGATTAAAAACCCAAAACGGAATTATCACAATTAAGAAAAAGCACAGACATCTTGCATGCAACTGATTTTGTTAAATAACACAAGGAAGAGAGCGCCCTGGGGCACGTTTCAAACTTGCCCACTCCGTGTGCCAGCCATCTGTATTCATTTAAAAAAAAAAGAACCTCATCTTCTCAGGTTGCAGGGCTGAGTGTGGGCTCTGTACTGGACCTAAACTTTCTGCCAGGACCTTCTCAAACCCAAGAGCATCTGTTGATCCCTCCAGAGACATAATCGCACCAGCTGCAAGGATGCATGTTTAGTGTTTCTTTTCATTTAGTGTGAAAGATATTGAACAGAAATATTCAGAAGCTTAGGAGGGAGTAAAAAAAAGTTAACGGGAAAATCAGTGTTGAAAATAAAAACTGGAAAATATCCATAAATTAAACCGAAATCATTTGTGATGCTGGTAATTTCCCACATTGTACACAATTGTTTATTAGAGTTACTTCAATAACTTATAATGTTGTGGAATTTTGTACTTGTCAAGTCAAAATAAAATAGTAAAGTGAGTGAATCTAATATATACCTGTATTCATTCTTCTTCAATGTAAAGAAAAGTAAGAAAAAAAACATGATCATAATTAAGACCAAACTTCATTGATTTTAAATATTTTATCAAAAGTCCTGGGAATAATCTAAGTTAACTGTAAATGTATACTTTAGTATGCATTTTTGGTGACTTTTCTTTTAAAAATACTAGATGTTGTGTAAATTCAAGATCTCCTTAAAACTATTGCAGCCAGTTCTGCTGGGTAATGATTTTGCTTTCAATCATTTTAATGAGGATATGGTTCAAGACAAACAACTAAGCATGCTTCCTTAATTTAAAAAAGGAATATTGTTGAGCATGGATTTTTATGCTACTTGATATTCAGTACACAAATACATGTATCGTTTACACTGAAATCTTTCCAATTAGAGTGTCTGCTCCAGCCAGTTTTGTGTTGAACAAGAGTATCATTTCAAATGAAAATAAAATTGAAATCTATCAATGTTGTAGTGTAAAAAAAATCTTCACAGCATAAAACTTATTTACTTCTTAAAATAAATGTCTTCTTGAGGACAAAATTATAAGTTTGATTTTCTTTTGCATGAGTGGTGTTCAATCACCCATATTCATTCACTTAACAGAGCAAAAGCATTATTTAAGATAAAGGCAAACGTTTGCTGCTCACCTGGTGAAAACATAATCGAATGACCTCAATTCATTGAACTGTATGAAAGGCTCTGATTTAGAAAGCCATTTATTTCTTGGGGAGAATACAGCTGAGTGTAAGTAAAGAGTGAAAAATATCAGTGGAGGTCAATTTAGTAAATTAGGGAAAGCACTGGCTAATTTGAAGAGAAGATAGTGGTTTATTATGAAATCTTACTCTGGAGAAAATGAACCAGAAACATTAATATCTCCTGTCATTGCTATTTAATATATAGATACAGGGACCAACAGAATAATAACTTCTAGAGTTTATTTTTAACACTAATTTTGGGATGTTAAAAATAGGTTAATTGCATAAGAATGTGTTTCAGACAAGAATAAGTTTGTAAACACACCATAGGAAAAACCCTTCCATTACCAAATGGGGAACTGTTTTAAGAATATTAAATGTACTGAAATAATCTATTTTGGAGCAGCTGTTCAAATAATACAATTAAGAAAGGGAAAATGAGAAAATAAAGAAAGTACATTGGATTTTTGACAGATTGCTATCAAATGATTATTAATTGTATTTTAGTGAATATAATACAAATGCAGAAATATATTATTTTGATGGAACTTTAGTACAAGAACAAATTGATGACTGATACTTTAAGTAAAAATACAGTTTTCATTCCAGACTTGAAATTATTCATATTTAGCTTTTGCTTTCAGTTTCTTTCATTGTATGAATATTTTCAGTGACAAAAAGAAACCAGAAACTCAATGGGAATATTAACCACATTCAGCAGATTGGAAATAAAAAGAGGAATTAAATGTGTGAGTATTGATAATGCTGAAGTTTTAGATTCACATTTTATGTTAAAGTGGAAATTTTATAATGTCAATATATTTTCAAACAAAAGATTTCATTTGTTTTCTACATTACTATAGCATTTAATTATTACATTTTGAAAGCATTTCAGACAAGATTGTATATTTAGTAAGCTGTAAATATTTATAGTTTCAGAATCTCTTAAAATAAATAATAGGGTTTACTGTTACAAATTGCAGGTATTTCAAGGAATCACAGTTGTGTGCAGAACCACTAATCAATTTTCGAAAGTCCAGTTTGATATCTTGTATTTTCTTAAATTTAGCATTTGTGTTGTGTTAAACTTTAATGAAAGCATTAAAACAATAATTATACAATGCCAATATAGAGAAAGCTTATATTTTTAGTTTTATATTTTATGCGATTATATGCAACATGAATGCTCATACTGTATTTGAAATACTACGGACTAAAAAAAATATAAAATGTCACATCCGGATCTTAGAGATGCATAGATTTTATTGTAGTTACAAAATATTATTGGAGGTGTTCTTGTTAGATACAAGTAATAATCACCAAGACAGTAATTTTGAAATAACCACAGAGGTAACGGATGAGTTATTCATGCAATGATGTACATGCAACTTATCATAAAAGAGCTTCCTACTGCTATTGACTGTGAGTAGAAATCAGTCTGTTTGCTGTCTCTCTCATACTGACTCCTGCCTGCAATCTTAGCCGTATGGAGATCAAAGCTCCCTTGTCTGTTTTGTCAGTCTGAGTGACAGCCTAGCGAACTGCAATTTAGTGCTCAACCTTCAGTATAATAATGATCCCTCTTTCTTAGTTAGATCGGTAAAATCAAAGTGACATTGATTTTACTGCTTATTTCATACCTTCTGAGGGATAGCAGATGACCTTACTGTATTATTAGAACACTTTCAAGCCTACAACTCCTAGATAATAAACATTAATTATAAATTCACCTCTTTTCTATTTTCTGGAAAAAAAACATACTTCTAATTTAACATATAAATATAGTAACATTTCAGTATCTTGTCTTAAGAATGTTTTACTGAACTTCAAAACCACATTCTTTTCACATCATTGGGAATATCTAGATAAATCATCACACACTTTTGAAATGATTCTATATTTTTTTCTCTAAAAGCAAAAAATATTGTCAACATTGCTTTAATATGGTGCAGCAAGTAAGGTGTATGATGGAGGTCAGCAATTCTCAAAGGGGCCCTGTGTGCCCCCCCCCCCCCCACCATGGCCACAGCACATTTAAGTAAAAGCGCTGTTTTCTTTTCACCTCACTTAGCATAATTTTTTTAATGGTTTTTATGTAGTCAGTAGGATAAAAGTACAGAAGAAACCAAAACTTGACTGCTTCACAGAGAAGGGGACCCATAAACTTTGAACAGAGTCCTAGGGGGTCCATTGCCCCCAAAAAAAGTTGAAAATTGCTGGTATAGTTAATCTGTCATGATTGAGATGTGGTGGAGGAGTATACCATTTTAGTTCACTTTTAAACCGTTTTATTTTTTAAAACTCATTCATTATTGCTAGTATTTGCTTAATTAGTAAAATCAAATTACCAATTGAATTGGCTTTGATATATTTTCTTGTCATATAGTGTGAATTTCAAAATATATAACATATTTATGTCTGCATAGTTTTTTTTCCCCAAAATTTCCAATCTGTATTATATAGGACTTAATTTGAGAACAAAAAATAGACTTAGAATTGTTTTGACCGGAAGTAACAAATCTCTTTAGAGGCCTGCAGAGAGAACAATTGAAACATTAAATAATTCTTCTGCTGTACCTGAATGAATGATGGGGGACTGCAATGATAACCAATAATGCAGGTGGTGTTAAAAAAAAATACCTTCTGCAAGGCCACGCACAGACACAGCATAAAATGAGGTGACACAGACTGTTCTTTTGGGTTCTAGTTCTTAACTGGAATGTCTTTCCAACAGCCAAGCCATTCGCAATGCCAACCCACCTCCCCCATTTGAGATCATCTCCTTGGGGTCATATTGGTCCACCCTTTAGACATAATGGGACAGCCGGGACACCCCATTTGCACACATAAACCACGTTAACTTCGAATCCTTATTCAATGATTGAGAAGAAGCTGGTTATTTCGAAAACTATTTCAATCCCCCCCACCCCCCACCCCCGTAAAATGAGGTCCAAGCCCCGCACGCACACGGGCAAGGTTCAGGTCCCTCGGGCTGGGCTCTGTGCACGGTGGAGGCAGATCCTGCTGCTCTGGCAGGATCGGTGTCATCGGACATCAGAAATGGAACGAAAATCATTGTGTGAATCGTGGGTGATTCTTCCATGATCCTTATTCGCCAGTGCGTTCGCATAAGAGACACCCAGACTGTGCCCCATCCTGCAAGTTACCTAGAACAGTTCAAGAGCCACGGGATGATTGAACTCCCGAATAACGTTCACATGTGGACTGAAACAGGCAAAATTAAGAACCTTTGTCATGCAATAAGTCTAAAACCCCAGTTAATACTCGAGCAAAGACGGTCAGATTGTACTGGTGAACATTTTGGTCCTTTTCTGTCGCTGCTTGGTCCTGTGAACCAGAGGCGATCCATAATAGAGTCACTCTCTTCTCGCCTTCATGGCAGACACATTTATATTTCTGTACATGGATACATTTGCAAAACCGAGCACTGAACTTCTTTCTCGAATTCCGTGCGTGCGCGGAGAGACCCTCTGATCCAACTTAATCCAGGAGCAAGACATTTCGTGGGTATGTTGAAGGAAAGGAAAATTACTGACAACGTCTCGGGGACGGGCAGCTTGGGGGAAATGCCATTTAGTTCGTGTTGAAAAGTAGACTTAGACTAGTTATTCGAAATGAAATTGCTGTTAATGACTTAAAGACGGGCGTAGAGACCCCCCCCCCCCCACCCCGGACAGCAGCTGATGCCGAGTCCGCATTATGAAATAGCCCATTCCTTAACAGGTGAGTAGCCACTATTTCTGGCGACCACATTGTTCATTCTTATGTTTCATAACAAGATAAAACGTTTAATATTTCCTAAGTTATACATTTATATTTCATAAATATTAACGGTGCGACGTTAATAAAGATTTTGATTAATAGTCGTGTACAAGTTTGATCAAGTTGACAAAATACTTGTTTAAAATGATAATCGACTGTATCCAGTTTCAATCGTGTTCTTATACATTGATGGCTCGATCATCTACAAAATGATCAGTGTTATTATAAAACACATATTTCCCCAAATGTGGCCGACACCTTTAAACGATACTGTCAGCAATTCCGAAGCCAACCCAAATTTTGATTTTTCCTTTTAAAAAATGGTCTTTGCTCGTCTTGATTGTTCTTAACGTTAATTAATGGCGATTCGATGCAGCAAGGTAGAAGGTTACCCTGCGGGGTAAACTCATCAAGATGTGCTAAAGGTCTGTTTCAGAATTTGTGCCAAGGATGGAAGAGAGGAAAAGAAGGAGGCATTTATTTCATATTCCAAATTCGGAATTCGAGAGCAAAACTTCTCACTTGCTTCCTGCATTTTACGACCTCTGCCCCCGACATGTATTTGGCACATACAAGGTTCTGAAAGGCACTATGTAAATGTAGTTCCAGCGTCTTGTTTTTGAAAGTACTTTTAGAGGTTGCTGTGTTCGTTGTATAAACATTCAAGTCTATCTGCTGTTACCCACCTGTTTAAAAATTTCAGTGTATCTCTGAATTTATCCCATGCCTTTCATTCAGAAATTACTCAATTGCATGGAATATTTCTTTCCCGTGTCAAGCCAATCTGTGAATCTGATTAGATTTGCAAGGCCTTTACTATATCACACCTTTGAAAACGAGAAAAAGCCGCACATTGTACACAGTTTCTCTGCATTTAATTAATTTGTCATCTCTCTTTCAAGGCTTTCTCGTTCTGAAATCTGACCAGCGTTTTCTATATAGAGAGCTTACACCTTCTATTTCCAAAATAAAGCTTTAAAGAGGGCTGTTGAAAACACAAAATAATTTTGCATATTGACCTGTGGTATGTTCTTAAAGAAACAAATACTGATTTTACTTTAGTGATGTGAATATATCCATGGACAGGCAATGTAGCTTTCATCTTATGGTCAAGTTAAAAGAAACAATTGAGACAGGCTGTTCATGACCTTGGGATATCACAAAGCATATCACAGCTCATGAAGTGCTTATAAAATGCCGTAACTTTTGTAGGAAACTGTAGTTAGATTGTTACTTTGAGCTATTCTCTGAAGGAGATGTTAGTTCAATAAATAAGAGTTGCTATTTTCAGCCTTCGGCAATTCCAACAAGGTTTTATAGACCTTGGTGAAGGAAAGCAGTAAATTTGTTTTCTTAAACATGGTGTTGAACAATTTTAAAATTTGCTCTGGATTTCATAGCATAATGCAGAACACATAAATGAAAGAATCATTAACAACACTTATTTAGAGGCTTGATTTTTTTGAAAAAATGGAGGATATTTTAAACTAGATTTCAGCAACAATTAATGTTCAGCCATAGGACACATTATTACTTTATCACATTATAAAAATATTACGTAACTGTTCACATTTATTTGAGCTGGCTTCCTTGTAGAATGATAAAAAGAAAGGATTAATCAATTTTAGTAGGTTATTTTGTGTTAAGATTTGTAGTTTATGTTAAATGCATCTATATAATTCTCAAATTGCACCTACCTAGCTAGTTTTGCATCAATACAATCGAATATCAAATGCATCTTCACACATACATAGCATTGTAGCTGGAATGTCTGGACTTCACTGTGTGACAGATTATGTTGTATTTTGTATTGTGTATAGATATGCTTTAAAGGAGGTAAATTGTGGCAGATTTTTAGTGTAGGTCACATACAAGCACTTCAAAACAGATCTCATTTAAAAGACTGGAGCTCTGCTCAAGCCAGATAGGCCCAGCTCCAAGTGCCTTTGCAAAAGCTTTGAAGAGTGCCCAAGGGACATCACTAATAGATTGTTGTTTTGAAAAGCAACAGATGAAAGAACTCGGAGGATTAGGTCCGGAGCCACAAGCTATCTGAATGCAGTTTGGTGTTCTAAGAGGGTCATGTGGTTTTACAAAGAGAAAAAAAAGGTTATTTTGTGTGTGTGTGTGTGTGTGTGTGTGTGTGTGTGTGTGTGTGTGTGTGTGTGTGTGTGTGTGTGTGTGTGTGTGTGTGTGTGTATGTGCGCGTGTGAGAGAGAGAGAGAGAGAAAGAATGAGAATTCAGTTCTACAGTTGAGCAACAGCAGCTGGGACTGGAACATGGCAAGCTTGCGGAAAAAAACCCATTTTGAACATGGGTTCTGAGTTCTTAGTTCAGCCTGGTCAAAGCCTTTGAGGTCCATACAAGAGGAGAGGACTGGCTGCCTAAAGATTCACTTGAAATAATGGAAACAAAAAGGGACTCTGTGATGGCCTGAAAGAAAGAGGTTATCATCTGGAAAACACCGATGGGGCAGGTTTCTTCGGCAAGACACTGAAATGGCTGATTAGAAACAATCACTTTGTATCCAGCGAACAACAAATCTCTCTCTGAAAACTGACAAGAACCTTCCTGAGTGATTACCATTTACCTTTCAAGCACCAAAGACTGGTGAAATTCTGTGCACAGTATAAGAATTGCCTGATACCAGTGAACTTGGAGGAATGAGAAGTGAGATTGAACTGTGAATCAAATAATATTTCTAAACTTGCACACACACACACACACACACACACACACACACACACACACACACACACACACACACACACACACACACACACACACACACACACACACACACACACGTGCGCTTAAAATTAAAAGGGTTTAAGTTAGGCAAAGTAAGTTAATAGTAATAAGTTAGAGTTTGATTCTGTTTTCATGTTTAAAGATCATTAAAAGCAACTTTTGTTTAAGTAACCATTTGTCTTGGTGAATTTCTGTTGCTGCTGGGTTTTGAGTCCTCTGGACTTGTAACATCTTTGGGGGCTCATATTTTCAGATAGAAAATTAGAGTTTTGGGATCTTAAACTTTTGGAGTTTTTGTAATTTATTAGTTAATTGGTTTTTCCAAGCTAATTTAAAGCTTGTGTGTGTGGAGACACAGCAGCAATGGATGGTAGTATATTTTTGTCACAACCATCACCTGCAGAGTTGCAGAACAAGAGAAAAGAGAAAAGATGGTTATTTCTTGGCATTAAAGCTGATTGAAGTCAAGCATTGGTTGAGAAAAATACAAATACAGAGGATTATAGTGAAATATTATATAGGTGAGGGAAAATTTGTCAAGAAAGACAATTTTCTGGAGGATAGATCTTTTGAGTTGCAATTGGAGTTGGAGAAATTGAGGGTGTTGGAGGCTGAGAAACAGAGTATATGAGGCAGGGAAGGTAAAAAAAAACTGAGGAAATTGAAGAAGAGAGGATATATGAGTTAGAGGGGGCTGAAAAATGGAGGGAGGAAATTGAAAGGGACAGATGGTTTCAATTAGAGAAGATCAAAATTGAGATGAAGGGAAGCAAGAGAATTAAGGCTATAACTCCTGGGGAGAGGTTTTTGGCAAGTAGAGAGTTAAATCTAGTTCCTCCTTTTGATGAGGGAGCGATATTTTCAGCTTTTTGAAAAGATTGCTGAGTGCTTGAAAAGTACAAATTGCATCCTCTAGATTGACTACAGAGCAAGTGGCAAATTATGATACTGTTAAACAAGCAGTACTGAAAGCTCATGAGTTGGTTCCAGAAGCATATAGGCAAAAATATAGGAGTTTGGTGAAAACATGGAACCAATCTTATATGGATTTTGTTCTGGGAAAATCTGTATGTCTTAACCATTGGTGCACCTCAGAAGGAATAAATAATTATTTTGATAGATTAAGGGAATTGATATTAATTGAGGAAATGAAAAGGAGATTAATTGAGGAGATTAAATTATACCTGGATGAGAGAGACATGGGGGGGTTGGCAGCAAATGGCTAGGTTAGTGGATGAATATGCCCTGATTCACAAAAACAAATTTTAGATTAGTAAGCCTGTTCAGAGTGTTAATGTGGAGCAGACTAGTAAACCTGAAAATAAGTCTGGAGAGAATGTTAAGAGAAAAGATTAAGGTAAGGTGGGAAAGGACAGAACTTTTGAATTTGTGTGTAATTTTTGTAAGAAACCTGGACATGTTATCCCAAATTACTTCGTGTTTGAAAAGGAGGTTTTACCAGAAGCATGTATTCAGACAGTTGAATTTAAGGAGAGCAGATGTTCCAAACCTGGTAAGGGTGTTATGGATGTTTTCAAACATTTTATGTCAGAGGGCCTGTGGTCTTCTAGGCTCGTAACAGCTGTCTGAAGTGCTCATACAGGCAGAACCTTAATCATTTTTTATAAGTAATCGGATGAGTCTTTCAAACCCATAACTTACACCATCATTGACTGAGAAATGGATAACAGTACTAATCCTGGATTATTCAATGGCCTGACATATATGCAGTGGGCTGAATGGCCTCCTGATATGAAAAGAAGATCTGAAGAACTGTATGATACAAGTCATGTGACCAGTTGCCAGACAGAAAATGAGTCTTTTAGCCTGTCTAATTTGTTATTCCATTTTCAGACATCTAAAACTATGATTCATTATTAAACCTTCAGTAGCTGCAGTTCTAAAAATGTCAAAGATTCTACAGTATTTTTAAGGTACTAAAATGTGCAACTATAACTCAGATCTTAAAATTGCAGTCCTCAAAGTTCTAACTGAAATAGTTAGAATCCCTCTAATCCACTCCTTTCTGTTATTCCTCCTTCCATTATTACCATTGATCATAGTGTTGTCAAATTATGTTTAATCCTTAATTTAAAATTATTTTGTTCACCATGCAGAATAATTCTATATCTATATAGAATAGAATATCCATTCAAGTGGAAGGAAAGGGGGCATGGCCATGTGAAGGACCTAGACAGATGTGTATTGGTTGAATTCTCTGTGAAGAGTATTAAGTAGAAGGTCAAAGCTTAAAACCAAGATTTATTTAATCAAAAATAGATAAAACTAGCATGAAGAAACCAAGGCAGCTGAGAACAAAGAACAAAGTCCAAAAGGGAGCAGTGCAAAAATGGCAACAGGACCGGCAAAACCAGGTTAAAACTTGGGAATCAGGTCAAGAGATGAGCATCACCCTGGAAAAAAATTGAGAATTTGAGTAATCAATTCATAAATGTATAATAACATAACATAACATAACAATTACAGCACGGAAACAGGCCATTAGGCCCTTCTAGTCCGCACCGAACCAAACACCCCTTTCTAATCCCACCTCCCTGCACAATGCCCATAACCCTCCATCTTCTTCTCATCCATATACCTGTCCAACCTTTTCTTAAATAATACAATTGACTCCGCCGCCACTATTTCTCCCGGAAGATCATTCCACACAGCTACCACTCTCTGAGTAAAGAAGTTCCCCCTCATGTTACCTCTAAACCTCTGCCCCTTAATTCTTAACTCATGTCCTCTTGTTTTAAACTTTCCTCCTCTTAACGGAAATTATCTATCCACATCCATTCTGTCTATCCCTTTCATAATCTTAAATACTTCTATCAAATCCCCTCTCAACCTTCTACGCTCCAAAGAATAAAGACCCAATCTGTCCAATCTCTCCCCATACTCCAGATGCTTAAACCCAGGCAACATTCTGGTAAACCTTCTCTGCACTCTCTCCACTCTGTTTATATCCTTCCTATAATTAGGCGACCAGAACTGCACACAGAACTCCAAATTAGGCCGCACCAACATCTTATACAATCTCAACATCACCTCCCAACTCCTATATTCCATGCAATGATTGATAAAGGCCAGCATACTAAAAGCCTTCTTCACCACCCTATTCACGTGAGTTTCTACCTTCAGGGAACGATGTACCGTCACTCCTAAATCTTTCTGCTCTTCTGTATTCCTCAATGCTCTCCCACTTACCACATATGTCCTATTCTGATTCTTCTTACCAAAATGAAGCACCTCACACTTATCAGCATTAAATTCCATCTGCCATTTTTCAGCCCACTTTTCTAAGCAGCCCAAATCCTTCTGCAATCCTTGAAAACCTTCTTCATTATCCACTATTCCACCTATCTTAGTATCGTCTGCATATTTACTAATCCAATTCACCACCCCATCATCTAGATCATTAATGTACATAACGAACAACAATGGGCCCAATACAGATCCTTGAGGCACACCACTGGTCACCGGCCTCCAACCTGACAGACAATTATCCACTACCACTCTCTGGCCTCTCCCTTTCAGCCAATGTTCAATCCATTTGACTATCTCAAAATTTATACCTAAAGACTGCACCTTCCTAACTAACCTTCCATGTGGTACCTTATCGAAGGCCTTACTGAAGTCCATATAGACAACATCCACTGCGCTACCCTCATCCACGTTCCTAGTCACAAATGATTAATGATAAAGAAAATGATCAAAATAAAAGTGATTGTTGATGACCTGATGGAGAGAATGGGTCAAGCAGAATCTGAATTGACAAAAACATGTGAGAAACTTGAAGCTATTGAAAAAAAATTGAAAGAATGAGAGTCGGTTAAACAAGGGCCGCTTGACAAATTGATCATATGGAGAACTTTAGTCGATGAAACAAGGAAGGAATCAAGGGCTGAGACCTGGTGAATATTTTCAAGAATGGATTCCACAAGTGTTGGGAGATGACAAATTTTAAGAAAAACTGCATATCAAGGATCCAGAAGAGCCGGCGATCAGAGACCAAGGCCAGTTCTGGTAAGACTTTTAAGCTACCGAGAACAGAAGATAATACTGGGAACAGCATATGACTACTCTAAGCAGAATAATGGCCCAACCCAGTTGATCATGAAAAGGTACTATTTTTTCAAGATTTTAGCCTGACCTTGATTAAATAAAGAAAAGAATATGAAGATGTAAAAAGACAACTGTGTGTTTAAAAACTTGAAATACTCAATAATATATCCTGCGACTTTGAGAGATGATGTAGTGGAAGGGAACCTTTGATTTTTCAAGAACAAGAATGAGGTGAAAGATTTTCTATGAGGTATATATAAGTATAAAAAGAAAAATTGATCAAGGTTGCCAAGGGAGAAGATTATGAAAACATTTTTAATGGAATTAAGTAGTAAAAGTTGTATTTTTTAAAATTTTACAAAACACTCTTGTATTTATTGCTTAAAATTAAAATGTTCACGGAGACCTCAGTAAAAGGGGGGAAAATCTGGGAAAAGTAGGTGCAGGGTGGAGACTCCAATCGAAGTGGGAGAAAGATGCCAAGAAAGGAGTAGAAAAAAAGATGGTGCCAAAGGAGGGGTTCTTCTTCCTTGAGACATTTTATGAGCTTTATTTTGTATGCTTTTTAGGTTCTATATATACATCACCATCAGGGACATTGTGTTTTTCTTAAATGGGAATGGTCACTTTATTTCAAGAGCCAAAGAGATTTTACTGCCCAAAAAATGTTTTAAAGAAGATTATGGATAGAACATTAAAAATTATTAACTTTAATGTTAATGGAATTAATGGGTGGGTGAAGAGAAAATAGGTCTTGGCATACCTACAAAAATTAAAGGTAGATAGAGCCATTTTACAAGAAACACATCTTACCAAATTGGAACATGCAAAATTAAAAAGAGGTTTGGTGGGAGAAGTAATATTGTCTTCATTTGAATCAAAAGCAAGCAGTGTAGTATTTTAATTAATAAGAATATACAAATAATAATATAAAAGACTTTAACTGATCAAGCTGGAAGATTGTAATGGATATTTATGAATAGTTATCCCAAATTATGATGATAAAATCTTTATGAAGGATACCTTTATAAAACCCACAGGGGGAAGACAAAATATATTGATTGGAGGAGATTTCAATTTTTGTTTAGGTCCAATAGTGGATAAATCAGTAAAACAGTAACAAGGGGAAAAACTGCAAAATTGACATTGTCATTTATTAAGGATTTAAATCTAATTGATATATGGAGGTGGTGATAATGTCATTGTTAAATGTAGACAGGCTCAACCCAACCCCTTAGAAAGAGATTACTCATTCTATTCAAGGGTAAATAATTGATATACAAGGATTGACTTATTTTTAAATGACTGTCCAGCTACAAAGTGATAAAAATGGAGTACATGGCAAGACTATTATCAGACCACTCATGGTTACCTTTAACTATTACGGTAATGGAAAAACAAGAAAGTATGCATAGATGGTGCCTTAATGCTACATTATTAAAGAGGCTGCACCATTTCATCCGATGCAAGGATCAACATAGAGATAGACAACAGACTCGCCAAGGCAAATAGTGCCTTTGGAAGACTATACAAAAGAGTCTGGAAAAACAACCACCTGAAGAAACACACAAAGATCAGCCTGTACAGAGCTGTTGTCATACCCATGCTCCTGTTCGGCTCCGAATCATGGGTCCTCTACCAGCATCACCTACGGCTCCTAGAATGCTTCCATCAGCGCTGTTTCCACTCCATCCTCAACATTCATTGGAATGAATTCATCACCAACATCGAAGTACTCGAGCTGGCAGAGTCCGCAAGCATCGAATCCATGCTGCTGAAGACGCAACTGCACTGGGTGGGTCACGTCTCCAGTATGGAGGACCATCGCCTTCCCAAGATCATGTTATATGGCGAGCTCTCCACTGGCCACTGAGACAGAGGTGCACCAAAGAAGAGGTACAAGGTCTGCTTAAAGAAATCTCTTGGTGCCTGCCACATTGACCACCAGCAGTGGGCTGATATCACCTCCAACCGTGCATCTTGGCGCCTCACAGTTCAGCGGGCAGCAACCTCCTTTGAAGAAGACCGCAGAGCCCACCTCACTGACAAAAGACAAAGGAGGAAAAACCCAACACCCAACCTCAACCAACCAATTTTCCCTTGCAACCACTGCAACCGTACCTGCCTGTCCCGCATCAGACTTGTAAGTCACCAACGAGCCTGCAGCAGACGTGGACATACCCCTCCATAAATCTTCGTCCACGAAGCCAAGCCAAAGAAAGATTAAAGAGGAAGGACTTTTATGAAATTATAAAGAGGCAGATAGAAATATTTTGTGAAAACAATCTTCCTTCCACTGATAATAGTTTCCTAATATGGGGCATGCTTAAAGCTTATCGAAGGGGACAAATTATTTCTTATGCTAAAAATCTTGAGAGATTATGTAGGAGTCTTGGAAGGTTTAGAGAAGGATATAACAAAATTGGAAAAAGAATATCATACATCAGGAGCACAAGAAAAATATAGATTAGAGAAAAAAAGTTACAATATAACACTACAAATTTATAGAATGGAAAAATGATATTAAAAACTATAACAAAATTATTATGAACTAGGAGAACAGGCACACAAAGTGTTAACTTGGCAGGTTAAAGTAGAGGAGTCATCCTCTACTTTATGACAAATGCAATAAAAACAGAAACTGATCCTATAGCATTTAATCAAAAAGAAATAAATAGTCCATTTAGACAATACTATACGAAACTATATAAATCAGAATTAGTAGGAGATGAAAACGAAATGGAATAAGTTTTAACAAACGATGAACTTCCTAAACTAGGAGAGAAAAAATGACTCAGATGCATCTTTTAGAAGGTAAGAAATAGAGAAAGCTCTGGCTACTTTACAAGCTAATAAGTCCTGAGGGAAGATGGGCTCCCTCCTGAGTTCTATAGACAATTTAAAGGTTTGTTGGGGGTGGGGCATGCCACATGATGATGTGGGTTTAGACTGCAAATCCATACTCTCCTCAAAAAGTTGAAAAAAAGTCTAAAAAGATTGCAAAACTTAAGAAAGAAGAATTGGAAGACCTGCAGAACATTTTAAAATGGCACCAAAGAAAGAAAAGCCAGCCATTACGGTATAGGAAACAGAGCAAGAAAAAGATCTAGATAAGGAAGTAGGGCCTACCTTGGGGAAGGATCCAGGAGCTGTTCATAAGGTACTGCCCAGGGGAAATGTCAGGAGCTGGGAAGACTTTGGAATCTGCAGTGCAGGGTCTCTCCAGACAATGGCCACCTGACTTTGGGAGAAGATGTGAGTCATGCCATGTACAGAGCCCAAAAAGCAGAGGAAACTTTTAAAAAAATCAAGCAGACCTCCAGCTCCAGTGAGCAAGGAGCAGGAAGAACAGAAGAGTTTTTGTTTACTCAAAGTCCCAAGGCCACACAGCTGGAGAAAATTAAATAATCATTTATTTCTACAGCAGAAATGAAAAAAAAAACGCGGAATCTTCCCAACAAGATAGCAATTTTATAATGGCAGAAATAAAAAAGATATAGAGAGATTGTAGCTGAAAACAAGACTTTTATGGAGAAAGATGAGGAAATGATGCAGCAGGTGGATAAAGATTTGAAGTTATGGATGAGAAGATTAAAGGTAATGAATTTGAAATTCAAGGCATTAAGGAGCAAATGAAAGTGGCAGAAGCGGCTGCAACAAAAGGTCAGTTATTGAAGAAAATTGGCATTTTAGAGAACTTCAGCAGAAGAAACAACATAAAGATTATTGGACTTAACGAAAGTGATGCATGACGAGAAATTAAAAGGTTTTTACAGCATTGGATTCCACAATCTTTGGGAGTGACTGAATTTCAAGGAGACATTGAGATTGAGAGAGCACATAGGGTATTGAGACCAAAGCCACAGCCGGACCAGAAGCCATGCCCGATACTAGTTAGATTTATTTGATATGAAGTACAAGAGAAGATGGTTGTGAGCAAGCATAAGGAAGACAGTCACCCATGATTTATAATGGGAATAATATTTTTAAAAATCTTGATATAAGTTTTGAGTTGTTGAAAAAGATGAAAGAATTCATTCCATTCAGTTAAAAATGTGTTATGGAAGAAAGGTTATGCCTTTGTCTTAAGGTATCCAGCAGTTTTGAAAGTCTTTGTTCCAGAAGAGAAAAATAGGTTTTTCGTGGAACCTAATGAGGCAAACAATTCATTGTCTGAAACAGCAAGACTGGTGGCTGCTAATACTTGAATGTATTATCAGATGGAAAAAGTTTTGCTGTAACTGAGGAAAAAAAAGTAATATTTCAAGACAGTTTATGGGGTGGAGGGTTTAAGTGATCTATATATATTTTAAAAGATCTATGAGAGAATTAGAATCTATAATAAGAATAGAACAAGGGATTGTTTGGTGTATATTGAGTGATTTAGTGGGGACAATGAACCAAACCACTGTGAAGTCATGTGCATGAATGTTATTTGGATCACATCCTGAATAGATTAAGGGAAAAGAGACGTATAACAACATCACATGCCTCGGGGAGGGGGGGGGGTGAGATTCTTCTCTAGTTCATATTTCTATCTTTTCTTATTTTACACCTGGATTGACTAAGATATGCTGTTATTTTAGTGGGAGTGAGAGGAGTGGGAAAGGGATGATTGATGGACAGAAGTTTTAATATTGGTACTTAATGGCAGAAAAATTGAATTTTAGCAATATTAATGGAATTCAGAATCCAATAAAATGAAAAAAAAGTTAAATTATATGAAAATAGATATAGCTTTTTTGCAGGAAGATTATTTGACTAAAATAGAACATAGGAAGTTAAAAAGAGATTGGGTTGGATCTGTATTGCCTTCATTTAATTCCAAGGCCAGAGGAGTAGCTATATTAAAACATAAAAAATTACCAATTAAAATATTGAATAAAACTATAGATAAAACAGATATGTAATGATTAATTACCAAATTTATTCAGAATATTGGACATTAATGAATATATACATGCACCAAATGTGTTTGATGGGAAATTTATATGATATTTTAATGCAATTATCAAGTGCCCAGGGGAAAATAATAATGGGTGGAGATTTAATTTTACTTTAGAATCAAAACTAGATAGATCAGGTATAAATATTGTTAAAAATATAGTAGTTAAAATTGCGAAATATTCAATGAATGAGATGAGACTTGTTCATAGTTGGAGGAAAATTCATCCTAATGATAGGGACTACTCTTTTTATTCTTTTAGATGCAAGACATATTCACATATTCATATGTCTCTACACAATTACAAGTTAGAGTTCATAAGATTGAATATCAAGCAAGAATATTATTGGATCATTCACCTTTAGTGATGTCGATTGCATTGAAAGAAGAACAAATGTTCTAGATAGAGATTTAATACACTACTTTTAAAGAGGAAGGACTTTTGTGAATTTATGAGACAACAGATAAAGTTTTTTCTCGACATTAATGAACACACAGAAGCAAATAAATTTATTTTATGGGACTCTATGAAAGTCTAGTTAAGAGGACTTAATGTACACATCTAAAGTAAAGAAGTAATATATGAAAGGAGTAGATCGATTAGACAAAGATGTATTGTATTTAGAAAAGGATTTGCATGTTCATAAAAATGAAGAGAAATGAACATTATTAGAATAAAAAATTTGAAACTTAATACAATCCAGTCTTATAAAATAGAAAGATGTACTGCGCACATGACAGAAATATTATGAATTTGATGATAGAGCCCATAAAGTGCTAGCATGGCAACTCAAAGCGGAGCAACTATCAAGAAAAATAATAGTAACAAAATGAGAATCTGGTCAAATTACATGAAAAATGCAAGAAATTAATGATGATTTTAGGATTTTTTTAATAAACAATTATATCAGTCTTAGTCTTTAAAGGATGAGGGAAAAATAGATGAATATCTATCACAAATTACATTGCCTGAATTAAATGTTGATGAAAAAATGAAATTATCCAATTCCTTTACGAATGTTGAAGTATATAATATTTTGATGTCTATGCCAAATTATAAGGCTCTGGGAGAGGATGGTTTCTCTCTTGAGTTTTATAAAGAATTTAAGGAGTTGTTAATTCCTGTTTTCAATGGGATTTTTGGATCAAATGACAGACTCTGATGACTTACGAGAATCTTTTAAAACAGCATTAATAACAATTCTTCCAAAAGAGGGAAAGATCTTTTATTACCATCCTCTTATAGACTGATATCATTATTAAATGCTGGTTATAAAATTGTATCCAAATTATTAGCTAACAGATTAACTAAATATTTACCTAAATTAATAAATATTAATAATTATTAAACATAGAACATCTATGGACAATATAGTTAAATTTATTTTTATTAAATGTAGACAGAAATAAAAAAAAATACCAACAGTAGAGGTGGATTTAGATGCAGAAAAAGCATTTTATAGCCTAGAATGGGACTTTTTGCATGTTTTTGGAATTCCAAGTAATTTTATAAATTGGATAAACACTTTGTATAATCATCCAAAAGCTACGATGGTCATGAATAGACAAATATATAAACATTTCCCTGAAAAGATCATCTAGATGAGAATGCCCATTATCACCATTTTTATTTGCATTGGCTATAGAACCATTGGCAGAAATGATAAGAAGAGATAATGAGATTAAGGGTTTTACAATAGAAGATAGAGAACAAAAAATTAGCTTGTTTGCAGATGATGATATATTATATCTTACAGAACCAGAAATATCATTGAAGAAAACAGAAATTGACCTCTAAGGAAACCCTCCACATAAACACATCAAAGATAGAACTGTGACAGTACAGATTCTATCACCAACGTGTATATGTACAGATTGTAGTGTAGGATGACTGTGATTGGCTGAGAGTGTAGCCACACCTACTGGCAGGTCTTAAAGGATTGCTCCTAGCCAGACCAGGTCATTCTGGACTGGTCGACCTACTTGTGATATGCTCCAGTCTTTTAGGTAATAAAAGCTTTGGTTTGGATCAACAAGTCTTTGGTTCTTTCGACGCGCTCTACACTAACATTACAAAAAATAATTAATGAAGATTTAAAGAGATTTATCAACAACTTTAATAGGAGGGGTAAATATTTTTCCGAGATTGCAATATTTATTTCAATCATTATCCATTCCTATACCAACAAAGTTCTTTCAAGAATTAAATAAATGTGTATGAAAATTTATTTAGCTTGATAAGATGTCAAGGAGAGCTTTGGAAAAATTAACTTGGAAATTTGATCAGGGAGGATTAGGGTTGCAGAATTTTTAAAAATTATTATAAATCAGCTAATTAAGAATTCCATCCTCCTGTTCTCAAATTGGGGAGAAGACAACATGGGTACATATTGAAATGAATAATATAGGAGAAACTAGTCCAGAACATGTTTTGTATAAATGGAAAAAGGAACTTGTGAAAGGAGTATCAATTTTAAAATATTTATTCAAGATATGGAATGGAATTCACATGCAAAGAGGAATTAAGTACTATCAAATAGCTAAGATAATGTTAAAGCAGAATCCACTCTTAATCCTTTTACTTTAAATAATCTTTTCTTGATATCTGGTACAATAATGGGATAAAGAGGATAAAAGATCGTTTCTTTGCTTCTTTTTTCTTGACTTTTGAAAAAATGAAAGAGAAATACAATATATCAAATAAAACTATTTTTTCATACTATCAGCTTAAATCATATTTTAACAAATTAGGCACAAATTTTAGACTTCTGGAACAGAGCCCATTTGAGTATTTAATAATTCATACATTTATTGATAAATTTATTATATACAATTGCAAGGCACAATGCAGATAAAAGAACTAAATAGACAAAAACAAAATGGAAAAAAGATTTAAATATACAAATTCATAATGAGGCCTGGTCAAGATTGTGCCAGGAGAGTGTAACTAATACAATTAATGTTAGATATCAAATGGTACAATATAATTTTTTTACACTAATTACACTAAACTCCATGTAATTTCATGGACATAATTCAAATTGTTCTGACAAATGTTTCAGATGTAACAAAGAAACAGGAACCATATTACATGCAGTTTGGTCTTGTGAAAAATTGGGATAATTTTGGGAAGATTTGAATATATTATTGGGATAAATTGTGAAGGTACAGATACCAAAAGATCCCAGAATATTTTTACTTGGTAATTTATATGACACTGATACTAAATTAAAGTAGACAGTGGCACAGAAATGTATGGCAGTAACATGGAAGTCAGATAATTTTATAAGGTTGGATAGATGGCATACGGAAATTCAAAGTTGTCTACTATTGGAAAAGATTATTTATAATTTTTATATAATTTGGAAACCATATATGGATTTCATCAGTAAGAGTCCATCTACATCATTCATAACAGCCACCCCTCCAAATTAATATGTACAGGGTAGAATAATATGTTAGTAATATATGAATAGTGAATGATAAATAAATTCAAGAATTTTCTCTTTTTTCTTTTTCTTTGGGGGAGGGTAAGGGAGGGGATAAAAAGAAAAAATGTATATATCATTTTGTATAATTTTTGTTGTATTGTTATATGATGAAGAATTTATATGTACATATTGATGCAAGTGAAAAATAAACTTTTCAAAAAAAAAGATTTGTTGATGCCTCTGTTGTATCCTATAATTATACATATGATTAGAATATGGCAAGAAATAAATGAATGTATCAGAAAGAAGCAGGTATATCACTGAAGACACCATTATGCTACTGCCTATGAATCTGGGTAACAAAATATTGAATTCATCGTATGATAAAAGAATAAGATATGTTAATGATTGCTATAAGAAAGAATCTCTTATGTATTTTGAAGAATTAAGAAATACGTATGGAGCAAGTAATGGGATGTTCTTCTGCTTTCTTCAGTTGAGATCATTCTTGAGAGAAAGATGGGGACCAAACGTGGTCCCACCTGAAATTAGTGAGATGGAACAAACAATATGGCTGAGGAACACACCTAAATTTATATCTAAAATGTACTTTGCTCTCCAAAATGTAAGTGAAAAACCAGGTTTTCAGAGATAGAGAGAGAGATGGGAGTCAGATTTAGAGCCCTAATAATGGAAATATTCTGGTCTGATTGGTGTTTGGATAGCATGACTTTAATTATAAATGCAAGATTAGCACAATATCATTTGCTATATCAATCATACCTCACACCACAGAAATTACATCAATCAAAATCCAAAATATCAGAGATGTGTTTAAGATGTGGAATAGAAATAGGAATGTTTTTACATGCTACGTGGTCGTGTGCGAAGGTACGACCTTTCTTGAAAGATATTACTGAAATACTAACAAGGATAACTGAGGTGGCATTTTGAAGATGACTCGGACCTTTATATTTTGGGCTATTTTCTTGAAATAAGTAACAAACTAACCAAATTCCAATTTTCCTTTGTTAAAATAGCTTTAGCTGTGGCTAAGAAATATATTGCACTTACTTTGAAATCTGACTCCCCTTTACAGATAACACTGGGAAAAAAAATCACATACAATCTAAAGAACAAATGTGACATATTTTTAAAAATACAACAACCATATTTGGACTATATAGGGGCCCAAATATAAATAAAAAGGTGCTATTATTATAAAAATTTAAGTGATCTCCCCAATAAAGATATTCTTTTCTTAACCTAACTGTAAGCCTGATGGGGTACGGTTTTATACTGTGAAGAGGTGGGGTGGGGGGAAAGGGTAGGGATTGCTGTGTGTTGTTTAAAAAAAAAGGATGAAGGAAGCATAGATTAGATATAAGAAGAAAGAAACAGGAAGGGTTCATGTGAAGTATATGGTAGCCAGGAAGTAGCTTAAGAAAGGACTTAGGAAATCACAAAGAAATTTATCTCAAAAATGTATTTCTTACTTCGGGCAGAAGCCCCTAAATAAGAGCTAGATAAATGAGAGAGATGGGTATCAGAGTTGGGTATAGAAATTGATCCATTTTATTGGTCTGATCTGTGATGGGGCAGCACGAGCAATACGATTAATATAAGGTATAGACGGTTGCAATATATATATATTTTCATCAGCTGTACCTTATTCTGCAAAAAATTAAATAAATTAAAATCTGAATTATCCAATTTATGTTTTCGATGCTGTCAAGATATAGGGACCTTTTTGCATTCGACCTGGTCATGCCCTAAGATGAAATCCTTCTGGGAAGATTTGGGGAATCTCCTGGAACATATTACCATAATTTGATACCCACAGGTACCAGAATTGTTTTTATTGGACCAATCATCAGATAAAAGATTTAAAAGGAAGCAGTTGAAATGTTAATTGAAATTTGTTAAACTTGCTTTAGCAGTAGACAGGAAATGCATAGCCATTACTTGGAAATCTGATTCCCAACTGAATCTGACTTGCTGGAAGTCAGAAATGCATAGTTGTGTTCCCCTGGAGAAGATCATTTACAACCTCAGAGATTGTTTCAACATGTTTTTTTAAGAATATATAAAATATACGTGGGTCAACCTTTGATGATCCCCCCTCTGGTCTCCAATCCCACCATCTCCAGTATCCCTAGCAATGTCTATGTCAAGACATTTATCTCTTAATGGAGGAAGTAAGCCCTGGAGGAATCATGTAATGTTTCATTTGTATGTAATTAATGCTTTTGGAAAACACATGATTTTGTCACATATTTTCCTTTGGGAAAGGGGTTCTTTCAGTTTGTCTTTTTCTCTTCTTTTCTGTTTCCTATTTTGAAGGATAGGCATGGTGTGTAGTTTTGTATTTATAAACAACAGAGCAGAATTTGATAATTGTGATAATGTGTTGATTCTTCCTTCTTTGTATATCAGCATGGAGTTTGGTTTTTGTGTTTTATTGTATATCTGTGAAGTTTATTTGATTTTGCATCTCCATGTTGATTGAAAATCCTTAATAAAAAAGAAAAAAAAATGAAAGGATATAGGTCAGCTTGAAGGGGGCATGAGAAGACCTTGGCATGTAGAATTAAGGAGAACTTCAAGGCATTCAAGAGCAGAAGGATGATCAGAATGAAGATTGGCCTGCTAAAGGGTAAAGGAGGCAACATGAGCCTGGAGGCAGAAGAAGATGGTGAGGTCATAAATTAATATTTTGCATCAGCATTCACAAGAAAAAGGACCTTGATCACAGTGAGGTTGAAATTGAACAGGCCTGTGTGGTGGACAATGTGGAGATTATGGAAGACGAAGTTTTAGATCTTCTTAAAAACATCAAGATTGATAAGTCCCCAGGGCTGGATGATATATTCAAGACTGTTGTGGGAAGTGAGGGAAGAGATAGCTGGGTCTCTTTGGCTACAGGGGAGGTCCTGGAGGATTGGAGATTGGCAAATGAATCCTGGGAATTATAGACTGGTGAATCTTGCGTCACTGGTGTGCAAACTATTGGAGAGGTTTCTTATTAGGATCTATGAGCATTTGGAGAAGTACAATCTACTCAAGGATAGTCAGCATGGCTTTGTGAAGGGAAAATCATGCGTCACAAGTCTAATTGAGTTTTTTGAGGATGTAAGAAAAGAAATTGATGAGGTTAGGTGTAGAAATGTAGAAGGTTGTGTTCATAGGATAAACGTAGAAATGTAGAAAATTGTGTTTATAAGATAGCTACAAAAATTGTTTATAAACAAATCAGCATAAGTTTTACTCAGTCAGAAGCTTCCAGAGAACAGGTTATAAGTTTAAAGCTAACAAATCTCCCAGACAGCAATCAATTCTCACGTCTTCTACAGAACCCCCAGACTCCAGATATCCTGATGCCTGCCTGATATCTTTAACACAATAGTGCCAACTAATTAATGATAGAGTCAATTGAGCTGTCAAAAGACAGCCCATTCATAAATCAATTTCCTGCCCATATGCAGCTGATTGAGTTACTACCTGTCAGACACGATGTAAATTGTCAAAGGCTGCAGTAAACGTACAGGAACACTGACAGCACCACTTAGTCCCTGGTTGGCATTATTTCTGCTCAGAAGTTTTGGACAACATTGTTAACTTTTATAATTTAAGATGAGAGTGAGGCTAGCCATTTGCATGTGTTAATTGTAAACCAGAAATCACGCAGGCAGAAAACAGATACTGGTGTGGTCTGAGAGCAACCTTCCAGATTTCTGTAGATTTTTGTATACAAGAAGGATATTTCTTAATTATGACTTGTACACAAGAATTAATGATGGACAACAAACCATTTCCCTATCTTTAGGAAGAGGATATGCAAAATGCAACACATAAATTGTAACAATACATTCAAAGAAATGATATCCAGTTTGTATGTAGGAAAATGCCTTAAATACTGTACCCTGTGACTGTGTTCTTTGAATGAGACCAAATGGTCTTAGTGAGGTGACCTTGTCTACCCAACACTATCAACTGCTCATTCCCACTAGCGTCATTTGAATAAAGTCTGTTTGAGTTGCACCTGAACCTTCACTTTGGCTCATGTATCTCTGCTCCTATTGGGTGCAGACTTCCTTCAAGCCAACTGGCTCCTGGTGAACCTGAAAGGGTGCCGTCGGATGAATTCCAGGACTTTCCAGACCTTCTCTCTTTGAGAAGCCAAGTTCCAGGTCCCCCACCTCAACTTGATAACCTTATCGGGCAATGAGTTTGCCAGAATCCTGGTAGGATTCCCAGCCACTATAACGCCACAGCTTTAAACCGCAGTCCTGAAACATGGCATCCAGGACCATATCCCCATGCAGGGACCCCACTACATACCCGGACATGCAGGAAGAATTCAGGAAGATGGAAAAGATGGAAATCATTTGGCACTTGGACATCCTATGGGCCTTTACTCTACACATGGTGTCAAAGTCTTATGAGTGATGGAGACTTTGTGGGGATTATTACCAGCTCAATGACACCATGACAGCCAGCTGGTACCCAGTTCCCCACATCTAGGTCTTCGTAGCTAATCTACACGGAGCAAGGATCTTCTCAAAAATCGACCTGGACCAGGGATACCACCAAATCCCTGTGCACTCCAGCGATGTTCCCAAGACAGTCTTCATTACTCCATTCAGCCTTTGAATTCCTCTGCATTCCATTCAGCCTTTCCAGAGCAGACTTTCCAGAGACATGGACTCAGTGGGGCACAGCCTGGATTTTGTTTTTATTTACCTAGACAACATCCTCATCACCAGTCATTCATGACAGGAGAACCTAACACATCTGTAGTTACTCTGCCAGCAACTGAGCGACTACAGCCAAGATGTCAACCCACCAAAATGTCAGTTTGGCCTGACAGCCATCGATTTCCTTGGACACTGCATTGATCAACATGGGACAGTCCTCTTCCATCAAAGGTTGAGGCTATTCGTAAGTTAACCAAGCCAACTATGGCCAAAGGTTTGCAGGAGTTCATTGGAATGGTCAACGTCTACCACTGGTTCCTGGCGTCAGCTGCCAGAATCATTTAACTTCTTTTCAAGCTGTCCAGTCAGCTCGCCGGCCTCATAGTTGACTCATCCAACATGGCAGTCAGAAGCATCTTGGAGCAGCTGACTGATGGACATTGGAGAACTCTCACTTTCTTCAGTGGATACCTGTGACCACCAGAGCAGAAGCATAGTGCATTCGACAGTGAGTTGCTAGCCCTCTACTTTACTGTACACCATTTCTGCTGTTTCCTCGAAGGACGGAATTTCATGGTCTTCACCGATCACAAGGCTCTCACTTTTGCCTTCGCCAAGGTGTCAGACCAGTGGTCAGCAAGGCAGCAGCATCACCCCTCTTATATCTCAGAGTACACAATGGCTATCAAGTACACTTCCAGAAAGAACAACCTTTTGGCTGACAATCTGTCCCATATGTCTGTCCTGTCTGTGCACCCACGACTATACAGTGCTCACAGCGGCAGGATAGTGAAATACAAGCTTATTGCACTGCAGTCTCAGGGGTAAAACTGGAAGACTCGTATTTGGGCCATCTGAAGCTATACTTCTCTGTGACATGTCCACCGGCCAACCAAGGCTCATCGTTCCCATTGTGTCTTCGACTAATGATACAGGTTGACCCATACATTTACGCACCAATTCAACTGGTTGCAGATAGATTCATATGGCATGGCCTGTGTAAACCAGTCAACCACTGGGCCAGAACTTACCGGCACTGTCAGACATCCAAGGTGCAGAGAGTCCTTCCTGCCAACACACAGATGATTTGGGCATGTCCACGTGGACATTGTCGGGCTGCTGCTGGTTTCCAGGGGTGCCACGTACCTGTTCACGATGGTGAGCTGGTGTCCCGCCTTCAGACACCTACACGACATCCTGCGACAGGGCCTTCATTGCCAACTGGATAGACCATATCACCAGACAGGGGGCACAGTTCACATCCGGCTTATGGGCAGCACTGGCACAGCTCCAAGGTACTCAGTTACATCACACCACAGCCTACAACCCACAGTCTAATGGCTTGGTGTAAAGGTTCCATTGACATTTGAAGAAGGCCCTCATGGGTTGGCTCTGAGGCACGGATTTGTTAAAAGTTCCCATCTTCTTTGCATATTTTTATTTAAAATGTACTTTATTAGGCTGATGAGAGGCTTAGTAACTTTTCTGCAATAGGCAAGTGGAAGAGCAGGCACAAAACACTTTCCGTTGATGGAGCAGCCACACAACCTTCTCTTAAAGTTGTATTAGTTGTTTCCAGAGACCAATTTGTAAGAATACTTTTTTTCGCTCTCTTGCATGCAACTAACTTTCATAAAATGATGCTGCAGGGAACACCATCCTACTCTTCTAAAATGCTGCTCTGTCCTCATATCCAATTGCTTCGATATGTCTCAACGCTGGGCATATCCCTTGGCCTTTATTTTGAAAGAGTAATTCACCACTTCAGTGGAGGAAAAGAACCAAATAAGAGTGACCAACATCCATATCCTTATTGAAGGACAGTGTGATGCTGTAAAGAACATGGCTCAGGGAAAATAACATAAAAGAAAAAGCTAATAACAAAACTCATTATAAGATTATCATAAGCTTTTAGTCTCTGGCAAATGTGGAGCAATCTTCAAAAACGAAAAGATAGTAATCTGCTAATATCTCAACCTACCATTCTGTACATGAGGAAGATGCATGCCAGTAGCAGGAGACACGCAAATGAGGAAGATGCATGACAGGAGCAGGAGACACGCAAATGAAGAAGATGCATGACAGTAGCAGGAGACACGCAAATGAGGAAGAGGCATGCCAGTAGCAGGAAACACGCAAAAAAGGAAGATGCATGCCAGTAGCAGGTAACACACAAATGACAAAGATGCATTCCAGTAGCAGCAGACACGCAAATGAGGAAAAGGCATGCCAGTAGCAGGAAAAACGCAAATGAGGAAGATGCATGCCAGTAGCAGGAGACACGTAAATGAGGAAGATGCATGCCAGTAGCAGGAGAAACGCAAATGAGGAAGATGCATGCCAGTAGCAGGAGACACGCAAATGAGGAAGAGGCACGCCAGTAGCAGGAAACACGCAAATGAGGAAGATGCATGCCAGTAGCAGGAGACACGCAAATGAGGAAGAGGCATGCCAGTAGCAGGAGAAACGCAAATGAGGAAGAGGCAAGCCAGTAGCAGGAGACACGCAAATGAGTAAGATGCATGCCAGTAGCAGGAGAAACACAAATAAGGAAGATGCATGCCAGTAGCAGGAGACACGCAAATGAGGAAGAGGCATGCCAGTAGCAGGAAACACGCAAATGAGGAAGATGCATGCCAGTAGCAGGAGACACGCAAATGAGGAAGAGACATGCCAGTAGCAGGAAACACGCAAATGAGGAAGAGGCATAACAGTAGCAGGAGAAACGCAAATGAGGAAGAGGCAAGCCAGTAGCAGGAGACAGGCAAATGAGGAAGAGGCAAGCCAGTAGCAGGAGACACGCAAATGAGGAAGATGCATGCCAGTAGCAGGAGACACGCAAATGAGGAAGAGGCATGCCAGTAGCAGGAAACACGCAAATGAGGAAGATGCATGCCAGCAGCAGGAGACACGCAAATGAAAAAGATGCATGCTAGTAGCAGGAGACACGCAAATGAGGAAGATGCATGCAAGTAGCAGGAGACAAGCAAATGAGTAAGATGCATGCCATTTGCAGGAGACAAGCAATTGTGGAAAATGAATGCCAGTAGCAGGAAACACGCAAATGAGGAAGATGCAAGCCAGTAGCTGGATACATGCAAATGAGGACGCTGCATGCCATATGCAGGAGCCACGCAAATGAGGAAGAGGCATGCCAATTCCAGGAGATACGCAAATGAGGAAGATGCATGCCATTTGCAGTAGACAGGCATATGAGGAAGATGCATGCCAGTAGCAGGTGACTCGCAAATGAGGAAGATGCATGCCATTTGCAGGAGCCACGCAAATGAGGAAGAGACATGCCAGTAGCAGGAGACATGCAAATGAGGAAGATGCATGCCAATAGCAGAAGACACGCAAATGAGGAAGATGCTCGACAGTAGCTGGGGCAGGCAAATGAGGAATATGTATGTTGGTACCAGGAAACATGCAAATGAGGAAGATGCATGCCAGTAGCAGAAGACACGTAAATGATGAAGATGAATGCCAGTAGCAGGAGACAAGAAAATGAGGAAGATGCATGCTAGTAGCAGGAGAAAGGCAAATGAGGAAAATGCATGCCATTTGCAGGAGCCATGCAAATGAGGAAGATACATGCCATTTGCAGGAGACACGCAAATGAGGAAGATGCATGAGATTTGCAGGAGCCACGCAAATGAGGAAGAGGCATACCATTTGCAGGAGACAAGCAAGTGAGGAAGATGCATGCTAGTAGCAGGAGACAGGCAAATGAGGAAGATGCATGCCATTTGGAGGAGCCACACAAATGAAGATGATGCATGCCAGTAGAACGAGATACGCAAATGAGCAAGAGGCATGCCAGTAGCAGGTGACACGCAAATCAGGAAGAGGCATGCCATTTGCAGGAGCCACGCAAATGAGGAAGATGCATGCGATTTGCAGGAGCCACGCAAATGAGGAAGAGGCATGCCATTTGCAGGAGACAAGCAAGTGAGGAAGATGCATGCGAGTAGCAGGAGACAGGCAAATGAGGAAGATGCATTCCAGTAGCAGGAGACACGCAAATCAGGAAGAGTCATGCCAGTAGCAGGAGACACGAAAAAGAGTAAGTTGCATGCCAGTAGTAGGAGACTGGCAAATGAGGAAGATGCATGCCAATAGAAGGAGACAACCAAATGAAAAAGATGCATGACAGTCGCAGGAGAAACGCAAATGAGGAAGATGAATGCCATTTGCAGGAGCCATGCAAATGAGGAAGATGCATGCCATTTGCAGGATACACGCAAATGAGGAAGATGCATGAGATTTGCAGGAGCCACGCAAATGAGGAAGAGGCATACCATTTGCAGGAGACAAGCAAGTGAGGAAGATGCATGCTAGTAGAAGGAGACAGGCAAATGAGGAAGATGCATGCCATTTGCAGGAGCCACACAAATGATGATGATGCATGCCAGTAGAAGGAGATACGCAAATGAGCAAGAGGCATGCCAGTAGCAGGTGACACGCAAATCAGGAAGAGGCATGCCATTTGCAAGAGCCATGCAAATGAGGAAGTTGCATGCCAGTAGCAGGAGACACGAAAATGAGTAAGTTGCATGCCAGTAGGAGGAGACTGGCAAATGAGGAAGATGCATGCCATTTGCAGGAGACACGCAATTGAAGAAAATGCATGCCATTTGCAGGTGACAGGCAAATGATGAAGATGTATACCAGTAGCAGGAGAAACGTAAATGTGGAAGATGCATTCCATTTGCAGGAGCCACGCAAATGAGGAAGAGGTATGCCATTTGCAGGAGACATGCAAATGAGGAAGATGCATGCCATTTGCAGGAGCCACGCAAATTATGAAGAGGCATGCCATTTGCTGGATCCACGCAAATGAGAAAGATGCATGCCATTTGCAGGAGACACGCAAAGGAGAAAGAGGCATGCCATTTGCAGGAGACACACAAATGAGATAGATGCATACAATTAGCAGGAGAGGCGCAAATGAGGAAGATGCATGCCATTTGCAGGAGACACGCAAATGAGGAAGATGCATGCCATTTGCAGGAGAAAGTCAAATGAGGAAGATGCATGCAACTGGCAGGAGAAATGCAAATGAAGAAGATGCATGCAATTTGCAGGAGCCACGCAAATTAGGAAGAGACATTCCAGTAGCAGGAGACACGCCAATGAGGAAGATGCATGCCAGTAGCAGGAGACACGCAAATGAGGAAGATGATCGACAGTAGCTGGGGCAGGCAAATGAGGAAGATGTATGCCGGTACGAGGAGACACGCAAATTAGGAAGAGGCATGCTATTTGCAGGAGCCACGCAAATGAGAAAGATGCATGCCATTTGCAGGAGACACGCAAAGGAGAAAGAGGAATGCCATTTGCAAGAGACACTCAAATGAGGAAGATGCATGCCATTTGCAGGAGACACGCAAATGAGGAAGATGCATGCCATTTGCAGTAGACAGGCAAATGAGGAAGGTGCATGCCAGTAGCAGGTTACTCGCAAATGAGGAAGATGCATGCCATTTGCAGGAGCCACGCAAATGAGGAAGAGACATGCCAGTATCAGGAGACAAGCAAATGAGGAAGATGCATGCCAGTAGCAGGAGACACGCAAATGAGGAAGATGCTCGACAGTAGCTGGGGCAGGCAAATGAGGAATATGTATGCCGGTACCAGGAAACACGCAAATGAGGAAGATGCATGCCAGTAGCAGAAGACACGTAAATGATGAAGATGAATGCCAGTAGCAGGAGACAAGAAAATAAGGAAGATACATGCTAGTAGCAGGAGACACGCAAATGTGGAAGATACATGCCATTTGCAGGAGCCACACAAATGAAGATGATGCATGCCAGTAGCAGAAGACACGCATATGAGGAACGTACATGCCAGTAGCAGGAGACACGCAAATGAGCAAGAGGCATCCCAGTAGCAGATGACACGCAAATCAGGAAGAGGCATGCCATTAGCAGGAGCCATGCAAATGAGGAAGATGCATGCAAGTAGCAGGAGAGAGACAAATGAGGAAGATACATGCCATTTGCAGGAGCCATGCAAATGAGGAAGATGCATGCCATTTGCAGGAGACACGCAAATCAGGAAGAGGCATGCCATTTGCAACAGCCATGCAAATGAGGAAGATGCATGCCAGTAGCAGGAGACAGGCAAATGAGGAAGATGCATGCCACTAGCAGGAGACACGCAAATGAGGAAGATGCATGCCAGTAGCATGAAACACGCAAATGAGGAAGAGGCATGCGAGTAGCAGGAGAGAAGCAAATGAGGAAGAGGCATGCCAGTAGCAGGAGACGAGGAAATGAGAAAGATGCATGCCATATGCAGGAGACAGGCAAATGAGGAAGATGAATGCTATTTGCAGGAGACAGGCAAATGAGGAAGATGAATGACAGTGGCAGAAGACATGTAAATGAGGAAGATGCATGCCAGTAGCAGGTGACTTGCAAATAAGCAAGATGCATGCCATTTGCAGGAGCCAAGCAAATGAAGAAGATGCATGCCAGTAGCAGGAGACACGCAAATGAGGAAGATGCTTGACAGTAGCTTGGGCAGGCAAATGAGGAAGATGTATGCCGGAACCTGGAGACACGCAAATGAGGAAAATGCATGCCAGTAGCAGGAGGCAACCAAATGAAGAAAATGCATGCCAGTAGCAGGAGACACGCAAATGAGGAAGATGCATGCCAGTAGCAGGAAACACGCAAATGAGGAAGATGCATGCCAGTAGCAGGAAACACGCAAATGAGGAAGATGCATGCCAGCAGCAGGAGACACGCAAATGAAAAAGATGCATGCTAGTAGCAGGAGACACGCAAATGAGGAAGATGCATGCAAGTAGCAGGAGACAAGCAAATGAGTAAGATGCATGCCATTTGCAGGAGACACGCAATTGTGGAAAATGAAAGCCAGTAGCAGGAAACACGCAAATGAGGAAGATGCATGCCAGCAGCAGGAGACACGCAAATGAAAAAGATGCATGCTAGTAGCAGGAGACACGCAAATGAGGAAGATGCATGCAAGTAGCAGGAGACAAGCAAATGAGTAAGATGCATGCCATTTGCAGGAGACACGCAATTGTGGAAAATGAATGCCAGTAGCAGGAAACACGCAAATGAGGAAGATGCAAGCCAGTAGCTGGATACATGCAAATGAGGACGCTGCATGCCATATGCAGGAGCCACGCAAATGAGGAAGAGGCATGCCATTTCCAGGAGACACGCAAATGAGGAAGATGCATGCCAGTAGCAGGAGAAACGCAAATGAGGAAGAGGCAAGCCAGTAGCAGGAGACATGCAAATGAGGAACATGCATGCCAGTAGCAGGAGACACGCAAATGAGGAAGAGGCATGCCAGTAGCAGGAGAAATGCAAATGAGGAAGAGGCAAGCCAGTAGCAGGAGACACGCAAATGAGGAAGATGCATGCCAGTAGCAGGAGACACGCAAATGAGGAAGATGCATTCCAGTAGTAGGAGACACGCAAATGAGGAAGATGCATGCCAGTAGCAGGAGACACGCAAATGAGGAAGATGCATGCCATTTGCAGGAGCAACGCAAATGAGGAAGAGACATGCCAGTAGCAGGAAACACGCAAATGAGGAAGAGGCATAACAGCAGCAGGAGAAACGCAAATGAGGAAGAGGCAAGCCAGTAGCAGGAGACAGGCAAATGAGGAAGAGGCAAGCCAGTAGCAGGAGACACGCAAATGAGGAAGATGCATGCCAGTAGCAGGAGACACGCAAATGAGGAAGATGCATGCCAGTAGCAGGAAACACGCAAATGAGGAAGATGCATGCCAGCAGCAGGAGACACGCAAATGAAAAAGATGCATGCTAGTAGCAGGAGACACGCAAATGAGGAAGATGCATGCAAGTAGCAGGAGACAAGCAAATGAGTAAGATGCATGCCATTTGCAGGAGACACGCAATTGTGGAAAATGAATGCCAGTAGCAGGAAACACGCAAATGAGGAAGATGCAAGCCAGTAGCTGGATACATGCAAATGAGGACGCTGCATGCCATATGCAGGAGCCACACAAATGAGGAAGAGGCATGCCATTTCCAGGAGATACGCAAATGAGGAAGATGCATGCCATTTGCAGTAGACAGGCATATGAGGAAGATGCATGCCAGTAGCAGGTGACTCGCAAATGAGGAAGATGCATGCAAGTAGCAGGAGACAAGCAAATGAGTAAGATGCATGCCATTTGCAGGAGACACGCAATTGTGGAAAATGAATGCCAGTAGCAGGAAACACGCAAATGAGGAAGATGCATGCCAGCAGCAGGAGACACGCAAAGGAAAAAGATGCATGCTAGTAGCAGGAGACACGCAAATGAGGAAGATGCATGCAAGTAGCAGGAGACAAGCAAATGAGTAAGATGCATGCCATTTGCAGGAGACACGCAATTGTGGAAAATGAATGCCAGTAGCAGGAAACACGCAAATGAGGAAGATGCAAGCCAGTAGCTGGATACATGCAAATGAGGACGCTGCATGCCATATGCAGGAGCCACGCAAATGAGGAAGAGGCATGCCATTTCCAGGAGACACGCAAATGAGGAAGATGCATGCCAGTAGCAGGAGAAACGCAAATGAGGAAGAGGCAAGCCAGTAGCAGGAGACATGCAAATGAGGAAGATGCATGCCAGTAGCAGGAGACACGCAAATGAGGAAGAGGCATGCCAGTAGCAGGAGAAACGCAAATGAGGAAGGGGCAAGCCAGTAGCAGGAGACACGCAAATGAGGAAGATGCATGCCAGTAGCAGGAGACACGCAAATGAGGAAGATGCATTCCAGTAGTAGGAGACACGCAAATGAGGAAGATGCATGCCAGTAGCAGGAGACACGCAAATGAGGAAGATGCATGCCATTTGCAGGAGCAACGCAAATGAGGAAGAGACATGCCAGTAGCAGGAAACACGCAAATGAGGAAGAGGCATAACAGCAGCAGGAGAAACGCAAATGAGGAAGAGGCAAGCCAGTAGCAGGAGACAGGCAAATGAGGAAGAGGCAAGCCAGTAGCAGGAGACACGCAAATGAGGAAGATGCATGCCAGTAGCAGGAGACACGCAAATGAGGAAGATGCATGCCAGTAGCAGGAAACACGCAAATGAGGAAGATGCATGCCAGCAGCAGGAGACACGCAAATGAAAAAGATGCATGCTAGTAGCAGGAGACACGCAAATGAGGAAGATGCATGCAAGTAGCTGGAGACACGCAAATGAGGAAGATGCTTGACAGTAGCTTGGGCAGGCAAATGAGGAAGATGTATGCCGGAACCTGGAGACACGCAAATGAGGAAAATGCATGCCAGTAGCAGGAAGCAACCAAATGAAGAAAATGCATGCCAGTGGCAGGAGACACGCAAATGAGGAAGAGGCATGCCATTTCCAGGAGATACGCAAATGAGGAAGATGCATGCCATTTGCAGTAGACAGGCATATGAGGAAGATGCATGCCAGTAGCAGGTGACTCGCAAATGAGGAAGATGCATGCCATTTGCAGGAGCCACGCAAATGAGGAAGAGACATGCCAGTAGCAGGAGACATGCAAATGAGGAAGATGCATGCCAATAGCAGAAGACACGCAAATGAGGAAGATGCTCGACAGTAGCTGGGGCAGGCAAATGAGGAATATGTATGTTGGTACCAGGAAACACGCAAATGAGGAAGATGCATGCCAGTAGCAGAAGACACGTAAATGATGAAGATGAATGCCAGTAGCAGGAGACAAGAAAATGAGGAAGATGCATGCTAGTAGCAGGAGAAAGGCAAATGAGGAAAATGCATGCCATTTGCAGGAGCCATGCAAATGAGGAAGATACATGCCATTTGCAGGAGACAAGAAAATGAGGAAGATGCATGAGATTTGCAGGAGCCACGCAAATGAGGAAGAGGCATACCATTTGCAGGAGACAAGCAAGTGAGGAAGATGCATGCTAGTAGCAGGAGACAGGCAAATGAGGAAGATGCATGCCAGTTGGAGGAGCCACACAAATGAAGATGATGCATGCCAGTAGAACGAGACACGCAAATGAGCAAGAGGCATGCCAGTAGCAGGTGACACGCAAATCAGGAAGAGGCATGCCATTTGCAGGAGCCACGCAAAGGAGGAAGATGCATGCGATTTGCAGGAGCCACGCAAATGAGGAAGAGGCATGCCATTTGCAGGAGACAAGCAAGTGAGGAAGATGCATGCGAGTAGCAGGAGACAGGCAAATGAGGAAGATGCATTCCAGTAGCAGGAGACACGCAAATCAGGAAGAGTCATGCCAGTAGCAGGAGACACGAAAAAGAGTAAGTTGCATGCCAGTAGTAGGAGACTGGCAAATGAGGAAGATGCATGCCAATAGAAGGAGACAACCGAATGAAAAAGATGCATGACAGTCGCAGGAGAAACGCAAATGAGGAAGATGAATGCCATTTGCAGGAGCCATGCAAATGAGGAAGATGCATGCCATTTGCAGGAGACACGCAAATGAGGAAGATGCATGAGATTTGCAGGAGCCACGCAAATGAGGAAGAGGCATACCATTTGCAGGAGACAAGCAAGTGAGGAAGATGCATGCTAGTAGAAGGAGACAGGCAAATGAGGAAGATGCATGCCATTTGCAGGAGCCACACAAATAATGATGATGCATGCCAGTAGAAGGAGATACGCAAATGAGCAAGAGGCATGCCAGTAGCAGGTGACACGCAAATCAGGAAGAGGCATGCCATTTGCAGGAGCCATGCAAATGAGGAAGTTGCATGCCAGTAGCAGGAGACACGAAAATGAGTAAGTTGCATGCCAGTAGGAGGAGACTGGCAAATGAGGAAGATGCATGCCATTTGCAGGAGACACGCAATTGAAGAAAATGCATGCCATTTGCAGGTGACAGGCAAATGATGAAGATGTATACCAGTAGCAGGAGAAACGTAAATGTGTAAGATGCATTCCATTTGCAGGAGCCACGCAAATGAGGAAGAGGTATGCCATTTGCAGGAGACATGCAAATGAGGAAGATGCATGCCATTTGCAGGAGCCACGCAAATTATGAAGAGGCATGCCATTTGCTGGATCCACGCAAATGAGAAAGATGCATGCCATTTGCAGGAGACACGCAAAGGAGAAAGAGGCATGCCATTTGCAGGAGGCACACAAATGAGATAGATGCATACAATTAGCAGGAGAGGCGCAAATGAGGAAGATGCATGCCATTTGCAGGAGACACGCAAATGAGGAAGATGCATGCCATTTGCAGGAGAAAGTCAAATGAGGAAGATGCATGCAACTGGCAGGAGAAATGCAAATGAAGAAGATGCATGCAATTTGCAGGAGCCACGCAAATTAGGAAGAGACATTCCAGTAGCAGGAGACACGCCAATGAGGATGATGCATGCCAGTAGCAGGAGACACGCAAATGAGGAAGATGATCGACAGTAGCTGGGGCAGGCAAATGAGGAAGATGTATGCCGGTACGAGGAGACACGCAAATTAGGAAGAGGCATGCTATTTGCAGGAGCCACACAAATGAGAAAGATGCATGCCATTTGCAGGAGACACGCAAAGGAGAAAGAGGAATGCCATTTGCAAGAGACACTCAAATGAGGAAGATGCATGCCATTTGCAGGAGACACGCAAATGAGGAAGATGCATGCCATTTGCAGTAGACAGGCAAATGAGGAAGGTGCATGCCAGTAGCAGGTTACTCGCAAATGAGGAAGATGCATGCCATTTGCAGGAGCCACGCAAATGAGGAAGAGACATGCCAGTATCAGGAGACAAGCAAATGACGAAGATGCATGCCAGTAGCAGGAGACACGCAAATGAGGAAGATGCTCGACAGTAGCTGGGGCAGGCAAATGAGGAATATGTATGCCGGTACCAGGAAACACGCAAATGAGGAAGATGCATGCCAGTAGCAGAAGACACGTAAATGATGAAGATGAATGCCAGTAGCAGGAGACAAGAAAATGAGGAAGATACATGCTAGTAGCAGGAGACACGCAAATGTGGAAGATACATGCCATTTGCAGGAGCCACACAAATGAAGATGATGCATGCCAGTAGCAGAAGACACGCATATGAGGAACGTGCATGCCAGTAGCAGGAGACACGCAAATGAGCAAGAGGCATCCCAGTAGCAGATGACACGCAAATCAGGAAGAGGCATGCCATTAGCAGGAGCCATGCAAATGAGGAAGATGCATGCAAGTAGCAGGAGAGAGACAAATGAGGAAGATACATGCCATTTGCAGGAGCCATGCAAATGAGGAAGATGCATGCCATTTGCAGGAGACACGCAAATCAGGAAGAGGCATGCCATTTGCAACAGCCATGCAAATGAGGAAGATGCATGCCAGTAGCAGGAGACAGGCAAATGAGTAAGATGCATGCCAGTAGCAGGAGACACGCAAATGAGGAAGATGCATGCCAGTAGCATGAAACACGCAAATGAGGAAGAGGCATGCGAGTAGCAGGAGAGAAGCAAATGAGGAAGAGGCATGCCAGTAGCAGGAGACGAGGAAATGAGAAAGATGCATGCCATATGCAGGAGACAGGCAAATGAGGAAGATGAATGCTATTTGCAGGAGACAGGCAAATGAGGAAGATGAATGACAGTGGCAGAAGACATGTAAATGAGGAAGATGCATGCCAGTAGCAGGTGACTTGCAAATGAGCAAGATGCATGCCATTTGCAGGAGCCAAGCAAATGAAGAAGATGCATGCCAGTAGCAGGAGACACGCAAATGAGGAAGATGCATGCCAGTAGCAGGAGACACGCAAATGAGGAAGATGCTTGACAGTAGCTTGGGCAGGCAAATGAGGAAGATGTATGCCGGAACCTGGAGACACGCAAATGAGGAAAATGCATGCCAGTAGCAGGAAGCAACCAAATGAAGAAAATGCATGCCAGTAGCAGGAGACACGCAAATGAGGAAGATGCATGCCAGTAGCAGGAAACACGCAAATGAGGAAGATGCATGCCAGCAGCAGGAGACACGCAAATGAAAAAGATGCATGCTAGTAGCAGGAGACACGCAAATGAGGAAGATGCATGCAAGTAGCAGGAGACAAGCAAATGAGGAAGATGCATGCCATTAGCAGGAGACACGCAAATGAGGAAGATGCATGCCAGTAGCAGGAAACACGCAAATGAGGAAGATGCATGCCAGCAGCAGGAGACACGCAAATGAAAAAGATGCATGCTAGTAGCAGGAGACACGCAAATGAGGAAGATGCATGCAAGTAGCAGGAGACAAGCAAATGAGGAAGATGCATGCCATTAGCAGGAGACACCCAAGTGAGGAAGATGCATGCCAGTAGCAGGAGACTCGCAAATGAGGAAGATGCATGCCAGCAGCAGAAGACACGCAAATGAGGAAGATGCATGCCAGCAGCAGAAGACACGCAAATGAGGAAGATGGATGCCAGTCGCAGGAGACACGCAAATGAGGAAGATGCATGCCATTTGCAGGAGACACGCAATTGAGGAAAATGAATGCCAGTAACAGGAAACACGCAAATGAGGAAGATGCAAGCCAGTAGCAGGAGACATGCAAATGAGGAAGCTTCATGCCATATGCAGGAGCCACGCAAATGAGGAGGATGCATGCCATTTCCAGTAGATACGCAAATGAGGAAGATGCATGCCATTTGCAGGAGCCACGCAAATGAGGAAGAGACATGCCAGTAGCAGGAGACATGCAAATGAGGAAGATGCATGCCAATAGCAGAAGACACGCAAATGAGGAAGATGCTCGACAGTAGCTGGGGCAGGCAAATGAGGAATATGTATGTTGGTACCAGAAAACACGCAAATGAGGAAGATGCATGACAGTAGCAGAAGACACGTAAATGATGAAGATGAATGCCAGTAGCAGGAGACAAGAAAATGAGGAAGATGCATGCTAGTAGCAGGAGAAAGGCAAATGAGGAAGATGCATGCCATTTGCAGGAGCCATTCAAATGAGGAAGAGGCATACCATTTGCAGGAGACAAGCAAGTGAGGAAGATGCATGCTAGTAGAAGGAGAGAGGCAAATGAGGAAGATGCATGCCATTTGCAGGAGCCACACAAATGAAGATGATGCATGCCAGTAGAAGGAGATACGCAAATGAGCAAGAGGCATGCCAGTAGCAGGTGACACGCAAATCAGGAAGAGGCATACCATTTGCAGGAGCCATGCAAATGAGGAAGATGCATGCCAGTAGCAGGAGACAGGCAAATCAGGAAGAGTCATGCCAGTAGCAGGAGACACGAAAATGAGTAAGTTGCATGCCAGTAGGAGGAGACTGGCAAATGAGGAAGATGCATGCCATTTGCAGGTGACACGCAAATGAGGAAGACGTATGCTATTTGCAGGAGACATGCAAATGAGGAAGATGCATGCCATTTGCAGGAGCTACGCAAATTAGGAAGAGGCATGCCATTTGCTGGAGCTACGCAAATGAGAAAGATGCATGCCATTTGCAGGAGACACGCAAAGGAGAAAGAGGCATGCCATTTGCAGGAGACATGCAAATGAGGAAGATGCATGCCATTTGCAGGAGCCACGCAAATTATGAAGAGGCATGCCATTTGCTGGATCCACGCAAATGAGAAAGATGCATGCCATTTGCAGGAGACACGCAAAGGAGAAAGAGGCATGCCATTTGCAGGAGGCACACAAATGAGATAGATGCATACAATTAGCAGGAGAGGCGCAAATGAGGAAGATGCATGCCATTTGCAGGAGACACGCAAATGAGGAAGATGCATGCCATTTGCAGGAGAAAGTCAAATGAGGAAGATGCATGCAACTGGCAGGAGAAATGCAAATGAAGAAGATGCATGCAATTTGCAGGAGCCACGCAAATTAGGAAGAGACATTCCAGTAGCAGGAGACACGCCAATGAGGAAGATGCATGCCAGTAGCAGGAGACACGCAAATGAGGAAGATGATCGACAGTAGCTGGGGCAGGCAAATGAGGAAGATGTATGCCGGTACGAGGAGACACGCAAATTAGGAAGAGGCATGCTATTTGCAGGAGCCACACAAATGAGAAAGATGCATGCCATTTGCAGGAGACACGCAAAGGAGAAAGAGGAATGCCATTTGCAAGAGACACTCAAATGAGGAAGATGCATGCCATTTGCAGGAGACACGCAAATGAGGAAGATGCATGCCATTTGCAGTAGACAGGCAAATGAGGAAGGTGCATGCCAGTAGCAGGTTACTCGCAAATGAGGAAGATGCATGCCATTTGCAGGAGCCACGCAAATGAGGAAGAGACATGCCAGTATCAGGAGACAAGCAAATGACGAAGATGCATGCCAGTAGCAGGAGACACGCAAATGAGGAAGATGCTCGACAGTAGCTGGGGCAGGCAAATGAGGAATATGTATGCCGGTACCAGGAAACACGCAAATGAGGAAGATGCATGCCAGTAGCAGAAGACACGTAAATGATGAAGATGAATGCCAGTAGCAGGAGACAAGAAAATGAGGAAGATACATGCTAGTAGCAGGAGACACGCAAATGTGGAAGATACATGCCATTTGCAGGAGCCACACAAATGAAGATGATGCATGCCAGTAGCAGAAGACACGCATATGAGGAACGTGCATGCCAGTAGCAGGAGACACGCAAATGAGCAAGAGGCATCCCAGTAGCAGATGACACGCAAATCAGGAAGAGGCATGCCATTAGCAGGAGCCATGCAAATGAGGAAGATGCATGCAAGTAGCAGGAGAGAGACAAATGAGGAAGATACATGCCATTTGCAGGAGCCATGCAAATGAGGAAGATGCATGCCATTTGCAGGAGACACGCAAATCAGGAAGAGGCATGCCATTTGCAACAGCCATGCAAATGAGGAAGATGCATGCCAGTAGCAGGAGACAGGCAAATGAGTAAGATGCATGCCAGTAGCAGGAGACACGCAAATGAGGAAGATGCATGCCAGTAGCATGAAACACGCAAATGAGGAAGAGGCATGCGAGTAGCAGGAGAGAAGCAAATGAGGAAGAGGCATGCCAGTAGCAGGAGACGAGGAAATGAGAAAGATGCATGCCATATGCAGGAGACAGGCAAATGAGGAAGATGAATGCTATTTGCAGGAGACAGGCAAATGAGGAAGATGAATGACAGTGGCAGAAGACATGTAAATGAGGAAGATGCATGCCAGTAGCAGGTGACTTGCAAATGAGCAAGATGCATGCCATTTGCAGGAGCCAAGCAAATGAAGAAGATGCATGCCAGTAGCAGGAGACACGCAAATGAGGAAGATGCATGCCAGTAGCAGGAGACACGCAAATGAGCAAGATGCTTGACAGTAGCTTGGGCAGGCAAATGAGGAAGATGTATGCCGGAACCTGGAGACACGCAAATGAGGAAAATGCATGCCAGTAGCAGGAAGCAACCAAATGAAGAAAATGCATGCCAGTAGCAGGAGACACGCAAATGAGGAAGATGCATGCCAGTAGCAGGAAACACGCAAATGAGGAAGATGCATGCCAGCAGCAGGAGACACGCAAATGAAAAAGATGCATGCTAGTAGCAGGAGACACGCAAATGAGGAAGATGCATGCAAGTAGCAGGAGACAAGCAAATGAGGAAGATGCATGCCATTAGCAGGAGACACGCAAATGAGGAAGATGCATGCCAGTAGCAGGAAACACGCAAATGAGGAAGATGCATGCCAGCAGCAGGAGACACGCAAATGAAAAAGATGCATGCTAGTAGCAGGAGACACGCAAATGAGGAAGATGCATGCAAGTAGCAGGAAACAAGCAAATGAGGAAGATGCATGCCATTAGCAGGAGACACCCAAGTGAGGATGATGCATGCCAGTAGCAGGAGACTCGCAAATGAGGAAGATGCATGCCAGCAGCAGAAGACACGCAAATGAGGAAGATGCATGCCAGCAGCAGAAGACACGCAAATGAGGAAGATGGATGCCAGTCGCAGGAGACACGCAAATGAGGAAGATGCATGCCATTTGCAGGAGACACGCAATTGAGGAAAATGAATGCCAGTAACAGGAAACACGCAAATGAGGAAGATGCAAGCCAGTAGCAGGAGACATGCAAATGAGGAAGCTTCATGCCATATGCAGGAGCCACGCAAATGAGGAGGATGCATGCCATTTCCAGTAGATACGCAAATGAGGAAGATGCATGCCATTTGCAGTAGACAGGCATATGAGGAAGATGCATGCCAGTAGCAGGTGACTCGCAAATGAGGAAGATGCATGCCATTTGCAGGAGCCACGCAAATGAGGAAGAGACATGCCAGTAGCAGGAGACATGCAAATGAGGAAGATGCATGCCAATAGCAGAAGACACGCAAATGAGGAAGATGCTCGACAGTAGCTGGGGCAGGCAAATGAGGAATATGTATGTTGGTACCAGAAAACACGCAAATGAGGAAGATGCATGACAGTAGCAGAAGACACGTAAATGATGAAGATGAATGCCAGTAGCAGGAGACAAGAAAATGAGGAAGATGCATGCTAGTAGCAGGAGAAAGGCAAATGAGGAAGATGCATGCCATTTGCAGGAGCCATTCAAATGAGGAAGAGGCATACCATTTGCAGGAGACAAGCAAGTGAGGAAGATGCATGCTAGTAGAAGGAGAGAGGCAAATGAGGAAGATGCATGCCATTTGCAGGAGCCACACAAATGAAGATGATGCATGCCAGTAGAAGGAGATACGCAAATGAGCAAGAGGCATGCCAGTAGCAGGTGACACGCAAATCAGGAAGAGGCATACCATTTGCAGGAGCCATGCAAATGAGGAAGATGCATGCCAGTAGCAGGAGACAGGCAAATCAGGAAGAGTCATGCCAGTAGCAGGAGACACGAAAATGAGTAAGTTGCATGCCAGTAGGAGGAGACTGGCAAATGAGGAAGATGCATGCCATTTGCAGGTGACACGCAAATGAGGAAGACGTATGCTATTTGCAGGAGACATGCAAATGAGGAAGATGCATGCCATTTGCAGGAGCTACGCAAATTAGGAAGAGGCATGCCATTTGCTGGAGCTACGCAAATGAGAAAGATGCATGCCATTTGCAGGAGACACGCAAAGGAGAAAGAGGCATGCCATTTGCAGGAGACACGCAAATGAGATAGATGCATGCCATTAGCAGGAGAGGCGCAAATGAGGAAGATGCATGCCATTTGCAGGAGACACGCAAATGAGGAAGATGCATGCCATTTGCAGGAGAAAGTCAAATGAGGAAGATGCATGCAACTGGCAGGAGAAATGCAAATGAAGAAGATGCATGCAATTCGCAGGAGCCACGCAAATGTGGAAGAGACATTCCAGTAGCAGGAGACACGCAAATCAGGAAGATGCATGCCAGTAGCAGGAGACACGCCAATGAGGAAGATGCTCGACAGTAGCTGGGGCAGGCAAATGAGGAAGTTGTATGCCGGTACCAGGAGACACGCAAATTAGGAAGAGGCATGCCATTTGCAGGAGCCACGCAAATGAGAAAGATGCATGCCATTTGCAGTAGACACGCAAAGGAGAAAGAGGAATGCCATTTGCAAGACACACTCAAATGATGAAGATTCATGCCATTTGCTGGATCCACGCAAATGAGAAAGATGCATGCCATTTGCAGGAGACACGCAAAGGAGAAAGAGGCATGCCATTTGCAGGAGACACACAAATGAGATAGATGCATACAATTAGCAGGAGAGGCGCAAATGAGGAAGATGCATGCCATTTGCAGGAGACACGCAAATGAGGAAGATGCATGCCATTTGCAGGAGAAAGTCAAATGAGGAAGATGCATGCAACTGGCAGGAGAAATGCAAATGAAGAAGATGCATGCAATTTGCAGGAGCCACGCAAATTAGGAAGAGACATTCCAGTAGCAGGAGACACGCCAATGAGGAAGATGCATGCCAGTAGCAGGAGACACGCAAATGAGGAAGATGATCGACAGTAGCTGGGGCAGGCAAATGAGGAAGATGTATGCCGGTACGAGGAGACACGCAAATTAGGAAGAGGCATGCTATTTGCAGGAGCCACGCAAATGAGAAAGATGCATGCCATTTGCAGGAGACACGCAAAGGAGAAAGAGGAATGCCATTTGCAAGAGACACTCAAATGAGGAAGATGCATGCCATTTGCAGGAGACACGCAAATGAGGAAGATGCATGCCATTTGCAGTAGACAGGCAAATGAGGAAGGTGCATGCCAGTAGCAGGTTACTCGCAAATGAGGAAGATGCATGCCATTTGCAGGAGCCACGCAAATGAGGAAGAGACATGCCAGTATCAGGAGACAAGCAAATGACGAAGATGCATGCCAGTAGCAGGAGACACGCAAATGAGGAAGATGCTCGACAGTAGCTGGGGCAGGCAAATGAGGAATATGTATGCCGGTACCAGGAAACACGCAAATGAGGAAGATGCATGCCAGTAGCAGAAGACACGTAAATGATGAAGATGAATGCCAGTAGCAGGAGACAAGAAAATGAGGAAGATACATGCTAGTAGCAGGAGACACGCAAATGTGGAAGATACATGCCATTTGCAGGAGCCACACAAATGAAGATGATGCATGCCAGTAGCAGAAGACACGCATATGAGGAACGTGCATGCCAGTAGCAGGAGACACGCAAATGAGCAAGAGGCATCCCAGTAGCAGATGACACGCAAATCAGGAAGAGGCATGCCATTAGCAGGAGCCATGCAAATGAGGAAGATGCATGCAAGTAGCAGGAGAGAGACAAATGAGGAAGATACATGCCATTTGCAGGAGCCATGCAAATGAGGAAGATGCATGCCATTTGCAGGAGACACGCAAATCAGGAAGAGGCATGCCATTTGCAACAGCCATGCAAATGAGGAAGATGCATGCCAGTAGCAGGAGACAGGCAAATGAGTAAGATGCATGCCAGTAGCAGGAGACACGCAAATGAGGAAGATGCATGCCAGTAGCATGAAACACGCAAATGAGGAAGAGGCATGCGAGTAGCAGGAGAGAAGCAAATGAGGAAGAGGCATGCCAGTAGCAGGAGACGAGGAAATGAGAAAGATGCATGCCATATGCAGGAGACAGGCAAATGAGGAAGATGAATGCTATTTGCAGGAGACAGGCAAATGAGGAAGATGAATGACAGTGGCAGAAGACATGTAAATGAGGAAGATGCATGCCAGTAGCAGGTGACTTGCAAATGAGCAAGATGCATGCCATTTGCAGGAGCCAAGCAAATGAAGAAGATGCATGCCAGTAGCAGGAGACACGCAAATGAGGAAGATGCATGCCAGTAGCAGGAGACACGCAAATGAGGAAGATGCTTGACAGTAGCTTGGGCAGGCAAATGAGGAAGATGTATGCCGGAACCTGGAGACACGCAAATGAGGAAAATGCATGCCAGTAGCAGGAAGCAACCAAATGAAGAAAATGCATGCCAGTAGCAGGAGACACGCAAATGAGGAAGATGCATGCCAGTAGCAGGAAACAAGCAAATGAGGAAGATGCATGCCAGCAGCAGGAGACACGCAAATGAAAAAGATGCATGCTAGTAGCAGGAGACACGCAAATGAGGAAGATGCATGCAAGTAGCAGGAGACAAGCAAATGAGGAAGATGCATGCCATTAGCAGGAGACACGCAAATGAGGAAGATGCATGCCAGTAGCAGGAAACAAGCAAATGAGGAAGATGCATGCCAGCAGCAGGAGACACGCAAATGAAAAAGATGCATGCTAGTAGCAGGAGACACGCAAATGAGGAAGATGCATGCAAGTAGCAGGAGACAAGCAAATGAGGAAGATGCATGCCATTAGCAGGAGACACGCAAATGAGGAAGATGCATGCCAGTAGCAGGAAACACGCAAATGAGGGAGATGCATGCCAGCAGCAGGAGACACGCAAATGAAAAAGATGCATGCAAGTAGCAGGAGACAAGCAAATGAGGAAGATGCATGCCATTAGCAGGAGACACCCAAGTGAGGAAGATGCATGCCAGTAGCAGGAGACTCGCAAATGAGGAAGATGCATGCCAGCAGCAGAAGACACGCAAATGAGGAAGATGCATGCCAGTCGCAGGAGACACGCAAATGAGGAAGATGCATGCCATTTGCAGGAGACACGCAATTGAGGAAAATGAATGCCAGTAACAGGAAACACGCAAATGAGGAAGATGCAAGCCAGTAGCAGGAGACATGCAAATGAGGAAGCTTCATGCCATATGCAGGAGCCACGCAAATGAGGAGGATGCATGCCATTTCCAGTAGATACGCAAATGAGGAAGATGCATGCCATTTGCAGTAGACAGGCATATGAGGAAGATGCATGCCAGTAGCAGGTGACTCGCAAATGAAGAAGATGCATGCCATTTGCAGGAGACACGCAATTGAGGAAGATGCATGCCAGTAGCAGGAAACACGCAAATGAGGAAGATGCATGCCAGCAGCAGGAGACACGCAAATGAAAAAGATGCATGCTAGTAGCAGGAGACACGCAAATGAGGAAGATGCATGCAAGTAGCAGGAGACAAGCAAATGAGGAAGATGCATGCCATTAGCAGGAGACACCCAAGTGAGGAAGATGCATGCCAGTAGCAGGAGACTCGCAAATGAGGAAGATGCATGCCAGCAGCAGAAGACACGCAAATGAGGAAGATGCATGCCAGTCGCAGGAGACACGCAAATGAGGAAGATGCATGCCATTTGCAGGAGACACGCAATTGAGGAAAATGAATGCCAGTAACAGGAAACACGCAAATGAGGAAGATGCAAGCCAGTAGCAGGAGACATGCAAATGAGGAAGCTTCATGCCATATGCAGGAGCCACGCAAATGAGGAGGATGCATGCCATTTCCAGTAGATACGCAAATGAGGAAGATGCATGCCATTTGCAGTAGACAGGCATATGAGGAAGATGCATGCCAGTAGCAGGTGACTCGCAAATGAGGAAGATGCATGCCATTTGCAGGAGCCACGCAAATGAGGAAGAGACATGCCAGTAGCAGGAGACATGCAAATGAGGAAGATGCATGCCAATAGCAGAAGACACGCAAATGAGGAAGATGCTCGACAGTAGCTGGGGCAGGCAAATGAGGAATATGTATGTTGGTACCAGAAAACACGCAAATGAGGAAGATGCATGACAGTAGCAGAAGACACGTAAATGATGAAGATGAATGCCAGTAGCAGGAGACAAGAAAATGAGGAAGATGCATGCTAGTAGCAGGAGAAAGGCAAATGAGGAAGATGCATGCCATTTGCAGGAGCCATGCAAATGAGGAAGAGGCATACCATTTGCAGGAGACAAGCAAGTGAGGAAGATGCATGCTAGTAGAAGGAGAGAGGCAAATGAGGAAGATGCATGCCATTTGCAGGAGCCACACAAATGAAGATGATGCATGCCAGTAGAAGGAGATACGCAAATGAGCAAGAGGCATGCCAGTAGCAGGTGACACGCAAATCAGGAAGAGGCATACCATTTGCAGGAGCCATGCAAATGAGGAAGATGCATGCCAGTAGCAGGAGACAGGCAAATCAGGAAGAGTCATGCCAGTAGCAGGAGACACGAAAATGAGTAAGTTGCATGCCAGTAGGAGGAGACTGGCAAATGAGGAAGATGCATGCCATTTGCAGGTGACACGCAAATGAGGAAGACGTATGCTATTTGCAGGAGACATGCAAATGAGGAAGATGCATGCCATTTGCAGGAGCTACGCAAATTAGGAAGAGGCATGCCATTTGCTGGAGCTACGCAAATGAGAAAGATGCATGCCATTTGCAGGAGACACGCAAAGGAGAAAGAGGCATGCCATTTGCAGGAGACACGCAAATGAGATAGATGCATGCCATTAGCAGGAGAGGCGCAAATGAGGAAGATGCATGCCATTTGCAGGAGACACGCAAATGAGGAAGATGCATGCCATTTGCAGGAGAAAGTCAAATGAGGAAGATGCATGCAACTGGCAGGAGAAATGCAAATGAAGAAGATGCATGCAATTCGCAGGAGCCACGCAAATGTGGAAGAGACATTCCAGTAGCAGGAGACACGCAAATCAGGAAGATGCATGCCAGTAGCAGGAGACACGCCAATGAGGAAGATGCTCGACAGTAGCTGGGGCAGGCAAATGAGGAAGTTGTATGCCGGTACCAGGAGACACGCAAATTAGGAAGAGGCATGCCATTTGCAGGAGCCTCGCAAAGGAGAAAGAGGAATGCCATTTGCAAGAGACACTCAAATGATGAAGATTCATGCCATTTGCAAGAGCCACGCAAATGAGGAAGAGACATGCCAGTATCAGGAGACATGCAAATGAGGAAGATGCATGCCAGTAGCAGGACACACGCAAATGAGGAAGATGCTCGACAGTAGCTGGGGCAGGCAAATGAGGAATATGTATGCCGGTACCAGGAAACATGCAAATGAGGAAGATGCATGCCAGTAGCAGAAGACACGTAAATGATGAAGATGAATGCCAGTAGCAGGAGACAAGAAAATGAGGAAGATACATGCTAGTAGCAGGAGACACGCAAATCTGGAAGATACATGCCATTTGCAGGAGCCACACAAATGAAGATGATGCATGCCAGTAGAAGGAGACACGCATATGAGGAACGTGCATGCCAGTAGCAGGAGACATGCAAACGAGCAAGAGGCATCCCAGTAGCAGGTGACACGCAAATCAGGAAGAGGCATGCCATTAGCAGGAGCCATGCAAATGAGGAAGATGCATGCAAGTAGCAGGAGACACGCAAAGGAGAAAGAGGCATGCCATTTGCAGGAGACACACAAATGAGATAGATGCATGCAATTAGCAGGAGAGGCGCAAATGAGGAAGATGCATGCCATTTGCAGGAGACACGCAAATGAAAAAGATTCATGCCATTTGCAGGAGAAAGTCAAATGAGGAAGATGCATGCAACTGGCAGGAGAAATGCAAATGAAGAAGATGCATGTAATTAGCAGGAGAGGCGCAAATGAGGAAGATGCATGCCATTCGCAGGAGACACGCAAATGAGGAAGATGCATGCCATTTGCAGGAGAAAGTCAAATGAGGAAGATGCATGCAACTGGCAGGAGAAATGCAAATGAAGAAGATGCATGCAATTTGCAGGAGCCACGCAAATTAGGAAGAGACATTCCAGTAGCAGGAGACACGCCAATGAGGAAGATGCATGCCAGTAGCAGGAGACACGCAAATGAGGAAGATGATCGACAGTAGCTGGGGCAGGCAAATGAGGAAGATGTATGCCGGTACGAGGAGACACGCAAATTAGGAAGAGGCATGCTATTTGCAGGAGCCACGCAAATGAGAAAGATGCATGCCATTTGCAGGAGACAGGCAAAGGAGAAAGAGGAATGCCATTTGCAAGAGACACTCAAATGAGGAAGATGCATGCCATTTGCAGGAGACACGCAAATGAGGAAGATGCATGCCATTTGCAGTAGACAGGCAAATGAGGAAGGTGCATGCCAGTAGCAGGTTACTCGCAAATGAGGAAGATGCATGCCATTTGCAGGAGCCACGCAAATGAGGAAGAGACATGCCAGTATCAGGAGACAAGCAAATGACGAAGATGCATGCCAGTAGCAGGAGACACGCAAATGAGGAAGATGCTCGACAGTAGCTGGGGCAGGCAAATGAGGAATATGTATGCCGGTACCAGGAAACACGCAAATGAGGAAGATGCATGCCAGTAGCAGAAGACACGTAAATGATGAAGATGAATGCCAGTAGCAGGAGACAAGAAAATGAGGAAGATACATGCTAGTAGCAGGAGACACGCAAATGTGGAAGATACATGCCATTTGCAGGAGCCACACAAATGAAGATGATGCATGCCAGTAGCAGAAGACACGCATATGAGGAACGTGCATGCCAGTAGCAGGAGACACGCAAATGAGCAAGAGGCATCCCAGTAGCAGATGACACGCAAATCAGGAAGAGGCATGCCATTAGCAGGAGCCATGCAAATGAGGAAGATGCATGCAAGTAGCAGGAGAGAGACAAATGAGGAAGATACATGCCATTTGCAGGAGCCATGCAAATGAGGAAGATGCATGCCATTTGCAGGAGACACGCAAATCAGGAAGAGGCATGCCATTTGCAACAGCCATGCAAATGAGGAAGATGCATGCCAGTAGCAGGAGACAGGCAAATGAGTAAGATGCATGCCAGTAGCAGGAGACACGCAAATGAGGAAGATGCATGCCAGTAGCATGAAACACGCAAATGAGGAAGAGGCATGCGAGTAGCAGGAGAGAAGCAAATGAGGAAGAGGCATGCCAGTAGCAGGAGACGAGGAAATGAGAAAGATGCATGCCATATGCAGGAGACAGGCAAATGAGGAAGATGAATGCTATTTGCAGGAGACAGGCAAATGAGGAAGATGAATGACAGTGGCAGAAGACATGTAAATGAGGAAGATGCATGCCAGTAGCAGGTGACTTGCAAATGAGCAAGATGCATGCCATTTGCAGGAGCCAAGCAAATGAAGAAGATGCATGCCAGTAGCAGGAGACACGCAAATGAGGAAGATGCATGCCAGTAGCAGGAGACACGCAAATGAGGAAGATGCTTGACAGTAGCTTGGGCAGGCAAATGAGGAAGATGTATGCCGGAACCTGGAGACACGCAAATGAGGAAAATGCATGCCAGTAGCAGGAAGCAACCAAATGAAGAAAATGCATGCCAGTAGCAGGAGACACGCAAATGAGGAAGATGCATGCCAGTAGCAGGAAACAAGCAAATGAGGAAGATGCATGCCAGCAGCAGGAGACACGCAAATGAAAAAGATGCATGCTAGTAGCAGGAGACACGCAAATGAGGAAGATGCATGCAAGTAGCAGGAGACAAGCAAATGAGGAAGATGCATGCCATTAGCAGGAGACACGCAAATGAGGAAGATGCATGCCAGTAGCAGGAAACACGCAAATGAGGGAGATGCATGCCAGCAGCAGGAGACACGCAAATGAAAAAGATGCATGCTAGTAGCAGGAGACACGCAAATGAGGAAGATGCATGCAAGTAGCAGGAGACAAGCAAATGAGGAAGATGCATGCCATTAGCAGGAGACACCCAAGTGAGGAAGATGCATGCCAGTAGCAGGAGACTCGCAAATGAGGAAGATGCATGCCAGCAGCAGAAGACACGCAAATGAGGAAGATGCATGCCAGTCGCAGGAGACACGCAAATGAGGAAGATGCATGCCATTTGCAGGAGACACGCAATTGAGGAAAATGAATGCCAGTAACAGGAAACACGCAAATGAGGAAGATGCAAGCCAGTAGCAGGAGACATGCAAATGAGGAAGCTTCATGCCATATGCAGGAGCCACGCAAATGAGGAGGATGCATGCCATTTCCAGTAGATACGCAAATGAGGAAGATGCATGCCATTTGCAGTAGACAGGCATATGAGGAAGATGCATGCCAGTAGCAGGTGACTCGCAAATGAAGAAGATGCATGCCATTTGCAGGAGACACGCAATTGAGGAAGATGCATGCCAGTAGCAGGAAACACGCAAATGAGGAAGATGCATGCCAGCAGCAGGAGACACGCAAATGAAAAAGATGCATGCTAGTAGCAGGAGACACGCAAATGAGGAAGATGCATGCAAGTAGCAGGAGACAAGCAAATGAGGAAGATGCATGCCATTAGCAGGAGACACCCAAGTGAGGAAGATGCATGCCAGTAGCAGGAGACTCGCAAATGAGGAAGATGCATGCCAGCAGCAGAAGACACGCAAATGAGGAAGATGCATGCCAGTCGCAGGAGACACGCAAATGAGGAAGATGCATGCCATTTGCAGGAGACACGCAATTGAGGAAAATGAATGCCAGTAACAGGAAACACGCAAATGAGGAAGATGCAAGCCAGTAGCAGGAGACATGCAAATGAGGAAGCTTCATGCCATATGCAGGAGCCACGCAAATGAGGAGGATGCATGCCATTTCCAGTAGATACGCAAATGAGGAAGATGCATGCCATTTGCAGTAGACAGGCATATGAGGAAGATGCATGCCAGTAGCAGGTGACTCGCAAATGAGGAAGATGCATGCCATTTGCAGGAGCCACGCAAATGAGGAAGAGACATGCCAGTAGCAGGAGACATGCAAATGAGGAAGATGCATGCCAATAGCAGAAGACACGCAAATGAGGAAGATGCTCGACAGTAGCTGGGGCAGGCAAATGAGGAATATGTATGTTGGTACCAGAAAACACGCAAATGAGGAAGATGCATGACAGTAGCAGAAGACACGTAAATGATGAAGATGAATGCCAGTAGCAGGAGACAAGAAAATGAGGAAGATGCATGCTAGTAGCAGGAGAAAGGCAAATGAGGAAGATGCATGCCATTTGCAGGAGCCATGCAAATGAGGAAGAGGCATACCATTTGCAGGAGACAAGCAAGTGAGGAAGATGCATGCTAGTAGAAGGAGAGAGGCAAATGAGGAAGATGCATGCCATTTGCAGGAGCCACACAAATGAAGATGATGCATGCCAGTAGAAGGAGATACGCAAATGAGCAAGAGGCATGCCAGTAGCAGGTGACACGCAAATCAGGAAGAGGCATACCATTTGCAGGAGCCATGCAAATGAGGAAGATGCATGCCAGTAGCAGGAGACAGGCAAATCAGGAAGAGTCATGCCAGTAGCAGGAGACACGAAAATGAGTAAGTTGCATGCCAGTAGGAGGAGACTGGCAAATGAGGAAGATGCATGCCATTTGCAGGTGACACGCAAATGAGGAAGACGTATGCTATTTGCAGGAGACATGCAAATGAGGAAGATGCATGCCATTTGCAGGAGCTACGCAAATTAGGAAGAGGCATGCCATTTGCTGGAGCTACGCAAATGAGAAAGATGCATGCCATTTGCAGGAGACACGCAAAGGAGAAAGAGGCATGCCATTTGCAGGAGACACGCAAATGAGATAGATGCATGCCATTAGCAGGAGAGGCGCAAATGAGGAAGATGCATGCCATTTGCAGGAGACACGCAAATGAGGAAGATGCATGCCATTTGCAGGAGAAAGTCAAATGAGGAAGATGCATGCAACTGGCAGGAGAAATGCAAATGAAGAAGATGCATGCAATTCGCAGGAGCCACGCAAATGTGGAAGAGACATTCCAGTAGCAGGAGACACGCAAATCAGGAAGATGCATGCCAGTAGCAGGAGACACGCCAATGAGGAAGATGCTCGACAGTAGCTGGGGCAGGCAAATGAGGAAGTTGTATGCCGGTACCAGGAGACACGCAAATTAGGAAGAGGCATGCCATTTGCAGGAGCCACGCAAAGGAGAAAGAGGAATGCCATTTGCAAGAGACACTCAAATGATGAAGATTCATGCCATTTGCAAGAGCCACGCAAATGAGGAAGAGACATGCCAGTATCAGGAGACATGCAAATGAGGAAGATGCATGCCAGTAGCAGGACACACGCAAATGAGGAAGATGCTCGACAGTAGCTGGGGCAGGCAAATGAGGAATATGTATGCCGGTACCAGGAAACATGCAAATGAGGAAGATGCATGCCAGTAGCAGAAGACACGTAAATGATGAAGATGAATGCCAGTAGCAGGAGACAAGAAAATGAGGAAGATACATGCTAGTAGCAGGAGACACGCAAATCTGGAAGATACATGCCATTTGCAGGAGCCACACAAATGAAGATGATGCATGCCAGTAGAAGGAGACACGCATATGAGGAACGTGCATGCCAGTAGCAGGAGACATGCAAACGAGCAAGAGGCATCCCAGTAGCAGGTGACACGCAAATCAGGAAGAGGCATGCCATTAGCAGGAGCCATGCAAATGAGGAAGATGCATGCAAGTAGCAGGAGACACGCAAAGGAGAAAGAGGCATGCCATTTGCAGGAGACACACAAATGAGATAGATGCATGCAATTAGCAGGAGAGGCGCAAATGAGGAAGATGCATGCCATTTGCAGGAGACACGCAAATGAAAAAGATTCATGCCATTTGCAGGAGAAAGTCAAATGAGGAAGATGCATGCAACTGGCAGGAGAAATGCAAATGAAGAAGATGCATGTAATTAGCAGGAGAGGCGCAAATGAGGAAGATGCATGCCATTCGCAGGAGACACGCAAATGAGGAAGATGCATGCCATTTGCAGGAGAAAGTCAAATGAGGAAGATGCATGCAACTGGCAGGAGAAATGCAAATGAAGAAGATGCATGCAATTTGCAGGAGCCACGCAAATTAGGAAGAGACATTCCAGTAGCAGGAGACACGCCAATGAGGAAGATGCATGCCAGTAGCAGGAGACACGCAAATGAGGAAGATGATCGACAGTAGCTGGGGCAGGCAAATGAGGAAGATGTATGCCGGTACGAGGAGACACGCAAATTAGGAAGAGGCATGCTATTTGCAGGAGCCACGCAAATGAGAAAGATGCATGCCATTTGCAGGAGACAGGCAAAGGAGAAAGAGGAATGCCATTTGCAAGAGACACTCAAATGAGGAAGATGCATGCCATTTGCAGGAGACACGCAAATGAGGAAGATGCATGCCATTTGCAGTAGACAGGCAAATGAGGAAGGTGCATGCCAGTAGCAGGTTACTCGCAAATGAGGAAGATGCATGCCATTTGCAGGAGCCACGCAAATGAGGAAGAGACATGCCAGTATCAGGAGACAAGCAAATGAGGAAGATGCATGCCAGTAGCAGGAGACACGCAAATGAGGAAGATGCTCGACAGTAGCTGGGGCAGGCAAATGAGGAATATGTATGCCAGTACCAGGAAACACGCAAATGAGGAAGATGCATGCCAGTAGCAGAAGACACGTAAATGATGAAGATGAATGCCAGTAGCAGGAGACAAGAAAATAAGGAAGATACATGCTAGTAGCAGGAGACACGCAAATGTGGAAGATAATGCCATTTGCAGGAGCCACACAAATGAAGATGATGCATGCCAGTAGCAGAAGACACGCATATGAGGAACGTGCATGCCAGTAGCAGGAGACATGCAAATGAGCAAGAGGCATCCCAGTAGCAGATGAAACGCAAATCAGGAAGAGGCATGCCATTAGCAGGAGCCATGCAAATGAGGAAGATGCATGCAAGTAGCAGGAGAGAGACAAATGAGGAAGATACATGCCATTTGCAGGAGCCATGCAAATGAGGAAGATGCATGCCATTTGCAGGAGACACGCAAATCAGGAAGAGGCATGCCATTTGCAACAGCCATGCAAATGAGGAAGATGCATGCCAGTAGCAGGAGACAGGCAAATGAGGAAGATGCATGCCAGTAGCAGGAGACACGCAAATGAGGAAGATGCATGCCAGTAGCATGAAACACGCAAATGAGGAAGAGGCATGCGAGTAGCAGGAGAGAAGCAAATGAGGAAGAGGCATGCCAGTAGCAGGAGACAAGGAAATGAGAAAGATGCATGCCATATGCAGGAGACAGGCAAATGAGGAAGATGAATGCTATTTGCAGGAGACAGGCAAATGAGGAAGATGAATGACAGAGGCAGAAGACATGTAAATGAGGAAGATGCATGCCAGTAGCAGGTGACTTGCAAATGAGCAAGATGCATGCCATTTGCAGGAGCCAAGCAAATGAGGAAGATGCATGCCAGTAGCAGGAGACACGCAAATGAGGAAGATGCATGCCAGTAGCAGGAGACACGCAAATGAGGAAGATGCTTGACAGTAGCTTGGGCAGGCAAATGAGGAAGATGTATGCCGGAACCTGGAGACACGCAAATGAGGAAAATGCATGCCAGTAGCAGGAGGCAACCAAATGAAGAAAATGCATGCCAGTAGCAGGAGACACGCAAATGAGGAAGATGCATGCCAGTAGCAGGAAACACGCAAATGAGGAAGATGCATGCCAGCAGCAGGAGACACGCAAATGAAAAAGATGCATGCTAGTAGCAGGAGACACGCAAATGAGGAAGATGCATGCAAGTAGCAGGAGACAAGCAAATGAGGAAGATGCATGCCATTAGCAGGAGACACGCAAATGAGGAAGATGCATGCCAGTAGCAGGAAACACGCAAATGAGGAAGATGCATGCCAGCAGCAGGAGACACGCAAATGAAAAAGATGCATGCTAGTAGCAGGAGACACGCAAATGAGGAAGATGCATGCAAGTAGCAGGAGACAAGCAAATGAGGAAGATGCATGCCATTAGCAGGAGACACGCAAGTGAGGAAGATGCATGCCAGTAGCAGGAGACTCGCAAATGAGGAAGATGCATGCCATCAGCAGAAGACACGCAAATGAGGAAGATGCATGCCAGCAGCAGAAGACACGCAAATGAGGAAGATGGATGCCAGTCGCAGGAGACACGCAAATGAGGAAGATGCATGCCATTTGCAGGAGACACGCAATTGAGGAAAATGAATGCCAGTAGCAGGAAACACGCAAATGAGGAAGATGCAAGCCAGTAGCAGGAGACATGCAAATGAGGAAGCTTCATGCCATATGCAGGAGCCACGCAAATGAGGAGGATGCATGCCATTTCCAGTTGATACGCAAATGAGGAAGATGCATGCCATTTGCAGTAGACAGGCATATGAGGAAGATGCATGCCAGTAGCAGGTGACTCGCAAATGAGGAAGATGCATGCCATTTGCAGGAGCCACGCAAATGAGGAAGAGACATGCCAGTAGCAGGAGACATGCAAATGAGGAAGATGCATGCCAATAGCAGAAGACACGCAAATGAGGAAGATGCTCGACAGTAGCTGGGGCAGGCAAGTGAGGAATATGTATGTTGGTACCAGAAAACACGCAAATGAGGAAGATGCATGACAGTAGCAGAAGACACGTAAATGATGAAGATGAATGCCAGTAGCAGGAGACAAGAAAATGAGGAAGATGCATGCTAGTAGCAGGAGAAAGGCAAATGAGGAAGATGCATGCCATTTGCAGGAGCCACACAAATGAAGATGATGCATGCCAGTAGAAGGAGATACACAAATGAGCAAGAGGCATGCCAGTAGCAGGTGACACGCAAATCAGGAAGAGGCATACCATTTGCAGGAGCCATGCAAATGAGGAAGATGCATGCCAGTAGAAGGAGACAGGCAAATGAGGAAGAGTCATGCCAGTAGCAGGAGACACGAAAATGAGTAAGTTGCATGCCAGTAGGAGGAGACTGGCAAATGAGGAAGATGCATGCCATTTGCAGGTGACACGCAAATGAGGAAGACGTATGCTATTTGCAGGAGACATGCAAATGAGGAAGATGCATGCCATTTGCAGGAGCTACGCAAATTAGGAAGAGGCATGCCATTTGCTGGAGCTACGCAAATGAGAAAGATGCATGCCATTTGCAGGAGACACGCAAAGGAGAAAGAGGCATGCCATTTGCAGGAGACACGCAAATGAGATAGATGCATGCCATTAGCAGGAGAGGCGCAAATGAGGAAGATGCATGCCATTTGCAGGAGACACGCAAATGAGGAAGATGCATGCCATTTGCAGGAGAAAGTCAAATGAGGAAGATGCATGCAACTGGCAGGAGAAATGCAAATGAAGAAGATGCATGCAATTCGCAGGAGCCACGCAAATGAGGAAGATGCATGCCAGTAGCAGGAAACACGCAAATGAGGGAGATGCATGCCAGCAGCAGGAGACACGCAAATGAAAAAGATGCATGCTAGTAGCAGGAGACCCGCAAATGAGGAAGATGCATGCAAGTAGCAGGAGACAAGCAAATGAGGAAGATGCATGCCATTAGCAGGAGACACCCAAGTGAGGAAGATGCATGCCAGTAGCAGGAGACTCGCAAATGAGGAAGATGCATGCCAGCAGCAGAAGACACGCAAATGAGGAAGATGCATGCCAGTCGCAGGAGACACGCAAATGAGGAAGATGCATGCCATTTGCAGGAGACACGCAATTGAGGAAAATGAATGCCAGTAACAGGAAACACGCAAATGAGGAAGATGCAAGCCAGTAGCAGGAGACATGCAAATGAGGAAGCTTCATGCCATATGCAGGTGCCACGCAAATGAGGAGGATGCATGCCATTTCCAGTAGATACGCAAATGAGGAAGATGCATGCCATTTGCAGTAGACAGGCATATGAGGAAGATGCATGCCAGTAGCAGGTGACTCGCAAATGAGGAAGATGCATGCCATTTGCAGGAGACACGCAATTGAGGAAGATGCATGCCAGTAGCAGGAAACACGCAAATGAGGAAGATGCATGCCAGCAGCAGGAGACACGCAAATGAAAAAGATGCATGCTAGTAGCAGGAGACACGCAAATGAGGAAGATGCATGCAAGTAGCAGGAGACAAGCAAATGAGGAAGATGCATGCCATTAGCAGGAGACACCCAAGTGAGGAAGATGCATGCCAGTAGCAGGAGACTCGCAAATGAGGAAGATGCATGCCAGCAGCAGAAGACACGCAAATGAGGAAGATGCATGCCAGTCGCAGGAGACACGCAAATGAGGAAGATGCATGCCATTTGCAGGAGAAACGCAATTGAGGAAAATGAATGCCAGTAAGAGGAAACACGCAAATGAGGAAGATGCAAGCCAGTAGCAGGAGACATGCAAATGAGGAAGCTTCATGCCATATGCAGGAGCCACGCAAATGAGGAGGATGCATGCCATTTCCAGTAGATACGCAAATGAGGAAGATGCATGCCATTTGCAGTAGACAGGCATATGAGGAAGATGCATGCCAGTAGCAGGTGACTCGCAAATGAGGAAGATGCATGCCATTTGCAGGAGCCACGCAAATGAGGAAGAGACATGCCAGTAGCAGGAGACATGCAAATGAGGAAGATGCATGCCAATAGCAGAAGACACGCAAATGAGGAAGATGCTCGACAGTAGCTGGGGCAGGCAAATGAGGAATATGTATGTTGGTACCAGAAAACACGCAAATGAGGAAGATGCATGACAGTAGCAGAAGACACGTAAATGATGAAGATGAATGCCAGTAGCAGGAGACAAGAAAATGAGGAAGATGCATGCTAGTAGCAGGAGAAAGGCAAATGAGGAAGATGCATGCCATTTGCAGGAGCCATGCAAATGAGGAAGAGGCATACCATTTGCAGGAGACAAGCAAGTGAGGAAGATGCATGCTAGTAGAAGGAGAGAGGCAAATGAGGAAGATGCATGCCATTTGCAGGAGCCACACAAATGCAGATGATGCATGCCAGTAGAAGGAGATACGCAAATGAGCAAGAGGCATGCCAGTAGCAGGTGACACGCAAATCAGGAAGAGGCATACCATTTGCAGGAGCCATGCAAATGAGGAAGATGCATGCCAGTAGCAGGAGACAGGCAAATCAGGAAGAGTCATGCCAGTAGCAGGAGACACGAAAATGAGTAAGTTGCATGCCAGTAGGAGGAGACTGGCAAATGAGGAAGATGCATGCCATTTGCAGGTGACACGCAAATGAGGAAGACGTATGCTATTTGCAGGAGACATGCAAATGAGGAAGATGCATGCCATTTGCAGGAGCTACGCAAATTAGGAAGAGGCATGCCATTTGCTGGAGCTACGCAAATGAGAAAGATGCATGCCATTTGCAGGAGACACGCAAAGGAGAAAGAGGCATGCCATTTGCAGGAGACACGCAAATGAGATAGATGCATGCCATTAGCAGGAGAGGCGCAAATGAGGAAGATGCATGCCATTTGCAGGAGACACGCAAATGAGGAAGATGCATGCCATTTGCAGGAGAAAGTCAAATGAGGAAGATGCATGCAACTGGCAGGAGAAATGCAAATGAAGAAGATGCATGCAATTCGCAGGAGCCACGCAAATGTGGAAGAGACATTCCAGTAGCAGGAGACACGCAAATCAGGAAGATGCATGCCAGTAGCAGGAGACACGCCAATGAGGAAGATGCTCGACAGTAGCTGGGGCAGGCAAATGAGGAAGTTGTATGCCGGTACCAGGAGACACGCAAATTAGGAAGAGGCATGCCATTTGCAGGAGCCACGCAAAGGAGAAAGAGGAATGCCATTTGCAAGAGACACTCAAATGATGAAGATTCATGCCATTTGCAAGAGCCACGCAAATGAGGAAGAGACATGCCAGTATCAGGAGACATGCAAATGAGGAAGATGCATGCCAGTAGCAGGACACACGCAAATGAGGAAGATGCTCGACAGTAGCTGGGGCAGGCAAATGAGGAATATGTATGCCCGTACCAGGAAACATGCAAATGAGGAAGATGCATGCCAGTAGCAGAAGACACGTAAATGATGAAGATGAATGCCAGTAGCAGGAGACAAGAAAATGAGGAAGATACATGCTAGTAGCAGGAGACACGCAAATGTGGAAGATACATGCCATTTGCAGGAGCCACACAAATGAAGATGATGCATGCCAGTAGAAGGAGACACGCATATGAGGAACGTGCATGCCAGTAGCAGGAGACACGCAAACGAGCAAGAGGCATCCCAGTAGCAGGTGACACGCAAATCAGGAAGAGGCATGCCATTAGCAGGAGCCATGCAAATGAGGAAGATGCATGCAAGTAGCAGGAGACACGCAAAGGAGAAAGATGCATGCCATTTGCAGGAGAAAAACAAATGAGATAGATGCATGCAATTAGCAGGAGAGGCGCAAATGAGGAAGATGCATGCCATTTGCAGGAGACACGCAAATGAAAAAGATTCATGCCATTTGCAGGAGAAAGTCAAATGAGGAAGATGCATGCAACTGGCAGGAGAAATGCAAATGAAGAAGATGCATGTAATTAGCAGGAGAGGCGCAAATGAGGAAGATGCATGCCATTCGCAGGAGACACGCAAATGAGGAAGATGCATGCCATTTGCAGGAGAAAGTCAAATGAGGAAGATGCATGCAACTGGCAGGAGAAATGCAAATGAAGAAGATGCATGCAATTTGCAGGAGCCACGCAAATTAGGAAGAGACATTCCAGTAGCAGGAGACACGCCAATGAGGAAGATGCATGCCAGTAGCAGGAGACACGCAAATGAGGAAGATGATCGACAGTAGCTGGGGCAGGCAAATGAGGAAGATGTATGCCGGTACGAGGAGACACGCAAATTAGGAAGAGGCATGCTATTTGCAGGAGCCACGCAAATGAGAAAGATGCATGCCATTTGCAGGAGACAGGCAAAGGAGAAAGAGGAATGCCATTTGCAAGAGACACTCAAATGAGGAAGATGCATGCCATTTGCAGGAGACACGCAAATGAGGAAGATGCATGCCATTTGCAGTAGACAGGCAAATGAGGAAGGTGCATGCCAGTAGCAGGTTACTCGCAAATGAGGAAGATGCATGCCATTTGCAGGAGCCACGCAAATGAGGAAGAGACATGCCAGTATCAGGAGACAAGCAAATGAGGAAGATGCATGCCAGTAGCAGGAGACACGCAAATGAGGAAGATGCTCGACAGTAGCTGGGGCAGGCAAATGAGGAATATGTATGCCAGTACCAGGAAACACGCAAATGAGGAAGATGCATGCCAGTAGCAGAAGACACGTAAATGATGAAGATGAATGCCAGTAGCAGGAGACAAGAAAATAAGGAAGATACATGCTAGTAGCAGGAGACACGCAAATGTGGAAGATAATGCCATTTGCAGGAGCCACACAAATGAAGATGATGCATGCCAGTAGCAGAAGACACGCATATGAGGAACGTGCATGCCAGTAGCAGGAGACACGCAAATGAGCAAGAGGCATCCCAGTAGCAGATGAAACGCAAATCAGGAAGAGGCATGCCATTAGCAGGAGCCATGCAAATGAGGAAGATGCATGCAAGTAGCAGGAGAGAGACAAATGAGGAAGATACATGCCATTTGCAGGAGCCATGCAAATGAGGAAGATGCATGCCATTTGCAGGAGACACGCAAATCAGGAAGAGGCATGCCATTTGCAACAGCCATGCAAATGAGGAAGATGCATGCCAGTAGCAGGAGACAGGCAAATGAGGAAGATGCATGCCAGTAGCAGGAGACACGCAAATGAGGAAGATGCATGCCAGTAGCATGAAACACGCAAATGAGGAAGAGGCATGCGAGTAGCAGGAGAGAAGCAAATGAGGAAGAGGCATGCCAGTAGCAGGAGACAAGGAAATGAGAAAGATGCATGCCATATGCAGGAGACAGGCAAATGAGGAAGATGAATGCTATTTGCAGGAGACAGGCAAATGAGGAAGATGAATGACAGAGGCAGAAGACATGTAAATGAGGAAGATGCATGCCAGTAGCAGGTGACTTGCAAATGAGCAAGATGCATGCCATTTGCAGGAGCCAAGCAAATGAGGAAGATGCATGCCAGTAGCAGGAGACACGCAAATGAGGAAGATGCATGCCAGTAGCAGGAGACACGCAAATGAGGAAGATGCTTGACAGTAGCTTGGGCAGGCAAATGAGGAAGATGTATGCCGGAACCTGGAGACACGCAAATGAGGAAAATGCATGCCAGTAGCAGGAGGCAACCAAATGAAGAAAATGCATGCCAGTAGCAGGAGACACGCAAATGAGGAAGATGCATGCCAGTAGCAGGAAACACGCAAATGAGGAAGATGCATGCCAGCAGCAGGAGACACGCAAATGAAAAAGATGCATGCTAGTAGCAGGAGACACGCAAATGAGGAAGATGCATGCAAGTAGCAGGAGACAAGCAAATGAGGAAGATGCATGCCATTAGCAGGAGACACGCAAATGAGGAAGATGCATGCCAGTAGCAGGAAACACGCAAATGAGGAAGATGCATGCCAGCAGCAGGAGACACGCAAATGAAAAAGATGCATGCTAGTAGCAGGAGACACGCAAATGAGGAAGATGCATGCAAGTAGCAGGAGACAAGCAAATGAGGAAGATGCATGCCATTAGCAGGAGACACGCAAGTGAGGAAGATGCATGCCAGTAGCAGGAGACTCGCAAATGAGGAAGATGCATGCCAGCAGCAGAAGACACGCAAATGAGGAAGATGCATGCCAGCAGCAGAAGACACGCAAATGAGGAAGATGGATGCCAGTCGCAGGAGACACGCAAATGAGGAAGATGCATGCCATTTGCAGGAGACACGCAATTGAGGAAAATGAATGCCAGTAGCAGGAAACACGCAAATGAGGAAGATGCAAGCCAGTAGCAGGAGACATGCAAATGAGGAAGCTTCATGCCATATGCAGGAGCCACGCAAATGAGGAGGATGCATGCCATTTCCAGTTGATACGCAAATGAGGAAGATGCATGCCATTTGCAGTAGACAGGCATATGAGGAAGATGCATGCCAGTAGCAGGTGACTCGCAAATGAGGAAGATGCATGCCATTTGCAGGAGCCACGCAAATGAGGAAGAGACATGCCAGTAGCAGGAGACATGCAAATGAGGAAGATGCATGCCAATAGCAGAAGACACGCAAATGAGGAAGATGCTCGACAGTAGCTGGGGCAGGCAAGTGAGGAATATGTATGTTGGTACCAGAAAACACGCAAATGAGGAAGATGCATGACAGTAGCAGAAGACACGTAAATGATGAAGATGAATGCCAGTAGCAGGAGACAAGAAAATGAGGAAGATGCATGCTAGTAGCAGGAGAAAGGCAAATGAGGAAGATGCATGCCATTTGCAGGAGCCACACAAATGAAGATGATGCATGCCAGTAGAAGGAGATACACAAATGAGCAAGAGGCATGCCAGTAGCAGGTGACACGCAAATCAGGAAGAGGCATACCATTTGCAGGAGCCATGCAAATGAGGAAGATGCATGCCAGTAGGAGGAGACTGGCAAATGAGGAAGATGCATGCCATTTGCAGGTGACACGCAAATGAGGAAGACGTATGCTATTTGCAGGAGACATGCAAATGAGGAAGATGCATGCCATTTGCAGGAGCTACGCAAATTAGGAAGAGGCATGCCATTTGCTGGAGCTACGCAAATGAGAAAGATGCATGCCATTTGCAGGAGACACGCAAAGGAGAAAGAGGCATGCCATTTGCAGGAGACACGCAAATGAGATAGATGCATGCCATTAGCAGGAGAGGCGCAAATGAGGAAGATGCATGCCATTTGCAGGAGACACGCAAATGAGGAAGATGCATGCCATTTGCAGGAGAAAGTCAAATGAGGAAGATGCATGCAACTGGCAGGAGAAATGCAAATGAAGAAGATGCATGCAATTCGCAGGAGCCACGCAAATGAGGAAGATGCATGCCAGTAGCAGGAAACACGCAAATGAGGGAGATGCATGCCAGCAGCAGGAGACACGCAAATGAAAAAGATGCATGCTAGTAGCAGGAGACACGCAAATGAGGAAGATGCATGCAAGTAGCAGGAGACAAGCAAATGAGGAAGATGCATGCCATTAGCAGGAGACACCCAAGTGAGGAAGATGCATGCCAGTAGCAGGAGACTCGCAAATGAGGAAGATGCATGCCAGCAGCAGAAGACACGCAAATGAGGAAGATGCATGCCATTTGCAGGAGACACGCAATTGAGGAAAATGAATGCCAGTAACAGGAAACACGCAAATGAGGAAGATGCAAGCCAGTAGCAGGAGACATGCAAATGAGGAAGCTTCATGCCATATGCAGGTGCCACGCAAATGAGGAGGATGCATGCCATTTCCAGTAGATACGCAAATGAGGAAGATGCATGCCATTTGCAGTAGACAGGCAAATGAGGAAGATGCATGCCATTTGCAGGAGCCACACAAATGAAGATGATGCATGCCAGTAGAAGGAGATACGCAAATGAGCAAGAGGCATGCCAGTAGCAGGTGACACGCAAATCAGGAAGAGGCATACCATTTGCAGGAGCCATGCAAATGAGGAAGATGCATGCCAGTAGCAGGAGACAGGCAAATCAGGAAGAGTCATGCCAGTAGCAGGAGACACGAAAATGAGTAAGTTGCATGCCAGTAGGAGGAGACTGGCAAATGAGGAAGATGCATGCCATTTGCAGGTGACACGCAAATGAGGAAGACGTATGCTATTTGCAGGAGACATGCAAATGAGGAAGATGCATGCCATTTGCAGGAGCTACGCAAATTAGGAAGAGGCATGCCATTTGCTGGAGCTACGCAAATGAGAAAGATGCATGCCATTTGCAGGAGACACGCAAAGGAGAAAGAGGCATGCCATTTGCAGGAGACACGCAAATGAGATAGATGCATGACATTAGCAGGAGAGGCGCAAATGAGGAAGATGCATGCCATTTGCAGGAGACACGCAAATGAGGAAGATGCATGCCATTTGCAGGAGAAAGTCAAATGAGGAAGATGCATGCAACTGGCAGGAGAAATGCAAATGAAGAAGATGCATGCAATTCGCAGGAGCCACGCAAATGTGGAAGAGACATTCCAGTAGCAGGAGACACGCAAATCAGGAAGATGCATGCCAGTAGCAGGAGACACGCCAATGAGGAAGATGCTCGACAGTAGCTGGGGCAGGCAAATGAGGAAGTTGTATGCCGGTACCAGGAGACACGCAAATTAGGAAGAGGCATGCCATTTGCAGGAGCCACGCAAATGAGAAAGATGCATGCCATTTGCAGTAGACACGCAAAGGAGAAAGAGGAATGCCATTTGCAAGAGACACTCAAATGATGAAGATTCATGCCATTTGCTGGATCCACGCAAATGAGAAAGATGCATGCCATTTGCAGGAGACACGCAAAGGAGAAAGAGGCATGCCATTTGCAGGAGACACACAAATGAGATAGATGCATACAATTAGCAGGAGAGGCGCAAATGAGGAAGATGCATGCCATTTGCAGGAGACACGCAAATGAGGAAGATGCATGCCATTTGCAGGAGAAAGTCAAATGAGGAAGATGCATGCAACTGGCAGGAGAAATGCAAATGAAGAAGATGCATGCAATTTGCAGGAGCCACGCAAATTAGGAAGAGACATTCCAGTAGCAGGAGACACGCCAATGAGGAAGATGCATGCCAGTAGCAGGAGACACGCAAATGAGGAAGATGATCGACAGTAGCTGGGGCAGGCAAATGAGGAAGATGTATGCCGGTACGAGGAGACACGCAAATTAGGAAGAGGCATGCTATTTGCAGGAGCCACGCAAATGAGAAAGATGCATGCCATTTGCAGGAGACACGCAAAGGAGAAAGAGGAATGCCATTTGCAAGAGACACTCAAATGAGGAAGATGCATGCCATTTGCAGGAGACACGCAAATGAGGAAGATGCATGCCATTTGCAGTAGACAGGCAAATGAGGAAGGTGCATGCCAGTAGCAGGTTACTCGCAAATGAGGAAGATGCATGCCATTTGCAGGAGCCACGCAAATGAGGAAGAGACATGCCAGTATCAGGAGACAAGCAAATGACGAAGATGCATGCCAGTAGCAGGAGACACGCAAATGAGGAAGATGCTCGACAGTAGCTGGGGCAGGCAAATGAGGAATATGTATGCCGGTACCAGGAAACACGCAAATGAGGAAGATGCATGCCAGTAGCAGAAGACACGTAAATGATGAAGATGAATGCCAGTAGCAGGAGACAAGAAAATGAGGAAGATACATGCTAGTAGCAGGAGACACGCAAATGTGGAAGATACATGCCATTTGCAGGAGCCACACAAATGAAGATGATGCATGCCAGTAGCAGAAGACACGCATATGAGGAACGTGCATGCCAGTAGCAGGAGACACGCAAATGAGCAAGAGGCATCCCAGTAGCAAATGACACGCAAATCAGGAAGAGGCATGCCATTAGCAGGAGCCATGCAAATGAGGAAGATGCATGCAAGTAGCAGGAGAGAGACAAATGAGGAAGATACATGCCATTTGCAGGAGCCATGCAAATGAGGAAGATGCATGCCATTTGCAGGAGACACGCAAATCAGGAAGAGGCATGCCATTTGCAACAGCCATGCAAATGAGGAAGATGCATGCCAGTAGCAGGAGACAGGCAAATGAGGAAGATGCATGCCAGTAGCAGGAGACACGCAAATGAGGAAGATGCATGCCAGTAGCATGAAACACGCAAATGAGGAAGAGGCATGCGAGTAGCAGGAGAGAAGTAAATGAGGAAGAGGCATGCCAGTAGCAGGAGACGAGGAAATGAGAAAGATGCATGCCATATGCAGAAGACAGGCAAATGAGGAAGATGAATGCTATTTGCAGGAGACAGGCAAATGAGGAAGATGAATGACAGTGGTAGAAGACATGTAAATGAGGAAGATGCATGCCAGTAGCAGGTGACTTGCAAATGAGCAAGATGCATGCCATTTGCAGGAGCCAAGCAAATGAAGAAGATGCATGCCAGTAGCAGGAGACACGCAAATGAGGAAGATGCATGCCAGTAGCAGGAGACACGCAAATGAGGAAGATGCTTGACAGTAGCTTGGGCAGGCAAATGAGGAAGATGTATGCCGGAACCTGGAGACACGCAAATGAGGAAAATGCATGCCAGTAGCAGGAAGCAACCAAATGAAGAAAATGCATGCCAGTAGCAGGAGACACGCAAATGAGGAAGATGCATGCCAGTAGCAGGAAACACGCAAATGAGGAAGATGCATGCCAGCAGCAGGAGACACGCAAATGAAAAAGATGCATGCTAGTAGCAGGAGACACGCAAATGAGGAAGATGCATGCAAGTAGCAGGAGACAAGCAAATGAGGAAGATGCATGCCATTAGCAGGAGACACGCAAATGAGGAAGATGCATGCCAGTAGCAGGAAACACGCAAATGAGGAAGATGCATGCCAGCAGCAGGAGACACGCAAATGAAAAAGATGCATGCTAGTAGCAGGAGACACGCAAATGAGGAAGATGCATGCAAGTAGCAGGAGACAAGCAAATGAGGAAGATGCATGCCATTAGCAGGAGACACCCAAGTGAGGAAGATGCATGCCAGTAGCAGGAGACTCGCAAATGAGGAAGATGCATGCCAGCAGCAGAAGACACGCAAATGAGGAAGATGCATGCCAGCAGCAGAAGACACGCAAATGAGGAAGATGGATGCCAGTCGCAGGAGACACGCAAATGAGGAAGATGCATGCCATTTGCAGGAGACACGCAATTGAGGAAAATGAATGCCAGTAACAGGAAACACGCAAATGAGGAAGATGCAAGCCAGTAGCAGGAGACATGCAAATGAGGAAGCTTCATGCCATATGCAGGAGCCACGCAAATGAGGAGGATGCATGCCATTTCCAGTAGATACGCAAATGAGGAAGATGCATGCCATTTGCAGTAGACAGGCATATGAGGAAGATGCATGCCAGTAGCAGGTGACTCGCAAATGAGGAAGATGCATGCCATTTGCAGGAGCCACGCAAATGAGGAAGAGACATGCCAGTAGCAGGAGACATGCAAATGAGGAAGATGCATGCCAATAGCAGAAGACACGCAAATGAGGAAGATGCTCGACAGTAGCTGGGGCAGGCAAATGAGGAATATGTATGTTGGTACCAGAAAACACGCAAATGAGGAAGATGCATGACAGTAGCAGAAGACACGTAAATGATGAAGATGAATGCCAGTAGCAGGAGACAAGAAAATGAGGAAGATGCATGCTAGTAGCAGGAGAAAGGCAAATGAGGAAGATGCATGCCATTTGCAGGAGCCATGCAAATGAGGAAGAGGCATACCATTTGCAGGAGACAAGCAAGTGAGGAAGATGCATGCTAGTAGAAGGAGAGAGGCAAATGAGGAAGATGCATGCCATTTGCAGGAGCCACACAAATGAAGATGATGCATGCCAGTAGAAGGAGATACGCAAATGAGCAAGAGGCATGCCAGTAGCAGGTGACACGCAAATCAGGAAGAGGCATACCATTTGCAGGAGCCATGCAAATGAGGAAGATGCATGCCAGTAGCAGGAGACAGGCAAATCAGGAAGAGTCATGCCAGTAGCAGGAGACACGAAAATGAGTAAGTTGCATGCCAGTAGGAGGAGACTGGCAAATGAGGAAGATGCATGCCATTTGCAGGTGACACGCAAATGAGGAAGACGTATGCTATTTGCAGGAGACATGCAAATGAGGAAGATGCATGCCATTTGCAGGAGCCACACAAATGAAGATGATGCATGCCAGTAGAAGGAGACACGCATATGAGGAACGTGCATGCCAGTAGCAGGAGACACGCAAACGAGCAAGAGGCATCCCAGTAGCAGGTGACACGCAAATCAGGAAGAGGCATGCCATTAGCAGGAGCCATGCAAATGAGGAAGATGCATGCAAGTAGCAGGAGACACGCAAAGGAGAAAGAGGCATGCCATTTGCAGGAGACACACAAATGAGATAGATGCATGCAATTAGCAGGAGAGGCGCAAATGAGGAAGATGCATGCCATTTGCAGGAGACACGCAAATGAAAAAGATTCATGCCATTTGCAGGAGAAAGTCAAATGAGGAAGATGCATGCAACTGGCAGGAGAAATGCAAATGAAGAAGATGCATGTAATTAGCAGGAGAGGCGCAAATGAGGAAGATGCATGCCATTCGCAGGAGACACGCAAATGAGGAAGATGCATGCCATTTGCAGGAGAAAGTCAAATGAGGAAGATGCATGCAACTGGCAGGAGAAATGCAAATGAAGAAGATGCATGCAATTTGCAGGAGCCACGCAAATTAGGAAGAGACATTCCAGTAGCAGGAGACACGCCAATGAGGAAGATGCATGCCAGTAGCAGGAGACACGCAAATGAGGAAGATGATCGACAGTAGCTGGGGCAGGCAAATGAGGAAGATGTATGCCGGTACGAGGAGACACGCAAATTAGGAAGAGGCATGCTATTTGCAGGAGCCACGCAAATGAGAAAGATGCATGCCATTTGCAGGAGACAGGCAAAGGAGAAAGAGGAATGCCATTTGCAAGAGACACTCAAATGAGGAAGATGCATGCCATTTGCAGGAGACACGCAAATGAGGAAGATGCATGCCAATTGCAGTAGACAGGCAAATGAGGAAGGTGCATGCCAGTAGCAGGTTACTCGCAAATGAGGAAGATGCATGCCATTTGCAGGAGCCACGCAAATGAGGAAGAGACATGCCAGTATCAGGAGACAAGCAAATGAGGAAGATGCATGCCAGTAGCAGGAGACACGCAAATGAGGAAGATGCTCGACAGTAGCTAGGGCAGGCAAATGAGGAATATGTATGCCAGTACCAGGAAACACGCAAATGAGGAAGATGCATGCCAGTAGCAGAAGACACGTAAATGATGAAGATGAATGCCAGTAGCAGGAGACAAGAAAATAAGGAAGATACATGCTAGTAGCAGGAGACACGCAAATGTGGAAGATAATGCCATTTGCAGGAGCCACACAAATGAAGATGATGCATGCCAGTAGCAGAAGACACGCATATGAGGAACGTGCATGCCAGTAGCAGGAGACACGCAAATGAGCAAGAGGCATCCCAGTAGCAGATGACACGCAAATCAGGAAGAGGCATGCCATTAGCAGGAGCCATGCAAATGAGGAAGATGCATGCAAGTAGCAGGAGAGAGACAAATGAGGAAGATACATGCCATTTGCAGGAGCCATGCAAATGAGGAAGATGCATGCCATTTGCAGGAGACACGCAAATCAGGAAGAGGCATGCCATTTGCAACAGCCATGCAAATGAGGAAGATGCATGCCAGTAGCAGGAGACAGGCAAATGAGGAAGATGCATGCCAGTAGCAGGAGACACGCAAATGAGGAAGATGCATGCCAGTAGCATGAAACACGCAAATGAGGAAGAGGCATGCGAGTAGCAGGAGAGAAGCAAATGAGGAAGAGGCATACCAGTAGCAGGAGACAAGGAAATGAGAAAGATGCATGCCATATGCAGGAGACAGGCAAATGAGGAAGATGAATGCTATTTGCAGGAGACAGGCAAATGAGGAAGATGAATGACAGTGGCAGAAGACATGTAAATGAGGAAGATGCATGCCAGTAGCAGGTGACTTGCAAATGAGCAAGATGCATGCCATTTGCAGGAGCCAAGCAAATGAGGAAGATGCATGCCAGTAGCAGGAGACACGCAAATGAGGAAGATGCATGCCAGTAGCAGGAGACACGCAAATGAGGAAGATGCTTGACAGTAGCTTGGGCAGGCAAATGAGGAAGATGTATGCCGGAACCTGGAGACACGCAAATGAGGAAAATGCATGCCAGTAGCAGGAGGCAACCAAATGAAGAAAATGCATGCCAGTAGCAGGAGACACGCAAATGAGGAAGATGCATGCCAGTAGCAGGAAACACGCAAATGAGGAAGATGCATGCCAGCAGCAGGAGACATGCAAATGAAAAAGATGCATGCTAGTAGCAGGAGACACGCAAATGAGGAAGATGCATGCAAGTAGCAGGAGACAAGCAAATGAGGAAGATACATGCTAGTAGCAGGAGACACGCAAATGTGGAAGTTACATGCCATTTGCAGGAGCCACACAAATGAAGATGATGCATGCCAGTAGAAGGAGACACGCATATGAGGAACGTGCATGCCAGTAGCAGGAGACACGCAAACGAGCAAGAGGCATCCCAGTAGCAGGTGACACGCAAATCAGGAAGAGGCATGCCATTAGCAGGAGCCATGCAAATGAGGAAGATGCATGCAAGTAGCAGGAGACACGCAAAGGAGAAAGAGGCATGCCATTTGCAGGAGACACACAAATGAGATAGATGCATGCAACTGGCAGGAGAAATGCAAATGAAGAAGATGCATGTAATTAGCAGGAGAGGCGCAAATGAGGAAGATGCATGCCATTCGCAGGAGACACGCAAATGAGGAAGATGCATGCCATTTGCAGGAGAAAGTCAAATGAGGAAGATGCATGCAACTGGCAGGAGAAATGCAAATGAAGAAGATGCAAGCAATTTGCAGGAGCCACGCAAATTAGGAAGAGACATTCCAGTAGCAGGAGACACGCCAATGAGGAAGATGCATGCCAGTAGCAGGAGACACGCAAATGAGGAAGATGATCGACAGTAGCTGGGGCAGGCAAATGAGGAAGATGTATGCCGGTACGAGGAGACACGCAAATTAGGAAGAGGCATGCTATTTGCAGGAGCCACGCAAATGAGAAAGATGCATGCCATTTGCAGGAGACAGGCAAAGGAGAAAGAGGAATGCCATTTGCAAGAGACACTCAAATGAGGAAGATGCATGCCATTTGCAGGAGACACGCAAATGAGGAAGATGCATGCCATTTGCAGTAGACAGGCAAATGAGGAAGGTGCATGCCAGTAGCAGGTTACTCGCAAATGAGGAAGATGCATGCCATTTGCAGGAGCCACGCAAATGAGGAAGAGACATGCCAGTATCAGGAGACAAGCAAATGAGGAAGATGCATTCCAGTAGCAGGAGACACGCAAATGAGGAAGATGCTCGACAGTAGCTGGGGCAGGCAAATGAGGAATATGTATGCCAGTACCAGGAAACACGCAAATGAGGAAGATGCATGCCAGTAGCAGAAGACACGTAAATGATGAAGATGAATGCCAGTAGCAGGAGACAAGAAAATAAGGAAGATACATCCTAGTAGCAGGAGACACGCAAATGTGGAAGATAATGCCATTTGCAGGAGCCACACAAATGAAGATGATGCATGCCAGTAGCAGAAGACACGCAAATCAGGAAGAGGCATGCCATTTGCAACAGCCATGCAAATGAGGAAGATGCATGCCAGTAACAGGAGACAGGCAAATGAGGAAGATGCATGCCAGTAGCAGGAGACACGCAAATGAGGAAGATGCATGCCAGTAGCATGAAACACGCAAATGAGGAAGAGGCATGCGAGTAGCAGGAGAGAAGCAAATGAGGAAGAGGCATGCCAGTAGCAGGAGACAAGGAAATGAGAAAGATGCATGCCATATGCAGGAGACAGGCAAATGAGGAAGATGAATGCTATTTGCAGGAGACAGGCAAATGAGGAAGATGAATGACAGTGGCAGAAGACATGTAAATGAGGAAGATGCATGCCAGTAGCAGGTGACTTGCAAATGAGCAAGATGCATGCCATTTGCAGGAGCCAAGCAAATGAGGAAGATGCATGCCAGTAGCAGGAGACACGCAAATGAGGAAGATGCATGCCAGTAGCAGGAGACACGCAAATGAGGAAGATGCTTGACAGTAGCTTGGGCAGGCAAATGAGGAAGATGTATGCCGGAACCTGGAGACACGCAAATGAGGAAAATGCATGCCAGTAGCAGGAGGCAACCAAATGAAGAAAATGCATGCCAGTAGCAGGAGACACGCAAATGAGGAAGATGCATGACAGTAGCAGGAAACACGCAAATGAGGAAGATGCATGCCAGCAGCAGGAGACACGCAAATGAAAAAGATGCATGCTAGTAGCAGGAGACACGCAAATGAGGAAGATGCATGCAAGTAGCAGGAGACAAGCAAATGAGGAAGATGCATGCCATTAGCAGGAGACACGCAAATGAGGAAGATGCATGCCAGTAGCAGGAAACACGCAAATGAGGAAGATGCATGCCAGCAGCATGAGACACGCAAATGAAAAAGATGCATGCTAGTAGCAGGAGACACGCAAATGAGGAAGATGCATGCAAGTAGCAGGAGACAAGCAAATGAGGAAGATGCATGCCATTAGCAGGAGACACGCAAGTGAGGAAGATGCATGCCAGTAGCAGGAGACTCGCAAATGAGGAAGATGCATGCCAGCAGCAGAAGACACGCAAATGAGGAAGATGGATGCCAGTCGCAGGAGACACGCAAATGAGGAAGATGCATGCCATTTGCAGGAGCCACGCAAATGAGGAAGAGACATGCCAGTAGCAGGAGACATGCAAATGAGGAAGATGCATGCCAATAGCAGAAGACACGCAAATGAGGAAGATGCTCGACAGTAGCTGGGGCAGGCAAGTGAGGAATATGTATGTTGGTACCAGAAAACACGCAAATGAGGAAGATGCATGACAGTAGCAGAAGACACGTAAATGATGAAGATGAATGCCAGTAGCAGGAGACAAGAAAATGAGGAAGATACATGCTAGTAGCAGGAGACACGCAAATGTGGAAGATACATGCCATTTGCAGGAGCCACACAAATGAAGATGATGCATGCCAGTAGAAGGAGACACGCATATGAGGAACGTGTATGCCAGTAGCAGGAGACACGCAAACGAGCAAGAGGCATCCCAGTAGCAGGTGACACGCAAATCAGGAAGAGGCATGCCATTAGCAGGAGCCATGCAAATGAGGAAGATGCATGCAAGTAGCAGGAGACACGCAAAGGAGAAAGAGGCATGCCATTTGCAGGAGACACACAAATGAGATAGATGCATGCAATTAGCAGGAGAGGCGCAAATGAGGAAGATGCATGCCATTTGCAGGAGACACGCAAATGAAAAAGATTCATGCCATTTGCAGGAGAAAGTCAAATGAGGAAGATGCATGCAACTGGCAGGAGAAATGCAAATGAAGAAGATGCATGTAATTAGCAGGAGAGGCGCAAATGAGGAAGATGCATGCCATTCGCAGGAGACACGCAAATGAGGAAGATGCATGCCATTTGCAGGAGAAAGTCAAATGAGGAAGATGCATGCAACTGGCAGGAGAAATGCAAATGAAGAAGATGCATGCAATTTGCAGGAGCCACGCAAATTAGGAAGAGACATTCCAGTAGCAGGAGACACGCCAATGAGGAAGATGCATGCCAGTAGCAGGAGACACGCAAATGAGGAAGATGATCGACAGTAGCTGGGGCAGGCAAATGAGGAAGATGTATGCCGGTACGAGGAGACACGCAAATTAGGAAGAGGCATGCTATTTGCAGGAGCCACGCAAATGAGAAAGATGCATGCCATTTGCAGGAGACAGGCAAAGGAGAAAGAGGAATGCCATTTGCAAGAGACACTCAAATGAGGAAGATGCATGCCATTTGCAGGAGACACGCAAATGAGGAAGATGCATGCCATTTGCAGTAGAGAGGCAAATGAGGAAGGTGCATGCCAGTAGCAGGTTACTCGCAAATGAGGAAGATGCATGCCATTTGCAGGAGCCACGCAAATGAGGAAGAGACATGCCAGTATCAGGAGACAAGCAAATGAGGAAGATGCATGCCAGTAGCAGGAGACACGCAAAGGAGGAAGATGCTCGACAGTAGCTGGGGCAGGCAAATGAGGAATATGTATGCCAGTACCAGGAAACACGCAAATGAGGAAGATGCATGCCAGTAGCAGAAGACACGTAAATGATGAAGATGAATGCCAGTAGCAGGAGACAAGAAAATAAGGAAGATACATGCTAGTAGCAGGAGACACGCAAATGTGGAAGATAATGCCATTTGCAGGAGCCACACAAATGAAGATGATGCATGCCAGTAGCAGAAGACACGCATATGAGGAACGTGCATGCCAGTAGCAGGAGACACGCAAATGAGCAAGAGGCATCCCAGTAGCAGATGACACGCAAATCAGGAAGAGGCATGCCATTAGCAGGAGCCATGCAAATGAGGAAGATGCATGCAAGTAGCAGGAGAGAGACAAATGAGGAAGATACATGCCATTTGCAGGAGCCATGCAAATGAGGAAGATGCATGCCATTTGCAGGAGACACGCAAATCAGGAAGAGGCATGCCATTTGCAACAGCCATGCAAATGAGGAAGATGCATGCCAGTAACAGGAGACAGGCAAATGAGGAAGATGCATGCCAGTAGCAGGAGACACGCAAATGAGGAAGATGCATGCCAGTAGCATGAAAAACGCAAATGAGGAAGAGGCATGCGAGTAGCAGGAGAGAAGCAAATGAGGAAGAGGCATGCCAGTAGCAGGAGACAAGGAAATGAGAAAGATGCATGCCATATGCAGGAGACAGGCAAATGAGGAAGATGAATGCTATTTGCAGGAGACAGGCAAATGAGGAAGATGAATGACAGTGGAAGAAGACATGTAAATGAGGAAGATGCATGCCAGTAGCAGGTGACTTGCAAATGAGCAAGATGCATGCCATTTGCAGGAGCCAAGCAAATGAGGAAGATGCATGCCAGTAGCAGGAGACACGCAAATGAGGAAGATGCATGCCAGTAGCAGGAGACACGCAAATGAGGAAGATGCTTGACAGTAGCTTGGGCAGGCAAATGAGGAAGATGTATGCCGGAACCTGGAGACACGCAAATGAGGAAAATGCATGCCAGTAGCAGGAGGCAACCAAATGAAGAAAATGCATGCCAGTAGCAGGAGACACGCAAATGAGGAAGATGCATGCCAGTAGCAGGAAACACGCAAATGAGGAAGATGCATGCCAGCAGCAGGAGACACGCAAATGAAAAAGATGCATGCTAGTAGCAGGAGACACGCAAATGAGGAAGATGCATGCAAGTAGCAGGAGACAAGCAAATGAGGAAGATGCATGCCATTAGCAGGAGACACGCAAATGAGGAAGATGCATGCCAGTAGCGGGAAACACGCAAATGAGGAAGATGCATGCCAGCAGCAGGAGACACGCAAATGAAAAAGATGCATGCTAGTAGCAGGAGACACGCAAATGAGGAAGATGCATGCAGGTAGCAGGAGACAAGCAAATGAGGAAGATGCATGCCATTAGCAGGAGACACGCAAGTGAGGAAGATGCATGCCAGTAGCAGGAGACTCGCAAATGAGGAAGATGCATGCCAGCAGCAGAAGACACGCAAATGAGGAAGATGGATGCCAGTCGCAGGAGACACGCAAATGAGGAAGATGCATGCCATTTGCAGGAGCCACGCAAATGAGGAAGAGACATGCCAGTAGCAGGAGACATGCAAATGAGGAAGATGCATGCCTATAGCAGAAGACACGCAAATGAGGAAGATGCTCGACAGTAGCTGGGGCAGGCAAGTGAGGAATATGTATGTTGGTACCAGAAAACACGCAAATGAGGAAGATGCATGACAGTAGCAGAAGACACGTAAATGATGAAGATGAATGCCAGTAGCAGGAGACAAGAAAATGAGGAAGATGCATGCTAGTAGCAGGAGAAAGGCAAATGAGGAAGATGCATGCCATTTGCAGGAGCCACACAAATGAAGATGATGCATGCCAGTAGAAGGAGATACGCAAATGAGCAAGAGGCATGCCAGTAGCAGGTGACACGCAAATCAGGAAGAGGCATACCATTTGCAGGAGCCATGCAAATGAGGAAGATGCATGCCAGTAGAAGGAGACAGGCAAATGAGGAAGAGTCATGCCAGTAGCAGGAGATACGAAAATGAGTAAGTTGCATGCCAGTAGGAGGAGACTGGCAAATGAGGAAGATGCATGCCATTTGCAGGTGACACGCAAATGAGGAAGACGTATGCTATTTGCAGGAGACATGCAAATGAGGAAGATGCATGCCATTTGCAGGAGCTACGCAAATTAGGAAGAGGCATGCCATTTGCTGGAGCTACGCAAATGAGAAAGATGCATGCCATTTGCAGGAGACACGCAAAGGAGAAAGAGGCATGCCATTTGCAGGAGACACGCAAATGAGATAGATGCATGCCATTAGCAGGAGAGGCGCAAATGAGGAAGATGCATGCCATTTGCAGGAGACACGCAAATGAGGAAGATGCATGCCATTTGCAGGAGAAAGTCAAATGAGGAAGATGCATGCAACTGGCAGGAGAAATGCAAATGAAGAAGATGCATGCAATTCGCAGGAGCCACGCAAATGAGGAAGAGACATTCCAGTAGCAGGAGACACGCTAATCAGGAAGATGCATGCCAGTAGCAGGAGACACGCCAATGAGGAAGATGCTCGACAGTAGCTGGGGCAGGCAAATGAGGAAGTTGTATGCCGGTACCAGGAGACACGCAAATTAGGAAGAGGCATGCCATTTGCAGGAGCCACGCAAATGAGAAAGCTGCATGCCATTTGCAGTAGACACGCAAAGGAGAAAGAGGAATGCCATTTGCAAGAGACACTCAAATGATGAAGATTCATGCCATTTGCAGGAGCCACGCAAATGAGGAAGAGACATGCCAGTATCAGGAGACATGCAAATGAGGAAGATGCATGCCAGTAGCAGGAGACACGCAAATGAGGAAGATGCTCGACAGTAGCTGGGGCAGGCAAATGAGGAATATGTATGCCGGTACCAGGAAACACGCAAATGAGGAAGATGCATGCCAGTAGCAGAAGACACGTAAATGATGAAGATGAATGCCAGTAGCAGAAGACACGTAAATGATGAAGATGAATGCCAGTAGCAGGAGACAGGCAAATGAGGAAGAGTCATGCCAGTAGCAGGAGACACGAAAATGAGTAAGTTGCATGCCAGTAGGAGGAGACTGGCAAATGAGGAAGATGCATGCCATTTGCAGGTGACACGCAAATGAGGAAGACGTATGCTATTTGCAGGAGACATGCAAATGAGGAAGATGCATGCCATTTGCAGGAGCTACGCAAATTAGGAAGAGGCATGCCATTTGCTGGAGCTACGCAAATGAGAAAGATGCATGCCATTTGCAGGAGACACGCAAAGGAGAAAGAGGCATGCCATTTGCAGGAGACACGCAAATGAGATAGATGCATGCCATTAGCAGGAGAGGTGCAAATGAGGAAGATGCATGCCATTTGCAGGAGACACGCAAATGAGGAAGATGCATGCCATTTGCAGGAGAAAGTCAAATGAGGAAGATGCATGCAACTGGCAGGAGAAATGCAAATGAAGAAGATGCATGCAATTCGCAGGAGCCACGCAAATGAGGAAGAGACATTCCAGTAGCAGGAGACACGCAAATCAGGAAGATGCATGCCAGTAGCAGGAGACACGCCAATGAGGAAGATGCTCGACAGTAGCTGGGGCAGGCAAATGATGAAGTTGTATACCGGTACCAGGAGACACGCAAATTAGGAAGAGGCATGCCATTTGCAGGAGCCACGCAAATGAGAAAGATGCATGCCATTTGCAGTAGACACGCAAAGGAGAAAGAGGAATGCCATTTGCAAGAGACACTCAAATGATGAAGATTCATGCCATTTGCAGGAGCCACGCAAATGAGGAAGAGACATGCCAGTATCAGGAGACATGCAAATGAGGAAGATGCATGCCAGTAGCAGGAGACACGCAAATGAGGAAGATGCTCGACAGTAGCTGGGGCAGGCAAATGAGGAATATGTATGCCGGTACCAGGAAACACGCAAATGAGGAAGATGCATGCCGGTAGCAGAAGACACGTAAATGATGAAGATGAATGCCAGTAGCAGGAGACAAGAAAATGAGGAAGATACATGCTAGTAGCAGGAGACACGCAAATGTGGAAGATACATGCCATTTGCAGGTGACAGGCAAATGATGAAGATGTATACCAGTAGCAGGAAAAACGCAAATGTGGAAGATGCATTCCAGTTGCAGGAGCCACGCAAATGAGGAAGAGGTATGGCATTTGCAGGAGACATGCAAATGAGGAAGATGCATGCCATTTGCAAGAGACACGCAAAGGAGAAAGAGGCATGCCATTTGCAGGAGACACCCAAATGAGATAGATTCATGCCAATAGCAGGAGAGGCGCAAATGAGGAAGATGCAAGCCATTTACAGGAGACACGCAAATGAGGAAGATGCATGCCATTTCCAGGAGAAAGTCAAATGAGGAAGATGCATGCAACTAGCAGAAGACACGCAAATGAGGAAGATGCTCGACAGTAGCTGGGGCAGGCAAATGAGGAATATGTATGTTGGTACCAGGAAACACGCAAATGAGGAAGATGCATGCCAGTAGCAGAAGACACGTAAATGATGAAGATGAATGCCAGTAGCAGGAGACAAGAAAATGAGGAAGATGCATGCTAGTAGCAGGAGAAAGGCAAATGAGGAAGATGCATGCCATTTGCAGGAGCCATGCAAATGAGGAAGATGCATGCCATTTGCAGGAGACACGCAAATGAGGAAGATGCATGAGATTTGCAGGAGCCACGCAAATGAGGAAGAGGCATACCATTTGCAGGAGACAAGCAAGTGAGGAAGATGCATGCTAGTAGCAGGAGACAGGCAAATGAGGAAGATGCATGCCATTTGGAGGAGCCACACAAATGAAGATGATGCATGCCAGTAGAACGAGATACGCAAATGAGCAAGAGGCATGACAGTAGCAGGTGACACGCAAATCAGGAAGAGGCATGCCACATGCAGGAGCCACGCAAATGAGGAAGATGCATGCGATTTGCAGGAGCCACGCAAATGAGGAAGAGGCATGCCATTTGCAGGAGACAAGCAAGTGAGGAAGATGCATGCGAGTAGCAGGAGACAGGCAAATGAGGAAGATGCATTCCAGTAGCAGGAGACACGCAAATCAGGAAGAGTCGTGCCAGTAGCAGGAGACACGAAAATGAGTAAGTTGCATGCCAGTAGGAGGAGACTGGCAAATGAGGAAGATGCATGCCAATAGCAGGAGACAACCAAATGAAAAAGATGCATGACAGTCGCAGGAGAAACGCAAATGAGGAAGATGCATGCCATTTGCAGGAGACACGCAATTGAAGAAAATGCATGCCATTTGCAGGTGACAGGCAAATGATGAAGATGTATACCAGTAGCAGGAGAAACGTAAATGTGGAAGATGCATTCCATTTGCAGGAGCCACGCAAATGAGGAAGAGGTATGCCATTTGCAGGAGACATGGAAATGAGGAAGATGCATGCCATTTGCAGGAGCCACGCAAATTAGGAAGAGCATGCCATTTGCTGGAGCCACGCAAATGAGAAAGATGCATGCCATTTGCAGGAGACACGCAAAGGAGAAAGAGGCATGCCATTTGCAGGAGACACGCAAATGAGATAGATGCATGCCATTAGCAGGAGAGGCGCAAATGAGGAAGATGCATGCCATTTGCAGGAGACACGCAAATGAGGAAGATGCATGCCATTTGCAGGAGAAAGTCAAATGAGGAAGATGCATGCCATTTGCAGGAGTCACGCAAATGAGGAAGAGACATTCCAGTAGCAGGAGACACGCAAATGAGGAAGAAGCATGCCAGTAGCAGGACACACGCAAATGAGGAAGATGCTCGACAGTAGCTGGGGCAGGCAAATGAGGAAGATGTATGCCGGTACCAGGAGACACGCAAATTAGGAAGAGGCATGCCATTGGCAGGAGCCACGCAAATGAGAAAGATGCATGCCATTTGCAGCAGACACGCAAAAGAGAAACAGGAATGCCATTTGCAAGAGACACTCAAATGAGGAAGATGCATGCCATTTGCAGGAGACACGCAAATGAGGAAGATGCATGCCATTTGCAGTAGACAGGCAAATGAGGAAGATGCATGCCAGTAGCAGGTGACTCGCAAATGAGGAAGATGCATGCCATTTGCAGGAGCCACGCAAATGAGGAAGAGACATTCCAGTAGCAGGAGACACGCAAATGAGGAAGATGCATGCCAGTAGCAGGACACACGCAAATGAGGAAGATGCTCGACAGTAGCTGGGGCAGGCAAATGAGGAATATGTATGCCGGTACCAGGAAACACGCAAATGAGGAAGATGCATGCCAGTAGCAGAAGACACGTAAATGAGGAAGATGCTCGACAGTAGCTGGGGCAGGCAAATGAGGAAGATGCTCGACAGTAGCTGGGGCAGGCAAATGAGGAAGATGTATGCCGGTACAAGTAGACACGCAAATTAGGAAGAGGCATGCCATTTGCAGGAGACACGCAAAGGAGAAAGAGGCATGCAAGTAGCAGGAGACTCGCAAATGAGGAAGATGCATGCCAGCAGCAGAAGACACGCAAATGATGAAGATGCATGCAAGTAGAAGGAGACAAGCAAATGAGGAAGATGCATGCCATTAGCAGGTGATACGCAAGTGAGGAAGATGCATGCCAGTAGCAGGAGACACGCAAATGAGGAAGATGGATGCCAGTTGCAGGAGACACGCAAATGAGGAAGATGCATGCCATTTGCAGGAGACACGCAATTGAGGAAAATGAATGCCAGTAGCAGGAAACACGCAAATGAGGAAGTTGCACGCCAGTAGCAGGAGACATGCAAATGAGGAAGCTGCATGCCATATGCAGGAGCCACGCAAATGAGGAAGAGGCATGCCATTTCCAGGAGATACGCAAATGAGTAAGATGCATGCCATTTGCAGTAGACAGGCATATGAAGAAGATGCATGCCAGTAGCACGTGACTCGCAAATGAGGAAGATGCATGCCATTTGCAGGAGCCACGCAAATGAGGAAGAGACATGCCAATAGCAGAAGACACGCAAATGAGGAAGAAGCTCGACAGTAGCTGGGGCAGGCAAATGAGGAATATGTATGTTGGTACCAGGAAACACGCAAATGAGGAAGATGAATGCCAGTAGCAGAAGACACGTAAATGATGAAGATGAATGCCAGTAGGAGGAGACAAGAAAATGAGGAAGATGCATGCTAGTAGCAGGAGAAAGGCAAATGAGGAAGATGCATGCCATTTGCAGGAGCCACACAAATGAAGATGATGCATGCCAGTAGAAGGAGATACGCAAATGAGCAAGAGGCATGCCAGTAGCAGGTGACACGCAAATCAGGAAGAGGCATACCATTTGCAGGAGCCATGCAAATGAGGAAGATGCATGCCAGTAGAAGGAGACAGGCAAATGAGGAAGAGTCATGCCAGTAGCAGGAGATACGAAAATGAGTAAGTTGCATGCCAGTAGGAGGAGACTGGCAAATGAGGAAGATGCATGCCATTTGCAGGTGACACGCAAATGAGGAAGACGTATGCTATTTGCAGGAGACATGCAAATGAGGAAGATGCATGCCATTTGCAGGAGCTACGCAAATTAGGAAGAGGCATGCCATTTGCTGGAGCTACGCAAATGAGAAAGATGCATGCCATTTGCAGGAGACACGCAAAGGAGAAAGAGGCATGCCATTTGCAGGAGACACGCAAATGAGATAGATGCATGCCATTAGCAGGAGAGGCGCAAATGAGGAAGATGCATGCCATTTGCAGGAGACACGCAAATGAGGAAGATGCATGCCATTTGCAGGAGAAAGTCAAATGAGGAAGATGCATGCAACTGGCAGGAGAAATGCAAATGAAGAAGATGCATGCAATTCGCAGGAGCCACGCAAATGAGGAAGAGACATTCCAGTAGCAGGAGACACGCAAATCAGGAAGATGCATGCCAGTAGCAGGAGACACGCCAATGAGGAAGATGCTCGACAGTAGCTGGGGCAGGCAAATGAGGAAGTTGTATGCCGGTACCAGGAGACACGCAAATTAGGAAGAGGCATGCCATTTGCAGGAGCCACGCAAATGATAAAGATGCATGCAATTTGCAGTAGACACGCAAAGGAGAAAGAGGAATGCCATTTGCAAGAGACACTCAAATGATGAAGATTCATGCCATTTGCAGGAGCCACGCAAATGAGGAAGAGACATGCCAGTATCAGGAGACATGCAAATGAGGAAGATGCATGCCAGTAGCAGGAGACACGCAAATGAGGAAGATGCTCGACAGTAGCTGGGGCAGGCAAATGAGGAATATGTATGCCGGTACCAGGAAACACGCAAATGAGGAAGATGCATGCCAGTAGCAGAAGACACGTAAATGATGAAGATGAATGCCAGTAGCAGAAGACACGTAAATGATGAAGATGAATGCCAGTAGCAGGAGACAGGCAAATGAGGAAGAGTCATGCCAGTAGCAGGAGACACGAAAATGAGTAAGTTGCATGCCAGTAGGAGGAGACTGGCAAATGAGGAAGATGCATGCCATTTGCAGGTGACACGCAAATGAGGAAGACGTATGCTATTTGCAGGAGACATGCAAATGAGGAAGATGCATGCCATTTGCAGGAGCTACGCAAATTAGGAAGAGGCATGCCATTTGCTGGAGCTACGCAAATGAGAAAGATGCATGCCATTTGCAGGAGACACGCAAAGGAGAAAGAGGCATGCCATTTGCAGGAGACACGCAAATGAGATAGATGCATGCCATTAGCAGGAGAGGCGCAAATGAGGAAGATGCATGCCATTTGCAGGAGACACGCAAATGAGGAAGATGCATGCCATTTGCAGGAGAAAGTCAAATGAGGAAGATGCATGCAACTGGCAGGAGAAATGCAAATGAAGAAGATGCATGCAATTCGCAGGAGCCACGCAAATGAGGAAGAGACATTCCAGTAGCAGGAGACATGCAAATCAGGAAGATGCATGCCAGTAGCAGGAGACACGCCAATGAGGAAGATGCTCGACAGTAGCTGGGGCAGGCAAATGATGAAGTTGTATGCCGGTACCAGGAGACACGCAAATTAGGAAGAGGCATGCCATTTGCTGGAGCCACGCAAATTAGGAAGAGGCATGCCATTTGCTGGAGCTACGCAAATGAGAAAGATGCATGCCATTTGCAGGAGACACGCAAAGGAGAAAGAGGAATGCCATTTGCAAGAGACACTCAAATGATGAAGATTCATGCCATTTGCAGGAGCCACGCAAATGAGGAAGAGACATGCCAGTATCAGGAGACATGCAAATGAGGAAGATGCATGCCAGTAGCAGGAGACACGCAAATGAGGAAGATGCTCGACAGTAGCTGGGGCAGGCAAATGAGGAATATGTATGCCGGTACCAGGAAACACGCAAATGAGGAAGATGCATGCCGGTAGCAGAAGACACGTAAATGATGAAGATGAATGCCAGTAGCAGGAGACAAGAAAATGAGGAAGATACATGCTAGTAGCAGGAGACACGCAAATGTGGAAGATACATGCCATTTGCAGGAGCCACACAAATGAAGATGATGCATGCCAGTAGAAGGAGACACGCATATGAGGAACGTGCATGCCAGTAGCAGGAGACACGCAAACGAGCAAGAGGCATCCCAGTAGCAGGTGACACGCAAATCAGGAAGAGGCATGACATTAGCAGGAGCCATGCAAATGAGGAAGATGCATGCAAGTAGCAGGAGACAGACAAATGAGGAAAATGCATGCCATTTGCAGGAGACACGCAAATCAGGAAGAGGCATGCCATTTGCAGGAGCCATGCAAATGAGGAAGATGCATGCCATTTGCAGCAGCCACGCAAATGAGGAAGATGCATGCCATTTGCAGGAGACACGCAAATGTGGAAGATGCATGCGATTTGCAGGAGCCACGCAAATGAGGAAGAGGCATGCCATTGGCAGGAGACAAGCAAATGAGGAAGATGCATTCCAGTAGCAGGAGACACGCAAATCAGGAAGAGTCATGCCAGTAGCAGGAGACTCGTAAATGAGTAAGTTGCATGCCAGTTTGAGGAGACTGGCAAATGAGGAAGATGCATGCCAATAGCAGGAGAGAACCAAATGAAAAAGATGCATGACAGTCACAGGAGAAATGCAAATGAGGAAGATGCATGCCATTTGCAGGAGACACGCAATTGAGGAAAATGCATGCCATTTGCAGGTGACAGGCAAATGATGAAGATGTATACCAGTAGCAGGAAAAACGCAAATGTGGAAGATGCATTCCATTTGCAGGAGCCACGCAAATGAGGAAGAGGTATGGCATTTGCAGGAGACATGCAAATGAGGAAGATGCATGCCATTTGCAAGAGACACGCAAAGGAGAAAGAGGCATGCCATTTGCAGGAGACACCCAAATGAGATAGATTCATGCCAATAGCAGGAGAGGCGCAAATGAGGAAGATGCAAGCCATTTACAGGAGACACGCAAATGAGGAAGATGCATGCCATTTCCAGGAGAAAGTCAAATGAGGAAGATGCATGCAACTAGCAGAAGACACGCAAATGAGGAAGATGCTCGACAGTAGCTGGGGCAGGCAAATGAGGAATATGTATGTTGGTACCAGGAAACACGCAAATGAGGAAGATGCATGCCAGTAGCAGAAGACACGTAAATGATGAAGATGAATGCCAGTAGCAGGAGACAAGAAAATGAGGAAGATGCATGCTAGTAGCAGGAGAAAGGCAAATGAGGAAGATGCATGCCATTTGCAGGAGCCATGCAAATGAGGAAGATGCATGTCATTTGCAGGAGACACGCAAATGAGGAAGATGCATGAGATTTGCAGGAGCCACGCAAATGAGGAAGAGGCATACCATTTGCAGGAGACAAGCAAGTGAGGAAGATGCATGCTAGTAGCAGGAGACAGGCAAATGAGGAAGATGCATGCCATTTGGAGGAGCCACACAAATGAAGATGATGCATGCCAGTAGAACGAGATACGCAAATGAGCAAGAGGCATGCCAGTAGCAGGTGACACGCAAATCAGGAAGAGGCATGCCACTTGCAGGAGCCACGCAAATGAGGAAGATGCATGCGATTTGCAGGAGCCACGCAAATGAGGAAGAGGCATGCCATTTGCAGGAGACAAGCAAGTGAGGAAGATGCATGCGAGTAGCAGGAGACAGGCAAATGAGGAAGATGCATTCCAGTAGCAGGAGACACGCAAATCAGGCAGAGTCGTGCCAGTAGCAGGAGACACGAAAATGAGTAAGTTGCATGCCAGTAGGAGGAGACTGGCAAATGAGGAAGATGCATGCCAATAGCAGGAGACAACCAAATGAAAAAGATGCATGACAGTCGCAGGAGAAACGCAAATGAGGAAGATGCATGCCATTTGCAGGAGACACGCAATTGAAGAAAATGCATGCCATTTGCAGGTGACAGGCAAATGATGAAGATGTATACCAGTAGCAGGAGAAACGTAAATGTGGAAGATGCATTCCATTTGCAGGAGCCACGCAAATTAGGAAGAGGCATGCCATTTGCTGGAGCCACGCAAATGAGAAAGATGCATGCCATTTGCAGGAGACACGCAAAGGAGAAAGAGGCATGCCATTTGCAGGAGACACGCAAATGAGATAGATGCATGCCATTAGCAGGAGAGGCGCAAATGAGGAAGATGCATGCCATTTGCAGGAGACACGCAAATGAGGAAGATGCATGCCATTTGCAGGAGAAAGTCAAATGAGGAAGATGCATGCAACTGGAAGGAGACATGCAAATGAAGAAGATGCATGCAATTTGCAGGAGTCACGCAAATGAGGAAGAGACATTCCAGTAGCAGGAGACACGCAAATGCGAAGAAGCATGCCAGTAGCAGGACACACGCAAATGAGGAAGATGCTCGACAGTAGCTGGGGCAGGCAAATGAGGAAGATGTATGCCGGTACCAGGAGACACGCAAATTAGGAAGAGGCATGCCATTGGCAGGAGCCACGGAAATGAGAAAGAGGCATGCCATTTGCAGGAGACACGCAAATGAGATAGATGCATGCCATTAGCAGGAGAGGCGCAAATGAGGAAGATGCATGCCATTTGCAGGAGACACGCAAATGAGGAAGATGCATGCCATTTGCAGGAGAAAGTCAAATGAGGAAGATGCATGCAACTGGCAGGAGAAATGCAAATGAAGAAGATGCATGCAATTCGCAGGAGCCACGCAAATGAGGAAGAGACATTCCAGTAGCGTGAGACACGCAAATCAGGAAGATGCATGCCAGTAGCAGGAGACACGCCAATGAGGAAGATGCTCGACAGTAGCTGGGGCAGGCAAATGAGGAAGTGGTATGCCAGTACCAGGAGACACGCAAATTAGGAAGAGGCATGCCATTTGCAGGAGCCACGCAAATGAGAAAGATGCATGCCATTTGCAGTAGACACGCAAAGGAGAAAGAGGAATGCCATTTGCAAGAGACACTCAAATGATGAAGATTCATGCCATTTGCAGGAGCCACGCAAATGAGGAAGAGACATGCCAGTATCAGGAGACATGCAAATGAGGAAGATGCATGCCAGTAGCAGGAGACACGCAAATGAGGAAGATGCTCGACAGTAGCTGGGGCAGGCAAATGAGGAATATGTATGCCGGTACCAGGAAACACGCAAATGAGGAAGATGCATGCCAGTAGCAGAAGACACGTAAATGATGAAGATGAATGCCAGTAGCAGAAGACACGTAAATGATGAAGATGAATGCCAGTAGCAGGAGACAGGCAAATGAGGAAGAGTCATGCCAGTAGCAGGAGACACGAAAATGAGTAAGTTGCATGCCAGTAGGAGGAGACTGGCAAATGAGGAAGATGCATGCCATTTGCAGGTGACACGCAAATGAGGAAGACGTATGCTATTTGCAGGAGACATGCAAATGAGGAAGATGCATGCCATTTGCAGGAGCTACGCAAATTAGGAAGAGGCATGCCATTTGCTGGAGCGACGCAAATGAGAAAGATGCATGCCATTTGCAGGAGACACGCAAAGGAGAAAGAGGCATGCCATTTGCAGGAGACACGCAAATGAGATAGATGCATGCCATTAGCAGGAGAGGCGCAAATGAGGAAGATGCATGCCATTTGCAGGAGACACGCAAATGAGGAAGATGCATGCCATTTGCAGGAGAAAGTCAAATGAGGAAGATGCATGCAACTGGCAGGAGAAATGCAAATGAAGAAGATGCATGCAATTCGCAGGAGCCACGCAAATGAGGAAGAGACATTCCAGTAGCAGGAGACACGCAAATCAGGAAGATGCATGCCAGTAGCAGGAGACACGCCAATGAGGAAGATGCTCGACAGTAGCTGGGGCAGGCAAATGAGGAAGTTGTATGCCGGTACCAGGAGACACGCAAATTAGGAAGAGGCATGCCATTTGCAGGAGCCACGCAAATGAGAAAGATGCATGCCATTTGCAGTAGACACGCAAAGGAGAAAGAGGAATGCCATTTGCAAGAGACACTCAAATGATGAAGATTCATGCCATTTGCAGGAGCCACGCAAATGAGGAAGAGACATGCCAGTATCAGGAGACATGCAAATGAGGAAGATGCATGCCAGTAGCAGGAGACACGCAAATGAGGAAGATGCTCGACAGTAGCTGGGGCAGGCAAATGAGGGATATGTATGCCGGTACCAGGAAACACGCAAATGAGGAAGATGCATGCCAGTAGCAGAAGACACGTAAATGATGAAGATGAATGCCAGTAGCAGGAGACAAGAAAATGAGGAAGATACATGCTAGTAGCAGGAGACACGCAAATGTGGAAGATACATGCCATTTGCAGGAGCCACACAAATGAAGATGATGCATGCCAGTAGAAGGAGACACGCATATGAGGAACGTGCATGCCAGTAGCAGGAGACACGCAAACGAGCAAGAGGCATCCCAGTATCAGGTGACACGCAAATCAGGAAGAGGCATGACATTAGCAGGAGCCATGCAAATGAGGAAGATGCATGCAAGTAGCAGGAGACAGACAAATGAGGAAAATGCATGCCATTTGCAGGAGACACGCAAATCAGGAAGAGGCATGCCATTTGCAGGAGCCATGCAAATGAGGAAGATGCATGCCATTTGCAGCAGCCACGCAAATGAGGAAGATGCATGCCATTTGCAGGAGACACGCAAATGTGGAAGATGCATGCGATTTGCAGGAGCCACGCAAATGAGGAAGAGGCATGCCATTTGCAGGAGACAAGCAATTGAGGAAGATGCATGCTAGTAGCAGGAGACAGGCAAATGAGGAAGATGCATTCCAGTAGCAGGAGACACGCAAATCAGGAAGAGTCATGCCAGTAGCAGGAGACTCGTAAATGAGTAAGTTGCATGCCAGTTTGAGGAGACTGGCAAATGAGGAAGATGCATGCCAATAGCAGGAGAGAACCAAATGAAAAAGATGCATGACAGTCACAGGAGAAACGCAAATGAGGAAGATGCATGCCATTTGCAGGAGACACGCAATTGAGGAAAATGCATGCCATTTGCAGGTGACAGGCAAATGATGAAGATGTATACCAGTAGCAGGAAAAACGCAAATGTGGAAGATGCATTCCATTTGCAGGAGCCACGCAAATGAGGAAGAGGTATGGCATTTGCAGGAGACATGCAAATGAGGAAGATGCATGCCATTTGCAAGAGACACGCAAAGGAGAAAGAGGCATGCCATTTGCAGGAGACACCCAAATGAGATAGATTCATGCCAATAGCAGGAGAGGCGCAAATGAGGAAGATGCAAGCCATTTACAGGAGACACGCAAATGAGGAAGATGCATGCCATTTCCAGGAGAAAGTCAAATGAGGAAGATGCATGCAACTAGCAGAAGACACGCAAATGAGGAAGATGCTCGACAGTAGCTGGGGCAGGCAAATGAGGAATATGTATGTTGGTACCAGGAAACACGCAAATGAGGAAGATGCATGCCAGTAGCAGAAGACACGTAAATGATGAAGATGAATGCCAGTAGCAGGAGACAAGAAAATGAGGAAGATGCATGCTAGTAGCAGGAGAAAGGCAAATGAGGAAGATGCATGCCATTTGCAGGAGCCATGCAAATGAGGAAGATGCATGCCATTTGCAGGAGACACGCAAATGAGGAAGATGCATGAGATTTGCAGGAGCCACGCAAATGAGGAAGAGGCATACCATTTGCAGGAGACAAGCAAGTGAGGAAGATGCATGCTAGTAGCAGGAGACAGGCAAATGAGGAAGATGCATGCCATTTGGAGGAGCCACACAAATGAAGATGATGCATGCCAGTAGAACGAGATACGCAAATGAGCAAGAGGCATGCCAGTAGCAGGTGACACGCAAATCAGGAAGAGGCATGCCTCTTGCAGGAACCACGCAAATGAGGAAGATGCATGCGATTTGCAGGAGCCACGCAAATGAGGAAGAGGCATGCCATTTGCAGGAGACAAGCAAGTGAGGAAGATGCATGCGAGTAGCAGGAGACAGGCAAATGAGGAAGATGCATTCCAGTAGCAGGAGACACGCAAATCAGGAAGAGTCGTGCCAGTAGCAGGAGACACGAAAATGAGTAAGTTGCATGCCAGTAGGAGGAGACTGGCAAATGAGGAAGATGCATGCCAATAGCAGGAGACAACCAAATGAAAAAGATGCATGACAGTCGCAGGAGAAACGCAAATGAGGAAGATGCATGCCATTTGCAGGAGACACGCAATTGAAGAAAATGCATGCCATTTGCAGGTGACAGGCAAATGATGAAGATTTATACCAGTAGCAGGAGAAACGTAAATGTGGAAGATGCATTCCATTTGCAGGAGCCACGCAAATGAGGAAGAGGTATGCCATTTGCAGGAGACATGCAAATGAGGAAGATGCATGCAATTTGCAAGAGACACGCAAAGGAGAAAGAGGCATGCCATTTGCAGGAGACACCCAAATGAGATAGATTCATGCCAATAGCAGGAGAGGCGCAAATGAGGAAGATGCAAGCCATTTACAGGAGACACGCAAATGAGGAAGATGCATGCCATTTCCAGGAGAAAGTCAAATGAGGAAGATGCATGCAACTAGCAGAAGACACGCAAATGAGGAAGATGCTCGACAGTAGCTGGGGCAGGCAAATGAGGAATATGTATGTTGGTACCAGGAAACACGCAAATGAGGAAGATGCATGCCAGTAGCAGAAGACACGTATATGATGAAGATGAATGCCAGTAGCAGGAGACAAGAAAATGAGGAAGATGCATGCTAGTAGCAGGAGAAAGGCAAATGAGGAAGATGCATGCCATTTGCAGGAGCCATGCAAATGAGGAAGATGCATGCCATTTGCAGGAGACATGCAAATGAGGAAGATGCATGAGATTTGCAGGAGCCACGCAAATGAGGAAGAGGCATACCATTTGCAGGAGACAAGCAAGTGAGGAAGATGCATGCTAGTAGCAGGAGACAGGCAAATGAGGAAGATGCATGCCATTTGGAGGAGCCACACAAATGAAGATGATGCATGCCAGTAGAACGATATACGCAAATGAGCAAGAGGCATGCCAGTAGCAGGTGACACGCAAATCAGGAAGAGGCATGCCTCTTGCAGGAGCCACGCAAATGAGGAAGATGCATGCGATTTGCAGGAGCCACGCAAATGAGGAAGAGGCATGCCATTTGCAGGAGACAAGCAAGTGAGGAAGATGCATGCGAGTAGCAGGAGACAGGCAAATGAGGAAGATGCATTCCAGTAGCAGGAGACACGCAAATCAGGAAGAGTCGTGCCAGTAGCAGGAGACACGAAAATGAGTAAGTTGCATGCCAGTAGGAGGAGACTGGCAAATGAGGAAGATGCATGCCAATAGCAGGAGACAACCAAATGAAAAAGATGCATGACAGTCGCAGGAGAAACGCAAATGAGGAAGATGCATGCCATTTGCAGGAGACACGCAATTGAAGAAAATGCATGCCATTTGCAGGTGACAGGCAAATGATGAAGATGTATACCAGTAGCAGGAGAAACGTAAATGTGGAAGATGCATTCCATTTGCAGGAGCCACGCAAATGAGGAAGAGGTATGCCATTTGCAGGAGACATGCAAATGAGGAAGATGCATGCCATTTGCAGGAGCCACGCAAATTAGGAAGAGGCATGCCATTTGCTGGAGCCACGCAAATGAGAAAGATGCATGCCATTTGCAGGAGACACGCAAAGGAGAAAGAGGCATGCCATTTGCAGGAGACACGCAAATGAGATAGATGCATGCCATTAGCAGGAGAGGCGCAAATGAGGAAGATGCATGCCATTTGCAGGAGACACGCAAATGAGGAAGATGCATGCCATTTGCAGGAGAAAGTCAAATGAGGAAGATGCATGCCATTTGCAGGAGTCACGCAAATGAGGAAGAGACATTCCAGTAGCAGGAGACACGCAAATGAGGAAGAAGCATGCCAGTAGCAGGACACACGCAAATGAGGAAGATGCTCGACAGTAGCTGGGGCAGGCAAATGAGGAAGATGTATGCCGGTACCAGGAGACACGCAAATTAGGAAGAGGCATGCCATTGGCAGGAGCCACGCAAATGAGAAAGATGCATGCCATTTGCAGCAGACACGCAAAAGAGAAACAGGAATGCCATTTGCAAGAGACACTCAAATGAGGAAGATGCATGCCATTTGCAGGAGACACGCAAATGAGGAAGATGCATGCCATTTGCAGTAGACAGGCAAATGAGGAAGATGCATGCCAGTAGCAGGTGACTCGCAAATGAGGAAGATGCATGCCATTTGCAGGAGCCACGCAAATGAGGAAGAGACATTCCAGTAGCAGGAGACACGCAAATGAGGAAGATGCATGCCAGTAGCAGGACACACGCAAATGAGGAAGATGCTCGACAGTAGCTGGGGCAGGCAAATGAGGAATATGTATGCCGGTACCAGGAAACACGCAAATGAGGAAGATGCATGCCAGTAGCAGAAGACACGTAAATGAGGAAGATGCTCGACAGTAGCTGGGGCACGCAAATGAGGAAGATGCTTGACAGTAGCTGGGGCAGGCAAATGAGGAAGATGTATGCCGGTACAAGGAGACACGCAAATTAGGAAGAGGCATGCCATTTGCAGGAGACACGCAAAGGAGAAAGAGGCATGCAAGTAGCAGGAGACTCGCAAATGAGGAAGATGCATGCCAGCAGCAGAAGACACGCAAATGATGAAGATGCATGCAAGTAGAAGGAGACAAGCAAATGAGGAAGATGCATGCCATTAGCAGGTGACACGCAAATTAGGAAGAGGCATGCCATTTGCAGGAGCCACGCAAATGAGAAAGATGCATGCCATTTGCAGTAGACACGCAAAGGAGAAAGAGGAATGCCATTTGCAAGAGACACTCAAATGATGAAGATTCATGCCATTTGCAGGAGCCACGCAAATGAGGAAGAGACATGCCAGTATCAGGAGACATGCAAATGAGGAAGATGCATGCCAGTAGCAGGAGACACGCAAATGAGGAAGATGCTCGACAGTAGCTGGGGCAGGCAAATGAGGAATATGTATGCCGGTACCAGGAAACACGCAAATGAGGAAGATGCATGCCAGTAGCAGAAGACACGTAAATGATGAAGATGAATGCCAGTAGCAGGAGACAAGAAAATGAGGAAGATACATGCTAGTAGCAGGAGACACGCAAATGTGGAAGATACATGCCATTTGCAGGAGCCACACAAATGAAGATGATGCATGCCAGTAGAAGGAGACACGCATATGAGGAACGTGCATGCCAGTAGCAGGAGACACGCAAACGAGCAAGAGGCATCCCAGTAGCAGGTGACAAGCAAATCAGGAAGAGGCATGACATTAGCAGGAGCCATGCAAATGAGGAAGATGCATGCAAGTAGCAGGAGACAGACAAATGAGGAAAATGCATGCCATTTGCAGGAGACACGCAAATCAGGAAGAGGCATGCCATTTGCAGGAGCCATGCAAATGAGGAAGATGCATGCCATTTGCAGCAGCCACGCAAATGAGGAAGATGCATGCCATTTGCAGGAGACACGCAAATGTGGAAGATGCATGCGATTTGCAGGAGCCACGCAAATGAGGAAGAGGCATGCCATTTGCAGGAGACAAGCAATTGAGGAAGATGCATGCTAGTAGCAGGAGACAGGCAAATGAGGAAGATGCATTCCAGTAGCAGGAGACACGCAAATCAGGAAGAGTCATGCCAGTAGCAGGAGACTCGTAAATGAGTAAGTTGCATGCCAGTTTGAGGAGACTGGCAAATGAGGAAGATGCATGCCAATAGCAGGAGAGAACCAAATGAAAAAGATGCATGACAGTCACAGGAGAAACGCAAATGAGGAAGATGCATGCCATTTGCAGGAGACACGCAATTGAGGAAAATGCATGCCATTTGCAGGTGACAGGCAAATGATGAAGATGTATACCAGTAGCAGGAAAAACGCAAATGTGGAAGATGCATTCCATTTGCAGGAGCCACGCAAATGAGGAAGAGGTATGGCATTTGCAGGAGACATGCAAATGAGGAAGATGCATGCCATTTGCAAGAGACACGCAAAGGAGAAAGAGGCATGCCATTTGCAGGAGACACCCAAATGAGATAGATTCATGCCAATAGCAGGAGAGGCGCAAATGAGGAAGATGCAAGCCATTTACAGGAGACACGCAAATGAGGAAGATGCATGCCATTTCCAGGAGAAAGTCAAATGAGGAAGATGCATGCAACTAGCAGAAGACACGCAAATGAGGAAGATGCTCGACAGTAGCTGGGGCAGGCAAATGAGGAATATGTATGTTGGTACCAGGAAACACGCAAATGAGGAAGATGCATGCCAGTAGCAGAAGACACGTAAATGATGAAGATGAATGCCAGTAGCAGGAGACAAGAAAATGAGGAAGATGCATGCTAGTAGCAGGAGAAAGGCAAATGAGGAAGATGCATGCCATTTGCAGGAGCCATGCAAATGAGGAAGATGCATGCCATTTGCAGGAGACACGCAAATGAGGAAGATGCATGAGATTTGCAGGAGCCACGCAAATGAGGAAGAGGCATACCATTTGCAGGAGACAAGCAAGTGAGGAAGATGCATGCTAGTAGCAGGAGACAGGCAAATGAGGAAGATGCATGCCATTTGGAGGAGCCACACAAATGAAGATGATGCATGCCAGTAGAACGAGATACGCAAATGAGCAAGAGGCATGACAGTAGCAGGTGACACGCAAATCAGGAAGAGGCATGCCACATGCAGGAGCCACGCAAATGAGGAAGATGCATGCGATTTGCAGGAGCCACGCAAATGAGGAAGAGGCATGCCATTTGCAGGAGACAAGCAAGTGAGGAAGATGCATGCGAGTAGCAGGAGACAGGCAAATGAGGAAGATGCATTCCAGTAGCAGGAGACACGCAAATCAGGAAGAGTCGTGCCAGTAGCAGGAGACACGAAAATGAGTAAGTTGCATGCCAGTAGGAGGAGACTGGCAAATGAGGAAGATGCATGCCAATAGCAGGAGACAACCAAATGAAAAAGATGCATGACAGTCGCAGGAGAAACGCAAATGAGGAAGATGCATGCCATTTGCAGGAGACACGCAATTGAAGAAAATGCATGCCATTTGCAGGTGACAGGCAAATGATGAAGATGTATACCAGTAGCAGGAGAAACGTAAATGTGGAAGATGCATTCCATTTGCAGGAGCCACGCAAATGAGGAAGAGGTATGCCATTTGCAGGAGACATGGAAATGAGGAAGATGCATGCCATTTGCAGGAGCCACGCAAATTAGGAAGAGGCATGCCATTTGCTGGAGCCACGCAAATGAGAAAGATGCATGCCATTTGCAGGAGACACGCAAAGGAGAAAGAGGCATGCCATTTGCAGGAGACACGCAAATGAGATAGATGCATGCCATTAGCAGGAGAGGCGCAAATGAGGAAGATGCATGCCATTTGCAGGAGACACGCAAATGAGGAAGATGCATGCCATTTGCAGGAGAAAGTCAAATGAGGAAGATGCATGCCATTTGCAGGAGTCACGCAAATGAGGAAGAGACATTCCAGTAGCAGGAGACACGCAAATGAGGAAGAAGCATGCCAGTAGCAGGACACACGCAAATGAGGAAGATGCTCGACAGTAGCTGGGGCAGGCAAATGAGGAAGATGTATGCCGGTACCAGGAGACACGCAAATTAGGAAGAGGCATGCCATTGGCAGGAGCCACGCAAATGTGAAAGATGCATGCCATTTGCAGCAGACACGCAAAAGAGAAACAGGAATGCCATTTGCAAGAGACACTCAAATGAGGAAGATGCATGCCATTTGCAGGAGACACGCAAATGAGGAAGATGCATGCCATTTGCAGTAGACAGGCAAATGAGGAAGATGCATGCCAGTAGCAGGTGACTCGCAAATGAGGAAGATGCATGCCATTTGCAGGAGCCACGCAAATGAGGAAGAGACATTCCAGTAGCAGGAGACACGCAAATGAGGAAGATGCATGCCAGTAGCAGGACACACGCAAATGAGGAAGATGCTCGACAGTAGCTGGGGCAGGCAAATGAGGAATATGTATGCCGGTACCAGGAAACACGCAAATGAGGAAGATGCATGCCAGTAGCAGAAGACACGTAAATGAGGAAGATGCTCGACAGTAGCTGGGGCAGGCAAATGAGGAAGATGCTCGACAGTAGCTGGGGCAGGCAAATGAGGAAGATGTATGCCGGTACAAGGAGACACGCAAATTAGGAAGAGGCATGCCATTTGCAGGAGACACGCAAAGGAGAAAGAGGCATGCAAGTAGCAGGAGACTCGCAAATGAGGAAGATGCATGCCAGCAGCAGAAGACACGCAAATGATGAAGATGCATGCAAGTAGAAGGAGACAAGCAAATGAGGAAGATGCATGCCATTAGCAGGTGATACGCAAGTGAGGAAGATGCATGCCAGTAGCAGGAGACACGCAAATGAGGAAGATGGATGCCAGTTGCAGGAGACACGCAAATGAGGAAGATGCATGCCATTTGCAGGAGACACGCAATTGAGGAAAATGAATGCCAGTAGCAGGAAACACGCAAATGAGGAAGTTGCACGCCAGTAGCAGGAGACATGCAAATGAGGAAGCTGCATGCCATATGCAGGAGCCACGCAAATGAGGAAGAGGCATGCCATTTCCAGGAGATACGCAAATGAGTAAGATGCATGCCATTTGCAGTAGACAGGCATATGAAGAAGATGCATGCCAGTAGCACGTGACTCGCAAATGAGGAAGATGCATGCCATTTGCAGGAGCCACGCAAATGAGGAAGAGACATGCCAATAGCAGAAGACACGCAAATGAGGAAGAAGCTCGACAGTAGCTGGGGCAGGCAAATGAGGAATATGTATGTTGGTACCAGGAAACACGCAAATGAGGAAGATGAATGCCAGTAGCAGAAGACACGTAAATGATGAAGATGAATGCCAGTAGGAGGAGACAAGAAAATGAGGAAGATGCATGCTAGTAGCAGGAGAAAGGCAAATGAGGAAGATGCATGCCATTTGCAGGAGCCACACAAATGAAGATGATGCATGCCAGTAGAAGGAGATACGCAAATGAGCAAGAGGCATGCCAGTAGCAGGTGACACGCAAATCAGGAAGAGGCATACCATTTGCAGGAGCCATGCAAATGAGGAAGATGCATGCCAGTAGAAGGAGACAGGCAAATGAGGAAGAGTCATGCCAGTAGCAGGAGATACGAAAATGAGTAAGTTGCATGCCAGTAGGAGGAGACTGGCAAATGAGGAAGATGCATGCCATTTGCAGGTGACACGCAAATGAGGAAGACGTATGCTATTTGCAGGAGACATGCAAATGAGGAAGATGCATGCCATTTGCAGGAGCTACGCAAATTAGGAAGAGGCATGCCATTTGCTGGAGCTACGCAAATGAGAAAGATGCATGCCATTTGCAGGAGACACGCAAAGGAGAAAGAGGCATGCCATTTGCAGGAGACACGCAAATGAGATAGATGCATGCCATTAGCAGGAGAGGCGCAAATGAGGAAGATGCATGCCATTTGCAGGAGACACGCAAATGAGGAAGATGCATGCCATTTGCAGGAGAAAGTCAAATTAGGAAGATGCATGCAACTGGCAGGAGAAATGCAAATGAAGAAGATGCATGCAATTCGCAGGAGCCACGCAAATGAGGAAGAGACATTCCAGAAGCAGGAGACACGCAAATCAGGAAGATGCATGCCAGTAGCAGGAGACACGCCAATGAGGAAGATGCTCGACAGTAGCTGGGGCAGGCAAATGAGGAAGTTGTATGCCGGTACCAGGAGACACGCAAATTAGGAAGAGGCATGCCATTTGCAGGAGCCACGCAAATGAGAAAGATGCATGCCATTTGCAGTAGACACGCAAAGGAGAAAGAGGAATGCCATTTGCAAGAGACACTCAAATGATGAAGATTCATGCCATTTGCAGGAGCCACGCAAATGAGGAAGAGACATGCCAGTATCAGGAGACATGCAAATGAGGAAGATGCATGCCAGTAGCAGGAGACACGCAAATGAGGAAGATGCTCGACAGTAGCTGGGGCAGGCAAATGAGGAATATGTATGCCGGTACCAGGAAACACGCAAATGAGGAAGATGCATGCCAGTAGCAGAAGACACGTAAATGATGAAGATGAATGCCAGTAGCAGAAGACACGTAAATGATGAAGATGAATGCCAGTAGCAGGAGACAGGCAAATGAGGAAGAGTCATGCCAGTAGCAGGAGACACGAAAATGAGTAAGTTGCATGCCAGTAGGAGGAGACTGGCAAATGAGGAAGATGCATGCCATTTGCAGGTGACACGCAAATGAGGAAGACGTATGCTATTTGCAGGAGACATGCAAATGAGGAAGATGCATGCCATTTGCAGGAGCTATGCAAATTAGGAAGAGGCATGCCATTTGCTGGAGCTACGCAAATGAGAAAGATGCATGCCATTTGCAGGAGACACGCAAAGGAGAAAGAGGCATGCCATTTGCAGGAGACACGCAAATGAGATAGATGCATGCCATTAGCAGGAGAGGCGCAAATGAGGAAGATGCATGCCATTTGCAGGAGACACGCAAATGAGGAAGATGCATGCCATTTGCAGGAGAAAGTCAAATGAGGAAGATGCATGCAACTGGCAGGAGAAATGCAAATGAAGAAGATGCATGCAATTCGCAGGAGCCACGCAAATGAGGAAGAGACATTCCAGTAGCAGGAGACACGCAAATCAGGAAGATGCATGCCAGTAGCAGGAGACACGCCAATGAGGAAGATGCATGCCATTTGCAGTAGACACGCAAAGGAGAAAGAGGAATGCCATTTGCAAGAGACACTCAAATGATGAAGATTCATGCCATTTGCAGGAGCCACGCAAATGAGGAAGAGACATGCCAGTATCAGGAGACATGCAAATGAGGAAGATGCATGCCAGTAGCAGGAGACACGCAAATGAGGAAGATGCTCGACAGTAGCTGGGGCAGGCAAATGAGGAATATGTATGCCGGTACCAGGAAACACGCAAATGAGGAAGATGCATGCCGGTAGCAGAAGACACGTAAATGATGAAGATGAATGCCAGTAGCAGGAGACAAGAAAATGAGGAAGATACATGCTAGTAGCAGGAGACACGCAAATGTGGAAGATACATGCCATTTGCAGGAGCCACACAAATGAAGATGATGCATGCCAGTAGAAGGAGACACGCATATGAGGAACGTGCATGCCAGTAGCAGGAGACACGCAAACGAGCAAGAGGCATCCCAGTAGCAGGTGACACGCAAATCAGGAAGAGGCATGACATTAGCAGGAGCCATGCAAATGAGGAAGATGCATGCAAGTAGCAGGAGACAGACAAATGAGGAAAATGCATGCCATTTGCAGGAGACACGCAAATCAGGAAGAGGCATGCCATTTGCAGGAGCCATGCAAATGAGGAAGATGCATGCCATTTGCAGCAGCCACGCAAATGAGGAAGATGCATGCCATTTGCAGGAGACACGCAAATGTGGAAGATGCATGCGATTTGCAGGAGCCACGCAAATGAGGAAGAGGCATGCCATTTGCAGGAGACAAGCAAATGAGGAAGATTCATTCCAGTAGCAGGAGACACGCAAATCAGGAAGAGTCATGCCAGTAGCAGGAGACTCGTAAATGAGTAAGTTGCATGCCAGTTTGAGGAGACTGGCAAATGAGGAAGATGCATGCCAATAGCAGGAGAGAACCAAATGAAAAAGATGCATGACAGTCACAGGAGAAACGCAAATGAGGAAGATGCATGCCATTTGCAGGAGACACGCAATTGAGGAAAATGCATGCCATTTGCAGGTGACAGGCAAATGATGAAGATGTATACCAGTAGCAGGAAAAACGCAAATGTGGAAGATGCATTCCATTTGCAGGAGCCACGCAAATGAGGAAGAGGTATGGCATTTGCAGGAGACATGCAAATGAGGAAGATGCATGCCATTTGCAAGAGACACGCAAAGGAGAAAGAGGCATGCCATTTGCAGGAGACACCCAAATGAGATAGATTCATGCCAATAGCAGGAGAGGCGCAAAAGAGGAAGATGCAAGCCATTTACAGGAGACACGCAAATGAGGAAGATGCATGCCATTTCCAGGAGAAAGTCAAATGAGGAAGATGCATGCAACTAGCAGAAGACACGCAAATGAGGAAGATGCTCGACAGTAGCTGGGGCAGGCAAATGAGGAATATGTATGTTGGTACCAGGAAACACGCAAATGAGGAAGATGCATGCCAGTAGCAGAAGACACGTAAATGATGAAGATGAATGCCAGTAGCAGGAGACAAGAAAATGAGGAAGATGCATGCTAGTAGCAGGAGAAAGGCAAATGAGGAAGATGCATGCCATTTGCAGGAGCCATGCAAATGAGGAAGATGCATGCCATTTGCAGGAGACACGCAAATGAGGAAGATGCATGAGATTTGCAGGAGCCACGCAAATGAGGAAGAGGCATACCATTTGCAGGAGACAAGCAAGTGAGGAAGATGCATGCTAGTAGCAGGAGACAGGCAAATGAGGAAGATGCATGCCATTTGGAGGAGCCACACAAATGAAGATGATGCATGCCAGTAGAACGAGATACGCAAATGAGCAAGAGGCATGCCAGTAGCAGGTGACACGCAAATCAGGAAGAGGCATGCCACTTGCAGGAGCCACGCAAATGAGGAAGATGCATGCGATTTGCAGGAGCCACGCAAATGAGGAAGAGGCATGCCATTTGCAGGAGACAAGCAAGTGAGGAAGATGCATGCGAGTAGCAGGAGACAGGCAAATGAGGAAGATGCATTCCAGTAGCAGGAGACACGCAAATCAGGCAGAGTCGTGCCAGTAGCAGGAGACACGAAAATGAGTAAGTTGCATGCCAGTAGGAGGAGACTGGCAAATGAGGAAGATGCATGCCAATAGCAGGAGACAACCAAATGAAAAAGATGCATGACAGTCGCAGGAGAAACGCAAATGAGGAAGATGCATGCCATTTGCAGGAGACACGCAATTGAAGAAAATGCATGCCATTTGCAGGTGACAGGCAAATGATGAAGATGTATACCAGTAGCAGGAGAAACGTAAATGTGCAAGATGCATTCCATTTGCAGGAGCCACGCAAATTAGGAAGAGGCATGCCATTTGCTGGAGCCACGCAAATGAGAAAGATGCATGCCATTTGCAGGAGACACGCAAAGGAGAAAGAGGCATGCCATTTGCAGGAGACACGCAAATGAGATAGATGCATGCCATTAGCAGGAGAGGCGCAAATGAGGAAGATGCATGCCATTTGCAGGAGACACGCAAATGAGGAAGATGCATGCCATTTGCAGGAGAAAGTCAAATGAGGAAGATGCATGCCATTTGCAGGAGTCACACAAATGAGGAAGAGACATTCCAGTAGCAGGAGACACGCAAATGAGGAAGAAGCATGCCAGTAGCAGGACACACGCAAATGAGGAAGATGCTCGACAGTAGCTGGGGCAGGCAAATGAGGAAGATGTATGCCGGTACCAGGAGACACGCAAATTAGGAAGAGGCATGCCATTGGCAGGAGCCACGCAAATGTGAAAGATGCATGCCATTTGCAGCAGACACGCAAAAGAGAAACAGGAATGCCATTTGCAAGAGACACTCAAATGAGGAAGATGCATGCCATTTGCAGGAGACACGCAAATGAGGAAGATGCATGCCATTTGCAGTAGACAGGCAAATGAGGAAGATGCATGCCAGTAGCAGGTGACTCGCAAATGAGGAAGATGCATGCCATTTGCAGGAGCCACGCAAATGAGGAAGAGACATTCCAGTAGCAGGAGACACGCAAATGAGGAAGATGCATGCCAGTAGCAGGACACACGCAAATGAGGAAGATGCTCGACAGTAGCTGGGGCAGGCAAATGAGGAATATGTATGCCGGTACCAGGAAACACGCAAATGAGGAAGATGCATGCCAGTAGCAGAAGACACGTAAATGAGGAAGATGCTCGACAGTAGCTGGGGCAGGCAAATGAGGAAGATGCTCGACAGTAGCTGGGGCAGGCAAATGAGGAAGATGTATGCCGGTACAAGGAGACACGCAAATTAGGAAGAGGCATGCCATTTGCAGGAGACACGCGAAGGAGAAAGAGGCATGCAAGTAGCAGGAGACTCGCAAATGAGGAAGATGCATGCCAGCAGCAGAAGACACGCAAATGATGAAGATGCATGCAAGTAGAAGGAGACAAGCAAATGAGGAAGATGCATGCCATTAGCAGGTGATACGCAAGTGAGGAAGATGCATGCCAGTAGCAGGAGACACGCAAATGAGGAAGATGGATGCCAGTTGCAGGAGACACGCAAATGAGGAAGATGCATGCCATTTGCAGGAGACACGCAATTGAGGAAAATGAATGCCAGTAGCAGGAAACACGCAAATGAGGAAGTTGCACGCCAGTAGCAGGAGACATGCAAATGAGGAAGCTGCATGCCATATGCAGGAGCCACGCAAATGAGGAAGAGGCATGCCATTTCCAGGAGATACGCAAATGAGTAAGATGCATGCCATTTGCAGTAGACAGGCATATGAAGAAGATGCATGCCAGTAGCACGTGACTCGCAAATGAGGAAGATGCATGCCATTTGCAGGAGCCACGCAAATGAGGAAGAGACATGCCAATAGCAGAAGACACGCAAATGAGGAAGAAGCTCGACAGTAGCTGGGGCAGGCAAATGAGGAATATGTATGTTGGTACCAGGAAACACGCAAATGAGGAAGATGAATGCCAGTAGCAGAAGACACGTAAATGATGAAGATGAATGCCAGTAGGAGGAGACAAGAAAATGAGGAAGATGCATGCTAGTAGCAGGAGAAAGGCAAATGAGGAAGATGCATGCCATTTGCAGGAGCCACACAAATGAAGATGATGCATGCCAGTAGAAGGAGATACGCAAATGAGCAAGAGGCATGCCAGTAGCAGGTGACACGCAAATCAGGAAGAGGCATACCATTTGCAGGAGCCATGCAAATGAGGAAGATGCATGCCAGTAGAAGGAGACAGGCAAATGAGGAAGAGTCATGCCAGTAGCAGGAGATACGAAAATGAGTAAGTTGCATGCCAGTAGGAGGAGACTGGCAAATGAGGAAGATGCATGCCATTTGCAGGTGACACGCAAATGAGGAAGACGTATGCTATTTGCAGGAGACATGCAAATGAGGAAGATGCATGCCATTTGCAGGAGCTACGCAAATTAGGAAGAGGCATGCCATTTGCTGGAGCTACGCAAATGAGAAAGATGCATGCCATTTGCAGGAGACACGCAAAGGAGAAAGAGGCATGCCATTTGCAGGAGACACGCAAATGAGATAGATGCATGCCATTAGCAGGAGAGGCGCAAATGAGGAAGATGCATGCCATTTGCAGGAGACACGCAAATGAGGAAGATGCATGCCATTTGCAGGAGAAAGTCAAATTAGGAAGATGCATGCAACTGGCAGGAGAAATGCAAATGAAGAAGATGCATGCAATTCGCAGGAGCCACGCAAATGAGGAAGAGACATTCCAGAAGCAGGAGACACGCAAATCAGGAAGATGCATGCCAGTAGCAGGAGACACGCCAATGAGGAAGATGCTCGACAGTAGCTGGGGCAGGCAAATGAGGAAGTTGTATGCCGGTACCAGGAGACACGCAAATTAGGAAGAGGCATGCCATTTGCAGGAGCCACGCAAATGAGAAAGATGCATGCCATTTGCAGTAGACACGCAAAGGAGAAAGAGGAATGCCATTTGCAAGAGACACTCAAATGATGAAGATTCATGCCATTTGCAGGAGCCACGCAAATGAGGAAGAGACATGCCAGTATCAGGAGACATGCAAATGAGGAAGATGCATGCCAGTAGCAGGAGACACGCAAATGAGGAAGATGCTCGACAGTAGCTGGGGCAGGCAAATGAGGAATATGTATGCCGGTACCAGGAAACACGCAAATGAGGAAGATGCATGCCAGTAGCAGAAGACACGTAAATGATGAAGATGAATGCCAGTAGCAGAAGACACGTAAATGATGAAGATGAATGCCAGTAGCAGGAGACAGGCAAATGAGGAAGAGTCATGCCAGTAGCAGGAGACACGAAAATGAGTAAGTTGCATGCCAGTAGGAGGAGACTGGCAAATGAGGAAGATGCATGCCATTTGCAGGTGACACGCAAATGAGGAAGACGTATGCTATTTGCAGGAGACATGCAAATGAGGAAGATGCATGCCATTTGCAGGAGCTATGCAAATTAGGAAGAGGCATGCCATTTGCTGGAGCTACGCAAATGAGAAAGATGCATGCCATTTGCAGGAGACACGCAAAGGAGAAAGAGGCATGCCATTTGCAGGAGACACGCAAATGAGATAGATGCATGCCATTAGCAGGAGAGGCGCAAATGAGGAAGATGCATGCCATTTGCAGGAGACACGCAAATGAGGAAGATGCATGCCATTTGCAGGAGAAAGTCAAATGAGGAAGATGCATGCAACTGGCAGGAGAAATGCAAATGAAGAAGATGCATGCAATTCGCAGGAGCCACGCAAATGAGGAAGAGACATTCCAGTAGCAGGAGACACGCAAATCAGGAAGATGCATGCCAGTAGCAGGAGACACGCCAATGAGGAAGATGCATGCCATTTGCAGTAGACACGCAAAGGAGAAAGAGGAATGCCATTTGCAAGAGACACTCAAATGATGAAGATTCATGCCATTTGCAGGAGCCACGCAAATGAGGAAGAGACATGCCAGTATCAGGAGACATGCAAATGAGGAAGATGCATGCCAGTAGCAGGAGACACGCAAATGAGGAAGATGCTCGACAGTAGCTGGGGCAGGCAAATGAGGAATATGTATGCCGGTACCAGGAAACACGCAAATGAGGAAGATGCATGCCGGTAGCAGAAGACACGTAAATGATGAAGATGAATGCCAGTAGCAGGAGACAAGAAAATGAGGAAGATACATGCTAGTAGCAGGAGACACGCAAATGTGGAAGATACATGCCATTTGCAGGAGCCACACAAATGAAGATGATGCATGCCAGTAGAAGGAGACACGCATATGAGGAACGTGCATGCCAGTAGCAGGAGACACGCAAACGAGCAAGAGGCATCCCAGTAGCAGGTGACACGCAAATCAGGAAGAGGCATGACATTAGCAGGAGCCATGCAAATGAGGAAGATGCATGCAAGTAGCAGGAGACAGACAAATGAGGAAAATGCATGCCATTTGCAGGAGACACGCAAATCAGGAAGAGGCATGCCATTTGCAGGAGCCATGCAAATGAGGAAGATGCATGCCATTTGCAGCAGCCACGCAAATGAGGAAGATGCATGCCATTTGCAGGAGACACGCAAATGTGGAAGATGCATGCGATTTGCAGGAGCCACGCAAATGAGGAAGAGGCATGCCATTTGCAGGAGACAAGCAAATGAGGAAGATGCATTCCAGTAGCAGGAGACACGCAAATCAGGAAGAGTCATGCCAGTAGCAGGAGACTCGTAAATGAGTAAGTTGCATGCCAGTTTGAGGAGACTGGCAAATGAGGAAGATGCATGCCAATAGCAGGAGAGAACCAAATGAAAAAGATGCATGACAGTCACAGGAGAAACGCAAATGAGGAAGATGCATGCCATTTGCAGGAGACACGCAATTGAGGAAAATGCATGCCATTTGCAGGTGACAGGCAAATGATGAAGATGTATACCAGTAGCAGGAAAAACGCAAATGTGGAAGATGCATTCCATTTGCAGGAGCCACGCAAATGAGGAAGAGGTATGGCATTTGCAGGAGACATGCAAATGAGGAAGATGCATGCCATTTGCAAGAGACACGCAAAGGAGAAAGAGGCATGCCATTTGCAGGAGACACCCAAATGAGATAGATTCATGCCAATAGCAGGAGAGGCGCAAATGAGGAAGATGCAAGCCATTTACAGGAGACACGCAAATGAGGAAGATGCATGCCATTTCCAGGAGAAAGTCAAATGAGGAAGATGCATGCAACTAGCAGAAGACACGCAAATGAGGAAGATGCTCGACAGTAGCTGGGGCAGGCAAATGAGGAATATGTATGTTGGTACCAGGAAACACGCAAATGAGGAAGATGCATGCCAGTAGCAGAAGACACGTAAATGATGAAGATGAATGCCAGTAGCAGGAGACAAGAAAATGAGGAAGATGCATGCTAGTAGCAGGAGAAAGGCAAATGAGGAAGATGCATGCCATTTGCAGGAGCCATGCAAATGAGGAAGATGCATGCCATTTGCAGGAGACACGCAAATGAGGAAGATGCATGAGATTTGCAGGAGCCACGCAAATGAGGAAGAGGCATACCATTTGCAGGAGACAAGCAAGTGAGGAAGATGCATGCTAGTAGCAGGAGACAGGCAAATGAGGAAGATGCATGCCATTTGGAGGAGCCACACAAATGAAGATGATGCATGCCAGTAGAACGAGATACGCAAATGAGCAAGAGGCATGCCAGTAGCAGGTGACACGCAAATCAAGAAGAGGCATGCCACTTGCAGGAGCCACGCAAATGAGGAAGATGCATGCGATTTGCAGGAGCCACGCAAATGAGGAAGAGGCATGCCATTTGCAGGAGACAAGCAAGTGAGGAAGATGCATGCGAGTAGCAGGAGACAGGCAAATGAGGAAGATGCATTCCAGTAGCAGGAGACACGCAAATCAGGCAGAGTCGTGCCAGTAGCAGGAGACACGAAAATGAGTAAGTTGCATGCCAGTAGGAGGAGACTGGCAAATGAGGAAGATGCATGCCAATAGCAGGAGACAACCAAATGAAAAAGATGCATGACAGTCGCAGGAGAAACGCAAATGAGGAAGATGCATGCCATTTGCAGGAGACACGCAATTGAAGAAAATGCATGCCATTTGCAGGTGACAGGCAAATGATGAAGATGTATACCAGTAGCAGGAGAAACGTAAATGTGGAAGATGCATTCCATTTGCAGGAGCCACGCAAATTAGGAAGAGGCATGCCATTTGCTGGAGCCACGCAAATGAGAAAGATGCATGCCATTTGCAGGAGACACGCAAAGGAGAAAGAGGCATGCCATTTGCAGGAGACACGCAAATGAGATAGATGCATGCCATTAGCAGGAGAGGCGCAAATGAGGAAGATGCATGCCATTTGCAGGAGACACGCAAATGAGGAAGATGCATGCCATTTGCAGGAGAAAGTCAAATGAGGAAGATGCATGCAACTGGAAGGAGACATGCAAATGAAGAAGATGCATGCAATTTGCAGGAGTCACGCAAATGAGGAAGAGACATTCCAGTAGCAGGAGACACGCAAATGAGGAAGAAGCATGCCAGTAGCAGGACACACGCAAATGAGGAAGATGCTCGACAGTAGCTGGGGCAGGCAAATGAGGAAGATGTATGCCGGTACCAGGAGACACGCAAATTAGGAAGAGGCATGCCATTGGCAGGAGCCACGCAAATGAGAAAGAGGCATGCCATTTGCAGGAGACACGCAAATGAGATAGATGCATGCCATTAGCAGGAGAGGCGCAAATGAGGAAGATGCATGCCATTTGCAGGAGACACGCAAATGAGGAAGATGCATGCCATTTGCAGGAGAAAGTCAAATGAGGAAGATGCATGCAACTGGCAGGAGAAATGCAAATGAAGAAGATGCATGCAATTCGCAGGAGCCACGCAAATGAGGAAGAGACATTCCAGTAGCGTGAGACACGCAAATCAGGAAGATGCATGCCAGTAGCAGGAGACACGCCAATGAGGAAGATGCTCGACAGTAGCTGGGGCAGGCAAATGAGGAAGTGGTATGCCAGTACCAGGAGACACGCAAATTAGGAAGAGGCATGCCATTTGCAGGAGCCACGCAAATGAGAAAGATGCATGCCATTTGCAGTAGACACGCAAAGGAGAAAGAGGAATGCCATTTGCAAGAGACACTCAAATGATGAAGATTCATGCCATTTGCAGGAGCCACGCAAATGAGGAAGAGACATGCCAGTATCAGGAGACATGCAAATGAGGAAGATGCATGCCAGTAGCAGGAGACACGCAAATGAGGAAGATGCTCGACAGTAGCTGGGGCAGGCAAATGAGGAATATGTATGCCGGTACCAGGAAACACGCAAATGAGGAAGATGCATGCCAGTAGCAGAAGACACGTAAATGATGAAGATGAATGCCAGTAGCAGAAGACACGTAAATGATGAAGATGAATGCCAGTAGCAGGAGACAGGCAAATGAGGAAGAGTCATGCCAGTAGCAGGAGACACGAAAATGAGTAAGTTGCATGCCAGTAGGAGGAGACTGGCAAATGAGGAAGATGCATGCCATTTGCAGGTGACACGCAAATGAGGAAGACGTATGCTATTTGCAGGAGACATGCAAATGAGGAAGATGCATGCCATTTGCAGGAGCTACGCAAATTAGGAAGAGGCATGCCATTTGCTGGAGCGACGCAAATGAGAAAGATGCATGCCATTTGCAGGAGACACGCAAAGGAGAAAGAGGCATGCCATTTGCAGGAGACACGCAAATGAGATAGATGCATGCCATTAGCAGGAGAGGCGCAAATGAGGAAGATGCATGCCATTTGCAGGAGACATGCAAATGAGGAAGATGCATGCCATTTGCAGGAGAAAGTCAAATGAGGAAGATGCATGCAACTGGCAGGAGAAATGCAAATGAAGAAGATGCATGCAATTCGCAGGAGCCACGCAAATGAGGAAGAGACATTCCAGTAGCAGGAGACACGCAAATCAGGAAGATGCATGCCAGTAGCAGGAGACACGCCAATGAGGAAGATGCTCGACAGTAGCTGGGGCAGGCAAATGAGGAAGTTGTATGCCGGTACCAGGAGACACGCAAATTAGGAAGAGGCATGCCATTTGCAGGAGCTACGCAAATGAGAAAGATGCATGCCATTTGCAGTAGACACGCAAAGGAGAAAGAGGAATGCCATTTGCAAGAGACACTCAAATGATGAAGATTCATGCCATTTGCAGGAGCCACGCAAATGAGGAAGAGACATGCCAGTATCAGGAGACATGCAAATGAGGAAGATGCATGCAACTAGCAGGAGACACGCAAATGAGGAAGATGCTCGACAGTAGCTGGGGCAGGCAAATGAGGAATATGTATGCCGGTACCAGGAAACACGCAAATGAGGAAGATGCATGCCAGTAGCAGAAGACACGTAAATGATGAAGATGAATGCCAGTAGCAGGAGACAAGAAAATGAGGAAGATACATGCTAGTAGCAGGAGACACGCAAATGTGGAAGATACATGCCATTTGCAGGAGCCACACAAATGAAGATGATGCATGCCAGTAGAAGGAGACACGCATATGAGGAACGTGCATGCCAGTAGCAGGAGACACGCAAACGAGCAAGAGGCATCCCAGTAGCAGGTGACACGCAAATCAGGAAGAGGCATGACATTAGCAGGAGCCATGCAAATGAGGAAGATGCATGCAAGTAGCAGGAGACAGACAAATGAGGAAAATGCATGCCATTTGCAGGAGACACGCAAATCAGGAAGAGGCATGCCATTTGCAGGAGCCATGCAAATGAGGAAGATGCATGCCATTTGCAGCAGCCACGCAAATGAGGAAGATGCATGCCATTTGCAGGAGACACGCAAATGTGGAAGATGCATGCGATTTGCAGGAGCCACGCAAATGAGGAAGAGGCATGCCATTTGCAGGAGACAAGCAATTGAGGAAGATGCATGCTAGTAGCAGGAGACAGGCAAATGAGGAAGATGCATTCCAGTAGCAGGAGACACGCAAATCAGGAAGAGTCATGCCAGTAGCAGGAGACTCGTAAATGAGTAAGTTGCATGCCAGTTTGAGGAGACTGGCAAATGAGGAAGATGCATGCCAATAGCAGGAGAGAACCAAATGAAAAAGATGCATGACAGTCACAGGAGAAACGCAAATGAGGAAGATGCATGCCATTTGCAGGAGACACGCAATTGAGGAAAATGCATGCCATTTGCAGGTGACAGGCAAATGATGAAGATGTATACCAGTAGCAGGAAAAACGCAAATGTGGAAGATGCATTCCATTTGCAGGAGCCACGCAAATGAGGAAGAGGTATGGCATTTGCAGGAGACATGCAAATGAGGAAGATGCATGCCATTTGCAAGAGACACGCAAAGGAGAAAGAGGCATGCCATTTGCAGGAGACACCCAAATGAGATAGATTCATGCCAATAGCAGGAGAGGCGCAAATGAGGAAGATGCAAGCCATTTACAGGAGACACGCAAATGAGGAAGATGCATGCCATTTCCAGGAGAAAGTCAAATGAGGAAGATGCATGCAACTAGCAGAAGACACGCAAATGAGGAAGATGCTCGACAGTAGATGGGGCAGGCAAATGAGGAATATGTATGTTGGTACCAGGAAACACGCAAATGAGGAAGATGCATGCCAGTAGCAGAAGACACGTAAATGATGAAGATGAATGCCAGTAGCAGGAGACAAGAAAATGAGGAAGATGCATGCTAGTAGCAGGAGAAAGGCAAATGAGGAAGATGCATGCCATTTGCAGGAGCCATGCAAATGAGGAAGATGCATGCCATTTGCAGGAGACACGCAAATGAGGAAGATGCATGAGATTTGCAGGAGCCACGCAAATGAGGAAGAGGCATACCATTTGCAGGAGACAAGCAAGTGAGGAAGATGCATGCTAGTAGCAGGAGACAGGCAAATGAGGAAGATGCATGCCATTTGGAGGAGCCACACAAATGAAGATGATGCATGCCAGTAGAACGAGATACGCAAATGAGCAAGAGGCATGCCAGTAGCAGGTGACACGCAAATCAGGAAGAGGCATGCCTCTTGCAGGAGCCACGCAAATGAGGAAGATGCATGCGATTTGCAGGAGCCACGCAAATGAGGAAGAGGCATGCCATTTGCAGGAGACAAGCAAGTGAGGAAGATGCATGCGAGTAGCAGGAGACAGGCAAATGAGGATGATGCATTCCAGTAGCAGGAGACACGCAAATCAGGAAGAGTCGTGCCAGTAGCAGGAGACACGAAAATGAGTAAGTTGCATGCAAGTAGGAGGAGACTGGCAAATGAGGAAGATGCATGCCAATAGCAGGAGACAACCAAATGAAAAAGATGCATGACAGTCGCAGGAGAAACGCAAATGAGGAAGATGCATGCCATTTGCAGGAGACACGCAATTGAAGAAAATGCATGCCATTTGCAGGTGACAGGCAAATGATGAAGATGTATACCAGTAGCAGGAGAAACGTAAATGTGGAAGATGTATTCCATTTGCAGGAGCCACGCAAATGAGGAAGAGGTATGCCATTTGCAGGAGACATGCAAATGAGGAAGATGCATGCCATTTGCAGGAGCCACGCAAATTAGGAAGAGGCATGCCTTTTGCTGGAGCCACGCAAATGAGAAAGATGCATGCCATTTGCAGGAGACACGCAAAGGAGAAAGAGGCATGCCATTTGCAGGAGACACGCAAATGAGATAGATGCATGCCATTAGCAGGAGAGGCGCAAATGAGGAAGATGCATGCCATTTGCAGGAGACACGCAAATGAGGAAGATGCATGCCATTTGCAGGAGAAAGTCAAATGAGGAAGATGCATGCCATTTGCAGGAGTCACGCAAATGAGGAAGAGACATTCCAGTAGCAGGAGACACGCAAATGAGGAAGAAGCATGCCAGTAGCAGGACACACGCAAATGAGGAAGATGCTCGACAGTAGCTGGGGCAGGCAAATGAGGAAGATGTATGCCGGTACCAGGAGACACGCAAATTAGGAAGAGGCATGCCATTGGCAGGAGCCACGCAAATGAGAAAGATGCATGCCATTTGCAGCAGACACGCAAAAGAGAAACAGGAATGCCATTTGCAAGAGACACTCAAATGAGGAAGATGCATGCCATTTGCAGGAGACACGCAAATGAGGAAGATGCATGCCATTTGCAGTAGACAGGCAAATGAGGAAGATGCATGCCAGTAGCAGGTGACTCGCAAATGAGGAAGATGCATGCCATTTGCAGGAGCCACGCAAATGAGGAAGAGACATTCCAGTAGCAGGAGACACGCAAATGAGGAAGATGCATGCCAGTAGCAGGACACACGCAAATGAGGAAGATGCTCGACAGTAGCTGGGGCAGGCAAATGAGGAATATGTATGCCGGTACCAGGAAACACGCAAATGAGGAAGATGCATGCCAGTAGCAGAAGACACGTAAATGAGGAAGATGCTCGACAGTAGCTGGGGCAGGCAAATGAGGAAAATGCTCGACAGTAGCAGGGGCAGGCAAATGAGGAAGATGTATTCCGGTACAAGGAGACACGCAAATTAGGAAGAGGCATGCCATTTGCAGGAGACACGCAAAGGAGAAAGAGGCATGCAAGTAGCAGGAGACTCGCAAATGAGGAAGATGCATGCCAGCAGCAGAAGACACGCAAATGATGAAGATGCATGCAAGTAGAAGGAGACAAGCAAATGAGGAAGATGCATGCCATTAGCAGGTGACACGCAAATTAGGAAGAGGCATGCCATTTGCAGGAGCCACGCAAATGAGAAAGATGCATGCCATTTGCAGTAGACACGCAAAGGAGAAAGAGGAATGCCATTTGCAAGAGACACTCAAATGATGAAGATTCATGCCATTTGCAGGAGCCACGCAAATGAGGAAGAGACATGCCAGTATCAGGAGACATGCAAATGAGGAAGATGCATGCCAGTAGCAGGAGACACGCAAATTAGGAAGATGCTCGACAGTAGCTGGGGCAGGCAAATGAGGAATATGTATGCCGGTACCAGGAAACACGCAAATGAGGAAGATGCATGCCAGTAGCAGAAGACACGTAAATGATGAAGATGAATGCCAGTAGCAGGAGACAAGAAAATGAGGAAGATACATGCTAGTAGCAGGAGACACGCAAATGTGGAAGATACATGCCATTTGCAGGAGCCACACAAATGAAGATGATGCATGCCAGTAGAAGGAGACACGCATATGAGGAACGTGCATGCCAGTAGCAGGAGACACGCAAACGAGCAAGAGTCATCCCAGTAGCAGGTGACAAGCAAATCAGGAAGAGGCATGACATTAGCAAGAGCCATGCAAATGAGGAAGATGCATGCAAGTAGCAGGAGACAGACAAATGAGGAAAATGCATGCCATTTGCACAAGACACGCAAATCAGGAAGAGGCATGCCATTTGCAGGAGCCATGCAAATGAGGAAGATGCATGCCATTTGCAGCAGCCACGCAAATGAGGAAGATGCATGCCATTTGCAGGAGACACGCAAATGTGGAAGATGCATGCGATTTGCAGGAGCCACGCAAATGAGGAAGAGGCATGCCATTTGCAGGAGACAAGCAATTGAGGAAGAAGCATGCTAGTAGCAGGAGACAGGCAAATGAGGAAGATGCATTCCAGTAGCAGGAGACACGCAAATCAGGAAGAGTCATGCCAGTAGCAGGAGACTCGTAAATGAGTAAGTTGCATGCCAGTTTGAGGAGACTGGCAAATGAGGAAGATGCATGCCAATAGCAGGAGAGAACCAAATGAAAAAGATGCATGACAGTCACAGGAGAAACGCAAATGAGGAAGATGCATGCCATTTGCAGGAGACACGCAATTGAGGAAAATGCATGCCATTTGCAGGTGACAGGCAAATGATGAAGATGTATACCAGTAGCAGGAAAAACGCAAATGTGGAAGATGCATTCCATTTGCAGGAGCCACGCAAATGAGGAAGAGGTATGGCATTTGCAGGAGACCTGCAAATGAGGAAGATGCATGCCATTTGCAAGAGACACGCAAAGGAGAAAGAGGCATGCCATTTGCAGGAGACACCCAAATGAGATAGATTCATGCCAATAGCAGGAGAGGCGCAAATGAGGAAGATGCAAGCCATTTACAGGAGACACGCAAATGAGGAAGATGCATGCCATTTCCAGGAGAAAGTCAAATGAGGAAGATGCATGCAACTAGCAGAAGACACGCAAATGAGGAAGATGCTCGACAGTAGCTGGGGCAGGCAAATGAGGAATATGTATGTTGGTACCAGGAAACACGCAAATGAGGAAGATGCATGCCAGTAGCAGAAGACACGTAAATGATGAAGATGAATGCCAGTAGCAGGAGACAAGAAAATGAGGAAGATGCATGCTAGTAGCAGGAGAAAGGCAAATGAGGAAGATGCATGCCATTTGCAGGAGCCATGCAAATGAGGAAGATGCATGCCATTTGCAGGAGACACGCAAATGAGGAAGATGCATGAGATTTGCAGGAGCCACGCAAATGAGGAAGAGGCATACCATTTGCAGGAGACAAGCAAGTGAGGAAGATGCATGCTAGTAGCAGGAGACAGGCAAATGAGGAAGATGCATGCCATTTGGAGGAGCCACACAAATGAAGATGATGCATGCCAGTAGAACGAGATACGCAAATGAGCAAGAGGCATGCCAGTAGCAGGTGACACGCAAATCAGGAAGAGGCATGCCACATGCAGGAGCCACGCAAATGAGGAAGATGCATGCGATTTGCAGGAGCCACGCAAATGAGGAAGAGGCTTGCCATTTGCAGGAGACAAGCAAGTGAGGAAGATGCATGCGAGTAGCAGGAGACAGGCAAATGAGGAAGATGCATTCCAGTAGCAGGAGACACGCAAATCAGGAAGAGTCGTGCCAGTAGCAGGAGACACGAAAATGAGTAAGTTGCATGCCAGTAGGAGGAGACTGGCAAATGAGGAAGATGCATGCCAATAGCAGGAGACAACCAAATGAAAAAGATGCATGACAGTCGCAGGAGAAACGCAAATGAGGAAGATGCATGCCATTTGCAGGAGACACGCAATTGAAGAAAATGCATGCCATTTGCAGGTGACAGGCAAATGATGAAGATGTATACCAGTAGCAGGAGAAACGTAAATGTGGAAGATGCATTCCATTTGCAGGAGCCACGCAAATGAGGAAGAGGTATGCCATTTGCAGGAGACATGCAAATGAGGAAGATGCATGCCATTTGCAGGAGCCACGCAAATTAGGAAGAGGCATGCCATTTGCTGGAGCCACGCAAATGAGAAAGATGCATGCCATTTGCAGGAGACACGCAAAGGAGAAAGAGGCATGCCATTTGCAGGAGACACGCAAATGAGATAGATGCATGCCATTAGCAGGAGAGGCGCAAATGAGGAAGATGCATGCCATTTGCAGGAGACACGCAAATGAGGAAGATGCATGCCATTTGCAGGAGAAAGTCAAATGAGGAAGATGCATGCCATTTGCAGGAGTCACGCAAATGAGGAAGAGACATTCCAGTAGCAGGAGACACGCAAATGAGGAAGAAGCATGCCAGTAGCAGGACACACGCAAATGAGGAAGATGCTCGACAGTAGCTGGGGCAGGCAAATGAGGAAGATGTATGCCGGTACCAGGAGACACGCAAATTAGGAAGAGGCATGCCATTGGCAGGAGCCACGCAAATGAGAAAGATGCATGCCATTTGCAGCAGACACGCAAAAGAGAAACAGGAATGCCATTTGCAAGAGACACTCAAATGAGGAAGATGCATGCCATTTGCAGGAGACACGCAAATGAGGAAGATGCATGCCATTTGCAGTAGACAGGCAAATGAGGAAGATGCATGACAGTAGCAGGTGACTCGCAAATGAGGAAGATGCATGCCATTTGCAGGAGCCACGCAAATGAGGAAGAGACATTCCAGTAGCAGGAGACACGCAAATGAGGAAGATGCATGCCAGTAGCAGGACACACGCAAATGAGGAAGATGCTCGACAGTAGCTGGGGCAGGCAAATGAGGAATATGTATGCCGGTACCAGGAAACACGCAAATGAGGAAGATGCATGCCAGTAGCAGAAGACACGTAAATGAGGAAGATGCTCGACAGTAGCTGGGGCAGGCAAATGAGGAAGATGCTCGACAGTAGCTGGGGCAGGCAAATGAGGAAGATGTATGCCGGTACAAGTAGACACGCAAATTAGGAAGAGGCATGCCATTTGCAGGAGACACGCAAAGGAGAAAGAGGCATGCAAGTAGCAGGAGACTCGCAAATGAGGAAGATGCATGCCAGCAGCAGAAGACACGCAAATGATGAAGATGCATGCAAGTAGAAGGAGACAAGCAAATGAGGAAGATGCATGCCATTAGCAGGTGATACGCAAGTGAGGAAGATGCATGCCAGTAGCAGGAGACACGCAAATGAGGAAGATGGATGCCAGTTGCAGGAGACACGCAAATGAGGAAGATGCATGCCATTTGCAGGAGACACGCAATTGAGGAAAATGAATGCCAGTAGCAGGAAACACGCAAATGAGGAAGTTGCACGCCAGTAGCAGGAGACATGCAAATGAGGAAGCTGCATGCCATATGCAGGAGCCACGCAAATGAGGAAGAGGCATGCCATTTCCAGGAGATACGCAAATGAGTAAGATGCATGCCATTTGCAGTAGACAGGCATATGAAGAAGATGCATGCCAGTAGCACGTGACTCGCAAATGAGGAAGATGCATGCCATTTGCAGGAGCCACGCAAATGAGGAAGAGACATGCCAATAGCAGAAGACACGCAAATGAGGAAGAAGCTCGACAGTAGCTGGGGCAGGCAAATGAGGAATATGTATGTTGGTACCAGGAAACACGCAAATGAGGAAGATGAATGCCAGTAGCAGAAGACACGTAAATGATGAAGATGAATGCCAGTAGGAGGAGACAAGAAAATGAGGAAGATGCATGCTAGTAGCAGGAGAAAGGCAAATGAGGAAGATGCATGCCATTTGCTGGAGCCAGGCAAATGAGGAAGATGCATGCCATTTGCAGGAGACACGCAAAAGAGGAAGATTCATGAGATTTGCAGGAGCCACGCAAATGAGGAAAAGGCATACCATTTGCAAGAGACACGCAATTGAGGAAGATGCACGCAAGTAGCAGGAAACACGCAAATGAGGAAGATGAACGCCAGTAGCAGGAGACATGCAAATGAGGAAGCTGCATGCCATATGCAGGAGCCACGCAAATGAGGAAGAGGCATGCCATTTCCAGGAGATACGCAAATGAGTAAGATGCATGCCATTTGCAGTAGACAGGCATATGAGGAAGATGCATGCCAGTAGCAGGTGACTCGCAAATGAGGAAGATGCATGCCATTTGCAGGAGCCACGCAAATGAGGAAGAGACATGCCAGTAGCAGGAGACATGCAAATGAGGAAGATGCATGCCAATAGCAGAAGACACGCAAATGAGGAAGATGCTCGACAGTAGCTGGGGCAGGCAAATGAGGAATATGTATGTTGGTACCAGGAAACACGCAAATGAGGAAGATGCATGCCAGTAGCAGAAGACACGTAAATGATGAAGATGAATGCCAGTAGCAGTAGACAAGAAAATGAGGAAGATGCTTGCTAGTAGCAGGAGAAAGGCAAATGAGGAAGATGCATGCCATTTGCAGGAGCCATGCAAATGAGGAAGATGCATGCCATTTGCAGGAGACACGCAAAAGAGGAAGATGCATGATATTTGCAGGAGCCACGTAAATGAGGAAGAGGCATACCATTTGCAGGAGCCAAACAAATGAAGATGATGCATGCCAGTAGAAGGAGATACACAAATGAGCAAGAGGCAAGCCAGTAGCAGGTGACACGCAAATCAGGAAGAGGCATGCCATTTGCAGGAGCCATGCAAATGAGGAAGATGCATGCCAGTAGCAGGAGACAGGCAAATGAGGAAGATGCATGCAATTTGCAGGAGCCACGCCAATGAGGAAGATGCATGCCATTTGCAGGAGACACGCAAATGATGAAGATGAATGCGATTTGCAGGAGCCACGCAAATGAGGAAGAGGCATGCCATTTGCAGGAGACAAGCAAGTGAGGAAGATGCATGCGAGTAGCAGGAGACAGGCAAATGAGGAAGATGCATTCCAGTAGCAGGAGACACGCAAATCAGGAAGAGTCATGCCAGTAACAGGAGACACGAAAATGAGTAAGTTGCATGCCAGTAGGAGGACACAGGCAAATGAGGAAGATGCATGCCAATAGCAGGAGAGAACCAAATGAAAAAGATGCATGACAGTCGCAGGAGAAACGCAAATGAGGAAGATGCATGCCATTTGCAGGAGACACGCAATTGAAGAAAATGCATGCCATTTGCAGGTGACAGGCAAATGATGAAGATGTATACCAGTAGCAGGAAAAACGTAAATGTGGAAGATGCATTCCATTTGCAGGAGCCACGCAAATGAGGAAGAGGTATGCCATTTGCAGGAGACATGCAAATGAGGAAGATGCATGCCATTTGCAGGAGCCACGCAAAGGAGAAAGAGGCATGCCATTTGCAGGAGACACGCAAATAAGATAGATGCATGCCATTAGCAGGAGAGGCACAAATGAGGAAGATGCATGCCATTTGCAGGAGACACGCAAATGAGGAAGATGCATGCCATTTGCAGGAGAAAGTCAAATGAGGAAGATGCATGCAACTGGCAGGAGACATGCAAATGAAGAAGATGCTTGCAATTTGCAGGAGCCATGCAAATGAGGAAGAGACATTCCAGTAGCTGGAGACACGCAAATGAGGAAGATGCATGCCAGTAGCAGGAGACACGCAAATGAGGAAGATGCTCGACAGTAGCTGGGGCAGGCAAATGAGGAAGATGTATGCCGGTACCAGGAGACACGCAAATCAGGAAGAGTCATGCCAGTAGCAGGAGACACGAAAATGAGTAAGTTGCATGCCAGTAGGAGGAGACTGGCAAATGAGGAAGATGCATGCCAATAGCAGGAGAGAACCAAATGAAAAAGATGCATGACAGTCGCAGGAGACACGCAAATGAGGAAGATGCTCGACAGTAGCTGGGGCAGGCAAATGAGGAAGAAATATGCCGGTACAAGGAGACACGCAAATTAGGAAGAGGCATGCCATTTGCAGGAGACACGCAAAGGAGAAAGAGGCATGCAAGTAGCAGGATACAAGCAAATGAGGAAGATGCATGCCATTAGCAGGAGACACGCAAGTGAGGAAGATGCATGCCAGTAGGAGGAGACTCGCAAATGAGGAAGATGCATGCCAGCAGCAGAAGACACGCAAATGATGAAGATGCATGCAAGTAGAAGGAGACAAGCAAATGAGGAAGATGCATGCCATTAGCAGGAGACACGCAAGTGAGGAAGATGCATGCCAGTAGCAGGAGACACGCAAATGAGGAAGATGGATGCCAGTTGCAGGAGGCACGCAAATGAGGAAGATGCATGCCATTTGCAGGAGACACGCAATTGAGGAAAATGAATGCCAGTAGCAGGAAACACGCAAATGAGGAAGATGAACGCCAGTAGCAGGCGACATGCAAATGAGGAAGCTGCATGCCATATGCAGGAGCCACGCAAATGAGGAAGAGGCATGCCATTTCCAGGAGATACGTAAATGAGTAAGATGCATGCCATTTGCAGTAGACAGACATATGAGGAAGATGCATGCCAGTAGCAGGTGACTCGCAAATGAGGAAGATGCATGCCATTTGCAGGAGCCACGCAAATGAGGAAGAGACATGCCAGTAGCAGGAGACATGCAAATGAGGAAGATGCATGCCAATAGCAGAAGACACGCAAATGAGGAAGATGCTCGACAGTAGCTGGGGCAGGCAAATGAGGAATATGTATGTTGGTACCAGGAAACACGCAAATGAGGAAGATGCATGCCATTTGCAGGAGCCACACAAATGAAGATGATGCATGCCAGTAGAGGGAGATACGCAAATGAGCAAGAGGCAAGCCAGTAGCAGGTGACACGCAAATCAGGAAGAGGAATGCCATTTGCAGGAGCCATGCAAATGAGGAAGATGCATGCCAGTAGCAGGAGACAGGCAAATGAGGAAGATGCATGCCATTTGCAGGAGCCACGCAAATGAGGAAGATGCATGCCATTTGCAGGAGACATGCAAATGAGGAAGATGCATGCGATTTGCAGGAGCCACGCAAATGAGGAAGAGGCATGCCATTTGCAGGAGACAAGCAAGTGAGGAAGATGCATGCGAGTATCAAGAGACAGGCAAATGAGGAAGATGCATTCCAGTAGCAGGAGACACGCAAATCAGGAAGAGTCATGCCAGTAGCAGGAGACACAAAAATGAGGAAGATGCATGCCAGTAGGAGGAGACTGGCAAATGAGGAAGATGCATGCCAATAGCAGGAGAGAACCAAATGAAAAAGATGCATGACAGTCGCAGGAAAAACGCAAATGAGGAAGATGCATGCCATTTGCAGGAGACACGCAATTGACGAAAATGCATGCCATTTGCAGGTGACAGGCAAATGATGAAGATGTATACCAGTAGCAGGAAAAACGTAAATGTGGAAGATGCATTCCATTTGCAGGAGCCACGCAAATGAGGAAGAGGTATGCCATTTGCAGGAGACATGCAAATGAGGAAGATGCATGCCATTTGCATGAGCCACGCAAAGGAGAAAGAGCCATGCCATTTGCAGGAGACACGCAAATAAGATAGATGCATGCCATTAGCAGGAGAGGCGCAAATGAGGAAGATGCATGCCATTTGCAGGAGACACGCAAATGAGGAAGATGCATGCCATTTGCAGGAGAAAGTCAAATGAGGAAGATGCATGCAACTGGCAGGAGACATGCAAATGAAGAAGATGCATGCAATTTGCAGGAGCCATGCAAATGAGGAAGAGACATTCCAGTGGCTGGAGACACGCAAATGAGGAAGATGCATGCCATTTGCAGGAGACACGAAAATGAGTAAGTTGCATGCCAGTAGGAGGAGACTGGCAAATGAGGAAGATGCATGCCAATAGCAGGAGAGAACCAAATGAAAAAGATGCATGACAGTCGCAGGAGACACGCAAATGAGGAAGATGCTCGACAGTAGCTGGGGCAGGCAAATGAGGAAGAAATATGCCGGTACAAGGAGACACGCAAATTAGGAAGATGCATGCCATTAGCAGGAGACACGCAAGTGAGGAAGATGCATGCCAGTAGCAGGAGACTCGCAAATGAGGAAGATGCATGCCAGCAGCAGAAGACAAGCAAATGATGAAGATGCATGCAAGTAGAAGGAGACAAGCAAATGAGGAAGATGCATGCCATTAGCAGGAGACACGCAAGTGAGGAAGATGCATGCCAGTAGCAGGAGACACGCAAATGAGGAAGATGGATGCCAGTTGCAGGAGACACGCAAATGAGGAAGATGCATGCCATTTGCAGGAGACACGCAATTGAGGAAAATGAATGCCAGTAGCAGGAAACACGCAAATGAGGAAGATGAACGCCAGTAGCAGGAGACATGCAAATGAGGAATCTGCATGCCATATGCAGGAGCCACGCAAATGAGGAAGAGGCATTCCATTTCCAGGAGATACGTAAATGAGTAAGATGCATGCCATTTGCAGTAGACAGGCATATGAGGAAGATGCATGCCAGTAGCAGGTGACTCGCAAATGAGGAAGATGCATGCCATTTGCAGGAGCCACGCAAATGAGGAAGAGACATGCCAGTAGCAGGAGACATGCAAATGAGGAAGATGCATGCCAATAGCAGAAGGCACGCAAATGAGGAAGATGCTCGACAGTAGCTGGGGCAGGCAAATGAGGAATATGTATGTTGGTACCAGGAAACACGCAAATGAGGAAGATGCATGCCATTTGCAGGAGCCACACAAATGAAGATGATGCATGCCAGTAGAGGGAGATACGCAAATGAGCAAGAGGCAAGCCAGTAGCAGGTGACACGCAAATCAGGAAGAGGAATGCCATTTGCAGGAGCCATGCAAATGAGGAAGATGCATGCCAGTAGCAGGAGACAGGCAAATGAGGAAGATGCATGCCATTTGCAGGAGCCACGCAAATGAGGAAGATGCATGCCATTTGCAGGAGACACGCAAATGAGGAAGATGCATGCGATTTGCAGGAGCCACGCAAATGAGGAAGAGGCATGCCATTTGCAGGAGACAAGCAAGTGAGGAAGATGCATGCGAGTAGCAAGAGACAGGCAAATGAGGAAGATGCATTCCAGTAGCAGGAGACACGCAAATCAGGAAGAGTCATGCCAGTAGCAGGAGACACAAAAACGAGGAAGATGCATGCCAGTAGGAGGAGACTGGCAAATGAGGAAGATGCATGCCAATAGCAAAAGAGAACCAAATGAAAAAGATGCATGACAGTCGCAGGAAAAACGCAAATGAGGAAGATGCATGCCATTTGCAGGAGACACGCAATTGACGAAAATGCATGCCATTTGCAGGTGACAGGCAAATGATGAAGATGTGTACCAGTAGCAGGAAAAACATAAATGTGGAAGATGCATTCCATTTGCAAGAGCCACGCAAATGAGGAAGAGGTATGCCATTTGCAGGAGACATGCAAATGAGGAAGATGCATGCCATTTGCAGGAGCCACGCAAAGGAGAAAGAGCCATGCCATTTGCAGGAGACACGCAAATAAGATAGATGCATGCCATTAGCAGGAGAGGCGCAAATGAGGAAGATGCATGCCATTTGCAGGAGACACGCAAATGAGGAAGATGCATGCCATTTGCAGGAGAAAGTCAAATGAGGAAGATGCATGCAACTGGCAGGAGACATGCAAATGAAGAAGATGCATGCAATTTGCAGGAGCCATGCAAATGAGGAAGAGACATTCCAGTGGCTGGAGACACGCAAATGAGGAAGATGCATGCCAGTAGCAGGAGACACGCAAATAAGGAAGATGCTCGACAGTAGCTGGGGCAGGCAAATGAGGAAGATGTATGCCGGTACCAGGAGACACGCAAATCAGGAAGAGTCATGCCAGTAGAAGGAGACACGAAAATGAGTAAGTTGCATGCCAGTAGGAGGAGACTGGCAAATGAGGAAGATGCATGCCAATAGCAGGAGAGAACCAAATGAAAAAGATGCATGACAGTCGCAGGAGACACGCAAATGAGGAAGATGCTCGACAGTAGCTGGGGCAGGCAAATGAGGAAGAAATATGCCGGTACAAGGAGACACGCAAATTAGGAAGATGCATGCCATTAGCAGGAGACACGCAAGTGAGGAAGATGCATGCCAGTAGCAGGAGACTCGCAAATGAGGAAGATGCATGCCAGCAGCAGAAGACAAGCAAATGATGAAGATGCATGCAAGTAGAAGGAGACAAGCAAATGAGGAAGATGCATGCCATTAGCAGGAGACACGCAAGTGAGGAAGATGCATGCCAGTAGCAGGAGACACGCAAATGAGGAAGATGGATGCCAGTTGCAGGAGACACGCAAATGAGGAAGATGCATGCCATTTGCAGGAGACACGCAATTGAGGAAAATGAATGCCAGTAGCAGGAAACACGCAAATGAGGAAGATGAACGCCAGTAGCAGGAGACATGCAAATGAGGAAGCTGCATGCCATATGCAGGAGCCACGCAAATGAGGAAGAGGCATTCCATTTCCAGGAGATACGTAAATGAGTAAGATGCATGCCATTTGCAGTAGACAGGCATATGAGGAAGATGCATGCCAGTAGCAGGTGACTCGCAAATGAGGAAGATGCATGCCATTTGCAGGAGCCACGCAAATGAGGAAGAGACATGCCAGTAGCAGGAGACATGCAAATGAGGAAGATGCATGCCAATAGCAGAAGGCACGCAAATGAGGAAGATGCTCGACAGTAGCTGGGGCAGGCAAATGAGGAATATGTATGTTGGTACCAGGAAACACGCAAATGAGGAAGATGCATGCCATTTGCAGGAGCCACACAAATGAAGATGATGCATGCCAGTAGAGGGAGATACGCAAATGAGCAAGAGGCAAGCCAGTAGCAGGTGACACGCAAATCAGGAAGAGGAATGCCATTTGCAGGAGCCATGCAAATGAGGAAGATGCATGCCAGTAGCAGGAGACAGGCAAATGAGGAAGATGCATGCCATTTGCAGGAGCCACGCAAATGAGGAAGATGCATGCCATTTGCAGGAGACACGCAAATGAGGAAGATGCATGCGATTTGCAGGAGCCACGCAAATGAGGAAGAGGCATGCCATTTGCAGGAGACAAGCAAGTGAGGAAGATGCATGCGAGTAGCAAGAGACAGGCAAATGAGGAAGATGCATTCCAGTAGCAGGAGACACGCAAATCAGGAAGAGTCATGCCAGTAGCAGGAGACACAAAAATGAGGAAGATGCATGCCAGTAGGAGGAGACTGGCAAATGAGGAAGATGCATGCCAATAGCAGGAGAGAACGAAATGAAAAAGATGCATGACAGTCGCAGGAAAAACGCAAATGAGGAAGATGCATGCCATTTGCAGGAGACACGCAATTGACGAAAATGCATGCCATTTGCAGGTGACAGGCAAATGATGAAGATGTATACCAGTAGCAGGAAAAACGTAAATGTGGAAGATGCATTCCATTTGCAGGAGCCACGCAAATGAGGAAGAGGTATGCCATTTGCAGGAGACATGCAAATGAGGAAGATGCATGCCATTTGCAGGAGCCACGCAAAGGAGAAAGAGGCATGCCATTTGCAGGAGACACGCAAATAAGATAGATGCATGCCATTAGCAGGAGACACGCAAAAGAGAAAGAGGCATGCCATTTGCAGGAGACACCCAAATGAGATAGATGCATGCCATTGGCAGGAGAGGCGCAAATGAGGAAGATGCATGCCATTTGCAGGAGACACGCAAATGAGGAAGATGCATGCCATTTGCAGGAGAAAGTCAAATGAGGAAGATGCATGCAACTGGAAGGAGACATGCAAATGAGGAAGATGCATGCCATTTGCAGGAGCCACTCAAATTAGGAAGAGGCATGCCATTTGCTGGAGCCACGCAAATGAGAAAGATGCATGCCATTTGCAGGAGACACGCAAATGAGGAAAATGCATGCCATTTGCAGGTGACAGGCAAATGATGAAGATGTATACCAGTAGCAGGAAAAACGCAAATGTGGAAGATGCATTCCATTTGCAGGAGCCACGCAAATGAGGAAAAGGTATGCCATTTGCAGGAGACATGCAAATGAGGAAGATGCATGCCATTTGCAGGAGAAAGTCAAATGAGGAAGATGCATGCAACTAGCAGAAGACACGCAAATGAGGAAGATGCTCGACAGTAGCTGGGGCAGGCAAATGAGGAATATGTATGTTGGTACCAGGAAACACGCAAATGAGGAAGATGCATGCCAGTAGCAGAAGACACGTAAATGATGAAGATGAATGCCAGTAGCAGGAGACAAGAAAATGAGGAAGATGCATGCTAGTAGCAGGAGAAAGGCAAATGAGGAAGATGCATGCCATTTGCAGGAGCCATGCAAATGAGGAAGATGCATGCCATTTGCAGGAGCCACGCAAATGAGGAAGATGCATGCAATTTGCAGGAGCCACGCAAATGAGGAAGAGGCATGCCATTTGCAGGAGACAAGCAAGTGAGGAAGATGCATGCGAGTAGCAGGAGACAGGCAAATGAGGAAGATGCATGCCATTTGGAGGAGCCACACAAATGATGATGATGCATGCCAGTAGAACGAGATACGCAAATGAGCAAGAGGCATGCCAGTAGCAGGTGACACGCAAATCAGGAAGAGGCATGCCATTTGCAGGAGACACGCAAATGAGGAAGATGAATGCGATTTGCAGGAGCCACGCAAATGAGGAAGAGGCATGCCATTTGCAGGAGACAAGCAAGTGAGGAAGATGCATGCGAGTAGCAGGAGACAGGCAAATGAGGAAGATGCATTCCAGTAGCAGGAGACACGCAAATCAGGAAGAGTCATGCCAGTAGCAGGAGACACGAAAATGAGTAAGTTGCATGCCAGTAGGAGGAGACTGGCAAATGAGGAAGATGCATGCCAATAGCAGGAGAGAACCAAATGAAAAAGATGCATGACAGTCGCAGGAGAAACGCAAATGAGGAAGATGCATGCCATTTGCAGGAGACACGCAATTGAAGAAAATGCATGCCATTTGCAGGTGACAGGCAAATGATGAAGATGTATACCAGTAGCAGGAAAAACGTAAATGTGGAAGATGCATTCCATTTGCAGGAGCCACGCAAATGAGGAAGAGGTATGCCATTTGCAGGAGACATGCAAATGAGGAAGATGCATGCCATTTGCAGGAGCCACGCAAATTAGGAAGAGGCATGCCATTTGCTGGAGCCACGCAAATGAGAAAGATGCATGCCATTTGCAGGAGACACGCAAAGGAGAAAGAGGCATGCCATTTGCAGGAGACACGCAAATAAGATAGATGCATGCCATTACCAGGAGAGGCACAAATGAGGAAGATGCATGCCATTTGCAGGAGACACGCAAATGAGGAAGATGCATGCCATTTGCAGGAGAAAGTCAAATGAGGAAGATGCATGCAACTGGAAGGAGACATGCAAATGAAGAAGATGCATGCAATTTGCAGGAGTCACGCAAATGAGGAAGAGACATTCCAGTAGCAGGAGACACGCAAATGAGGAAGATGCATGCCAGTAGCAGGACACACGCAAATGAGGAAGATTCTCGACAGTAGCTGGGGCAGGCAAATAAGGAAGATGTATGCCGGTACCAGGAGACACGCAAATTAGGAAGAGGCATGCCATTTGCAGGAGTCACGCAAATGAGAAAGATGCATGCCATTTGCAGGAGACACGCAAAGGAGAAAGAGGAATGCCATTTGCAAGAGACACTCAAATGAGGAAGATGCATGCCATTTGCAGGAGACACGCAAATGAGGAAGATGCATGCCATTTGCAGTAGACAGGCAAATGAGGAAGATGCATGCCAGTAGCAGGTGACTCGCAAATGAGGAAGATGCATGCCATTTGCAGGAGCCACGCAAATGAGGAAGAGACATGCCAGTAGCAGGTGACACGCAAATCAGGAAGAGGCATGCCATTTGCAGGAGCCACGCAATTGAGGAAGATGCATGCGATTTGCAGGAGCCACGCAAATGAGGAAGAGGCATGCCATTTGCAGGAGACAAGCAAGTGAGGAAGATGCATTCCAGTAGCAGGAGACACGCAAATCAGGAAGAGTCATGCCAGTAGCAGGAGACACGAAAATGAGTAAGTTGCATGCCAGTAGGAGGAGACTGGCAAATGAGGAAGATGCATGCCAATAGCAGGAGACAACCAAATGAAAAAGATGCATGACAGTCGCAGGAGAAACGCAAATGAGGAAGATGCATGCCATTTGCAGGAGACACGCAATTGAAGAAAATGCATGCCATTTGCAGGTGACAGGCAAATGATGAAGATGTATACCAGTAGCAGGAGAAACGTAAATGTGGAAGATGCATTCCATTTGCAGGAGCCACGCAAATGAGGAAGAGGTATGCCATTTGCAGGAGACATGCAAATGAGGAAGATGCATGCCATTTGCAGGAGCCACGCAAATTAGGAAGAGGCATGCCATTTGCTGGAGCCACGCAAATGAGAAAGATGCATGCCATTTGCAGGAGACACGCAAAGGAGAAAGAGGCATGCCATTTGCAGGAGACACGCAAATGAGATAGATGCATGCCAAAAGCAGGAGAGGTGCAAATGAGGAAGATGCATGCCATTTGCAGGAGACACGCAAATGAGGAAGATGCATGCCATTTGCAGGAGAAAGTCAAATGAGGAAGATGCATGCAACTGGAAGGAGACATGCAAATGAAGAAGATGCATGCAATTTGCAGGAGTCACGCAAATGAGGAAGAGACATTCCAGTAGCAGGAGACACGCAAATGAGGAAGATGCATGCCAGTAGCAGGACACACGCAAATGAGGAAGATTCTCGACAGTAGCTGGGGCAGGCAAATAAGGAAGATGTATGCCGGTACCAGGAGACACGCAAATTAGGAAGAGGCATGCCATTTGCAGGAGTCACGCAAATGAGAAAGATGCATGCCATTTGCAGGAGACACGCAAAGGAGAAAGAGGAATGCCATTTGCAAGAGACACTCAAATGAGGAAGATGCATGCCATTTGCAGGAGACACGCAAATGAGGAAGATGCATGCCATTTGCAGTAGACAGGCAAATGAGGAAGATGCATGCCAGTAGCAGGTGACTCGCAAATGAGGAAGATGCATGCCATTTGCAGGAGCCACGCAAATGAGGAAGAGACATGCCAGTAGCAGGAGACATGCAAATGAGGAAGATGCATGCCAGTAGCAGGAGCCACGCAAATGAGGAAGAGGTATGCCATTTGCAGGAGACATGCAAATGAGGAAGATGCATGCCATTTGCAAGAGACACGCAAAGGAGAAAGAGGCATGCCATTTGCAGGAGACACGCAAATGAGATAGATTCATGCCAATAGCAGGAGAGGAGCAAATGAGGAAGATGCAAGCCATTTGCAGGAGACACGCAAATGAGGAAGATGCATGCCATTTGCAGGAGAAAGTCAAATGAGGAAGATGCATGCAACTAGCAGAAGACACGCAAATGAGGAAGATGCTCGACAGTAGCTGGGGCAGGCAAATGAGGAATATGTATGTTGGTACCAGGAAACACGCAAATGAGGAAGATGCATGCCATTGCAGCAGCCACGCAAATGAGGAAGATGCATGCCATTTGCAGGAGACACGCAAAGGTGGAAGATGCATGCGATTTGCAGGAGCCACGCAAATGAGGAAGAGGCATGCCATTTGCAGGAGACAAGCAATTGAGGAAGATGCATGCTAGTAGCAGGAGACAGGCAAATGAGGAAGATGCATTCCAGTAGCAGGAGACACGCAAATCAGGAAGAGTCATGCCAGTAGCAGGAGACTCGTAAATGAGTAAGTTGCATGCCAGTTTGAGGAGACTGGCAAATGAGGAAGATGCATGCCAATAGCAGGAGAGAACCAAATGAAAAAGATGCATGACAGTCACAGGAGAAACGCAAATGAGGAAGATGCATGCCATTTGCAGGAGACACGCAATTGAGGAAAATGCATGCCATTTGCTGGTGACAGGCAAATGATGAAGATGTATACCAGTAGCAGGAAAAACGCAAATGTGGAAGATGCATTCCATTTGCAGGAGCCACGCAAATGAGGAAGAGGTATGCCATTTGCAGGAGACATGCAAATGAGGAAGATGCATGCCATTTGCAAGAGACACGCAAAGGAGAAAGAGGCATGCCATATGCAGGAGACACCCAAATGAGATAGATTCATGCCAATAGCAGGAGAGGCGCAAATGAGGAAGATGCAAGCCATTTACAGGAGACACGCAAATGAGGAAGATGCATGCCATTTCCAGGAGAAAGTCAAATGAGGAAGATGCATGCAACTAGCAGAAGACACGCAAATGAGGAAGATGCTCGACAGTAGCTGGGGCAGGCAAATGAGGAATATGTATGTTGGTACCAGGAAACACGCAAATGAGGAAGATGCATGCCAGTAGCAGAAGACACGTAAATGATGAAGATGAATGCCAGTAGCAGGAGACAAGAAAATGAGGAAGATGCATGCTAGTAGCAGGAGAAAGGCAAATGAGGAAGATGCATGCCATTTGCAGGAGCCATGCAAATGAGGAAGATGCATGCCATTTGCAGGAGACACGCAAATGAGGAAGATGCATGAGATTTGCAGGAGCCACGCAAATGAGGAAGAGGCATACCATTTGCAGGAGACAAGCAAGTGAGGAAGATGCATGCTAGTAGCAGGAGACAGGCAAATGAGGAAGATGCATGCCATTTGGAGGAGCCACACAAATGAAGATGATGCATGCCAGTAGAACGAGATACGCAAATGAGCAAGAGGCATGCCAGTAGCAGGTGACACGCAAATCAGGAAGAGGCATGCCACTTGCAGGAGCCACGCAATTGAGGAAGATGCATGCGATTTGCAGGAGCCACGCAAATGAGGAAGAGGCATGCCATTTGCAGGAGACAAGCAAGTGAGGAAGATGCATGCGAGTAGCAGGAGACAGGCAAATGAGGAAGATGCATTCCAGTAGCAGGAGACACGCAAATCAGGAAGAGTCGTGCCAGTAGCAGGAGACACGAAAATGAGTAAGTTGCATGCCAGTAGGAGGAGACTGGCAAATGAGGAAGATGCATGCCAATAGCAGGAGACAACCAAATGAAAAAGATGCATGACAGTCGCAGGAGAAACGCAAATGAGGAAGATGCATGCCATTTGCAGGAGACACGCAATTGAAGAAAATGCATGCCATTTGCAGGTGACAGGCAAATGATGAAGATGTATACCAGTAGCAGGAGAAACGTAAATGTGGAAGATGCATTCCATTTGCAGGAGCCACGCAAATGAGGAAGAGGTATGCCATTTGCAGGAGACATGCAAATGAGGAAGATGCATGCCATTTGCAGGAGCCACGCAAATTAGGAAGAGGCATGCCATTTGCTGGAGCCACGCAAATGAGAAAAATGCATGCCATTTGCAGGAGACACGCAAAGGAGAAAGAGGCATGCCATTTGCAGGAGACACGCAAATGAGATAGATGCATGCCATTAGCAGCAGAGGCGCAAATGAGGAAGATGCATGCCATTTGCAGGAGACACGCAAATGAGGAAGATGCATGCCATTTGCAGGAGAAAGTCAAATGAGGAAGATGCATGCAACTGGAAGGAGACATGCAAATGAAGAAGATGCATGCAATTTGCAGGAGTCACGCAAATGAGGAAGAGACATTCCAGTAGCAGGAGACACGCAAATGAGGAAGAAGCATGCCAGTAGCAGGACACACGCAAATGAGGAAGATGCTCGACAGTAGCTGGGGCAGGCAAATGAGGAAGATGTATGCCGGTACCAGGAGACACGCAAATTAGGAAGAGGCATGCCATTGGCAGGAGCCACGCAAATGAGAAAGATGCATGCCATTTGCAGCAGACACGCAAAAGAGAAACAGGAATGCCATTTGCAAGAGACACTCAAATGAGGAAGATGCATGCCATTTGCAGGAGACACGCAAATGAGGAAGATGCATGCCATTTGCAGTAGACAGGCAAATGAGGAAGATGCATGCCAGTAGCAGGTGACTCGCAAATGAGGAAGATGCATGCCTATTGCAGGAGCCACGCAAATGAGGAAGAGACATTCCAGTAGCAGGAGACACGCAAATGAGGAAGATGCATGCCAGAAGCAGGACACACGCAAATGAGGAAGATGCTCGACAGTAGCTGGGGCAGGCAAATGAGGAATATGTATGCCGGTACCAGGAAACACGCAAATGAGGAAGATGCATGCCAGTAGCAGAAGACACGTAAATGAGGAAGATGCTCGACAGTAGCTGGGGCAGGCAAATGAGGAAGATGCTCGACAGTAGCTGGGGCAGGCAAATGAGGAAGATGTATGCCGGTACAAGGAGACACGCAAATTAGGAAGAGGCATGCCATTTGCAGGAGACACGCAAAGGAGAAAGAGGCATGCAAGTAGCAGGAGACTCGCAAATGAGGAAGATGCATGCCAGCAGCAGAAGACACGCAAATGATGAAGATGCATGCAAGTAGAAGGAGACAAGCAAATGAGGAAGATGCATGCCATTAGCAGGTGACACGCAAGTGAGGAAGATGCATGCCAGTAGCAGGAGACACGCAAATGAGGAAGATGGATGCCAGTTGCAGGAGACACGCAAATGAGGAAGGTGCATGCCATTTGCAGGAGACACGCAATTGAGGAAAATGAATGCCAGTAGCAGGAAACACGCAAATGAGGAAGCTGCATGCCATATGCAGGAGCCACGCAAATGAGGAAGAGGCATTCCATTTCCAGGAGATACGTAAATGAGTAAGATGCATGCCATTTGCAGTAGACAGGCATATGAGGAAGATGCATGCCAGTAGCAGGTGACTCGCAAATGAGGAAGATGCATGCCATTTGCAGGAGCCACGCAAATGAGGAAGAGACATGCCAGTAGCAGGAGACATGCAAATGAGGAAGATGCATGCCAATAGCAGAAGGCACGCAAATGAGGAAGATGCTCGACAGTAGCTGGGGCAGGCAAATGAGGAATATGTATGTTGGTACCAGGAAACACGCAAATAAGGAAGATGCATGCCATTTGCAGGAGCCACACAAATGAAGTGAATGCATGCCAGTAGAGGGAGATACGCAAATGAGCAAGAGGCAAGCCAGTAGCAGGTGACACGCAAATCAGGAAGAGGAATGCCATTTGCAGGAGCCATGCAAATGAGGAAGATGCATGCCAGTAGCAGGAGACAGGCAAATGAGGAAGATGCATGCCATTTGCAGGAGCCACGCAAATGAGGAAGATGCATTCCATTTGCAGGAGACACGCAAATGAGGAAGATGCATGCGATTTGCAGGAGCCACGCAAATGAGGAAGAGGCATGCCATTTGCAGGAGACAAGCAAGTGAGGAAGATGCATGCGAGTAGCAAGAGACAGGCAAATGAGGAAGATGCATTCCAGTAGCAGGAGACACGCAAATCAGGAAGAGTCATGCCAGTAGCAGGAGACACAAAAATGAGGAAGATGCATGCCAGTAGGAGGAGACTGGCAAATGAGGAAGATGCATGCCAATAGCAGGAGAGAACGAAATGAAAAAGATGCATGACAGTCGCAGGAAAAACGCAAATGAGGAAGATGCATGCCATTTGCAGGAGACACGCAATTGACAAAAATGCATGCCATTTGCAGGTGACAGGCAAATGATGAAGATGTATACCAGTAGCAGGAAAAACGTAAATGTGGAAGATGCATTCCATTTGCAGGAGCCACGCAAATGAGGAAGAGGTATGCCATTTGCAGGAGACATGCAAATGAGGAAGATGCATGCCATTTGCAGGAGCCACGCAAAGGAGAAAGAGGCATGCCATTTGCAGGAGACACGCAAATAAGATAGATGCATGCCATTAGCAGGAGACACGCAAAAGAGAAAGAGGCATGCCATTTGCAGGAGACACGCAAATGAGATAGATGCATGCCATTAGCAGGAGAGGCGCAAATGAGGAAGATGCATGCCATTTGCAGGAGACACGCAAATGAGGAAGATGCATGCCATTTGCAGGAGAAAGTCAAATGAGGAAGATGCATGCAACTGGAAGGAGACATGCAAATGAGGAAGATGCATGCCATTTGCAGGAGCCACTCAAATTAGGAAGAGGCATGCCATTTGCTGGAGCCACGCAAATGAGAAAGATGCATGCCATTTGCAGGAGACACGCAAATTAGGAAGATGCATGCCATTTGCAGGAGACACGCAATTGAGGAAAATGCATGTCATTTGCAGGTGACAGGCAAATGATGAAGATGTATACCAGTAGCAGGAAAAACGCAAATGTGGAAGATGCATTCCATTTGCAGGAGCCACGCAAATGAGGAAAAGGTATGCCATTTGCAGGAGACATGCAAATGAGGAAGATGCATGCCATTTGCAGGAGAAAGTCAAATGAGGAAGATGCATGCAACTAGCAGAAGACACGCAAATGAGGAAGATGCTCGACAGTAGCTGGGGCAGGCAAATGAGGAATATGTATGTTGGTACCAGGAAACACGCAAATGAGGAAGATGCATGCCAGTAGCAGAAGACACGTAAATGATGAAGATGAATGCCAGTAGCAGGAGACAAGAAAATGAGGAAGATGCATGCTAGTAGCAGGAGAAAGGCAAATGAGGAAGATGCATGCCATTTGCAGGAGCCATGCAAATGAGGAAGATGCATGCCATTTGCAGGAGCCACGCAAATGAGGAAGATGCATGCAATTTGCAGGAGCCACGCAAATGAGGAAGAGGCATGCCATTTGCAGGAGACAAGCAAGTGAGGAAGATGCATGCGAGTAGCAGGAGACAGGCAAATGAGGAAGATGCATGCCATTTGGAGGAGCCACACAAATGAAGATGATGCATGCCAGTAGAACGAGATACGCAAATGAGCAAGAGGCATGCCAGTAGCAGGTGACACGCAAATCAGGAAGAGGCATGCCATTTGCAGGAGCCACGCAAATGAGGAAGATGCATGCGAGTAGCAGGAGACAGGCAAATGAGGAAGATGCATTCCAGTAGCAGGAGACACGCAAATCAGGAAGAGTCATGCCAGTAGCAGGAGACATGAAAATGAGTAAGTTGCATGCCAGAAGGAGGAGACTGGCAAATGAGGAAGATGCATGCCAATAGCAGGAGATAACCAAATGAAAAAGATGCATGACAGTCGCAGGAGAAACGCAAATGAGGAAGATGCATGCCATTTGCAGGAGACACGCAATTGAAGAAAATGCATGCCATTTGCAGGTGACAGGCAAATGATGAAGATGTATACCAGTAGCAGGAGAAACGTAAATGTGGAAGATGCATTCCATTTGCAGGAGCCACGCAAATGAGTAAGAGGTATGCCATTTGCAGGAGACATGCAAATGAGGAAGATGCATGCCATTTGCAGGAGCCACGCAAATTAGGAAGAGGCATGCCATTTGCTGGAGCCACGCAAATGAGAAAGATGCATGCCATTTGCAGGAGACACGAAAAGGAGAAAGAGGCATGCCATTTGCAGGAGACACGCAAATGAGATAGATGCATGCCAAAAGCAGGAGAGGTGCAAATGAGGAAGATGCATGCCATTTGCAGGAGACACGCAAATGAGGAAGATGCATGCCATTTGCAGGAGAAAGTCAAATGAGGAAGATGCATGCAACTGGAAGGAGACATGCAAATGAAGAAGATGCATGCAATTTGCAGGAGTCACGCAAATGAGGAAGAGACATTCCAGTAGCAGGAGACACGCAAATGAGGAAGATGCATTCCAGTAGCAGGACACACGCAAATGAGGAAGATGCTCGACAGTAGCTGGGGCAGGCAAATAAGGAAGATGTATGCCGGTACCAGGAGACACGCAAATTAGGAAGAGGCATGCCATTTGCAGGAGTCACGCAAATGAGAAAGATGCATGCCATTTGCAGGAGACACGCAAAGGAGAAAGAGGAATGCCATTTGCAAGAGACACTCAAATGAGGAAGATGCATGCCATTTGCAGGAGACACGCAAATGAGGAAGATGCATGCCATTTGCAGTAGACAGGCAAATGAGGAAGATGCATGCCAGTAGCAGGTGACTCGCAAATGAGGAAGATGCATACCATTTGCAGGAGCCACGCAAATGAGGAGGAGACATGCCAGTAGCAGGAGACATGCAAATGAGGAAGATGCATGCCAGTTGCAGGAGACACACAAATGAGGAAGATGCTCGACAGTAGCTGGGGCAGGCAAATGAGGAATATGTATGCCGGTTCCAGGAAACACGCAAATGAGGAAGATGCATGCCAGTAGCAGAAGACACGTAAATGATGAAGATGAATGCCAGTAGCAGGAGACAAGGAAATGAGGAAGATACATTCTAGTAGCAGGAGTCACGCAAATGTGGAAGATACATGCCATTTGCAGGAGCCACACAAATGAAGATGATGCATGCCAGTAGGAGGAGACACGCAAATGAGGAAGATGCTCGACAGTAGCTGGGGCAGGCAAATGAGGAAGATGTATGCCGGTACAAGGAGACACGCAAATTAGGAAGAGGCATGCCATTTGCAGGAGACATGCAAATGAGGAAGATGCATGCCATTTGCAGGAGCCACGCAAATTAGGAAGAGGCATGCCATTTGCTGGAGCCACGCAAATGAGAAAGATGCATGCCATTTGCAGGAGACACGCAAAGGAGAAAGAGCCATGCCATTTGCAGGAGACACGCAATTGAAGAAAATGAATGCCATTTGCAGGTGACAGGCAAATGATGAAGATGTATACCAGTAGCAGGAAAAACGTAAATGTGGAAGATGCATTCCATTTGCAGGAGCCACGCAAATGAGGAAGAGGTATGCCATTTGCAGGAGACATGCAAATGAATAAGATGCATGCCATTTGCAGGAGCCACGCAAATTAGGAAGAGGCATGCCATTTGCTGGAGCCACGCAAATGAGAAAGATGCATGCCATTTGCAGGAGACACGCAAATGAGGAAGATGCATGCCATTTGCAGGTGACACGCAATTGAGGAAAATGCATGCCATTTGCAGGTGACAGGCAAATGATGAAGATGTATACCAGTTGCAGGAAAAACGCAAATGTGGAAGATGCATTCCATTTGCAGGAGCCACGCAAATGAGGAAGAGGTATGCCATTTGCAGGAGACATGCAAATGAGGAAGATGCATGCCATTTGCAAGAGACACGCAAAGGAGAAAGAGGCATGCCATTTGCAGGAGACACGCAAATGAGATAGATTCATGCCAATAGCAGGAGAGGAGCAAATGAGGAAGATGCAAGCCATTTGCAGGAGACACGCAAATGAGGAAGATGCATGCCATTTGCAGGAGAAAGTCAAATGAGGAAGATGCATGCAACTAGCAGAAGACACGCAAATGAGGAAGATGCTCGACAGTAGCTGGGGCAGGCAAATGAGGAATATGTATGTTGGTACCAGGAAACACGCAAATGAGGAAGATGCATGCCAGTAGCAGAAGACACGTAAATGATGAAGATGAATGCCAGTAGCAGGAGACAAGAAAATGAGGAAGATGCATGCTAGTAGCAGGAGAAAGGCAAATGAGGAAGATGCAGGCCAATAGCAGGAGAGAACCAAATGAAAAAGATGCATGACAGTCGCAGGAGACACGCAAATGAGGAAGATGCTCGACAGTAGCTGGGGCAGGCAAATGAGGAAGAAATATGCCGGTACAAGGAGACACGCAAATTAGGAAGAGGCATGCCATTTGCAGGAGACACGCAAAGGAGAAAGAGGCATGCAAGTAGCAGGATACAAGCAAATGAGGAAGATGAATGCCATTAGCAGGAGACACGCAAGTGAGGAAGATGCATGCCAGTAGCAGGAGACTCGCAAATGAGGAAGATGCATGCCAGCAGCAGAAGACACGCTAATGATGAATATGCATGCAAGTAGAAGGAGACAAGCAAATGAGGAAGATGCATGCCATTAGCAGGAGACACGCAAGTGAGGAAGATGCATGCCAGTAGCAGGAGACACGCAAATGAGGAAGATGGATGCCAGTTGCAGGAGACACGCAAATGAGGAAGATGCATGCCATTTGCAGGAGACACGCAATTGAGGAAAATGAATGCCATTAGCAGGAAACACACAAATGAGGAAGATGAACGCCAGTAGCAGGAGACATGCAAATGAGGAAGCTGCATGCCATATGCAGGAGCCACGCAAATGAGGAAGAGGCATGCCATTTCCAGGAGATACGTAAATGAGTAAGATGCATGCCATTTGCAGTAGACAGGCATATGAGGAAGATGCATGCCAGTAGCAGGTGACTCGCAAATGAGGAAGATGCATGCCATTTGGAGGAGCCACACAAATGAAGATGATGCATGCCAGTAGAACGAGATACGCAAATGAGCAAGAGGCATGCCAGTAGCAGGTGACACGCAAATCAGGAAGAGGCATGCCATTTGCAGGAGCCACGCTAATGAGGAAATGCATGCGATTTGCAGGAGCCACGCAAATGAGGAAGAGGCATGCCATTTGCAGGAGACAAGCAAGTGAGGAAGATGCATGCGAGTAGCAGGAGACAGGCAAATGAGGAAGATGCATTCCAGTAGCAGGAGACACGCAAATCAGGAAGAGTCATGCCAGTAGCAGGAGACATGAAAATGAGTAAGTTGCATGCCAGAAGGAGGAGACTGGCAAATGAGGAAGATGCATGCCAATAGCAGGAGACAACCAAATGAAAAAGATGCATGACAGTCGCAGGAGAAACGCAAATGAGGAAGATGCATGCCATTTGCAGGAGACACGCAATTGAAGAAAATGCATGCCATTTGCAGGTGACAGGCAAATGATGAAGATGTATACCAGTAGCAGGAGAAACGTAAATGTGGAAGATGCATTCCATTTGCAGGAGCCACGCAAATGAGTAAGAGGTATGCCATTTGCAGGAGACATGCAAATGAGGAAGATGCATGCCATTTGCAGGAGCCACGCAAATTAGGAAGAGGCATGCCATTTGCTGGAGCCACGCAAATGAGAAAGATGCATGCCATTTGCAGGAGACACGAAAAGGAGAAAGAGGCATGCCATTTGCAGGAGACACGCAAATGAGATAGATGCATGCCAAAAGCAGGAGAGGTGCAAATGAGGAAGATGCATGCCATTTGCAGGAGACACGCAAATGAGGAAGATGCATGCCATTTGCAGGAGAAAGTCAAATGAGGAAGATGCATGCAACTGGAAGGAGACATGCAAATGAAGAAGATGCATGCAATTTGCAGGAGTCACGCAAATGAGGAAGAGACATTCCAGTAGCAGGAGACACGCAAATGAGGAAGATGCATTCCAGTAGCAGGACACACGCAAATGAGGAAGATGCTCGACAGTAGCTGGGGCAGGCAAATAAGGAAGATGTATGCCGGTACCAGGAGACACGCAAATTAGGAAGAGGCATGCCATTTGCAGGAGTCACGCAAATGAGAAAGATGCATGCCATTTGCAGGAGACACGCAAAGGAGAAAGAGGAATGCCATTTGCAAGAGACACTCAAATGAGGAAGATGCATGCCATTTGCAGGAGACACGCAAATGAGGAAGATGCATGCCATTTGCAGTAGACAGGCAAATGAGGAAGATGCATGCCAGTAGCAGGTGACTCGCAAATGAGGAAGATGCATACCATTTGCAGGAGCCACGCAAATGAGGAAGAGACATGCCAGTAGCAGGAGACATGCAAATGAGGAAGATGCATGCCAGTTGCAGGAGACACACAAATGAGGAAGATGCTCGACAGTAGCTGGGGCAGGCAAATGAGGAATATGTATGCCGGTTCCAGGAAACACGCAAATGAGGAAGATGCATGCCAGTAGCAGAAGACACGTAAATGATGAAGATGAATGCCAGTAGCAGGAGACAAGGAAATGAGGAAGATACATTCTAGTAGCAGGAGTCACGCAAATGTGGAAGATACATGCCATTTGCAGGAGCCACACAAATGAAGATGATGCATGCCAGTAGGAGGAGACACGCAAATGAGGAAGATGCTCGACAGTAGCTGGGGCAGGCAAATGAGGAAGATGTATGCCGGTACAAGGAGACACGCAAATTAGGAAGAGGCATGCCATTTGCAGGAGACATGCAAATGAGGAAGATGCATGCCATTTGCAGGAGCCACGCAAATTAGGAAGAGGCATGCCATTTGCTAGAGCCACGCAAATGAGAAAGATGCATGCCATTTGCAGGAGACACGCAAAGGAGAAAGAGCCATGCCATTTGCAGGAGACACGCAATTGAAGAAAATGAATGCCATTTGCAGGTGACAGGCAAATGATGAAGATGTATACCAGTAGCAGGAAAAACGTAAATGTGGAAGATGCATTCCATTTGCAGGAGCCACGCAAATGAGGAAGAGGTATGCCATTTGCAGGAGACATGCAAATGAATAAGATGCATGCCATTTGCAGGAGCCACGCAAATTAGGAAGAGGCATGCCATTTGCTGGAGCCACGCAAATGAGAAAGATGCATGCCATTTGCAGGAGACACGCAAATGAGGAAGATGCATGCCATTTGCAGGTGACACGCAATTGAGGAAAATGCATGCCATTTGCAGGTGACAGGCAAATGATGAAGATGTATACCAGTAGCAGGAAAAACGCAAATGTGGAAGATGCATTCCATTTGCAGGAGCCACGCAAATGAGGAAGAGGTATGCCATTTGCAGGAGACATGCAAATGAGGAAGATGCATGCCATTTGCAAGAGACACGCAAAGGAGAAAGAGGCATGCCATTTGCAGGAGACACGCAAATGAGATAGATTCATGCCAATAGCAGGAGAGGAGCAAATGAGGAAGATGCAAGCCATTTGCAGGAGACACGCAAATGAGGAAGATGCATGCCATTTGCAGGAGAAAGTCAAATGAGGAAGATGCATGCAACTAGCAGAAGACACGCAAATGAGGAAGATGCTCGACAGTAGCTGGGGCAGGCAAATGAGGAATATGTATGTTGGTACCAGGAAACACGCAAATGAGGAAGATGCATGCCAGTAGCAGAAGACACGTAAATGATGAAGATGAATGCCAGTAGCAGGAGACAAGAAAATGAGGAAGATGCATGCTAGTAGCAGGAGAAAGGCAAATGAGGAAGATGCAGGCCATTAGCAGGAGAGAACCAAATGAAAAAGATGCATGACAGTCGCAGGAGACACGCAAATGAGGAAGATGCTCGACAGTAGCTGGGGCAGGCAAATGAGGAAGAAATATGCCGGTACAAGGAGACACGCAAATTAGGAAGAGGCATGCCATTTGCAGGAGACACGCAAAGGAGAAAGAGGCATGCAAGTAGCAGGATACAAGCAAATGAGGAAGATGCATGCCATTAGCAGGAGACACGCAAGTGAGGAAGATGCATGCCAGTAGCAGGAGACTCGCAAATGAGGAAGATGCATGCCAGCAGCAGAAGACACGCTAATGATGAATATGCATGCAAGTAGAAGGAGACAAGCAAATGAGGAAGATGCATGCCATTAGCAGGAGACACGCAAGTGAGGAAGATGCATGCCAGTAGCAGGAGACACGCAAATGAGGAAGATGGATGCCAGTTGCAGGAGACACGCAAATGAGGAAGATGCATGCCATTTGCAGGAGACACGCAATTGAGGAAAATGAATGCCAGTAGCAGGAAACACACAAATGAGGAAGATGAACGCCAGTAGCAGGAGACATGCAAATGAGGAAGCTGCATGCCATATGCAGGAGCCACGCAAATGAGGAAGAGGCATGCCATTTCCAGGAGATACGTAAATGAGTAAGATGCATGCCATTTGCAGTAGACAGGCATATGAGGAAGATGCATGCCAGTAGCAGGTGACTCGCAAATGAGGAAGATGCATGCCATTTGCAGGAGCCACGCAAATGAGGAAGAGACATGCCAGTAGCAGGAGACATGCAAATGAGGAAGATGCATGCCAATAGCAGAAGACACGCAAATGAGGAAGATGCTCGACAGTAGCTGGGGCAGGCAAATGAGGAATATGTATGTTGGTACCAGGAAACACGCAAATGAGGAAATGCATGCCATTTGCAGGAGCCACACAAATGAAGATGATGCATGCCAGTAGAGGGAGATACGCAAATGAGCAAGAGACAAGCCAGTAGCAGGTGACACGCAAATCAGGAAGAGGAATGCCATTTGCAGGAGCCATGCAAATGAGGAAGATGCATGCCAGTAGCAGGAGACAGGCAAATGAGGAAGATGCATGCCATTTGCAGGAGCCACGCAAATGAGGAAGATGCATGCCATTTGCAGGAGACACGCAAATGAGGAAGATGCATGCGATTTGCAGGAGCCACGCAAATGAGGAAGAGACATGCCATTAGCAGGAGACATGCAAATGAGGAAGATGCATGCCAATAGCAGAAGACACGCAAATGAGGAAGATGCTCGACAGTAGCTGGGGCAGGCAAATGAGGAATATGTATGTTGGTACCAGGAAACACGCAAATGAGGAAGATGCATGCCATTTGCAGGAGCCACACAAATGAAGATGATGCATGCCAGTAGCGGGAGATACGCAAATGAGCAAGAGGCAAGCCAGTAGCAGGTGACACGCAAATCAGGAAGAGGAATGCCATTTGCAGGAGCCATGCAAATGAGGAAGATGCATGCCATTTGCAGGAGACACGCAAATGAGGAAGATGCATGCGATTTGCAGGAGCCACGCAAATGAGGAAGAGGCATGCCATTTGCAGGAGACAAGCAAGTGAGGAAGATGCATGCGAGTAGCAAGAGACAGGCAAATGAGGAAGATGCATTCCAGTAGCAGGAGACACGCAAATCAGGAAGAGTCATGCCAGTAGCAGGAGACACAAAAATGAGGAAGATGCTTGCCAGTAGGAGGAGACTGGCAAATGAGGAAGATGCATGCCAATAGCAGGAGAGAACCAAATGAAAAAGATGCATGACAGTCGCAGGAAAAACGCAAATGAGGAAGATGCATGCCATTTGCAGGAGACACGCAATTGACGAAAATGCATGCCATTTGCAGGTGAAAGGCAAATGATGAAGATGTATACCAGTAGCAGGAAAAACGTAAATGTGGAAGATGCATTCCATTTGCAGGAGCCACGCAAATGAGGAAGAGGTATGCCATTTGCAGGAGACATGCAAATGAGGAAGAGGCATGCAAGTAGCAGGATACAAGCAAATGAGGAAGATGCATGCCATTAGTAGGAGACACGCAAGTGAGGAAGATGCATGCCAGTAGCAGGAGACTCGCAAATGAGGAAGATGCATGCCAGCAGCAGAACACACGCAAATGATGAAGATGCATGCCATTTGCAGGAGACACGCAAAGGAGAAAGAGGCATGCCATTTGCAGGAGACACGCAAATAAGATAGATGCATGCCATTAGCAGGAGAATCGCAAATGAGGAAGATGCATGCCATTTGCAGGAGACACGCAAATAAGCAAGATGCATGCCATTTGCAGGAGAAAGTCAAATGAGGAAGATGCATGCAACTGGCAGGAAACATGCAAATGAAGAAGATGCATGCAATTTGCAGGAGCCATGCAAATGAGGAAGAGACATTCCAGTAGCTGGAGACACGCAAATGAGGAAGATGCATGCCAGCAGCAGGAGACACGCAAATGAGGAAGATGCATGCCATTTGCAGGAGCCACACAAATGAAGATGATGCATGCCAGTAGAGGGAGATACGCAAATGAGCAAGAGACAAGCCAGTAGCAGGTGACACGCAAATCAGGAAGAGGAATGCCATTTGCAGGAGCCATGCAAATGAGGAAGATGCATGCCAGTAGCAGGAGACAGGCAAATGAGGAAGATGCATGCCATTTGCAGGAGCCACGCAAATGAGGAAGATGCATGCCATTTGCAGGAGACACGCAAATGAGGAAGATGCATGCGATTTGCAGGAGCCACGCAAATGAGGAAGAGACATGACATTAGCAGGAGACATGCAAATGAGGAAGATGCATGCCAATAGCAGAAGACACGCAAATGAGGAAGATGCTCGACAGTAGCTGGGGCAGGCAAATGAGGAATATGTATGTTGGTACCAGGAAACACGCAAATGAGGAAGATGCATGCCATTTGCAGGAGCCACACAAATGAAGATGATGCATGCCAGTAGCGGGAGATACGCAAATGAGCAAGAGGCAAGCCAGTAGCAGGTGACACGCAAATCAGGAAGAGGAATGCCATTTGCAGGAGCCATGCAAATGAGGAAGATGCATGCCAGTAGCAGGAGACAGGCAAATGAGGAAGATGCATGCCATTTGCAGGAGCCACGCAAATGAGGAAGATGCATGCCATTTGCAGGAGACACGCAAATGAGGAAGATGCATGCGATTTGCAGGAGCCACGCAAATGAGGAAGAGGCATGCCATTTGCAGGAGACAAGCAAGTGAGGAAGATGCATGCGAGTAGCAAGAGACAGGCAAATGAGGAAGATGCATTCCAGTAGCAGGAGACACGCAAATCAGGAAGAGTCATGCCAGTAGCAGGAGACACAAAAATGAGGAAGATGCATGCCAGTAGGAGGAGACTGGCAAATGAGGAAGATGCATGCCAATAGCAGGAGAGAACCAAATGAAAAAGATGCATGACAGTCGCAGGAAAAACGCAAATGAGGAAGATGCATTCCATTTGCAGGAGCCACGCAAATGAGGAAGAGGTATGCCATTTGCAGGAGACATGCAAATGAGGAAGAGGCATGCAAGTAGCAGGATACAAGCAAATGAGGAAGATGCATGCCATTAGCAGGAGACACGCAAGTGAGGAAGATGCATGCCAGTAGCAGGAGACTCGCAAATGAGGAAGATGCATGCCAGCAGCAGAAGACACGCAAATGATGAAGATGCATGCAAGTAGAAGGAGACAAGCAAATGAGGAAGATGCATGCCATTAGCAGGAGACACGCAAGTGAGGAAGATGCATGCCAGTAGCAGGAGACACGCAAATGAGGAAGATGGATGCCAGTTGCAGGAGACACGCAAATGAGGAAGATGCATGCCATTTGCAGGAGACACGCAAAGGAGAAAGAGGCATGCCGTTTGCAGGAGACACGCAAATAAGATAGATGCATGCCATTAGCAGGAGAATCGCAAATGAGGAAGATGCATGCCATTTGCAGGAGACACGCAAATAAGCAAGATGCATGCCATTTGCAGGAGAAAGTCAAATGAGGAAGATGCATGCAACTGGCAGGAAACATGCAAATGAAGAAGATGCATGCAATTTGCAGGAGCCATGCAAATGAGGAAGAGACATTCCAGTAGCTGGAGACACGCAAATGAGGAAGATGCATGCCAGCAGCAGGAGACACACAAATGAGGAAGATGCTCGACAGTAGCTGGGGCAGGCAAATGAGGAAGATGTATGCCGGTACCAGGAGACACGCAAATCAGGAAGAGTCATGCCAGTAGCAGGAGACACGAAAATGAGTAATTTGCATGCCAGTAGGAGGAGACTGGCAAATGAGGAAGATGCATGCCAATAGTAGGAGAGAACCAAATGAAAAAGATGCATGACAGTCGCAGGAGACACGCAAATGAGGAAGATGCTCGACAGTAGCTGGGGCAGGCAAATGAGGAAGAAATATGCCAGTACAAGTAGACACGCAAATTAGGAAGAGGCATGCCATTTGCAGGAGACACGCAAAGGAGAAAGAGGCATGCAAGTAGCAGGATACAAGCAAATGAGGAAGATGCATGCCATTAGCAGGAGACACGCAAGTGAGGAAGATGCATGCCAGTAGCAGGAGACTCGCAAATGAGGAAGATGCATGCCTGCAGCAGAAGACACGCAAATGATGAAGATGCATGCAAGTAGAAGGAGACAAGCAAATGAGGAAGATGCATGCCATTAGCAGGAGACACGCAAGTGAGGAAGATGCATGCCAGTAGCAGGAGACACGCAAATGAGGAAGATGGATGCCAGTTGCAGGAGACACGCAAATGAGGAAGATGCATGCCATTTGCAGGAGACACGCAATTGAGGAAAATGAATGCCAGTAGCAGGAAACACGCAAATGAGGAAGATGAACGCCAGTAGCAGGAGACATGCAAATGAGGAAGCTGCATGCCATATGCAGGAGCCACGCAAATGAGGAAGAGGCATGCCATTTCCAGGAGATACGTAAATGAGTAAGATGCATGCCATTTGCAGTAGACAGGCATATGAGGAAGATGCATGCCAGTAGCAGGTGACTCGCAAATGAGGAAGATGCATGCCATTTGCAGGAGCCACGCAAATGAGGAAGAGACATGCCAGTAGCAGGAGACATGCAAATGAGGAAGATGCATGCCAATAGCTGAAGACACGCAAATGAGGAAGATGCTCGACAGTAGCTGGGGCAGGCAAATGAGGAATATGTATGTTGGTACCAGGAAACACGCAAATGAGGAAGATGCATGCCATTTGCAGGAGCCACACAAATGAAGATGATGCATGCCAGTAGAGGGAGATACGCAAATGAGCAAGAGGCAAGCCAGTAGCAGGTGACACGCAAATCAGGAAGAGGAATGCCATTTGCAGGAGCCATGCAAATGAGGAAGATGCATGCCAGTAGCAGGAGACAGGCAAATGAGGAAGATGCATGCGATTTGCAGGAGCCACGCAAATGAGGAAGATGCATGCCATTTGCAGGAGACACGCAAATGAGGAAGATGCATGCGATTTGCAGGAGCCACGCAAATGAGGAAGAGGCATGCCATTTGCAGGAGACAAGCAAGTGAGGAAGATGCATGCGAGTAGCAAGAGACAGGCAAATGAGGAAGATGCATTCCAGTAGCAGGAGACACGCAAATCAGGAAGAGTCATGCCAGTAGCAGGAGACACAAAAATGAGGAAGATGCATGCCAGTAGGAGGAGACTGGCAAATGAGGAAGATGCATGCCAATAGCAGGAGAGAACCAAATGAAAAAGATGCATGACAGTCGCAGGAAAAACGCAAATGAGGAAGATGCATGCCATTTGCAGGAGACACGCAATTGACGAAAATGCATGCCATTTGCAGGAGCCACGCAAATGAGGAAGAGACATGCCAGTAGCAGGAGACATGCAAATGAGGAAGATGCATGCCAATAGCAGAAGACACGCAAATGAGGAAGATGCTCGACAGTAGCTGGGGCAGGCAAATGAGGAAGATGTATGCCGGTACAAGGAGACACGCAAATTAGGAAGAAGCATGCCATTTGCAGGAGACACGCAAAGGAGAAAGAGGCATGCAAGTAACAGGAGACAAGCAAATGAGGAAGATGCATGCCATTAGCAGGAGACACGCAAGTGAGGAAGATGCATGCCAGTAGCAGGAGACTCGCAAATGAGGAAGATGCATGCCAGCAGCAGAAGACACGCAAATGATGAAGATGCATGCAAGTAGAAGGAGACAAGCAAATGAGGAAGATGCATGCCATTAGCAGTAGACACGCAAGTGAGGAAGATGCATGCCAGTAGCAGGAGACACGCAAATGAGGAAGATGGATGCCATTTGCAGGAGACACGCAATTGAGGAAAATGAATGCCAGTAGCAGGAAACACGCAAATGAGGAAGATGCACGCCAGTAGCAGGAGACATGCAAATGAGGAAGCTGCATGCCATATGCAGGAGCCACGCAAATGAGGAAGAGGCATGCCATTTCCAGGAGATACGCAAATGAGTAAGATGCATGCCATTTGCAGTAGACAGGCATATGAGGAAGATGCATGCCAGTAGCAGGTGACTCGCAAATGAGGAAGATGCATGCCATTTGCAGGAGCCACGCAAATGAGGAAGAGACATGCCAGTAGCAGGAGACATGCAAATGAGGAAGATGCATGCCAATAGCAGAAGACACGCAAATGAGGAAGATGCTCGACTGTAGCTGGGGAAGGCAAATGAGGAATATGTATGTTGGTACCAGGAAACACGCAAATGAGGAAGTTGAATGCCAGTAGCAGAAGACACGTAAATGATGAAGATGAATGCCAGTAGGAGGAGACAAGAAAATGAGGAAGATGCATGCTAGTAGCAGGAGAAAGGCAAATGAGGAAGATGCATGCCATTTGCAGGAGCCATGCAAATGAGGAAGATGCATGCCATTTGCAGGAGACACGCAAAAGAGGAAGATGCATGAGATTTGCAGGAGCCACGCAAATGAGGAAGAGGCATACCATTTGCAGGAGCCACACAAATGAAGATGATGCATGCCAGTAGAAGGAGATACGCAAATGAGCAAGAGGCAAGCCAGTTGCAGGTGACACGCAAATCAGGAAGAGGCATGCCATTTGCAGGCGCCATGCAAATGAGGAAGATGCATGCCAGTAGCAGGAGACAGGCAAATGAGGAAGATGCATTCCAGTAGCAGGAGACACGCAAATCAGGAAGAGTCATGCCAGTAGCTGGAGACACAAAAATGAGGAAGATGCATGCCAGTAGGAGGAGACTGGCAAATGAGGAAGATGCATGCCAATAGCAGGAGAGAACCAAATGAAAAAGATGCATGACAGTCGCAGGAAAAACGCAAATGAGGAAGATGCATGCCATTTGAAGGAGACACGCAATTGACGAAATGCATGCCATTTGCAGGAGCCACGCAAATGAGGAAGAGACATGCCAGTAGCAGGAGACATGCAAATGAGGAAGATGCATGCCAATAGCAGAAGACACGCAAATGAGGAAGATGCTCGACAGTAGCTGGGGCAGGCAAATGAGGAAGATGTATGCCGGTACAAGGAGACACGCAAATTAGGAAGAAGCATGCCATTTGCAGGAGACACGCAAAGGAGAAAGAGGCATGCAAGTAACAGGAGACAAGCAAATGAGGAAGATGCATGCCATTAGCAGGAGACACGCAAGTGAGGAAGATGCATGCCAGTAGCAGGAGACTCGCAAATGAGGAAGATGCATGCCAGCAGCAGAAGACACGCAAATGATGAAGATGCATGCAAGTAGAAGGAGACAAGCAAATGAGGAAGATGCATGCCATTAGCAGGAGACACGCAAGTGAGGAAGATGCATGCCAGTAGCAGGAGACACGCAAATGAGGAAGATGGATGCCATTTGCAGGAGACACGCAATTGAGGAAAATGAATGCCAGTAGCAGGAAACACACAAATGAGGAAGATGCACGCCAGTAGCAGGAGACATGCAATGAGGAAGCTGCATGCCATATGCAGGAGCCACGCAAATGAGGAAGAGGCATGCCATTTCCAGGAGATACGCAAATGAGTAAGATGCATGCCATTTGCAGTAGACAGGCATATGAGGAAGATGCATGCCAGTAGCAGGCGACTCGCAAATGAGGAAGATGCATGCCATTTGCAGGAGCCACGCAAATGAGGAAGAGACATGCCAGTAGCAGGAGACATGCAAATGAGGAAGATGCATGCCAATAGCAGAAGACACGCAAATGAGGAAGATGCTCGACTGTAGCTGGGGCAGGCAAATGAGGAATATGTATGTTGGTACCAGGAAACACGCAAATGAGGAAGTTGAATGCCAGTAGCAGAAGACACGTAAATGATGAAGATGAATGCCAGTAGGAGGAGACAAGAAAATGAGGAAGATGCATGCTAGTAGCAGGAGAAAGGCAAATGAGGAAGATGCATGCCATTTGCAGGAGCCATGCAAATGAGGAAGATGCATGCCATTTGCAGGAGACACGCAAAAGAGGAAGATGCATGAGATTTGCAGGAGCCACGCAAATGAGGAAGAGGCATACCATTTGCAGGAGCCACACAAATGAAGATGATGCATGCCAGTAGAAGGAGATACGCAAATGAGCAAGAGGCAAGCCAGTTGCAGGTGACACGCAAATCAGGAAGAGGCATGCCATTTGCAGGCGCCATGCAAATGAGGAAGATGCATGCCAGTAGCAGGAGACAGGCAAATGAGGAAGATGCATGCCATTTGCAGGAGACACGCAAATGAGGAAGATGAATGCGATTTGCAGGAGCCACGCAAATGAGAAAGAGGCATGCCATTTGCAGGAGACAAGCAAGTGAGGAAGATGCATGCGAGTAGCAGGAGACAGGCAAATGAGGAAGATGCATTCCAGTAGCAGGAGACACGCAAATCAGGAAGAGTCATGCCAGTAGCAGGAGACACGAAAATGAGTAAGTTGCATGCCAGTAGGAGGAGACTGGCAAATGAGGAAGATGCATGCCAATAGCAGGAGAGAACCAAATGAAAAAGATGCATGACAGTCGCAGGAGAAACGCAAATGAGGAAGATGCATGCCATTTGCAGGAGACACGCAATTGAAGAAAATGCATGCCATTTGCAGGTGACAGGCAAATGATGAAGATGTATACCAGTAGCAGGAAAAACGTAAATGTGGAAGATGCATTCCATTTGCAGGAGCCACGCAAATGAGGAAGAGGTATGCCATTTGCAGGAGACATGCAAATGAGGAAGATGCATGCCATTTGCAGGAGCCACGCAAATTAGGAAGAGGCATGCCATTTGCTGGAGCCACGCAAATGAGAAAGATGCATGCCATTTGCAGGAGACACGCAAAGGAGAAAGAGGCATGCCATTTGCAGGAGACACGCAAATAAGATAGATGCATGCCATTACCAGGAGAGGCACAAATGAGGAAGATGCATGCCATTTGCAGGAGACACGCAAATGAGGAAGATGCATGCCATTTGCAGGAGAAAGTGAAATGAGGAAGATGCATGCAACTGGCAGGAGACATGCAAATGAAGAAGATGCATGCAATTTGCAGGAGCCACGCAAATGAGGAAGAGACATTCCAGTAGCAGGAGAAACGCAAATGAGGAAGATGCATGCCAGTAGCAGGAGACACGCAAATGAGGAAGATGCTCGACAGTAGCTGGGGCAGGCAAATGAGGAAGATGTATGCCGGTACCAGGAGACACGCAAATCAGGAAGAGTCATGCCAGTAGCAGGAGACACGAAAATGAGTAAGTTGCATGCCAGTAGGAGGAGACTGGCAAATGAGGAAGATGCATGCCAATAGCAGGAGAGAACCAAATGAAAAAGATGCATGACAGTCGCAGGAGACACGCAAATTAGGAAGAGGCATGCCATTTGCAGGAGAGACGCAAAGGAGAAAGAGGCATGCAAGTAGCAGGATACAAGCAAATGAGGAAGATGAATGCCATTAGCAGGAGACACGCAAGTGAGGAAGATGCATGCCAGTAGCAGGAGACTCGCAAATGAGGAAGATGCATGCCAGCAGCAGAAGACACACAAATGATGAAGATGCATGCAAGTAGAAGGAGACAAGCAAATGAGGAAGATGTATGCCATTAGCAGGAGACACGCAAGTGAGGAAGATGCATGCCAGTAGCAGGAGACACGCAAATGAGGAAGATGGATGCCAGTTGCAGGAGCCACGCAAATGAGGGAGATGCATGCCATTTGCAGGAGACACGCAAATGAGGAAGATGAATGCGATTTGCAGGAGCCACGCAAATGAGGAAGAGGCATGCCATTTGCAGGAGGCAAGCAAGTGAGGAAGATGCATGCGAGTAGCAGGAGACAGGCAAATGAGGAAGATGCATTCCAGTAGCAGGAGACACGCAAATCAGGAAGAGTCATGCCAGTAGCAGGAGACACGAAAATGAGTAAGTTGCATGCCAGTAGGAGGAGACTGGCAAATGAAGAAGATGCATGCAAATAGCAGGAGAGAACCAAATGAAAAAGATGCATGACAGTCGCAGGAGAAACGCAAATGAGGAAGATGCATGCCATTTGCAGGAGCCACGCAAATTAGGAAGAGGCATGCCATTTGCTGGAGCCACGCAAATGAGAAAGATGCATGCCATTTGCAGGAGACACGCAAAGGAGAAAGAGGCATGCAATTTGCAGGAGACACGCAAATAAGATAGATGCATGCCATTACCAGGAGAGGCACAAATGAGGAAGATGCATGCCATTTGCAGGAGACACGCAAATGAGGAAGATGCATGCCATTTGCAGGAGAAAGTGAAATGAGGAAGATGCATGCAACTGGCAGGAGACATGCAAATGAAGAAGATGCATGCAATTTGCAGGAGCCACGCAAATGAGGAAGAGACATTCCAGTAGCAGGAGACACGCAAATGAGGAAGATGCATGCCAGTAGCAGGAGACACGCAAATGAGGAAGATGCTCGACAGTAGCTGGGGCAGGCAAATGAGGAAGATGTATGCCGGTACCAGGAGACACGCAAATCAGGAAGAGTCATGCCAGTAGCAGGAGACACGAAAATGAGTAAGTTGCATGCCAGTAGGAGGAGTCTGGCAAATGAGGAAGATGCATGCCAATAGCAGGAGAGAACCAAATGAAAAAGATGCATGACAGTCGCAGGAGACACGCAAATTAGGAAGAGGCATGCCATTTGCAGGAGACACGCAAAGGAGAAAGAGGCATGCAAGTAGCAGGATACAAGCAAATGAGGAAGATGCATGCCATTAGCAGGAGACACGCAAGTGAGGAAGATGCATGCCAGTAGCAGGAGACTCGCAAATGAGGAAGATGCATGCCAGCAGCAGAAGACACGCAAATGATGAAGATGCATGCAAGTAGAAGGAGACAAGCAAATGAGGAAGATGTATGCCATTAGCAGGAGACACGCAAGTGAGGAAGATGCATGCCAGTAGCAGGAGACACGCAAATGAGGAAGATGGATGCCAGTTGCAGGAGACACGCAAATGAGGAAGATGCATGCCATTTGCAGGAGACACGCAATTGAGGAAAATGAATGCCAGTAGCAGGAAACACGCAAATGAGGAAGATGCACGCCAGTAGCAGGAGACATGCAAATGAGGAAGCTGCATGCCATATGCAGCAGCCACGCAAATGAGGAAGATGCATGCCAGTAGCAGGTGACTCGCAAATGAGGAAGATGCATGCTATTTGCATGAGCCACGCAAATGAGGAAGAGACATGCCAGTAGCAGGAGACATGCAAATGAGGAAGATGCATGCCATTTGCAGGAGCCACGCAAATGAGGAAGATGCATGCCATTTGCAGGAGACACGCAAATGAGGAAGATGCATGCGATTTGCATGAGCCACGCAAATGAGGAAGAGGCATGCCATTTGCAGGAGACAAGCAAGTGAGGAATATGCATGAGAGTAGCAGGAGACAGGCAAATGAGGAAGATGCATTCCAGTAGCAGGAGACACGCAAATCAGGAAGAGTCATGCCAGTAGCTGGAGACACAAAAATGAGGAAGATGCATGCCAGTAGGAGGAGACTGGCAAATGAGGAAGATGCATGCCAATAGCAGGAGAGAACCAAATGAAAAAGATGCATGACAGTCGCAGGAGAAACGCAAATGAGGAAGATGCATGCCATTTGCAGGAGACACGCAATTGAAGAAAATGCATGCCACTTGCAGGTGACAGGCAAATGATGAAGATGTATACCAGTAGCAGGAAAAACGTAAATGTGGAAGATGCATTCCATTTGCAGTAGCCATGCAAATGAGGAAGAGGTATGCCATTTGCAGGAGACATGCAAATGAGGAAGATGCATGCCATTTGCAGGAGCCACGCAAATTAGGAAGAGGCATGCCATTTGCTGGAGGCACGCAAATGAGAAAGATGCATGCCATTTGCAGGAGACACGCAAAGGAGAAAGAGGCATGCCATTTGCAGGAGACACGCAAATAAGATAGATGCATGCCATTAGCAGGAGAGGTGCAAATGAGGAAGATGCATGCCATTTGCAGGAGAAAGTCAAATGAGGAAGATGCATGCAACTGGCAGGAGACATGCAAATGAAGAAGATGCATGCAATTTGCAGGAGCCACGCAAATGAGGAAGAGACATTCCAGTAGCAGGAGACACGCAAATGAGGAAGATGCATGCCAGTAGCAGGAGACACGCAAATGAGGAAGATGCTCGACAGTAGCTGGGGCAGGCAAATGAGGAAGATGTATGCCAGTACCAGGAGACACGCAAATTAGGAAGAGGCATCCCTTTTGCAGGAGCCACGCAAATGAGAAAGATGCATGCCATTTGCAGGAGACACGCAAAGGAGAAAGAGGAATGCCATTTGCAAGAGACACTCAAATGAGGAAGATGCATGCCATTTGCAGGAGACAGGCAAATGAGGAAGATGCATGCCAGTCGCAGGAGACACGCAAATGAGGAAGATGCTCGACAGTAGCTGGGGCAGGCAAATGAGGAAGATGTATGCTGGTACCAGGAGACACGCAAATTAGGAAGAGGCATGCCATTTGCAGGAGCCACACAAATGAGAAAGATGCATGCCATTTGCAGGAGACACGCAAAGGAGAAAGAGGAATGCCATTTGCAAGAGACACTCAAATGAGGAAGATGCATGCCATTTGCTGTAGACAGGCAAATGAGGAAGATGCATGCCAGTAGCAGGTGACTCGCAAATGAGGAAGATGCATGCCATTTGCAGGAGCCACGCAAATGAGGAAGAGACATGCCAGTAGCAGGAGACATGCAAATGAGGAAGATGCATGCCAGTAGCAGGAGACACGCAAATGAGGAAGATGCTCGACAGTAGCTGGGGCAGGCAAATGAGGAATATGTATGCCGGTACCAGGAAACACGCAAATGAGGAAGATGCATGCCATTTGCAGGTGACAGGCAAATGATGAAGATGTATACCAGTAGCAGGAAAAACGTAAATGTGGAAGATGCATTCCATTTGCAGTAGCCACGCAAATGAGGAAGAGGTATGCCATTTGCAGGAGACATGCAAATGAGGAAGATGCATGCCATTTGCAGGAGCCACGCAAATTAGGAAGAGGCATGCCATTTGCTGGAGCCACGCAAATGAGAAAGATGCATGCCATTTGCAGGAGACACGCAAAGGAGAAAGAGGCATGCCATTTGCAGGAGACACGCAAATGAGATAGATGCATGCCATTAGCAGGATAGGCGCAAATGAGGAAGATGCATGCCATTTGCAGGAGACACGCAAATGAGGAAGATGCATGCCATTTGCAGGAGAAAGTCAAATGAGGAAGATGCATGCAACTGGAAGGAGACATGCAAATGAAGAAGATGCATGCCATTTGCAGGAGTCACGCAAATGAGGAAGAGATATTCCAGTAGCAGGAGACACGCAAATGAGGAAGATGCATGCCAGTAGCAGCACACACGCAAATGAGGAAGATGCTCGACAGTAGCTGGGGCAGGCAAATGAGGAAGATGTATGCCCGTACCATGAGACACGCAAATTAGGAAGAGGCATGCCATTTGCAGGAGCCACGCAAATGAGAAAGATGCATGCCATTTGCAGGAGACACGCAAAGGAGAAACAGGAATGCCATTTGCAAGAGACACTCAAATGAGGAAGATGCATGCCATTTGCAGGAGACAGGCAAATGAGGAAGATGCATGCCAGTAGCAGGTGACTCGCAAATGAGGAAGATGCATGCCATTTGCAGGAGCCACGCAAATGAGGAAGATGCTCGACAGTAGCTGGGGCAGGCAAATGAGGAAGATGTATGCCGGTACAAGGAGACACGCAAATTAGGAAGAAGCATGCCATTTGCAGGAGACACGCAAAGGAGAAAGAGGCATGCAAGTAACAGGAGACAAGCAAATGAGGAAGATGCATGCCATTAGCAGGAGACACGCAAGTGAGGAAGATGCATGCCAGTAGCAGGAGACTCGCAAATGAGGAAGATGCATGCCAGCAGCAGAAGACACGCAAATGATGAAGATGCATGCAAGTAGAAGGAGACAAGCAAATGAGGAAGATGCCTGCCATTAGCAGGAGACACGCAAGTGAGGAAGATGCATGCCAGTAGCAGGAGACACGCAAATGAGGAAGATGGATGCCATTTGCAGGAGACACGCAATTGAGGAAAATGAATGCCAGTAGCAGGAAACACGCAAATGAGGAAGATGCACGCCAGTAGCAGGAGACATGCAAATGAGGAAGCTGCATGCCATATGCAGTAGACAGGCATATGAGGAAGATGCATGCCAGTAGCAGGTGACTCCCAAATGAGGAAGATGCATGCCATTTGCAGGAGCCACGCAAATGAGGAAGAGACATGCCAGTAGCAGGAGACATGCAAATGAGGAAGATGCATGCCAATAGCAGAAGACACGCAAATGAGGAAGATGCATGCCATTAGCAGGAGACACGCAAGTGAGGAAGATGCATGCCAGTAGCAGGAGACACGCAAATGAGGAAGATGGATGCCATTTGCAGGAGACACGCAATTGAGGAAAATGAATGCCAGTAGCAGGAAACACGCAAATGAGGAAGATGCACGCCAGTAGCAGGAGACATGCAAATGAGGAAGCTGCATTCCATATGCAGGAGCCACGCAAATGAGGAAGAGGCATGCCATTTCCAGGAGATACGCAAATGAGTAAGATGCATGCCATTTGCAGTAGACAGGCATATGAGGAAGATGCATGCCAGTAGCAGGTGACTCGCAAATGAGGAAGATGCATGCCATTTGCAGGAGCCACGCAAATGAGGAAGAGACATGCCAGTAGCAGGAGACATGCAAATGAGGAAGATGCATGCCAATAGCAGAAGACACGCAAATGAGGAAGATGAATGCCAGTAGCAGAAGACACGTAAATGAGGAATATGTATGTTGGTACCAGGAAACACGCAAATGAGGAAGATGAATGCCAGTAGCAGAAGACACGTAAATGATGAAGATGAATGCCAGTAGGAGGAGACACGAAAATGAGGAAGATGCATGCTAGTAGCAGGAGAAAGGCAAATGAGGAAGCTGCATGCCATTTGCAGGAGCCATGCAAATGAGGAAGATGCATGCCATTTGCAGGAGACACGCAAAAGAAGAAGATGCATGAGATTTGCAGGAGCCACGCAAATGAGGAAGAGCCATACCATTTGCAGGAGACAAGCAATTGAGGAAAATGAATGCCAGTAGCAGAAAACACGCAAATGAGGAAGATGCACGCCAGTAGCAGGAGACATGCAAATGAGGAAGCTGCATGCCATGTGCAGGAGCCACGCAAATGAGGAAGAAGCATGCCATTTCCAGGAGATACGCAAATGAGTAAGATGCATGCCATTTGCAGTAGACAGGCATATGAGGAAGATGCATGCCAGTAGCAGGTGACTCGCAAATGAGGAAGATGCATGCCATTTGCAGGAGCCACGCAAATGAGGAAGAGACATGCCAGTAGCAGGAGACATGCAAATGAGGAAGATGCATGCCAATAGCAGAAGACACGCAAATGAGGAAGATGCTCGACATAGCTGGGGCAGGCAAATGAGGAATATGTATGTTGGTACCAGGAAACACGCAAATGAGGAAGATGCATGCCAGTAGCAGAAGACACGTAAATGATGAAGATGAATGCCAGTAGCAGTAGACAAGAAAATGAGGAAGATGCTTGCTAGTAGCAGGAGAAAGGCAAATGAGGAAGATGCATGCCATTTGCAGGAGCCATGCAAATGAGGAAGATGCATGCCATTTGCAGGAGACACGCAAAAGAGGAAGATGCATGAAATTTGCAGGAGCCACGCAAATGAGGAAGAGGCATACCATTTGCAGGAGCCACACAAATGAAGATGATGCATGCCAGTAGAAGGAGATACGCAAATGAGCAAGAGGCAAGCCAGTAGCAGGTGACACGCAAATCAGGAAGAGGCATGCCATTTGCAGGAGCCATGCAATGAGGAAGATGCATGCCAGTAGCAGGAGACAGGCAAATGAGGAAGATGCATGCCATTTGCAGGAGCCACGCAAATGAGGGAGATGCATGCCATTTGCAGGAGACACGCAAATGAGGAAGATGAATGCGATTTGCAGGAGCCACGCAAATGAGGAAGAGGCATGCCATTTGCAGGAGACAAGCAAGTGAGGAAGATGCATGCGAGTAGCAGGAGACAGGCAAATGAGGAAGATGCATTCCAGTAGCAGGAGACACGCAAATCAGGAAGAGTCATGCCAGTAGAAGGAGTCACGAAAATGAGTAAGTTGCATGCCAGTAGGAGGAGACTGGCAAATGAGGAAGATGCATGCCATTTGCAGGAGACACGCAAATAAGATAGATGCATGCCATTACCAGGAGAGGCACAAATGAGGAAGATGCATGCCATTTGCAGGAGACACGCAAATGAGGAAGATGCATGCCATTTGCAGGAGAAAGTGAAATGAGGAAGATGCATGCAACTGGCAGGAGACATGCAAATGAAGAAGATGCATGCAATTTGCAGGAGCCATGCAAATGAGGAAGAGACATTCCAGTAGCAGGAGACACGCAAATGAGGAAGATGCATGCCAGTAGCAGGAGACACGCAAATGAGGAAGATGCTTGACAGTAGCTGGTGCAGGCAAATGAGGAAGATGTATGCCGGTACCAGGAGACACGCAAATCAGGAAGAGTCATGCCAGTAGCAGGAGACACGAAAATGAGTAAGTTGCATGCCAGTAGGAGGAGACTGGCAAATGAGGAAGATGCATGCCAATAGCAGGAGAGAACCAAATGATAAAGATGCATGACAGTCGCAGGTGACACGCAAATGAGGAAGATGCTCGACAGTAGCTGGGGCAGGCAAATGAGGAAGATGTATGCCGGTACAAGGAGACACGCAAATTAGGAAGAGGCATGCCATTTGCAGGAGACACGCAAAGGAGAAAGAGGCATGCAAGTAGCAGGATACAAGCAAATGAGGAAGATGCATGCCATTAGCAGGAGACACGCAAGTGAGGAAGATGCATGCCAGTAGCAGGAGACTCGCAAATGAGGAAGATGCTCGACAGTAGCTGGGGCAGGCAAATGAGGAATATGTATGCCGGTACCAGGAAACACGCAAATGAGGAAGATGCATGCCATTTGCAGGTGACAGGCAAATGATGAAGATGTATACCAGTAGCAGGAAAAACGTAAATGTGGAAGATGCATTCCATTTGCAGTAGCCACGCAAATGAGGAAGAGGTATGCCATTTGCAGGAGACATGCAAATGAGGAAGATGCATGCCATTTGCAGGAGCCACGCAAATTAGGAAGAGGCATGCCATTTGCTGGAGCCACGCAAATGAGAAAGATGCATGCCATTTGCAGGAGACACGCAAAGGAGAAAGAGGCATGCCATTTGCAGGAGACACGCAAATGAGATAGATGCATGCCATTAGCAGGATAGGCGCAAATGAGGAAGATGCATGCCATTTGCAGGAGACACGCAAATGAGGAAGATGCATGCCATTTGCAGGAGAAAGTCAAATGAGGAAGATGCATGCAACTGGAAGGAGACATGCAAATGAAGAAGATGCATGCCATTTGCAGGAGTCACGCAAATGAGGAAGAGATATTCCAGTAGCAGGAGACACGCAAATGAGGAAGATGCATGCCAGTAGCAGCACACACGCAAATGAGGAAGATGCTCGACAGTAGCTGGGGCAGGCAAATGAGGAAGATGTATGCCCGTACCATGAGACACGCAAATTAGGAAGAGGCATGCCATTTGCAGGAGCCACGCAAATGAGAAAGATGCATGCCATTTGCAGGAGACACGCAAAGGAGAAACAGGAATGCCATTTGCAAGAGACACTCAAATGAGGAAGATGCATGCCATTTGCAGGAGACAGGCAAATGAGGAAGATGCATGCCAGTAGCAGGTGACTCGCAAATGAGGAAGATGCATGCCATTTGCAGGAGCCACACAAATGAGGAAGATGCTCGACAGTAGCTGGGGCAGGCAAATGAGGAATATGTATGCCGGTACCAGGAAACACGCAAATGAGGAAGATGCATGCCAGTAGCAGAAGACACGTAAATGATGAAGATGAATGCCAGTAGCAGGAGACAAGAAAATGAGGAAGATACATGCTAGTAGCAGGAGTCACGCAAATGTGGAAGATACATGCCATTTGCAGGAGCCACACAAATGAAGATCATGCATGCCAGTAGCAGGAGACACGCAAATGAGGAAGATGCTCGACAGTAGCTGGGGCAGGCAAATGAGGAAGATGTATGCCGGTACAAGGAGACACGCAAATTAGGAAGAAGCATGCCATTTGCAGGAGACACGCAAAGGAGAAAGAGGCATGCAAGTAACAGGAGACAAGCAAATGAGGAAGATGCATGCCATTAGCAGGAGACACGCAAGTGAGGAAGATGCATGCCAGTAGCAGGAGACTCGCAAATGAGGAAGATGCATGCCAGCAGCAGAAGACACGCAAATGATGAAGATGCATGCAAGTAGAAGGAGACAAGCAAATGAGGAAGATGCATGCCATTAGCAGGAGACACGCAAGTGAGGAAGATGCATGCCAGTAGCAGGAGACACGCAAATGAGGAAGATGGATGCCATTTGCAGGAGACACGCAATTGAAGAAAATGAATGCCAGTAGCAGGAAACACGCAAATGAGGAAGATGCACGCCAGTAGCAGGAGACATGCAAATGAGGAAGCTGCATGCCATATGCAGTAGACAGGCATATGAGGAAGATGCATGCCAGTAGCAGGTGACTCGCAAATGAGGAAGATGCATGCCATTTGCAGGAGCCACGCAAATGAGGAAGAGACATGCCAGTAGCAGGAGACATGCAAATGAGGAAGATGCATGCCAATAGCAGAAGACACGCAAATGAGGAAGATGCATGCCATTAGCAGGAGACACGCAAGTGAGGAAGATGCATGCCAGTAGCAGGAGACACGCAAATGAGGAAGATGGATGCCATTTGCAGGAGACACGCAATTGAGGAAAATGAATGCCAGTAGCAGGAAACACGCAAATGAGGAAGATGCACGCCAGTAGCAGGAGACATGCAAATGAGGAAGCTGCATTCCATATGCAGGAGCCACGCAAATGAGGAAGAGGCATGCCATTTCCAGGAGATACGCAAATGAGTAAGATGCATGCCATTTGCAGTAGACAGGCATATGAGGAAGATGCATGCCAGTAGCAGGTGACTCGCAAATGAGGAAGATGCATGCCATTTGCAGGAGCCACGCAAATGAGGAAGAGACATGCCAGTAGCAGGAGACATGCAAATGAGGAAGATGCATGCCAATAGCAGAAGACACGCAAATGAGGAAGATGAATGCCAGTAGCAGAAGACACGTAAATGAAGAATATGTATGTTGGTACCAGGAAACACGCAAATGAGGAAGATGAATGCCAGTAGCAGAAGACACGTAAATGATGAAGATGAATGCCAGTAGGAGGAGACACGAAAATGAGGAAGATGCATGCTAGTAGCAGGAGAAAGGCAAATGAGGAAGCTGCATGCCATTTGCAGGAGCCATGCAAATGAGGAAGATGCATGCCATTTGCAGGAGACACGCAAAAGAAGAAGATGCATGAGATTTGCAGGAGCCACGCAAATGAGGAAGAGCCATACCATTTGCAGGAGACAAGCAATTGAGGAAAATGAATGCCAGTAGCAGAAAACACGCAAATGAGGAAGATGCACGCCAGTAGCAGGAGACATGCAAATGAGGAAGCTGCATGCCATGTGCAGGAGCCACGCAAATGAGGAAGAAGCATGCCATTTCCAGGAGATACGCAAATGAGTAAGATGCATGCCATTTGCAGTAGACAGGCATATGAGGAAGATGCATGCCAGTAGCAGGTGACTCGCAAATGAGGAAGATGCATGCCATTTGCAGGAGCCACGCAAATGAGGAAGAGACATGCCAGTAGCAGGAGACATGCAAATGAGGAAGATGCATGCCAATAGCAGAAGACACGCAAATGAGGAAGATGCTCGACATAGCTGGGGCAGGCAAATGAGGAATATGTATGTTGGTACCAGGAAACACGCAAATGAGGAAGATGCATGCCAGTAGCAGAAGACACGTAAATGATGAAGATGAATGCCAGTAGCAGTAGACAAGAAAATGAGGAAGATGCTTGCTAGTAGCAGGAGAAAGGCAAATGAGGAAGATGCATGCCATTTGCAGGAGCCATGCAAATGAGGAAGATGCATGCCATTTGCAGGAGACACGCAAAAGAGGAAGATGCATGAAATTTGCAGGAGCCACGCAAATGAGGAAGAGGCATACCATTTGCAGGAGCCACACAAATGAAGATGATGCATGCCAGTAGAAGGAGATACGCAAATGAGCAAGAGGCAAGCCAGTAGCAGGTGACACGCAAATCAGGAAGAGGCATGCCATTTGCAGGAGCCATGCAATGAGGAAGATGCATGCCAGTAGCAGGAGACAGGCAAATGAGGAAGATGCATGCCATTTGCAGGAGCCACGCAAATGAGGGAGATGCATGCCATTTGCAGGAGACACGCAAATGAGGAAGATGAATGCGATTTGCAGGAGCCACGCAAATGAGGAAGAGGCATGCCATTTGCAGGAGACAAGCAAGTGAGGAAGATGCATGCGAGTAGCAGGAGACAGGCAAATGAGGAAGATGCATTCCAGTAGCAGGAGACACGCAAATCAGGAAGAGTCATGCCAGTAGAAGGAGTCACGAAAATGAGTAAGTTGCATGCCAGTAGGAGGAGACTGGCAAATGAGGAAGATGCATGCCATTTGCAGGAGACACGCAAATAAGATAGATGCATGCCATTACCAGGAGAGGCACAAATGAGGAAGATGCATGCCATTTGCAGGAGACACGCAAATGAGGAAGATGCATGCCATTTGCAGGAGAAAGTGAAATGAGGAAGATGCATGCAACTGGCAGGAGACATGCAAATGAAGAAGATGCATGCAATTTGCAGGAGCCATGCAAATGAGGAAGAGACATTCCAGTAGCAGGAGACACGCAAATGAGGAAGATGCATGCCAGTAGCAGGAGACACGCAAATGAGGAAGATGCTTGACAGTAGCTGGTGCAGGCAAATGAGGAAGATGTATGCCGGTACCAGGAGACACGCAAATCAGGAAGAGTCATGCCAGTAGCAGGAGACACGAAAATGAGTAAGTTGCATGCCAGTAGGAGGAGACTGGCAAATGAGGAAGATGCATGCCAATAGCAGGAGAGAACCAAATGATAAAGATGCATGACAGTCGCAGGTGACACGCAAATGAGGAAGATGCTCGACAGTAGCTGGGGCAGGCAAATGAGGAAGATGTATGCCGGTACAAGGAGACACGCAAATTAGGAAGAGGCATGCCATTTGCAGGAGACACGCAAAGGAGAAAGAGGCATGCAAGTAGCAGGATACAAGCAAATGAGGAAGATGCATGCCATTAGCAGGAGACACGCAAGTGAGGAAGATGCATGCCAGTAGCAGGAGACTCGCAAATGAGGAAGATGCATGCCAGCAGCAGAAGACATGCAAATGATGAAGATGCATGCAAGTAGAAGGAGACAAGCAAATGAGGAAGATGTATGCCATTAGCAGGAGACACGCAAGTGAGGAAGATGCATACCAGTAGCAGGAGACACGCAAATGAGGAAGATGTATGCCAGTTGCAGGAGACACGCAAATGAGGAAGATGCATGCCATTTGCAGGAGACACGCAATTGAGGAAAATGAATGCCAGTAGCAGGAAACACGCAAATGAGGAAGATGCACGCCAGTAGCAGGAGACATGCAAATGAGGAAGCTGCATGCCATATGCAGGAGCCACGCAAATGAGGAAGAGGCATGCCATTTCCAGGAGATACGCAAATGAGTAAGATGCATGCCATTTGCAGTAGACAGGCATATGAGGAAGATGCATGCCAGTAGCAGGTGACTCGCAAATGAGGAAGATGCATGCTATTTGCATGAGCCACGCAACTGACGAAGATGCATGCCAGTAGCAAAAGAAACGTAAATGATGAAGATGAATGCCAGTAGCAGGAGACAAGAAAATGAGGAAGATGCATGCTAGTAGCAGGAGAAAGGCAAATGAGGAAGATGCATGCCATTTGCAGGAGCCATGCCAATGAGGAAGATGCATGCCATTTGCAGGAGACACGCAAAAGAGGAAGATGCATGAGATTTGCAGGAGCCACGCAAATGAGGAAGAGGCATACCATTTGCAGGAGACAAGCAAGTGAGGAAGATGCATGCTAGTAGCAGGAGACAGGCAAATGAGGAAGATGCATGCCATTTGCAGGAGCCACACAAATGAAGATGATGCACGCCAGTAGAAGGAGATACGCAAATGAGCAAGAGGCAAGCCAGTAGCAGGTGACACGCAAATCAGGAAGAGGCATGCCATTTGCAGGAGCCATGCAAATGAGGAAGATGCATGCCAGTAGCAGGAGACAGGCAAATGAGGAAGATGCATGCCATTTGCAGGAGCCACGCAAATGAGGAAGATGCATGCCATTTGCAGGAGACACGCAAATGAGGAAGATGCATGCGATTTGCAGGAGCCACGCAAATGAGGAAGAGGCATGCCATTTGCAGGAGACAAGCAAGTGAGGAAGATGCATGAGAGTAGCAGGAGACAGGCAAATGAGGAAGATGCATTCCAGTAGCAGGAGACACGCAAATGATGAAGATGCTTGACAGTAGCTGGGGCAGGCAAATGAGGAAGATGTATGCCGGTACCAGGAGACACGCAAAAGAGGAAGATGCATGCCATTTACAGGAACCACGCAAATGAGATGAGGCATGCCATTTGCAGGAGACACACAAATGAGGAAGAGGCATGCGATTTGCAGGAGCCACGCAAATGAGGAAGAGGCAGGACAGTAGCAGGAGACACGCAAATGAGGAAGAGACATGCCAGTAGCAGGTGACTTGCAAATGAGGAGGATGCATGCCATTTGCAGGAGCCACGCAAATGAGGAAGAGACATGCCAGTAGAAGGAGACATGCAAATGAGGAAGATGCATGCCAGTAGCAGGAGACATGCAAATGAGGAAGATGCTCGACAGTAGCTGGGGCAGGCAAATGAGGAAGATGTATTCCGGTACCAGGAGACACGCAAATGAGGAAGATGCATGCCAGTAGCAGAAGACACGTAAATGATAAAGATGAATGACAGTAGCAGGAGACACGCATATGAGGAACGTGCATGCCAGTAGCAGGAGTCACGCAAATGAGCAAGAGGCATGCCAGTAGCAAGTGACACGCAAATCAGGAAGAGTCATGCCAGTAGCAGGAGACACGTAAATGAGTAAGTTGCATGCCAGTAGGAGGAGACTGGCAAATGAGGAAGATGCATGCCAATAGCAGGAGAGAACCAAATGAAAAAGATGCATGACAGTCGCAGGAGAAACGCAAATGAGGAAGATGCATGCCATTTGCAGGAGACACGCAATTGAAGAAAATGCATGCCATTTGCAGGTGACAGGCAAATGATGAAGATGTATACCAGTAGCAGGAAAAACGTAAATGTGGAAGATGCATTCCATTTGCAGTAGCCATGCAAATGAGGAAGAGGTATGCCATTTGCAGGAGACATGCAAATGAGGAAGATGCATGCCATTTGCAGGAGCCACGCAAATTAGGAAGAGGCATGCCATTTGCTGGAGGCACGCAAATGAGAAAGATGCATGCCATTTGCAGGAGACACGCAAAGGAGAAAGAGGCATGCCATTTGCAGGAGACACGCAAATAAGATAGATGCATGCCATTAGCAGGAGAGGCGCAAATGAGGAAGATGCATGCCATTTGCAGGAGAAAGTCAAATGAGGAAGATGCATGCAACTGGCAGGAGACATGCAAATGAAGAAGATGCATGCAATTTGCAGGAGCCACGCAAATGAGGAAGAGACATTCCAGTAGCAGGAGACACGCAAATGAGGAAGATGCTCGACAGTAGCTGGGGCAGGCAAATGAGGAAGATGTATGCCAGTACCAGGAGACACGCAAATTAGGAAGAGGCATGCCTTTTGCAGGAGCCACGCAAATGAGAAAGATGCATGCCATTTGCAGGAGACACGCAAAGGAGAAAGAGGAATGCCATTTGCAAGAGACACTCAAATGAGGAAGATGCATGCCATTTGCAGGAGACACGCAAATGAGGAAGATGCATGCCAGTCGCAGGAGACACGCAAATGAGGAAGATGCTCGACAGTAGCTGGGGCAGGCAAATGAGGAAGATGTATGCCGGTACCAGGAGACACGCAAATTAGGAAGAGGCATGCCATTTGCAGGAGCCACACAAATGAGAAAGATGCATGCCATTTGCAGGAGACACGCAAAGGAGAAAGAGGAATGCCATTTGCAAGAGACACTCAAATGAGGAAGATGCATGCCATTTGCTGTCGACAGGCAAATGAGGAAGATGCATGCCAGTAGCAGGTGACTCGCAAATGAGGAAGATGCATGCCATTTGCAGGAGCCACGCAAATGAGGAAGAGACATGCCAGTAGCAGGAGACATGCAAATGAGGAAGATGCATGCCAGTAGCAGGAGACACGCAAATGAGGAAGATGCTCGACAGTAGCTGGGGCAGGCAAATGAGGAATATGTATGCCGGTACCAGGAAACACGCAAATGAGGAAGATGCATGCCATTTGCAGGTGACAGGCAAATGATGAAGATGTATACCAGTAGCAGGAAAAACGTAAATGTGGAAGATGCATTCCATTTGCAGTAGCCACGCAAATGAGGAAGAGGTATGCCATTTGCAGGAGACATGCAAATGAGGAAGATGCATGCCATTTACAGGAGCCACGCAAATTAGGAAGAGGCATGCCATTTGCTGGAGCCACGCAAATGAGAAAGATGCATGCCATTTGCAGGAGACACGCAAAGGAGAAAGAGGCATGCCATTTGCAGGAGACACGCAAATGAGATAGATGCATGCCATTAGCAGGAGAGGCGCAAATGAGGAAGATGCATGCCATTTGCAGGAGACACGCAAATGAGGAAGATGCATGCCATTTGCAGGAGAAAGTCAAATGAGGAAGATGCATGCAACTGGAAGGAGACATGCAAATGAAGAAGATGCATGCCATTTGCAGGAGTCACGCAAATGAGGAAGAGATATTCCAGTAGCAGGAGACACGCAAATGAGGAAGATGCATGCCAGTAGCAGCACACACGCAAATGAGGAAGATGCTCGACAGTAGCTGGGGCAGGCAAATGAGGAAGATGTATGCCCGTACCATGAGACACGCAAATTAGGAAGAGGCATGCCATTTGCAGGAGCCACGCAAATGAGAAAGATGCATGCCATTTGCAGGAGACACGCAAAGGAGAAACAGGAATGCCATTTGCAAGAGACACTCAAATGAGGAAGATGCATGCCATTTGCAGGAGACAGGCAAATGAGGAAGATGCATGCCAGTAGCAGGTGACTCGCAAATGAGGAAGATGCATGCCATTTGCAGGAGCCACACAAATGAGGAAGATGCTCGACAGTAGCTGGGGCAGGCAAATGAGGAATATGTATGCCGGTACCAGGAAATACGCAAATGAGGAAGATGCATGCCAGTTGCAGAAGACACGTAAATGATGAAGATGAATGCCAGTAGCTGGGGCAGGCAAATGAGGAAGATGTATGCCGGTACAAGGAGACACGCAAATTAGGAAGAAGCATGCTATTTGCAGGAGACACGCAAATGAGGAAGAGACATGCCAGTAGCAGGAGACATGCAAATGAGGAAGATACATGCTAGTGGCAGGAGTCACGCAAATGTGGAAGATACATGCCATTTGCAGGAGCCACACAAATGAAGATGATGCATGCCAGTAGCAGGAGACACGCAAATGAGGAAGATGCTCGACAGTAGCTGGGGCAGGCAAATGAGGAAGATGTATGCCGGTACAAGGAGACACGCAAATTAGGAAGAAGCATGCCATTTGCAGGAGACACGCAAAGGAGAAAGAGGCATGCAAGTAACAGGAGACAAGCAAATGAGGAAGATGCATGCCATTAGCAGGAGACACGCAAGTGAGGAAGATGCATGCCAGTAGCAGGAGACTCGCAAATGAGGAAGATGCATGCCAGCAGCAGAAGACACGCAAATGATGAAGATGCATGCAAGTAGAATGAGACAAGCAAATGAGGAAGATGCATGCCATTAGCAGGAGACACGCAAGTGAGGAAGATGCATGCCAGTAGCAGGAGACACGCAAATGAGGAAGATGGATGCCATTTGCAGGAGACACGCAATTGAGGAAAATGAATGCCAGTAGCAGGAAACACGCAAATGAGGAAGATGCACGCCAGTAGCAGGAGACATGCAAATGAGGAAGCTGCATTCCATATGCAGGAGCCACGCAAATGAGGAAGAGGCATGCCATTTCCAGGAGATACGCAAATGAGTAAGATGCATGCCACTTGCAGTGGACAGGCATATGAGGAAGATGCATGCCAGTAGCAGGTGACTCGCAAATGAGGAAGATGCATGCCATTTGCAGGAGCCACGCAAATGAGGAAGAGACATGCCAGTAGCAGGAGACATGCAAATGAGGAAGATGCATGCCAATAGCAGAAGACACGCAAATGAGGAAGATGCTCGACTGTAGCTGGGGCAGGCAAATGAGGAATATGTATGTTGGTACCAGGAAACACGCAAATGAGGAAGATGAATGCCAGTAGCAGAAGACACGTAAATGATGAAGATGAATGCCAGTAGGAGGAGACACGAAAATGAGGAAGATGCATGCTAGTAGCAGGAGAAAGGCAAATGAGGAAGCTGCATGCCATTTGCAGGAGCCATGCAAATGAGGAAGATGCATGCCATTTGCAGGAGACACGCAAAAGAGGAAGAAGCATGAGATTTGCAGGAGCCACGCAAATGAGGAAGAGCCATACCATTTGCAGGAGAGAAGCAATTGAGGAAAATGAATGCCAGTAGCAGAAAACACGCAAATGAGGAAGATGCACGCCAGTAGCAGGAGACATGCAAATGAGGAAGCTGCATGCCATGTGCAGGAGCCACGCAAATGAGGAAGAAGCATGCCATTTCCAGGAGATACGCAAATGAGTAAGATGCATGCCATTTGCAGTAGACAGGCATATGAGGAAGATGCATGCCAGTAGCAGGTGACTCGCAAATGAGGAAGATGCATGCCATTTGCAGGAGCCACGCAAATGAGGAAGAGACATGCCAGTAGCAGGAGACATGCAAATGAGGAAGATGCATGCCAATAGCAGAAGACACGCAAATGAGGAAGATGCTCGACATAGCTGGGGCAGGCAAATGAGGAATATGTATGTTGGTACCAGGAAACACGCAAATGAGGAAGATGCATGCCAGTAGCAGAAGACACGTAAATGATGAAGATGAATGCCAGTAGCAGTAGACAAGAAAATGAGGAAGATGCTTGCTAGTAGCAGGAGAAAGGCAAATGAGGAAGATGCATGCCATTTGCAGGAGCCATGCAAATGAGGAAGATGCATGCCATTTGCAGGAGACACGCAAAAGAGGAAGATGCATGAAATTTGCAGGAGCCACGCAAATGAGGAAGAGGCATACCATTTGCAGGAGCCACACAAATGAAGATGATGCATGCCAGTAGAAGGAGATACGCAAATGAGCAAGAGGCAAGCCAGTAGCAGGTGACACGCAAATCAGGAAGAGGCATGCCATTTTCAGGAGCCATGCAATGAGGAAGATGCATGCCAGTAGCAGGAGACAGGCAAATGAGGAAGATGCATGCCATTTGCAGGAGCCACGCAAATGAGGGAGATGCATGCCATTTGCAGGAGACACGCAAATGAGGAAGATGAATGCGATTTGCAGGAGCCACGCAAATGAGGAAGAGGCATGCCATTTGCAGGAGACAAGCAAGTGAGGAAGATGCATGCGAGTAGCAGGAGACAGGCAAATGAGGAAGATGCATTCCAGTAGCAGGAGACACGCAAATCAGGAAGAGTCATGCCAGTAGAAGGAGTCACGAAAATGAGTAAGTTGCATGCCAGTAGGAGGAGACTGGCAAATGAGGAAGATGCATGCCATTTGCAGGAGACACGCAAATAAGATAGATGCATGCCATTACCAGGAGAGGCACAAATGAGGAAGATGCATGCCATTTGCAGGAGATACGCAAATGAGGAAGATGCATGCCATTTGCAGGAGAAAGTGAAATGAGGAAGATGCATGCAACTGGCAGGAGACATGCAAATGAAGAAGATGCATGCAATTTGCAGGAGCCATGCAAATGAGGAAGAGACATTCCAGTAGCAGGAGACACGCAAATGAGGAAGATGCATGCCAGTAGCAGGAGACACGCAAATGAGGAAGATGCTTGACAGTAGCTGGTGCAGGCAAATGAGGAAGATGTGTGCCGGTACCAGGAGACACGCAAATCAGGAAGAGTCATGCCAGTAGCAGGAGACACGAAAATGAGTAAGTTGCATGCCAGTAGGAGGAGACTGGCAAATGAGGAAGATGCATGCCAATAGCAGGAGAGAACCAAATGATAAAGATGCATGACAGTCGCAGGTGACACGCAAATGAGGAAGATGCTCGACAGTAGCTGGGGCAGGCAAATGAGGAAGATGTATGCCGGTACAAGGAGACACGCAAATTAGGAAGAGGCATGCCATTTGCAGGAGACACGCAAAGGAGAAAGAGGCATGCAAGTAGCAGGATACAAGCAAATGAGGAAGATGCATGCCATTAGCAGGAGACACGCAAGTGAGGAAGATGCATGCCAGTAGCAGGAGACTCGCAAATGAGGAAGATGCATGCCAGCAGCAGAAGACATGCAAATGATGAAGATGCATGCAAGTAGAAGGAGACAAGCAAATGAGGAAGATGTATGCCATTAGCAGGAGACACGCAAGTGAGGAAGATGCATGCCAGTAGCAGGAGACACGCAAATGAGGAAGATGGATGCCAGTTGCAGGAGACACGCAAATGAGGAAGATGCATGCCATTTGCAGGAGACACGCAATTGAGGAAAATGAATGCCAGTAGCAGGAAACACGCAAATGAGGAAGATGCACGCCAGTAGCAGGAGACATGCAAATGAGGAAGCTGCATGCCATATGCAGGAGCCACGCAAATGAGGAAGAGGCATGCCATTTCCAGGAGATACGCAAATGAGTAAGATGCATGCCATTTGCAGTAGACAGGCATATGAGGAAGATGCATGCCAGTAGCAGGTGACTCGCAAATGAGGAAGATGCATGCTATTTGCATGAGCCACGCAAATGAGGAAGAGACATGCCAGTAGCAGGAGACATGCAAATGAGGAAGATGCATGCCAATAGCTGAAGACACGCAAATAAGGAAGATGCTCGACAGTAGCTGGGGCAGGCAAATGAGGAATATGTATGTTGGTACCAGGAAACACGCAACTGAGGAAGATGCATGCCAGTAGCAGAAGAAACGTAAATGATGAAGATGAATGCCAGTAGCAGGAGACAAGAAAATGAGGAAGATGCATGCTAGTAGCAGGAGAAAGGCAAATGAGGAAGATGCATGCCATTTGCAGGAGCCACGCAAATGAGGAAGATGCATGCGATTTGCAGGAGCCACGCAAATGAGGAAGAGGCATGCCATTTGCAGGAGACAAGCAAGTGAGGAAGATGCATGAGAGTAGCAGGAGACAGGCAAATGAGGAAGATGCATTCCAGTAGCAGGAGACACGCAAATGATGAAGATGCTTGACAGTAGCTGGGGCAGGCAAATGAGGAAGATGTATGCCGGTACCAGGAGACACTCAAAAGAGGAAGATGCATGCCATTTACAGGAACCACGCAAATGAGATGAGGCATGCCATTTGCAGGAGACACACAAATGAGGAAGAGGCATGCGATTTGCAGGAGCCACGCAAATGAGGAAGATGCATGCCATTAGCAGGAGACACGCAAGTGAGGAAGATGCATGCCAGTAGCAGGAGACTCGCAAATGAGGAAGATGCATGCCAGCAGCAGAAGACATGCAAATGATGAAGATGCATGCAAGTAGAAGGAGACAAGCAAATGAGGAAGATGTATGCCATTAGCAGGAGACACGCAAGTGAGGAAGATGCATGCCAGTAGCAGGAGACACGCAAATGAGGAAGATGGATGCCAGTTGCAGGAGACACGCAAATGAGGAAGATGCATGCCATTTGCAGGAGACACGCAATTGAGGAAAATGAATGCCAGTAGCAGGAAACACGCAAATGAGGAAGATGCACGCCAGTAGCAGGAGACATGCAAATGAGGAAGCTGCATGCCATATGCAGGAGCCACGCAAATGAGGAAGAGGCATGCCATTTCCAGGAGATACGCAAATGAGTAAGATGCATGCCATTTGCAGTAGACAGGCATATGAGGAAGATGCATGCCAGTAGCAGGTGACTCGCAAATGAGGAAGATGCATGCTATTTGCATGAGCCACGCAAATGAGGAAGAGACATGCCAGTAGCAGGAGACATGCAAATGAGGAAGATGCATGCCAATAGCTGAAGACACGCAAATAAGGAAGATGCTCGACAGTAGCTGGGGCAGGCAAATGAGGAATATGTATGTTGGTACCAGGAAACACGCAACTGAGGAAGATGCATGCCAGTAGCAGAAGAAACGTAAATGATGATGATGAATGCCAGTAGCAGGAGACAAGAAAATGAGGAAGATGCATGCTAGTAGCAGGAGAAAGGCAAATGAGGAAGATGCATGCCATTTGCAGGAGCCATGCAAATGAGGAAGATGCATGCCATTTGCAGGAGACACGCAAAAGAGGAAGATGCATGAGATTTGCAGGAGCCACGCAAATGAGGAAGAGGCATACCATTTGCAGGAGACAAGCAAGTGAGGAAGATGCATGCTAGTAGCAGGAGACAGGCAAATGAGGAAGATGCATGCCATTTGCAGGAGCCACACAAATGAAGATGATGCATGCCAGTAGAAGGAGATACGCAAATGAGCAAGAGGCAAGCCAGTAGCAGGTGACACGCAAATCAGGAAGAGGCATGCCATTTGCAGGAGCCATGCAAATGAGGAAGATGCATGCCAGCAGCAGGAGACAGGCAAATGAGGAAGATGCATGCCATTTGCAGGAGCCACGCAAATGAGGAAGATGCATGCCATTTGCAGGAGACACGCAAATGAGGAAGATGCATGCGATTTGCAGGAGCCACGCAAATGAGGAAGAGGCATGCCATTTGCAGGAGACAAGCAAGTGAGGAAGATGCATGAGAGTAGCAGGAGACAGGCAAATGAGGAAGATGCATTCCAGTAGCAGGAGACACGCAAATGATGAAGATGCTTGACAGTAGCTGGGGCAGGCAAATGAGGAAGATGTATGCCGGTACCAGGAGACACGCAAAAGAGGAAGATGCATGCCATTTACAGGAACCACGCAAATGAGATGAGGCATGCCATTTGCAGGAGACACACAAATGAGGAAGAGGCATGCGATTTGCAGGAGCCACGCAAATGAGGAAGAGGCAGGACAGTAGCAGGAGACACGCAAATGAGGAAGAGACATGCCAGTAGCAGGTGACTTGCAAATGAGGAGGATGCATGCCATTTGCAGGAGCCACGCAAATGAGGAAGAGACATGCCAGTAGAAGGAGACATGCAAATGAGGAAGATGCATGCCAGTAGCAGGAGACATGCAAATGAGGAAGATGCTCGACAGTAGCTGGGGCAGGCAAATGAGGAAGATGTATTCCGGTACCAGGAGACACGCAAATGAGGAAGATGCATGCCAGTAGCAGAAGACACGTAAATGATAAAGATGAATGACAGTAGCAGGAGACACGCATATGAGGAACGTGCATGCCAGTAGCAGGAGTCACGCAAATGAGCAAGAGGCATGCCAGTAGCAAGTGACACGCAAATCAGGAAGAGTCATGCCAGTAGCAGGAGACACGTAAATGAGTAAGTTGCATGCCAGTAGGAGGAGACTGGCAAATGAGGAAGATGCATGCCAATAGCAGGAGAGAACCAAATGAAAAAGATGCATGACAGTCGCAGGAGAAACGCAAATGAGGAAGATGCATGCCATTTGCAGGAGACACGCAATTGAAGAAAATGCATGCCATTTGCAGGTGACAGGCAAATGATGAAGATGTATACCAGTAGCAGGAAAAACGTAAATGTGGAAGATGCATTCCATTTGCAGGAGCCACGCAAATGAGGAAGATGCATGCCATTTGCAGGAGACACGCAAATGAGGAAGATGCATGCGATTTGCAGGAGCCACGCAAATGAGGAAGAGGCATGCCATTTGCAGGAGACAAGCAAGTGAGGAAGATGCATGAGAGTAGCAGGAGACAGGCAAATGAGGAAGATGCATTCCAGTAGCAGGAGACACGCAAATGATGAAGATGCTTGACAGTAGCTGGGGCAGGCAAATGAGGAAGATGTATGCCGGTACCAGGAGACACGCAAAAGAGGAAGATGCATGCCATTTACAGGAACCACGCAAATGAGATGAGGCATGCCATTTGCAGGAGACACACAAATGAGGAAGAGGCATGCGATTTGCAGGAGCCACGCAAATGAGGAAGAGGCAGGACAGTAGCAGGAGACACGCAAATGAGGAAGAGACATGCCAGTAGCAGGTGACTTGCAAATGAGGAGGATGCATGCCATTTGCAGGAGCCACGCAAATGAGGAAGAGACATGCCAGTAGAAGGAGACATGCAAATGAGGAAGATGCATGCCAGTAGCAGGAGACATGCAAATGAGGAAGATGCTCGACAGTAGCTGGGGCAGGCAAATGAGGAAGATGTATTCCGGTACCAGGAGACACGCAAATGAGGAAGATGCATGCCAGTAGCAGAAGACACGTAAATGATGAAGATGAATGCCAGTAGCAGGAGACAAGAAAATGAGTAAGTTGCATGCCAGTAGGAGGAGACTGGCAAATGAGGAAGATGCATGCCTTTTGCAGGAGCCACGGAAATGAGAAAGATGCATGCCATTTGTAGGAGACATGCAAATGAGGAAGATGCATTCCAGTAGCAGGAGACACGCAAATCAGGAAGAGTCATGCCAGTAGCAGGAGACATGTAAATGAGTAAGTTGCATGCCAGTAGGAGGAGACTGGCAAATGAGAAAGATGCATGCCATTTGCAGCAGACACGCAAATTAGGAAGATGCATGCCAGTAGCAGGAGACACGCAAATGAGGAAGAGACATGCCAGTAGAAGGAGACATGCAAATGAGGAAGATGCATGCCAGTAGCAGGAGACATGCAAATGAGGAAGATGCTCGACAGTAGCTGGGGCAGGCAAATGAGGAAGATGTATGCCGGTACCAGGAGACACGCAAATCAGGAAGAGTCATGCCAGTAGCAGGAGACACGTAAATGAGTAAGTTGCATGCCAGTAGGAGGAGACTGGCAAATGAGGAAGATGCATGCCATTTGCAGGAGACACGCAAATGAGGAAGATGCATGCCAGTAGCAGGAGACAATAAATGAGGAAGATGCAAGCCAGTAGCAGGAGACACGCAAATGAGGAAGATGCTCGACAGTAGCTGGGGCAGAGAAATGAGGAAGATGTATGCCGGTACCAGGAGACACGCAAATTAGGAAGAGGCATGCCATTTGCAGGAGACACACAAATGAGGAAGAGGCATGCCATTTGCAGGAACCACGCAAATGAGAAGAGGCATGCCATTTGAAGGAAACACACAAATGAGGAAGAGGCATGCGATTTGCAGGAGCCACGCAAATGACGAAGAGGCAGGACAGTAGCAGGAGACACGCAAATGAGGAAGAGACATGACAGTAGCAGGTGACTTGCAAATGAGGAAGATGCATGCCATTTGCAGGAGCCACGCAAATGAGGAAGAGACATGCCAGTAGAAGGAGACATGCAAATGAGGAAGATGCATGCCAGTAGCAGGAGACACGCAAATGAGGAAGATGCTCGACAGTAGCTGGGGCAGGCAAATGAGGAAGATGTATGCCGGTACCAGGAGACACGCAAATGAGGAAGATGCATGCCAGTAGCAGAAGACACGTAAATGATGAAGGTGAATGACAGTAGCAGGAGACACGCATATGAGGAACGTGCATGCCAGTAGCAGGAGTCACGCAAATGAGCAAGAGGCATGCCAGTAGCAGGTGACACGCAAATCAGGAAGAGTCATGCCAGTAGCAGGAGACACGTAAATGAGTAAGTTGCATGCCAGTAGGAGGAGACTGGCAAATGAGGAAGATGCATGCCTTTTGCAGGAGCCACGGAAATGAGAAAGATGCATGCCATTTGCAGGAGACATGCAAATGAGGAAGATGCATGCGAGTAGCAAGAGACAGGCAAATGAGGAAGATGCATTCCAGTAGCAGGAGACACGCAATTGACGAAAATGCATGCCATTTGCAGGTGACAGGCAAATGATGAAGATGTATACCAGTAGCAGGAAAAACGTAAATGTGGAAGATGCATTCAATTTGCAGGAGCCACGCAAATGAGGAAGAGGTATGCCATTTGCAGGAGACATGCAAATGAGGAAGATGCATGCCATTTGCAGGAGCCACGCAAAGGAGAAAGAGGCATGCCATTTGCAGGAGACACGCAAATAAGATAGATGCATGCCATTAGCAGGAGACACGCAAAAGAGAAAGAGGCATGCCATTTGCAGGAGACACGCAAATGAGATAGATGCATGCCATTAGCAGGAGAGGCGCAAATGAGGAAGATGCATGCCATTTGCAGGAGACACGCAAATGAGGAAGATGCATGCCATTTGCAGGAGAAAGTCAAATGAGGAAGAGGCATGCAACTGGAAGGAGACATGCAAATGAGGAAGATGCATGCCATTTGCAGGAGCCACTCAAATTAGGAAGAGGCATGCCATTTGCTGGAGCCACGCAAATGAGAAAGATGCATGCCATTTGCAGGAGACACGCAAATGAGGAAGATGCATGCCATTTGCAGGAGACACGCAATTGAGGAAAATGCATGCCATTTGCAGGTGACAGGCAAATGATGAAGATGTATACCAGTAGCAGGAAAAACGCAAATGTGGAAGATGCATTCCATTTGCAGGAGCCACGCAAATGAGGAAAAGGTATGCCATTTGCAGGAGACATGCAAATGAGGAAGATGCATGCCATTTGCAGGAGAAAGTCAAATGAGGAAGATGCATGCAACTAGCAGAAGACACGCAAATGAGGAAGATGCTCGACAGTAGCTGGGGCAGGCAAATGAGGAATATGTATGTTGGTACCAGGAAACACGCAAATGAGGAAGATGCATGCCAGTAGCAGAAGACACGTAAATGATGAAGATGAATGCCAGTAGCAGGAGACAAGAAAATGAGGAAGATGCATGCTAGTAGCAGGAGAAAGGCAAATGAGGAAGATGCATGCCATTTGCAGGAGCCATGCAAATGAGGAAGATGCATGCCATTTGCAGGAGCCACGCAAATGAGGAAGATGCATGCAATTTGCAGGAGCCACGCAAATGAGGAAGAGGCATGCCATTTGCAGGAGACAAGCAAGTGAGGAAGATGCATGCGAGTAGCAGGAGACAGGCAAATGAGGAAGATGCATGCCATTTGGAGGAGCCACACAAATGAAGATGATGCATGCCAGTAGAACGAGATACGCAAATGAGCAAGAGGCATGCCAGTAGCAGGTGACACGCAAATCAGGAAGAGGCATGCCATTTGCAGGAGCCACGCAATTGAGGAAGATGCATGCGATTTGCAGGAGCCACGCAAATGAGGAAGAGGCATGCCATTTGCAGGAGACAAGCAAGTGAGGAAGATGCATGCGAGTAGCAGGAGACAGGCAAATGAGGAAGATGCATTCCAGTAGCAGGAGACACGCAAATCAGGAAGAGTCATGCCAGTAGCAGGAGACATGAAAATGAGTAAGTTGCATGCCAGAAGGAGGAGACTGGCAAATGAGGAAGATGCATGCCAATAGCAGGAGACAACCAAATGAAAAAGATGCATGACAGTCGCAGGAGAAACGCAAATGAGGAAGATGCATGCCATTTGCAGGAGACACGCAATTGAAGAAAATGCATGCCATTTGCAGGTGACAGGCAAATGATGAAGATGTATACCAGTAGCAGGAGAAACGTAAATGTGGAAGATGCATTCCATTTGCAGGAGCCACGCAAATGAGGAAGAGGTATGCCATTTGCAGGAGACATGCAAATGAGGAAGATGCATGCCATTTGCAGGAGCCACGTAAATTAGGAAGAGGCATGCCATTTGCTGGAGCCACGCAAATGAGAAAGATGCATGCCATTTGCAGGAGACACGCAAAGGAGAAAGAGGCATGCCATTTGCAGGAGACACGCAAATGAGATAGATGCATGCCAAAAGCAGGAGAGGTGCAAATGAGGAAGATGCATGCCATTTGCAGGAGACACGCAAATGAGGAAGATGCATGCCATTTGCAGGAGAAAGTCAAATGAGGAAGATGCATGCAACTGGAAGGAGACATGCAAATGAAGAAGATGCATGCAATTTGCAGGAGTCACGCAAATGAGGAAGAGACATTCCAGTAGCAGGAGACACGCAAATGAGGAAGATGCATGCCAGTAGCAGGACACACGCAAATGAGGAAGATGCTCGACAGTAGCTGGGGCAGGCAAATAAGGAAGATGTATGCCGGTACCAGGAGACACGCAAATTAGGAAGAGGCATGCCATTTGCAGGAGTCACGCAAATGAGAAAGATGCATGCCATTTGCAGGAGACACGCAAAGGAGAAAGAGGAATGCCATTTGCAAGAGACACTCAAATGAGGAAGATGCATGCCATTTGCAGGAGACACGCAAATGAGGAAGATGAATGCCATTTGCAGTAGACAGGCAAATGAGGAAGATGCATGCCAGTAGCAGGTGACTCGCAAATGAGGAAGATGCATGCCATTTGCAGGAGCCACGCAAATGAGGAAGAGACATGCCAGTAGCAGGAGACATGCAAATGAGGAAGATGCATGCCAGTAGCAGGAGACACACAAATGAGGAAGATGCTCGACAGTAGCTGGGGCAGGCAAATGAGGAATATGTATGCCGGTACCAGGAAACACGCAAATGAGGAAGATGCATGCCAGTAGCAGAAGACACGTAAATGATGAAGATGAATGCCAGTAGCAGGAGACAAGGAAATGAGGAAGATACATTCTAGTAGCAGGAGTCACGCAAATGTGGAAGATACATGCCATTTGCAGGAGCCACACAAATGAAGATGATGCATGCCAGTAGGAGGAGACACGCATATGAGGAAGATGCTCGACAGTAGCTGGGGCAGGCAAATGAGGAAGATGTATGCCGGTACAAGGAGACACGCAAATAAGGAAGAGGCATGCCATTTGCAGGAGACATGCAAATGAGGAAGATGCATGCCATTTGCAGGAGCCACGCAAATTAGGGAGAGGCATGCCATTTGCTGGAGCCACGCAAATGAGAAAGATGCATGCCATTTGCAGGAGACACGCAAAGGAGAAAGAGGCATGCCATTTGCAGGAGACACGCAATTGAAGAAAATGAATGCCATTTGCAGGTGACAGGCAAATGATGAAGATGTATACCAGTAGCAGGAAAAACGTAAATGTGGAAGATGCATTCCATTTGCAGGAGCCACGCAAATGAGGAAGAGGTATGCCATTTGCAGGAGACATGCAAATGAGGAAGATGCATGCCATTTGCAGGAGCCACGCAAATTAGGAAGAGGCATGCCATTTGCTGGAGCCACGCAAATGAGAAAGATGCATGCCATTTGCAGGAGACACGCAAATGAGGAAGATGCATGCCATTTGCAGGTGACACGCAATTGAGGAAAATGCATGCCATTTGCAGGTGACAGGCAAATGATGAAGATGTATACCAGTAGCAGGAAAAACGCAAATGTGGAAGATGCATTCCATTTGCAGGAGCCACGCAAATGAGGAAGAGGTATGCCATTTGCAGGAGACATGCAAATGAGGAAGATGCATGCCATTTGCAAGAGACACGCAAAGGAGAAAGAGGCATGCCATTTGCAGGAGACACGCAAATGAGATAGATTCATGCCAATAGCAGGAGAGGAGCAAATGAGGAAGATGCAAGCCATTTGCAGGAGACACGCAAATGAGGAAGATGCATGCCATTTGCAGGAGAAAGTCAAATGAGGAAGATGCATGCAACTAGCAGAAGACACGCAAATGAGGAAGATGCTCGACAGTAGCTGGGGCAGGCAAATGAGGAATATGTATGTTGGTACCAGGAAACACGCAAATGAGGAAGATGCATGCCAGTAGCAGAAGACACGTAAATGATGAAGATGAATGCCAGTAGCAGGAGACAAGAAAATGAGGAAGATGCATGCTAGTAGCAGGAGAAAGGCAAATGAGGAAGATGCATGCCAATAGCAGGAGAGAACCAAATGAAAAAGATGCATGACAGTCGCAGGAGACACGCAAATGAGGAAGATGCTCGACAGTAGCTGGGGCAGGCAAATGAGGAAGAAATATGCCGGTACAAGGAGACACGCAAATTAGGAAGAGGCATGCCATTTGCAGGAGACACGCAAAGGAGAAAGAGGCATGCCAGTAGCAGGAGACTCGCAAATGAGGAAGATGTATGCCAGCAGCAGAAGACACGCAAATGATGAAGATGCATGCAAGTAGAAGGAGACAAGCAAATGAGGAACATGCATGCCATTAGCAGGAGACACGCAAGTGAGGAAGATGCATGCCAGTAGCAGGAGACACGCAAATGAGGAAGATGGATGCCAGTTGCAGGAGACACGCAAATGAGGAAGATGCATGCCATTTGCAGGAGACACGCAATTGAGGAAAATGAATGCCAGAAGCAGGAAACACACAAATGAGGAAGATGAACGCCAGTAGCAGGAGACATGCAAATGAGGAAGCTGCATGCCATTTGCAGGAGACACGCAAAGGAGAAAGAGGCATGCCATTTGCAGGAGAAAGTCAAATGAGGAAGATGCATGCAACTGGAAGGAGACATGCAAATGAGGAAGATGCATGCCATTTGCAGGAGCCACTCAAATTAGGAAGAGGCATGCCATTTGCTGGAGCCACGCAAATGAGAAAGATGCATGCCATTTGCAGGAGACACGCAAATGAGGAAGATGCATGCCATTTGCAGGAGACACGCAATTGAGGAAAATGCATGCCATTTGCAGGTGACAGGCAAATGATGAAGATGTATACCAGTAGCAGGAAAAACGCAAATGTGGAAGATGCATTCCATTTGCAGGAGCCACGCAAATGAGGAAAAGGTATGCCATTTGCAGGAGACATGCAAATGAGGAAGATGCATGCCATTTGCAGGAGAAAGTCAAATGAGGAAGATGCATGCAACTAGCAGAAGACACGCAAATGAGGAAGATGCTCGACAGTAGCTGGGGCAGGCAAATGAGGAATATGTATGTTGGTACCAGGAAACACGCAAATGAGGAAGATGCATGCCAGTAGCAGAAGACACGTAAATGATGAAGATGAATGCCAGTAGCAGGAGACAAGAAAATGAGGAAGATGCATGCTAGTAGCAGGAGAAAGGCAAATGAGGAAGATGCATGCCATTTGCAGGAGCCATGCAAATGAGGAAGATGCATGCCATTTGCAGGAGCCACGCAAATGAGGAAGATGCATGCAATTTGCAGGAGCCACGCAAATGAGGAAGAGGCATGCCATTTGCAGGAGACAAGCAAGTGAGGAAGATGCATGCGAGTAGCAGGAGACAGGCAAATGAGGAAGATGCATGCCATTTGGAGGAGCCACACAAATGAAGATGATGCATGCCAGTAGAACGAGATACGCAAATGAGCAAGAGGCATGCCAGTAGCAGGTGACACGCAAATCAGGAAGAGGCATGCCATTTGCAGGAGCCACGCAATTGAGGAAGATGCATGCGATTTGCAGGAGCCACGCAAATGAGGAAGAGGCATGCCATTTGCAGGAGACAAGCAAGTGAGGAAGATGCATGCGAGTAGCAGGAGACAGGCAAATGAGGAAGATGCATTCCAGTAGCAGGAGACACGCAAATCAGGAAGAGTCATGCCAGTAGCAGGAGACATGAAAATGAGTAAGTTGCATGCCAGAAGGAGGAGACTGGCAAATGAGGAAGATGCATGCCAATAGCAGGAGACAACCAAATGAAAAAGATGCATGACAGTCGCAGGAGAAACGCAAATGAGGAAGATGCATGCCATTTGCAGGAGACACGCAATTGAAGAAAATGCATGCCATTTGCAGGTGACAGGCAAATGATGAAGATGTATACCAGTAGCAGGAGAAACGTAAATGTGGAAGATGCATTCCATTTGCAGGAGCCACGCAAATGAGGAAGAGGTATGCCATTTGCAGGAGACATGCAAATGAGGAAGATGCATGCCATTTGCAGGAGCCACGTAAATTAGGAAGAGGCATGCCATTTGCTGGAGCCACGCAAATGAGAAAGATGCATGCCATTTGCAGGAGACACGCAAAGGAGAAAGAGGCATGCCATTTGCAGGAGACACGCAAATGAGATAGATGCATGCCAAAAGCAGGAGAGGTGCAAATGAGGAAGATGCATGCCATTTGCAGGAGACACGCAAATGAGGAAGATGCATGCCATTTGCAGGAGTCACGCAAATGAGGAAGAGACATTCCAGTAGCAGGAGACACGCAAATGAGGAAGATGCATGCCAGTAGCAGGACACACGCAAATGAGGAAGATGCTCGACAGTAGCTGGGGCAGGCAAATAAGGAAGATGTATGCCGGTACCAGGAGACACGCAAATTAGGAAGAGGCATGCCATTTGCAGGAGTCACGCAAATGAGAAAGATGCATGCCATTTGCAGGAGACACGCAAAGGAGAAAGAGGAATGCCATTTGCAAGAGACACTCAAATGAGGAAGATGCATGCCATTTGCAGGAGACACGCAAATGAGGAAGATGAATGCCATTTGCAGTAGACAGGCAAATGAGGAAGATGCATGCCAGTAGCAGGTGACTCGCAAATGAGGAAGATGCATGCCATTTGCAGGAGCCACGCAAATGAGGAAGAGACATGCCAGTAGCAGGAGACATGCAAATGAGGAAGATGCATGCCAGTAGCAGGAGACACACAAATGAGGAAGATGCTCGACAGTAGCTGGGGCAGGCAAATGAGGAATATGTATGCCGGTACCAGGAAACACGCAAATGAGGAAGATGCATGCCAGTAGCAGAAGACACGTAAATGATGAAGATGAATGCCAGTAGCAGGAGACAAGGAAATGAGGAAGATACATTCTAGTAGCAGGAGTCACGCAAATGTGGAAGATACATGCCATTTGCAGGAGCCACACAAATGAAGATGATGCATGCCAGTAGGAGGAGACACGCATATGAGGAAGATGCTCGACAGTAGCTGGGGCAGGCAAATGAGGAAGATGTATGCCGGTACAACGAGACACGCAAATAAGGAAGAGGCATGCCATTTGCAGGAGACATGCAAATGAGGAAGATGCATGCCATTTGCAGGAGCCACGCAAATTAGGGAGAGGCATGCCATTTGCTGGAGCCACGCAAATGAGAAAGATGCATGCCATTTGCAGGAGACACGCAAAGGAGAAAGAGGCATGCCATTTGCAGGAGACACGCAATTGAAGAAAATGAATGCCATTTGCAGGTGACAGGCAAATGATGAAGATGTATACCAGTAGCAGGAAAAACGTAAATGTGGAAGATGCATTCCATTTGCAGGAGCCACGCAAATGAGGAAGAGGTATGCCATTTGCAGGAGACATGCAAATGAGGAAGATGCATGCCATTTGCAGGAGCCACGCAAATTAGGAAGAGGCATGCCATTTGCTGGAGCCACGCAAATGAGAAAGATGCATGCCATTTGCAGGAGACACGCAAATGAGGAAGATGCATGCCATTTGCAGGTGACACGCAATTGAGGAAAATGCATGCCATTTGCAGGTGACAGGCAAATGATGAAGATGTATACCAGTAGCAGGAAAAACGCAAATGTGGAAGATGCATTCCATTTGCAGGAGCCACGCAAATGAGGAAGAGGTATGCCATTTGCAGGAGACATGCAAATGAGGAAGATGCATGCCATTTGCAAGAGACACGCAAAGGAGAAAGAGGCATGCCATTTGCAGGAGACACGCAAATGAGATAGATTCATGCCAATAGCAGGAGAGGAGCAAATGAGGAAGATGCAAGCCATTTGCAGGAGACACGCAAATGAGGAAGATGCATGCCATTTGCAGGAGAAAGTCAAATGAGGAAGATGCATGCAACTAGCAGAAGACACGCAAATGAGGAAGATGCTCGACAGTAGCTGGGGCAGGCAAATGAGGAATATGTATGTTGGTACCAGGAAACACGCAAATGAGGAAGATGCATGCCAGTAGCAGAAGACACGTAAATGATGAAGATGAATGCCAGTAGCAGGAGACAAGAAAATGAGGAAGATGCATGCTAGTAGCAGGAGAAAGGCAAATGAGGAAGATGCATGCCAATAGCAGGAGAGAACCAAATGAAAAAGATGCATGACAGTCGCAGGAGACACGCAAATGAGGAAGATGCTCGACAGTAGCTGGGGCAGGCAAATGAGGAAGAAATATGCCGGTACAAGGAGACACGCAAATTAGGAAGAGGCATGCCATTTGCAGGAGACACGCAAAGGAGAAAGAGGCATGCCAGTAGCAGGAGACTCGCAAATGAGGAAGATGTATGCCAGCAGCAGAAGACACGCAAATGATGAAGATGCATGCAAGTAGAAGGAGACAAGCAAATGAGGAACATGCATGCCATTAGCAGGAGACACGCAAGTGAGGAAGATGCATGCCAGTAGCAGGAGACACGCAAATGAGGAAGATGGATGCCAGTTGCAGGAGACACGCAAATGAGGAAGATGCATGCCATTTGCAGGAGACACGCAATTGAGGAAAATGAATGCCAGAAGCAGGAAACACACAAATGAGGAAGATGAACGCCAGTAGCAGGAGACATGCAAATGAGGAAGCTGCATGCCATTTGCAGGAGACACGCAAAGGAGAAAGAGGCATGCCATTTGCAGGAGACACGCAAATGAGATAGATGCATTCCATTAGCAGGAGAGGCGCAAATGAGGAAGATGCATGCCATTTGCAGGAGACACGCAAATGAGGAAGATGCATGCCATTTGCAGGAGAAAGTCAAATGAGGAAGATGCATGCAACTGGCAGGAGAAATGCAAATGAAGAAGATGCATGCAATTCGCAGGAGCCACGCAAATGAGGAAGAGACATTCCAGTAGCAGGAGACACGCAAATCAGGAAGATGCATGCCAGTAGCAGAAGACACGTAAATGATGAAGATGAATGCCAGTAGCAGGAGACAAGAAAATGAGGAAGATGCATGCCATTTGCAGGAGACACGCAATTGAGGAAAATGAATGCCAGTAGCAGGAGACACGCCAATGAGGAAGATGCTCGACAGTAGCTGGGGCAGGCAAATGAGGAAGTTGTATGCCGGTACCAGGAGACACGCAAATTAGGAAGAGGCATGCCATTTGCAGGAGCCACGCAAATGAGAAAGATGCATGCCATTTGCAGTAGACACGCAAAGGAGAAAGAGGAATGCCATTTGCAAGAGACACTCAAATGATGAAGATTCATGCCATTTGCAGGAGCCACGCAAATGAGGAAGAGACATGCCAGTATCAGGAGACATGCAAATGAGGAAGATGCATGCCAGTAGCAGGAGACACGCAAATGAGGAAGATGCTCGACAGTAGCTGGGGCAGGCAAATGAGGAATATGTATGCCGGTACCAGGAAACACGCAAATGAGGAAGATGCATTCCAGTAGCAGAAGACACGTAAATGATGAAGATGAATGCCAGTAGCAGGAGACAAGAAAATGAGGAAGATACATGCTAGTAGCAGGAGACACGCAAATGTGGAAGATACATGCCATTTGCAGGAGCCACACAAATGAAGATGATGCATGCCAGTAGAAGGAGACACGCATATGAGGAACGTGCATGCCAGTAGCAGGAGACACGCAAACGAGCAAGAGGCATCCCAGTAGCAGGTGACACGCAAATCAGGAAGAGGCATGACATTAGCAGGAGCCATGCAAATGAGGAAGATGCATGCAAGTAGCAGGAGACAGACAAATGAGGAAAATGCATGCCATTTGCAGGAGACACGCAAATCAGGAAGAGGCATGCCATTTGCTGGAGCCACGCAAATGAGAAAGATGCATGCCATTTGCAGGAGACACGCAAATGAGGAAGATGCATGCCATTTGCAGGTGACACGCAATTGAGGAAAATGCATGCCATTTGCAGGTGACAGGCAAATGATGAAGATGTATACCAGTAGCAGGAAAAACGCAAATGTGGAAGATGCATTCCATTTGCAGGAGCCACGCAAATGAGGAAGAGGTATGCCATTTGCAGGAGACATGCAAATGAGGAAGATGCATGCCATTTGCAAGAGACACGCAAAGGAGAAAGAGGCATGCCATTTGCAGGAGACACGCAAATGAGATAGATTCATGCCAATAGCAGGAGAGGAGCAAATGAGGAAGATGCAAGCCATTTGCAGGAGACACGCAAATGAGGAAGATGCATGCCATTTGCAGGAGAAAGTCAAATGAGGAAGATGCATGCAACTAGCAGAAGACACGCAAATGAGGAAGATGCTCGACAGTAGCTGGGGCAGGCAAATGAGGAATATGTATGTTGGTACCAGGAAACACGCAAATGAGGAAGATGCATGCCAGTAGCAGAAGACACGTAAATGATGAAGATGAATGCCAGTAGCAGGAGACAAGAAAATGAGGAAGATGCATGCTAGTAGCAGGAGAAAGGCAAATGAGGAAGATGCATGCCAATAGCAGGAGAGAACCAAATGAAAAAGATGCATGACAGTCGCAGGAGACACGCAAATGAGGAAGATGCTCGACAGTAGCTGGGGCAGGCAAATGAGGAAGAAATATGCCGGTACAAGGAGACACGCAAATTAGGAAGAGGCATGCCATTTGCAGGAGACACGCAAAGGAGAAAGAGGCATGCCAGTAGCAGGAGACTCGCAAATGAGGAAGATGTATGCCAGCAGCAGAAGACACGCAAATGATGAAGATGCATGCAAGTAGAAGGAGACAAGCAAATGAGGAACATGCATGCCATTAGCAGGAGACACGCAAGTGAGGAAGATGCATGCCAGTAGCAGGAGACACGCAAATGAGGAAGATGGATGCCAGTTGCAGGAGACACGCAAATGAGGAAGATGCATGCCATTTGCAGGAGACACGCAATTGAGGAAAATGAATGCCAGAAGCAGGAAACACACAAATGAGGAAGATGAACGCCAGTAGCAGGAGACATGCAAATGAGGAAGCTGCATGCCATTTGCAGGAGACACGCAAAGGAGAAAGAGGCATGCCATTTGCAGGAGACACGCAAATGAGATAGATGCATTCCATTAGCAGGAGAGGCGCAAATGAGGAAGATGCATGCCATTTGCAGGAGACACGCAAATGAGGAAGATGCATGCCATTTGCAGGAGAAAGTCAAATGAGGAAGATGCATGCAACTGGCAGGAGAAATGCAAATGAAGAAGATGCATGCAATTCGCAGGAGCCACGCAAATGAGGAAGAGACATTCCAGTAGCAGGAGACACGCAAATCAGGAAGATGCATGCCAGTAGCAGAAGACACGTAAATGATGAAGATGAATGCCAGTAGCAGGAGACAAGAAAATGAGGAAGATGCATGCCATTTGCAGGAGACACGCAATTGAGGAAAATGAATGCCAGTAGCAGGAGACACGCCAATGAGGAAGATGCTCGACAGTAGCTGGGGCAGGCAAATGAGGAAGTTGTATGCCGGTACCAGGAGACACGCAAATTAGGAAGAGGCATGCCATTTGCAGGAGCCACGCAAATGAGAAAGATGCATGCCATTTGCAGTAGACACGCAAAGGAGAAAGAGGAATGCCATTTGCAAGAGACACTCAAATGATGAAGATTCATGCCATTTGCAGGAGCCACGCAAATGAGGAAGAGACATGCCAGTATCAGGAGACATGCAAATGAGGAAGATGCATGCCAGTAGCAGGAGACACGCAAATGAGGAAGATGCTCGACAGTAGCTGGGGCAGGCAAATGAGGAATATGTATGCCGGTACCAGGAAACACGCAAATGAGGAAGATGCATTCCAGTAGCAGAAGACACGTAAATGATGAAGATGAATGCCAGTAGCAGGAGACAAGAAAATGAGGAAGATACATGCTAGTAGCAGGAGACACGCAAATGTGGAAGATACATGCCATTTGCAGGAGCCACACAAATGAAGATGATGCATGCCAGTAGAAGGAGACACGCATATGAGGAACGTGCATGCCAGTAGCAGGAGACACGCAAACGAGCAAGAGGCATCCCAGTAGCAGGTGACACGCAAATCAGGAAGAGGCATGACATTAGCAGGAGCCATGCAAATGAGGAAGATGCATGCAAGTAGCAGGAGACAGACAAATGAGGAAAATGCATGCCATTTGCAGGAGACACGCAAATCAGGAAGAGGCATGCCATTTGCAGGAGCCATGCAAATGAGGAAGATGCATGCCATTTGCAGCAGCCACGCAAATGAGGAAGATGCATGCCATTTGCAGGAGCCACGCAAATGAGGAAGATGCATGCCATTTGCAGGAGACACGCAAATGAGGAAGATGCATGCGATTTGCAGGAGCCACGCAAATGAGGAAGAGGCATGCCATTTGCAGGAGACAAGCAAGTGAGGAAGATGCATGAGAGTAGCAGGAGACAGGCAAATGAGGAAGATGCATTCCAGTAGCAGGAGACACGCAAATGATGAAGATGCTTGACAGTAGCTGGGGCAGGCAAATGAGGAAGATGTATGCCGGTACCAGGAGACACGCAAAAGAGGAAGATGCATGCCATTTACAGGAACCACGCAAATGAGATGAGGCATGCCATTTGCAGGAGACACACAAATGAGGAAGAGGCATGCGATTTGCAGGAGCCACGCAAATGAGGAAGAGGCAGGACAGTAGCAGGAGACACGCAAATGAGGAAGAGACATGCCAGTAGCAGGTGACTTGCAAATGAGGAGGATGCATGCCATTTGCAGGAGCCACGCAAATGAGGAAGAGACATGCCAGTAGAAGGAGACATGCAAATGAGGAAGATGCATGCCAATAGCAGGAGACATGCAAATGAGGAAGATGCTCGACAGTAGCTGGGGCAGGCAAATGAGGAAGATGTATTCCGGTACCAGGAGACACGCAAATGAGGAAGATGCATGCCAGTAGCAGAAGACACGTAAATGATAAAGATGAATGACAGTAGCAGGAGACACGCATATGAGGAACGTGCATGCCAGTAGCAGGAGTCACGCAAATGAGCAAGAGGCATGCCAGTAGCAAGTGACACGCAAATCAGGAAGAGTCATGCCAGTAGCAGGAGACACGTAAATGAGTAAGTTGCATGCCAGTAGGAGGAGACTGGCAAATGAGGAAGATGCATGCCTTTTGCAGGAGCCACGGAAATGAGAAAGATGCATGCCATTTGTAGGAGACATGCAAATGAGGAAGATGCATTCCAGTAGCAGGAGACACGCAAATCAGGAAGAGTCATGCCAGTAGCAGGAGACACGTAAATGAGTAAGTTGCATGCCAGTAGGAGGAGACTGGCAAATGAGAAAGATGCATGCCATTTGCAGCAGACACGCAAATTAGGAAGATGCATGCCAGTAGCAGGAGACACGCAAATGAGGAAGAGACATGCCAGTAGAAGGAGACATGCAAATGAGGAAGATGCATGCCAGTAGCAGGAGACATGCAAATGAGGAAGATGCTCGACAGTAGCTGGGGCAGGCAAATGAGGAAGATGTATGCCGGTACCAGGAGACACGCAAATCAGGAAGAGTCATGCCAGTAGCAGGAGACACGTAAATGAGTAAGTTGCATGCCAGTAGGAGGAGACTGGCAAATGAGGAAGATGCATGCCATTTGCAGGAGACACGCAAATGAGGAAGATGCATGCCAGTAGCAGGAGACAATAAATGAGAAAGATGCAAGCCAGTAGCAGGAGACACGCAAATGAGGAAGATGCTCGACAGTAGCTGGGGCAGACAAATGAGGAAGATGTATGCCGGTACCAGGAGACACGCAAATTAGGAAGAGGCATGCCATTTGCAGGAGACACACAAATGAGGAAGAGGCATGCCATTTGCAGGAACCACGCAAATGAGAAGAGGCATGCCATTTGAAGGAAACACACAAATGAGGAAGAGGCATGCGATTTGCAGGAGCCACGCAAATGACGAAGAGGCAGGACAGTAGCAGGAGACACGCAAATGAGGAAGAGACATGACAGTAGCAGATGACTTGCAAATGAGGAAGATGCATGCCATTTGCAGGAGCCACGCAAATGAGGAAGAGACATGCCAGTAGAAGGAGACATGCAAATGAGGAAGATGCATGCCAGTAGCAGGAGACACGCAAATGAGGAAGATGCTCGACAGTAGCTGGGGCAGGCAAATGAGGAAGATGTATGCCGGTACCAGGAGACACGCAAATGAGGAAGATGCATGCCAGTAGCAGAAGACACGTAAATGATGAAGGTGAATGACAGTAGCAGGAGACACGCATATGAGGAACGTGCATGCCAGTAGCAGGAGTCACGCAAATGAGCAAGAGGCATGCCAGTAGCAGGTGACACGCAAATCAGGAAGAGTCATGCCAGTAGCAGGAGACACGTAAATGAGTAAGTTGCATGCCAGTAGGAGGAGACTGGCAAATGAGGAAGATGCATGCCTTTTGCAGGAGCCACGGAAATGAGAAAGATGCATGCCATTTGCAGGAGACATGCAAATGAGGAAGATGCATTCCAGTAGCAGGAGACACGCAAATCAGGAAGAGTCATGCCAGTAGGAGGAGACACAAAAATGAGGAAGATGCATGCCAGTAGGAGAAGACTGGCAAATGAGGAAGATGCATGCCAATAGCAGGAGAGAACGAAATACAAAAGATGCATGACAGTCGCAGGAAAAACGCAAATGAGGAAGATGCATGCCATTTGCAGGAGACACGCAATTGACGAAAATGCATGCCATTTGCAGGTGACAGGCAAATGATGAAGATGTATACCAGTAGCAGGAAAAACGTAAATGTGGAAGATGCATTCCATTTGCAGGAGCCACGCAAATGAGGAAGAGGTATGCCATTTGCAGGAGACATGCAAATGAGGAAGATGCATGCCATTTGCAGGAGCCACGCAAAGGAGAAAGAGGCATGCCATTTGCAGGAGACACGCAAATAAGATAGATGCATGCCATTAGCAGGAGACACGCAAAAGAGAAAGAGGCATGCCATTTGCAGGAGACACGCAAATGAGATAGATGCATGCCATTAGCAGGAGAGGCGCAAATGAGGAAGATGCATGCCATTTGCAGGAGACACGCAAATGAGGAAGATGCATGCCATTTGCAGGAGAAAGTCAAATGAGGAAGATGCGTGCAACTGGAAGGAGACATGCAAATGAGGAAGATGCATGCCATTTGCAGGAGCCACTAAAATTAGGAAGAGGCATGCCATTTGCTGGAGCCACGCAAATGAGAAAGATGCATGCCATTTGCAGGAGACACGCAAATGAGGAAGATGCATGCCATTTGCAGGAGACACGCAATTGAGGAAAATGCATGCCATTTGCAGGTGACAGGCAAATGATGAAGATGTATACCAGTAGCAGGAAAAACGCAAATGTGGAAGATGCATTCCATTTGCAGGAGCCACGCAAATGAGGAAAAGGTATGCCATTTGCAGGAGACATGCAAATGAGGAAGATGCATGCCATTTGCAGGAGAAAGTCAAATGAGGAAGATGCATGCAACTAGCAGAAGACACGCAAATGAGGAAGATGCTCGACAGTAGCTGGGGCAGGCAAATGAGGAATATGTATGTTGGTACCAGGAAACACGCAAATGAGGAAGATGCATGCCAGTAGCAGAAGACACGTAAATGATGAAGATGAATGCCAGTAGCAGGAGACAAGAAAATGAGGAAGATGCATGCTAGTAGCAGGAGAAAGGCAAATGAGGAAGATGCATGCCATTTGCAGGAGCCATGCAAATGAGGAAGATGCATGCCATTTGCAGGAGCCACGCAAATGAGGAAGATGCATGCAATTTGCAGGAGCCACGCAAATGAGGAAGAGGCATGCCATTTGCAGAAGACAAGCAAGTGAGGAAGATATATGCGAGTAGCAGGAGACAGGCAAATGAGGAAGATGCATTCCAGTAGCAGGAGACACGCAAATCAGGAAGAGTCATGCCAGTAGCAGGAGACACGTAAATGAGTAAGTTGCATGCCAGTAGGAGGAGACTGGCAAATGAGAAAGATGCATGCCATTTGCAGCAGACACGCAAATTAGGAAGATGCATGCCAGTAGCAGGAGACACGCAAATGAGGAAGAGACATGCCAGTAGAAGGAGACATGCAAATGAGGAAGATGCATGCCAGTAGCAGGAGACATGCAAATGAGGAAGATGCTCGACAGTAGCTGGGGCAGGCAAATGAGGAAGATGTATGCCGGTACCAGGAGACACGCAAATCAGGAAGAGTCATGCCAGTAGCAGGAGACACGTAAATGAGTAAGTTGCATGCCAGTAGGAGGAGACTGGCAAATGAGGAAGATGCATGCCATTTGCAGGAGACACGCAAATGAGGAAGATGCATGCCAGTAGCAGGAGACAATAAATGAGGAAGATGCAAGCCAGTAGCAGGAGACACGCAAATGAGGAAGATGCTCGACAGTAGCTGGGGCAGACAAATGAGGAAGATGTATGCCGGTACCAGGAGACACGCAAATTAGGAAGAGGCATGCCATTTGCAGGAGACACACAAATGAGGAAGAGGCATGCCATTTGCAGGAACCACGCAAATGAGAAGAGGCATGCCATTTGAAGGAAACACACAAATGAGGAAGAGGCATGCGATTTGCAGGAGCCACGCAAATGACGAAGAGGCAGGACAGTAGCAGGAGACACGCAAATGAGGAAGAGACATGACAGTAGCAGGTGACTTGCAAATGAGGAAGATGCATGCCATTTGCAGGAGCCACGCAAATGAGGAAGAGACATGCCAGTAGAAGGAGACATGCAAATGAGGAAGATGCATGCCAGTAGCAGGAGACACGCAAATGAGGAAGATGCTCGACAGTAGCTGGGGCAGGCAAATGAGGAAGATGTATGCCGGTACCAGGAGACACGCAAATGAGGAAGATGCATGCCAGTAGCAGGAGTCACGCAAATGAGCAAGAGGCATGCCAGTAGCAGGTGACACGCAAATCAGGAAGAGTCATGCCAGTAGCAGGAGACACGTAAATGAGTAAGTTGCATGCCAGTAGGAGGAGACTGGCAAATGAGGAAGATGCATGCCTTTTGCAGGAGCCACGGAAATGAGAAAGATGCATGCCATTTGCAGGAGACATGCAAATGAGGAAGATGCATTCCAGTAGCAGGAGACACGCAAATCAGGAAGTGTCATGCCAGTAGCAGGAGACACGTAAATGAGTAAGTTGCATGCCAGTAGGAGGAGACTGGCAAATGAGGAAGATGCATGCCATTTGCAGGAGACAAGCAAGTGAGGAAGATGCATGCGAGTAGCAAGAGACAGGCAAATGAGGAAGATGCATTCCAGTAGCAGGAGACACGCAAATCAGGAAGAGTCATGCCAGTAGCAGGAGACACAAAAATGAGGAAGATGCATGCCAGTAGGAGGAGACTGGCAAATGAGGAAGATGCATGCCAATAGCAGGAGAGAACGAAATACAAAAGATGCATGACAGTCGCAGGAAAAACGCAAATGAGGAAGATGCATGCCATTTGCAGGAGACACGCAATTGACGAAAATGCATGCCATTTGCAGGTGACAGGCAAATGATGAAGATGTATACCAGTAGCAGGAAAAACGTAAATGTGGAAGATGCATTCCATTTGCAGGAGCCACGCAAATGAGGAAGAGGTATGCCATTTGCAGGAGACATGCAAATGAGGAAGATGCATGCCATTTGCAGGAGCCACGCAAAGGAGAAAGAGGCATGCCATTTGCAGGAGACACGCAAATAAGATAGATGCATGCCATTAGCAGGAGACACGCAAAAGAGAAAGAGGCATGCCATTTGCAGGAGACACGCAAATGAGATAGATGCATGCCATTAGCAGGAGAGGCGCAAATGAGGAAGATTCATGCCATTTGCAGGAGACACGCAAATGAGGAAGATGCATGCCATTTGCAGGAGAAAGTCAAATGAGGAAGATGCATGCAACTGGAAGGAGACATGCAAATGAGGAAGATGCATGCCATTTGCAGGAGCCACTCAAATTAGGAAGAGGCATGCCATTTGCTGGAGCCACGCAAATGAGAAAGATGCATGCCATTTGCAGGAGACACGCAAATGAAGAAGATGCATGCCATTTGCAGGAGACACGCAATTGAGGAAAATGCATGCCATTTGCAGGTGACAGGCAAATGATGAAGATGTATACCAGTAGCAGGAAATACGCAAATGTGGAAGATGCATTCCATTTGCAGGAGCCACGCAAATGAGGAAAAGGTATGCCATTTGCAGGAGACATGCAAATGAGGAAGATGCATGCCATTTGCAGGAGAAAGTCAAATGAGGAAGATGCATGCAACTAGCAGAAGACACGCAAATGAGGAAGATGCTCGACAGTAGCTGGGGCAGGCAAATGAGGAATATGTATGTTGGTACCAGGAAACACGCAAATGAGGAAGATGCATGCCAGTAGCAGAAGACACGTAAATGATGAAGATGAATGCCAGTAGCAGGAGACAAGAAAATGAGGAAGATGCATGCTAGTAGCAGGAGAAAGGCAAATGAGGAAGATGCATGCCATTTGCAGGAGCCATGCAAATGAGGAAGATGCATGCCATTTGCAGGAGCCACGCAAATGAGGAAGATGCATGCAATTTGCAGGAGCCACGCAAATGAGGAAGAGGCATGCCATTTGCAGGAGACAAGCAAGTGAGGAAGATGCATGCGAGTAGCAGGAGACAGGCAAATGAGGAAGATGCATGCCATTTGGAGGAGCCACACAAATGAAGATGATGCATGCCAGTAGAACGAGATACGCAAATGAGCAAGAGGCATGCCAGTAGCAGGTGACACGCAAATCAGGAAGAGGCATGCCATTTGCAGGAGCCACGCAATTGAGGAAGATGAATGCGATTTGCAGGAGCCACGCAAATGAGGAAGAGGCATGCCATTTGCAGGAGACAAGCAAGTGAGGAAGATGCATGCGAGTAGCAGGAGACAGGCAAATGAGGAAGATGCATTCCAGTAGCAGGAGACACGCAAATCAGGAAGAGTCATGCCAGTAGCAGGAGACATGAAAATGAGTAAGTTGCATGCCAGAAGGAGGAGACTGGCAAATGAGGAAGATGCATGCCAATAGCAGGAGACAACCAAATGAAAAAGATGCATGACAGTCGCAGGAGAAACGCAAATGAGGAAGAGGCATGCCATTTGCAGGAGACACGCAATTGAAGAAAATGAATGCCATTTGCAGGTGACAGGCAAATGATGAAGATGTATACCAGTAGCAGGAGAAACGTAAATGTGGAAGATGCATTCCATTTGCAGGAGCCACGCAAATGAGGAAGAGGTATGCCATTTGCAGGAGACATGCAAATGAGGAAGATGCATGCCATTTGCAGGAGCCACGTAAATTAGGAAGAGGCATGCCATTTGCTGGAGCCACGCAAATGAGAAAGATGCATGCCATTTGCAGGAGATACGCAAAGGAGAAAGAGGCATGCCATTTGCAGGAGACACGCAAATGAGATAGATGCATGCCAAAAGCAGGAGAGGTGCAAATGAGGAAGATGCATGCCATTTGCAGGAGACACGCAAATGAGGAAGATGCATGCCATTTGCAGGAGAAAGTCAAATGAGGAAGATGCATGCAACTGGAAGGAGACATGCAAATGAAGAAGATGCATGCAATTTGCAGGAGTCACGCAAATGAGGAAGAGACATTCCAGTAGCAGGAGACACGCAAATGAGGAAGATGCATGCCAGTAGCAGGACACACGCAAATGAGGAAGATGCTCGACAGTAGCTGGGGCAGGCAAATAAGGAAGATGTATGCCGGTACCAGGAGACACGCAAATTAGGAAGAGGCATGCCATTTGCAGGAGTCACGCAAATGAGAAAGATGCATGCCATTTGCAGGAGACACGCAAAGGAGAAAGAGGAATGCCATTTGCAAGAGACACTCAAATGAGGAAGATGCATGCCATTTGCAGGAGACACGCAAATGAGGAAGATGCATGCCATTTGCAGTAGACAGGCAAATGAGGAACATGCATGCCAGTAGCAGGTGACTCGCAAATGAGGAAGATGCATGCCATTTGCAGGAGCCACGCAAATGAGGAAGAGACATGCCAGTAGCAGGAGACATGCAAATGAGGAAGATGCATGCCAGTAGCAGGAGACACACAAATGAGGAAGATGCTCGACAGTAGCTGGGGCAGGCAAATGAGGAATATGTATGCCGGTACCAGGAAACACGCAAATGAGGAAGATGCATGCCAGTAGCAGAAGACACGTAAATGATGAAGATGAATGCCAGTAGCAGGAGACAAGGAAATGAGGAAGATACATTCTAGTAGCAGGAGTCACGCAAATGTGGAAGATACATGCCATTTGCAGGAACCACACAAATGAAGATGATGCATGCCAGTAGGAGGAGACACGCAAATGAGGAAGATGCTCGACAGTAGCTGGGGCAGGCAAATGAGGAAGATGTATGCCGGTACAAGGAGACACGCAAATTAGGAAGAGGCATGCCATTTGCAGGAGACATGCAAATGAGGAAGATGCATGCCATTTGCAGGAGCCACGCAAATTAGGGAGAGGCATGCCATTTGCTGGAGCCACGCAAATGAGAAAGATGCATGCCATTTGCAGGAGACACGCAAAGGAGAAAGAGGCATGCCATTTGCAGGAGACACGCAATTGAAGAAAATGAATGCCATTTGCAGGTGACAGGCAAATGATGAAGATGTATACCAGTAGCAGGAAAAACGTAAATGTGGAAGATGCATTCCATTTGCAGGAGCCACGCAAATGAGGAAGAGGTATGCCATTTGCAGGAGACATGCAAATGAGGAAGATGCATGCCATTTGCAGGAGCCACGCAAATTAGGAAGAGGCATGCCATTTGCTGGAGCCACGCAAATGAGAAAGATGCATGCCATTTGCAGGAGACACGCAAATGAGGAAGATGCATGCCATTTGCAGGTGACACGCAATTGAGGAAAATGCATGCCATTTGCAGGTGACAGGCAAATGATGAAGATGTATACCAGTAGCAGGAAAAATGCAAATGTGGAAGATGCATTCCATTTGCAGGAGCCACGCAAATGAGGAAGAGGTATGCCATTTGCAGGAGACATGCAAATGAGGAAGATGCATGCCATTTGCAAGAGACACGCAAAGGAGAAAGAGGCATGCCATTTGCAGGAGACACGCAAATGAGATAGATTCATGCCAATAGCAGGAGAGGAGCAAATGAGGAAGATGCAAGCCATTTGCAGGAGACACGCAAATGAGGAAGATGCATGCCATTTGCAGGAGAAAGTCAAATGAGGAAGATGCATGCAACTAGCAGAAGACACGCAAATGAGGAAGATGCTCGACAGTAGCTGGGGCAGGCAAATGAGGAATATGTATGTTGGTACCAGGAAACACGCAAATGAGGAAGATGCATGCCAGTAGCAGAAGACACGTAAATGATGAAGATGAATGCCAGTAGCAGGAGACACGAAAATGAGTAAGTTGCATGCCAGTAGGAGGAGACTGGCAAATGAGGAAGATGCATGCCAATAGCAGGAGAGAACCAAATGAAAAAGATGCATGACAGTCGCAGGAGACACGCAAATGAGGAAGATGCTCGACAGTAGCTGGGGCAGGCAAATGAGGAAGAAATATGCCGGTACAAGGAGACACGCAAATTAGGAAGAGGCATGCCATTTGCAGGAGACACGCAAAGGAGAAAGAGGCATGCAAGTAGCAGGATACAAGCAAATGAGGAAGATGCATGCCATTAGCAGGAGACACGCAAGTGAGGAAGATGCATGCCAGTAGCAGGAGACTCGCAAATGAGGAAGATGTATGCCAGCAGCAGAAGACACGCAAATGATGAAGATGCATGCAAGTAGAAGGAGACAAGCAAATGAGGAAGATGCATGCCATTAGCAGGAGACACGCAAGTGAGGAAGATGCATGCCAGTAGCAGGAGACACGCAAATGAGGAAGATGGATGCCAGTTGCAGGAGACACGCAAATGAGGAAGATGCATGCCATTTGCAGGAGACACGCAATTGAGGAAAATGAATGCCAGTAGCAGGAAACACACAAATGAGGAAGATGAACGCCAGTAGCAGGAGTCATGCAAATGAGGAAGCTGCATGCCATTTGCAGGAGACACGCAAAGGAGAAAGAGGCATGCCATTTGCAGGAGACACGCAAATGAGATAGATGCATGCCATTAGCAGGAGAGGCGCAAATGAGGAAGATGCATGCCATTTGCAGGAGACACGCAAATGAGGAAGATGCATGCCATTTGCAGGAGAAAGTCAAATGAGGAAGATGCATGCAACTGGCAGGAGAAATGCAAATGAAGAAGATGCATGCAATTCGCAGGAGCCACGCAAATGAGGAAGAGACATTCCAGTAGCAGGAGACACGCAAATCAGGAAGATGCATGCCAGTAGCAGAAGACACGTAAATGATGAAGATGAATGCCAGTAGCAGGAGACAAGAAAATGAGGAAGATGCATGCCATTTGCAGGAGACACGCAATTGAGGAAAATGAATGCCAGTAGCAGGAGACACGCCAATGAGGAAGATGCTCGACAGTAGCTGGGGCAGGCAAATGAGGAAGTTGTATGCCGGTACCAGGAGACACGCAAATTAGGAAGAGGCATGCCATTTGCAGGAGCCACGCAAATGAGAAAGATGCATGCCATTTGCAGTAGACACGCAAAGGAGAAAGAGGAATGCCATTTGCAAGAGACACTCAAATGATGAAGATTCATGCCATTTGCAGGAGCCACGCAAATGAGGAAGAGACATGCCAGTATCAGGAGACATGCAAATGAGGAAGATGCATGCCAGTAGCAGGAGACACGCAAATGAGGAAGATGCTCGACAGTAGCTGGGGCAGGCAAATGAGGAATATGTATGCCGGTACCAGGAAACACGCAAATGAGGAAGATGCATTCCAGTAGCAGAAGACACGTAAATGATGAAGATGAATGCCAGTAGCAGGAGACAAGAAAATGAGGAAGATACATGCTAGTAGCAGGAGACACGCAAATGTGGAAGATACATGCCATTTGCAGGAGCCACACAAATGAAGATGATGCATGCCAGTAGAAGGAGACACGCATATGAGGAACGTGCATGCCAGTAGCAGGAGACACGCAAACGAGCAAGAGGCATCCCAGTAGCAGGTGACACGCAAATCAGGAAGAGGCATGACATTAGCAGGAGCCATGCAAATGAGGAAGATGCATGCAAGTAGCAGGAGACAGACAAATGAGGAAAATGCATGCCATTTGCAGGAGACACGCAAATCAGGAAGAGGCATGCCATTTGCAGGAGCCATGCAAATGAGGAAGATGCATGCCATTTGCAGCAGCCACGCAAATGAGGAAGATGCATGCCATTTGCAGGAGACACGCAAATGTGGAAGATGCATGCGATTTGCAGGAGCCACGCAAATGAGGAAGAGGCATGCCATTTGCAGGAGACAAGCAATTGAGGAAGATGCATGCTAGTAGCAGGAGACAGGCAAATGAGGAAGATGCATTCCAGTAGCAGGAGACACGCAAATCAGGAAGAGTCATGCAAGTAGCAGGAGACTCGTAAATGAGTAAGTTGCATGCCAGTTTGAGGAGACTGGCAAATGAGGAAGATGCATGCCAATAGCAGGAGAGAACCAAATGAAAAAGATGCATGACAGTCACAGGAGAAACGCAAATGAGGAAGATGCATGCCATTTCCAGGAGACACGCAATTGAGGAAAATGCATGCCATTTGCAGGTGACAGGCAAATGATGAAGATGTATACCAGTAGCAGGAAAAACGCAAATGTGGAAGATGCATTCCATTTGCAGGAGCCACGCAAATGAGGAAGAGGTATGCCATTTGCAGGAGACATGCAAATGAGGAAGATGCATGCCATTTGCAAGAGACACGCAAAGGAGAAAGAGGCATGCCATTTGCAGGAGACACCCAAATGAGATAGATTCATGCCAATAGCAGGAGAGGCGCAAATGAGGAAGATGCAAGCCATTTACAGGAGACACGCAAATGAGGAAGATGCATGCCATTTCCAGGAGAAAGTCAAATGAGGAAGATGCATGCAACTAGCAGAAGACACGCAAATGAGGAAGATGCTCGACAGTAGCTGGGGCAGGCAAATGAGGAATATGTATGTTGGTACCAGGAAACACGCAAATGAGGAAGATGCATGCCAGTAGCAGAAGACACGTAAATGATGAAGATGAATGCCAGTAGCAGGAGACAAGAAAATGAGGAAGATGCATGCTAGTAGCAGGAGAAAGGCAAATGAGGAAGATGCATGCCATTTGCAGGAGCCATGCAAATGAGGAAGATGCATGCCATTTGCAGGAGACACGCAAATGAGGAAGATGCATGAGATTTGCAGGAGCCACGCAAATGAGGAAGAGGCATACCATTTGCAGGAGACAAGCAAGTGAGGAAGATGCATGCTAGTAGCAGGAGACAGGCAAATGAGGAAGATGCATGCCATTTGGAGGAGCCACACAAATGAAGATGATGCATGCCAGTAGAACGAGATACGCAAATGAGCAAGAGGCATGCCAGTAGCAGGTGACACGCAAATCAGGAAGAGGCATGCCACTTGCAGGAGCCACGCAAATGAGGAAGATGCATGCGATTTGCAGGAGCCACGCAAATGAGGAAGAGGCTTGCCATTTGCAGGAGACAAGCAAGTGAGGAAGATGCATGCGAGTAGCAGGAGACAGGCAAATGAGGAAGATGCATTCCAGTAGCAGGAGACACGCAAATCAGGAAGAGTCGTGCCAGTAGCAGGAGACACGAAAATGAGTAAGTTGCATGCCAGTAGGAGGAGACTGGCAAATGAGGAAGATGCATGCCAATAGCAGGAGACAACCAAATGAAAAAGATGCATGACAGTCGCAGGAGAAACGCAAATGAGGAAGATGCATGCCATTTGCAGGAGACACGCAATTGAAGAAAATGCATGCCATTTGCAGGTGACAGGCAAATGATGAAGATGTATACCAGTAGCAGGAGAAACGTAAATGTGGAAGATGCATTCCATTTGCAGGAGCCACGCAAATGAGGAAGAGGTATGCCATTTGCAGGAGACATGCAAATGAGGAAGATGCATGCCATTTGCAGGAGCCACGCAAATTAGGAAGAGGCATGCCATTTGCTGGAGCCACGCAAATGAGAAAAATGCATGCCATTTGCAGGAGACACGCAAAGGAGAAAGAGGCATGCCATTTGCAGGAGACACGCAAATGAGATAGATGCATGCCATTAGCAGGAGAGGCGCAAATGAGGAAGATGCATGCCATTTGCAGGAGACACGCAAATGAGGAAGATGCATGCCATTTGCAGGAGAAAGTCAAATGAGGAAGATGCATGCAACTGGAAGGAGACATGCAAATGAAGAAGATGCATGCAATTTGCAGGAGTCACGCAAATGAGGAAGAGACATTCCAGTAGCAGGAGACACTCAAATGAGGAAGAAGCATGCCAGTAGCACGACACACGCAAATGAGGAAGATGCTCGACAGTAGCTGGGGCAGGCAAATGAGGAAGATGTATGCCGGTACCAGGAGACACGCAAATTAGGAAGAGGCATGCCATTGGCAGGAGCCACGCAAATGAGAAAGATGCATGCCATTTGCAGCAGACACGCAAAAGAGAAACAGGAATGCCATTTGCAAGAGACACTCAAATGAGGAAGCTGCATGCCATTTGCAGGAGACACGCAAATGAGGTAGATGCATGCCATTTGCAGTAGACAGGCAAATGAGGAAGATGCATGCCAGTAGCAGGTGACTCGCAAATGAGGAAGATGCATGCCATTTGCAGGAGCCACGCAAATGAGGAAGAGACATTCCAGTAGCAGGAGACACGCAAATGAGGAAGATGCATGCCAGTAGCAGGACACACGCAAATGAGGAAGATGCTCGACAGTAGCTGGGGCAGGCAAATGAGGAATATGTATGCCGGTACCAGGAAACACGCAAATGAGGAAGATGCATGCCAGTAGCAGAAGACACGTAAATGAGGAAGATGCTCGACAGTAGCTGGGGCAGGCAAATGAGGAAGATGCTCGACAGTAGCTGGGGCAGGCAAATGAGGAAGATGTATGCCGGTACAAGGAGACACGCAAATTAGGAAGAGGCATGCCATTTGCAGGAGACACGCAAAGGAGAAAGAGGCATGCAAGTAGCAGGAGACTCGCAAATGAGGAAGATGCATGCCAGCAGCAGAAGACACGCAAATGATGAAGATGCATGCAAGTAGAAGGAGACAAGCAAATGAGGAAGATGCATGCCATTAGCAGGTGACACGCAAGTGAGGAAGATGCATGCCAGTAGCAGGAGACACGCAAATGAGGAAGATGGATGCCAGTTGCAGGAGACACGCAGATGAGGAAGAGGCATGCCATTTGCAGGAGACACGCAATTGAGGAAAATGAATGCCAGTAGCAGGAAACACGCAAATGAGGAAGATGCACGCCAGTAGCAGGAGACATGCAAATGAGGAAGCTGCATGCCATATGCAGGAGCCACGCAAATGAGGAAGAGGCATGCCATTTCCAGGAGATACGCAAATGAGTAAGATGCATGCCATTTGCAGTAGACAGGCATATGAAGAAGATGCATGCCAGCAGCACGTGACTCGCAAATGAGGAAGATGCATGCCATTTGCAGGAGCCACGCAAATGAGGAAGAGACATGCCAATAGCAGAAGACACGCAAATGAGGAAGATGCTCGACAGTAGCTGGGGCAGGCAAATGAGGAATATGTATGTTGGTAACAGGAAACACGCAAATGAGGAAGATGAATGCCAGTAGCAGAAGACACGTAAATGATGAAGATGAATGCCAGTAGGAGGAGACAAGAAAATGAGGAAGATGCATGCTAGTAGCAGGAGAAAGGCAAATGAGGAAGATGCATGCCATTTGCAGGAGCCAGGAAAATGAGGAAGATGCATGCCATTTGCAGGAGACACGCAAAAGAGGAGGATTCATGAGATTTGCAGGAGCCACGCAAATGAGGAAAAGGCATACCATTTGCAGGAGACACGCAATTGAGGAAGATGCACGCAAGTAGCAGGAAACACGCAAATGAGGAAGATGAACGCCAGTAGCAGGAGACATGCAAATGAGGAAGCTGCATGCCATATGCAGGAGCCACGCAAATGAGGAAGAGGCATGCCATTTCCAGGAGATACGCAAATGAGTTAGATGCATGCCATTTGCAGTAGACAGGCATATGAGGAAGATGCACGCCAGTAGCAGGTGACTCGCAAATGAGGAAGATGCATGCCATTTGCAGGAGCCACGCAAATGAGGAAGAGACATGCCAGTAGCAGGAGACATGCAAATGAGGAAGATGCATGCCAATAGCAGAAGACACGCAAATGAGGAAGATGCTCGACAGTAGCTGGGGCAGGCAAATGAGGAATATGTATGTTGGTACCAGGAAACACGCAAATGAGGAAGATGCATGCCAGTAGCAGAAGACACGTAAATGATGAAGATGAATGCCAGTAGCAGTAGACAAGAAAATGAGGAAGATGCTTGCTAGTAGCAGGAGAAAGGCAAATGAGGAAGATGCATGCCATTTGCAGGAGCCATGCAAATGAGGAAGATGCATGCCATTTGCAGGAGACAGGCATATGAGGAAGATGCACGCCAGTAGCAGGTGACACGCAAATCAGGAAGAGGCATGCAATTTGCAGGAGCCATGCAAATGAGGAAGATGCATGCCAGTAGCAGGAGACAGGCAAATGAGGAAGATGCATGCCAATAGCAGGAGCCACGCCAATGAGGAAGATGCATGCCATTTGCAGGAGACACGCAAATGATGAAGATGAATGCGATTTGCAGGAGCCACGCAAATGAGGAAGAGGCATGCCATATGCAGGAGACAAGCAAGTGAGGAAGATGCATGCGAGTAGCAGGAGACAGGCAAATGAGGAAGATGCATTCCAATAGCAGGAGACACGCAAATCAGGAAGAGTCATGCCAGTAGCAGGAGACACGAAAATGAGTAGGTTGCATGCCAGTAGGAGGAGACAGGCAAATGAGGAAGATGCATGCCAATAGCAGGAGAGAACCAAATGAAAAAGATGCATGACAGTCGCAGGAGAAACGCAAATGAGGAAGATGCATGCCATTTGCAGGAGACACGCAATTGAAGAAAATGCATGCCATTTGCAGGTGACAGGCAAATGATGAAGATGTATACCAGTAGCAGGAAAAACGTAAATGTGGAAGATGCATTCCATTTGCAGGAGCCACGCAAATGAGGAAGAGGTATGCCATTTGCAGGAGACATGCAAATGAGGAAGATGCATGCCATTTGCAGGAGCCACTCAAAGGAGAAAGAGGCATGCCATTTGCAGGAGACACGCAAATAAGATAGATGCATGCCATTAGCAGGAGAGGCGCAAATGAGGAAGATGCATGCCATTTGCAGGAGACACGCAAATGAGGAAGATGCATGCCATTTGCAGGAGAAAGTCAAATGAGGAAGATGCATGCAACTGGCAGGAGACATGCAAATGAAGAAGATGCATGCAATTTGCAGGAGCCATGCAAATGAGGAAGAGACATTCCAGTAGCTGGAGAAACGCAAATGAGGAAGATGCATGCCAGTAGCAGGAGACACGCAAATGAGGAAGATGCTCGACAGTAGCTGGGGCAGGCAAATGAGGAAGATGTATGCCGGTACCAGGAGACACGCAAATCAGGAAGAGTCATGCCAGTAGCAGGAGACACGAAAATGAGTAAGTTGCATGCCAGTAGGAGGAGACTGGCAAATGAGGAAGATGCATGCCAATAGCAGGAGAGAACCAAATGAAAAAGATGCATGACAGTCGCAGGAGACACGCAAATGAGGAAGATGCTCGACAGTAGCTGGGGCAGGCAAATGAGGAAGAAATATGCCGGTACAAGGAGACACGCAAATTAGGAAGAGGCATGCCATTTGCAGGAGACACGCAAAGGAGAAAGAGGCATGCAAGTAGCAGGATACAAGCAAATGAGGAAGATGCATGCCATTAGCAGGAGACACGCAAGTGAGGAAGATGCATGCCAGTAGGAGGAGACTCGCAAATGAGGAAGATGCATGCCAGCAGCAGAAGACACGCAAATGATGAAGATGCATGCAAGTAGAAGGAGACAAGCAAATGAGGAAGATGCATGCCATTAGCAGGAGACACGCAAGTGAGGAAGATGCATGCCAGTAGCAGGAGACACGCAAATGAGGAAGATGGATGCCAGTTGCAGGAGGCACGCAAATGAGGAAGATGCATGCCATTTGCAGGAGACACGCAATTGAGGAAAATGAATGCTAGTAGCAGGAAACACGCAAATGAGGAAGATGAACGCCAGTAGCAGGAGACATGCAAATGAGGAAGCTGCATGCCATATGCAGGAGCCACGCAAATGAGGAAGAGGCATGCCATTTCCAGGAGATACGTAAATGAGTAAGATGCATGCCATTTGCAGTAGACAGGCATATGAGGAAGATGCATGCCAGTAGCAGATGACTCACAAATGAGGAAGATGCATGCCATTTGCAGGAGCCACGCAAATGAGGAAGAGACATGCCAGTAGCAGGAGACATGCAAATGAGGAAGATGCATGCCAATAGCAGAAGACACGCAAATGAGGAAGATTCTCGACAGTAGCTGGGGCAGGCAAATGAGGAATATGTATGTTGGTACCAGGAAACACGCAAATGAGGAAGATGCATGCCATTTGCAGGAGCCACACAAATGAAGATGATGCATGCCAGTAGAGGGAGATACGCAAATGAGAAAGAGGCAAGCCAGTAGCAGGTGACACGCAAATCAGGAAGAGGAATGCCATTTGCAGGAGCCATGCAAATGAGGAAGATGCATGCCAGTAGCAGGAGACAGGCAAATGAGGAAGATGCATGCCATTTGCAGGAGCCACGCAAATGAGGAAGATGCATGCCATTTGCAGGAGACACGCAAATGAGGAAGATGCATGCGATTTGCAGGAGCCACGCAAATGAGGAAGAGGCATGCCATTTGCAGGAGACAAGCAAGTGAGGAAGATGCATGCGAGTATCAAGAGACAGGCAAATGAGGAAGATGCATTCCAGTAGCAGGAGACACGCAAATCAGGAAGAGTCATGCCAGTAGCAGGAGACACAAAAATGAGGAAGATGCATGCCAGTAGGAGGAGACTGTCAAATGAGGAAGATGCATGCCAATAGCAGGAGAGAACGAAATTAAAAAGATGCATGACAGTCGCAGGAAAAACGCAAATGAGGAAGATGCATGCCATTTGCAGGAGACACGCAATTGACGAAAATGCATGCCATTTGCAGGTGACAGGCAAATGATGAAGATGTATACCAGTAGCAGGAAAAACGTAAATGTGGAAGATGCATTCCATTTGCAGGAGCCACGCAAATGAGGAAGAGGTATGCCATTTGCAGGAGACATGCAAATGAGGAAGATGCATGCCATTTGCAGGAGCCACGCAAAGGAGAAAGAGGCATGCCATTTGCAGGAGACACGCAAATAGGATAGATGCATGCCATTAGCAGGAGAGGCGCAAATGAGGAAGATGCATGCCATTTGCAGGAGACACGCAAATGAGGAAGATGCATGCCATTTGCAGGAGAAAGTCAAATGAGGAAGATGCATGCAACTGGCAGGAGACATGCAAATGAAGAAGATGCATGCAATTTGCAGGAGCCATGCAAATGAGGAAGAGACATTCCAGTGGCTGGAGACACGCAAATGAGGAAGATGCATGCCAGTAGCAGGAGACACGCAAATGAGGAAGATGCTCGACAGTAGCTGGGGCAGGCAAATGAGGAAGATGTATGCCGGTACCAGGAGACACGCAAATCAGGAAGAGTCATGCCAGTAGCAGGAGACACGAAAATGAGTAAGTTGCATGCCAGTAGGAGGAGACTGGCAAATGAGGAAGATGCATGCCAATAGCAGGAGAGAACCAAATGAAAAAGATGCATGACAGTCGCAGGAGACACGCAAATGAGGAAGATGCTCGACAGTAGCTGGGGCAGGCAAATGAGGAAGAAATATGCCGGTACAAGGAGACACGCAAATTAGGAAGAGGCATGCCATTTGCAGGAGACACGCAATGGAGAAAGAGGCATGCAAGTAGCAGGATACAAGCAAATGAGGAAGATGCATGCCATTAGCAGGAGACACGCAAGTGAGGAAGATGCATGCCAGTAGCAGGAGACTCGCAAATGAGGAAGATGCATGCCAGCAGCAGAAGACAAGCAAATGATGAAGATGCATGCAAGTAGAAGGAGACAAGCAAATGAGGAAGATGCATGCCATTAGCAGGAGACACGCAAGTGAGGAAGATGCATGCCAGTAGCAGGAGACACGCAAATGAGGAAGATGGATGCCAGTTGCAGGAGACACCCAAATGAGGAAGGTGCATGCCATTTGCAGGAGACACGCAATTGAGGAAAATGAATGCCAGTAGCAGGAAACACGCAAATGAGGAAGATGAACGCCAGTAGCAGGAGACAAGCAAATGAGGAAGCTGCATGCCATATGCAGGAGCCACGCAAATGAGGAAGAGGCATTCCATTTCCAGGAGATACATAAATGAGTAAGATGCATGCCATTTGCAGTAGACAGGTATATGAGGAAGATGCATGCCAGTAGCAGGTGACTCGCAAATGAGGAAGATGCATGCCATTTGCAGGAGCCACGCAAATGAGGAAGAGACATGCCAGTAGCAGGAGACATGCAAATGAGGAAGATGCTCGACAGTAGCTGGGGCAGGCAAATGAGGAATATGTATGTTGGTACCAGGAAACACGCAAATGAGGAAGATGCATGCCATTTGCAGGAGCCACACAAATGAAGATGATGCATGCCAGTAGAGGGAGATACGCAAATGAGCGAGAGGCAAGCCAGTAGCAGGTGACACGCAAATCAGGAAGAGGAATGCCATTTGCAGGAGCCATGCAAATGAGGAAGATGCATGCCAGTAGCAGGAGACAGGCAAATGAGGAAGATGCATGCCATTTGCAGGAGCCACGCAAATGAGGAAGATGCATGCCATTTGCAGGAGACACGCAAATGAGGAAGATGCATGCGATTTGCAGGAGCCACGCAAATGAGGAAGAGGCATGCCATTTGCAGGAGACAAGCAAGTGAGGAAGATGCATGCGAGTAGCAAGAGACAGGCAAATGAGGAAGATGCATTCCAGTAGCAGGAGACACGCAAATCAGGAAGAGTCATGCCAGTAGCAGGAGACACAAAAATGAGGAAGATGCATGCCAGTAGGAGGAGACTGGCAAATGAGGAAGATGCATGCCAATAGCAGGAGAGAACGAAATGAAAAAGATGCATGACAGTCGCAGGAAAAATGCAAATGAGGAAGATGCATGCCATTTGCAGGAGACACGCAATTGACGAAAATGCATGCCATTTGCAGGTGACAGGCAAATGATGAAGATGTATACCAGTAGCAGGAAAAACGTAAATGTGGAAGATGCATTCCATTTGCAGGAGCCACGCAAATGAGGAAGAGGTATGCCATTTGCAGGAGACATGCAAATGAGGAAGATGCATGCCATTTGCAGGAGCCACGCAAAGGAGAAAGAGGCATGCCATTTGCAGGAGACACGCAAATAAGATAGATGCATGCCATTAGCAGGAGACACGCAAAAGAGAAAGAGGCATGCCATTTGCAGGAGACACGCAAATGAGATAGATGCATGCCATTAGCAGGAGAGGCGCAAATGAGGAAGATGCATGCCATTTGCAGGAGACACTCAAATGAGGAAGATGCATGCCATTTGCAGGAGAAAGTCAAATGAGGAAGATGCATGCAACTGGAAGGAGACATGCAAATGAGGAAGATGCATGCCATTTGCAGGAGCCACTCAAATTAGGAAGAGGCATGCCATTTGCTGGAGCCACGCAAATGAGAAAGATGCATGCCATTTGCAGGAGACACGCAAATTAGGAAGATGCATGCCATTTGCAGGAGACACGCAATTGAGGAAAATGCATGCCATTTGCAGGTGACAGGCAAATGATGAAGATGTATACCAGTAGCAGGAAAAACGCAAATGTGGAAGATGCATTCCATTTGCAGGAGCCACGCAAATGAGGAAAAGGTATGCCATTTGCAGGAGACATGCAAATGAGGAAGATGCATGCCATTTGCAGGAGAAAGTCAAATGAGGAAGATGCATGCAACTAGCAGAAGACACGCAAATGAGGAAGATGCTCGACAGTAGCTGGGGCAGGCAAATGAGGAATATGTATGTTGGTACCAGGAAACACGCAAATGAGGAAGATGCATGCCAGTAGCAGAAGACACGTAAATGATGAAGATGAATGCCAGTAGCAGGAGACAAGAAAATGAGGAAGATGCATGCTAGTAGCAGGAGAAAGGCAAATGAGGAAGATGCATGCCATTTGCAGGAGCCATGCAAATGAGGAAGATGCATGCCATTTGCAGGAGCCACGCAAATGAGGAAGATGCATGTAATTTGCAGGAGCCACGCAAATGAGGAAGAGGCATGCCATTTGCAGGAGACAAGCAAGTGAGGAAGATGCATGCGAGTAGCAGGAGACAGGCAAATGAGGAAGATGCATGCCATTTAGAGGAGCCACACAAATGAAGATGATGCATGCCAGTAGAACGAGATACGCAAATGAGCAAGAGGCATGCCAGTAGCAGGTGACACGCAAATCAGGAAGAGGCATGCCATTTGCAGGAGCCACGCAAATGAGGAAGATGCATGCGATTTGCAGGAGCCACGCAAATGAGGAAGAGGCATGCCATTTGCAGGAGACAAGCAAGTGAGGAAGATGCATGCGAGTAGCAGGAGACAGGCAAATGAGGAAGATGCATTCCAGTAGCAGGAGACACGCAAATCAGGAAGAGTCATGCCAGTAGCAGGAGACATGAAAATGAGTAAGTTGCATGCCAGAAGGAGGAGACTGGCAAATGAGGAAGATGCATGCCAATAGCAGGAGACAACCAAATGAAAAAGATGCATGACAGTCGCAGGAGAAACGCAAATGAGGAAGATGCATGCCATTTGCAGGAGACACGCAATTGAAGAAAATGCATGCCATTTGCAGGTGACAGGCAAATGATGAAGATGTATACCAGTAGCAGGAGAAACGTAAATGTGGAAGATGCATTCCATTTGCAGGAGCCACGCAAATGAGGAAGAGGTATGCCATTTGCAGGAGACATGCAAATGAGGAAGATGCATGCCATTTGCAGGAGCCACGCAAATTAGGAAGAGGCATGCCATTTGCTGGAGCCACGCAAATGAGAAAGATGCATGCCATTTGCAGGAGACACGAAAAGGAGAAAGAGGCATGCCATTTGCAGGAGACACGCAAATGAGATAGATGCATGCCAAAAGCAGGAGAGGTGCAAATGAGGAAGATGCATGCCAGTAGCAGGACACACGCAAATGAGGAAGATGCTCGACAGTAGCTGGGGCAGGCAAATAAGGATGATGTATGCCGGTACCAGGAGACACGCAAATTAGGAAGAGGCATGCCATTTGCAGTAGTCACGCAAATGAGAAAGATGCATGCCATTTGCAGGAGACACGCAAAGGAGAAAGAGGAATGCCATTTGCAAGAGACACTCAAATGAGGAAGATGCATGCCATTTGCAGGAGACACGCAAATGAGGAAGATGCATGCCATTTGCAGTAGACAGGCAAATGAGGAAGATGCATGCCAGTTGCAGGAGACACACAAATGAGGAAGATGCTCGACAGTAGCTGGGGCAGGCAAATGAGGAATATGTATGCCGGTACCAGGAAACACGCAAATGAGGAAGATGCATGCCAGTAGCAGAAGACACGTAAATGATGAAGATGAATGCCAGTAGCAGGAGACAAGGAAATGAGGAAGATACATTCTAGTAGCAGGAATCACGCAAATGTGGAAGATACATGCCATTTGCAGGAGCCACACAAATGAAGATGATGCATGCCAGTAGGAGGAGACACGCAAATGAGGAAGATGCTCGACAGTAGCTGGGGCAGGCAAATGAGGAAGATGTATGCCGGTACAAGGAGACACGCAAATTAGGAAGAGGCATGCCATTTGCAGGAGACATGCAAATGAGGAAGATGCATGCCATTTGCAGGAGCCACGCAAATTAGGAAGAGGCATGCCATTTGCTGGAGCCACGCAAATGAGAAAGATGCATGCCATTTGCAGGAGACACACAAAGGAGAAAGAGGCATGCCATTTGCAGGAGACACGCAATTGAAGAAAATGAATGCCATTTGAAGGTGACAGGCAAATGATGAAGATGTATACCAGTAGCAGGAAAAACGTAAATGTGGAAGATGCATTCCATTTGCAGGAGCCACGCAAATGAGGAAGAGGTATGCAATTTGCAGGAGACATGCAAATGAGGAAGATGCATGCCATTTGCAGGAGCCACGCAAATTAGGAAGAGGCATGCCATTTGCTGGAGCCACGCAAATGAGAAAGATGCATGCCATTTGCAGGAGACACGCAAATGAGGAAGATGCATGCCATTTGCAGGTGACACGCAATTGAGGAAAATGCATGCCATTTGCAGGTGACAGGCAAATGATGAAGATGTATACCAGTAGCAGGAAAAACGCAAATGTGGAAGATGCATTCCATTTGCAGGAGCCACGCAAATGAGGAAGAGGTATGCCATTTGCAGGAGACATGCAAATGAGGAAGATGCATGCCATTTGCAAGAGACACGCAAAGGAGAAAGAGGCATGCCATTTGCAGGAGACACGCAAATGAGATAGATTCATGCCAATAGCAGGAGAGGAGCAAATGAGGAAGATGCAAGCCATTTGCAGGAGACACGCAAATGAGGAAGATACATGCCATTTGCAGGAGAAAGTCAAATGAGGAAGATGCATGCAACTAGCAGAAGACACGCAAATGAGGAAGATGCTCGACAGTAGCTGGGGCAGGCAAATGAGGAATATGTATGTTGGTACCAGGAAACACGCAAATGAGGAAGATGCATGCCAGTAGCAGAAGACACGTAAATGATGAAGATGAATGCCAGTAGCAGGAGACAAGAAAATGAGGAAGATGCATGCTAGTAGCAGGAGAAAGGCAAATGAGGAAGATGCAGGCCAATAGCAGGAGAGAACCAAATGAAAAAGATGCATGACAGTCGCAGGAGACACGCATATGAGGAAGATGCTCGACAGTAGCTGGGGCAGGCAAATGAGGAAGAAATATGCCGGTACAAGGAGACACGCAAATTAGGAAGAGGCATGCCATTTGCAGGAGACACGCAAAGGAGAAAGAGGCATGCAAGTAGCAGGATACAAGCAAATGAGGAAGATGCATGCCATTAGCAGGAGACACGCAAGTGAGGAAGATGCATGCCAGTAGCAGGAGACTCGCAAATGAGGAAGATGCATGCCAGTAGCAGAAGACACGTAAATGATGAAGATGAATGCCAGTAGCAGGAGACAAGAAAATGAGGAAGATGCATGCTAGTAGCAGGAGAAAGGCAAATGAGGAAGATGCATGCCATTTGCAGGAGCCATGCAAATGAGGAAGATGCATGCCATTTGCAGGAGACACGCAAATGAGGAAGATGCATGAGATTTGCAGGAGCCACGCAAATGAGGAAGAGGCATACCATTTGCAGGAGACAAGCAAGTGAGGAAGATGCATGCTAGTAGCAGGAGACAGGCAAATGAGGAAGATGCATGCCATTTGGAGGAGCCACACAAATGAAGATGATGCATGCCAGTAGAACGAGATACGCAAATGAGCAAGAGGCATGCCAGTAGCAGGTGACACGCAAATCAGGAAGAGGCATGCCACTTGCAGGAGCCACGCAAATGAGGAAGATGCATGCGATTTGCAGGAGCCACGCAAATGAGGAAGAGGCATGCCATTTGCAGGAGACAAGCAAGTGAGGAAGATGCATGCGAGTAGCAGGAGACAGGCAAATGAGGAAGATGCATTCCAGTAGCAGGAGACACGCAAATCAGGAAGAGTCGTGCCAGTAGCAGGAGACACGAAAATGAGTAAGTTGCATGCCAGTAGGAGGAGACTGGCAAATGAGGAAGATGCATGCCAATAGCAGGAGACAACCAAATGAAAAAGATGCATGACAGTCGCAGGAGAAACGCAAATGAGGAAGATGCATGCCATTTGCAGGAGACACGCAATTGAAGAAAATGCATGCCATTTGCAGGTGACAGGCAAATGATGAAGATGTATACCAGTAGCAGGAGAAACGTAAATGTGGAAGATGCATTCCATTTGCAGGAGCCACGCAAATGAGTTAGAGGTATGCCATTTGCAGGAGACATGCAAATGAGGAAGATGCATGCCATTTGCAGGAGCCACGCAAATTAGGAAGAGGCATGCCATTTGCTGGAGCCACGCAAATGAGAAAAATGCATGCCATTTGCAGGAGACACGCAAAGGAGAAAGAGGCATGCCATTTGCAGGAGACACGCAAATGAGATAGATGCATGCCATTAGCAGGAGAGGCGCAAATGAGGAAGATGCATGCCATTTGCAGGAGACACGCAAATGAGGAAGATGCATGCCATTTGCAGGAGAAAGTCAAATGAGGAAGATGCATGCAACTGGAAGGAGACATGCAAATGAAGAAGATGCATGCAATTTGCAGGAGTCACGCAAATGAGGAAGAGACATTCCAGTAGCAGGAGACACGCAAATGAGGAAGAAGCATGCCAGTAGCACGACACACGCAAATGAGGAAGATGCTCGACAGTAGCTGGGGCAGGCAAATGAGGAAGATGTATGCCGGTACCAGGAGACACGCAAATTAGGAAGAGGCATGCCATTGGCAGGAGCCACGCAAATGAGAAAGATGCATGCCATTTGCAGCAGACACGCAAAAGAGAAACAGGAATGCCATTTGCAAGAGACACTCAAATGAGGAAGATGCATGCCATTTGCAGGAGACACGCAAATGAGGAAGATGCATGCCATTTGCAGTAGACAGGCAAATGAGGAAGATGCATGCCAGTAGCAGGTGACTCGCAAATGAGGAAGATGCATGCCATTTGCAGGAGCCACGCAAATGAGGAAGAGACATTCCAGTAGCAGGAGACACGCAAATGAGGATGATGCATGCCAGTAGCAGGACACACGCAAATGAGGAAGATGCTCGACAGTAGCTGGGGCAGGCAAATGAGGAATATGTATGCCGGTACCAGGAAACACGCAAATGAGGAAGATGCATGCCAGTAGCAGAAGACACGTAAATGAGGAAGATGCTCGACAGTAGCTGGGGCAGGCAAATGAGGAAGATGCTCGACAGTAGCTGGGGCAGGCAAATGAGGAAGATGTATGCCGGTACAAGGAGACACGCAAATTAGGAAGAGGCATGCCATTTGCAGGAGACACGCAAAGGAGAAAGAGGCATGCAAGTAGCAGGAGACTCGCAAATGAGGAAGATGCATGCCAGCAGCAGAAGACACGCAAATGATGAAGATGCATGCAAGTAGAAGGAGACAAGCAAATGAGGAAGATGCATGCCATTAGCAGGTGACACGCAAGTGAGGAAGATGCATGCCAGTAGCAGGAGACACGCAAATGAGGAAGATGGATGCCAGTTGCAGGAGACACGCAAATGAGGAAGATGCATGCCATTTGCAGGAGACACGCAATTGAGGAAAATGAATGCCAGTAGCAGGAAACACGCAAATGAGGAAGATGCACGCCAGTAGCAGGAGACATGCAAATGAGGAAGCTGCATGCCATATGCAGGAGCCACGCAAATGAGGAAGAGGCATGCCATTTCCAGGAGATACGCAAATGAGTAAGATGCATGCCATTTGCAGTAGACAGGCATATGAAGAAGATGCATGCCAGTAGCACGTGACTCGCAAATGAGGAAGATGCATGCCATTTGCAGGAGCCACGCAAATGAGGAAGAGACATGCCAATAGCAGAAGACACGCAAATGAGGAAGATGCTCGACAGTAGCTGGGGCAGGCAAATGAGGAATATGTATGTTGGTACCAGGAAACACGCAAATGAGGAAGATGAATGCCAGTAGCAGAAGACACGTAAATGATGAAGATGAATGCCAGTAGGAGGAGACAAGAAAATGAGGAAGATGCATGCTAGTAGCAGGAGAAAGGCAAATGAGGAAGATGCATGCCATTTGCAGGAGCCAGGCAAATGAGGAAGATGCATGCCATTTGCAGGAGACACGCAAAAGAGGAAGATTCATGAGATTTGCAGGAGCCACGCAAATGAGGAAAAGGCATACCATTTGCAGGAGACACGCAATTGAGGAAGATGCACGCAAGTAGCAGGAAACACGCAAATGAGGAAGATGAACGCCAGTAGCAGGAGACATGCAAATGAGGAAGCTGCATGCCATATGCAGGAGCCACGCAAATGAGGAAGAGGCATGCCATTTCCAGGAGATACGCAAATGAGTAAGATACATGCCATTTGCAGTAGACAGGAATATGAGGAAGATGCACGCCAGTAGCAGGTGACTCGCAAATGAGGAAGATGCATGCCATTTGCAGGAGCCACGCAAATGAGGAAGAGACATGCCAGTAGCAGGAGACATGCAAATGAGGAAGATGCATGCCAATAGCAGAAGACACGCAAATGAGGAAGATGCTCGACAGTAGCTGGGGCAGGCAAATGAGGAATATGTATGTTGGTACCAGGAAACACGCAAATGAGGAAGATGCATGCCAGTAGCAGAAGACACGTAAATGATGAAGATGAATGCCAGTAGCAGTAGACAAGAAAATGAGGAAGATGCTTGCTAGTAGCAGGAGAAAGGCAAATGAGGAAGATGCATGCCATTTGCAGGAGCCATGCAAATGAGGAAGATGCATGATATTTGCAGGAGCCACGCAAATGAGGAAGAGGCATACCATTTGCAGGAGCCAAACAAATGAAGATGATGCATGCCAGTAGAAGGAGATACGCAAATGAGCAAGAGGCAAGCCAGTAGCAGGTGACACGCAAATCAGGAAGAGGCATGCAATTTGCAGGAGCCATGCAAATGAGGAAGATGCATGCCAGTAGCAGGAGACAGGCAAATGAGGAAGATGCATGCCATTTGCAGGAGCCACGCCAATGAGGAAGATGCATGCCATTTGCAGGAGACACGCAAATGATGAAGATGAATGCGATTTGCAGGAGCCACGCAAATGAGGAAGAGGCATGCCATATGCAGGAGACAAGCAAGTGAGGAAGATGCATGCGAGTAGCAGGAGACAGGCAAATGAGGAAGATGCATTCCAATAGCAGGAGACACGCAAATCAGGAAGAGTCATGCCAGTAGCAGGAGACACGAAAATGAGTAAGTTGCATGCCAGTAGGAGGAGACAGGCAAATGAGGAAGATGCATGCCAATAGCAGGAGAGAACCAAATGAAAAAGATGCATGACAGTCGCAGGAGAAACGCAAATGAGGAAGATGCATGCCATTTGCAGGAGACACGCAATTGAAGAAAATGCATGCCATTTGCAGGTGACAGGCAAATGAGGAAGATGCATGCCATTTGCAGTAGACAGGCAAATGAGGAAGATGCATGCCAGTAGCAGGTGACTCGCAAATGAGGAAGATGCATGCCATTTGCAGGAGCCACGCAAATGAGGAAGAGACATTCCAGTAGCAGGAGACACGCAAATGAGGAAGATGCATGCCAGTAGCAGGACACACGCAAATGAGGAAGATGCTCGACAGTAGCTGGGGCAGGCAAATGAGGAATATGTATGCCGGTACCAGGAAACACGCAAATGAGGAAGATGCATGCCAGTAGCAGAAGACACGTAAATGAGGAAGATGCTCGACAGTAGCTGGGGCAGGCAAATGAGGAAGATGCTCGACAGTAGCTGGGGCAGGCAAATGAGGAAGATGTATGCCGGTACAAGGAGACACGCAAATTAGGAAGAGGCATGCCATTTGCAGGAGACACGCAAAGGAGAAAGAGGCATGCAAGTAGCAGGAGACTCGCAAATGAGGAAGATGCATGCCAGCAGCAGAAGACACGCAAATGATGAAGATGCATGCAAGTAGAAGGAGACAAGCAAATGAGGAAGATGCATGCCATTAGCAGGTGACACGCAAGTGAGGAAGATGCATGCCAGTAGCAGGAGACACGCAAATGAGGAAGATGGATGCCAGTTGCAGGAGACACGCAAATGAGGAAGATGCATGCCATTTGCAGGAGACACGCAATTGAGGAAAATGAATGCCAGTAGCAGGAAACACGCAAATGAGGAAGATGCACGCCAGTAGCAGGAGACATGCAAATGAGGAAGCTGCATGCCATATGCAGGAGCCACGCAAATGAGGAAGAGGCATGCCATTTCCAGGAGATACGCAAATGAGTAAGATGCATGCCATTTGCAGTAGACAGGCATATGAAGAAGATGCATGCCAGTAGCACGTGACTCGCAAATGAGGAAGATGCATGCCATTTGCAGGAGCCACGCAAATGAGGAAGAGACATGCCAATAGCAGAAGACACGCAAATGAGGAAGATGCTCGACAGTAGCTGGGGCAGGCAAATGAGGAATATGTATGTTGGTACCAGGAAACACGCAAATGAGGAAGATGAATGCCAGTAGCAGAAGACACGTAAATGATGAAGATGAATGCCAGTAGGAGGAGACAAGAAAATGAGGAAGATGCATGCTAGTAGCAGGAGAAAGGCAAATGAGGAAGATGCATGCCATTTGCAGGAGCCAGGCAAATGAGGAAGATGCATGCCATTTGCAGGAGACACGCAAAAGAGGAAGATTCATGAGATTTGCAGGAGCCACGCAAATGAGGAAAAGGCATACCATTTGCAGGAGACACGCAATTGAGGAAGATGCACGCAAGTAGCAGGAAACACGCAAATGAGGAAGATGAACGCCAGTAGCAGGAGACATGCAAATGAGGAAGCTGCATGCCATATGCAGGAGCCACGCAAATGAGGAAGAGGCATGCCATTTCCAGGAGATACGCAAATGAGTAAGATGCATGCCATTTGCAGTAGACAGGAATATGAGGAAGATGCACGCCAGTAGCAGGTGACTCGCAAATGAGGAAGATGCATGCCATTTGCAGGAGCCACGCAAATGAGGAAGAGACATGCCAGTAGCAGGAGACATGCAAATGAGGAAGATGCATGCCAATAGCAGAAGACACGCAAATGAGGAAGATGCTCGACAGTAGCTGGGGCAGGCAAATGAGGAATATGTATGTTGGTACCAGGAAACACGCAAATGAGGAAGATGCATGCCAGTAGCAGAAGACACGTAAATGATGAAGATGAATGCCAGTAGCAGTAGACAAGAAAATGAGGAAGATGCTTGCTAGTAGCAGGAGAAAGGCAAATGAGGAAGATGCATGCCATTTGCAGGAGCCATGCAAATGAGGAAGATGCATGCCATTTGCAGGAGACACGCAAAAGAGGAAGATGCATGATATTTGCAGGAGCCACGCAAATGAGGAAGAGGCATACCATTTGCAGGAGCCAAACAAATGAAGATGATGCATGCCAGTAGAAGGAGATACGCAAATGAGCAAGAGGCAAGCCAGTAGCAGGTGACACGCAAATCAGGAAGAGGCATGCAATTTGCAGGAGCCATGCAAATGAGGAAGATGCATGCCAGTAGCAGGAGACAGGCAAATGAGGAAGATGCATGCCATTTGCAGGAGCCACGCCAATGAGGAAGATGCATGCCATTTGCAGGAGACACGCAAATGATGAAGATGAATGCGATTTGCAGGAGCCACGCAAATGAGGAAGAGGCATGCCATATGCAGGAGACAAGCAAGTGAGGAAGATGCATGCGAGTAGCAGGAGACAGGCAAATGAGGAAGATGCATTCCAATAGCAGGAGACACGCAAATCAGGAAGAGTCATGCCAGTAGCAGGAGACACGAAAATGAGTAAGTTGCATGCCAGTAGGAGGAGACAGGCAAATGAGGAAGATGCATGCCAATAGCAGGAGAGAACCAAATGAAAAAGATGCATGACAGTCGCAGGAGTAACGCAAATGAGGAAGATGCATGCCATTTGCAGGAGCCACGCAAATGAGGAAGATGCATGCCATTTGCAGGAGACACGCAAATGAGGAAGATGCATGCGATTTGCAGGAGCCACGCAAATGAGGAAGAGGCATGCCATTTGCAGGAGACAAGCAAGTGAGGAAGATGCATGCGAGTATCAAGAGACAGGCAAATGAGGAAGATGCATTCCAGTAGCAGGAGACACGCAAATCAGGAAGAGTCATGCCAGTAGCAGGAGACACAAAAATGAGGAAGATGCATGCCAGTAGGAGGAGACTGGCAAATGAGGAAAATGCATGCCAATAGCAGGAGAGAACCAAATGAAAAAGATGCATGACAGTCGCAGGAAAAACGCAAATGAGGAAGATGCATGCCATTTGCAGGAGACACGCAATTGACGAAAATGCATGCCATTTGCAGGTGACAGGCAAATGATGAAGATGTATACCAGTAGCAGGAAAAACGTAAATGTGGAAGATGCATTCCATTTGCAGGAGCCACTCAAATGAGGAAGAGGTATGCCATTTGCAGGAGACATGCAAATGAGGAAGATGCATGCCATTTGCAGGAGCCACGCAAAGGAGAAAGAGGCATGCCATTTGCAGGAGACACGCAAATAAGATAGATGCATGCCATTAGCAGGAGAGGCGCAAATGAGGAAGATGCATGCCATTTGCAGGAGACACGCAAATGAGGAAGATGCATGCCATTTGCAGGAGAAAGTCAAATGAGGAAGATGCATGCAACTGGCAGGAGACATGCAAATGAAGAAGATGCATGCAATTTGCAGGAGCCATGCAAATGAGGAAGAGACATTCCAGTGGCTGGAGACACGCAAATGAGGAAGATGCATGCCAGTAGCAGGAGACACGCAAATGAGGAAGATGCTCGACAGTAGCTGGGGCAGGCAAATGAGGAAGATGTATGCCGGTACCAGGAGACACGCAAATCAGGAAGAGTCATGCCAGTAGCAGGAGACACGAAAATGAGTAAGTTGCATGCCAGTAGGAGGAGACTGGCAAATGAGGAAGATGCATGCCAATAGCAGGAGAGAACCAAATGAAAAAGATGCATGACAGTCGCAGGAGACACGCAAATGAGGAAGATGCTCGACAGTAGCTGGGGCAGGCAAATGAGGAAGAAATATGCCGGTACAAGGAGACACGCAAATTAGGAAGAGGCATGCCATTTGCAGGAGACACGCAAAGGAGAAAGAGGCATGCAAGTAGCAGGATACAAGCAAATGAGGAAGATGCATGCCATTAGCAGGAGACACGCAAGTGAGGAAGATGCATGCCAGTAGCAGGAGACTCGCAAATGAGGAAGATGCATGCCAGCAGCAGAAGACAAGCAAATGATGAAGATGCATGCAAGTAGAAGGAGACAAGCAAATGAGGAAGATGCATGCCATTAGCAGGAGACACGCAAGTGAGGAAGATGCATGCCAGTAGCAGGAGACACGCAAATGAGGAAGATGGATGCCAGTTGCAGGAGACACGCAAATGAGGAAGGTGCATGCCATTTGCAGGAGACACGCAATTGAGGAAAATGAATGCCAGTAGCAGGAAACACGCAAATGAGGAAGATGAACGCCAGTAGCAGGAGACAAGCAAATGAGGAAGCTGCATGCCATATGCAGGAGCCACGCAAATGAGGAAGAGGCATTCCATTTCCAGGAGATACGTAAATGAGTAAGATGCATGCCATTTGCAGTAGACAGGCATATGAGGAAGATGCATGCCAGTAGCAGGTGACTCGCAAATGAGGAAGATGCATGCCATTTGCAGGAGCCACGCAGATGAGGAAGAGACATGCCAGTAGCAGGAGACATGCAAATGAGGAAGATGCTCGACAGTAGCTGGGGCAGGCAAATGAGGAATATGTATGTTGGTACCAGGAAACACGCAAATGAGGAAGATGCATGCCATTTGCAGGAGCCACACAAATGAAGATGATGCATGCCAGTAGAGGGAGATACGCAAATGAGCAAGAGGCAAGCCAGTAGCAGGTGACACGCAAATCAGGAAGAGGAATGCCATTTGCAGGAGCCATGCAAATGAGGAAGATGCATGCCAGTAGCAGGAGACAGGCAAATGAGGAAGATGCATGCCATTTGCAGGAGCCACGCAAATGAGGAAGATGCATGCCATTTGCAGGAGACACGCAAATGAGGAAGATGCATGCGATTTGCAGGAGCCACGCAAATGAGGAAGAGGCATGCCATTTGCAGGAGACAAGCAAGTGAGGAAGATGCATGCGAGTAGCAAGAGACAGGCAAATGAGGAAGATGCATTCCAGTAGCAGGAGACACGCAAATCAGGAAGAGTCATGCCAGTAGCAGGAGACACAAAAATGAGGAAGATGCATGCCAGTAGGAGGAGACTGGCAAATGAGGAAGATGCATGCCAATAGCAGGAGAGAACGAAATGAAAAAGATGCATGACAGTCGCAGGAAAAACGCAAATGAGGAAGATGCATGCCATTTGCAGGAGCCACGCAAATGAGGAAGAGACATGCCAGTAGCAGGAGACATGCAAATGAGGAAGATGCATGCCAATAGCAGAAGACACGCAAATGAGGAAGATGCTCGACAGTAGCTGGGGCAGGCAAATGAGGAATATGTATGTTGGTACCAGGAAACACGCAAATGAGGAAGATGCATGCCAGTAGCAGAAGACACGTAAATGATGAAGATGAATGCCAGTAGCAGTAGACAAGAAAATGAGGAAGATGCTTGCTAGTAGCAGGAGAAAGGCAAATGAGGAAGATGCATGCCATTTGCAGGAGCCATGCAAATGAGGAAGATGCATGCCATTTGCAGGAGACACACAAAAGAGGAAGATGCATGATATTTGCAGGAGCCACGCAAATGAGGAAGAGGCATACCATTTGCAGGAGCCAAACAAATGAAGATGATGCATGCCAGTAGAAGGAGATACGCAAATGAGCAAGAGGCAAGCCAGTAGCAGGTGACACGCAAATCAGGAAGAGGCATGCAATTTGCAGGAGCCATGCAAATGAGGAAGATGCATGCCAGTAGCAGGAGACAGGCAAATGAGGAAGATGCATGCCATTTGCAGGAGCCACGCCAATGAGGAAGATGCATGCCATTTGCAGGAGACACGCAAATGATGAAGATGAATGCGATTTGCAGGAGCCACGCAAATGAGGAAGAGGCATGCCATATGCAGGAGACAAGCAAGTGAGGAAGATGCATGCGAGTAGCAGGAGACAGGCAAATGAGGAAGATGCATTCCAATAGCAGGAGACACGCAAATCAGGAAGAGTCATGCCAGTAGCAGGAGACACGAAAATGAGTAAGTTGCATGCCAGTAGGAGGAGACAGGCAAATGAGGAAGATGCATGCCAATAGCAGGAGAGAACCAAAAGAAAAAGATGCATGACAGTCGCAGGAGTAACGCAAATGAGGAAGATGCATGCCATTTGCAGGAGCCACGCAAATGAGGAAGATGCATGCCATTTGCAGGAGACACGCAAATGAGGAAGATGCATGCGATTTGCAGGAGCCACGCAAATGAGGAAGAGGCATGCCATTTGCAGGAGACAAGCAAGTGAGGAAGATGCATGCGAGTATCAAGAGACAGGCAAATGAGGAAGATGCATTCCAGTAGCAGGAGACACGCAAATCAGGAAGAGTCATGCCAGTAGCAGGAGACACAAAAATGAGGAAGATGCATGCCAGTAGGAGGAGACTGGCAAATGAGGAAGATGCATGCCAATAGCAGGAGAGAACCAAATGAAAAAGATGCATGACAGTCGCAGGAAAAACGCAAATGAGGAAGATGCATGCCATTTGCAGGAGACACGCAATTGACGAAAATGCATGCCATTTGCAGGTGACAGGCAAATGATGAAGATGTATACCAGTAGCAGGAAAAACGTAAATGTGGAAGATGCATTCCATTTGCAGGAGTCACTCAAATGAGGAAGAGGTATGCCATTTGCAGGAGACATGCAAATGAGGAAGATGCATGCCATTTGCAGGAGCCACGCAAAGGAGAAAGAGGCATGCCATTTGCAGGAGACACGCAAATAAGATAGATGCATGCCATTAGCAGGAGAGGCGCAAATGAGGAAGATGCATGCCATTTGCAGGAGACACGCAAATGAGGAAGATGCATGCCATTTGCAGGAGAAAGTCAAATGAGGAAGATGCATGCAACTGGCAGGAGACATGCAAATGAAGAAGATGCATGCAATTTGCAGGAGCCATGCAAATGAGGAAGAGACATTCCAGTGGCTGGAGACACGCAAATGAGGAAGATGCATGCCAGTAGCAGGAGACACGCAAATGAGGAAGATGCTCGACAGTAGCTGGGGCAGGCAAATGAGGAAGATGTATGCCGGTACCAGGAGACACGCAAATCAGGAAGAGTCATGCCAGTAGCAGGAGACACGAAAATGAGTAAGTTGCATGCCAGTAGGAGGAGACTGGCAAATGAGGAAGATGCATGCCAATAGCAGGAGAGAACCAAATGAAAAAGATGCATGACAGTCGCAGGAGACACGCAAATGAGGAAGATGCTCGACAGTAGCTGGGGCAGGCAAATGAGGAAGAAATATGCCGGTACAAGGAGACACGCAAATTAGGAAGAGGCATGCCATTTGCAGGAGACACGCAAAGGAGAAAGATGCATGCCAGTAGCAGGAGACTCGCAAATGAGGAAGATGCATGCCAGCAGCAGAAGACAAGCAAATGATGAAGATGCATGCAAGTAGAAGGAGACAAGCAAATGAGGAAGATGCATGCCATTAGCAGGAGACACGCAAGTGAGGAAGATGCATGCCAGTAGCAGGAGACACGCAAATGAGGAAGATGGATGCCAGTTGCAGGAGACACGCAAATGAGGAAGGTGCATGCCATTTGCAGGAGACACGCAATTGAGGAAAATGAATGCCAGTAGCAGGAAACACGCAAATGAGGAAGATGAACGCCAGTAGCAGGAGACAAGCAAATGAGGAAGCTGCATGCCTTATGCAGGAGCCACGCAAATGAGGAAGAGGCATTCCATTTCCAGGAGATACGTAAATGAGTAAGATGCATGCCATTTGCAGTAGACAGGCATATGAGGAAGATGCATGCCAGTAGCAGGTGACTCGCAAATGAGGAAGATGCATGCCATTTGCAGGAGCCACGCAGATGAGGAAGAGACATGCCAGTAGCAGGAGACATGCAAATGAGGAAGATGCTCGACAGTAGCTGGGGCAGGCAAATGAGGAATATGTATGTTGGTACCAGGAAACACGCAAATGAGGAAGATGCATGCCATTTGCAGGAGCCACACAAATGAAGATGATGCATGCCAGTAGAGGGAGATACGCAAATGAGCAAGAGGCAAGCCAGTAGCAGGTGACACGCAAATCAGGAAGAGGAATGCCATTTGCAGGAGCCATGCAAATGAGGAAGATGCATGCCAGTAGCAGGAGACAGGCAAATGAGGAAGATGCATGCCATTTGCAGGAGCCACGCAAATGAGGAAGATGCATGCCATTTGCAGGAGACACGCAAATGAGGAAGATGCATGCGATTTGCAGGAGCCACGCAAATGAGGAAGAGGCATGCCATTTGCAGGAGACAAGCAAGTGAGGAAGATGCATGCGAGTAGCAAGAGACAGGCAAATGAGGAAGATGCATTCCAGTAGCAGGAGACACGCAAATCAGGAAGAGTCATGCCAGTAGCAGGAGACACAAAAATGAGGAAGATGCATGCCAGTAGGAGGAGACTGGCAAATGAGGAAGATGCATGCCAATAGCAGGAGAGAACGAAATGAAAAAGATGCATGACAGTTGCAGGAAAAACGCAAATGAGGAAGATGCATGCCATTTGCAGGAGACACGCAATTGACGAAAATGCATGCCATTTGCAGGTGACAGGCAAATGATGAAGATGTATACCAGTAGCAGGAAAAACGTAAATGTGGAAGATGCATTCCATTTGCAGGAGCCACGCAAATGAGGAAGAGGTATGCCATTTGCAGGAGACATGCAAATGAGGAAGATGCATGCCATTTGCAGGAGCCACGCAAAGGAGAAAGATGCATGCCATTTGCAGGAGACACGCAAATAAGATAGATGCATGCCATTAGCAGGAGACACGCAAAAGAGAAAGAGGCATGCCATTTGCAGGAGACACGCAAATGAGATAGATGCATGCCATTAGCAGGAGAGGCGCAAATGAGGAAGATGCATGCCATTTGCAGGAGACACTCAAATGAGGAAGATGCATGCCATTTGCAGGAGAAAGTCAAATGAGGAAGATGCATGCAACTGGAAGGAGTCATGCAAATGAGGAAGATGCATGCCATTTGCAGGAGCCACTCAAATTAGGAAGAGGCATGCCATTTGCTGGAGCCACGCAAATGAGAAAGATGCATGCCATTTGCAGGAGACACGCAAATTAGGAAGATGCATGCCATTTGCAGGAGACACGCAATTGAGGAATATGCATGCCATTTGCAGGTGACAGGCAAATGATGAAGATGTATACCAGTAGCAGGAAAAACGCAAATGTGGAAGATGCATTCCATTTGCAGGAGCCACGCAAATGAGGAAAAGTATGCCATTTGCAGGAGACATGCAAATGAGGAAGATGCATGCCATTTGCAGGAGAAAGTCAAATGAGGAAGATGCATGCAACTAGCAGAAGACACGCAAATGAGGAAGATGCTCGACAGTAGCTGGGGCAGGCAAATGAGGAATATGTATGTTGGTACCAGGAAACACGCAAATGAGGAAGATGCATGCCAGTAGCAGAAGACACGTAAATGATGAAGATGAATGCCAGTAGCAGGAGACAAGAAAATGAGGAAGATGCATGCTAGTAGCAGGAGAAAGGCAAATGAGGAAGATGCATGCCATTTGCAGGAGCCATGCAAATGAGGAAGATGCATGCAATTTGCAGGAGCCACGCAAATGAGGAAGAGGCATGCCATTTGCAGGAGACAAGCAAGTGAGGAAGATGCATGCGAGTAGCAGGAGACAGGCAAATGAGGAAGATGCATGCCATTTGGAGGAGCCACACAAATGAAGATGATGCATGCCAGTAGAACGAGATACGCAAATGAGCAAGAGGCATGCCAGTAGCAGGTGACACGCAAATCAGGAAGAGGCATGCCATTTGCAGGAGCCACGCAAATGAGGAAGATGCATGCGATTTGCAGGAGCCACGCAAATGAGGAAGAGGCATGCCATTTGCAGGAGACAAGCAAGTGAGGAAGATGCATGCGAGTAGCAGGAGACAGGCAAATGAGGAAGATGCATTCCAGTAGCATGAGACACGCAAATCAGGAAGAGTCATGCCAGTAGCAGGAGACATGAAAATGAGTAAGTTGCATGCCAGAAGGAGGAGACTGGCAAATGAGGAAGATGCATGCCAATAGCAGGAGACAACCAAATGAAAAAGATGCATGACAGTCGCAGGAGAAACGCAAATGAGGAAGATGCATGCCATTTGCAGGAGACACGCAATTGAAGAAAATGCATGCCATTTGCAGGTGACAGGCAAATGATGAAGATGTATACCAGTAGCAGGAGAAACGTAAATGTGGAAGATGCATTCCATTTGCAGGAGCCACGCAAATGAGGAAGAGGTATGCCATTTGCAGGAGACATGCAAATGAGGAAGATGCATGCCATTTGCAGGAGCCACGCAAATTAGGAAGAGGCATGCCATTTGCTGGAGCCACGCAAATGAGAAAGATGCATGCCATTTGCAGGAGACACGAAAAGGAGAAAGAGGCATGCCATTTGCAGGAGACACGCAAATGAGATAGATGCATGCCAAAAGCAGGAGAGGTGCAAATGAGGAAGATGCATGCCATTTGCAGGAGACACGCAAATGAGGAAGATGCATGCCATTTGCAGGAGAAAGTCAAATGAGGAAGATGCATGCAACTGGAAGGAGACATGCAAATGAAGAAGATGCATGCAATTTGCAGGAGTCACGCAAATGAGGAAGAGACATTCCAGTAGCAGGAGACACGCAAATGAGGAAGATGCATGCCAGTAGCAGGACACACGCAAATGAGGAAGATGCTCGACAGTAGCTGGGGCAGGCAAATAAGGAAGATGTATGCCGGTACCAGGAGACACGCAAATTAGGAAGAGGCATGCCATTTGCAGGAGTCACGCAAATGAGAAAGATGCATGCCATTTGCAGGAGACACGCAAAGGAGAAAGAGGAATGCCATTTGCAAGAGACACTCAAATGAGGAAGATGCATGCCATTTGCAGGAGACACGCAAATGAGGAAGATGCATGCCATTTGCAGTAGACAGGCAAATGAGGAAGATGCATGCCAGTAGCAGGTGACTCGCAAATGAGGAAGATGCATGCCATTTGCAGGAGCCACGCAAATGAGGAAGAGACATGCCAGTGGCAGGAGACATGCAAATGAGGAAGATGCATGCCAGTTGCAGGAGACACACAAATGAGGAAGATGCTCGACAGTAGCTGGGGCAGGCAAATGAGGAATATGTATGCCGGTACCAGGAAACACGCAAATGAGGAAGATGCATGCCAGTAGCAGAAGACACGTAAATGATGAAGATGAATGCCAGTAGCAGGAGACAAGGAAATGAGGAAGATACATTCTAGTAGCAGGAGTCACGCAAATGTGGAAGATACATGCCATTTGCAGGAGCCACACAAATGAAGATGATGCATGCCAGTAGGAGGAGACACGCAAATGAGGAAGATGCTCGACAGTAGCTGGGGCAGGCAAATGAGGAAAATGTATGCCGGTACAAGGAGACACGCAAATTAGGAAGAGGCATGCCATTTGCAGGAGACATGCAAATGAGGAAGATGCATGCCATTTGCAGGAGCCACGCAAATTAGGAAGAGGCATGCCATTTGCTAGAGCCACGCAAATGAGAAAGATGCATGCCATTTGCAGGAGACACGCAAAGGAGAAAGAGGCATGCCATTTGCAGGAGACACGCAATTGAAGAAAATGAATGCCATTTGCAGGTGACAGGCAAATGATGAAGATGTATACCAGTAGCAGGAAAAACGTAAATGTGGAAGATGCATTCCATTTGCAGGAGCCACGCAAATGAGGAAGAGGTATGCCATTTGCAGGAGACATGCAAATGAGGAAGATGCATGCCATTTGCAGGAGCCACGCAAATTAGGAAGAGGCATGCCATTTGCTGGAGCCACGCAAATGAGAAAGATGCATGCCATTTGCAGGAGACACGCAAATGAGGAAGATGCATGCCATTTGCAGGTGACACGCAATTGAGGAAAATGCATGCCATTTGCAGGTGACAGGCAAATGATGAAGATGTATACCAGTAGCAGGAAAAACGCAAATGTGGAAGATGCATTCCATTTGCAGGAGCAACGCAAATGAGGAAGAGGTATGCCATTTGCAGGAGACATGCAAATGAGGAAGATGCATGCCATTTGCAAGAGACACGCAAAGGAGAAAGAGGCATGCCATTTGCAGGAGACACGCAAATGAGATAGATTCATGCCAATAGCAGGAGAGGAGCAAATGAGGAAGATGCAAGCCATTTGCAGGAGACACGCAAATGAGGAAGATGCATGCCATTTGCAGGAGAAAGTCAAATGAGGAAGATGCATGCAACTAGCAGAAGACACGCAAATGAGGAAGATGCTCGACAGTAGCTGGGGCAGGCAAATGAGGAATATGTATGTTGGTACCAGGAAACACGCAAATGAGGAAGATGCATGCCAGTAGCAGAAGACACGTAAATGATGAAGATGAATGCCAGTAGCAGGAGACAAGAAAATGAGGAAGATGCATGCTAGTAGCAGGAGAAAGGCAAATGAGGAAGATGCAGGCCAATAGCAGGAGAGAACCAAATGAAAAAGATGCATGACAGTCGCAGGAGACACGCAAATGAGGAAGATGCTCGACAGTAGCTGGGGCAGGCAAATGAGGAAGAAATATGCCGGTACAAGGAGACACGCAAATTAGGAAGAGGCATGCCATTTGCAGGAGACACGCAAAGGAGAAAGAGGCATGCAAGTAGCAGGATACAAGCAAATGAGGAAGATGCATGCCATTAGCAGGAGACACGCAAGTGAGGAAGATGCATGCCAGTAGCAGGAGACTCGCAAATGAGGAAGATGCATGCAACTGGAAGGAGACATGCAAATGAAGAAGATGCATGCAATTTGCAGGAGTCACGCAAATGAGGAAGAGACATTCCAGTAGCAGGAGACACGCAAATGAGGAAGATGCTCGACAGTAGCTGGGGCAGGCAAATGAGGAAGATGTATGCCGGTACCAGGAGACACGCAAATTAGGAAGAGGCATGCCATTGGCAGGAGCCACGCAAATGAGAAAGATGCATGCAATTTGCAGCAGACACGCAAAAGAGAAACAGGAATGCCATTTGCAAGAGACACTCAAATGAGGAAGATGCATGCCATTTGCAGGAGACACGCAAATGAGGAAGATGCATGCCATTTGCAGTAGACAGGCAAATGAGGAAGATGCATGCCAGTAGCAGGTGACTCGCAAATGAGGAAGATGCATGCCATTTGCAGGAGCCACGCAAATGAGGAAGAGACATTCCAGTAGCAGGAGACACGCAAATGAGGAAGATGCATGCCAGTAGCAGGACACACGCAAATGAGGAAGATGCTCGACAGTAGCTGGGGCAGGCAAATGAGGAATATGTATGCCGGTACCAGGAAACACGCAAATGAGGAAGATGCATGCCAGTAGCAGAAGACACGTAAATGAGGAAGATGCATGCCAGTAGCAGGACACACGCAAATGAGGAAGATGCTCGACAGTAGCTGGGGCAGGCAAATGAGGAATATGTATGCCGGTACCAGGAAACACGCAAATGAGGAAGATGCATGCCAGTAGCAGAAGACACGTAAATGAGGAAGATGCTCGACAGTAGCTGGGGCAGGCAAATGAGGAAGATGCTCGACAGTAGCTGGGGCAGGCAAATGAGGAAGATGTATGCCGGTACAAGGAGACACGCAAATTAGGAAGAGGCATGCCATTTGCAGGAGACACGCAAAGGAGAAAGAGGCATGCAAGTAGCAGGAGACTCGCAAATGAGGAAGATGCATGCCAGCAGCAGAAGACACGCAAATGATGAAGATGCATGCAAGTAGAAGGAGACAAGCAAATGAGGAAGATGCATGCCATTAGCAGGTGACACGCAAGTGAGGAAGATGCATGCCAGTAGCAGGAGACACGCAAATGAGGAAGATGGATGCCAGTTGCAGGAGACACGCAAATGAGGAAGATGCATGCCATTTGCAGGAGACACGCAATTGAGGAAAATGAATGCCAGTAGCAGGAAACACGCAAATGAGGAAGATGCACGCCAGTAGCAGGAGACATGCAAATGAGGAAGCTGCATGCCATATGCAGGAGCCACGCAAATGAGGAAGAGGCATGCCATTTCCAGGAGATACGCAAATGAGTAAGATGCATGCCATTTGCAGTAGACAGGCATATGAAGAAGATGCATGCCAGTAGCACGTGACTCGCAAATGAGGAAGATGCATGCCATTTGCAGGAGCCACGCAAATGAGGAAGAGACATGCCAATAGCAGAAGACACGCAAATGAGGAAGATGCTCGACAGTAGCTGGGGCAGGCAAATGAGGAATATGTATGTTGGTACCAGGAAACACGCAAATGAGGAAGATGAATGCCAGTAGCAGAAGACACGTAAATGATGAAGATGAATGCCAGTAGGAGGAGACAAGAAAATGAGGAAGATGCATGCTAGTAGCAGGAGAAAGGCAAATGAGGAAGATGCATGCCATTTGCAGGAGCCAGGCAAATGAGGAAGATGCATGCCATTTGCAGGAGACACGCAAAAGAGGAAGATTCATGAGATTTGCAGGAGCCACGCAAATGAGGAAAAGGCATACCATTTGCAGGAGACACGCAATTGAGGAAGATGCACGCAAGTAGCAGGAAACACGCAAATGAGGAAGATGAACGCCAGTAGCAGGAGACATGCAAATGAGGAAGCTGCATGCCATATGCAGGAGCCACGCAAATGAGGAAGAGGCATGCCATTTCCAGGAGATACGCAAATGAGTAAGATGCATGCCATTTGCAGTAGACAGGAATATGAGGAAGATGCACGCCAGTAGCAGGTGACTCGCAAATGAGGAAGATGCATGCCATTTGCAGGAGCCACGCAAATGAGGAAGAGACATGCCAGTAGCAGGAGACATGCAAATGAGGAAGATGCATGCCAATAGCAGAAGACACGCAAATGAGGAAGATGCTCGACAGTAGCTGGGGCAGGCAAATGAGGAATATGTATGTTGGTACCAGGAAACACGCAAATGAGGAAGATGCATGCCAGTAGCAGAAGACACGTAAATGATGAAGATGAATGCCAGTAGCAGTAGACAAGAAAATGAGGAAGATGCTTGCTAGTAGCAGGAGAAAGGCAAATGAGGAAGATGCATGCCATTTGCAGGAGCCATGCAAATGAGGAAGATGCATGCCATTTGCAGGAGACACGCAAAAGAGGAAGATGCATGATATTTGCAGGAGCCACGCAAATGAGGAAGAGGCATACCATTTGCAGGAGCCAAACAAATGAAGATGATGCATGCCAGTAGAAGGAGATACGCAAATGAGCAAGAGGCAAGCCAGTAGCAGGTGACACGCAAATCAGGAAGAGGCATGCAATTTGCAGGAGCCATGCAAATGAGGAAGATGCATGCCAGTAGCAGGAGACAGGCAAATGAGGAAGATGCATGCCATTTGCAGGAGCCACGCCAATGAGGAAGATGCATGCCATTTGCAGGAGACACGCAAATGATGAAGATGAATGCGATTTGCAGGAGCCACGCAAATGAGGAAGAGGCATGCCATATGCAGGAGACAAGCAAGTGAGGAAGATGCATGCGAGTAGCAGGAGACAGGCAAATGAGGAAGATGCATTCCAATAGCAGGAGACATGCAAATCAGGAAGAGTCATGCCAGTAGAGGGAGACACGAAAATGAGTAAGTTGCATGCCAGTAGGAGGAGACAGGCAAATGAGGAAGATGCATGCCAATAGCAGGAGAGAACCAAATGAAAAAGATGCATGACAGTCGCAGGAGAAACGCAAATGAGGAAGATGCATGCCATTTGCAGGAGACACGCAATTGAAGAAAATGCATGCCATTTGCAGGTGACAGGCAAATGAGGAAGATGCATGCCATTTGCAGTAGACAGGCAAATGAGGAAGATGCATGCCAGTAGCAGGTGACTCGCAAATGAGGAAGATGCATGCCATTTGCAGGAGCCACGCAAATGAGGAAGAGACATTCCAGTAGCAGGAGACACGCAAATGAGGAAGATGCATGCCAGTAGCAGGACACACGCAAATGAGGAAGATGCTCGACAGTAGCTGGGGCAGGCAAATGAGGAATATGTATGCCGGTACCAGGAAACACGCAAATGAGGAAGATGCATGCCAGTAGCAGAAGACACGTAAATGAGGAATATGCTCGACAGTAGCTGGGGCAGGCAAATGAGGAAGATGCTCGACAGTAGCTGGGGCAGGCAAATGAGGAAGATGTATGCCGGTACAAGGAGACACGCAAATTAGGAAGAGGCATGCCATTTGCAGGAGACACGCAAAGGAGAAAGAGGCATGCAAGTAGCAGGAGACTCGCAAATGAGGAAGATGCATGCCAGCAGCAGAAGACACGCAAATGATGAAGATGCATGCAAGTAGAAGGAGACAAGCAAATGAGGAAGATGCATGCCATTAGCAGGTGACACGCAAGTGAGGAAGATGCATGCCAGTAGCAGGAGACACGCAAATGAGGAAGATGGATGCCAGTTGCAGGAGACACGCAAATGAGGAAGATGCATGCCATTTGCAGGAGACACGCAATTGAGGAAAATGAATGCCAGTAGCAGGAAACACGCAAATGAGGAAGATGCACGCCAGTAGCAGGAGACATGCAAATGAGGAAGCTGCATGCCATATGCAGGAGCCACGCAAATGAGGAAGAGGCATGCCATTTCCAGGAGATACGCAAATGAGTAAGATGCATGCCATTTGCAGTAGACAGGCATATGAAGAAGATGCATGCCAGTAGCACGTGACTCGCAAATGAGGAAGATGCATGCCATTTGCAGGAGCCACGCAAATGAGGAAGAGACATGCCAATAGCAGAAGACACGCAAATGAGGAAGATGCTCGACAGTAGCTGGGGCAGGCAAATGAGGAATATGTATGTTGGTACCAGGAAACACGCAAATGAGGAAGATGAATGCCAGTAGCAGAAGACACGTAAATGATGAAGATGAATGCCAGTAGGAGGAGACAAGAAAATGAGGAAGATGCATGCTAGTAGCAGGAGAAAGGCAAATGAGGAAGATGCATGCCATTTGCAGGAGCCAGGCAAATGAGGAAGATGCATGCCATTTGCAGGAGACACGCAAAAGAGGAAGATTCATGAGATTTGCAGGATCCACGCAAATGAGGAAAAGGCATACCATTTGCAGGAGACACGCAATTGAGGAAGATGCACGCAAGTAGCAGGAAACACGCAAATGAGGAAGATGAACGCCAGTAGCAGGAGACATGCAAATGAGGAAGCTGCATGCCATATGCAGGAGCCACGCAAATGAGGAAGAGGCATGCCATTTCCAGGAGATACGCAAATGAGTAAGATGCATGCCATTTGCAGTAGACAGGAATATGAGGAAGATGCACGCCAGTAGCAGGTGACTCGCAAATGAGGAAGATGCATGCCATTTGCAGGAGCCACGCAAATGAGGAAGAGACATGCCAGTAGCAGGAGACATGCAAATGAGGAAGATGCATGCCAATAGCAGAAGACACGCAAATGAGGAAGATGCTCGACAGTAGCTGGGGCAGGCAAATGAGGAATATGTATGTTGGTACCAGGAAACACGCAAATGAGGAAGATGCATGCCAGTAGCAGAAGACACGTAAATGATGAAGATGAATGCCAGTAGCAGTAGACAAGAAAATGAGGAAGATGCTTGCTAGTAGCAGGAGAAAGGCAAATGAGGAAGATGCATGCCATTTGCAGGAGCCATGCAAATGAGGAAGATGCATGCCATTTGCAGGAGACACGCAAAATAGGAAGATGCATGATATTTGCAGGAGCCACGCAAATGAGGAAGAGGCATACCATTTGCAGGAGCCAAACAAATGAAGATGATGCATGCCAGTAGAAGGAGATACGCAAATGAGCAAGAGGCAAGCCAGTAGCAGGTGACACGCAAATCAGGAAGAGGCATGCAATTTGCAGGAGCCATGCAAATGAGGAAGATGCATGCCAGTAGCAGGAGACAGGCAAATGAGGAAGATGCATGCCATTTGCAGGAGCCACGCCAATGAGGAAGATGCATGCCATTTGCAGGAGACACGCAAATGATGAAGATGAATGCCATTTGCAGGAGCCACGCAAATGAGGAAGAGGCATGCCATATGCAGGAGACAAGCAAGTGAGGAAGATGCATGCGAGTAGCAGGAGACAGGCAAATGAGGAAGATGCATTCCAATAGCAGGAGACACGCAAATCAGGAAGAGTCATGCCAGTAGCAGGAGACACGAAAATGAGTAAGTTGCATGCCAGTAGGAGGAGACAGGCAAATGAGGAAGATGCATGCCAATAGCAGGAGAGAACCAAATGAAAAAGATGCATGACAGTCGCAGGAGAAACGCAAATGAGGAAGATGCATGCCATTTGCAGGAGACACGCAATTGAAGAAAATGCATGCCATTTGCAGGTGACAGGCAAATGATGAAGATGTATACCAGTAGCAGGAAAAACGTAAATGTGGAAGATGCATTCCATTTGCAGGAGCCACGCAAATGAGGAAGAGGTATGCCATTTACAGGAGACATGCAAATGAGGAAGATGCATGCCATTTGCAGGAGCCACGCAAAGGAGAAAGAGGCATGCCATTTGCAGGAGACACGCAAATAAGATAGATGCATGCCATTAGCAGGAGAGGCGCAAATGAGGAAGATGCATGCCATTTGCAGGAGACACGCAAATGAGGAAGATGCATGCCATTTGCAGGAGAAAGTCAAATGAGGAAGATGCATGCAACTGGCAGGAGACATGCAAATGAAGAAGATGCATGCAATTTGCAGGAGCCATGCAAATGAGGAAGGGACATTCCAGTAGCTGGAGACACGCAAATGAGGAAGATGCATGCCAGTAGCAGGAGACACGCAAATGAGGAAGATGCTCGACAGTAGCTGGGGCAGGCAAATGAGGAAGATGTATGCCGGTACCAGGAGACACGCAAATCAGGAAGAGTCATGCCAGTAGCAGGAGACACGAAAATGAGTAAGTTGCATGCCAGTAGGAGGAGACTGGCAAATGAGGAAGATGCATGCCAATAGCAGGAGAGAACCAAATGAAAAAGATGCATGACAGTCGCAGGAGACACGCAAATGAGGAAGATGCTCGACAGTAGCTGGGGCAGGCAAATGAGGAAGAAATATGCCGGTACAAGGAGACACGCAAATTAGGAAGAGGCATGCCATTTGCAGGAGACACGCAAAGGAGAAAGAGGCATGCAAGTAGCAGGATACAAGCAAATGAGGAAGATGCATGCCATTAGCAGGAGACACGCAAGTGAGGAAGATGCATGCCAGTAGGAGGAGACTCGCAAATGAGGAAGATGCATGCCAGCAGCAGAAGACACGCAAATGATGAAGATGCATGCAAGTAGAAGGAGACAAGCAAATGAGGAAGATGCATGCCATTAGCAGGAGACACGCAAGTGAGGAAGATGCATGCCAGTAGCAGGAGACACGCAAATGAGGAAGATGAACGCCAGTAGCAGGAGACATGCAAATGAGGAAGCTGCATGCCATATGCAGGAGCCACGCAAATGAGGAAGAGGCATGCCATTTCCAGGAGATACGTAAATGAGTAAGATGCATGCCATTTGCAGTAGACAGGCATATGAGGAAGATGCATGCCAGTAGCAGATGACTCACAAATGAGGAAGATGCATGCCATTTGCAGGAGCCACGCAAATGAGGAAGAGACATGCCAGTAGCAGGAGACGTGCAAATGAGGAAGATGCATGCCAATAGCAGAAGACACGCAAATGAGGAAGATGCTCGACAGTAGCTGGGGCAGGCAAATGAGGAATATGTATGTTGGTACCAGGAAACACGCAAATGAGGAAGATGCATGCCATTTGCAGGAGCCACACAAATGAAGATGATGCATGCCAGTAGAGGGAGATACGCAAATGAGAAAGAGGCAAGCCAGTAGCAGGTGACACGCAAATCAGGAAGAGGAATGCCATTTGCAGGAGCCATGCAAATGAGGAAGATGCATGCCAGTAGCAGGAGACAGGCAAATGAGGAAGATGCATGCCATTTGCAGGAGCCACGCAAATGAGGAAGATGCATGCCATTTGCAGGAGACACGCAAATGAGGAAGATGCATGCGATTTGCAGGAGCCACGCAAATGAGGAAGAGGCATGCCATTTGCAGGAGACAAGCAAGTGAGGAAGATGCATGCGAGTATCAAGAGACAGGCAAATGAGGAAGATGCATTCCAGTAGCAGGAGACACGCAAATCAGGAAGAGTCATGCCAGTAGCAGGAGACACAAAAATGAGGAAGATGCATGCCAGTAGGAGGAGACTGGCAAATGAGGAAGATGCATGCCAATAGCAGGAGAGAACCAAATGAAAAAGATGCATGACAGTCGCAGGAAAAACGCAAATGAGGAAGATGCATGCCATTTGCAGGAGACACGCAATTGACGAAAATGCATGCCATTTGCAGGTGACAGGCAAATGATGAAGATGTATACCAGTAGCAGGAAAAACGTAAATGTGGAAGATGCATTCCATTTGCAGGAGCCACTCAAATGAGGAAGAGGTATGCCATTTGCAGGAGACATGCAAATGAGGAAGATGCATGCCATTTGAAGGAGCCTCGCAAAGGAGAAAGAGGCATGCCATTTGCAGGAGACACGCAAATAAGATAGATGCATGCCATTAGCAGGAGAGGCGCAAATGAGGAAGATGCATGCCATTTGCAGGAGACACGCAAATGAGGAAGATGCATGCCATTTGCAGGAGAAAGTCAAATGAGGAAGATGCATGCAACTGGCAGGAGACATGCAAATGAAGAAGATGCATGCAATTTGCAGGAGCCATGCAAATGAGGAAGAGACATTCCAGTGGCTGGAGACACGCAAATGAGGAAGATGCATGCCAGTAGCAGGAGACACGCAAATGAGGAAGATGCTTGACAGTAGCTGGGGCAGGCAAATGAGGAAGATGTATGCCGGTACCAGGAGACACGCAAATCAGGAAGAGTCATGCCAGTAGCAGGAGACACGAAAATGAGTAAGTTGCATGCCAGTAGGAGGAGACTGGCAAATGAGGAAGATGCATGCCAATAGCAGGAGAGAACCAAATGAAAAAGATGCATGACAGTCGCAGGAGACACGCAAATGAGGAAGATGCTCGACAGTAGCTGGGGCAGGCAAATGAGGAAGAAATATGCCGGTACAAGGAGACACGCAAATTAGGAAGAGGCATGCCATTTGCAGGAGACACGCAAAGGAGAAAGAGGCATGCAAGTAGCAGGATACAAGCAAATGAGGAAGATGCATGCCATTAGCAGGAGACACGCAAGTGAGGAAGATGCATGCCAGTAGCAGGAGACTCGCAAATGAGGAAGATGCATGCCAGCAGCAGAAGACAAGCAAATGAGGAAGATGCATGCCATTAGCAGGAGACACGCAAGTGAGGAAGATGCATGCCAGTAGGAGGAGACTCGCAAATGAGGAAGATGCATGCCAGCAGCAGAAGACACGCAAATGATGAAGATGCATGCAAGTAGAAGGAGACAAGCAAATGAGGAAGATGCATGCCATTAGCAGGAGACACGCAAGTGAGGAAGATGCATGCCAGTAGCAGGAGACACGCAAATGAGGAAGATGAACGCCAGTAGCAGGAGACATGCAAATGAGGAAGCTGCATGCCATATGCAGGAGCCACGCAAATGAGGAAGAGGCATGCCATTTCCAGGAGATACGTAAATGAGTAAGATGCATTCCATTTGCAGTAGACAGGCATATGAGGAAGATGCATGCCAGTAGCAGATGACTCACAAATGAGGAAGATGCATGCCATTTGCAGGAGCCACGCAAATGAGGAAGAGACATGCCAGTAGCAGGAGACATGCAAATGAGGAAGATGCATGCCAATAGCAGAAGACACGCAAATGAGGAAGATGCTCGACAGTAGCTGGGGCAGGCAAATGAGGAATATGTATGTTGGTACCAGGAAACACGCAAATGAGGAAGATGCATGCCATTTGCAGGAGCCACACAAATGAAGATGATGCATGCCAGTAGAGGGAGATACGCAAATGAGAAAGAGGCAAGCCAGTAGCAGGTGACACGCAAATCAGGAAGAGGAATGCCATTTGCAGGAGCCATGCAAATGAGGAAGATGCATGCCAGTAGCAGGAGACAGGCAAATGAGGAAGATGCATGCCATTTGCAGGAGCCACGCAAATGAGGAAGATGCATGCCATTTGCAGGAGACACGCAAATGAGGAAGATGCATGCGATTTGCAGGAGCCACGCAAATGAGGAAGAGGCATGCCATTTGCAGGAGACAAGCAAGTGAGGAAGATGCATGCGAGTATCAAGAGACAGGCAAATGAGGAAGATGCATTCCAGTAGCAGGAGACACGCAAATCAGGAAGAGTCATGCCAGTAGCAGGAGACACAAAAATGAGGAAGATGCATGCCAGTAGGAGGAGACTGGCAAATGAGGAAGATGCATGCCAATAGCAGGAGAGAACCAAATGAAAAAGATGCATGACAGTCGCAGGAAAAACGCAAATGAGGAAGATGCATGCCATTTGCAGGAGACACGCAATTGACGAAAATGCATGCCATTTGCAGGTGACAGGCAAATGATGAAGATGTATACCAGTAGCAGGAAAAACGTAAATGTGGAAGATGCATTCCATTTGCAGGAGCCACTCAAATGAGGAAGAGGTATGCCATTTGCAGGAGACACGCAAATAAGATAGATGCATGCCATTAGCAGGAGAGGCGCAAATGAGGAAGATGCATGCCATTTGCAGGAGACACGCAAATGAGGAAGATGCATGCCATTTGCAGGAGAAAGTCAAATGAGGAAGATGCATGCAACTGGCAGGAGACATGCAAATGAAGAAGATGCATGCAATTTGCAGGAGCCATGCAAATGAGGAAGAGACATTCCAGTGGCTGGAGACACGCAAATGAGGAAGATGCATGCCAGTAGCAGGAGACACGCAAATGAGGAAGATGCTCGACAGTAGCTGGGGCAGGCAAATGAGGAAGATGTATGCCGGTACCAGGAGACACGCAAATCAGGAAGAGTCATGCCAGTAGCAGGAGACACGAAAATGAGTAAGTTGCATGCCAGTAGGAGGAGACTGGCAAATGAGGAAGATGCATGCCAATAGCAGGAGAGAACCAAATGAAAAAGATGCATGACAGTCGCAGGAGACACGCAAATGAGGAAGATGCTCGACAGTAGCTGGGGCAGGCAAATGAGGAAGAAATATGCCGGTACAAGGAGACACGCAAATTAGGAAGAGGCATGCCATTTGCAGGAGACACGCAAAGGAGAAAGAGGCATGCAAGTAGCAGGATACAAGCAAATGAGGAAGCTGCATGCCATTAGCAGGAGACACGCAAGTGAGGAAGATGCATGCCAGTAGCCGGAGACTCGCAAATGAGGAAGATGCATGCCAGCAGCAGAAGACAAGCAAATGATGAAGATGCATGCAAGTAGAAGGAGACAAGCAAATGAGGAAGATGCATGCCATTAGCAGGAGACACGCAAGTGAGGAAGATGCATGCCAGTAGCAGGAGACACGCAAATGAGGAAGATGGATGCTAGTTGCAGGAGACACGCAAATGAGGAAGGTGCATGCCATTTGCAGGAGACACGCAATTGAGGAAAATGAATGCCAGTAGCAGGAAACACGCAAATGAGGAAGATGAACGCCAGTAGCAGGAGACAAGCAAATGAGGAAGCTGCATGCCATATGCAGGAGCCACGCAAATGAGGAAGAGGCATTCCATTTCCAGGAGATACGTAAATGAGTAAGATGCATGCCATTTGCAGTAGACAGGCATATGAGGAAGATGCATGCCAGTAGCAGGTGACTCGCAAATGAGGAAGATGCATGCCATTTGCAGGAGCCACGCAAATGAGGAAGAGACATGCCAGTAGCAGGAGACATGCAAATGAGGAAGATGCTCGACAGTAGCTGGGGCAGGCAAATGAGGAATATGTATGTTGGTACCAGGAAACACGCAAATGAGGAAGATGCATGCCATTTGCAGGAGCCACACAAATGAAGATGATGCATGCCAGTAGAGGGAGATACGCAAATGAGCAAGAGGCAAGCCAGTAGCAGGTGACACGCAAATCAGGAAGAGGAATGCCATTTGCAGGAGCCATGCAAATGAGGAAGATGCATGCCAGTAGCAGGAGACAGGCAAATGAGGAAGATGCATGCCATTTGCAGGAGCCACGCAAATGAGGAAGATGCATGCCATTTGCAGGAGACACGCAAATGAGGAAGATGCATGCGATTTGCAGGAGCCACGCAAATGAGGAAGAGGCATGCCATTTGCAGGAGACAAGCAAGTGAGGAAGATGCATGCGAGTAGCAAGAGACAGGCAAATGAGGAAGATGCATTCCAGTAGCAGGAGACACGCAAATCAGGAAGAGTCATGCCAGTAGCAGGAGACACAAAAATGAGGAAGATGCATGCCAGTAGGAGGAGACTGGCAAATGAGGAAGATGCATGCCAATAGCAGGAGAGAACGAAATGAAAAAGATGCATGACAGTCGCAGGAAAAACGCAAATGAGGAAGATGCATGCCATTTGCAGGAGACACGCAATTGACGAAAATGCATGCCATTTGCAGGTGACAGGCAAATGATGAAGATGTATACCAGTAGCAGGAAAAACGTAAATGTGGAAGATGCATTCCATTTGCAGGAGCCACGCAAATGAGGAAGAGGTATGCCATTTGCAGGAGACATGCAAATGAGGAAGATGCATGCCATTTGCAGGAGCCACGCAAAGGAGAAAGAGGCATGCCATTTGCAGGAGACACGCAAATAAGATAGATGCATGCCATTAGCAGGAGACACGCAAAAGAGAAAGAGGCATGCCATTTGCAGGAGACACGCAAATGAGATAGATGCATGCCATTAGCAGGAGAGGCGCAAATGAGGAAGATGCATGCCATTTGCAGGAGACACTCAAATGAGGAAGATGCATGCCATTTGCAGGAGAAAGTCAAATGAGGATGATGCATGCAACTGGAAGGAGACATGCAAATGAGGAAGATGCATGCCATTTGCAGGAGCCACTCAAATTAGGAAGAGGCATGCCATTTGCTGGAGCCACGCAAATGAGAAAGATGCATGCCATTTGCAGGAGACATGCAAATTAGGAAGATGCATGCCATTTGCAGGAGACACGCAATTGAGGAAAATGCATGCCATTTGCAGGTGACAGGCAAATGATGAAGATGTATACCAGTAGCAGGAAAAACGCAAATGTGGAAGATGCATTCCATTTGCAGGAGCCACGCAAATGAGGAAAAGGTATGCCATTTGCAGGAGACATGCAAATGAGGAAGATGCATGCCATTTGCAGGAGAAAGTCAAATGAGGAAGATGCATGCAACTAGCAGAAGACACGCAAATGAGGAAGATGCTCGACAGTAGCTGGGGCAGGCAAATGAGGAATATGTATGTTGGTACCAGGAAACACGCAAATGAGGAAGATGCATGCCAGTAGCAGAAGACACGTAAATGATGAAGATGAATGCCAGTAGCAGGAGACAAGAAAATGAGGAAGATGCATGCTAGTAGCAGGAGAAAGGCAAATGAGGAAGATGCATGCCATTTGCAGGAGCCATGCAAATGAGGAAGATGCATGCCATTTGCAGGAGCCACGCAAATGAGGAAGATGCATGCAATTTGCAGGAGCCACGCAAATGAGGAAGAGGCATGCCATTTGCAGGAGACAAGCAAGTGAGGAAGATGCATGCGAGTAGCAGGAGACAGGCAAATGAGGAAGATGCATGCCATTTGGAGGAGCCACACAAATGAAGATGATGCATGCCAGTAGAACGAGATACGCAAATGAGCAAGAGGCATGCCAGTAGCAGGTGACACGCAAATCAGGAAGAGGCATGCCATTTGCAGGAGCCACGCAAATGAGGAAGATGCATGCGATTTGCAGGAGCCACGCAAATGAGGAAGAGGCATGCCATTTGCAGGAGACAAGCAAGTGAGGAAGATGCATGCGAGTAGCAGGAGACAGGCAAATGAGGAAGATGCATTCCAGTAGCAGGAGACACGCAAATCAGGAAGAGTCATGCCAGTAGCAGGAGACATGAAAATGAGTAAGTTGCATGCCAGAAGGAGGAGACTGGCAAATGAGAAAAATGCATGCCAATAGCAGGAGACAACCAAATGAAAAAGATGCATGACAGTCGCAGGAGAAACGCAAATGAGGAAGATGCATGCCATTTGCAGGAGACACGCAATTGAAGAAAATGCATGCCATTTGCAGGTGACAGGCAAATGATGAAGATGTATACCAGTAGCAGGAGAAACGTAAATGTGGAAGATGCATTCCATTTGCAGGAGCCACGCAAATGAGGAAGAGGTATGCCATTTGCAGGAGACATGCAAATGAGGAAGATGCATGCCATTTGTAGGAGCCACGCAAATTAGGAAGAGGCATGCCATTTGCTGGAGCCACGCAAATGAGAAAGATGCATGCCATTTGCAGGAGACACGCAAAGGAGAAAGAGGCATGCCATTTGCAGGAGACACGCAAATGAGATAGATGCATGCCAAAAGCAGGAGAGGTGCAAATGAGGAAGATGCATGCCATTTGCAGGAGACACGCAAATGAGGAAGATGCATGCCATTTGCAGGAGAAAGTCAAATGAGGAAGATGCATGCAACTGGAAGGAGACATGCAAATGAAGAAGATGCATGCAATTTGCAGGAGTCACGCAAATGAGGAAGAGACATTCCAGTAGCAGGAGACACGCAAATGAGGAAGATGCATGCCAGTAGCAGAACACACGCAAATGAGGAAGATGCTTGAAAGTAGCTGGGGCAGGCAAATAAGGAAGATGTATGCCGGTACCAGAAGACACGCAAATTAGGAAGAGGCATGCCATTTGCAGGAGTCACGCAAATGAGAAAGATGCATGCCATTTGCAGGAGACACGCAAAGGAGAAAGAGGAATGCCATTTGCAAGAGACACTCAAATGAGGAAGATGCATGCCATTTGCAGGAGACACGCAAATGAGGAAGATGCATGCCATTTGCAGTAGACAGGCAAATGAGGAAGATGCATGCCAGTAGCAGGTGACTCGCAAATGAGGAAGATGCATGCCATTTGCAGGAGCCACGCAAATGAGGAAGAGACATGCCAGTGGCAGGAGACATGCAAATGAGGAAGATGCATGCCAGTTGCAGGAGACACACAAATGAGGAAGATGCTCGACAGTAGCTGGGGCAGGCAAATGAGGAATATGTATGCCGGTACCAGGAAACACGCAAATGAGGAAGATGCATGCCAGTAGCAGAAGACACGTAAATGATGAAGATGAATGCCAGTAGCAGGAGACAAGGAAATGAGGAAGATACATTCTAGTAGCAGGAGTCACGCAAATGTGGAAGATACATGCCATTTGCAGGAGCCACACAAATGAAGATGATGCATGCCAGTAGGAGGAGACACGCAAATGAGGAAGATGCTCGACAGTAGCTGGGGCAGGCAAATGAGGAAGATGTATGCCGGTACAAGGAGACACGCAAATTAGGAAGAGGCATGCCATTTGCAGGAGACATGCAAATGAGGAAGATGCATGCCATTTGCAGGAGCCACGCAAATTAGGAAGAGGCATGCCATTTGCTGGAGCCACGCAAATGAGAAAGATGCATGCCATTTGCAGGAGACACGCACAGGAGAAAGAGGCATGCCATTTGCAGGAGACACGCAATTGAAGAAAATGAATGCCATTTGCAGGTGACAGGCAAATGATGAAGATGTATAACAGTAGCAGGAAAGACGTAAATGTGGAAGATGCATTCCATTTGCAGGAGCCACGCAAATGAGGAAGAGGTATGCCATTTGCAGGAGACATGCAAATGAGGAAGATGCATGCCATTTGCAGGAGCCACGCAAATTAGGAAGAGGCATGCCATTTGCTGGAGCCACGCAAATGAGAAAGATGCATGCCATTTGCAGGAGACACGCAAATGAGGAAGATGCATGCCATTTGCAGGTGACACGCAATTGAGGAAAATGCATGCCATTTGCAGGTGACAGGCAAATGATGAAGATGTATACCAGTAGCAGGAAAAACGCAAATGTGGAAGATGCATTCCATTTGCAGGAGCCACGCAAATGAGGAAGAGGTATGCCATTTGCAGGAGACATGCAAATGAGGAAGATGCATGCCATTTGCAAGAGACACGCAAAGGAGAAAGAGGCATGCCATTTGCAGGAGACACGCAAATGAGATAGATTCATGCCAATAGCAGGAGAGGAGCAAATGAGGAAGATGCAAGCCATTTGCAGGAGACACGCAAATGAGGAAGATGCATGCCATTTGCAGGAGAAAGTCAAATGAGGAAGATGCATGCAACTAGCAAAAGACACGCAAATGAGGAAGATGCTCGACAGTAGCTGGGGCAGGCAAATGAGGAATATGTATGTTGGTACCAGGAAACACGCAAATGAGGAAGATGCATGCCAGTAGCAGAAGACACGTAAATGATGAAGATGAATGCCAGTAGCAGGAGACAAGAAAATGAGGAAGATGCATGCTAGTAGCAGGAGAAAGGCAAATGAGGAAGATGCATGCCAATAGCAGGAGAGAACCAAATGAAAAAGATGCATGACAGTCGCAGGAGACACGCAAATGAGGAAGATGCTCGACAGTAGCTGGGGCAGGCAAATGAGGAAGAAATATGCCGGTACAAGGAGACACGCAAATTAGGAAGAGGCATGCCATTTGCAGGAGACACGCAAAGGAGAAAGAGGCATGCAAGTAGCAGGATACAAGCAAATGAGGAAGATGCATGCCATTAGCAGGAGACACGCAAGTGAGGAAGATGCATGCCAGTAGCAGGAAACTCGCAAATGAGGAAGATGCATGCCAGCAGCAGAAGACACGCAAATGATGAAGATGCATGCAAGTAGAAGGAGACAAGCAAATGAGGAAGATGCATGCCATTAGCAGGAGACACGCAAGTGAGGAAGATGCATGCCAGTAGCAGGAGACACGCAAATGAGGAAGATGGATGCCAGTTGCAGGAGACATCCAAATGAGGAAGATGCAAGCCATTTGCAGGAGACACGCAAATGAGGAAGATGCATGCCATTTGCAGGAGAAAGTCAAATGAGGAAGATGCATGCAACTAGCAGAAGACACGCAAATGAGGAAGATGCTCGACAGTAGCTGGGGCAGGCAAATGAGGAATATGTATGTTGGTACCAGGAAACACGCAAATGAGGAAGATGCATGCCAGTAACAGAAGACACGTAAATGATGAAGATGAATGCCAGTAGCAGGAGACAAGAAAATGAGGAAGATGCATGCTAGTAGCAGGAGAAAGGCAAATGAGGAAGATGCATGCCAATAGCAGGAGAGAACCAAATGAAAAAGATGCATGACAGTCGCAGGAGACACGCAAATGAGGAAGATGCTCGACAGTAGCTGGGGCAGGCAAATGAGGAAGAAATATGCCGGTACAAGGAGACACGCAAATTAGGAAGAGGCATGCCATTTGCAGGAGACACGCAAAGGAGAAAGAGGCATGCAAGTAGCAGGATACAAGCAAATGAGGAAGATGCATGCCATTAGCAGGAGACACGCAAGTGAGGAAGATGCATGCCAGTAGCAGGAGACTCGCAAATGAGGAAGATGCATGCCAGCAGCAGAAGACACGCAAATGATGAAGATGCATGCAAGTAGAAGGAGACAAGCAAATGAGGAAGATACATGCCATTTGCAGGAGCCACACAAATGAAGATGATGCATGCCAGTAGGAGGAGACACGCAAATGAGTAAGATGCTCGACAGTAGCTGGGGCAGGCAAATGAGGAAGATGTATGCCGGTACAAGGAGACACGCAAATTAGGAAGAGGCATGCCATTTGCAGGAGACATGCAAATGAGGAAGATGCATGCCATTTGCAGGAGCCACGCAAATTAGGAAGAGGCATGCCATTTGCTGGAGCCACGCAAATGAGAAAGATGCATGCCATTTGCAGGAGACACGCAAAGGAGAAAGAGGCATGCCATTTGCAGGAGACACGCAATTGAAGAAAATGAATGCCATTTGCAGGTGACAGGCAAATGATGAAGATGTATAACAGTAGCAGGAAAGACGTAAATGTGGAAGATGCATTCCATTTGCAGGAGCCACGCAAATGAGGAAGAGGTATGCCATTTGCAGGAGACATGCAAATGAGGAAGATGCATGCCATTTGCAGGAGCCACGCAAATTAGGAAGAGGCATGCCATTTGCTGGAGCCACGCAAATGAGAAAGATGCATGCCATTTGCAGGAGACACGCAAATGAGGAAGATGCATGCCATTTGCAGGTGACACGCAATTGAGGAAAATGCATGCCATTTGCAGGTGACAGGCAAATGATGAAGATGTATACCAGTAGCAGGAAAAACGCAAATGTGGAAGATGCATTCCATTTGCAGGAGCCACGCAAATGAGGAAGAGGTATGCCATTTGCAGGAGACATGCAAATGAGGAAGATGCATGCCATTTGCAAGAGACACGCAAAGGAGAAAGAGGCATGCCATTTGCAGGAGACACGCAAATGAGATAGATTCATGCCAATAGCAGGAGAGGAGCAAATGAGGAAGATGCAAGCCATTTGCAGGAGACACGCAAATGAGGAAGATGCATGCCATTTGCAGGAGAAAGTCAAATGAGGAAGATGCATGCAACTAGCAGAAGACACGCAAATGAGGAAGATGCTCGACAGTAGCTGGGGCAGGCAAATGAGGAATATGTATGTTGGTACCAGGAAACACGCAAATGAGGAAGATGCATGCCAGTAGCAGAAGACACGTAAATGATGAAGATGAATGCCAGTAGCAGGAGACAAGAAAATGAGGAAGATGCATGCTAGTAGCAGGAGAAAGGCAAATGAGGAAGATGCATGCCAATAGCAGGAGAGAACCAAATGAAAAAGATGCATGACAGTCGCAGGAGACACGCAAATGAGGAAGATGCTCGACAGTAGCTGGGGCAGGCAAATGAGGAAGAAATATGCCGGTACAAGGAGACACGCAAATTAGGAAGAGGCATGCCATTTGCAGGAGACACGCAAAGGAGAAAGAGGCATGCAAGTAGCAGGATACAAGCAAATGAGGAAGATGCATGCCATTAGCAGGAGACACGCAAGTGAGGAAGATGCATGCCAGTAGCAGGAGACTCGCAAATGAGGAAGATGCATGCCAGCAGCAGAAGACACGCAAATGATGAAGATGCATGCAAGTAGAAGGAGACAAGCAAATGAGGAAGATGCATGCCATTAGCAGGAGACACGCAAGTGAGGAAGATGCATGCCAGTAGCAGGAGACACGCAAATGAGGAAGATGGATGCCAGTTGCAGGAGACATCCAAATGAGGAAGATGCAAGCCATTTGCAGGAGACACGCAATTGAGGAAAATGAATGCCAGTAGCAGGAAACACACAAATGAGGAAGATGAACGCCAGTAGAAGGAGACATGCAAATGAGGAAGCTGCATGCAATATGCAGGAGCCACGCAAATGAGGAAGAGGCATGCCATTTCCAGGAGATACGTAAATGAGTAAGATGCATGCCATTTGCAGTAGACAGGCATATGAGGAAGATGCATGCCAGTAGCAGGTGACTCGCAAATGAGGAAGATGCATGCCATTTGCAGGAGCCACGCAAATGAGGAAGAGACATGCCAGTAGCAGGAGACATGCAAATGAGGAAGATGCATGCCAATAGCAGAAGACACGCAAATGAGGAAGATGCTCGACAGTAGCTGGGGCAGGCAAATGAGGAATATGTATGTTGGTACCAGGAAACACGCAAATGAGGAAGATGCATGCCATTTGCAGGAGCCACACAAATGAAGATGATGCATGCCAGTAGAGGGAGATACGCAAATGAGCAAGAGACAAGCCAGTAGCAGGTGACACGCAAATCAGGAAGAGGAATGCCATTTGCAGGAGCCATGCAAATGAGGAAGATGCATGCCAGTAGCAGGAGACAGGCAAATGAGGAAGATGCATGCCATTTGCAGGAGCCACGCAAATGAGGAAGATGCATGCCATTTGCAGGAGACACGCAAATGAGGAAGATGCATGCGATTTGCAGGAGCCACGCAAATGAGGAAGAGACATGCCAGTAGCAGGAGATATGCAAATGAGGAAGATGCATGCCAATAGCAGAAGACACGCAAATGAGGAAGATGCTCGACAGTAGCTGGGGCAGGCAAATGAGGAATATGTATGTTGGTACCAGGAAACACGCAAATGAGGAAGATGCATGCCATTTGCAGGAGCCACACAAATGAAGATGATGCATGCCAGTAGAGGGAGATACGCAAATGAGCAAGAGGCAAGCCAGTAGCAGGTGACACGCAAATCAGGAAGAGGAATGCCATTTGCAGGAGCCATGCAAATGAGGATGATGCATGCCAGTAGCAGGAGACAGGCAAATGAGGAAGATGCATGCCATTTGCAGGAGCCACGCAAATGAGGAAGATGCATGCCATTTGCAGGAGACACGCAAATGAGGAAGATGCATGCGATTTGCAGGAGCCACGCAAATGAGGAAGAGGCATGCCATTTGCAGGAGACAAGCAAGTGAGGAAGATGCATGCGAGTAGCAAGAGACAGGCAAATGAGGAAGATGCATTCCAGTAGCAGGAGATACGCAAATCAGGAAGAGTCATGCCAGTAGCAGGAGACACAAAAATGAGGAAGATGCATGCCAGTAGGAGGAGACTGGCAAATGAGGAAGATGCATGCCAATAGCAGGAGAGAACCAAATGAAAAAGATGCATGACAGTCGCAGGAAAAACGCAAATGAGGAAGATGCATGCCATTTGCAGGAGACACGCAAAGGAGAAAGAGGCATGCAAGTAGCAGGATACAAGCAAATGAGGAAGCTGCATGCCATTAGCAGGAGACACGCAAGTGAGGAAGATGCATGCCAGTAGCCGGAGACTCGCAAATGACGAAGATGCATGCCAGCAGCAGAAGACAAGCAAATGATGAAGATGCATGCAAGTAGAAGGAGACAAGCAAATGAGGAAGATGCATGCCATTAGCAGGAGACACGCAAGTGAGGAAGATGCATGCCAGTAGCAGGAGACACGCAAATGAGGAAGATGGATGCTAGTTGCAGGAGACACGCAAATGAGGAAGGTGCATGCCATTTGCAGGAGACACGCAATTGAGGAAAATGAATGCCAGTAGCAGGAAACACGCAAATGAGGAAGATGAACGCCAGTAGCAGGAGACAAGCAAATGAGGAAGCTGCATGCCATATGCAGGAGCCACGCAAATGAGGAAGAGGCATTCCATTTCCAGGAGATACGTAAATGAGTAAGATGCATGCCATTTGCAGTAGACAGGCATATGAGGAAGATGCATGCCAGTAGCAGGTGACTCGCAAATGAGGAAGATGCATGCCATTTGCAGGAGCCACGCAAATGAGGAAGAGACATGCCAGTAGCAGGAGACATGCAAATGAGGAAGATGCTCGACAGTAGCTGGGGCAGGCAAATGAGGAATATGTATGTTGGTACCAGGAAACACGCAAATGAGGAAGATGCATGCCATTTGCAGGAGCCACACAAATGAAGATGATGCATGCCAGTAGAGGGAGATACGCAAATGAGCAAGAGGCAAGCCAGTAGCAGGTGACACGCAAATCAGGAAGAGGAATGCCATTTGCAGGAGCCATGCAAATGAGGAAGATGCATGCCAGTAGCAGGAGACAGGCAAATGAGGAAGATGCATGCCATTTGCAGGAGCCACGCAAATGAGGAAGATGCATGCCATTTGCAGGAGACACGCAAATGAGGAAGATGCATGCGATTTGCAGGAGCCACACAAATGAGGAAGAGGCATGCCATTTGCAGGAGACAAGCAAGTGAGGAAGATGCATGCGAGTAGCAAGAGACAGGCAAATGAGGAAGATGCATGCCAATAGCAGGAGAGAACCAAATGAAAAAGATGCATGACAGTCGCAGGAGACACGCAAATGAGGAAGATGCTCGACAGTAGCTGGGGCAGGCAAATGAGGAAGAAATATGCCGGTACAAGGAGACACGCAAATTAGGAAGAGGCATGCCATTTGCAGGAGACACGCAAAGGAGAAAGAGGCATGCAAGTAGCAGGATACAAGCAAATGAGGAAGATGCATGCCATTAGCAGGAGACACGCAAGTGAGGAAGATGCATGCCAGTAGCAGGAGACTCGCAAATGAGGAAGATGCATGCCAGCAGCAGAAGACACGCAAATGATGAAGATGCATGCAAGTAGAAGGAGACAAGCAAATGAGGAAGATGCATGCCATTAGCAGGAGACACGCAAGTGAGGAAGATGCATGCCAGTAGCAGGAGACACGCAAATGAGGAAGATGGATGCCAGTTGCAGGAGACATCCAAATGAGGAAGATGCAAGCCATTTGCAGGAGACACGCAATTGAGGAAAATGAATGCCAGTAGCAGGAAACACACAAATGAGGAAGATGAACGCCAGTAGAAGGAGACATGCAAATGAGGAAGCTGCATGCAATATGCAGGAGCCACGCAAATGAGGAAGAGGCATGCCATTTCCAGGAGATACGTAAATGAGTAAGATGCATGCCATTTGCAGTAGACAGGCATATGAGGAAGATGCATGCCAGTAGCAGGTGACTCGCAAATGAGGAAGATGCATGCCATTTGCAGGAGCCACGCAAATGAGGAAGAGACATGCCAGTAGCAGGAGACATGCAAATGAGGAAGATGCATGCCAATAGCAGAAGACACGCAAATGAGGAAGATGCTCGACAGTAGCTGGGGCAGGCAAATGAGGAATATGTATGTTGGTACCAGGAAACACGCAAATGAGGAAGATGCATGCCATTTGCAGGAGCCACACAAATGAAGATGATGCATGCCAGTAGAGGGAGATACGCAAATGAGCAAGAGACAAGCCAGTAGCAGGTGACACGCAAATCAGGAAGAGGAATGCCATTTGCAGGAGCCATGCAAATGAGGAAGATGCATGCCAGTAGCAGGAGACAGGCAAATGAGGAAGATGCATGCCATTTGCAGGAGCCACGCAAATGAGGAAGATGCATGCCATTTGCAGGAGACACGCAAATGAGGAAGATGCATGCGATTTGCAGGAGCCACGCAAATGAGGAAGAGACATGCCAGTAGCAGGAGACATGCAAATGAGGAAGATGCATGCCAATAGCAGAAGACACGCAAATGAGGAAGATGCTCGACAGTAGCTGGGGCAGGCAAATGAGGAATATGTATGTTGGTACCAGGAAACACGCAAATGAGGAAGATGCATGCCATTTGCAGGAGCCACACAAATGAAGATGATGCATGCCAGTAGAGGGAGATACGCAAATGAGCAAGAGGCAAGCCAGTAGCAGGTGACACGCAAATCAGGAAGAGGAATGCCATTTGCAGGAGCCATGCAAATGAGGATGATGCATGCCAGTAGCAGGAGACAGGCAAATGAGGAAGATGCATGCCATTTGCAGGAGCCACGCAAATGAGGAAGATGCATGCCATTTGCAGGAGACACGCAAATGAGGAAGATGCATGCGATTTGCAGGAGCCACGCAAATGAGGAAGAGGCATGCCATTTGCAGGAGACAAGCAAGTGAGGAAGATGCATGCGAGTAGCAAGAGACAGGCAAATGAGGAAGATGCATTCCAGTAGCAGGAGATACGCAAATCAGGAAGAGTCATGCCAGTAGCAGGAGACACAAAAATGAGGAAGATGCATGCCAGTAGGAGGAGACTGGCAAATGAGGAAGATGCATGCCAATAGCAGGAGAGAACCAAATGAAAAAGATGCATGACAGTCGCAGGAAAAACGCAAATGAGGAAGATGCATGCCATTTGCAGGAGACACGCAAAGGAGAAAGAGGCATGCAAGTAGCAGGATACAAGCAAATGAGGAAGCTGCATGCCATTAGCAGGAGACACGCAAGTGAGGAAGATGCATGCCAGTAGCCGGAGACTCGCAAATGACGAAGATGCATGCCAGCAGCAGAAGACAAGCAAATGATGAAGATGCATGCAAGTAGAAGGAGACAAGCAAATGAGGAAGATGCATGCCATTAGCAGGAGACACGCAAGTGAGGAAGATGCATGCCAGTAGCAGGAGACACGCAAATGAGGAAGATGGATGCTAGTTGCAGGAGACACGCAAATGAGGAAGGTGCATGCCATTTGCAGGAGACACGCAATTGAGGAAAATGAATGCCAGTAGCAGGAAACACGCAAATGAGGAAGATGAACGCCAGTAGCAGGAGACAAGCAAATGAGGAAGCTGCATGCCATATGCAGGAGCCACGCAAATGAGGAAGAGGCATTCCATTTCCAGGAGATACGTAAATGAGTAAGATGCATGCCATTTGCAGTAGACAGGCATATGAGGAAGATGCATGCCAGTAGCAGGTGACTCGCAAATGAGGAAGATGCATGCCATTTGCAGGAGCCACGCAAATGAGGAAGAGACATGCCAGTAGCAGGAGACATGCAAATGAGGAAGATGCTCGACAGTAGCTGGGGCAGGCAAATGAGGAATATGTATGTTGGTACCAGGAAACACGCAAATGAGGAAGATGCATGCCATTTGCAGGAGCCACACAAATGAAGATGATGCATGCCAGTAGAGGGAGATACGCAAATGAGCAAGAGGCAAGCCAGTAGCAGGTGACAAGCAAATCAGGAAGAGGAATGCCATTTGCAGGAGCCATGCAAATGAGGAAGATGCATGCCAGTAGCAGGAGACAGGCAAATGAGGAAGATGCATGCCATTTGCAGGAGCCACGCAAATGAGGAAGATGCATGCCATTTGCAGGAGACACGCAAATGAGGAAGATGCATGCGATTTGCAGGAGCCACACAAATGAGGAAGAGGCATGCCATTTGCAGGAGACAAGCAAGTGAGGAAGATGCATGCGAGTAGCAAGAGACAGGCAAATGAGGAAGATGCATTCCAGTAGCAGGAGACACGCAAATCAGGAAGAGTCATGCCAGTAGCAGGAGACACAAAAATGAGGAAGATGCATGCCAGTAGGAGGAGACTGGCAAATGAGGAAGATGCATGCCAATAGCAGGAGAGAACGAAATGAAAAAGATGCATGACAGTCGCAGGAAACACGCAAATGAGGAAGATGCATGCCAGTAGCAGAAGACACGTAAATGATGAAGATGAATGCCAGTAGCAGGAGACAAGAAAATGAGGAAGATGCATGCTAGTAGCAGGAGAAAGGCAAATGAGGAAGATGCATGCCAATAGCAGGAGAGAACCAAATGAAAAAGATGCATGACAGTCGCAGGAGACACGCAAATGAGGAAGATGCTCGACAGTAGCTGGGGCAGGCAAATGAGGAAGAAATATGCCGGTACAAGGAGACACGCAAATTAGGAAGAGGCATGCCATTTGCAGGAGACACGCAAAGGAGAAAGAGGCATGCAAGTAGCAGGATACAAGCAAATGAGGAAGATGCATGCCATTAGCAGGAGACACGCAAGTGAGGAAGATGCATGCCAGTAGCAGGAGACTCGCAAATGAGGAAGATGCATGCCAGCAGCAGAAGACACGCAAATGATGAAGATGCATGCAAGTAGAAGGAGACAAGCAAATGAGGAAGATGCATGCCATTAGCAGGAGACACGCAAGTGAGGAAGATGCATGCCAGTAGCAGGAGACACGCAAATGAGGAAGATGGATGCCAGTTGCAGGAGACATCCAAATGAGGAAGATGCAAGCCATTTGCAGGAGACACGCAATTGAGGAAAATGAATGCCAGTAGCAGGAAACACACAAATGAGGAAGATGAACGCCAGTAGAAGGAGACATGCAAATGAGGAAGCTGCATGCAATATGCAGGAGCCACGCAAATGAGGAAGAGGCATGCCATTTCCAGGAGATACGTAAATGAGTAAGATGCATGCCATTTGCAGTAGACAGGCATATGAGGAAGATGCATGCCAGTAGCAGGTGACTCGCAAATGAGGAAGATGCATGCCATTTGCAGGAGCCACGCAAATGAGGAAGAGACATGCCAGTAGCAGGAGACATGCAAATGAGGAAGATGCATGCCAATAGCAGAAGACACGCAAATGAGGAAGATGCTCGACAGTAGCTGGGGCAGGCAAATGAGGAATATGTATGTTGGTACCAGGAAACACGCAAATGAGGAAGATGCATGCCATTTGCAGGAGCCACACAAATGAAGATGATGCATGCCAGTAGAGGGAGATACGCAAATGAGCAAGAGACAAGCCAGTAGCAGGTGACACGCAAATCAGGAAGAGGAATGCCATTTGCAGGAGCCATGCAAATGAGGAAGATGCATGCCAGTAGCAGGAGACAGGCAAATGAGGAAGATGCATGCCATTTGCAGGAGCCACGCAAATGAGGAAGATGCATGCCATTTGCAGGAGACACGCAAATGAGGAAGATGCATGCGATTTGCAGGAGCCACGCAAATGAGGAAGAGACATGCCAGTAGCAGGAGACATGCAAATGAGGAAGATGCATGCCAATAGCAGAAGACACGCAAATGAGGAAGATGCTCGACAGTAGCTGGGGCAGGCAAATGAGGAATATGTATGTTGGTACCAGGAAACACGCAAATGAGGAAGATGCATGCCATTTGCAGGAGCCACACAAATGAAGATGATGCATGCCAGTAGAGGGAGATACGCAAATGAGCAAGAGGCAAGCCAGTAGCAGGTGACACGCAAATCAGGAAGAGGAATGCCATTTGCAGGAGCCATGCAAATGAGGATGATGCATGCCAGTAGCAGGAGACAGGCAAATGAGGAAGATGCATGCCATTTGCAGGAGCCACGCAAATGAGGAAGATGCATGCCATTTGCAGGAGACACGCAAATGAGGAAGATGCATGCGATTTGCAGGAGCCACGCAAATGAGGAAGAGGCATGCCATTTGCAGGAGACAAGCAAGTGAGGAAGATGCATGCGAGTAGCAAGAGACAGGCAAATGAGGAAGATGCATTCCAGTAGCAGGAGATACGCAAATCAGGAAGAGTCATGCCAGTAGCAGGAGACACAAAAATGAGGAAGATGCATGCCAGTAGGAGGAGACTGGCAAATGAGGAAGATGCATGCCAATAGCAGGAGAGAACCAAATGAAAAAGATGCATGACAGTCGCAGGAAAAACGCAAATGAGGAAGATGCATGCCATTTGCAGGAGACACGCAAAGGAGAAAGAGGCATGCAAGTAGCAGGATACAAGCAAATGAGGAAGCTGCATGCCATTAGCAGGAGACACGCAAGTGAGGAAGATGCATGCCAGTAGCCGGAGACTCGCAAATGACGAAGATGCATGCCAGCAGCAGAAGACAAGCAAATGATGAAGATGCATGCAAGTAGAAGGAGACAAGCAAATGAGGAAGATGCATGCCATTAGCAGGAGACACGCAAGTGAGGAAGATGCATGCCAGTAGCAGGAGACACGCAAATGAGGAAGATGGATGCTAGTTGCAGGAGACACGCAAATGAGGAAGGTGCATGCCATTTGCAGGAGACACGCAATTGAGGAAAATGAATGCCAGTAGCAGGAAACACGCAAATGAGGAAGATGAACGCCAGTAGCAGGAGACAAGCAAATGAGGAAGCTGCATGCCATATGCAGGAGCCACGCAAATGAGGAAGAGGCATTCCATTTCCAGGAGATACGTAAATGAGTAAGATGCATGCCATTTGCAGTAGACAGGCATATGAGGAAGATGCATGCCAGTAGCAGGTGACTCGCAAATGAGGAAGATGCATGCCATTTGCAGGAGCCACGCAAATGAGGAAGAGACATGCCAGTAGCAGGAGACATGCAAATGAGGAAGATGCTCGACAGTAGCTGGGGCAGGCAAATGAGGAATATGTATGTTGGTACCAGGAAACACGCAAATGAGGAAGATGCATGCCATTTGCAGGAGCCACACAAATGAAGATGATGCATGCCAGTAGAGGGAGATACGCAAATGAGCAAGAGGCAAGCCAGTAGCAGGTGACACGCAAATCAGGAAGAGGAATGCCATTTGCAGGAGCCATGCAAATGAGGAAGATGCATGCCAGTAGCAGGAGACAGGCAAATGAGGAAGATGCATGCCATTTGCAGGAGCCACGCAAATGAGGAAGATGCATGCCATTTGCAGGAGACATGCAAATGAGGAAGATGCATGCGATTTGCAGGAGCCACACAAATGAGGAAGAGGCATGCCATTTGCAGGAGACAAGCAAGTGAGGAAGATGCATGCGAGTAGCAAGAGACAGGCAAATGAGGAAGATGCATTCCAGTAGCAGGAGACACGCAAATCAGGAAGAGTCATGCCAGTAGCAGGAGACACAAAAATGAGGAAGATGCATGCCAGTAGGAGGAGACTGGCAAATGAGGAAGATGCATGCCAATAGCAGGAGAGAACGAAATGAAAAAGATGCATGACAGTCGCAGGAAAAACGCAAATGAGGAAGATGCATGCCATTTGCAGGAGACACGCAATTGACGAAAATGCATGCCATTTGCAGGTGACAGGCAAATGATGAAGATGTATACCAGTAGCAGGAAAAACGTAAATGTGGAAGATGCATTCCATTTGCAGGAGCCACGCAAATGAGGAAGAGGTATGCCATTTGCTGGAGACATGCAAATGAGGAAGATGCATGCCATTTGCAGGAGCCACGCAAAGGAGAAAGAGGCATGCCATTTGCAGGAGACACGCAAATAAGATAGATGCATGCCATTAGCAGGAGACACGCAAAAGAGAAAGAGGCATGCCATTTGCAGGAGACACGCAAATGAGATAGATGCATGCCATTAGCAGGAGAGGCGCAAATGAGGAAGATGCATGCCATTTGCAGGAGACACTCAAATGAGGAAGATGCATGCCATTTGCAGGAGAAAGTCAAATGAGGATGATGCATGCAACTGGAAGGAGACATGCAAATGAGGAAGATGCATGCCATTTGCAGGAGCCACTCAAATTAGGAAGAGGCATGCCATTTGCTGGAGCCACGCAAATGAGAAAGATGCATGCCATTTGCAGGAGACACGCAAATTAGGAAGATGCATGCCATTTGCAGGAGACACGCAATTGAGGAAAATGCATGCCATTTGCAGGTGACAGGCAAATGATGAAGATGTATACCAGTAGCAGGAAAAACGCAAATGTGGAAGATGCATTCCATTTGCAGGAGCCACGCAAATGAGGAAAAGGTATGCCATTTGCAGGAGACATGCAAATGAGGAAGATGCATGCCATTTGCAGGAGAAAGTCAAATGAGGAAGATGCATGCAACTAGCAGAAGACACGCAAATGAGGAAGATGCTCGACAGTAGCTGGGGCAGGCAAATGAGGAATATGTATGTTGGTACCAGGAAACACGCAAATGAGGAAGATGCATGCCAGTAGCAGAAGACACGTAAATGATGAAGATGAATGCCAGTAGCAGGAGACAAGAAAATGAGGAAGATGCATGCTAGTAGCAGGAGAAAGGCAAATGAGGAAGATGCATGCCATTTGCAGGAGCCATGCAAATGAGGAAGATGCATGCCATTTGCAGGAGCCACGCAAATGAGGAAGATGCATGCAATTTGCAGGAGCCACGCAAATGAGGAAGAGGCATGCCATTTGCAGGAGACAAGCAAGTGAGGAAGATGCATGCGAGTAGCAGGAGACAGGCAAATGAGGAAGATGCATGCCGTTTGGAGGAGCCACACAAATGAAGATGATGCATGCCAGTAGAACGAGATACGCAAATGAGCAAGAGGCATGCCAGTAGCAGGTGACACGCAAATCAGGAAGAGGCATGCCATTTGCAGGAGCCACGCAAATGAGGAAGATGCATGCGATTTGCAGGAGCCACGCAAATGAGGAAGAGGCATGCCATTTGCAGGAGACAAGCAAGTGAGGAAGATGCATGCGAGTAGCAGGAGACAGGCAAATGAGGAAGATGCATTCCAGTAGCAGGAGACACGCAAATCAGGAAGAGTCATGCCAGTAGCAGGAGACATGAAAATGAGTAAGTTGCATGCCAGAAGGAGGAGACTGGCAAATGAGAAAAATGCATGCCAATAGCAGGAGACAACCAAATGAAAAAGATGCATGACAGTCGCAGGAGAAACGCAAATGAGGAAGATGCATGCCATTTGCAGGAGACACGCAATTGAAGAAAATGCATGCCATTTGCAGGTGACAGGCAAATGATGAAGATGTATACCAGTAGCAGGAGAAACGTAAATGTGGAAGATGCATTCCATTTGCAGGAGCCACGCAAATGAGGAAGAGGTATGCCATTTGCAGGAGACATGCAAATGAGGAAGATGCATGCCATTTGTAGGAGCCACGCAAATTAGGAAGAGGCATGCCATTTGCAGGAGACACGCAAAGGAGAAAGAGGCATGCCATTTGCAGGAGACACGCAAATGAGATAGATGCATGCCAAAAGCAGGAGAGGTGCAAATGAGGAAGATGCATGCCATTTGCAGGAGACACGCAAATGAGGAAGATGCATGCCATTTGCAGGAGAAAGTCAAATGAGGAAGATGCATGCAACTGGAAGGAGACATGCAAATGAAGAAGATGCATGCAATTTGCAGGAGTCACGCAAATGAGGAAGAGACATTCCAGTAGCAGGAGACACGCAAATGAGGAAGATGCATGCCAGTAGCAGGACACACGCAAATGAGGAAGATGCTTGAAAGTAGCTGGGGCAGGCAAATAAGGAAGATGTATGCCGGTACCAGAAGACACGCAAATTAGGAAGAGGCATGCCATTTGCAGGAGTCACGCAAATGAGAAAGATGCATGCCATTTGCAGGAGACACGCAAAGGAGAAAGAGGAATGCCATTTGCAAGAGACACTCAAATGAGGAAGATGCATGCCATTTGCAGGAGACACGCAAATGAGGAAGATGCATGCCATTTGCAGTAGACAGGCAAATGAGGAAGATGCATGCCAGTAGCAGGTGACTCGCAAATGAGGAAGATGCATGCCATTTGCAGGAGCCACGCAAATGAGGAAGAGACATGCCAGTGGCAGGAGACATGCAAATGAGGAAGATGCATGCCAGTTGCAGGAGACACACAAATGAGGAAGATGCTCGACAGTAGCTGGGGCAGGCAAATGAGGAATATGTATGCCGGAACCAGGAAACACGCAAATGAGGAAGATGCATGCCAGTAGCAGAAGACACGTAAATGATGAAGATGAATGCCAGTAGCAGGAGACAAGGAAATGAGGAAGATACATTCTAGTAGCAGGAGTCACGCAAATGTGGAAGATACATGCCATTTGCAGGAGCCACACAAATGAAGATGATGCATGCCAGTAGGAGGAGACACGCAAATGAGGAAGATGCTCGACAGTAGCTGGGGCAGGCAAATGAGGAAGATGTATGCCGGTACAAGGAGACACGCAAATTAGGAAGAGGCATGCCATTTGCAGGAGACATGCAAATGAGGAAGATGCATGCCATTTGCAGGAGCCACGCAAATTAGGAAGAGGCATGCCATTTGCTGGAGCCACGCAAATGAGAAAGATGCATGCCATTTGCAGGAGACACGCAAAGGAGAAAGAGGCATGCCATTTGCAGGAGACACGCAATTGAAAAAAATGAATGCCATTTGCAGGTGACAGGCAAATGATGAAGATGTATAACAGTAGCAGGAAAGACGTAAATGTGGAAGATGCATTCCATTTGCAGGAGCCACGCAAATGAGGAAGAGGTATGCCATTTGCAGGAGACATGCAAATGAGGAAGATGCATGCCATTTGCAGGAGCCACGCAAATTAGGAAGAGGCATGCCATTTGCTGGAGCCACGCAAATGAGAAAGATGCATGCCATTTGCAGGAGACACGCAAATGAGGAAGATGCATGCCATTTGCAGGTGACACGCAATTGAGGAAAATGCATGCCATTTGCAGGTGACAGGCAAATGATGAAGATGTATACCAGTAGCAGGAAAAACGCAAATGTGGAAGATGCATTCCATTTGCAGGAGCCACGCAAATGAGGAAGAGGTATGCCATTTGCAGGAGACATGCAAATGAGGAAGATGCATGCCATTTGCAAGAGACACGCAAAGGAGAAAGAGGCATGCCATTTGCAGGAGACACGCAAATGAGATAGATTCATGCCAATAGCAGGAGAGGAGCAAATGAGGAAGATGCAAGCCATTTGCAGGAGACACGCAAATGAGGAAGATGCATGCCATTTGCAGGAGAAAGTCAAATGAGGAAGATGCATGCAACTAGCAGAAGACACGCAAATGAGGAAGATGCTCGACAGTAGCTGGGGCAGGCAAATGAGGAATATGTATGTTGGTACCAGGAAACACGCAAATGAGGAAGATGCATGCCAGTAGCAGAAGACACGTAAATGATGAAGATGAATGCCAGTAGCAGGAGACACGAAAATGAGTAAGTTGCATGCCAGTAGGAGGAGACTGGCAAATGAGGAAGATGCATGCCAATAGCAGGAGAGAACCAAATGAAAAAGATGCATGACAGTCGCAGGAGACACGCAAATGAGGAAGATGCTCGACAGTAGCTGGGGCAGGCAAATGAGGAAGAAATATGCCGGTACAAGGAGACACGCAAATTAGGAAGAGGCATGCCATTTGCAGGAGACACGCAAAGGAGAAAGAGGCATGCAAGTAGCAGGATACAAGCAAATGAGGAAGATGCATGCCATTAGCAGGAGACACGCAAGTGAGGAAGATGCATGCCAGTAGCAGGAGACTCGCAAATGAGGAAGATGTATGCCAGCAGCAGAAGACACGCAAATGATGAAGATGCATGCAAGTAGAAGGAGACAAGCAAATGAGGAAGATGCATGCCATTAGCAGGAGACACGCAAGTGAGGAAGATGCATGCCAGTAGCAGGAGACACGCAAATGAGGAAGATGGATGCCAGTTGCAGGAGACACGCAAATGAGGAAGATGCATGCCATTTGCAGGAGACACGCAATTGAGGAAAATGAATGCCAGTAGCAGGAAACACACAAATGAGGAAGATGAACGCCAGTAGCAGGAGTCATGCAAATGAGGAAGCTGCATGCCATTTGCAGGAGACACGCAAAGGAGAAAGAGGCATGCCATTTGCAGGAGACACGCAAATGAGATAGATGCATGCCATTAGCAGGAGAGGCGCAAATGAGGAAGATGCATGCCATTTGCAGGAGACACGCAAATGAGGAAGATGCATGCCATTTGCAGGAGAAAGTCAAATGAGGAAGATGCATGCAACTGGCAGGAGAAATGCAAATGAAGAAGATGCATGCAATTCGCAGGAGCCACGCAAATGAGGAAGAGACATTCCAGTAGCAGGAGACACGCAAATCAGGAAGATGCATGCCAGTAGAAGAAGACACGTAAATGATGAAGATGAATGCCAGTAGCAGGAGACAAGAAAATGAGGAAGATGCATGCCATTTGCAGGAGACACGCAATTGAGGAAAATGAATGCCAGTAGCAGGAGACACGCAAAGGAGAAAGAGGAATGCCATTTGCAAGAGACACTCAAATGATGAAGATTCATGCCATTTGCAGGAGCCACGCAAATGAGGAAGAGACATGCCAGTATCAGGAGACATGCAAATGAGGAAGATGCATGCCAGTAGCAGGAGACACGCAAATGAGGAAGATGCTCGACAGTAGCTGGGGCAGGCAAATGAGGAATATGTATGCCGGTACCAGGAAACACGCAAATGAGGAAGATGCATTCCAGTAGCAGAAGACACGTAAATGATGAAGATGAATGCCAGTAGCAGGAGACAAGAAAATGAGGAAGATACATGCTAGTAGCAGGAGACACGCAAATGTGGAAGATACATGCCATTTGCAGGAGCCACACAAATGAAGATGATGCATGCCAGTAGAAGGAGACACGCATATGAGGAACGTGCATGCCAGTAGCAGGAGACACGCAAACGAGCAAGAGGCATCCCAGTAGCAGGTGACACGCAAATCAGGAAGAGGCATGACATTAGCAGGAGCCATGCAAATGAGGAAGATGCATGCAAGTAGCAGGAGACAGACAAATGAGGAAAATGCATGCCATTTGCAGGAGACACGCAAATCAGGAAGAGGCATGCCATTTGCAGGAGCCATGCAAATGAGGAAGATGCATGCCATTTGCAGCAGCCACGCAAATGAGGAAGATGCATGCCATTTGCAGGAGACACGCAAATGTGGAAGATGCATGCGATTTGCAGGAGCCACGCAAATGAGGAAGAGGCATGCCATTTGCAGGAGACAAGCAATTGAGGAAGATGCATGCTAGTAGCAGGAGACAGGCAAATGAGGAAGATGCATTCCAGTAGCAGGAGACACGCAAATCAGGAAGAGTCATGCAAGTAGCAGGAGACTCGTAAATGAGTAAGTTGCATGCCAGTTTGAGGAGACTGGCAAATGAGGAAGATGCATGCCAATAGCAGGAGAGAACCAAATGAAAAAGATGCATGACAGTCACAGGAGAAACGCAAATGAGGAAGATGCATGCCATTTCCAGGAGACACGCAATTGAGGAAAATGCATGCCATTTGCAGGTGACAGGCAAATGATGAAGATGTATACCAGTAGCAGGAAAAACGCAAATGTGGAAGATGCATTCCATTTGCAGGAGCCACGCAAATGAGGAAGAGGTATGCCATTTGCAGGAGACATGCAAATGAGGAAGATGCATGCCATTTGCAAGAGACACGCAAAGGAGAAAGAGGCATGCCATTTGCAGGAGACACCCAAATGAGATAGATTCATGCCAATAGCAGGAGAGGCGCAAATGAGGAAGATGCAAGCCATTTACAGGAGACACGCAAATGAGGAAGATGCATGCCATTTCCAGGAGAAAGTCAAATGAGGAAGATGCATGCAACTAGCAGAAGACACGCAAATGAGGAAGATGCTCGACAGTAGCTGGGGCAGGCAAATGAGGAATATGTATGTTGGTACCAGGAAACACGCAAATGAGGAAGATGCATGCCAGTAGCAGAAGACACGTAAATGATGAAGATGAATGCCAGTAGCAGGAGACAAGAAAATGAGGAAGATGCATGCTAGTAGCAGGAGAAAGGCAAATGAGGAAGATGCATGCCATTTGCAGGAGCCATGCAAATGAGGAAGATGCATGCCATTTGCAGGAGACACGCAAATGAGGAAGATGCATGAGATTTGCAGGAGCCACGCAAATGAGGAAGAGGCATACCATTTGCAGGAGACAAGCAAGTGAGGAAGATGCATGCTAGTAGCAGGAGACAGGCAAATGAGGAAGATGCATGCCATTTGGAGGAGCCACACAAATGAAGATGATGCATGCCAGTAGAACGAGATACGCAAATGAGCAAGAGGCATGCCAGTAGCAGGTGACACGCAAATCAGGAAGAGGCATGCCACTTGCAGGAGCCACGCAAATGAGGAAGATGCATGCGATTTGCAGGAGCCACGCAAATGAGGAAGAGGCTTGCCATTTGCAGGAGACAAGCAAGTGAGGAAGATGCATGCGAGTAGCAGGAGACAGGCAAATGAGGAAGATGCATTCCAGTAGCAGGAGACACGCAAATCAGGAAGAGTCGTGCCAGTAGCAGGAGACACGAAAATGAGTAAGTTGCATGCCAGTAGGAGGAGACTGGCAAATGAGGAAGATGCATGCCAATAGCAGGAGACAACCAAATGAAAAAGATGCATGACAGTCGCAGGAGAAACGCAAATGAGGAAGATGCATGCCATTTGCAGGAGACACGCAATTGAAGAAAATGCATGCCATTTGCAGGTGACAGGAAAATGATGAAGATGTATACCAGTAGCAGGAGAAACGTAAATGTGGAAGATGCATTCCATTTGCAGGAGCCACGCAAATGAGGAAGAGGTATGCCATTTGCAGGAGACATGCAAATGAGGAAGATGCATGCCATTTGCAGGAGCCACGCAAATTAGGAAGAGGCATGCCATTTGCTGGAGCCACGCAAATGAGAAAAATGCATGCCATTTGCAGGAGACACGCAAAGGAGAAAGAGGCATGCCATTTGCAGGAGACACGCAAATGAGATAGATGCATGCCATTAGCAGGAGAGGCGCAAATGAGGAAGATGCATGCCATTTGCAGGAGACACGCAAATGAGGAAGATGCATGCCATTTGCAGGAGAAAGTCAAATGAGGAAGATGCATGCAACTGGAAGGAGACATGCAAATGAAGAAGATGCATGCAATTTGCAGGAGTCACGCAAATGAGGAAGAGACATTCCAGTAGCAGGAGACACGCAAATGAGGAAGAAGCATGCCAGTAGCACGACACACGCAAATGAGGAAGATGCTCGACAGTAGCTGGGGCAGGCAAATGAGGAAGATGTATGCCGGTACCAGGAGACACGCAAATTAGGAAGAGGCATGCCATTGGCAGGAGCCACGCAAATGAGAAAGATGCATGCCATTTGCAGCAGACACGCAAAAGAGAAACAGGAATGCCATTTGCAAGAGACACTCAAATGAGGAAGCTGCATGCCATTTGCAGGAGACACGCAAATGAGGTAGATGCATGCCATTTGCAGTAGACAGGCAAATGAGGAAGATGCATGCCAGTAGCAGGTGACTCGCAAATGAGGAAGATGCATGCCATTTGCAGGAGCCACGCAAATGAGGAAGAGACATTCCAGTAGCAGGAGACACGCAAATGAGGAAGATGCATGCCAGTAGCAGGACACACGCAAATGAGGAAGATGCTCGACAGTAGCTGGGGCAGGCAAATGAGGAATATGTATGCCGGTACCAGGAAACACGCAAATGAGGAAGATGCATGCCAGTAGCAGAAGACACGTAAATGAGGAAGATGCTCGACAGTAGCTGGGGCAGGCAAATGAGGAAGATGCTCGACAGTAGCTGGGGCAGGCAAATGAGGAAGATGTATGCCGGTACAAGGAGACACGCAAATTAGGAAGAGGCATGCCATTTGCAGGAGACACGCAAAGGAGAAAGAGGCATGCAAGTAGCAGGAGACTCGCAAATGAGGAAGATGCATGCCAGCAGCAGAAGACACGCAAATGATGAAGATGCATGCAAGTAGAAGGAGACAAGCAAATGAGGAAGATGCATGCCATTAGCAGGTGACACGCAAGTGAGGAAGATGCATGCCAGTAGCAGGAGACACGCAAATGAGGAAGATGGATGCCAGTTGCAGGAGACACGCAAATGAGGAAGAGGCATGCCATTTGCAGGAGACACACAATTGAGGAAAATGAATGCCAGTAGCAGGAAACACGCAAATGAGGAAGATGCACGCCAGTAGCAGGAGACATGCAAATGAGGAAGCTGCATGCCATATGCAGGAGCCACGCAAATGAGGAAGAGGCATGCCATTTCCAGGAGATACGCAAATGAGTAAGATGCATGCCATTTGCAGTAGACAGGCATATGAAGAAGATGCATGCCAGTAGCACGTGACTCGCAAATGAGGAAGATGCATGCCATTTGCAGGAGCCACGCAAATGAGGAAGAGACATGCCAATAGCAGAAGACACGCAAATGAGGAAGATGCTCGACAGTAGCTGGGGCAGGCAAATGAGGAATATGTATGTTGGTAACAGGAAACACGCAAATGAGGAAGATGAATGCCAGTAGCAGAAGACACGTAAATGATGAAGATGAATGCCAGTAGGAGGAGACAAGAAAATGAGGAAGATGCATGCTAGTAGCAGGAGAAAGGCAAATGAGGAAGATGCATGCCATTTGCAGGAGCCAGGAAAATGAGGAAGATGCATGCCATTTGCAGGAGACACGCAAAAGAGGAAGATTCATGAGATTTGCAGGAGCCACGCAAATGAGGAAAAGGCATACCATTTGCAGGAGACACGCAATTGAGGAAGATGCACGCAAGTAGCAGGAAACACGCAAATGAGGAAGATGAACGCCAGTAGCAGGAGACATGCAAATGAGGAAGCTGCATGCCATATGCAGGAGCCACGCAAATGAGGAAGAGGCATGCCATTTCCAGGAGATACGCAAATGAGTAAGATGCATGCCATTTGCAGTAGACAGGCATATGAGGAAGATGCACGCCAGTAGCAGGTGACTCGCAAATGAGGAAGATGCATGCCATTTGCAGGAGCCACGCAAATGAGGAAGAGACATGCCAGTAGCAGGAGACATGCAAATGAGGAAGATGCATGCCAATAGCAGAAGACACGCAAATGAGGAAGATGCTCGACAGTAGCTGGGGCAGGCAAATGAGGAATATGTATGTTGGTACCAGGAAACACGCAAATGAGGAAGATGCATGCCAGTAGCAGAAGACACGTAAATGATGAAGATGAATGCCAGTAGCAGTAGACAAGAAAATGAGGAAGATGCTTGCTAGTAGCAGGAGAAAGGCAAATGAGGAAGATGCATGCCATTTGCAGGAGCCATGCAAATGAGGAAGATGCATGCCATTTGCAGGAGACAGGCATATGAGGAAGATGCACGCCAGTAGCAGGTGACACGCAAATCAGGAAGAGGCATGCAATTTGCAGGAGCCATGCAAATGAGGAAGATGCATGCCAGTAGCAGGAGACAGGCAAATGAGGAAGATGCATGCCAATAGCAGGAGCCACGCCAATGAGGAAGATGCATGCCATTTGCAGGAGACACGCAAATGATGAAGATGAATGCGATTTGCAGGAGCCACGCAAATGAGGAAGAGGCATGCCATATGCAGGAGACAAGCAAGTGAGGAAGATGCATGCGAGTAGCAGGAGACAGGCAAATGAGGAAGATGCATTCCAATAGCAGGAGACACGCAAATCAGGAAGAGTCATGCCAGTAGCAGGAGACACGAAAATGAGTAAGTTGCATGCCAGTAGGAGGAGACAGGCAAATGAGGAAGATGCATGCCAATAGCAGGAGAGAACCAAATGAAAAAGATGCATGACAGTCGCAGGAGAAACGCAAATGAGGAAGATGCATGCCATTTGCAGGAGACACGCAATTGAAGAAAATGCATGCCATTTGCAGGTGACAGGCAAATGATGAAGATGTATACCAGTAGCAGGAAAAACGTAAATGTGGAAGATGCATTCCATTTGCAGGAGCCACGCAAATGAGGAAGAGGTATGCCATTTGCAGGAGACATGCAAATGAGGAAGATGCATGCCATTTGCAGGAGCCACTCAAAGGAGAAAGAGGCATGCCATTTGCAGGAGACACGCAAATAAGATAGATGCATGCCATTAGCAGGAGAGGCGCAAATGAGGAAGATGCATGCCATTTGCAGGAGACACGCAAATGAGGAAGATGCATGCCATTTGCAGGAGAAAGTCAAATGAGGAAGATGCATGCAACTGGCAGGAGACATGCAAATGAAGAAGATGCATGCAATTTGCAGGAGCCATGCAAATGAGGAAGAGACATTCCAGTAGCTGGAGACACGCAAATGAGGAAGATGCATGCCAGTAGCAGGAGACACGCAAATGAGGAAGATGCTCGACAGTAGCTGGGGCAGGCAAATGAGGAAGATGTATGCCGGTACCAGGAGACACGCAAATCAGGAAGAGTCATGCCAGTAGCAGGAGACACGAAAATGAGTAAGTTGCATGCCAGTAGGAGGAGACTGGCAAATGAGGAAGATGCATGCCAATAGCAGGAGAGAACCAAATGAAAAAGATGCATGACAGTCGCAGGAGACACGCAAATGAGGAAGATGCTCGACAGTAGCTGGGGCAGGCAAATGAGGAAGAAATATGCCGGTACAAGGAGACACGCAAATTAGGAAGAGGCATGCCATTTGCAGGAGACACGCAAAGGAGAAAGAGGCATGCAAGTAGCAGGATACAAGCAAATGAGGAAGATGCATGCCATTAGCAGGAGACACGCAAGTGAGGAAGATGCATGCCAGTAGGAGGAGACTCGCAAATGAGGAAGATGCATGCCAGCAGCAGAAGACACGCAAATGATGAAGATGCATGCAAGTAGAAGGAGACAAGCAAATGAGGAAGATGCATGCCATTAGCAGGAGACACGCAAGTGAGGAAGATGCATGCCAGTAGCAGGAGACACGCAAATGAGGAAGATGGATGCCAGTTGCAGGAGGCACGAAAATGAGGAAGATGCATGCCATTTGCAGGAGACACGCAATTGAGGAAAATGAATGCCAGTAGCAGGAAACACGCAAATGAGGAAGATGAACGCCAGTAGCAGGAGACATGCAAATGAGGAAGCTGCATGCCATATGCAGGAGCCACGCAAATGAGGAAGAGGCATGCCATTGCCAGGAGATACGTAAATGAGTAAGATGCATGCCATTTGCAGTAGACAGGCATATGAGGAAGATGCATGCCAGTAGCAGATGACTCACAAATGAGGAAGATGCATGCCATTTGCAGGAGCCACGCAAATGAGGAAGAGACATGCCAGTAGCAGGAGACATGCAAATGAGGAAGATGCATGCCAATAGCAGAAGACACGCAAATGAGGAAGATGCTCGACAGTAGCTGGGGCAGGCAAATGAGGAATATGTATGTTGGTACCAGGAAACACGCAAATGAGGAAGATGCATGCCATTTGCAGGAGCCACACAAATGAAGATGATGCATGCCAGTAGAGGGAGATACGCAAATGAGAAAGAGGCAAGCCAGTAGCAGGTGACACGCAAATCAGGAAGAGGAATGCCATTTGCAGGAGCCATGCAAATGAGGAAGATGCATGCCAGTAGCAGGAGACAGGCAAATGAGGAAGATGCATGCCATTTGCAGGAGCCACGCAAATGAGGAAGATGCATGCCATTTGCAGGAGACACGCAAATGAGGAAGATGCATGCGATTTGCAGGAGCCACGCAAATGAGGAAGAGGCATGCCATTTGCAGGAGACAAGCAAGTGAGGAAGATGCATGCGAGTATCAAGAGACAGGCAAATGAGGAAGATGCATTCCAGTAGCAGGAGACACGCAAATCAGGAAGAGTCATGCCAGTAGCAGGAGACACAAAAATGAGGAAGATGCATGCCAGTAGGAGGAGACTGGCAAATGAGGAAGATGCATGCCAATAGCAGGAGAGAACCAAATGAAAAAGATGCATGACAGTCGCAGGAAAAACGCAAATGAGGAAGATGCATGCCATTTGCAGGAGACACGCAATTGACGAAAATGCATGCCATTTGCAGGTGACAGGCAAATGATGAAGATGTATACCAGTAGCAGGAAAAACGTAAATGTGGAAGATGCATTCCATTTGCAGGAGCCACGCAAATGAGGAAGAGGTATGCCATTTGCAGGAGACATGCAAATGAGGAAGATGCATGCCATTTGCAGGAGCCACGCAAAGGAGAAAGAGGCATGCCATTTGCAGGAGACACGCAAATAGGATAGATGCATGCCATTAGCAGGAGAGGCGCAAATGAGGAAGATGCATGCCATTTGCAGGAGACACGCAAATGAGGAAGATGCATGCCATTTGCAGGAGAAAGTCAAATGAGGAAGATGCATGCAACTGGCAGGAGACATGCAAATGAAGAAGATGCATGCAATTTGCAGGAGCCATGCAAATGAGGAAGAGACATTCCAGTGGCTGGAGACACGCAAATGAGGAAGATGCATGCCAGTAGCAGGAGACACGCAAATGAGGAAGATGCTCGACAGTAGCTGGGGCAGGCAAATGAGGAAGATGTATGCCGGTACCAGGAGACACGCAAATCAGGAAGAGTCATGCCAGTAGCAGGAGACACGAAAATGAGTAAGTTGCATGCCAGTAGGAGGAGACTGGCAAATGAGGAAGATGCATGCCAATAGCAGGAGAGAACCAAATGAAAAAGATGCATGACAGTCGCAGGAGACACGCAAATGAGGAAGATGCTCGACAGTAGCTGGGGCAGGCAAATGAGGAAGAAATATGCCGGTACAAGGAGACACGCAAATTAGGAAGAGGCATGCCATTTGCAGGAGACACGCAAAGGAGAAAGAGGCATGCAAGTAGCAGGATACAAGCAAATGAGGAAGATGCATGCCATTAGCAGGAGACACGCAAGTGAGGAAGATGCATGCCAGTAGCAGGAGACTCGCAAATGAGGAAGATGCATGCCAGCAGCAGAAGACAAGCAAATGATGAAGATGCATGCAAGTAGAAGGAGACAAGCAAATGAGGAAGATGCATGCCATTAGCAGGAGAGACGCAAGTGAGGAAGATGCATGCCAGTAGCAGGAGACACGCAAATGAGGAAGATGGATGCCAGTTGCAGGAGACACCCAAATGAGGAAGGTGCATGCCATTTGCAGGAGACACGCAATTGAGGAAAATGAATGCCAGTAGCAGGAAACACGCAAATGAGGAAGATGAACGCCAGTAGCAGGAGACAAGCAAATGAGGAAGCTGCATGCCATATGCAGGAGCCACGCAAATGAGGAAGAGGCATTCCATTTCCAGGAGATACATAAATGAGTAAGATGCATGCCATTTGCAGTAGACAGGTATATGAGGAAGATGCATGCCAGTAGCAGGTGACTCGCAAATGAGGAAGATGCATGCCATTTGCAGGAGCCACGCAAATGAGGAAGAGACATGCCAGTAGCAGGAGACATGCAAATGAGGAAGATGCTCGACAGTAGCTGGGGCAGGCAAATGAGGAATATGTATGTTGGTACCAGGAAACACGCAAATGAGGAAGATGCATGCCATTTGCAGGAGCCACACAAATGAAGATGATGCATGCCAGTAGAGGGAGATACGCAAATGAGCAAGAGGCAAGCCAGTAGCAGGTGACACGCAAATCAGGAAGAGGAATGCCATTTGCAGGAGCCATGCAAATGAGGAAGATGCATGCCAGTAGCAGGAGACAGGCAAATGAGGAAGATGCATGCCATTTGCAGGAGCCACGCAAATGAGGAAGATGCATGCCATTTGCAGGAGACACGCAAATGAGGAAGATGCATGCGATTTGCAGGAGCCACGCAAATGAGGAAGAGGCATGCCATTTGCAGGAGACAAGCAAGTGAGGAAGATGCATGCGAGTAGCAAGAGACAGGCAAATGAGGAAGATGCATTCCAGTAGCAGGAGACACGCAAATCAGGAAGAGTCATGCCAGTAGCAGGAGACACAAAAATGAGGAAGATGCATGCCAGTAGGAGGAGACTGGCAAATGAGGAAGATGCATGCCAATAGCAGGAGAGAACGAAATGAAAAAGATGCATGACAGTCGCAGGAAAAATGCAAATGAGGAAGATGCATGCCATTTGCAGGAGACACGCAATTGACGAAAATGCATGCCATTTGCAGGTGACAGGCAAATGATGAAGATGTATACCAGTAGCAGGAAAAACGTAAATGTGGAAGATGCATTCCATTTGCAGGAGCCACGCAAATGAGGAAGAGGTATGCCATTTGCAGGAGACATGCAAATGAGGAAGATGCATGCCATTTGCAGGAGCCACGCAAAGGAGAAAGAGGCATGCCATTTGCAGGAGACACGCAAATAAGATAGATGCATGCCATTAGCAGGAGACACGCAAAAGAGAAAGAGGCATGCCATTTGCAGGAGACACGCAAATGAGATAGATGCATGCCATTAGCAGGAGAGGCGCAAATGAGGAAGATGCATGCCATTTGCAGGAGACACTCAAATGAGGAAGATGCATGCCATTTGCAGGAGAAAGTCAAATGAGGAAGATGCATGCAACTGGAAGGAGACATGCAAATGAGGAAGATGCATGCCATTTGCAGGAGCCACTCAAATTAGGAAGAGGCATGCCATTTGCTGGAGCCACGCAAATGAGAAAGATGCATGCCATTTGCAGGAGACACGCAAATTAGGAAGATGCATGCCATTTGCAGGAGACACGCAATTGAGGAAAATGCATGCCATTTGCAGGTGACAGGCAAATGATGAAGATGTATACCAGTAGCAGGAAAAACGCAAATGTGGAAGATGCATTCCATTTGCAGGAGCCACGCAAATGAGGAAAAGGTATGCCATTTGCAGGAGACATGCAAATGAGGAAGATGCATGCCATTTGCAGGAGAAAGTCAAATGAGGAAGATGCATGCAACTAGCAGAAGACACGCAAATGAGGAAGATGCTCGACAGTAGCTGCGGCAGGCAAATGAGGAATATGTATGTTGGTACCAGGAAACACGCAAATGAGGAAGATGCATGCCAGTAGCAGAAGACACGTAAATGATGAAGATGAATGCCAGTAGCAGGAGACAAGAAAATGAGGAAGATGCATGCTAGTAGCAGGAGAAAGGCAAATGAGGAAGATGCATGCCATTTGCAGGAGCCATGCAAATGAGGAAGATGCATGCCATTTGCAGGAGCCACGCAAATGAGGAAGATGCATGCAATTTGCAGGAGCCACGCAAATGAGGAAGAGGCATGCCATTTGCAGGAGACAAGCAAGTGAGGAAGATGCATGCGAGTAGCAGGAGACAGGCAAATGAGGAAGATGCATGCCATTTGGAGGAGCCACACAAATGAAGATGATGCATGCCAGTAGAACGAGATACGCAAATGGGCAAGAGGCATGCCAGTAGCAGGTGACACGCAAATCAGGAAGAGGCATGCCATTTGCAGGAGCCACGCAAATGAGGAAGATGCATGCGATTTGCAGGAGCCACGCAAATGAGGAAGAGGCATGCCATTTGCAGGAGACAAGCAAGTGAGGAAGATGCATGCGAGTAGCAGGAGACAGGCAAATGAGGAAGATGCATTCCAGTAGCAGGAGACACGCAAATCAGGAAGAGTCATGCCAGTAGCAGGAGACATGAAAATGAGTAAGTTGCATGCCAGAAGGAGGAGACTGGCAAATGAGGAAGATGCATGCCAATAGCAGGAGACAACCAAATAAAAAAGATGCATGACAGTCGCAGGAGAAACGCAAATGAGGAAGATGCATGCCATTTGCAGGAGACACGCAATTGAAGAAAATGCATGCCATTTGCAGGTGACAGGCAAATGATGAAGATGTATACCAGTAGCAGGAGAAACGTAAATGTGGAAGATGCATTCCATTTGCAGGAGCCACGCAAATGAGGAAGAGGTATGCCATTTGCAGGAGACATGCAAATGAGGAAGATGCATGCCATTTGCAGGAGCCACGCAAATTAGGAAGAGGCATGCCATTTGCTGGAGCCACGCAAATGAGAAAGATGCATGCCATTTGCAGGAGACACGAAAAGGAGAAAGAGGCATGCCATTTGCAGGAGACACGCAAATGAGATAGATGCATGCCAAAAGCAGGAGAGGTGCAAATGAGGAAGATGCATGCCATTTGCAGGAGACACGCAAATGAGGAAGATGCATGCCATTTGCAGGAGAAAGTCAAATGAGGAAGATGCATGCAACTGGAAGGAGACATGCAAATGAAGAAGATGCATGCAATTTGCAGGAGTCACGCAAATGAGGAAGAGACATTCCAGTAGCAGGAGACACGCAAATGAGGAAGATGCATGCCAGTAGCAGGACACACGCAAATGAGGAAGATGCTCGACAGTAGCTGGGGCAGGCAAATAAGGAAGATGTATGCCGGTACCAGGAGACACGCAAATTAGGAAGAGGCATGCCATTTGCAGTAGTCACGCAAATGAGAAAGATGCATGCCATTTGCAGGAGACACGCAAAGGAGAAAGAGGAATGCCATTTGCAAGAGACACTCAAATGAGGAAGATGCATGCCATTTGCAGGAGACACGCAAATGAGGAAGATGCATGCCATTTGCAGTAGACAGGCAAATGAGGAAGATGCATGCCAGTTGCAGGAGACACACAAATGAGGAAGATGCTCGACAGTAGCTGGGGCAGGCAAATGAGGAATATGTATGCCGGTACCAGGAAACACGCAAATGAGGAAGATGCATGCCAGTAGCAGAAGACACGTAAATGATGAAGATGAATGCCTGTAGCAGGAGACAAGGAAATGAGGAAGATACATTCTAGTAGCAGGAGTCACGCAAATGTGGAAGATACATGCCATTTGCAGGAGCCACACAAATGAAGATGATGCATGCCAGTAGGAGGAGACACGCAAATGAGGAAGATGCTCGACAGTAGCTGGGGCAGGCAAATGAGGAAGATGTATGCCGGTACAAGGAGACACGCAAATTAGGAAGAGGCATGCCATTTGCAGGAGACATGCAAATGAGGAAGATGCATGCCATTTGCAGGAGCCACGCAAATTAGGAAGAGGCATGCCATTTGCTGGAGCCACGCAAATGAGAAAGATGCATGCCATTTGCAGGAGACACACAAAGGAGAAAGAGGCATGCCATTTGCAGGAGACACGCAATTGAAGAAAATGAATGCCATTTGCAGGTGACAGGCAAATGATGAAGATGTATACCAGTAGCAGGAAAAACGTAAATGTGGAAGATGCATTCCATTTGCAGGAGCCACGCAAATGAGGAAGAGGTATGCAATTTGCAGGAGACATGCAAATGAGGAAGATGCATGCCATTTGCAGGAGCCACGCAAATTAGGAAGAGGCATGCCATTTGCTGGAGCCACGCAAATGAGAAAGATGCATGCCATTTGCAGGAGACACGCAAATGAGGAAGATGCATGCCATTTGCAGGTGACACGCAATTGAGGAAAATGCATGCCATTTGCAGGTGACAGGCAAATGATGAAGATGTATACCAGTAGCAGGAAAAACGCAAATGTGGAAGATGCATTCCATTTGCAGGAGCCACGCAAATGAGGAAGAGGTATGCCATTTGCAGGAGACATGCAAATGAGGAAGATGCATGCCATTTGCAAGAGACACGCAAAGGAGAAAGAGGCATGCCATTTGCAGGAGACACGCAAATGAGATAGATTCATGCCAATCGCAGGAGAGGAGCAAATGAGGAAGATGCAAGCCATTTGCAGGAGACACGCAAATGAGGAAGATGCATGCCATTTGCAGGAGAAAGTCAAATGAGGAAGATGCATGCAACTAGCAGAAGACACGCAAATGAGGAAGATGCTCGACAGTAGCTGGGGCAGGCAAATGAGGAATATGTATGTTGGTTCCAGGAAACACGCAAATGAGGAAGATGCATGCCAGTAGCAGAAGACACGTAAATGATGAAGATGAATGCCAGTAGCAGGAGACAAGAAAATGAGGAAGATGCATGCTAGTAGCAGGAGAAAGGCAAATGAGGAAGATGCAGGCCAATAGCAGGAGAGAACCAAATGAAAAAGATGCATGACAGTCGCAGGAGACACGCATATGAGGAAGATGCTCGACAGTAGCTGGGGCAGGCAAATGAGGAAGAAATATGCCGGTACAAGGAGACACGCAAATTAGGAAGAGGCATGCCATTTGCAGGAGACACGCAAAGGAGAAAGAGGCATGCAAGTAGCAGGATACAAGCAAATGAGGAAGATGCATGCCATTAGCAGGAGACACGCAAGTGAGGAAGATGCATGCCAGTAGCAGGAGACTCGCAAATGAGGAAGATGCATGCCAGTAGCAGAAGACACGTAAATGATGAAGATGAATGCCAGTAGCAGGAGACAAGAAAATGAGGAAGATGCATGCTAGTAGCAGGAGAAAGGCAAATGAGGAAGATGCATGCCATTTGCAGGAGCCATGCAAATGAGGAAGATGCATGCCATTTGCAGGAGACACGCAAATGAGGAAGATGCATGAGATTTGCAGGAGCCACGCAAATGAGGAAGAGGCATACCATTTGCAGGAGACAAGCAAGTGAGGAAGATGCATGCTAGTAGCAGGAGACAGGCAAATGAGGAAGATGCATGCCATTTGGAGGAGCCACACAAATGAAGATGATGCATGCCAGTAGAACGAGATACGCAAATGAGCAAGAGGCATGCCAGTAGCAGGTGACACGCAAATCAGGAAGAGGCATGCCACTTGCAGGAGCCACGCAAATGAGGAAGATGCATGCGATTTGCAGGAGCCACGCAAATGAGGAAGAGGCATGCCATTTGCAGGAGACAAGCAAGTGAGGAAGATGCATGCGAGTAGCAGGAGACAGGCAAATGAGGAAGATGCATTCCAGTAGCAGGAGACACGCAAATCAGGAAGAGTCGTGCCAGTAGCAGGAGACACGAAAATGAGTAAGTTGCATGCCAGTAGGAGGAGACTGGCAAATGAGGAAGATGCATGCCAATAGCAGGAGACAACCAAATGAAAAAGATGCATGACAGTCGCAGGAGAAACGCAAATGAGGAAGATGCATGCCATTTGCAGGAGACACGCAATTGAAGAAAATGCATGCCATTTGCAGGTGACAGGCAAATGATGAAGATGTATACCAGTAGCAGGAGAAACGTAAATGTGGAAGATGCATTCCATTTGCAGGAGCCACGCAAATGAGGAAGAGGTATGCCATTTGCAGGAGACATGCAAATGAGGAAGATGCATGCCATTTGCAGGAGCCACGCAAATTAGGAAGAGGCATGCCATTTGCTGGAGCCAGGCAAATGAGAAAAATGCATGCCATTTGCAGGAGACACGCAAAGGAGAAAGAGGCATGCCATTTGCAGGAGACACGCAAATGAGATAGATGCATGCCATTAGCAGGAGAGGCGCAAATGAGGAAGATGCATGCCATTTGCAGGAGACACGCAAATGAGGAAGATGCATGCCATTTGCAGGAGAAAGTCAAATGAGGAAGATGCATGCAACTGGAAGGAGACATGCAAATGAAGAAGATGCATGCAATTTGCAGGAGTCACGCAAATGAGGAAGAGACATTCCAGTAGCAGGAGACACGCAAATGAGGAAGAAGCATGCCAGTAGCACGACACACGCAAATGAGGAAGATGCTCGACAGTAGCTGGGGCAGGCAAATGAGGAAGATGTATGCCGGTACCAGGAGACACGCAAATTAGGAAGAGGCATGCCATTGGCAGGAGCCACGCAAATGAGAAAGATGCATGCCATTTGCAGCAGACACGCAAAAGAGAAACAGGAATGCCATTTGCAAGAGACACTCAAATGAGGAAGATGCATGCCATTTGCAGGAGACACGCAAATGAGGAAGATGCATGCCATTTGCAGTAGACAGGCAAATGAGGAAGATGCATGCCAGTAGCAGGTGACTCGCAAATGAGGAAGATGCATGCCATTTGCAGGAGCCACGCAAATGAGGAAGAGACATTCCAGTAGCAGGAGACACGCAAATGAGGAAGATGCATGCCAGTAGCAGGACACACGCAAATGAGGAAGATGCTCGACAGTAGCTGGGGCAGGCAAATGAGGAATATGTATGCCGGTACCAGGAAACACGCAAATGAGGAAGATGCATGCCAGTAGCAGAAGACACGTAAATGAGGAAGATGCTCGACAGTAGCTGGGGCAGGCAAATGAGGAAGATGCTCGACAGTAGCTGGGGCAGGCAAATGAGGAAGATGTATGCCGGTACAAGGAGACACGCAAATTAGGAAGAGGCATGCCATTTGCAGGAGACACGCAAAGGAGATAGATGCATGCCATTAGCAGGAGAGGCGCAAATGAGGAAGATGCATGCCATTTGCAGGAGACACGCAAATGAGGAAGATGCATGCCATTTGCAGGAGAAAGTCAAATGAGGAAGATGCATGCAACTGGAAGGAGACATGCAAATGAAGAAGATGCATGCAATTTGCAGGAGTCACGCAAATGAGGAAGAGACATTCCAGTAGCAGGAGACACGCAAATGAGGAAGAAGCATGCCAGTAGCACGACACACGCAAATGAGGAAGATGCTCGACAGTAGCTGGGGCAGGCAAATGAGGAAGATGTATGCCGGTACCAGGAGACACGCAAATTAGGAAGAGGCATGCCATTGGCAGGAGCCACGCAAATGAGAAAGATGCATGCCATTTGCAGCAGACACGCAAAAGAGAAACGGGAATGCCATTTGCAAGAGACACTCAAATGAGGAAGATGCATGCCATTTGCAGGAGACACGCAAATGAGGAAGATGCATGCCATTTGCAGTAGACAGGCAAATGAGGAAGATGCATGCCAGTAGCAGGTGACTCGCAAATGAGGAAGATGCATGCCATTTGCAGGAGCCACGCAAATGAGGAAGAGACATTCCAGTAGCAGGAGACACGCAAATGAGGAAGATGCATGCCAGTAGCAGGACACACGCAAATGAGGAAGATGCTCGACAGTAGCTGGGGCAGGCAAATGAGGAATATGTATGCCGGTACCAGGAAACACGCAAATGAGGAAGATGCATGCCAGTAGCAGAAGACACGTAAATGAGGAAGATGCTCGACAGTAGCTGGGGCAGGCAAATGAGGAAGATGCTCGACAGTAGCTGGGGCAGGCAAATGAGGAAGATGTATGCCGGTACAAGGAGACACGCAAATTAGGAAGAGGCATGCCATTTGCAGGAGACACGCAAAGGAGAAAGAGGCATGCAAGTAGCAGGAGACTCGCAAATGAGGAAGATGCATGCCAGCAGCAGAAGACACGCAAATGATGAAGATGCATGCAAGTAGAAGGAGACAAGCAAATGAGGAAGATGCATGCCATTAGCAGGTGACACGCAAGTGAGGAAGATGCATGCCAGTAGCAGGAGACACGCAAATGAGGAAGATGGATGCCAGTTGCAGGAGACACGCAAATGAGGAAGATGCATGCCATTTGCAGGAGACACGCAATTGAGGAAAATGAATGCCAGTAGCAGGAAACACGCAAATGAGGAAGATGCATGCCAGTAGCAGGAGACATGCAAATGAGGAAGCTGCATGCCATATGCAGGAGCCACGCAAATGAGGAAGAGGCATGCCATTTCCAGGAGATACGCAAATGAGTAAGATGCATGCCATTTGCAGTAGACAGGCATATGAAGAAGATGCATGCCAGTAGCACGTGACTCGCAAATGAGGAAGATGCATGCCATTTGCAGGAGCCACGCAAATGAGGAAGAGACATGCCAATAGCAGAAGACACGCAAATGAGGAAGATGCTCGACAGTAGCTGGGGCAGGCAAATGAGGAATATGTATGTTGGTACCAGGAAACACGCAAATGAGGAAGATGAATGCCAGTAGCAGAAGACACGTAAATGATGAAGATGAATGCCAGTAGGAGGAGACAAGAAAATGAGGAAGATGCATGCTAGTAGCAGGAGAAAGGCAAATGAGGAAGATGCATGCCATTTGCAGGAGCCAGGCAAATGAGGAAGATGCATGCCATTTGCAGGAGACACGCAAAAGAGGAAGATTCATGAGATTTGCAGGAGCCACGCAAATGAGGAAAAGGCATACCATTTGCAGGAGACACGCAATTGAGGAAGATGCACGCAAGTAGCAGGAAACACGCAAATGAGGAAGATGAACGCCAGTAGCAGGAGACATGCAAATGAGGAAGCTGCATGCCATATGCAGGAGCCACGCAAATGAGGAAGAGGCATGCCATTTCCAGGAGATACGCAAATGAGTAAGATGCATGCCATTTGCAGTAGACAGGAATATGAGGAAGATGCACGCCAGTAGCAGGTGACTCGCAAATGAGGAAGATGCATGCCATTTGCAGGAGCCACGCAAATGAGGAAGAGACATGCCAGTAGCAGGAGACATGCAAATGAGGAAGATGCATGCCAATAGCAGAAGACACGCAAATGAGGAAGATGCTCGACAGTAGCTGGGGCAGGCAAATGAGGAATATGTATGTTGGTACCAGGAAACACGCAAATGAGGAAGATGCATGCCAGTAGCAGAAGACACGTAAATGATGAAGATGAATGCCAGTAGCAGTAGACAAGAAAATGAGGAAGATGCTTGCTAGTAGCAGGAGAAAGGCAAATGAGGAAGATGCATGCCATTTGCAGGAGCCATGCAAATGAGGAAGATGCATGCCATTTGCAGGAGACACGCAAAAGAGGAAGATGCATGATATTTGCAGGAGCCACGCAAATGAGGAAGAGGCATACCATTTGCAGGAGCCAAACAAATGAAGATGATGCATGCCAGTAGAAGGAGATACGCAAATGAGCAAGAGGCAAGCCAGTAGCAGGTGACACGCAAATCAGGAAGAGGCATGCAATTTGCAGGAGCCATGCAAATGAGGAAGATGCATGCCAGTAGCAGGAGACAGGCAAATGAGGAAGATGCATGCCATTTGCAGGAGCCACGCCAATGAGGAAGATGCATGCCATTTGCAGGAGACACGCAAATGATGAAGATGAATGCGATTTGCAGGAGCCACGCAAATGAGGAAGAGGCATGCCATATGCAGGAGACAAGCAAGTGAGGAAGATGCATGCGAGTAGCAGGAGACAGGCAAATGAGGAAGATGCATTCCAATAGCAGGAGACACGCAAATCAGGAAGAGTCATGCCAGTAGCAGGAGACACGAAAATGAGTAAGTTGCATGCCAGTAGGAGGAGACAGGCAAATGAGGAAGATGCATGCCAATAGCAGGAGAGAACCAAATGAAAAAGATGCATGACAGTCGCAGGAGAAACGCAAATGAGGAAGATGCATGCCATTTGCAGGAGACACGCAATTGAAGAAAATGCATGCCATTTGCAGGTGACAGGCAAATGAGGAAGATGCATGCCATTTGCAGTAGACAGGCAAATGAGGAAGATGCATGCCAGTAGCAGGTGACTCGCAAATGAGGAAGATGCATGCCATTTGCAGGAGCCACGCAAATGAGGAAGAGACATTCCAGTAGCAGGAGACACGCAAATGAGGAAGATGCATGCCAGTAGCAGGACACACGCAAATGAGGAAGATGCTCGACAGTAGCTGGGGCAGGCAAATGAGGAATATGTATGCCGGTACCAGGAAACACGCAAATGAGGAAGATGCATGCCAGTAGCAGAAGACACGTAAATGAGGAAGATGCTCGACAGTAGCTGGGGCAGGCAAATGAGGAAGATGCTCGACAGTAGCTGGGGCAGGCAAATGAGGAAGATGTATGCCGGTACAAGGAGACACGCAAATTAGGAAGAGGCATGCCATTTGCAGAAGACACGCAAAGGAGAAAGAGGCATGCAAGTAGCAGGAGACTCGCAAATGAGGAAGATGCATGCCAGCAGCAGAAGACACGCAAATGATGAAGATGCATGCAAGTAGAAGGAGACAAGCAAATGAGGAAGATGCATGCCATTAGCAGGTGACACGCAAGTGAGGAAGATGCATGCCAGTAGCAGGAGACACGCAAATGAGGAAGATGGATGCCAGTTGCAGGAGACACGCAAATGAGGAAGATGCATGCCATTTGCAGGAGACACGCAATTGAGGAAAATGAATGCCAGTAGCAGGAAACACGCAAATGAGGAAGATGCACGCCAGTAGCAGGAGACATGCAAATGAGGAAGCTGCATGCCATATGCAGGAGCCACGCAAATGAGGAAGAGGCATGCCATTTCCAGGAGATACGCAAATGAGTAAGATGCATGCCATTTGCAGTAGACAGGCATATGAAGAAGATGCATGCCAGTAGCACGTGACTCGCAAATGAGGAAGATGCATGCCATTTGCAGGAGCCACGCAAATGAGGAAGAGACATGCCAATAGCAGAAGACACGCAAATGAGGAAGATGCTCGACAGTAGCTGGGGCAGGCAAATGAGGAATATGTATGTTGGTACCAGGAAACACGCAAATGAGGAAGATGAATGCCAGTAGCAGAAGACACGTAAATGATGAAGATGAATGCCAGTAGGAGGAGACAAGAAAATGAGGAAGATGCATGCTAGTAGCAGGAGAAAGGCAAATGAGGAAGATGCATGCCATTTGCAGGAGCCAGGCAAATGAGGAAGATGCATGCCATTTGCAGGAGACACGCAAAAGAGGAAGATTCATGAGATTTGCAGGAGCCACGCAAATGAGGAAAAGGCATACCATTTGCAGGAGACACGCAATTGAGGAAGATGCACGCAAGTAGCAGGAAACACGCAAATGAGGAAGATGAACGCCAGTAGCAGGAGACATGCAAATGAGGAAGCTGCATGCCATATGCAGGAGCCACGCAAATGAGGAAGAGGCATGCCATTTCCAGGAGATACGCAAATGAGTAAGATGCATGCCATTTGCAGTAGACAGGAATATGAGGAAGATGCACGCCAGTAGCAGGTGACTCGCAAATGAGGAAGATGCATGCCATTTGCAGGAGCCACGCAAATGAGGAAGAGACATGCCAGTAGCAGGAGACATGCAAATGAGGAAGATGCATGCCAATAGCAGAAGACACGCAAATGAGGAAGATGCTCGACAGTAGCTGGGGCAGGCAAATGAGGAATATGTATGTTGGTACCAGGAAACACGCAAATGAAGAAGATGCATGCCAGTAGCAGAAGACACGTAAATGATGAAGATGAATGCCAGTAGCAGTAGACAAGAAAATGAGGAAGATGCTTGCTAGTCGCAGGAGAAAGGCAAATGAGGAAGATGCATGCCATTTGCAGGAGCCATGCAAATGAGGAAGATGCATGCCATTTGCAGGAGACACGCAAAAGAGGAAGATGCATGATATTTGCAGGAGCCACGCAAATGAGGAAGAGGCATACCATTTGCAGGAGCCAAACAAATGAAGATGATGCATGCCAGTAGAAGGAGATACGCAAATGAGCAAGAGGCAAGCCAGTAGCAGGTGACACGCAAATCAGGAAGAGGCATGCAATTTGCAGGAGCCATGCAAATGAGGAAGATGCATGCCAGTAGCAGGAGACAGGCAAATGAGGAAGATGCATGCCATTTGCAGGAGCCACGCCAATGAGGAAGATGCATGCCATTTGCAGGAGACACGCAAATGATGAAGATGAATGCGATTTGCAGGAGCCACGCAAATGAGGAAGAGGCATGCCATATGCAGGAGACAAGCAAGTGAGGAAGATGCATGCGAGTAGCAGGAGACAGGCAAATGAGGAAGATGCATTCCAATAGCAGGAGACACGCAAATCAGGAAGAGTCATGCCAGTAGCAGGAGACACGAAAATGAGTAAGTTGCATGCCAGTAGGAGGAGACAGGCAAATGAGGAAGATGCATGCCAATAGCAGGAGAGAACCAAATGAAAAAGATGCATGACAGTCGCAGGAGTAACGCAAATGAGGAAGATGCATGCCATTTGCAGGAGCCACGCAAATGAGGAAGATGCATGCCATTTGCAGGAGACACGCAAATGAGGAAGATGCATGCGATTTGCAGGAGCCACGCAAATGAGGAAGAGGCATGCCATTTGCAGGAGACAAGCAAGTGAGGAAGATGCATGCGAGTATCAAGAGACAGGCAAATGAGGAAGATGCATTCCAGTAGCAGGAGACACGCAAATCAGGAAGAGTCATGCCAGTAGCAGGAGACACAAAAATGAGGAAGATGCATGCCAGTAGGAGGAGACTGGCAAATGAGGAAGATGCATGCCAATAGCAGGAGAGAACTAAATGAAAAAGATGCATGACAGTCGCAGGAAAAACGCAAATGAGGAAGATGCATGCCATTTGCAGGAGACACGCAATTGACGAAAATGCATGCCATTTGCAGGTGACAGGCAAATGATGAAGATGTATACCAGTAGCAGGAAAAACGTAAATGTGGAAGATGCATTCCATTTGCAGGAGCCACTCAAATGAGGAAGAGGTATGCCATTTGCAGGAGACATGCAAATGAGGAAGATGCATGCCATTTGCAGGAGCCACGCAAAGGAGAAAGATGCATGCCATTTGCAGGAGACACGCAAATAAGATAGATGCATGCCATTAGCAGGAGAGGCGCAAATGAGGAAGATGCATGCCATTTGCAGGAGATACGCAAATGAGGAAGATGCATGCCATTTGCAGGAGAAAGTCAAATGAGGAAGATGCATGCAACTGGCAGGAGACATGCAAATGAAGAAGATGCATGCAATTTGCAGGAGCCATGCAAATGAGGAAGAGACATTCCAGTGGCTGGAGACACGCAAATGAGGAAGATGCATGCCAGTAGCAGGAGACACGCAAATGAGGAAGATGCTCGACAGTAGCTGGGGCAGGCAAATGAGGAAGATGTATGCCGGTACCAGGAGACACGCAAATCAGGAAGAGTCATGCCAGTAGCAGGAGACACGAAAATGAGTAAGTTGCATGCCAGTAGGAGGAGACTGGCAAATGAGGAAGATGCATGCCAATAGCAGGAGAGAACCAAATGAAAAAGATGCATGACAGTCGCAGGAGACACGCAAATGAGGAAGATGCTCGACAGTAGCTGGGGCAGGCAAATGAGGAAGAAATATGCCGGTACAAGGAGACACGCAAATTAGGAAGAGGCATGCCATTTGCAGGAGACACGCAAAGGAGAAAGAGGCATGCAAGTAGCAGGATACAAGCAAATGAGGAAGATGCATGCCATTAGCAGGAGACACGCAAGTGAGGAAGATGCATGCCAGTAGCAGGAGACTCGCAAATGAGGAAGATGCATGCCAGCAGCAGAAGACAAGCAAATGATGAAGATGCATGCAAGTAGAAGGAGACAAGCAAATGAGGAAGATGCATGCCATTAGCAGGAGACACGCAAGTGAGGAAGATGCATGCCAGTAGCAGGAGACACGCAAATGAGGAAGATGGATGCCAGTTGCAGGAGACACGCAAATGAGGAAGGTGCATGCCATTTGCAGGAGACACGCAATTGAGGAAAATGAATGCCAGTAGCAGGAAACACGCAAATGAGGAAGATGAACGCCAGTAGCAGGAGACAAGCAAATGAGGAAGCTGCATGCCATATGCAGGAGCCACGCAAATGAGGAAGAGGCATTCCATTTCCAGGAGATACGTAAATGAGTAAGATGCATGCCATTTGCAGTAGACAGGCATATGAGGAAGATGCATGCCAGTAGCAGGTGACTCGCAAATGAGGAAGATGCATGCCATTTGCAGGAGCCACGCAGATGAGGAAGAGACATGCCAGTAGCAGGAGACATGCAAATGAGGAAGATGCTCGACAGTAGCTGGGGCAGGCAAATGAGGAATATGTATGTTGGTACCAGGAAACACGCAAATGAGGAAGATGCATGCCATTTGCAGGAGCAACACAAATGAAGATGATGCATGCCAGTAGAGGGAGATACGCAAATGAGCAAGAGGCAAGCCAGTAGCAGGTGACACGCAAATCAGGAAGAGGAATGCCATTTGCAGGAGCCATGCAAATGAGGAAGATGCATGCCAGTAGCAGGAGACAGGCAAATGAGGAAGATGCATGCCATTTGCAGGAGCCACGCAAATGAGGAAGATGCATGCCATTTGCAGGAGACACGCAAATGAGGAAGATGCATGCGATTTGCAGGAGCCACGCAAATGAGGAAGAGGCATGCCATTTGCAGGAGACAAGCAAGTGAGGAAGATGCATGCGAGTAGCAAGAGACAGGCAAATGAGGAAGATGCATTCCAGTAGCAGGAGACACGCAAATCAGGAAGAGTCATGCCAGTAGCAGGAGACACAAAAATGAGGAAGATGCATGCCAGTAGGAGGAGACTGGCAAATGAGGAAGATGCATGCCAATAGCAGGAGAGAACGAAATGAAAAAGATGCATGACAGTCGCAGGAAAAACGCAAATGAGGAAGATGCATGCCATTTGCAGGAGACACGCAATTGACGAAAATGCATGCCATTTGCAGGTGACAGGCAAATGATGAAGATGTATACCAGTAGCAGGAAAAACGTAAATGTGGAAGATGCATTCCATTTGCAGGAGCCACGCAAATGAGGAAGAGGTATGCCATTTGCAGGAGACATGCAAATGAGGAAGATGCATGCCATTTGCAGGAGCCACGCAAAGGAGAAAGATGCATGCCATTTGCAGGAGACACGCAAATAAGATAGATGCATGCCATTAGCAGGAGACACGCAAAAGAGAAAGAGGCATGCCATTTGCAGGAGACACGCAAATGAGATAGATGCATGCCATTAGCAGGAGAGGCGCAAATGAGGAAGATGCATGCCATTTGCAGGAGACACTCAAATGAGGAAGATGCATGCCATTTGCAGGAGAAAGTCAAATGAGGAAGATGCATGCAACTGGAAGGAGTCATGCAAATGAGGAAAAGGTATGCCATTTGCAGGAGACATGCAAATGAGGAAGATGCATGCCATTTGCAGGAGAAAGTCAAATGAGGAAGATGCATGCAACTAGCAGAAGACACGCAAATGAGGAAGATGCTCGACAGTAGCTGGGGCAGGCAAATGAGGAATATGTATGTTGGTACCAGGAAACACGCAAATGAGGAAGATGCATGCCAGTAGCAGAAGACACGTAAATGATGAAGATGAATGCCAGTAGCAGGAGACAAGAAAATGAGGAAGATGCATGCTAGTAGCAGGAGAAAGGCAAATGAGGAAGATGCATGCCATTTGCAGGAGCCATGCAAATGAGGAAGATGCATGCAATTTGCAGGAGCCACGCAAATGAGGAAGAGGCATGCCATTTGCAGGAGACAAGCAAGTGAGGAAGATGCATGTGAGTAGCAGGAGACAGGCAAATGAGGAAGATGCATGCCATTTGGAGGAGCCACACAAATGAAGATGATGCATGCCAGTAGAACGAGATACGCAAATGAGCAAGAGGCATGCCAGTAGCAGGTGACACGCAAATCAGGAAGAGGCATGCCATTTGCAGGAGCCACGCAAATGAGGAAGATGCATGCGATTTGCAGGAGCCACGCAAATGAGGAAGAGGCATGCCATTTGCAGGAGACAAGCAAGTGAGGAAGATGCATGCGAGTAGCAGGAGACAGGCAAATGAGGAAGATGCATTCCAGTAGCAGGAGACACGCAAATCAGGAAGAGTCATGCCAGTAGCAGGAGACATGAAAATGAGTAAGTTGCATGCCAGAAGGAGGAGACTGGCAAATGAGGAAGATGCATGCCAATAGCAGGAGACAACCAAATGAAAAAGATGCATGACAGTCGCAGGAGAAACGCAAATGAGGAAGATGCATGCCATTTGCAGGAGACACGCAATTGAAGAAAATGCATGCCATTTGCAGGTGACAGGCAAATGATGAAGATGTATACCAGTAGCAGGAGAAACGTAAATGTGGAAGATGCATTCCATTTGCAGGAGCCACGCAAATGAGGAAGAGGTATGCCATTTGCAGGAGACATGCAAATGAGGAAGATGCATGCCATTTGCAGGAGCCACGCAAATTAGGAAGAGGCATGCCATTTGCTGGAGCCACGCAAATGAGAAAGATGCATGCCATTTGCAGGAGACACGAAAAGGAGAAAGAGGCATGCCATTTGCAGGAGACACGCAAATGAGATAGATGCATGCCAAAAGCAGGAGAGGTGCAAATGAGGAAGATGCATGCCATTTGCAGGAGACACGCAAATGAGGAAGATGCATGCCATTTGCAGGAGAAAGTCAAATGAGGAAGATGCATGCAACTGGAAGGAGACATGCAAATGAAGAAGATGCATGCAATTTGCAGGAGTCACGCAAATGAGGAAGAGACATTCCAGTAGCAGGAGACACGCAAATGAGGAAGATGCATGCCAGTAGCAGGACACACGCAAATGAGGAAGATGCTCGACAGTAGCTGGGGCAGGCAAATAAGGAAGATGTATGCCGGTACCAGGAGACACGCAAATTAGGAAGAGGCATGCCATTTGCAGGAGTCACGCAAATGAGAAAGATGCATGCCATTTGCAGGAGACACGCAAAGGAGAAAGAGGAATGCCATTTGCAAGAGACACTCAAATGAGGAAGATGCATGCCATTTGCAGGAGACACGCAAATGAGGAAGATGCATGCCATTTGCAGTAGACAGGCAAATGAGGAAGATGCATGCCAGTAGCAGGTGACTCGCAAATGAGGAAGATGCATGCCATTTGCAGGAGCCACGCAAATGAGGAAGAGACATGCCAGTGGCAGGAGACATGCAAATGAGGAAGATGCATGCCAGTTGCAGGAGACACACAAATGAGGAAGATGCTCGACAGTAGCTGGGGCAGGCAAATGAGGAATATGTATGCCGGTACCAGGAAACACGCAAATGAGGAAGATGCATGCCAGTAGCAGAAGACACGTAAATGATGAAGATGAATGCCAGTAGCAGGAGACAAGGAAATGAGGAAGATACATTCTAGTAGCAGGAGTCACGCAAATGTGGAAGATACATGCCATTTGCAGGAGCCACACAAATGAAGATGATGCATGCCAGTAGGAGGAGACACGCAAATGAGGAAGATGCTCGACAGTAGCTGGGGCAGGCAAATGAGGAAAATGTATGCCGGTACAAGGAGACACGCAAATTAGGAAGAGGCATGCCATTTGCAGGAGACATGCAAATGAGGAAGATGCATGCCATTTGCAGGAGCCACGCAAATTAGGAAGAGGCATGCCATTTGCTGGAGCCACGCAAATGAGAAAGATGCATGCCATTTGCAGGAGACACGCAAAGGAGAAAGAGGCATGCCATTTGCAGGAGACACGCAATTGAAGAAAATGAATGCCATTTGCAGGTGACAGGCAAATGATGAAGATGTATACCAGTAGCAGGAAAAACGTAAATGTGGAAGATGCATTCCATTTGCAGGAGCCACGCAAATGAGGAAGAGGTATGCCATTTGCAGGAGACATGCAAATGAGGAAGATGCATGCCATTTGCAGGAGCCACGCAAATTAGGAAGAGGCATGCCATTTGCTGGAGCCACGCAAATGAGAAAGATGCATGCCATTTGCAGGAGACACGCAAATGAGGAAGATGCATGCCATTTGCAGGTGACACGCAATTGAGGAAAATGCATGCCATTTGCAGGTGACAGGCAAATGATGAAGATGTATACCAGTAGCAGGAAAAACGCAAATGTGGAAGATGCATTCCATTTGCAGGAGCAACGCAAATGAGGAAGAGGTATGCCATTTGCAGGAGACATGCAAATGAGGAAGATGCATGCCATTTGCAAGAGACACGCAAAGGAGAAAGAGGCATGCCATTTGCAGGAGACACGCAAATGAGATAGATTCATGCCAATAGCAGGAGAGGAGCAAATGAGGAAGATGCAAGCCATTTGCAGGAGACACGCAAATGAGGAAGATGCCTGCCATTTGCAGGAGAAAGTCAAATGAGGAAGATGCATGCAACTAGCAGAAGACACGCAAATGAGGAAGATGCTCGACAGTAGCTGGGGCAGGCAAATGAGGAATATGTATGTTGGTACCAGGAAACACGCAAATGAGGAAGATGCATGCCAGTAGCAGAAGACACGTAAATGATGAAGATGAATGCCAGTAGCAGGAGACAAGAAAATGAGGAAGATGCATGCTAGTAGCAGGAGAAAGGCAAATGAGGAAGATGCAGGCCAATAGCAGGAGAGAACCAAATGAAAAAGATGCATGACAGTCGCAGGAGACACGCAAATGAGGAAGATGCTCGACAGTAGCTGGGGCAGGCAAATGAGGAAGAAATATGCCGGTACAAGGAGACATGCAAATTAGGAAGAGGCATGCCATTTGCAGGAGACACGCAAAGGAGAAAGAGGCATGCAAGTAGCAGGATACAAGCAAATGAGGAAGATGCATGCCATTAGCAGGAGACACGCAAGTGAGGAAGATGCATGCCAGTAGCAGGAGACTCGCAAATGAGGAAGATGCATGCCAGTAGCAGAAGACACGTAAATGATGAAGATGAATGCCAGTAGCAGGAGACAAGAAAATGAGGAAGATGCATGCTAGTAGCAGGAGAAAGGCAAATGAGGAAGATGCATGCCATTTGCAGGAGCCATGCAAATGAGGAAGATGCATGCCATTTGCAGGAGACACGCAAATGAGGAAGATGCATGAGATTTGCAGGAGCCACGCAAATGAGGAAGAGGCATACCATTTGCAGGAGACAAGCAAGTGAGGAAGATGCATGCTAGTAGCAGGAGACAGGCAAATGAGGAAGATGCATGCCATTTGGAGGAGCCACACAAATGAAGATGATGCATGCCAGTAGAACGAGATACGCAAATGAGCAAGAGGCATGCCAGTAGCAGGTGACACGCAAATCAGGAAGAGGCATGCCACTTGCAGGAGCCACGCAAATGAGGAAGATGCATGCGATTTGCAGGAGCCACGCAAATGAGGAAGAGGCATGCCATTTGCAGGAGACAAGCAAGTGAGGAAGATGCATGCGAGTAGCAGGAGACAGGCAAATGAGGAAGATGCATTCCAGTAGCAGGAGACACGCAAATCAGGAAGAGTCGTGCCAGTAGCAGGAGACACGAAAATGAGTAAGTTGCATGCCAGTAGGAGGAGACTGGCAAATGAGGAAGATGCATGCCAATAGCAGGAGACAACCAAATGAAGAAGATGCATGACAGTCGCAGGAGAAACGCAAATGAGGAAGATGCATGCCATTTGCAGGAGACACGCAATTGAAGAAAATGCATGCCATTTGCAGGTGACAGGCAAATGATGAAGATGTATACCAGTAGCAGGAGAAACGTAAATGTGGAAGATGCATTCCATTTGCAGGAGCCACGCAAATGAGGAAGAGGTATGCCATTTGCAGGAGACATGCAAATGAGGAAGATGCATGCCATTTGCAGGAGCCACGCAAATTAGGAAGAGGCATGCCATTTGCTGGAGCCACGCAAATGAGAAAAATGCATGCCATTTGCAGGAGACACGCAAAGGAGAAAGAGGCATGCCATTTGCAGGAGACACGCAAATGAGGAAGATGGATGCCAGTTGCAGGAGACACGCAAATGAGGAAGGTGCATGCCATTTGCAGGAGACACGCAATTGAGGAAAATGAATGCCAGTAGCAGGAAACACGCAAATGAGGAAGATGAACGCCAGTAGCAGGAGACAAGCAAATGAGGAAGCTGCATGCCATATGCAGGAGCCACGCAAATGAGGAAGAGGCATTCCATTTCCAGGAGATACGTAAATGAGTAAGATGCATGCCATTTGCAGTAGACAGGCATATGAGGAAGATGCATGCCAGTAGCAGGTGACTCGCAAATGAGGAAGATGCATGCCATTTGCAGGAGCCACGCAGATGAGGAAGAGACATGCCAGTAGCAGGAGACATGCAAATGAGGAAGATGCTCGACAGTAGCTGGGGCAGGCAAATGAGGAATATGTATGTTGGTACCAGGAAACACGCAAATGAGGAAGATGCATGCCATTTGCAGGAGCCACACAAATGAAGATGATGCATGCCAGTAGAGGGAGATACGCAAATGAGCAAGAGGCAAGCCAGTAGCAGGTGACACGCAAATCAGGAAGAGGAATGCCATTTGCAGGAGCCATGCAAATGAGGAAGATGCATGCCAGTAGCAGGAGACAGGCAAATGAGGAAGATGCATGCCATTTGCAGGAGCCACGCAAATGAGGAAGATGCATGCCATTTGCAGGAGACACGCAAATGAGGAAGATGCATGCGATTTGCAGGAGCCACGCAAATGAGGAAGAGGCATGCCATTTGCAGGAGACAAGCAAGTGAGGAAGATGCATGCGAGTAGCAAGAGACAGGCAAATGAGGAAGATGCATTCCAGTAGCAGGAGACACGCAAATCAGGAAGAGTCATGCCAGTAGCAGGAGACACAAAAATGAGGAAGATGCATGCCAGTAGGAGGAGACTGGCAAATGAGGAAGATGCATGCCAATAGCAGGAGAGAACGAAATGAAAAAGATGCATGACAGTCGCAGGAAAAACGCAAATGAGGAAGATGCATGCCATTTGCAGGAGACACGCAATTGACGAAAATGCATGCCATTTGCAGGTGACAGGCAAATGATGAAGATGTATACCAGTAGCAGGAAAAACGTAAATGTGGAAGATGCATTCCATTTGCAGGAGCCACGCAAATGAGGAAGAGGTATGCCATTTGCAGGAGACATGCAAATGAGGAAGATGCATGCCATTTGCAGGAGCCACGCAAAGGAGAAAGATGCATGCCATTTGCAGGAGACACGCAAATAAGATAGATGCATGCCATTAGCAGGAGACACGCAAAAGAGAAAGAGGCATGCCATTTGCAGGAGACACGCAAATGAGATAGATGCATGCCATTAGCAGGAGAGGCGCAAATGAGGAAGATGCATGCCATTTGCAGGAGACACTCAAATGAGGAAGATGCATGCCATTTGCAGGAGAAAGTCAAATGAGGAAGATGCATGCAACTGGAAGGAGTCATGCAAATGAGGAAGATGCATGCCATTTGCAGGAGCCACTCAAATTAGGAAGAGGCATGCCATTTGCTGGAGCCACGCAAATGAGAAAGATGCATGCCATTTGCAGGAGACACGCAAATTAGGAAGATGCATGCCATTTGCAGGAGACACGCAATTGAGGAATATGCATGCCATTTGCAGGTGACAGGCAAATGATGAAGATGTATACCAGTAGCAGGAAAAACGCAAATGTGGAAGATGCATTCCATTTGCAGGAGCCACGCAAATGAGGAAAAGGTATGCCATTTGCAGGAGACATGCAAATGAGGAAGATGCATGCCATTTGCAGGAGAAAGTCAAATGAGGAAGATGCATGCAACTAGCAGAAGACACGCAAATGAGGAAGATGCTCGACAGTAGCTGGGGCAGGCAAATGAGGAATATGTATGTTGGTACCAGGAAACACGCAAATGAGGAAGATGCATGCCAGTAGCAGAAGACACGTAAATGATGAAGATGAATGCCAGTAGCAGGAGACAAGAAAATGAGGAAGATGCATGCTAGTAGCAGGAGAAAGGCAAATGAGGAAGATGCATGCCATTTGCAGGAGCCATGCAAATGAGGAAGATGCATGCAATTTGCAGGAGCCACGCAAATGAGGAAGAGGCATGCCATTTGCAGGAGACAAGCAAGTGAGGAAGATGCATGTGAGTAGCAGGAGACAGGCAAATGAGGAAGATGCATGCCATTTGGAGGAGCCACACAAATGAAGATGATGCATGCCAGTAGAACGAGATACGCAAATGAGCAAGAGGCATGCCAGTAGCAGGTGACACGCAAATCAGGAAGAGGCATGCCATTTGCAGGAGCCACGCAAATGAGGAAGATGCATGCGATTTGCAGGAGCCACGCAAATGAGGAAGAGGCATGCCATTTGCAGGAGACAAGCAAGTGAGGAAGATGCATGCGAGTAGCAGGAGACAGGCAAATGAGGAAGATGCATTCCAGTAGCAGGAGACACGCAAATCAGGAAGAGTCATGCCAGTAGCAGGAGACATGAAAATGAGTAAGTTGCATGCCAGAAGGAGGAGACTGGCAAATGAGGAAGATGCATGCCAATAGCAGGAGACAACCAAATGAAAAAGATGCATGACAGTCGCAGGAGAAACGCAAATGAGGAAGATGCATGCCATTTGCAGGAGACACGCAATTGAAGAAAATGCATGCCATTTGCAGGTGACAGGCAAATGATGAAGATGTATACCAGTAGCAGGAGAAACGTAAATGTGGAAGATGCATTCCATTTGCAGGAGCCACGCAAATGAGGAAGAGGTATGCCATTTGCAGGAGACATGCAAATGAGGAAGATGCATGCCATTTGCAGGAGCCACGCAAATTAGGAAGAGGCATGCCATTTGCTGGAGCCACGCAAATGAGAAAGATGCATGCCATTTGCAGGAGACACGAAAAGGAGAAAGAGGCATGCCATTTGCAGGAGACACGCAAATGAGATAGATGCATGCCAAAAGCAGGAGAGGTGCAAATGAGGAAGATGCATGCCATTTGCAGGAGACACGCAAATGAGGAAGATGCATGCCATTTGCAGGAGAAAGTCAAATGAGGAAGATGCATGCAACTGGAAGGAGACATGCAAATGAAGAAGATGCATGCAATTTGCAGGAGTCACGCAAATGAGGAAGAGACATTCCAGTAGCAGGAGACACGCAAATGAGGAAGATGCATGCCAGTAGCAGGACACACGCAAATGAGGAAGATGCTCGACAGTAGCTGGGGCAGGCAAATAAGGAAGATGTATGCCGGTACCAGGAGACACGCAAATTAGGAAGAGGCATGCCATTTGCAGGAGTCACGCAAATGAGAAAGATGCATGCCATTTGCAGGAGACACGCAAAGGAGAAAGAGGAATGCCATTTGCAAGAGACACTCAAATGAGGAAGATGCATGCCATTTGCAGGAGACACGCAAATGAGGAAGATGCATGCCATTTGCAGTAGACAGGCAAATGAGGAAGATGCATGCCAGTAGCAGGTGACTCGCAAATGAGGAAGATGCATGCCATTTGCAGGAGCCACGCAAATGAGGAAGAGACATGCCAGTGGCAGGAGACATGCAAATGAGGAAGATGCATGCCAGTTGCAGGAGACACACAAATGAGGAAGATGCTCGACAGTAGCTGGGGCAGGCAAATGAGGAATATGTATGCCGGTACCAGGAAACACGCAAATGAGGAAGATGCATGCCAGTAGCAGAAGACACGTAAATGATGAAGATGAATGCCAGTAGCAGGAGACAAGGAAATGAGGAAGATACATTCTAGTAGCAGGAGTCACGCAAATGTGGAAGATACATGCCATTTGCAGGAGCCACACAAATGAAGATGATGCATGCCAGTAGGAGGAGACACGCAAATGAGGAAGATGCTCGACAGTAGCTGGGGCAGGCAAATGAGGAAAATGTATGCCGGTACAAGGAGACACGCAAATTAGGAAGAGGCATGCCATTTGCAGGAGACATGCAAATGAGGAAGATGCATGCCATTTGCAGGAGCCACGCAAATTAGGAAGAGGCATGCCATTTGCTGGAGCCACGCAAATGAGAAAGATGCATGCCATTTGCAGGAGACACGCAAATGAGGAAGATGCATGCCATTTGCAGGTGACACGCAATTGAGGAAAATGCATGCCATTTGCAGGTGACAGGCAAATGATGAAGATGTATACCAGTAGCAGGAAAAACGCAAATGTGGAAGATGCATTCCATTTGCAGGAGCAACGCAAATGAGGAAGAGGTATGCCATTTGCAGGAGACATGCAAATGAGGAAGATGCATGCCATTTGCAAGAGACACGCAAAGGAGAAAGAGGCATGCCATTTGCAGGAGACACGCAAATGAGATAGATTCATGCCAATAGCAGGAGAGGAGCAAATGAGGAAGATGCAAGCCATTTGCAGGAGACACGCAAATGAGGAAGATGCATGCCATTTGCAGGAGAAAGTCAAATGAGGAAGATGCATGCAACTAGCAGAAGACACGCAAATGAGGAAGATGCTCGACAGTAGCTGGGGCAGGCAAATGAGGAATATGTATGTTGGTACCAGGAAACACGCAAATGAGGAAGATGCATGCCAGTAGCAGAAGACACGTAAATGATGAAGATGAATGCCAGTAGCAGGAGACAAGAAAATGAGGAAGATGCATGCTAGTAGCAGGAGAAAGGCAAATGAGGAAGATGCAGGCCAATAGCAGGAGAGAACCAAATGAAAAAGATGCATGACAGTCGCAGGAGACACGCAAATGAGGAAGATGCTCGACAGTAGCTGGGGCAGGCAAATGAGGAAGAAATATGCCGGTACAAGGAGACACGCAAATTAGGAAGAGGCATGCCATTTGCAGGAGACACGCAAAGGAGAAAGAGGCATGCAAGTAGCAGGATACAAGCAAATGAGGAAGATGCATGCCATTAGCAGGAGACACGCAAGTGAGGAAGATGCATGCCAGTAGCAGGAGACTCGCAAATGAGGAAGATGCATGCCAGTAGCAGAAGACACGTAAATGATGAAGATGAATGCCAGTAGCAGGAGACAAGAAAATGAGGAAGATGCATGCTAGTAGCAGGAGAAAGGCAAATGAGGAAGATGCATGCCATTTGCAGGAGCCATGCAAATGAGGAAGATGCATGCCATTTGCAGGAGACACGCAAATGAGGAAGATGCATGAGATTTGCAGGAGCCACGCAAATGAGGAAGAGGCATACCATTTGCAGGAGACAAGCAAGTGAGGAAGATGCATGCTAGTAGCAGGAGACAGGCAAATGAGGAAGATGCATGCCATTTGGAGGAGCCACACAAATGAAGATGATGCATGCCAGTAGAACGAGATACGCAAATGAGCAAGAGGCATGCCAGTAGCAGGTGACACGCAAATCAGGAAGAGGCATGCCACTTGCAGGAGCCACGCAAATGAGGAAGATGCATGCGATTTGCAGGAGCCACGCAAATGAGGAAGAGGCATGCCATTTGCAGGAGACAAGCAAGTGAGGAAGATGCATGCGAGTAGCAGGAGACAGGCAAATGAGGAAGATGCATTCCAGTAGCAGGAGACACGCAAATCAGGAAGAGTCGTGCCAGTAGCAGGAGACACGAAAATGAGTAAGTTGCATGCCAGTAGGAGGAGACTGGCAAATGAGGAAGATGCATGCCAATAGCAGGAGACAACCAAATGAAGAAGATGCATGACAGTCGCAGGAGAAACGCAAATGAGGAAGATGCATGCCATTTGCAGGAGACACGCAATTGAAGAAAATGCATGCCATTTGCAGGTGACAGGCAAATGATGAAGATGTATACCAGTAGCAGGAGAAACGTAAATGTGGAAGATGCATTCCATTTGCAGGAGCCACGCAAATGAGGAAGAGGTATGCCATTTGCAGGAGACATGCAAATGAGGAAGATGCATGCCATTTGCAGGAGCCACGCAAATTAGGAAGAGGCATGCCATTTGCTGGAGCCACGCAAATGAGAAAAATGCATGCCATTTGCAGGAGACACGCAAAGGAGAAAGAGGCATGCCATTTGCAGGAGACACGCAAATGAGATAGATGCATGCCATTAGCAGGAGAGGCGCAAATGAGGAAGATGCATGCCATTTGCAGGAGACACGCAAATGAGGAAGATGCATGCCATTTGCAGGAGAAAGTCAAATGAGGAAGATGCATGCAACTGGAAGGTGACATGCAAATGAAGAAGATGCATGCAATTTGCAGGAGTCACGCAAATGAGGAAGAGACATTCCAGTAGCAGGAGACACGCAAATGAGGAAGATGCTCGACAGTAGCTGGGGCAGGCAAATGAGGAAGATGTATGCCGGTACCAGGAGACACGCAAATTAGGAAGAGGCATGCCATTGGCAGGAGCCACGCAAATGAGAAAGATGCATGCAATTTGCAGCAGACACGCAAAAGAGAAACAGGAATGCCATTTGCAAGAGACACTCAAATGAGGAAGATGCATGCCATTTGCAGGAGACACGCAAATGAGGAAGATGCATGCCATTTGCAGTAGACAGGCAAATGAGGAAGATGCATGCCAGTAGCAGGTGACTCGCAAATGAGGAAGATGCATGCCATTTGCAGGAGCCACGCAAATGAGGAAGAGACATTCCAGTAGCAGGAGACACGCAAATGAGGAAGATGCATGCCAGTAGCAGGACACACGCAAATGAGGAAGATGCTCGACAGTAGCTGGGGCAGGCAAATGAGGAATATGTATGCCGGTACCAGGAAACACGCAAATGAGGAAGATGCATGCCAGTAGCAGAAGACACGTAAATGAGGAAGATGCATGCCAGTAGCAGGACACACGCAAATGAGGAAGATGCTCGACAGTAGCTGGGGCAGGCAAATGAGGAATATGTATGCCGGTACCAGGAAACACGCAAATGAGGAAGATGCATGCCAGTAGCAGAAGACACGTAAATGAGGAAGATGCTCGACAGTAGCTGGGGCAGGCAAATGAGGAAGATGCTCGACAGTAGCTGGGGCAGGCAAATGAGGAAGATGTATGCCGGTACAAGGAGACACGCAAATTAGGAAGAGGCATGCCATTTGCAGGAGACACGCAAAGGAGAAAGAGGCATGCAAGTAGCAGGAGACTCGCAAATGAGGAAGATGCATGCCAGCAGCAGAAGACACGCAAATGATGAAGATGCATGCAAGTAGAAGGAGACAAGCAAATGAGGAAGATGCATGCCATTAGCAGGTGACACGCAAGTGAGGAAGATGCATGCCAGTAGCAGGAGACACGCAAATGAGGAAGATGGATGCCAGTTGCAGGAGACACGCAAATGAGGAAGATGCATGCCATTTGCAGGAGACACGCAATTGAGGAAAATGAATGCCAGTAGCAGGAAACACGCAAATGAGGAAGATGCACGCCAGTAGCAGGAGACATGCAAATGAGGAAGCTGCATGCCATATGCAGGAGCCACGCAAATGAGGAAGAGGCATGCCATTTCCAGGAGATACGCAAATGAGTAAGATGCATGCCATTTGCAGTAGACAGGCATATGAAGAAGATGCATGCCAGTAGCACGTGACTCGCAAATGAGGAAGATGCATGCCATTTGCAGGAGCCACGCAAATGAGGAAGAGACATGCCAATAGCAGAAGACACGCAAATGAGGAAGATGCTCGACAGTAGCTGGGGCAGGCAAATGAGGAATATGTATGTTGGTACCAGGAAACACGCAAATGAGGAAGATGAATGCCAGTAGCAGAAGACACGTAAATGATGAAGATGAATGCCAGTAGGAGGAGACAAGAAAATGAGGAAGATGCATGCTAGTAGCAGGAGAAAGGCAAATGAGGAAGATGCATGCCATTTGCAGGAGCCAGGCAAATGAGGAAGATGCATGCCATTTGCAGGAGACACGCAAAAGAGGAAAATTCATGAGATTTGCAGGAGCCACGCAAATGAGGAAAAGGCATACCATTTGCAGGAGACACGCAATTGAGGAAGATGCACGCAAGTAGCAGGAAACACGCAAATGAGGAAGATGAACGCCAGTAGCAGGAGACATGCAAATGAGGAAGCTGCATGCCATATGCAGGAGCCACGCAAATGAGGAAGAGGCATGCCATTTCCAGGAGATACGCAAATGAGTAAGATGCATGCCATTTGCAGTAGACAGGAATATGAGGAAGATGCACGCCAGTAGCAGGTGACTCGCAAATGAGGAAGATGCATGCCATTTGCAGGAGCCACGCAAATGAGGAAGAGACATGCCAGTAGCAGGAGACATGCAAATGAGGAAGATGCATGCCAATAGCAGAAGACACGCAAATGAGGAAGATGCTCGACAGTAGCTGGGGCAGGCAAATGAGGAATATGTATGTTGGTACCAGGAAACACGCAAATGAGGAAGATGCATGCCAGTAGCAGAAGACACGTAAATGATGAAGATGAATGCCAGTAGCAGTAGACAAGAAAATGAGGAAGATGCTTGCTAGTAGCAGGAGAAAGGCAAATGAGGAAGATGCATGCCATTTGCAGGAGCCATGCAAATGAGGAAGATGCATGCCATTTGCAGGAGACACGCAAAAGAGGAAGATGCATGATATTTGCAGGAGCCACGCAAATGAGGAAGAGGCATACCATTTGCAGGAGCCAAACAAATGAAGATGATGCATGCCAGTAGAAGGAGATACGCAAATGAGCAAGAGGCAAGCCAGTAGCAGGTGACACGCAAATCAGGAAGAGGCATGCAATTTGCAGGAGCCATGCAAATGAGGAAGATGCATGCCAGTAGCAGGAGACAGGCAAATGAGGAAGATGCATGCCATTTGCAGGAGCCACGCCAATGAGGAAGATGCATGCCATTTGCAGGAGACACGCAAATGATGAAGCTGAATGCGATTTGCAGGAGCCACGCAAATGAGGAAGAGGCATGCCATATGCAGGAGACAAGCAAGTGAGGAAGATGCATGCGAGTAGCAGGAGACAGGCAAATGAGGAAGATGCATTCCAATAGCAGGAGACACGCAAATCAGGAAGAGTCATGCCAGTAGCAGGAGACACGAATATGAGTAAGTTGCATGCCAGTAGGAGGAGACAGGCAAATGAGGAAGATGCATGCCAATAGCAGGAGAGAACCAAATGAAAAAGATGCATGACAGTCGCAGGAGAAACGCAAATGAGGAAGATGCATGCCATTTGCAGGAGACACGCAATTGAAGAAAATGCATGCCATTTGCAGGTGACAGGCAAATGAGGAAGATGCATGCCATTTGCAGTAGACAGGCAAATGAGGAAGATGCATGCCAGTAGCAGGTGACTCGCAAATGAGGAAGATGCTCGACAGTAGCTGGGGCAGGCAAATGAGGAATATGTATGCCGGTACCAGGAAACACGCAAATGAGGAAGATGCATGCCAGTAGCAGAAGACACGCAAATGAGGAAGATGCATGCCATTAGCAGGAGACACGCAAGTGAGGAAGATGCATGCCAGTAGCAGGAGACTCGCAAATGAGGAAGATGCATGCCAGTAGCAGAAGACACGTAAATGATGAAGATGAATGCCAGTAGCAGGAGACAAGAAAATGAGGAAGATGCATGCTAGTAGCAGGAGAAAGGCAAATGAGGAAGATGCATGCCATTTGCAGGAGCCATGCAAATGAGGAAGATGCATGCCATTTGCAGGAGACACGCAAATGAGGAAGATGCATGAGATTTGCAGGAGCCACGCAAATGAGGAAGAGGCATACCATTTGCAGGAGACAAGCAAGTGAGGAAGATGCATGCTAGTAGCAGGAGACAGGCAAATGAGGAAGATGCATGCCATTTGGAGGAGCCACACAAATGAAGATGATGCATGCCAGTAGAACGAGATACGCAAATGAGCAAGAGGCATGCCAGTAGCAGGTGACACGCAAATCAGGAAGAGGCATGCCACTTGCAGGAGCCACGCAAATGAGGAAGATGCATGCGATTTGCAGGAGCCACGCAAATGAGGAAGAGGCATGCCATTTGCAGGAGACAAGCAAGTGAGGAAGATGCATGCGAGTAGCAGGAGACAGGCAAATGAGGAAGATGCATTCCAGTAGCAGGAGACACGCAAATCAGGAAGAGTCGTGCCAGTAGCAGGAGACACGAAAATGAGTAAGTTGCATGCCAGTAGGAGGAGACTGGCAAATGAGGAAGATGCATGCCAATAGCAGGAGACAACCAAATGAAGAAGATGCATGACAGTCGCAGGAGAAACGCAAATGAGGAAGATGCATGCCATTTGCAGGAGACACGCAATTGAAGAAAATGCATGCCATTTGCAGGTGACAGGCAAATGATGAAGATGTATACCAGTAGCAGGAGAAACGTAAATGTGGAAGATGCATTCCATTTGCAGGAGCCACGCAAATGAGGAAGAGGTATGCCATTTGCAGGAGACATGCAAATGAGGAAGATGCATGCCATTTGCAGGAGCCACGCAAATTAGGAAGAGGCATGCCATTTGCTGGAGCCACGCAAATGAGAAAAATGCATGCCATTTGCAGGAGACACGCAAAGGAGAAAGAGGCATGCCATTTGCAGGAGACACGCAAATGAGATAGATGCATGCCATTAGCAGGAGAGGCGCAAATGAGGAAGATGCATGCCATTTGCAGGAGACACGCAAATGAGGAAGATGCATGCCATTTGCAGGAGAAAGTCAAATGAGGAAGATGCATGCAACTGGAAGGTGACATGCAAATGAAGAAGATGCATGCAATTTGCAGGAGTCACGCAAATGAGGAAGAGACATTCCAGTAGCAGGAGACACGCAAATGAGGAAGATGCTCGACAGTAGCTGGGGCAGGCAAATGAGGAAGATGTATGCCGGTACCAGGAGACACGCAAATTAGGAAGAGGCATGCCATTGGCAGGAGCCACGCAAATGAGAAAGATGCATGCAATTTGCAGCAGACACGCAAAAGAGAAACAGGAATGCCATTTGCAAGAGACACTCAAATGAGGAAGATGCATGCCATTTGCAGGAGACACGCAAATGAGGAAGATGCATGCCATTTGCAGTAGACAGGCAAATGAGGAAGATGCATGCCAGTAGCAGGTGACTCGCAAATGAGGAAGATGCATGCCATTTGCAGGAGCCACGCAAATGAGGAAGAGACATTCCAGTAGCAGGAGACACGCAAATGAGGAAGATGCATGCCAGTAGCAGGACACACGCAAATGAGGAAGATGCTCGACAGTAGCTGGGGCAGGCAAATGAGGAATATGTATGCCGGTACCAGGAAACACGCAAATGAGGAAGATGCATGCCAGTAGCAGAAGACACGTAAATGAGGAAGATGCATGCCAGTAGCAGGACACACGCAAATGAGGAAGATGCTCGACAGTAGCTGGGGCAGGCAAATGAGGAATATGTATGCCGGTACCAGGAAACACGCAAATGAGGAAGATGCATGCCAGTAGCAGAAGACACGTAAATGAGGAAGATGCTCGACAGTAGCTGGGGCAGGCAAATGAGGAAGATGCTCGACAGTAGCTGGGGCAGGCAAATGAGGAAGATGTATGCCGGTACAAGGAGACACGCAAATTAGGAAGAGGCATGCCATTTGCAGGAGACACGCAAAGGAGAAAGAGGCATGCAAGTAGCAGGAGACTCGCAAATGAGGAAGATGCATGCCAGCAGCAGAAGACACGCAAATGATGAAGATGCATGCAAGTAGAAGGAGACAAGCAAATGAGGAAGATGCATGCCATTAGCAGGTGACACGCAAGTGAGGAAGATGCATGCCAGTAGCAGGAGACACGCAAATGAGGAAGATGGATGCCAGTTGCAGGAGACACGCAAATGAGGAAGATGCATGCCATTTGCAGGAGACACGCAATTGAGGAAAATGAATGCCAGTAGCAGGAAACACGCAAATGAGGAAGATGCACGCCAGTAGCAGGAGACATGCAAATGAGGAAGCTGCATGCCATATGCAGGAGCCACGCAAATGAGGAAGAGGCATGCCATTTCCAGGAGATACGCAAATGAGTAAGATGCATGCCATTTGCAGTAGACAGGCATATGAAGAAGATGCATGCCAGTAGCACGTGACTCGCAAATGAGGAAGATGCATGCCATTTGCAGGAGCCACGCAAATGAGGAAGAGACATGCCAATAGCAGAAGACACGCAAATGAGGAAGATGCTCGACAGTAGCTGGGGCAGGCAAATGAGGAATATGTATGTTGGTACCAGGAAACACGCAAATGAGGAAGATGAATGCCAGTAGCAGAAGACACGTAAATGATGAAGATGAATGCCAGTAGGAGGAGACAAGAAAATGAGGAAGATGCATGCTAGTAGCAGGAGAAAGGCAAATGAGGAAGATGCATGCCATTTGCAGGAGCCAGGCAAATGAGGAAGATGCATGCCATTTGCAGGAGACACGCAAAAGAGGAAAATTCATGAGATTTGCAGGAGCCACGCAAATGAGGAAAAGGCATACCATTTGCAGGAGACACGCAATTGAGGAAGATGCACGCAAGTAGCAGGAAACACGCAAATGAGGAAGATGAACGCCAGTAGCAGGAGACATGCAAATGAGGAAGCTGCATGCCATATGCAGGAGCCACGCAAATGAGGAAGAGGCATGCCATTTCCAGGAGATACGCAAATGAGTAAGATGCATGCCATTTGCAGTAGACAGGAATATGAGGAAGATGCACGCCAGTAGCAGGTGACTCGCAAATGAGGAAGATGCATGCCATTTGCAGGAGCCACGCAAATGAGGAAGAGACATGCCAGTAGCAGGAGACATGCAAATGAGGAAGATGCATGCCAATAGCAGAAGACACGCAAATGAGGAAGATGCTCGACAGTAGCTGGGGCAGGCAAATGAGGAATATGTATGTTGGTACCAGGAAACACGCAAATGAGGAAGATGCATGCCAGTAGCAGAAGACACGTAAATGATGAAGATGAATGCCAGTAGCAGTAGACAAGAAAATGAGGAAGATGCTTGCTAGTAGCAGGAGAAAGGCAAATGAGGAAGATGCATGCCATTTGCAGGAGCCATGCAAATGAGGAAGATGCATGCCATTTGCAGGAGACACGCAAAAGAGGAAGATGCATGATATTTGCAGGAGCCACGCAAATGAGGAAGAGGCATACCATTTGCAGGAGCCAAACAAATGAAGATGATGCATGCCAGTAGAAGGAGATACGCAAATGAGCAAGAGGCAAGCCAGTAGCAGGTGACACGCAAATCAGGAAGAGGCATGCAATTTGCAGGAGCCATGCAAATGAGGAAGATGCATGCCAGTAGCAGGAGACAGGCAAATGAGGAAGATGCATGCCATTTGCAGGAGCCACGCCAATGAGGAAGATGCATGCCATTTGCAGGAGACACGCAAATGATGAAGCTGAATGCGATTTGCAGGAGCCACGCAAATGAGGAAGAGGCATGCCATATGCAGGAGACAAGCAAGTGAGGAAGATGCATGCGAGTAGCAGGAGACAGGCAAATGAGGAAGATGCATTCCAATAGCAGGAGACACGCAAATCAGGAAGAGTCATGCCAGTAGCAGGAGACACGAATATGAGTAAGTTGCATGCCAGTAGGAGGAGACAGGCAAATGAGGAAGATGCATGCCAATAGCAGGAGAGAACCAAATGAAAAAGATGCATGACAGTCGCAGGAGAAACGCAAATGAGGAAGATGCATGCCATTTGCAGGAGACACGCAATTGAAGAAAATGCATGCCATTTGCAGGTGACAGGCAAATGAGGAAGATGCATGCCATTTGCAGTAGACAGGCAAATGAGGAAGATGCATGCCAGTAGCAGGTGACTCGCAAATGAGGAAGATGCTCGACAGTAGCTGGGGCAGGCAAATGAGGAATATGTATGCCGGTACCAGGAAACACGCAAATGAGGAAGATGCATGCCAGTAGCAGAAGACACGTAAATGAGGAAGATGCTCGACAGTAGCTGGGGCAGGCAAATGAGGAAGATGCTCGACAGTAGCTGGGGCAGGCAAATGAGGAAGATGTATGCCGGTACAAGGAGACACGCAAATTAGGAAGAGGCATGCCATTTGCAGGAGACACGCAAAGGAGAAAGAGGCATGCAAGTAGCAGGAGACTCGCAAATGAGGAAGATGCATGCCAGCAGCAGAAGACACGCAAATGATGAAGATGCATGCAAGTAGAAGGAGACAAGCAAATGAGGAAGATGCATGCCATTAGCAGGTGACACGCAAGTGAGGAAGATGCATGCCAGTAGCAGGAGACACGCAAATGAGGAAGATGGATGCCAGTTGCAGGAGACTCGCAAATGAGGAAGATGCATGCCATTTGCAGGAGACACGCAATTGAGGAAAATGAATGCCAGTAGCAGGAAACACGCAAATGAGGAAGATGCACGCCAGTAGCAGGAGACATGCAAATGAGGAAGCTGCATGCCATATGCAGGAGCCACGCAAATGAGGAAGAGGCATGCCATTTCCAGGAGATACGCAAATGAGTAAGATGCATGCCATTTGCAGTAGACAGGCATATGAAGAAGATGCATGCCAGTAGCACGTGACTCGCAAATGAGGAAGATGCATGCCATTTGCAGGAGCCACGCAAATGAGGAAGAGACATGCCAATAGCAGAAGACACGCAAATGAGGAAGATGCTCGACAGTAGCTGGGGCAGGCAAATGAGGAATATGTATGTTGGTACCAGGAAAAACGCAAATGAGGAAGATGAATGCCAGTAGCAGAAGACACGTAAATGATGAAGATGAATGCCAGTAGGAGGAGACAAGAAAATGAGGAAGATGCATGCTAGTAGCAGGAGAAAGGCAAATGAGGAAGATGCATGCCATTTGCAGGAGCCAGGCAAATGAGGAAGATGCATGCCATTTGCAGGAGACACGCAAAAGAGGAAGATTCATGAGATTTGCAGGAGCCACGCAAATGAGGAAAAGGCATACCATTTGCAGGAGACACGCAATTGAGGAAGATGCACGCAAGTAGCAGGAAACACGCAAATGAGGAAGATGAACGCCAGTAGCAGGAGACATGCAAATGAGGAAGCTGCATGCCATATGCAGGAGCCACGCAAATGAGGAAGAGGCATGCCATTTCCAGGAGATACGCAAATGAGTAAGATGCATGCCATTTGCAGTAGACAGGAATATGAGGAAGATGCACGCCAGTAGCAGGTGACTCGCAAATGAGGAAGATGCATGCCATTTGCAGGAGCCACGCAAATGAGGAAGAGACATGCCAGTAGCAGGAGACATGCAAATGAGGAAGATGCATGCCAATAGCAGAAGACACGCAAATGAGGAAGATGCTCGACAGTAGCTGGGGCAGGCAAATGAGGAATATGTATGTTGGTACCAGGAAACACGCAAATGAGGAAGATGCATGCCAGTAGCAGAAGACACGTAAATGATGAAGATGAATGCCAGTAGCAGTAGACAAGAAAATGAGGAAGATGCTTGCTAGTAGCAGGAGAAAGGCAAATGAGGAAGATGCATGCCATTTGCAGGAGCCATGCAAATGAGGAAGATGCATGCCATTTGCAGGAGACACGCAAAAGAGGAAGATGCATGATATTTGCAGGAGCCACGCAAATGAGGAAGAGGCATACCATTTGCAGGAGCCAAACAAATGAAGATGATGCATGCCAGTAGAAGGAGATACGCAAATGAGCAAGAGGCAAGCCAGTAGCAGGTGACACGCAAATCAGGAAGAGGCATGCAATTTGCAGGAGCCATGCAAATGAGGAAGATGCATGCCAGTAGCAGGAGACAGGCAAATGAGGAAGATGCATGCCATTTGCAGGAGCCACGCCAATGAGGAAGATGCATGCCATTTGCAGGAGACACGCAAATGATGAAGATGAATGCGATTTGCAGGAGCCACGCAAATGAGGAAGAGGCATGCCATATGCAGGAGACAAGCAAGTGAGGAAGATGCATGCGAGTAGCAGGAGACAGGCAAATGAGGAAGATGCATTCCAATAGCAGGAGACACGCAAATCAGGAAGAGTCATGCCAGTAGCAGGAGACACGAAAATGAGTAAGTTGCATGCCAGTAGGAGGAGACAGGCAAATGAGGAAGATGCATGCCAATAGCAGGAGAGAACCAAATGAAAAAGATGCATGACAGTCGCAGGAGAAACGCAAATGAGGAAGATGCATGCCATTTGCAGGAGACACGCAATTGAAGAAAATGCATGCCATTTGCAGGTGACAGGCAAATGATGAAGATGTATACCAGTAGCAGGAAAAACGTAAATGTGGAAGATGCATTCCATTTGCAGGAGCCACGCAAATGAGGAAGAGGTATGCCATTTACAGGAGACATGCAAATGAGGAAGATGCATGCCATTTGCAGGAGCCACGCAAAGGAGAAAGAGGCATGCCATTTGCAGGAGACACGCAAATAAGATAGATGCATGCCATTAGCAGGAGAGGCGCAAATGAGGAAGATGCATGCCATTTGCAGGAGACACGCAAATGAGGAAGATGCATGCCATTTGCAGGAGAAAGTCAAATGAGGAAGATGCATGCAACTGGCAGGAGACATGCAAATGAAGAAGATGCATGCAATTTGCAGGAGCCATGCAAATGAGGAAGGGACATTCCAGTAGCTGGAGACACGCAAATGAGGAAGATGCATGCCAGTAGCAGGAGACACGCAAATGAGGAAGATGCTCGACAGTAGCTGGGGCAGGCAAATGAGGAAGATGTATGCCGGTACCAGGAGACACGCAAATCAGGAAGAGTCATGCCAGTAGCAGGAGACACGAAAATGAGTAAGTTGCATGCCAGTAGGAGGAGACTGGCAAATGAGGAAGATGCATGCCAATAGCAGGAGAGAACCAAATGAAAAAGATGCATGACAGTCGCAGGAGACACGCAAATGAGGAAGATGCTCGACAGTAGCTGGGGCAGGCAAATGAGGAAGAAATATGCCGGTACAAGGAGACACGCAAATTAGGAAGAGGCATGCCATTTGCAGGAGACACGCAAAGGAGAAAGAGGCATGCAAGTAGCAGGATACAAGCAAATGAGGAAGATGCATGCCATTAGCAGGAGACACGCAAGTGAGGAAGATGCATGCCAGTAGGAGGAGACTCGCAAATGAGGAAGATGCATGCCAGCAGCAGAAGACACGCAAATGATGAAGATGCATGCAAGTAGAAGGAGACAAGCAAATGAGGAAGATGCATGCCATTAGCAGGAGACACGCAAGTGAGGAAGATGCATGCCAGTAGCAGGAGACACGCAAATGAGGAAGATGAACGCCAGTAGCAGGAGACATGCAAATGAGGAAGCTGCATGCCATATGCAGGAGCCACGCAAATGAGGAAGAGGCATGCCATTTCCAGGAGATACGTAAATGAGTAAGATGCATGCCATTTGCAGTAGACAGGCATATGAGGAAGATGCATGCCAGTAGCAGATGACTCACAAATGAGGAAGATGCATGCCATTTGCAGGAGCCACGCAAATGAGGAAGAGACATGCCAGTAGCAGGAGACATGCAAATGAGGAAGATGCATGCCAATAGCAGAAGACACGCAAATGAGGAAGATGCTCGACAGTAGCTGGGGCAGGCAAATGAGGAATATGTATGTTGGTACCAGGAAACACGCAAATGAGGAAGATGCATGCCATTTGCAGGAGCCACACAAATGAAGATGATGCATGCCAGTAGAGGGAGATACGCAAATGAGAAAGAGGCAAGCCAGTAGCAGGTGACACGCAAATCAGGAAGAGGAATGCCATTTGCAGGAGCCATGCAAATGAGGAAGATGCATGCCAGTAGCAGGAGACAGGCAAATGAGGAAGATGCATGCCATTTGCAGGAGACACGCAAATGAGGAAGATGCATGCGATTTGCAGGAGCCACGCAAATGAGGAAGAGGCATGCCATTTGCAGGAGACAAGCAAGTGAGGAAGATGCATGCGAGTATCAAGAGACAGGCAAATGAGGAAGATGCATTCCAGTAGCAGGAGACACGCAAATCAGGAAGAGTCATGCCAGTAGCAGGAGACACAAAAATGAGGAAGATGCATGCCAGTAGGAGGAGACTGGCAAATGAGGAAGATGCATGCCAATAGCAGGAGAGAACCAAATGAAAAAGATGCATGACAGTCGCAGGAAAAACGCAAATGAGGAAGATGCATGCCATTTGCAGGAGACACGCAATTGACGAAAATGCATGCCATTTGCAGGTGACAGGCAAATGATGAAGATGTATACCAGTAGCAGGAAAAACGTAAATGTGGAAGATGCATTCCATTTGCAGGAGCCACTCAAATGAGGAAGAGGTATGCCATTTGCAGGAGACATGCAAATGAGGAAGATGCATGCCATTTGCAGGAGCCACGCAAAGGAGAAAGAGGCATGCCATTTGCAGGAGACACGCAAATAAGATAGATGCATGCCATTAGCAGGAGAGGCGCAAATGAGGAAGATGCATGCCATTTGCAGGAGACACGCAAATGAGGAAGATGCATGCCATTTGCAGGAGAAAGTCAAATGAGGAAGATGCATGCAACTGGCAGGAGACATGCAAATGAAGAAGATGCATGCAATTTGCAGGAGCCATGCAAATGAGGAAGAGACATTCCAGTGGCTGGAGACACGCAAATGAGGAAGATGCATGCCAGTAGCAGGAGACACGCAAATGAGGAAGATGCTCGACAGTAGCTGGGGCAGGCAAATGAGGAAGATGTATGCCGGTACCAGGAGACACGCAAATCAGGAAGAGTCATGCCAGTAGCAGGAGACACGAAAATGAGTAAGTTGCATGCCAGTAGGAGGAGACTGGCAAATGAGGAAGATGCATGCCAATAGCAGGAGAGAACCAAATGAAAAAGATGCATGACAGTCGCAGGAGACACGCAAATGAGGAAGATGCTCGACAGTAGCTGGGGCAGGCAAATGAGGAAGAAATATGCCGGTACAAATAGACACGCAAATTAGGAAGAGGCATGCCATTTGCAGGAGACACGCAAAGGAGAAAGAGGCATGCAAGTAGCAGGATACAAGCAAATGAGGAAGATGCATGCCATTAGCAGGAGACACGCAAGTGAGGAAGATGCATGCCAGTAGCAGGAGACTCGCAAATGAGGAAGATGCATGCCAGCAGCAGAAGACAAGCAAATGAGGAAGATGCATGCCATTAGCAGGAGACACGCAAGTGAGGAAGATGCATGCCAGTAGGAGGAGACTCGCAAATGAGGAAGATGCATGCCAGCAGCAGAAGACACGCAAATGATGAAGATGCATGCAAGTAGAAGGAGACAAGCAAATGAGGAAGATGCATGCCATTAGCAGGAGACACGCAAGTGAGGAAGATGCATGCCAGTAGCAGGAGACACGCAAATGAGGAAGATGAACGCCAGTAGCAGGAGACATGCAAATGAGGAAGCTGCATGCCATATGCAGGAGCCACGCAAATGAGGAAGAGGCATGCCATTTCCAGGAGATACGTAAATGAGTAAGATGCATGCCATTTGCAGTAGACAGGCATATGAGGAAGATGCATGCCAGTAGCAGATGACTCACAAATGAGGAAGATGCATGCCATTTGCAGGAGCCACGCAAATGAGGAAGAGACATGCCAGTAGCAGGAGACATGCAAATGAGGAAGATGCATGCCAATAGCAGAAGACACGCAAATGAGGAAGATGCTCGACAGTAGCTGGGGCAGGCAAATGAGGAATATGTATGTTGGTACCAGGAAACACGCAAATGAGGAAGATGCATGCCATTTGCAGGAGCCACACAAATGAAGATGATGCATGCCAGTAGAGGGAGATACGCAAATGAGAAAGAGGCAAGCCAGTAGCAGGTGACACGCAAATCAGGAAGAGGAATGCCATTTGCAGGAGCCATGCAAATGAGGAAGATGCATGCCAGTAGCAGGAGACAGGCAAATGAGGAAGATGCATGCCATTTGCAGGAGCCACGCAAATGAGGAAGATGCATGCCATTTGCAGGAGACACGCAAATGAGGAAGATGCATGCGATTTGCAGGAGCCACGCAAATGAGGAAGAGGCATGCCATTTGCAGGAGACAAGCAAGTGAGGAAGATGCATGCGAGTATCAAGAGACAGGCAAATGAGGAAGATGCATTCCAGTAGCAGGAGACACGCAAATCAGGAAGAGTCATGCCAGTAGCAGGAGACACAAAAATGAGGAAGATGCATGCCAGTAGGAGGAGACTGGCAAATGAGGAAGATGCATGCCAATAGCAGGAGAGAACCAAATGAAAAAGATGCATGACAGTCGCAGGAAACACGCAAAGGAGAAAGAGGCATGCCATTTGCAGGAGACACGCAAATAAGATAGATGCATGCCATTAGCAGGAGAGGCGCAAATGAGGAAGATGCATGCCATTTGCAGGAGACACGCAAATGAGGAAGATGCATGCCATTTGCAGGAGAAAGTCAAATGAGGAAGATGCATGCAACTGGCAGGAGACATGCAAATGAAGAAGATGCATGCAATTTGCAGGAGCCATGCAAATGAGGAAGAGACATTCCAGTGGCTGGAGACACGCAAATGAGGAAGATGCATGCCAGTAGCAGGAGACACGCAAATGAGGAAGATGCTCGACAGTAGCTGGGGCAGGCAAATGAGGAAGATGTATGCCGGTACCAGGAGACACGCAAATCAGGAAGAGTCATGCCAGTAGCAGGAGACACGAAAATGAGTAAGTTGCATGCCAGTAGGAGGAGACTGGCAAATGAGGAAGATGCATGCCAATAGCAGGAGAGAACCAAATGAAAAAGATGCATGACAGTCGCAGGAGACACGCAAATGAGGAAGATGCTCGACAGTAGCTGGGGCAGGCAAATGAGGAAGAAATATGCCGGTACAAGGAGACACGCAAATTAGGAAGAGGCATGCCATTTGCAGGAGACACGCAAAGGAGAAAGAGGCATGCAAGTAGCAGGATACAAGCAAATGAGGAAGCTGCATGCCATTAGCAGGAGACACGCAAGTGAGGAAGATGCATGCCAGTAGCCGGAGACTCGCAAATGAGGAAGATGCATGCCAGCAGCAGAAGACAAGCAAATGATGAAGATGCATGCAAGTAGAAGGAGACAAGCAAATGAGGAAGATGCATGCCATTAGCAGGAGACACGCAAGTGAGGAAGATGCATGCCAGTAGCAGGAGACACGCAAATGAGGAAGATGGATGCTAGTTGCAGGAGACACGCAAATGAGGAAGGTGCATGCCATTTGCAGGAGACACGCAATTGAGGAAAATGAATGCCAGTAGCAGGAAACACGCAAATGAGGAAGATGAACGCCAGTAGCAGGAGACAAGCAAATGAGGAAGCTGCATGCCATATGCAGGAGCCACGCAAATGAGGAAGAGGCATTCCATTTCCAGGAGATACGTAAATGAGTAAGATGCATGCCATTTGCAGTAGACAGGCATATGAGGAAGATGCATGCCAGTAGCAGGTGACTCGCAAATGAGGAAGATGCATGCCATTTGCAGGAGCCACGCAAATGAGGAAGAGACATGCCAGTAGCAGGAGACATGCAAATGAGGAAGATGCTCGACAGTAGCTGGGGCAGGCAAATGAGGAATATGTATGTTGGTACCAGGAAACACGCAAATGAGGAAGATGCATGCCATTTGCAGGAGCCACACAAATGAAGATGATGCATGCCAGTAGAGGGAGATACGCAAATGAGCAAGAGGCAAGCCAGTAGCAGGTGACACGCAAATCAGGAAGAGGAATGCCATTTGCAGGAGCCATGCAAATGAGGAAGATGCATGCCAGTAGCAGGAGACAGGCAAATGAGGAAGATGCATGCCATTTGCAGGAGCCACGCAAATGAGGAAGATGCATGCCATTTGCAGGAGACACGCAAATGAGGAAGATGCATGCGATTTGCAGGAGCCACGCAAATGAGGAAGAGGCATGCCATTTGCAGGAGACAAGCAAGTGAGGAAGATGCATGCGAGTAGCAAGAGACAGGCAAATGAGGAAGATGCATTCCAGTAGCAGAAGACACGCAAATCAGGAAGAGTCATGCCAGTAGCAGGAGACACAAAAATGAGGAAGATGCATGCCAGTAGGAGGAGACTGGCAAATGAGGAAGATGCATGCCAATAGCAGGAGAGAACGAAATGAAAAAGATGCATGACAGTCGCAGGAAAAACGCAAATGAGGAAGATGCATGCCATTTGCAGGAGACACGCAATTGACGAAAATGCATGCCATTTGCAGGTGACAGGCAAATGATGAAGATGTATACCAGTAGCAGGAAAAACGTAAATGTGGAAGATGCATTCCATTTGCAGGAGCCACGCAAATGAGGAAGAGGTATGCCATTTGCAGGAGACATGCAAATGAGGAAGATGCATGCCATTTGCAGGAGCCACGCAAAGGAGAAAGAGGCATGCCATTTGCAGGAGACACGCAAATAAGATAGATGCATGCCATTAGCAGGAGACACGCAAAAGAGAAAGAGGCATGCCATTTGCAGGAGACACGCAAATGAGATAGATGCATGCCATTAGCAGGAGAGGCGCAAATGAGGAAGATGCATGCCATTTGCAGGAGACACTCAAATGAGGAAGATGCATGCCATTTGCAGGAGAAAGTCAAATGAGGATGATGCATGCAACTGGAAGGAGACATGCAAATGAGGAAGATGCATGCCATTTGCAGGAGCCACTCAAATTAGGAAGAGGCATGCCAATAGCAGGAGAGAACCAAATGAAAAAGATGCATGACAGTCGCAGGAGAAACGCAAATGAGGAAGATGCATGCCATTTGCAGGAGACACGCAATTGAAGAAAATGCATGCCATTTGCAGGTGACAGGCAAATGAGGAAGATGCATGCCATTTGCAGTAGACAGGCAAATGAGGAAGATGCATGCCAGTAGCAGGTGACTCGCAAATGAGGAAGATGCTCGACAGTAGCTGGGGCAGGCAAATGAGGAATATGTATGCCGGTACCAGGAAACACGCAAATGAGGAAGATGCATGCCAGTAGCAGAAGACACGTAAATGAGGAAGATGCTCGACAGTAGCTGGGGCAGGCAAATGAGGAAGATGCTCGACAGTAGCTGGGGCAGGCAAATGAGGAAGATGTATGCCGGTACAAGGAGACACGCAAATTAGGAAGAGGCATGCCATTTGCAGGAGACACGCAAAGGAGAAAGAGGCATGCAAGTAGCAGGAGACTCGCAAATGAGGAAGATGCATGCCAGCAGCAGAAGACACGCAAATGATGAAGATGCATGCAAGTAGAAGGAGACAAGCAAATGAGGAAGATGCATGCCATTAGCAGGTGACACGCAAGTGAGGAAGATGCATGCCAGTAGCAGGAGACACGCAAATGAGGAAGATGGATGCCAGTTGCAGGAGACACGCAAATGAGGAAGATGCATGCCATTTGCAGGAGACACGCAATTGAGGAAAATGAATGCCAGTAGCAGGAAACACGCAAATGAGGAAGATGCACGCCAGTAGCAGGAGACATGCAAATGAGGAAGCTGCATGCCATATGCAGGAGCCACGCAAATGAGGAAGAGGCATGCCATTTCCAGGAGATACGCAAATGAGTAAGATGCATGCCATTTGCAGTAGACAGGCATATGAAGAAGATGCATGCCAGTAGCACGTGACTCGCAAATGAGGAAGATGCATGCCATTTGCAGGAGCCACGCAAATGAGGAAGAGACATGCCAATAGCAGAAGACACGCAAATGAGGAAGATGCTCGACAGTAGCTGGGGCAGGCAAATGAGGAATATGTATGTTGGTACCAGGAAAAACGCAAATGAGGAAGATGAATGCCAGTAGCAGAAGACACGTAAATGATGAAGATGAATGCCAGTAGGAGGAGACAAGAAAATGAGGAAGATGCATGCTAGTAGCAGGAGAAAGGCAAATGAGGAAGATGCATGCCATTTGCAGGAGCCAGGCAAATGAGGAAGATGCATGCCATTTGCAGGAGACACGCAAAAGAGGAAGATTCATGAGATTTGCAGGAGCCACGCAAATGAGGAAAAGGCATACCATTTGCAGGAGACACGCAATTGAGGAAGATGCACGCAAGTAGCAGGAAACACGCAAATGAGGAAGATGAACGCCAGTAGCAGGAGACATGCAAATGAGGAAGCTGCATGCCATATGCAGGAGCCACGCAAATGAGGAAGAGGCATGCCATTTCCAGGAGATACGCAAATGAGTAAGATGCATGCCATTTGCAGTAGACAGGAATATGAGGAAGATGCACGCCAGTAGCAGGTGACTCGCAAATGAGGAAGATGCATGCCATTTGCAGGAGCCACGCAAATGAGGAAGAGACATGCCAGTAGCAGAAGACACGCAAATGAGGAAGATGCTCGACAGTAGCTGGGGCAGGCAAATGAGGAATATGTATGTTGGTACCAGGAAACACGCAAATGAGGAAGATGCATGCCAGTAGCAGAAGACACGTAAATGATGAAGATGAATGCCAGTAGCAGTAGACAAGAAAATGAGGAAGATGCTTGCTAGTAGCAGGAGAAAGGCAAATGAGGAAGATGCATGCCATTTGCAGGAGCCATGCAAATGAGGAAGATGCATGCCATTTGCAGGAGACACGCAAAAGAGGAAGATGCATGATATTTGCAGGAGCCACGCAAATGAGGAAGAGGCATACCATTTGCAGGAGCCAAACAAATGAAGATGATGCATGCCAGTAGAAGGAGATACGCAAATGAGCAAGAGGCAAGCCAGTAGCAGGTGACACGCAAATCAGGAAGAGGCATGCAATTTGCAGGAGCCATGCAAATGAGGAAGATGCATGCCAGTAGCAGGAGACAGGCAAATGAGGAAGATGCATGCCATTTGCAGGAGCCACGCCAATGAGGAAGATGCATGCCATTTGCAGGAGACACGCAAATGATGAAGATGAATGCGATTTGCAGGAGCCACGCAAATGAGGAAGAGGCATGCCATATGCAGGAGACAAGCAAGTGAGGAAGATGCATGCGAGTAGCAGGAGACAGGCAAATGAGGAAGATGCATTCCAATAGCAGGAGACACGCAAATCAGGAAGAGTCATGCCAGTAGCAGGAGACACGAAAATGAGTAAGTTGCATGCCAGTAGGAGGAGACAGGCAAATGAGGAAGATGCATGCCAATAGCAGGAGAGAACCAAATGAAAAAGATGCATGACAGTCGCAGGAGAAACGCAAATGAGGAAGATGCATGCCATTTGCAGGAGACACGCAATTGAAGAAAATGCATGCCATTTGCAGGTGACAGGCAAATGATGAAGATGTATACCAGTAGCAGGAAAAACGTAAATGTGGAAGATGCATTCCATTTGCAGGAGCCACGCAAATGAGGAAGAGGTATGCCATTTACAGGAGACATGCAAATGAGGAAGATGCATGCCATTTGCAGGAGCCACGCAAAGGAGAAAGAGGCATGCCATTTGCAGGAGACACGCAAATAAGATAGATGCATGCCATTAGCAGGAGAGGCGCAAATGAGGAAGATGCATGCCATTTGCAGGAGACACGCAAATGAGGAAGATGCATGCCATTTGCAGGAGAAAGTCAAATGAGGAAGATGCATGCAACTGGCAGGAGACATGCAAATGAAGAAGATGCATGCAATTTGCAGGAGCCATGCAAATGAGGAAGGGACATTCCAGTAGCTGGAGACACGCAAATGAGGAAGATGCATGCCAGTAGCAGGAGACACGCAAATGAGGAAGATGCTCGACAGTAGCTGGGGCAGGCAAATGAGGAAGATGTATGCCGGTACCAGGAGACACGCAAATCAGGAAGAGTCATGCCAGTAGCAGGAGACACGAAAATGAGTAAGTTGCATGCCAGTAGGAGGAGACTGGCAAATGAGGAAGATGCATGCCAATAGCAGGAGAGAACCAAATGAAAAAGATGCATGACAGTCGCAGGAGACACGCAAATGAGGAAGATGCTCGACAGTAGCTGGGGCAGGCAAATGAGGAAGAAATATGCCGGTACAAGGAGACACGCAAATTAGGAAGAGGCATGCCATTTGCAGGAGACACGCAAAGGAGAAAGAGGCATGCAAGTAGCAGGATACAAGCAAATGAGGAAGATGCATGCCATTAGCAGGAGACACGCAAGTGAGGAAGATGCATGCCAGTAGGAGGAGACTCGCAAATGAGGAAGATGCATGCCAGCAGCAGAAGACACGCAAATGATGAAGATGCATGCAAGTAGAAGGAGACAAGCAAATGAGGAAGATGCATGCCATTAGCAGGAGACACGCAAGTGAGGAAGATGCATGCCAGTAGCAGGAGACACGCAAATGAGGAAGATGAACGCCAGTAGCAGGAGACATGCAAATGAGGAAGCTGCATGCCATATGCAGGAGCCACGCAAATGAGGAAGAGGCATGCCATTTCCAGGAGATACGTAAATGAGTAAGATGCATGCCATTTGCAGTAGACAGGCATATGAGGAAGATGCATGCCAGTAGCAGATGACTCACAAATGAGGAAGATGCATGCCATTTGCAGGAGCCACGCAAATGAGGAAGAGACATGCCAGTAGCAGGAGACATGCAAATGAGGAAGATGCATGCCAATAGCAGAAGACACGCAAATGAGGAAGATGCTCGACAGTAGCTGGGGCAGGCAAATGAGGAATATGTATGTTGGTACCAGGAAACACGCAAATGAGGAAGATGCATGCCATTTGCAGGAGCCACACAAATGAAGATGATGCATGCCAGTAGAGGGAGATACGCAAATGAGAAAGAGGCAAGCCAGTAGCAGGTGACACGCAAATCAGGAAGAGGAATGCCATTTGCAGGAGCCATGCAAATGAGGAAGATGCATGCCAGTAGCAGGAGACAGGCAAATGAGGAAGATGCATGCCATTTGCAGGAGCCACGCAAATGAGGAAGATGCATGCCATTTGCAGGAGACACGCAAATGAGGAAGATGCATGCGATTTGCAGGAGCCACGCAAATGAGGAAGAGGCATGCCATTTGCAGGAGACAAGCAAGTGAGGAAGATGCATGCGAGTATCAAGAGACAGGCAAATGAGGAAGATGCATTCCAGTAGCAGGAGACACGCAAATCAGGAAGAGTCATGCCAGTAGCAGGAGACACAAAAATGAGGAAGATGCATGCCAGTAGGAGGAGACTGGCAAATGAGGAAGATGCATGCCAATAGCAGGAGAGAACCAAATGAAAAAGATGCATGACAGTCGCAGGAAAAACGCAAATGAGGAAGATGCATGCCATTTGCAGGAGACACGCAATTGACGAAAATGCATGCCATTTGCAGGTGACAGGCAAATGATGAAGATGTATACCAGTAGCAGGAAAAACGTAAATGTGGAAGATGCATTCCATTTGCAGGAGCCACTCAAATGAGGAAGAGGTATGCCATTTGCAGGAGACATGCAAATGAGGAAGATGCATGCCATTTGCAGGAGCCACGCAAAGGAGAAAGAGGCATGCCATTTGCAGGAGACACGCAAATAAGATAGATGCATGCCATTAGCAGGAGAGGCGCAAATGAGGAAGATGCATGCCATTTGCAGGAGACACGCAAATGAGGAAGATGCATGCCATTTGCAGGAGAAAGTCAAATGAGGAAGATGCATGCAACTGGCAGGAGACATGCAAATGAAGAAGATGCATGCAATTTGCAGGAGCCATGCAAATGAGGAAGAGACATTCCAGTGGCTGGAGACACGCAAATGAGGAAGATGCATGCCAGTAGCAGGAGACACGCAAATGAGGAAGATGCTCGACAGTAGCTGGGGCAGGCAAATGAGGAAGATGTATGCCGGTACCAGGAGACACGCAAATCAGGAAGAGTCATGCCAGTAGCAGGAGACACGAAAATGAGTAAGTTGCATGCCAGTAGGAGGAGACTGGCAAATGAGGAAGATGCATGCCAATAGCAGGAGAGAACCAAATGAAAAAGATGCATGACAGTCGCAGGAGACACGCAAATGAGGAAGATGCTCGACAGTAGCTGGGGCAGGCAAATGAGGAAGAAATATGCCGGTACAAGGAGACACGCAAATTAGGAAGAGGCATGCCATTTGCAGGAGACACGCAAAGGAGAAAGAGGCATGCAAGTAGCAGGATACAAGCAAATGAGGAAGATGCATGCCATTAGCAGGAGACACGCAAGTGAGGAAGATGCATGCCAGTAGCAGGAGACTCGCAAATGAGGAAGATGCATGCCAGCAGCAGAAGACAAGCAAATGAGGAAGATGCATGCCATTAGCAGGAGACACGCAAGTGAGGAAGATGCATGCCAGTAGGAGGAGACTCGCAAATGAGGAAGATGCATGCCAGCAGCAGAAGACACGCAAATGATGAAGATGCATGCAAGTAGAAGGAGACAAGCAAATGAGGAAGATGCATGCCATTAGCAGGAGACACGCAAGTGAGGAAGATGCATGCCAGTAGCAGGAGACACGCAAATGAGGAAGATGAACGCCAGTAGCAGGAGACATGCAAATGAGGAAGCTGCATGCCATATGCAGGAGCCACGCAAATGAGGAAGAGGCATGCCATTTCCAGGAGATACGTAAATGAGTAAGATGCATGCCATTTGCAGTAGACAGGCATATGAGGAAGATGCATGCCAGTAGCAGATGACTCACAAATGAGGAAGATGCATGCCATTTGCAGGAGCCACGCAAATGAGGAAGAGACATGCCAGTAGCAGGAGACATGCAAATGAGGAAGATGCATGCCAATAGCAGAAGACACGCAAATGAGGAAGATGCTCGACAGTAGCTGGGGCAGGCAAATGAGGAATATGTATGTTGGTACCAGGAAACACGCAAATGAGGAAGATGCATGCCATTTGCAGGAGCCACACAAATGAAGATGATGCATGCCAGTAGAGGGAGATACGCAAATGAGAAAGAGGCAAGCCAGTAGCAGGTGACACGCAAATCAGGAAGAGGAATGCCATTTGCAGGAGCCATGCAAATGAGGAAGATGCATGCCAGTAGCAGGAGACAGGCAAATGAGGAAGATGCATGCCATTTGCAGGAGCCACGCAAATGAGGAAGATGCATGCCATTTGCAGGAGACACGCAAATGAGGAAGATGCATGCGATTTGCAGGAGCCACGCAAATGAGGAAGAGGCATGCCATTTGCAGGAGACAAGCAAGTGAGGAAGATGCATGCGAGTATCAAGAGACAGGCAAATGAGGAAGATGCATTCCAGTAGCAGGAGACACGCAAATCAGGAAGAGTCATGCCAGTAGCAGGAGACACAAAAATGAGGAAGATGCATGCCAGTAGGAGGAGACTGGCAAATGAGGAAGATGCATGCCAATAGCAGGAGAGAACCAAATGAAAAAGATGCATGACAGTCGCAGGAAAAACGCAAATGAGGAAGATGCATGCCATTTGCAGGAGACAAGCAATTGACGAAAATGCATGCCATTTGCAGGTGACAGGCAAATGATGAAGATGTATACCAGTAGCAGGAAAAACGTAAATGTGGAAGATGCATTCCATTTGCAGGAGCCACTCAAATGAGGAAGAGGTATGCCATTTGCAGGAGACATGCAAATGAGGAAGATGCATGCCATTTGCAGGAGCCACGCAAAGGAGAAAGAGGCATGCCATTTGCAGGAGACACGCAAATAAGATAGATGCATGCCATTAGCAGGAGAGGCGCAAATGAGGAAGATGCATGCCATTTGCAGGAGACACGCAAATGAGGAAGATGCATGCCATTTGCAGGAGAAAGTCAAATGAGGAAGATGCATGCAACTGGCAGGAGAAATGCAAATGAAGAAGATGCATGCAATTTGCAGGAGCCATGCAAATGAGGAAGAGACATTCCAGTGGCTGGAGACACGCAAATGAGGAAGATGCATGCCAGTAGCAGGAGACACGCAAATGAGGAAGATGCTCGACAGTAGCTGGGGCAGGAAAATGAGGAAGATGTATGCCGGTACCAGGAGACACGCAAATCAGGAAGAGTCATGCCAGTAGCAGGAGACACGAAAATGAGTAAGTTGCATGCCAGTAGGAGGAGACTGGCAAATGAGGAAGATGCATGCCAATAGCAGGAGAGAACCAAATGAAAAAGATGCATGACAGTCGCAGGAGACACGCAAATGAGGAAGATGCTCGACAGTAGCTGGGGCAGGCAAATGAGGAAGAAATATGCCGGTACAAGGAGACACGCAAATTAGGAAGAGGCATGCCATTTGCAGGAGACACGCAAAGGAGAAAGAGGCATGCAAGTAGCAGGATACAAGCAAATGAGGAAGCTGCATGCCATTAGCAGGAGACACGCAAGTGAGGAAGATGCATGCCAGTAGCCGGAGACTCGCAAATGAGGAAGATGCATGCCAGCAGCAGAAGACAAGCAAATGATGAAGATGCATGCAAGTAGAAGGAGACAAGCAAATGAGGAAGATGCATGCCATTAGCAGGAGACACGCAAGTGAGGAAGATGCATGCCAGTAGCAGGAGACACGCAAATGAGGAAGATGGATGCTAGTTGCAGGAGACACGCAAATGAGGAAGGTGCATGCCATTTGCAGGAGACACGCAATTGAGGAAAATGAATGCCAGTAGCAGGAAACACGCAAATGAGGAAGATGAACGCCAGTAGCAGGAGACAAGCAAATGAGGAAGCTGCATGCCATATGCAGGAGCCACGCAAATGAGGAAGAGGCATTCCATTTCCAGGAGATACGTAAATGAGTAAGATGCATGCCATTTGCAGTAGACAGGCATATGAGGAAGATGCATGCCAGTAGCAGGTGACTCGCAAATGAGGAAGATGCATGCCATTTGCAGGAGCCACGCAAATGAGGAAGAGACATGCCAGTAGCAGGAGACATGCAAATGAGGAAGATGCTCGACAGTAGCTGGGGCAGGCAAATGAGGAATATGTATGTTGGTACCAGGAAACACGCAAATGAGGAAGATGCATGCCATTTGCAGGAGCCACACAAATGAAGATGATGCATGCCAGTAGAGGGAGATACGCAAATGAGCAAGAGGCAAGCCAGTAGCAGGTGACACGCAAATCAGGAAGAGGAATGCCATTTGCAGGAGCCATGCAAATGAGGAAGATGCATGCCAGTAGCAGGAGACAGGCAAATGAGGAAGATGCATGCCATTTGCAGGAGCCACGCAAATGAGGAAGATGCATGCCATTTGCAGGAGACACGCAAATGAGGAAGATGCATGCGATTTGCAGGAGCCACGCAAATGAGGAAGAGGCATGCCATTTGCAGGAGACAAGCAAGTGAGGAAGATGCATGCGAGTAGCAAGAGACAGGCAAATGAGGAAGATGCATTCCAGTAGCAGAAGACACGCAAATCAGGAAGAGTCATGCCAGTAGCAGGAGACACAAAAATGAGGAAGATGCATGCCAGTAGGAGGAGACTGGCAAATGAGGAAGATGCATGCCAATAGCAGGAGAGAACGAAATGAAAAAGATGCATGACAGTCGCAGGAAAAACGCAAATGAGGAAGATGCATGCCATTTGCAGGAGACACGCAATTGACGAAAATGCATGCCATTTGCAGGTGACAGGCAAATGATGAAGATGTATACCAGTAGCAGGAAAAACGTAAATGTGGAAGATGCATTCCATTTGCAGGAGCCACGCAAATGAGGAAGAGGTATGCCATTTGCAGGAGACATGCAAATGAGGAAGATGCATGCCATTTGCAGGAGCCACGCAAAGGAGAAAGAGGCATGCCATTTGCAGGAGACACGCAAATAAGATAGATGCATGCCATTAGCAGGAGACACGCAAAAGAGAAAGAGGCATGCCATTTGCAGGAGACACGCAAATGAGATAGATGCATGCCATTAGCAGGAGAGGCGCAAATGAGGAAGATGCATGCCATTTGCAGGAGACACTCAAATGAGGAAGATGCATGCCATTTGCAGGAGAAAGTCAAATGAGGATGATGCATGCAACTGGAAGGAGACATGCAAATGAGGAAGATGCATGCCATTTGCAGGAGCCACTCAAATTAGGAAGAGGCATGCCATTTGCTGGAGCCACGCAAATGATAAAGATGCATGCCATTTGCAGGAGACATGCAAATTAGGAAGATGCATGCCATTTGCAGGAGACACGCAATTGAGGAAAATGCATGCCATTTGCAGGTGACAGGCAAATGATGAAGATGTATACCAGTAGCAGGAAAAACGCAAATGTGGAAGATGCATTCCATTTGCAGGAGACATGCAAATTAGGAAGATGCATGCCATTTGCAGGAGACACGCAATTGAGGAAAATGCATGCCATTTGCAGGTGACAGGCAAATGATGAAGATGTATACCAGTAGCAGGAAAAACGCAAATGTGGAAGATGCATTCCATTTGCAGGAGCCACGCAAATGAGGAAAAGGTATGCCATTTGCAGGAGACATGCAAATGAGGAAGATGCATGCCATTTGCAGGAGAAAGTCAAATGAGGAAGATGTATGCAACTAGCAGAAGACACGCAAATGAGGAAGATGCTCGACAGTAGCTGGGGCAGGCAAATGAGGAATATGTATGTTGGTACCAGGAAACACGCAAATGAGGAAGATGCATGCCAGTAGCAGAAGACACGTAAATGATGAAGATGAATGCCAGTAGCAGGAGACAAGAAAATGAGGAAGATGCATGCTAGTAGCAGGAGAAAGGCAAATGAGGAAGATGCATGCCATTTGCAGGAGCCATGCAAATGAGGAAGATGCATGCCATTTGCAGGAGCCACGCAAATGAGGAAGATGCATGCAATTTGCAGGAGCCACGCAAATGAGGAAGAGGCATGCCATTTGCAGGAGACAAGCAAGTGAGGAAGATGCATGCGAGTAGCAGGAGACAGGCAAATGAGGAAGATGCATGCCATTTGGAGGAGCCACACAAATGAAGATGATGCATGCCAGTAGAACGAGATACGCAAATGAGCAAGAGGCATGCCAGTAGCAGGTGACACGCAAATCAGGAAGAGGCATGCCATTTGCAGGAGCCACGCAAATGAGGAAGATGCATGCGATTTGCAGGAGCCACGCAAATGAGGAAGAGGCATGCCATTTGCAGGAGACAAGCAAGTGAGGAAGATGCATGTGAGTAGCAGGAGACAGGCAAATGAGGAAGATGCATTCCAGTAGCAGGAGACACGCAAATCAGGAAGAGTCATGCCAGTAGCAGGAGACATGAAAATGAGTAAGTTGCATGCCAGAAGGAGGAGACTGGCAAATGAGAAAAATGCATGCCAATAGCAGGAGACAACCAAATGAAAAAGATGCATGACAGTCGCAGGAGAAACGCAAATGAGGAAGATGCATGCCATTTGCAGGAGACACGCAATTGAAGAAAATGCATGCCATTTGCAGGTGACAGGCAAATGATGAAGATGTATACCAGTAGCAGGAGAAACGTAAATGTGGAAGATGCATTCCATTTGCAGGAGCCACGCAAATGAGGAAGAGGTATGCCATTTGCAGGAGACATGCAAATGAGGAAGATGCATGCCATTTGTAGGAGCCACGCAAATTAGGAAGAGGCATGCCATTTGCTGGAGCCACGCAAATGAGAAAGATGCATGCCATTTGCAGGAGACACGCAAAGGAGAAAGAGGCATGCCATTTGCAGGAGACACGCAAATGAGATAGATGCATGCCAAAAGCAGGAGAGGTGCAAATGAGGAAGATGCATGCCATTTGCAGGAGACACGCAAATGAGGAAGATGCATGCCATTTGCAGGAGAAAGTCAAATGAGGAAGATGCATGCAACTGGAAGGAGACATGCAAATGAAGAAGATGCATGCAATTTGCAGGAGTCACGCAAATGAGGAAGAGACATTCCAGTAGCAGGAGACACGCAAATGAGGAAGATGCATGCCAGTAGCAGGACACACGCAAATGAGGAAGATGCTTGAAAGTAGCTGGGGCAGGCAAATAAGGAAGATGTATGCCGGTACCAGAAGACACGCAAATTAGGAAGAGGCATGCCATTTGCAGGAGTCACGCAAATGAGAAAGATGCATGCCATTTGCAGGAGACACGCAAAGGAGAAAGAGGAATGCCATTTGCAAGAGACACTCAAATGAGGAAGATGCATGCCATTTGCAGGAGACACGCAAATGAGGAAGATGCATGCCATTTGCAGTAGACAGGCAAATGAGGAAGATGCATGCCAGTAGCAGGTGACTCGCAAATGAGGAAGATGCATGCCATTTGCAGGAGCCACGCAAATGAGGAAGAGACATGCCAGTGGCAGGAGACATGCAAATGAGGAAGATGCATGCCAGTTGCAGGAGACACACAAATGAGGAAGATGCTCGACAGTAGCTGGGGCAGGCAAATGAGGAATATGTATGCCGGTACCAGGAAACATGCAAATGAGGAAGATGCATGCCAGTAGCAGAAGACACGTAAATGATGAAGATGAATGCCAGTAGCAGGAGACAAGGAAATGAGGAAGATACATTCTAGTAGCAGGAGTCACGCAAATGTGGAAGATACATGCCATTTGCAGGAGCCACACAAATGAAGATGATGCATGCCAGTAGGAGGAGACACGCAAATGAGGAAGATGCTCGACAGTAGCTGGGGCAGGCAAATGAGGAAGATGTATGCCGGTACAAGGAGACACGCAAATTAGGAAGAGGCATGCCATTTGCAGGAGACATGCAAATGAGGAAGATGCATGCCATTTGCAGGAGCCACGCAAATTAGGAAGAGGCATGCCATTTGCTGGAGCCACGCAAATGAGAAAGATGCATGCCATTTGCAGGAGACATGCAAAGGAGAAAGAGGCATGCCATTTGCAGGAGACACGCAATTGAAGAAAATGAATGCCATTTGCAGGTGACAGGCAAATGATGAAGATGTATAACAGTAGCAGGAAAGACGTAAATGTGGAAGATGCATTCCATTTGCAGGAGCCACGCAAATGAGGAAGAGGTATGCCATTTGCAGGAGACATGCAAATGAGGAAGATGCATGCCATTTGCAGGAGCCACGCAAATTAGGAAGAGGCATGCCATTTGCTGGAGCCACGCAAATGAGAAAGATGCATGCCATTTGCAGGAGACACGCAAATGAGGAAGATGCATGCCATTTGCAGGTGACACGCAATTGAGGAAAATGCATGCCATTTGCAGGTGACAGGCAAATGATGAAGATGTATACCAGTAGCAGGAAAAACGCAAATGTGGAAGATGCATTCCATTTGCAGGAGCCACGCAAATGAGGAAGATGCATGCCATTTGCAAGAGACACGCAAAGGAGAAAGAGGCATGCCATTTGCAGGAGACACGCAAATGAGATAGATTCATGCCAATAGCAGGAGAGGAGCAAATGAGGAAGATGCAAGCCATTTGCAGGAGACACGCAAATGAGGAAGATGCATGCCATTTGCAGGAGAAAGTCAAATGAGGAAGATGCATGCAACTAGCAGAAGACACGCAAATGAGGAAGATGCTCGACAGTAGCTGGGGCAGGCAAATGAGGAATATGTATGTTGGTACCAGGAAACACGCAAATGAGGAAGATGCATGCCAGTAGCAGAAGACACGTAAATGATGAAGATGAATGCCAGTAGCAGGAGACAAGAAAATGAGGAAGATGCATGCTAGTAGCAGGAGAAAGGCAAATGAGGAAGATGCATGCCAATAGCAGGAGAGAACCAAATGAAAAAGATGCATGACAGTCGCAGGAGACACGCAAATGAGGAAGATGCTCGACAGTAGCTGGGGCAGGCAAATGAGGAAGAAATATGCCGGTACAAGGAGACACGCAAATTAGGAAGAGGCATGCCATTTGCAGGAGACACGCAAAGGAGAAAGAGGCATGCAAGTAGCAGGATACAAGCAAATGAGGAAGATGCATGCCATTAGCAGGAGACACGCAAGTGAGGAAGATGCATGCCAGTAGCAGGAAACTCGCAAATGAGGAAGATGCATGCCAGCAGCAGAAGACACGCAAATGATGAAGATGCATGCAAGTAGAAGGAGACAAGCAAATGAGGAAGATGCATGCCATTAGCAGGAGACACGCAAGTGAGGAAGATGCATGCCAGTAGCAGGAGACACGCAAATGAGGAAGATGGATGCCAGTTGCAGGAGACATCCAAATGAGGAAGATGCAAGCCATTTGCAGGAGACACGCAAATGAGGAAGATGCATGCCATTTGCAGGAGAAAGTCAAATGAGGAAGATGCATGCAACTAGCAGAAGACACGCAAATGAGGAAGATGCTCGACAGTAGCTGGGGCAGGCAAATGAGGAATATGTATGTTGGTACCAGGAAACACGCAAATGAGGAAGATGCATGCCAGTAACAGAAGACACGTAAATGATGAAGATGAATGCCAGTAGCAGGAGACAAGAAAATGAGGAAGATGCATGCTAGTAGCAGGAGAAAGGCAAATGAGGAAGATGCATGCCAATAGCAGGAGAGAACCAAATGAAAAAGATGCATGACAGTCGCAGGAGACACGCAAATGAGGAAGATGCTCGACAGTAGCTGGGGCAGGCAAATGAGGAAGAAATATGCCGGTACAAGGAGACACGCAAATTAGGAAGAGGCATGCCATTTGCAGGAGACACGCAAAGGAGAAAGAGGCATGCAAGTAGCAGGATACAAGCAAATGAGGAAGATGCATGCCATTAGCAGGAGACACGCAAGTGAGGAAGATGCATGCCAGTAGCAGGAGACTCGCAAATGAGGAAGATGCATGCCAGCAGCAGAAGACACGCAAATGATGAAGATGCATGCAAGTAGAAGGAGACAAGCAAATGAGGAAGATACATGCCATTTGCAGGAGCCACACAAATGAAGATGATGCATGCCAGTAGGAGGAGACACGCAAATGAGGAAGATGCTCGACAGTAGCTGGGGCAGGCAAATGAGGAAGATGTATGCCGGTACAAGGAGACACGCAAATTAGGAAGAGGCATGCCATTTGCAGGAGACATGCAAATGAGGAAGATGCATGCCATTTGCAGGAGCCACGCAAATTAGGAAGAGGCATGCCATTTGCTGGAGCCACGCAAATGAGAAAGATGCATGCCATTTGCAGGAGACACGCAAAGGAGAAAGAGGCATGCCATTTGCAGGAGACACGCAATTGAAGAAAATGAATGCCATTTGCAGGTGACAGGCAAATGATGAAGATGTATAACAGTAGCAGGAAAGACGTAAATGTGGAAGATGCATTCCATTTGCAGGAGCCACGCAAATGAGGAAGAGGTATGCCATTTGCAGGAGACATGCAAATGAGGAAGATGCATGCCATTTGCAGGAGCCACGCAAATTAGGAAGAGGCATGCCATTTGCTGGAGCCACGCAAATGAGAAAGATGCATGCCATTTGCAGGAGACACGCAAATGAGGAAGATGCATGCCATTTGCAGGTGACACGCAATTGAGGAAAATGCATGCCATTTGCAGGTGACAGGCAAATGATGAAGATGTATACCAGTAGCAGGAAAAACGCAAATGTGGAAGATGCATTCCATTTGCAGGAGCCACGCAAATGAGGAAGAGGTATGCCATTTGCAGGAGACATGCAAATGAGGAAGATGCATGCCATTTGCAAGAGACACGCAAAGGAGAAAGAGGCATGCCATTTGCAGGAGACACGCAAATGAGATAGATTCATGCCAATAGCAGGAGAGGAGCAAATGAGGAAGATGCAAGCCATTTGCAGGAGACACGCAAATGAGGAAGATGCATGCCATTTGCAGGAGAAAGTCAAATGAGGAAGATGCATGCAACTAGCAGAAGACACGCAAATGAGGAAGATGCTCGACAGTAGCTGGGGCAGGCAAATGAGGAATATGTATGTTGGTACCAGGAAACACGCAAATGAGGAAGATGCATGCCAGTAGCAGAAGACACGTAAATGATGAAGATGAATGCCAGTAGCAGGAGACAAGAAAATGAGGAAGATGCATGCTAGTAGCAGGAGAAAGGCAAATGAGGAAGATGCATGCCAATAGCAGGAGAGAACCAAATGAAAAAGATGCATGACAGTCGCAGGAGACACGCAAATGAGGAAGATGCTCGACAGTAGCTGGGGCAGGCAAATGAGGAAGAAATATGCCGGTACAAGGAGACACGCAAATTAGGAAGAGGCATGCCATTTGCAGGAGACACGCAAAGGAGAAAGAGGCATGCAAGTAGCAGGATACAAGCAAATGAGGAAGATGCATGCCATTAGCAGGAGACACGCAAGTGAGGAAGATGCATGCCAGTAGCAGGAGACTCGCAAATGAGGAAGATGCATGCCAGCAGCAGAAGACACGCAAATGATGAAGATGCATGCAAGTAGAAGGAGACAAGCAAATGAGGAAGATGCATGCCATTAGCAGGAGACACGCAAGTGAGGAAGATGCATGCCAGTAGCAGGAGACACGCAAATGAGGAAGATGGATGCCAGTTGCAGGAGACATCCAAATGAGGAAGATGCAAGCCATTTGCAGGAGACACGCAATTGAGGAAAATGAATGCCAGTAGCAGGAAACACACAAATGAGGAAGATGAACGCCAGTAGAAGGAGACATGCAAATGAGGAAGCTGCATGCAATATGCAGGAGCCACGCAAATGAGGAAGAGGCATGCCATTTCCAGGAGATACGTAAATGAGTAAGATGCATGCCATTTGCAGTAGACAGGCATATGAGGAAGATGCATGCCAGTAGCAGGTGACTCGCAAATGAGGAAGATGCATGCCATTTGCAGGAGCCACGCAAATGAGGAAGAGACATGCCAGTAGCAGGAGACATGCAAATGAGGAAGATGCATGCCAATAGCAGAAGACACGCAAATGAGGAAGATGCTCGACAGTAGCTGGGGCAGGCAAATGAGGAATATGTATGTTGGTACCAGGAAACACGCAAATGAGGAAGATGCATGCCATTTGCAGGAGCCACACAAATGAAGATGATGCATGCCAGTAGAGGGAGATACGCAAATGAGCAAGAGACAAGCCAGTAGCAGGTGACACGCAAATCAGGAAGAGGAATGCCATTTGCAGGAGCCATTCAAATGAGGAAGATGCATGCCAGTAGCAGGAGACAGGCAAATGAGGAAGATGCATGCCATTTGCAGGAGCCACGCAAATGAGGAAGATGCATGCCATTTGCAGGAGACACGCAAATGAGGAAGATGCATGCGATTTGCAGGAGCCACGCAAATGAGGAAGAGACATGCCAGTAGCAGGAGACATGCAAATGAGGAAGATGCATGCCAATAGCAGAAGACACGCAAATGAGGAAGATGCTCGACAGTAGCTGGGGCAGGCAAATGAGGAATATGTATGTTGGTACCAGGAAACACGCAAATGAGGAAGATGCATGCCATTTGCAGGAGCCACACAAATGAAGATGATGCATGCCAGTAGAGGGAGATACGCAAATGAGCAAGAGGCAAGCCAGTTGCAGGTGACACGCAAATCAGGAAGAGGAATGCCATTTGCAGGAGCCATGCAAATGAGGATGATGCATGCCAGTAGCAGGAGACAGGCAAATGAGGAAGATGCATGCCATTTGCAGGAGCCACGCAAATGAGGAAGATGCATGCCATTTGCAGGAGACACGCAAATGAGGAAGATGCATGCGATTTGCAGGAGCCACGCAAATGAGGAAGAGGCATGCCATTTGCAGGAGACAAGCAAGTGAGGAAGATGCATGCGAGTAGCAAGAGACAGGCAAATGAGGAAGATGCATTCCAGTAGCAGGAGATACGCAAATCAGGAAGAGTCATGCCAGTAGCAGGAGACACAAAAATGAGGAAGATGCATGCCAGTAGGAGGAGACTGGCAAATGAGGAAGATGCATGCCAATAGCAGGAGAGAACCAAATGAAAAAGATGCATGACAGTCGCAGGAAAAACGCAAATGAGGAAGATGCATGCCATTTGCAGGAGACACGCAAAGGAGAAAGAGGCATGCAAGTAGCAGGATACAAGCAAATGAGGAAGCTGCATGCCATTAGCAGGAGACACGCAAGTGAGGAAGATGCATGCCAGTAGCCGGAGACTCGCAAATGAGGAAGATGCATGCCAGCAGCAGAAGACAAGCAAATGATGAAGATGCATGCAAGTAGAAGGAGACAAGCAAATGAGGAAGATGCATGCCATTAGCAGGAGACACGCAAGTGAGGAAGATGCATGCCAGTAGCAGGAGACACGCAAATGAGGAAGATGGATGCTAGTTGCAGGAGACACGCAAATGAGGAAGGTGCATGCCATTTGCAGGAGACACGCAATTGAGGAAAATGAATGCCAGTAGCAGGAAACACGCAAATGAGGAAGATGAACGCCAGTAGCAGGAGACAAGCAAATGAGGAAGCTGCATGCCATATGCAGGAGCCACGCAAATGAGGAAGAGGCATTCCATTTCCAGGAGATACGTAAATGAGTAAGATGCATGCCATTTGCAGTAGACAGGCATATGAGGAAGATGCATGCCAGTAGCAGGTGACTCGCAAATGAGGAAGATGCATGACATTTGCAGGAGCCACGCAAATGAGGAAGAGACATGCCAGTAGCAGGAGACATGCAAATGAGGAAGATGCTCGACAGTAGCTGGGGCAGGCAAATGAGGAATATGTATGTTGGTACCAGGAAACACGCAAATGAGGAAGATGCATGCCATTTGCAGGAGCCACACAAATGAAGATGATGCATGCCAGTAGAGGGAGATACGCAAATGAGCAAGTGGCAAGCCAGTAGCAGGTGACACGCAAATCAGGAAGAGGAATGCCATTTGCAGGAGCCATGCAAATGAGGAAGATGCATGCCAGTAGCAGGAGACAGGCAAATGAGGAAGATGCATGCCATTTGCAGGAGCCACGCAAATGAGGAAGATGCATGCCATTTGCAGGAGACACGCAAATGAGGAAGATGCATGCGATTTGCAGGAGCCACGCAAATGAGGAAGAGGCATGCCATTTGCAGGAGACAAGCAAGTGAGGAAGATGCATGCGAGTAGCAAGAGACAGGCAAATGAGGAAGATGCATTCCAGTAGCAGGAGACACGCAAATCAGGAAGAGTCATGCCAGTAGCAGGAGACACAAAAATGAGGAAGATGCATGCCAGTAGGAGGAGACTGGCAAATGAGGAAGATGCATGCCAATAGCAGGAGAGAACGAAATGAAAAAGATGCATGACAGTCGCAGGAAAAACGCAAATGAGGAAGATGCATGCCATTTGCAGGAGACACGCAATTGACGAAAATGCATGCCATTTGCAGGTGACAGGCAAATGATGAAGATGTATACCAGTAGCAGGAAAAACGTAAATGTGGAAGATGCATTCCATTTGCAGGAGCCACGCAAATGAGGAAGAGGTATGCCATTTGCTGGAGACATGCAAATGAGGAAGATGCATGCCATTTGCAGGAGCCACGCAAAGGAGAAAGAGGCATGCCATTTGCAGGAGACACGCAAATAAGATAGATGCATGCCATTAGCAGGAGACACGCAAAAGAGAAAGAGGCATGCCATTTGCAGGAGACACGCAAATGAGATAGATGCATGCCATTAGCAGGAGAGGCGCAAATGAGGAAGATGCATGCCATTTGCAGGAGACACTCAAATGAGGAAGATGCATGCCATTTGCAGGAGAAAGTCAAATGAGGATGATGCATGCAACTGGAAGGAGACATGCAAATGAGGAAGATGCATGCCATTTGCAGGAGCCACTCAAATTAGGAAGAGGCATGCCATTTGCTGGAGCCACGCAAATGAGAAAGATGCATGCCATTTGCAGGAGACACGCAAATTAGGAAGATGCATGCCATTTGCAGGAGACACGCAATTGAGGAAAATGCATGCCATTTGCAGGTGACAGGCAAATGATGAAGATGTATACCAGTAGCAGGAAAAACGCAAATGTGGAAGATGCATTCCATTTGCAGGAGCCACGCAAATGAGGAAAAGGTATGCCATTTGCAGGAGACATGCAAATGAGGAAGATGCATGCCATTTGCAGGAGAAAGTCAAATGAGGAAGATGCATGCAACTAGCAGAAGACACGCAAATGAGGAAGATGCTCGACAGTAGCTGGGGCAGGCAAATGAGGAATATGTATGTTGGTACCAGGAAACACGCAAATGAGGAAGATGCATGCCAGTAGCAGAAGACACGTAAATGATGAAGATGAATGCCAGTAGCAGGAGACAAGAAAATGAGGAAGATGCATGCTAGTAGCAGGAGAAAGGCAAATGAGGAAGATGCATGCCATTTGCAGGAGCCATGCAAATGAGGAAGATGCATGCCATTTGCAGGAGCCACGCAAATGAGGAAGATGCATGCAATTTGCAGGAGCCACGCAAATGAGGAAGAGGCATGCCATTTGCAGGAGACAAGCAAGTGAGGAAGATGCATGCGAGTAGCAGGAGACAGGCAAATGAGGAAGATGCATGCCATTTGGAGGAGCCACACAAATGAAGATGATGCATGCCAGTAGAACGAGATACGCAAATGAGCAAGAGGCATGCCAGTAGCAGGTGACACGCAAATCAGGAAGAGGCATGCCATTTGCAGGAGCCACGCAAATGAGGAAGATGCATGCGATTTGCAGGAGCCACGCAAATGAGGAAGAGGCATGCCATTTGCAGGAGACAAGCAAGTGAGGAAGATGCATGCGAGTAGCAGGAGACAGGCAAATGAGGAAGATGCATTCCAGTAGCAGGAGACACGCAAATCAGGAAGAGTCATGCCAGTAGCAGGAGACATGAAAATGAGTAAGTTGCATGCCAGAAGGAGGAGACTGGCAAATGAGAAAAATGCATGCCAATAGCAGGAGACAACCAAATGAAAAAGATGCATGACAGTCGCAGGAGAAACGCAAATGAGGAAGATGCATGCCATTTGCAGGAGACACGCAATTGAAGAAAATGCATGCCATTTGCAGGTGACAGGCAAATGATGAAGATGTATACCAGTAGCAGGAGAAACGTAAATGTGGAAGATGCATTCCATTTGCAGGAGACACGCAAATGAGGAAGAGGTATGCCATTTGCAGGAGACATGCAAATGAGGAAGATGCATGCCATTTGTAGGAGCCACGCAAATTAGGAAGAGGCATGCCATTTGCTGGAGCCACGCAAATGAGAAAGATGCATGCCATTTGCAGGAGACACGCAAAGGAGAAAGAGGCATGCCATTTGCAGGAGACACGCAAATGAGATAGATGCATGCCAAAAGCAGGAGAGGTGCAAATGAGGAAGATGCATGCCATTTGCAGGAGACACGCAAATGAGGAAGATGCATGCCATTTGCAGGAGAAAGTCAAATGAGGAAGATGCATGCAACTGGAAGGAGACATGCAAATGAAGAAGATGCATGCAATTTGCAGGAGTCACGCAAATGAGGAAGAGACATTCCAGTAGCAGGAGACACGCAAATGAGGAAGATGCATGCCAGTAGCAGGACACACGCAAATGAGGAAGATGCTTGAAAGTAGCTGGGGCAGGCAAATAAGGAAGATGTATGCCGGTACCAGAAGACACGCAAATTAGGAAGAGGCATGCCATTTGCAGGAGTCACGCAAATGAGAAAGATGCATGCCATTTGCAGGAGACACGCAAAGGAGAAAGAGGAATGCCATTTGCAAGAGACACTCAAATGAGGAAGATGCATGCCATTTGCAGGAGACACGCAAATGAGGAAGATGCATGCCATTTGCAGTAGACAGGCAAATGAGGAAGATGCATGCCAGTAGCAGGTGACTCGCAAATGAGGAAGATGCATGCCATTTGCAGGAGCCACGCAAATGAGGAAGAGACATGCCAGTGGCAGGAGACATGCAAATGAGGAAGATGCATGCCAGTTGCAGGAGACACACAAATGAGGAAGATGCTCGACAGTAGCTGGGGCAGGCAAATGAGGAATATGTATGCCGGTACCAGGAAACACGCAAATGAGGAAGATGCATGCCAGTAGCAGAAGACACGTAAATGATGAAGATGAATGCCAGTAGCAGGAGACAAGGAAATGAGGAAGATACATTCTAGTAGCAGGAGTCACGCAAATGTGGAAGATACATGCCATTTGCAGGAGCCACACAAATGAAGATGATGCATGCCAGTAGGAGGAGACACGCAAATGAGGAAGATGCTCGACAGTAGCTGGGGCAGGCAAATGAGGAAGATGTATGCCGGTACAAGGAGACACGCAAATTAGGAAGAGGCATGCCATTTGCAGGAGACATGCAAATGAGGAAGATGCATGCCATTTGCAGGAGCCACGCAAATTAGGAAGAGGCATGCCATTTGCTGGAGCCACGCAAATGAGAAAGATGCATGCCATTTGCAGGAGACACGCAAAGGAGAAAGAGGCATGCCATTTGCAGGAGACACGCAATTGAAGAAAATGAATGCCATTTGCAGGTGACAGGCAAATGATGAAGATGTATAACAGTAGCAGGAAAGACGTAAATGTGGAAGATGCATTCCATTTGCAGGAGCCACGCAAATGAGGAAGAGGTATGCCATTTGCAGGAGACATGCAAATGAGGAAGATGCATGCCATTTGCAGGAGCCACGCAAATTAGGAAGAGGCATGCCATTTGCTGGAGCCACGCAAATGAGAAAGATGCATGCCATTTGCAGGAGACACGCAAATGAGGAAGATGCATGCCATTTGCAGGTGACACGCAATTGAGGAAAATGCATGCCATTTGCAGGTGACAGGCAAATGATGAAGATGTATACCAGTAGCAGGAAAAACGCAAATGTGGAAGATGCATTCCATTTGCAGGAGCCACGCAAATGAGGAAGAGGTATGCCATTTGCAGGAGACATGCAAATGAGGAAGATGCATGCCATTTGCAAGAGACACGCAAAGGAGAAAGAGGCATGCCATTTGCAGGAGACACGCAAATGAGATAGATTCATGCCAATAGCAGGAGAGGAGCAAATGAGGAAGATGCAAGCCATTTGCAGGAGACACGCAAATGAGGAAGATGCATGCCATTTGCAGGAGAAAGTCAAATGAGGAAGATGCATGCAACTAGCAGAAGACACGCAAATGAGGAAGATGCTCGACAGTAGCTGGGGCAGGCAAATGAGGAATATGTATGTTGGTACCAGGAAACACGCAAATGAGGAAGATGCATGCCAGTAGCAGAAGACACGTAAATGATGAAGATGAATGCCAGTAGCAGGAGACAAGAAAATGAGGAAGATGCATGCTAGTAGCAGGAGAAAGGCAAATGAGGAAGATGCATGCCAATAGCAGGAGAGAACCAAATGAAAAAGATGCATGACAGTCGCAGGAGACACGCAAATGAGGAAGATGCTCGACAGTAGCTGGGGCAGGCAAATGAGGAAGAAATATGCCGGTACAAGGAGACACGCAAATTAGGAAGAGGCATGCCATTTGCAGGAGACACGCAAAGGAGAAAGAGGCATGCAAGTAGCAGGATACAAGCAAATGAGGAAGATGCATGCCATTAGCAGGAGACACGCAAGTGAGGAAGATGCATGCCAGTAGCAGGAGACTCGCAAATGAGGAAGATGCATGCCAGCAGCAGAAGACACGCAAATGATGAAGATGCATGCAAGTAGAAGGAGACAAGCAAATGAGGAAGATGCATGCCATTAGCAGGAGACACGCAAGTGAGGAAGATGCATGCCAGTAGCAGGAGACACGCAAATGAGGAAGATGGATGCCAGTTGCAGGAGACATCCAAATGAGGAAGATGCAAGCCATTTGCAGGAGACACGCAATTGAGGAAAATGAATGCCAGTAGCAGGAAACACACAAATGAGGAAGATGAACGCCAGTAGAAGGAGACATGCAAATGAGGAAGCTGCATGCAATATGCAGGAGCCACGCAAATGAGGAAGAGGCATGCCATTTCCAGGAGATACGTAAATGAGTAAGATGCATGCCATTTGCAGTAGACAGGCATATGAGGAAGATGCATGCCAGTAGCAGGTGACTCGCAAATGAGGAAGATGCATGCCATTTGCAGGAGCCACGCAAATGAGGAAGAGACATGCCAGTAGCAGGAGACATGCAAATGAGGAAGATGCATGCCAATAGCAGAAGACACGCAAATGAGGAAGATGCTCGACAGTAGCTGGGGCAGGCAAATGAGGAATATGTATGTTGGTACCAGGAAACACGCAAATGAGGAAGATGCATGCCATTTGCAGGAGCCACACAAATGAAGATGATGCATGCCAGTAGAGGGAGATACGCAAATGAGCAAGAGACAAGCCAGTAGCAGGTGACACGCAAATCAGGAAGAGGAATGCCATTTGCAGGAGCCATGCAAATGAGGAAGATGCATGCCAGTAGCAGGAGACACGCAAATGAGGAAGATGCATGCGATTTGCAGGAGCCACGCAAATGAGGAAGAGGCATGCCATTTGCAGGAGACAAGCAAGTGAGGAAGATGCATGCGAGTAGCAAGAGACAGGCAAATGAGGAAGATGCATTCCAGTAGCAGGAGACACGCAAATCAGGAAGAGTCATGCCAGTAGCAGGAGACACAAAAATGAGGAAGATGCATGCCAGTAGGAGGAGACTGGCAAATGAGGAAGATGCATGCCAATAGCAGGAGAGAACGAAATGAAAAAGATGCATGACAGTCGCAGGAAAAACGCAAATGAGGAAGATGCATGCCATTTGCAGGAGACACGCAATTGACGAAAATGCATGCCATTTGCAGGTGACAGGCAAATGATGAAGATGTATACCAGTAGCAGGAAAAACGTAAATGTGGAAGATGCATTCCATTTGCAGGAGCCACGCAAATGAGGAAGAGGTATGCCATTTGCTGGAGACATGCAAATGAGGAAGATGCATGCCATTTGCAGGAGCCACGCAAAGGAGAAAGAGGCATGCCATTTGCAGGAGACACGCAAATAAGATAGATGCATGCCATTAGCAGGAGACACGCAAAAGAGAAAGAGGCATGCCATTTGCAGGAGACACGCAAATGAGATAGATGCATGCCATTAGCAGGAGAGGCGCAAATGAGGAAGATGCATGCCATTTGCAGGAGACACTCAAATGAGGAAGATGCATGCCATTTGCAGGAGAAAGTCAAATGAGGATGATGCATGCAACTGGAAGGAGACATGCAAATGAGGAAGATGCATGCCATTTGCAGGAGCCACTCAAATTAGGAAGAGGCATGCCATTTGCTGGAGCCACGCAAATGAGAAAGATGCATGCCATTTGCAGGAGACACGCAAATTAGGAAGATGCATGCCATTTGCAGGAGACACGCAATTGAGGAAAATGCATGCCATTTGCAGGTGACAGGCAAATGATGAAGATGTATACCAGTAGCAGGAAAAACGCAAATGTGGAAGATGCATTCCATTTGCAGGAGCCACGCAAATGAGGAAAAGGTATGCCATTTGCAGGAGACATGCAAATGAGGAAGATGCATGCCATTTGCAGGAGAAAGTCAAATGAGGAAGATGCATGCAACTAGCAGAAGACACGCAAATGAGGAAGATGCTCGACAGTAGCTGGGGCAGGCAAATGAGGAATATGTATGTTGGTACCAGGAAACACGCAAATGAGGAAGATGCATGCCAGTAGCAGAAGACACGTAAATGATGAAGATGAATGCCAGTAGCAGGAGACAAGAAAATGAGGAAGATGCATGCTAGTAGCAGGAGAAAGGCAAATGAGGAAGATGCATGCCATTTGCAGGAGCCATGCAAATGAGGAAGATGCATGCCATTTGCAGGAGCCACGCAAATGAGGAAGATGCATGCAATTTGCAGGAGCCACGCAAATGAGGAAGAGGCATGCCATTTGCAGGAGACAAGCAAGTGAGGAAGATGCATGCGAGTAGCAGGAGACAGGCAAATGAGGAAGATGCATGCCATTTGGAGGAGCCACACAAATGAAGATGATGCATGCCAGTAGAACGAGATACGCAAATGAGCAAGAGGCATGCCAGTAGCAGGTGACACGCAAATCAGGAAGAGGCATGCCATTTGCAGGAGCCACGCAAATGAGGAAGATGCATGCGATTTGCAGGAGCCACGCAAATGAGGAAGAGGCATGCCATTTGCAGGAGACAAGCAAGTGAGGAAGATGCATGCGAGTAGCAGGAGACAGGCAAATGAGGAAGATGCATTCCAGTAGCAGGAGACACGCAAATCAGGAAGAGTCATGCCAGTAGCAGGAGACATGAAAATGAGTAAGTTGCATGCCAGAAGGAGGAGACTGGCAAATGAGAAAAATGCATGCCAATAGCAGGAGACAACCAAATGAAAAAGATGCATGACAGTCGCAGGAGAAACGCAAATGAGGAAGATGCATGCCATTTGCAGGAGACACGCAATTGAAGAAAATGCATGCCATTTGCAGGTGACAGGCAAATGATGAAGATGTATACCAGTAGCAGGAAAAACGTAAATGTGGAAGATGCATTCCATTTGCAGGAGCCACGCAAATGAGGAAGAGGTATGCCATTTGCTGGAGACATGCAAATGAGGAAGATGCATGCCATTTGCAGGAGCCACGCAAAGGAGGAAGATGCATGCAATTTGCAGGAGCCACGCAAATGAGGAAGAGGCATGCCATTTGCAGGAGACAAGCAAGTGAGGAAGATGCATGCGAGTAGCAGGAGACAGGCAAATGAGGAAGATGCATGCCATTTGCAGGTGACAGGCAAATGATGAAGATGTATACCAGTAGCAGGAGACAAGAAAATGAGGAAGATGCATGCTAGTAGCAGGAGAAAGGCAAATGAGGAAGATGCATGCCATTTGCAGGAGCCATGCAAATGAGGAAGATGCATGCCATTTGCAGGAGCCACGCAAATGAGGAAGATGCATGCAATTTGCAGGAGCCACGCAAATGAGGAAGAGGCATGCCATTTGCAGGAGACAAGCAAGTGAGGAAGATGCATGCGAGTAGCAGGAGACAGGCAAATGAGGAAGATGCATGCCATTTGGAGGAGCCACACAAATGAAGATGATGCATGCCAGTAGAACGAGATACGCAAATGAGCAAGAGGCATGCCAGTAGCAGGTGACACGCAAATCAGGAAGAGGCATGCCATTTGCAGGAGCCACGCAAATGAGGAAGATGCATGCGATTTGCAGGAGCCACGCAAATGAGGAAGAGGCATGCCATTTGCAGGAGACAAGCAAGTGAGGAAGATGCATGCGAGTAGCAGGAGACAGGCAAATGAGGAAGATGCATTCCAGTAGCAGGAGACACGCAAATCAGGAAGAGTCATGCCAGTAGCAGGAGACATGAAAATGAGTAAGTTGCATGCCAGAAGGAGGAGACTGGCAAATGAGAAAAATGCATGCCAATAGCAGGAGACAACCAAATGAAAAAGATGCATGACAGTCGCAGGAGAAACGCAAATGAGGAAGATGCATGCCATTTGCAGGAGACACGCAATTGAAGAAAATGCATGCCATTTGCAGGTGACAGGCAAATGATGAAGATGTATACCAGTAGCAGGAGAAACGTAAATGTGGAAGATGCATTCCATTTGCAGGAGCCACGCAAATGAGGAAGAGGTATGCCATTTGCAGGAGACATGCAAATGAGGAAGATGCATGCCATTTGTAGGAGCCACGCAAATTAGGAAGAGGCATGCCATTTGCTGGAGCCACGCAAATGAGAAAGATGCATGCCATTTGCAGGAGACACGCAAAGGAGAAAGAGGCATGCCATTTGCAGGAGACACGCAAATGAGATAGATGCATGCCAAAAGCAGGAGAGGTGCAAATGAGGAAGATGCATGCCATTTGCAGGAGACACGCAAATGAGGAAGATGCATGCCATTTGCAGGAGAAAGTCAAATGAGGAAGATGCATGCAACTGGAAGGAGACATGCAAATGAAGAAGATGCATGCAATTTGCAGGAGTCACGCAAATGAGGAAGAGACATTCCAGTAGCAGGAGACACGCAAATGAGGAAGATGCATGCCAGTAGCAGGACACACGCAAATGAGGAAGATGCTTGAAAGTAGCTGGGGCAGGCAAATAAGGAAGATGTATGCCGGTACCAGAAGACACGCAAATTAGGAAGAGGCATGCCATTTGCAGGAGTCACGCAAATGAGAAAGATGCATGCCATTTGCAGGAGACACGCAAAGGAGAAAGAGGAATGCCATTTGCAAGAGACACTCAAATGAGGAAGATGCATGCCATTTGCAGGAGACACGCAAATGAGGAAGATGCATGCCATTTGCAGTAGACAGGCAAATGAGGAAGATGCATGCCAGTAGCAGGTGACTCGCAAATGAGGAAGATGCATGCCATTTGCAGGAGCCACGCAAATGAGGAAGAGACATGCCAGTGGCAGAAGACATGCAAATGAGGAAGATGCATGCCAGTTGCAGGAGACACACAAATGAGGAAGATGCTCGACAGTAGCTGGGGCAGGCAAATGAGGAATATGTATGCCGGTACCAGGAAACACGCAAATGAGGAAGATGCATGCCAGTAGCAGAAGACACGTAAATGATGAAGATGAATGCCAGTAGCAGGAGACAAGGAAATGAGGAAGATACATTCTAGTAGCAGGAGTCACGCAAATGTGGAAGATACATGCCATTTGCAGGAGCCACACAAATGAAGATGATGCATGCCAGTAGGAGGAGACACGCAAATGAGGAAGATGCTCGACAGTAGCTGGGGCAGGCAAATGAGGAAGATGTATGCCGGTACAAGGAGACACGCAAATTAGGAAGAGGCATGCCATTTGCAGGAGACATGCAAATGAGGAAGATGCATGCCATTTGCAGGAGCCACGCAAATTAGGAAGAGGCATGCCATTTGCTGGAGCCACGCAAATGAGAAAGATGCATGCCATTTGCAGGAGACACGCAAAGGAGAAAGAGGCATGCCATTTGCAGGAGACACGCAATTGAAGAAAATGAATGCCATTTGCAGGTGACAGGCAAATGATGAAGATGTATAACAGTAGCAGGAAAGACGTAAATGTGGAAGATGCATTCCATTTGCAGGAGCCACGCAAATGAGGAAGAGGTATGCCATTTGCAGGAGACATGCAAATGAGGAAGATGCATGCCATTTGCAGGAGCCACGCAAATTAGGAAGAGGCATGCCATTTGCTGGAGCCACGCAAATGAGAAAGATGCATGCCATTTGCAGGAGACACGCAAATGAGGAAGAGGCATGCCATTTGCAGGAGCCACGCAAATGAGGAAGATGCATGCAATTTGCAGGAGCCACGCAAATGAGGAAGAGGCATGCCATTTGCAGGAGACAAGCAAGTGAGGAAGATGCATGCGAGTAGCAGGAGACAGGCAAATGAGGAAGATGCATGCCATTTGGAGGAGCCACACAAATGAAGATGATGCATGCCAGTAGAACGAGATACGCAAATGAGCAAGAGGCATGCCAGTAGCAGGTGACACGCAAATCAGGAAGAGGCATGCCATTTGCAGGAGCCACGCAAATGAGGAAGATGCATGCGATTTGCAGGAGCCACGCAAATGAGGAAGAGGCATGCCATTTGCAGGAGACAAGCAAGTGAGGAAGATGCATGCGAGTAGCAGGAGACAGGCAAATGAGGAAGATGCATTCCAGTAGCAGGAGACACGCAAATCAGGAAGAGTCATGCCAGTAGCAGGAGACATGAAAATGAGTAAGTTGCATGCCAGAAGGAGGAGACTGGCAAATGAGAAAAATGCATGCCAATAGCAGGAGACAACCAAATGAAAAAGATGCATGACAGTCGCAGGAGAAACGCAAATGAGGAAGATGCATGCCATTTGCAGGAGACACGCAATTGAAGAAAATGCATGCCATTTGCAGGTGACAGGCAAATGATGAAGATGTATACCAGTAGCAGGAGAAACGTAAATGTGGAAGATGCATTCCATTTGCAGGAGCCACGCAAATGAGGAAGAGGTATGCCATTTGCAGGAGACATGCAAATGAGGAAGATGCATGCCATTTGTAGGAGCCACGCAAATTAGGAAGAGGCATGCCATTTGCTGGAGCCACGCAAATGAGAAAGATGCATGCCATTTGCAGGAGACACGCAAAGGAGAAAGAGGCATGCCATTTGCAGGAGACACGCAAATGAGATAGATGCATGCCAAAAGCAGGAGAGGTGCAAATGAGGAAGATGCATGCCATTTGCAGGAGACACGCAAATGAGGAAGATGCATGCCATTTGCAGGAGAAAGTCAAATGAGGAAGATGCATGCAACTGGAAGGAGACATGCAAATGAAGAAGATGCATGCAATTTGCAGGAGTCACGCAAATGAGGAAGAGACATTCCAGTAGCAGGAGACACGCAAATGAGGAAGATGCATGCCAGTAGCAGGACACACGCAAATGAGGAAGATGCTTGAAAGTAGCTGGGGCAGGCAAATAAGGAAGATGTATGCCGGTACCAGAAGACACGCAAATTAGGAAGAGGCATGCCATTTGCAGGAGTCACGCAAATGAGAAAGATGCATGCCATTTGCAGGAGACACGCAAAGGAGAAAGAGGAATGCCATTTGCAAGAGACACTCAAATGAGGAAGATGCATGCCATTTGCAGGAGACACGCAAATGAGGAAGATGCATGCCATTTGCAGTAGACAGGCAAATGAGGAAGATGCATGCCAGTAGCAGGTGACTCGCAAATGAGGAAGATGCATGCCATTTGCAGGAGCCACGCAAATGAGGAAGAGACATGCCAGTGGCAGGAGACATGCAAATGAGGAAGATGCATGCCAGTTGCAGGAGACACACAAATGAGGAAGATGCTTGAAAGTAGCTGGGGCAGGCAAATAAGGAAGATGTATGCCGGTACCAGAAGACACGCAAATTAGGAAGAGGCATGCCATTTGCAGGAGTCACGCAAATGAGAAAGATGCATGCCATTTGCAGGAGACACGCAAAGGAGAAAGAGGAATGCCATTTGCAAGAGACACTCAAATGAGGAAGATGCATGCCATTTGCAGGAGACACGCAAATGAGGAAGATGCATGCCATTTGCAGTAGACAGGCAAATGAGGAAGATGCATGCCAGTAGCAGGTGACTCGCAAATGAGGAAGATGCATGCCATTTGCAGGAGCCACGCAAATGAGGAAGAGACATGCCAGTGGCAGGAGACATGCAAATGAGGAAGATGCATGCCAGTTGCAGGAGACACACAAATGAGGAAGATGCTCGACAGTAGCTGGGGCAGGCAAATGAGGAATATGTATGCCGGTACCAGGAAACATGCAAATGAGGAAGATGCATGCCAGTAGCAGAAGACACGTAAATGATGAAGATGAATGCCAGTAGCAGGAGACAAGGAAATGAGGAAGATACATTCTAGTAGCAGGAGTCACGCAAATGTGGAAGATACATGCCATTTGCAGGAGCCACACAAATGAAGATGATGCATGCCAGTAGGAGGAGACACGCAAATGAGGAAGATGCTCGACAGTAGCTGGGGCAGGCAAATGAGGAAGATGTATGCCGGTACAAGGAGACACGCAAATTAGGAAGAGGCATGCCATTTGCAGGAGACATGCAAATGAGGAAGATGCATGCCATTTGCAGGAGCCACGCAAATTAGGAAGAGGCATGCCATTTGCTGGAGCCACGCAAATGAGAAAGATGCATGCCATTTGCAGGAGACACGCAAAGGAGAAAGAGGCATGCCATTTGCAGGAGACATGCAATTGAAGAAAATGAATGCCATTTGCAGGTGACAGGCAAATGATGAAGATGTATAACAGTAGCAGGAAAGACGTAAATGTGGAAGATGCATTCCATTTGCAGGAGCCACGCAAATGAGGAAGAGGTATGCCATTTGCAGGAGACATGCAAATGAGGAAGATGCATGCCATTTGCAGGAGCCACGCAAATTAGGAAGAGGCATGCCATTTGCTGGAGCCACGCAAATGAGAAAGATGCATGCCATTTGCAGGAGACACGCAAATGAGGAAGATGCATGCCATTTGCAGGTGACACGCAATTGAGGAAAATGCATGCCATTTGCAGGTGACAGGCAAATGATGAAGATGTATACCAGTAGCAGGAAAAACGCAAATGTGGAAGATGCATTCCATTTGCAGGAGCCACGCAAATGAGGAAGAGGTATGCCATTTGCAGGAGACATGCAAATGAGGAAGATGCATGCCATTTGCAAGAGACACGCAAAGGAGAAAGAGGCATGCCATTTGCAGGAGACACGCAAATGAGATAGATTCATGCCAATAGCAGGAGAGGAGCAAATGAGGAAGATGCAAGCCATTTGCAGGAGACACGCAAATGAGGAAGATGCATGCCATTTGCAGGAGAAAGTCAAATGAGGAAGATGCATGCAACTAGCAGAAGACACGCAAATGAGGAAGATGCTCGACAGTAGCTGGGGCAGGCAAATGAGGAATATGTATGTTGGTACCAGGAAACACGCAAATGAGGAAGATGCATGCCAGTAGCAGAAGACACGTAAATGATGAAGATGAATGCCAGTAGCAGGAGACAAGAAAATGAGGAAGATGCATGCTAGTAGCAGGAGAAAGGCAAATGAGGAAGATGCATGCCAATAGCAGGAGAGAACCAAATGAAAAAGATGCATGACAGTCGCAGGAGACACGCAAATGAGGAAGATGCTCGACAGTAGCTGGGGCAGGCAAATGAGGAAGAAATATGCCGGTACAAGGAGACACGCAAATTAGGAAGAGGCATGCCATTTGCAGGAGACACGCAAAGGAGAAAGAGGCATGCAAGTAGAAGGATACAAGCAAATGAGGAAGATGCATGCCATTAGCAGGAGACACGCAAGTGAGGAAGATGCATGCCAGTAGCAGGAAACTCGCAAATGAGGAAGATGCATGCCAGCAGCAGAAGACACGCAAATGATGAAGATGCATGCAAGTAGAAGGAGACAAGCAAATGAGGAAGATGCATGCCATTAGCAGGAGACACGCAAGTGAGGAAGATGCATGCCAGTAGCAGGAGACACGCAAATGAGGAAGATGGATGCCAGTTGCAGGAGACATCCAAATGAGGAAGATGCAAGCCATTTGCAGGAGACACGCAAATGAGGAAGATGCATGCCATTTGCAGGAGAAAGTCAAATGAGGAAGATGCATGCAACTAGCAGAAGACACGCAAATGAGGAAGATGCTCGACAGTAGCTGGGGCAGGCAAATGAGGAATATGTATGTTGGTACCAGGAAACACGCAAATGAGGAAGATGCATGCCAGTAACAGAAGACACGTAAATGATGAAGATGAATGCCAGTAGCAGGAGACAAGAAAATGAGGAAGATGCATGCTAGTAGCAGGAGAAAGGCAAATGAGGAAGATGCATGCCAATAGCAGGAGAGAACCAAATGAAAAAGATGCATGACAGTCGCAGGAGACACGCAAATGAGGAAGATGCTCGACAGTAGCTGGGGCAGGCAAATGAGGAAGAAATATGCCGGTACAAGGAGACACGCAAATTAGGAAGAGGCATGCCATTTGCAGGAGACACGCAAAGGAGAAAGAGGCATGCAAGTAGCAGGATACAAGCAAATGAGGAAGATGCATGCCATTAGCAGGAGACACGCAAGTGAGGAAGATGCATGCCAGTAGCAGGAGACTCGCAAATGAGGAAGATGCATGCCAGCAGCAGAAGACACGCAAATGATGAAGATGCATGCAAGTAGAAGGAGACAAGCAAATGAGGAAGATACATGCCATTTGCAGGAGCCACACAAATGAAGATGATGCATGCCAGTAGGAGGAGACACGCAAATGAGGAAGATGCTCGACAGTAGCTGGGGCAGGCAAATGAGGAAGATGTATGCCGGTACAAGGAGACACGCAAATTAGGAAGAGGCATGCCATTTGCAGGAGACATGCAAATGAGGAAGATGCATGCCATTTGCAGGAGCCACGCAAATTAGGAAGAGGCATGCCATTTGCTGGAGCCACGCAAATGAGAAAGATGCATGCCATTTGCAGGAGACACGCAAAGGAGAAAGAGGCATGCCATTTGCAGGAGACACGCAATTGAAGAAAATGAATGCCATTTGCAGGTGACAGGCAAATGATGAAGATGTATAACAGTAGCAGGAAAGACGTAAATGTGGAAGATGCATTCCATTTGCAGGAGCCACGCAAATGAGGAAGAGGTATGCCATTTGCAGGAGACATGCAAATGAGGAAGATGCATGCCATTTGCAGGAGCCACGCAAATTAGGAAGAGGCATGCCATTTGCTGGAGCCACGCAAATGAGAAAGATGCATGCCATTTGCAGGAGACACGCAAATGAGGAAGATGCATGCCATTTGCAGGTGACACGCAATTGAGGAAAATGCATGCCATTTGCAGGTGACAGGCAAATGATGAAGATGTATACCAGTAGCAGGAAAAACGCAAATGTGGAAGATGCATTCCATTTGCAGGAGCCACGCAAATGAGGAAGAGGTATGCCATTTGCAGGAGACATGCAAATGAGGAAGATGCATGCCATTTGCAAGAGACACGCAAAGGAGAAAGAGGCATGCCATTTGCAGGAGACACGCAAATGAGATAGATTCATGCCAATAGCAGGAGAGGAGCAAATGAGGAAGATGCAAGCCATTTGCAGGAGACACGCAAATGAGGAAGATGCATGCCATTTGCAGGAGAAAGTCAAATGAGGAAGATGCATGCAACTAGCAGAAGACACGCAAATGAGGAAGATGCTCGACAGTAGCTGGGGCAGGCAAATGAGGAATATGTATGTTGGTACCAGGAAACACGCAAATGAGGAAGATGCATGCCAGTAGCAGAAGACACGTAAATGATGAAGATGAATGCCAGTAGCAGGAGACAAGAAAATGAGGAAGATGCATGCTAGTAGCAGGAGAAAGGCAAATGAGGAAGATGCATGCCAATAGCAGGAGAGAACCAAATGAAAAAGATGCATGACAGTCGCAGGAGACACGCAAATGAGGAAGATGCTCGACAGTAGCTGGGGCAGGCAAATGAGGAAGAAATATGCCGGTACAAGGAGACACGCAAATTAGGAAGAGGCATGCCATTTGCAGGAGACACGCAAAGGAGAAAGAGGCATGCAAGTAGCAGGATACAAGCAAATGAGGAAGATGCATGCCATTAGCAGGAGACACGCAAGTGAGGAAGATGCATGCCAGTAGCAGGAGACTCGCAAATGAGGAAGATGCATGCCAGCAGCAGAAGACACGCAAATGATGAAGATGCATGCAAGTAGAAGGAGACAAGCAAATGAGGAAGATGCATGCCATTAGCAGGAGACACGCAAGTGAGGAAGATGCATGCCAGTAGCAGGAGACACGCAAATGAGGAAGATGGATGCCAGTTGCAGGAGACATCCAAATGAGGAAGATGCAAGCCATTTGCAGGAGACACGCAATTGAGGAAAATGAATGCCAGTAGCAGGAAACACACAAATGAGGAAGATGAACGCCAGTAGAAGGAGACATGCAAATGAGGAAGCTGCATGCAATATGCAGGAGCCACGCAAATGAGGAAGAGGCATGCCATTTCCAGGAGATACGTAAATGAGTAAGATGCATGCCATTTGCAGTAGACAGGCATATGAGGAAGATGCATGCCAGTAGCAGGTGACTCGCAAATGAGGAAGATGCATGCCATTTGCAGGAGCCACGCAAATGAGGAAGAGACATGCCAGTAGCAGGAGACATGCAAATGAGGAAGATGCATGCCAATAGCAGAAGACACGCAAATGAGGAAGATGCTCGACAGTAGCTGGGGCAGGCAAATGAGGAATATGTATGTTGGTACCAGGAAACACGCAAATGAGGAAGATGCATGCCATTTGCAGGAGCCACACAAATGAAGATGATGCATGCCAGTAGAGGGAGATACGCAAATGAGCAAGAGACAAGCCAGTAGCAGGTGACACGCAAATCAGGAAGAGGAATGCCATTTGCAGGAGCCATGCAAATGAGGAAGATGCATGCCAGTAGCAGGAGACAGGCAAATGAGGAAGATGCATGCCATTTGCAGGAGCCACGCAAATGAGGAAGATGCATGCCATTTGCAGGAGACACGCAAATGAGGAAGATGCATGCGATTTGCAGGAGCCACGCAAATGAGGAAGAGACATGCCAGTAGCAGGAGACATGCAAATGAGGAAGATGCATGCCAATAGCAGAAGACACGCAAATGAGGAAGATGCTCGACAGTAGCTGGGGCAGGCAAATGAGGAATATGTATGTTGGTACCAGGAAACACGCAAATGAGGAAGATGCATGCCATTTGCAGGAGCCACACAAATGAAGATGATGCATGCCAGTAGAGGGAGATACGCAAATGAGCAAGAGGCAAGCCAGTAGCAGGTGACACGCAAATCAGGAAGAGGAATGCCATTTGCAGGAGCCATGCAAATGAGGATGATGCATGCCAGTAGCAGGAGACAGGCAAATGAGGAAGATGCATGCCATTTGCAGGAGCCACGCAAATGAGGAAGATGCATGCCATTTGCAGGAGACACGCAAATGAGGAAGATGCATGCGATTTGCAGGAGCCACGCAAATGAGGAAGAGGCATGCCATTTGCAGGAGACAAGCAAGTGAGGAAGATGCATGCGAGTAGCAAGAGACAGGCAAATGAGGAAGATGCATTCCAGTAGCAGGAGATACGCAAATCAGGAAGAGTCATGCCAGTAGCAGGAGACACAAAAATGAGGAAGATGCATGCCAGTAGGAGGAGACTGGCAAATGAGGAAGATGCATGCCAATAGCAGGAGAGAACCAAATGAAAAAGATGCATGACAGTCGCAGGAAAAACGCAAATGAGGAAGATGCATGCCATTTGCAGGAGACACGCAAAGGAGAAAGAGGCATGCAAGTAGCAGGATACAAGCAAATGAGGAAGCTGCATGCCATTAGCAGGAGACACGCAAGTGAGGAAGATGCATGCCAGTAGCCGGAGACTCGCAAATGAGGAAGATGCATGCCAGCAGCAGAAGACAAGCAAATGATGAAGATGCATGCAAGTAGAAGGAGACAAGCAAATGAGGAAGATGCATGCCATTAGCAGGAGACACGCAAGTGAGGAAGATGCATGCCAGTAGCAGGAGACACGCAAATGAGGAAGATGGATGCTAGTTGCAGGAGACACGCAAATGAGGAAGGTGCATGCCATTTGCAGGAGACACGCAATTGAGGAAAATGAATGCCAGTAGCAGGAAACACGCAAATGAGGAAGATGAACGCCAGTAGCAGGAGACAAGCAAATGAGGAAGCTGCATGCCATATGCAGGAGCCACGCAAATGAGGAAGAGGCATTCCATTTCCAGGAGATACGTAAATGAGTAAGATGCATGCCATTTGCAGTAGACAGGCATATGAGGAAGATGCATGCCAGTAGCAGGTGACTCGCAAATGAGGAAGATGCATGCCATTTGCAGGAGCCACGCAAATGAGGAAGAGACATGCCAGTAGCAGGAGACATGCAAATGAGGAAGATGCTCGACAGTAGCTGGGGCAGGCAAATGAGGAATATGTATGTTGGTACCAGGAAACACGCAAATGAGGAAGATGCATGCCATTTGCAGGAGCCACACAAATGAAGATGATGCATGCCAGTAGAGGGAGATACGCAAATGAGCAAGAGGCAAGCCAGTAGCAGGTGACACGCAAATCAGGAAGAGGAATGCCATTTGCAGGAGCCATGCAAATGAGGAAGATGCATGCCAGTAGCTGGAGACAGGCAAATGAGGAAGATGCATGCCATTTGCAGGAGCCACGCAAATGAGGAAGATGCATGCCATTTGCAGGAGACACGCAAATGAGGAAGATGCATGCGATTTGCAGGAGCCACGCAAATGAGGAAGAGGCATGCCATTTGCAGGAGACAAGCAAGTGAGGAAGATGCATGCGAGTAGCAAGAGACAGGCAAATGAGGAAGATGCATTCCAGTAGCAGGAGACACGCAAATCAGGAAGAGTCATGCCAGTAGCAGGAGACACAAAAATGAGGAAGATGCATGCCAGTAGGAGGAGACTGGCAAATGAGGAAGATGCATGCCAATAGCAGGAGAGAACGAAATGAAAAAGATGCATGACAGTCGCAGGAAAAACGCAAATGAGGAAGATGCATGCCATTTGCAGGAGACACGCAATTGACGAAAATGCATGCCATTTGCAGGTGACAGGCAAATGATGAAGATGTATACCAGTAGCAGGAAAAACGTAAATGTGGAAGATGCATTCCATTTGCAGGAGCCACGCAAATGAGGAAGAGGTATGCCATTTGCTGGAGACATGCAAATGAGGAAGATGCATGCCATTTGCAGGAGCCACGCAAAGGAGAAAGAGGCATGCCATTTGCAGGAGACACGCAAATAAGATAGATGCATGCCATTAGCAGGAGACACGCAAAAGAGAAAGAGGCATGCCATTAGCAGGAGAGGCGCAAATGAGGAAGATGCATGCCATTTGCAGGAGACACTCAAATGAGGAAGATGCATGCCATTTGCAGGAGAAAGTCAAATGAGGATGATGCATGCAACTGGAAGGAGACATGCAAATGAGGAAGATGCATGCCATTTGCAGGAGCCACTCAAATTAGGAAGAGGCATGCCATTTGCTGGAGCCACGCAAATGAGAAAGATGCATGCCATTTGCAGGAGACACGCAAATTAGGAAGATGCATGCCATTTGCAGGAGACACGCAATTGAGGAAAATGCATGCCATTTGCAGGTGACAGGCAAATGATGAAGATGTATACCAGTAGCAGGAAAAACGCAAATGTGGAAGATGCATTCCATTTGCAGGAGCCACGCAAATGAGGAAAAGGTATGCCATTTGCAGGAGACATGCAAATGAGGAAGATGCATGCCATTTGCAGGAGAAAGTCAAATGAGGAAGATGCATGCAACTAGCAGAAGACACGCAAATGAGGAAGATGCTCGACAGTAGCTGGGGCAGGCAAATGAGGAATATGTATGTTGGTACCAGGAAACACGCAAATGAGGAAGATGCATGCCAGTAGCAGAAGACACGTAAATGATGAAGATGAATGCCAGTAGCAGGAGACAAGAAAATGAGGAAGATGCATGCTAGTAGCAGGAGAAAGGCAAATGAGGAAGATGCATGCCATTTGCAGGAGCCATGCAAATGAGGAAGATGCATGCCATTTGCAGGAGCCACGCAAATGAGGAAGATGCATGCAATTTGCAGGAGCCACGCAAATGAGGAAGAGGCATGCCATTTGCAGGAGACAAGCAAGTGAGGAAGATGCATGCGAGTAGCAGGAGACAGGCAAATGAGGAAGATGCATGCCATTTGGAGGAGCCACACAAATGAAGATGATGCATGCCAGTAGAACGAGATACGCAAATGAGCAAGAGGCATGCCAGTAGCAGGTGACACGCAAATCAGGAAGAGGCATGCCATTTGCAGGAGCCACGCAAATGAGGAAGATGCATGCGATTTGCAGGAGCCACGCAAATGAGGAAGAGGCATGCCATTTGCAGGAGACAAGCAAGTGAGGAAGATGCATGCGAGTAGCAGGAGACAGGCAAATGAGGAAGATGCATTCCAGTAGCAGGAGACACGCAAATCAGGAAGAGTCATGCCAGTAGCAGGAGACATGAAAATGAGTAAGTTGCATGCCAGAAGGAGGAGACTGGCAAATGAGAAAAATGCATGCCAATAGCAGGAGACAACCAAATGAAAAAGATGCATGACAGTCGCAGGAGAAACGCAAATGAGGAAGATGCATGCCATTTGCAGGAGACACGCAATTGAAGAAAATGCATGCCATTTGCAGGTGACAGGCAAATGATGAAGATGTATACCAGTAGCAGGAGAAACGTAAATGTGGAAGATGCATTCCATTTGCAGGAGCCACGCAAATGAGGAAGAGGTATGCCATTTGCAGGAGACATGCAAATGAGGAAGATGCATGCCATTTGTAGGAGCCACGCAAATTAGGAAGAGGCATGCCATTTGCTGGAGCCACGCAAATGAGAAAGATGCATGCCATTTGCAGGAGACACGCAAAGGAGAAAGAGGCATGCCATTTGCAGGAGACACGCAAATGAGATAGATGCATGCCAAAAGCAGGAGAGGTGCAAATGAGGAAGATGCATGCCATTTGCAGGAGTCACGCAAATGAGGAAGATGCATGCCATTTGCAGGAGAAAGTCAAATGAGGAAGATGCATGCAACTGGAAGGAGACATGCAAATGAAGAAGATGCATGCAATTTGCAGGAGTCACGCAAATGAGGAAGAGACATTCCAGTAGCAGGAGACACGCAAATGAGGAAGATGCATGCCAGTAGCAGGACACACGCAAATGAGGAAGATGCTTGAAAGTAGCTGGGGCAGGCAAATAAGGAAGATGTATGCCGGTACCAGAAGACACGCAAATTAGGAAGAGGCATGCCATTTGCAGGAGTCACGCAAATGAGAAAGATGCATGCCATTTGCAGGAGACACGCAAAGGAGAAAGAGGAATGCCATTTGCAAGAGACACTCAAATGAGGAAGATGCATGCCATTTGCAGGAGACACGCAAATGAGGAAGATGCATGCCATTTGCAGTAGACAGGCAAATGAGGAAGATGCATGCCAGTAGCAGGTGACTCGCAAATGAGGAAGATGCATGCCATTTGCAGGAGCCACGCAAATGAGGAAGAGACATGCCAGTGGCAGGAGACATGCAAATGAGGAAGATGCATGCCAGTTGCAGGAGACACACAAATGAGGAAGATGCTCGACAGTAGCTGGGGCAGGCAAATGAGGAATATGTATGCCGGTACCAGGAAACACGCAAATGAGGAAGATGCATGCCAGTAGCAGAAGACACGTAAATGATGAAGATGAATGCCAGTAGCAGGAGACAAGGAAATGAGGAAGATACATTCTAGTAGCAGGAGTCACGCAAATGTGGAAGATACATGCCATTTGCAGGAGCCACACAAATGAAGATGATGCATGCCAGTAGGAGGAGACACGCAAATGAGGAAGATGCTCGACAGTAGCTGGGGCAGGCAAATGAGGAAGATGTATGCCGGTACAAGGAGACACGCAAATTAGGAAGAGGCATGCCATTTGCAGGAGACATGCAAATGAGGAAGATGCATGCCATTTGCAGGAGCCACGCAAATTAGGAAGAGGCATGCCATTTGCTGGAGCCACGCAAATGAGAAAGATGCATGCCATTTGCAGGAGACACGCAAAGGAGAAAGAGGCATGCCATTTGCAGGAGACACGCAATTGAAGAAAATGAATGCCATTTGCAGGTGACAGGCAAATGATGAAGATGTATAACAGTAGCAGGAAAGACGTAAATGTGGAAGATGCATTCCATTTGCAGGAGCCACGCAAATGAGGAAGAGGTATGCCATTTGCAGGAGACATGCAAATGAGGAAGATGCATGCCATTTGCAGGAGCCACGCAAATTAGGAAGAGGCATGCCATTTGCTGGAGCCACGCAAATGAGAAAGATGCATGCCATTTGCAGGAGACACGCAAATGAGGAAGATGCATGCCATTTGCAGGTGACACGCAATTGAGGAAAATGCATGCCATTTGCAGGTGACAGGCAAATGATGAAGATGTATACCAGTAGCAGGAAAAACGCAAATGTGGAAGATGCATTCCATTTGCAGGAGCCACGCAAATGAGAAAGAGGTATGCCATTTGCAGGAGACATGCAAATGAGGAAGATGCATGCCATTTGCAAGAGACACGCAAAGGAGAAAGAGGCATGCCATTTGCAGGAGACACGCAAATGAGATAGATTCATGCCAATAGCAGGAGAGGAGCAAATGAGGAAGATGCAAGCCATTTGCAGGAGACACGCAAATGAGGAAGATGCATGCCATTTGCAGGAGAAAGTCAAATGAGGAAGATGCATGCAACTAGCAGAAGACACGCAAATGAGGAAGATGCTCGACAGTAGCTGGGGCAGGCAAATGAGGAATATGTATGTTGGTACCAGGAAACACGCAAATGAGGAAGATGCATGCCAGTAGCAGAAGACACGTAAATGATGAAGATGAATGCCAGTAGCAGGAGACAAGAAAATGAGGAAGATGCATGCTAGTAGCAGGAGAAAGGCAAATGAGGAAGATGCATGCCAATAGCAGGAGAGAACCAAATGAAAAAGATGCATGACAGTCGCAGGAGACACGCAAATGAGGAAGATGCTCGACAGTAGCTGGGGCAGGCAAATGAGGAAGAAATATGCCGGTACAAGGAGACACGCAAATTAGGAAGAGGCATGCCATTTGCAGGAGACACGCAAAGGAGAAAGAGGCATGCAAGTAGCAGGATACAAGCAAATGAGGAAGATGCATGCCATTAGCAGGAGACACGCAAGTGAGGAAGATGCATGCCAGTAGCAGGAGACTCGCAAATGAGGAAGATGCATGCCAGCAGCAGAAGACACGCAAATGATGAAGATGCATGCAAGTAGAAGGAGACAAGCAAATGAGGAAGATGCATGCCATTAGCAGGAGACACGCAAGTGAGGAAGATGCATGCCAGTAGCAGGAGACACGCAAATGAGGAAGATGGATGCCAGTTGCAGGAGACATCCAAATGAGGAAGATGCAAGCCATTTGCAGGAGACACGCAATTGAGGAAAATGAATGCCAGTAGCAGGAAACACACAAATGAGGAAGATGAACGCCAGTAGAAGGAGACATGCAAATGAGGAAGCTGCATGCAATATGCAGGAGCCACGCAAATGAGGAAGAGGCATGCCATTTCCAGGAGATACGTAAATGAGTAAGATGCATGCCATTTGCAGTAGACAGGCATATGAGGAAGATGCATGCCAGTAGCAGGTGACTCGCAAATGAGGAAGATGCATGCCATTTGCAGGAGCCACGCAAATGAGGAAGAGACATGCCAGTAGCAGGAGACATGCAAATGAGGAAGATGCATGCCAATAGCAGAAGACACGCAAATGAGGAAGATGCTCGACAGTAGCTGGGGCAGGCAAATGAGGAATATGTATGTTGGTACCAGGAAACACGCAAATGAGGAAGATGCATGCCATTTGCAGGAGCCACACAAATGAAGATGATGCATGCCAGTAGAGGGAGATACGCAAATGAGCAAGAGACAAGCCAGTAGCAGGTGACACGTAAATCAGGAAGAGGAATGCCATTTGCAGGAGCCATGCAAATGAGGAAGATGCATGCCAGTAGCAGGAGACACGCAAATGAGGAAGATGCATGCGATTTGCAGGAGCCACGCAAATGAGGAAGAGGCATGCCATTTGCAGGAGACAAGCAAGTGAGGAAGATGCATGCGAGTAGCAAGAGACAGGCAAATGAGGAAGATGCATTCCAGTAGCAGGAGACACGCAAATCAGGAAGAGTCATGCCAGTAGCAGGAGACACAAAAATGAGGAAGATGCATGCCAGTAGGAGGAGACTGGCAAATGAGGAAGATGCATGCCAATAGCAGGAGAGAACGAAATGAAAAAGATGCATGACAGTCGCAGGAAAAACGCAAATGAGGAAGATGCATGCCATTTGCAGGAGACACGCAATTGACGAAAATGCATGCCATTTGCAGGTGACAGGCAAATGATGAAGATGTATACCAGTAGCAGGAAAAACGTAAATGTGGAAGATGCATTCCATTTGCAGGAGCCACGCAAATGAGGAAGAGGTATGCCATTTGCTGGAGACATGCAAATGAGGAAGATGCATGCCATTTGCAGGAGCCACGCAAAGGAGAAAGAGGCATGCCATTTGCAGGAGACACGCAAATAAGATAGATGCATGCCATTAGCAGGAGACACGCAAAAGAGAAAGAGGCATGCCATTTGCAGGAGACACGCAAATGAGATAGATGCATGCCATTAGCAGGAGAGGCGCAAATGAGGAAGATGCATGCCATTTGCAGGAGAGACTCAAATGAGGAAGATGCATGCCATTTGCAGGAGAAAGTCAAATGAGGATGATGCATGCAACTGGAAGGAGACATGCAAATGAGGAAGATGCATGCCATTTGCAGGAGCCACTCAAATTAGGAAGAGGCATGCCATTTGCTGGAGCCACGCAAATGAGAAAGATGCATGCCATTTGCAGGAGACACGCAAATTAGGAAGATGCATGCCATTTGCAGGAGACACGCAATTGAGGAAAATGCATGCCATTTGCAGGTGACAGGCAAATGATGAAGATGTATACCAGTAGCAGGAAAAACGCAAATGTGGAAGATGCATTCCATTTGCAGGAGCCACGCAAATGAGGAAAAGGTATGCCATTTGCAGGAGACATGCAAATGAGGAAGATGCATGCCATTTGCAGGAGAAAGTCAAATGAGGAAGATGCATGCAACTAGCAGAAGACACGCAAATGAGGAAGATGCTCGACAGTAGCTGGGGCAGGCAAATGAGGAATATGTATGTTGGTACCAGGAAACACGCAAATGAGGAAGATGCATGCCAGTAGCAGAAGACACGTAAATGATGAAGATGAATGCCAGTAGCAGGAGACAAGAAAATGAGGAAGATGCATGCTAGTAGCAGGAGAAAGGCAAATGAGGAAGATGCATGCCATTTGCAGGAGCCATGCAAATGAGGAAGATGCATGCCATTTGCAGGAGCCACGCAAATGAGGAAGATGCATGCAATTTGCAGGAGCCACGCAAATGAGGAAGAGGCATGCCATTTGCAGGAGACAAGCAAGTGAGGAAGATGCATGCGAGTAGCAGGAGACAGGCAAATGAGGAAGATGCATGCCATTTGGAGGAGCCACACAAATGAAGATGATGCATGCCAGTAGAACGAGATACGCAAATGAGCAAGAGGCATGCCAGTAGCAGGTGACACGCAAATCAGGAAGAGGCATGCCATTTGCAGGAGCCATGCAAATGAGGATGATGCATGCCAGTAGCAGGAGACAGGCAAATGAGGAAGATGCATGCCATTTGCAGGAGCCACGCAAATGAGGAAGATGCATGCCATTTGCAGGAGACACGCAAATGAGGAAGATGCATGCGATTTGCAGGAGCCACGCAAATGAGGAAGAGGCATGCCATTTGCAGGAGACAAGCAAGTGAGGAAGATGCATGCGAGTAGCAAGAGACAGGCAAATGAGGAAGATGCATTCCAGTAGCAGGAGATACGCAAATCAGGAAGAGTCATGCCAGTAGCAGGAGACACAAAAATGAGGAAGATGCATGCCAGTAGGAGGAGACTGGCAAATGAGGAAGATGCATGCCAATAGCAGGAGAGAACCAAATGAAAAAGATGCATGACAGTCGCAGGAAAAACGCAAATGAGGAAGATGCATGCCATTTGCAGGAGACACGCAAAGGAGAAAGAGGCATGCAAGTAGCAGGATACAAGCAAATGAGGAAGCTGCATGCCATTAGCAGGAGACACGCAAGTGAGGAAGATGCATGCCAGTAGCCGGAGACTCGCAAATGAGGAAGATGCATGCCAGCAGCAGAAGACAAGCAAATGATGAAGATGCATGCAAGTAGAAGGAGACAAGCAAATGAGGAAGATGCATGCCATTAGCAGGAGACACGCAAGTGAGGAAGATGCATGCCAGTAGCAGGAGACACGCAAATGAGGAAGATGGATGCTAGTTGCAGGAGACACGCAAATGAGGAAGGTGCATGCCATTTGCAGGAGACACGCAATTGAGGAAAATGAATGCCAGTAGCAGGAAACACGCAAATGAGGAAGATGAACGCCAGTAGCAGGAGACAAGCAAATGAGGAAGCTGCATGCCATATGCAGGAGCCACGCAAATGAGGAAGAGGCATTCCATTTCCAGGAGATACGTAAATGAGTAAGATGCATGCCATTTGCAGTAGACAGGCATATGAGGAAGATGCATGCCAGTAGCAGGTGACTCGCAAATGAGGAAGATGCATGCCATTTGCAGGAGCCACGCAAATGAGGAAGAGACATGCCAGTAGCAGGAGACATGCAAATGAGGAAGATGCTCGACAGTAGCTGGGGCAGGCAAATGAGGAATATGTATGTTGGTACCAGGAAACACGCAAATGAGGAAGATGCATGCCATTTGCAGGAGCCACACAAATGAAGATGATGCATGCCAGTAGAGGGAGATACGCAAATGAGCAAGAGGCAAGCCAGTAGCAGGTGACACGCAAATCAGGAAGAGGAATGCCATTTGCAGGAGCCATGCAAATGAGGAAGATGCATGCCAGTAGCTGGAGACAGGCAAATGAGGAAGATGCATGCCATTTGCAGGAGCCACGCAAATGAGGAAGATGCATGCCATTTGCAGGAGACACGCAAATGAGGAAGATGCATGCGATTTGCAGGAGCCACGCAAATGAGGAAGAGGCATGCCATTTGCAGGAGACAAGCAAGTGAGGAAGATGCATGCGAGTAGCAAGAGACAGGCAAATGAGGAAGATGCATTCCAGTAGCAGGAGACACGCAAATCAGGAAGAGTCATGCCAGTAGCAGGAGACACAAAAATGAGGAAGATGCATGCCAGTAGGAGGAGACTGGCAAATGAGGAAGATGCATGCCAATAGCAGGAGAGAACGAAATGAAAAAGATGCATGACAGTCGCAGGAAAAACGCAAATGAGGAAGATGCATGCCATTTGCAGGAGACACGCAATTGACGAAAATGCATGCCATTTGCAGGTGACAGGCAAATGATGAAGATGTATACCAGTAGCAGGAAAAACGTAAATGTGGAAGATGCATTCCATTTGCAGGAGCCACGCAAATGAGGAAGAGGTATGCCATTTGCTGGAGACATGCAAATGAGGAAGATGCATGCCATTTGCAGGAGCCACGCAAAGGAGAAAGAGGCATGCCATTTGCAGGAGACACGCAAATAAGATAGATGCATGCCATTAGCAGGAGACACGCAAAAGAGAAAGAGGCATGCCATTAGCAGGAGAGGCGCAAATGAGGAAGATGCATGCCATTTGCAGGAGACACTCAAATGAGGAAGATGCATGCCATTTGCAGGAGAAAGTCAAATGAGGATGATGCATGCAACTGGAAGGAGACATGCAAATGAGGAAGATGCATGCCATTTGCAGGAGCCACTCAAATTAGGAAGAGGCATGCCATTTGCTGGAGCCACGCAAATGAGAAAGATGCATGCCATTTGCAGGAGACACGCAAATTAGGAAGATGCATGCCATTTGCAGGAGACACGCAATTGAGGAAAATGCATGCCATTTGCAGGTGACAGGCAAATGATGAAGATGTATACCAGTAGCAGGAAAAACGCAAATGTGGAAGATGCATTCCATTTGCAGGAGCCACGCAAATGAGGAAAAGGTATGCCATTTGCAGGAGACATGCAAATGAGGAAGATGCATGCCATTTGCAGGAGAAAGTCAAATGAGGAAGATGCATGCAACTAGCAGAAGACACGCAAATGAGGAAGATGCTCGACAGTAGCTGGGGCAGGCAAATGAGGAATATGTATGTTGGTACCAGGAAACACGCAAATGAGGAAGATGCATGCCAGTAGCAGAAGACACGTAAATGATGAAGATGAATGCCAGTAGCAGGAGACAAGAAAATGAGGAAGATGCATGCTAGTAGCAGGAGAAAGGCAAATGAGGAAGATGCATGCCATTTGCAGGAGCCATGCAAATGAGGAAGATGCATGCCATTTGCAGGAGCCACGCAAATGAGGAAGATGCATGCAATTTGCAGGAGCCACGCAAATGAGGAAGAGGCATGCCATTTGCAGGAGACAAGCAAGTGAGGAAGATGCATGCGAGTAGCAGGAGACAGGCAAATGAGGAAGATGCATGCCATTTGGAGGAGCCACACAAATGAAGATGATGCATGCCAGTAGAACGAGATACGCAAATGAGCAAGAGGCATGCCAGTAGCAGGTGACACGCAAATCAGGAAGAGGCATGCCATTTGCAGGAGCCACGCAAATGAGGAAGATGCATGCGATTTGCAGGAGCCACGCAAATGAGGAAGAGGCATGCCATTTGCAGGAGACAAGCAAGTGAGGAAGATGCATGCGAGTAGCAGGAGACAGGCAAATGAGGAAGATGCATTCCAGTAGCAGGAGACACGCAAATCAGGAAGAGTCATGCCAGTAGCAGGAGACATGAAAATGAGTAAGTTGCATGCCAGAAGGAGGAGACTGGCAAATGAGAAAAATGCATGCCAATAGCAGGAGACAACCAAATGAAAAAGATGCATGACAGTCGCAGGAGAAACGCAAATGAGGAAGATGCATGCCATTTGCAGGAGACACGCAATTGAAGAAAATGCATGCCATTTGCAGGTGACAGGCAAATGATGAAGATGTATACCAGTAGCAGGAGAAACGTAAATGTGGAAGATGCATTCCATTTGCAGGAGCCACGCAAATGAGGAAGAGGTATGCCATTTGCAGGAGACATGCAAATGAGGAAGATGCATGCCATTTGTAGGAGCCACGCAAATTAGGAAGAGGCATGCCATTTGCTGGAGCCACGCAAATGAGAAAGATGCATGCCATTTGCAGGAGACACGCAAAGGAGAAAGAGGCATGCCATTTGCAGGAGACACGCAAATGAGATAGATGCATGCCAAAAGCAGGAGAGGTGCAAATGAGGAAGATGCATGCCATTTGCAGGAGTCACGCAAATGAGGAAGATGCATGCCATTTGCAGGAGAAAGTCAAATGAGGAAGATGCATGCAACTGGAAGGAGACATGCAAATGAAGAAGATGCATGCAATTTGCAGGAGTCACGCAAATGAGGAAGAGACATTCCAGTAGCAGGAGACACGCAAATGAGGAAGATGCATGCCAGTAGCAGGACACACGCAAATGAGGAAGATGCTTGAAAGTAGCTGGGGCAGGCAAATAAGGAAGATGTATGCCGGTACCAGAAGACACGCAAATTAGGAAGAGGCATGCCATTTGCAGGAGTCACGCAAATGAGAAAGATGCATGCCATTTGCAGGAGACACGCAAAGGAGAAAGAGGAATGCCATTTGCAAGAGACACTCAAATGAGGAAGATGCATGCCATTTGCAGGAGACACGCAAATGAGGAAGATGCATGCCATTTGCAGTAGACAGGCAAATGAGGAAGATGCATGCCAGTAGCAGGTGACTCGCAAATGAGGAAGATGCATGCCATTTGCAGGAGCCACGCAAATGAGGAAGAGACATGCCAGTGGCAGGAGACATGCAAATGAGGAAGATGCATGCCAGTTGCAGGAGACACACAAATGAGGAAGATGCTCGACAGTAGCTGGGGCAGGCAAATGAGGAATATGTATGCCGGTACCAGGAAACACGCAAATGAGGAAGATGCATGCCAGTAGCAGAAGACACGTAAATGATGAAGATGAATGCCAGTAGCAGGAGACAAGGAAATGAGGAAGATACATTCTAGTAGCAGGAGTCACGCAAATGTGGAAGATACATGCCATTTGCAGGAGCCACACAAATGAAGATGATGCATGCCAGTAGGAGGAGACACGCAAATGAGGAAGATGCTCGACAGTAGCTGGGGCAGGCAAATGAGGAAGATGTATGCCGGTACAAGGAGACACGCAAATTAGGAAGAGGCATGCCATTTGCAGGAGACATGCAAATGAGGAAGATGCATGCCATTTGCAGGAGCCACGCAAATTAGGAAGAGGCATGCCATTTGCTGGAGCCACGCAAATGAGAAAGATGCATGCCATTTGCAGGAGACACGCAAAGGAGAAAGAGGCATGCCATTTGCAGGAGACACGCAATTGAAGAAAATGAATGCCATTTGCAGGTGACAGGCAAATGATGAAGATGTATAACAGTAGCAGGAAAGACGTAAATGTGGAAGATGCATTCCATTTGCAGGAGCCACGCAAATGAGGAAGAGGTATGCCATTTGCAGGAGACATGCAAATGAGGAAGATGCATGCCATTTGCAGGAGCCACGCAAATTAGGAAGAGGCATGCCATTTGCTGGAGCCACGCAAATGAGAAAGATGCATGCCATTTGCAGGAGACACGCAAATGAGGAAGATGCATGCCATTTGCAGGTGACACGCAATTGAGGAAAATGCATGCCATTTGCAGGTGACAGGCAAATGATGAAGATGTATACCAGTAGCAGGAAAAACGCAAATGTGGAAGATGCATTCCATTTGCAGGAGCCACGCAAATGAGAAAGAGGTATGCCATTTGCAGGAGACATGCAAATGAGGAAGATGCATGCCATTTGCAAGAGACACGCAAAGGAGAAAGAGGCATGCCATTTGCAGGAGACACGCAAATGAGATAGATTCATGCCAATAGCAGGAGAGGAGCAAATGAGGAAGATGCAAGCCATTTGCAGGAGACACGCAAATGAGGAAGATGCATGCCATTTGCAGGAGAAAGTCAAATGAGGAAGATGCATGCAACTAGCAGAAGACACGCAAATGAGGAAGATGCTCGACAGTAGCTGGGGCAGGCAAATGAGGAATATGTATGTTGGTACCAGGAAACACGCAAATGAGGAAGATGCATGCCAGTAGCAGAAGACACGTAAATGATGAAGATGAATGCCAGTAGCAGGAGACAAGAAAATGAGGAAGATGCATGCTAGTAGCAGGAGAAAGGCAAATGAGGAAGATGCATGCCAATAGCAGGAGAGAACCAAATGAAAAAGATGCATGACAGTCGCAGGAGACACGCAAATGAGGAAGATGCTCGACAGTAGCTGGGGCAGGCAAATGAGGAAGAAATATGCCGGTACAAGGAGACACGCAAATTAGGAAGAGGCATGCCATTTGCAGGAGACACGCAAAGGAGAAAGAGGCATGCAAGTAGCAGGATACAAGCAAATGAGGAAGATGCATGCCATTAGCAGGAGACACGCAAGTGAGGAAGATGCATGCCAGTAGCAGGAGACTCGCAAATGAGGAAGATGCATGCCAGCAGCAGAAGACACGCAAATGATGAAGATGCATGCAAGTAGAAGGAGACAAGCAAATGAGGAAGATGCATGCCATTAGCAGGAGACACGCAAGTGAGGAAGATGCATGCCAGTAGCAGGAGACACGCAAATGAGGAAGATGGATGCCAGTTGCAGGAGACATCCAAATGAGGAAGATGCAAGCCATTTGCAGGAGACACGCAATTGAGGAAAATGAATGCCAGTAGCAGGAAACACACAAATGAGGAAGATGAACGCCAGTAGAAGGAGACATGCAAATGAGGAAGCTGCATGCAATATGCAGGAGCCACGCAAATGAGGAAGAGGCATGCCATTTCCAGGAGATACGTAAATGAGTAAGATGCATGCCATTTGCAGTAGACAGGCATATGAGGAAGATGCATGCCAGTAGCAGGTGACTCGCAAATGAGGAAGATGCATGCCATTTGCAGGAGCCACGCAAATGAGGAAGAGACATGCCAGTAGCAGGAGACATGCAAATGAGGAAGATGCATGCCAATAGCAGAAGACACGCAAATGAGGAAGATGCTCGACAGTAGCTGGGGCAGGCAAATGAGGAATATGTATGTTGGTACCAGGAAACACGCAAATGAGGAAGATGCATGCCATTTGCAGGAGCCACACAAATGAAGATGATGCATGCCAGTAGAGGGAGATACGCAAATGAGCAAGAGACAAGCCAGTAGCAGGTGACACGTAAATCAGGAAGAGGAATGCCATTTGCAGGAGCCATGCAAATGAGGAAGATGCATGCCAGTAGCAGGAGACACGCAAATGAGGAAGATGCATGCGATTTGCAGGAGCCACGCAAATGAGGAAGAGGCATGCCATTTGCAGGAGACAAGCAAGTGAGGAAGATGCATGCGAGTAGCAAGAGACAGGCAAATGAGGAAGATGCATTCCAGTAGCAGGAGACACGCAAATCAGGAAGAGTCATGCCAGTAGCAGGAGACACAAAAATGAGGAAGATGCATGCCAGTAGGAGGAGACTGGCAAATGAGGAAGATGCATGCCAATAGCAGGAGAGAACGAAATGAAAAAGATGCATGACAGTCGCAGGAAAAACGCAAATGAGGAAGATGCATGCCATTTGCAGGAGACACGCAATTGACGAAAATGCATGCCATTTGCAGGTGACAGGCAAATGATGAAGATGTATACCAGTAGCAGGAAAAACGTAAATGTGGAAGATGCATTCCATTTGCAGGAGCCACGCAAATGAGGAAGAGGTATGCCATTTGCTGGAGACATGCAAATGAGGAAGATGCATGCCATTTGCAGGAGCCACGCAAAGGAGAAAGAGGCATGCCATTTGCAGGAGACACGCAAATAAGATAGATGCATGCCATTAGCAGGAGACACGCAAAAGAGAAAGAGGCATGCCATTTGCAGGAGACACGCAAATGAGATAGATGCATGCCATTAGCAGGAGAGGCGCAAATGAGGAAGATGCATGCCATTTGCAGGAGAGACTCAAATGAGGAAGATGCATGCCATTTGCAGGAGAAAGTCAAATGAGGATGATGCATGCAACTGGAAGGAGACATGCAAATGAGGAAGATGCATGCCATTTGCAGGAGCCACTCAAATTAGGAAGAGGCATGCCATTTGCTGGAGCCACGCAAATGAGAAAGATGCATGCCATTTGCAGGAGACACGCAAATTAGGAAGATGCATGCCATTTGCAGGAGACACGCAATTGAGGAAAATGCATGCCATTTGCAGGTGACAGGCAAATGATGAAGATGTATACCAGTAGCAGGAAAAACGCAAATGTGGAAGATGCATTCCATTTGCAGGAGCCACGCAAATGAGGAAAAGGTATGCCATTTGCAGGAGACATGCAAATGAGGAAGATGCATGCCATTTGCAGGAGAAAGTCAAATGAGGAAGATGCATGCAACTAGCAGAAGACACGCAAATGAGGAAGATGCTCGACAGTAGCTGGGGCAGGCAAATGAGGAATATGTATGTTGGTACCAGGAAACACGCAAATGAGGAAGATGCATGCCAGTAGCAGAAGACACGTAAATGATGAAGATGAATGCCAGTAGCAGGAGACAAGAAAATGAGGAAGATGCATGCTAGTAGCAGGAGAAAGGCAAATGAGGAAGATGCATGCCATTTGCAGGAGCCATGCAAATGAGGAAGATGCATGCCATTTGCAGGAGCCACGCAAATGAGGAAGATGCATGCAATTTGCAGGAGCCACGCAAATGAGGAAGAGGCATGCCATTTGCAGGAGACAAGCAAGTGAGGAAGATGCATGCGAGTAGCAGGAGACAGGCAAATGAGGAAGATGCATGCCATTTGGAGGAGCCACACAAATGAAGATGATGCATGCCAGTAGAACGAGATACGCAAATGAGCAAGAGGCATGCCAGTAGCAGGTGACACGCAAATCAGGAAGAGGCATGCCATTTGCAGGAGCCACGCAAATGAGGAAGATGCATGCGATTTGCAGGAGCCACGCAAATGAGGAAGAGGCATGCCATTTGCAGGAGACAAGCAAGTGAGGAAGATGCATGCGAGTAGCAGGAGACAGGCAAATGAGGAAGATGCATTCCAGTAGCAGGAGACACGCAAATCAGGAAGAGTCATGCCAGTAGCAGGAGACATGAAAATGAGTAAGTTGCATGCCAGAAGGAGGAGACTGGCAAATGAGAAAAATGCATGCCAATAGCAGGAGACAACCAAATGAAAAAGATGCATGACAGTCGCAGGAGAAACGCAAATGAGGAAGATGCATGCCATTTGCAGGAGACACGCAATTGAAGAAAATGCATGCCATTTGCAGGTGACAGGCAAATGATGAAGATGTATACCAGTAGCAGGAGAAACGTAAATGTGGAAGATGCATTCCATTTGCAGGAGCAACGCAAATGAGGAAGAGGTATGCCATTTGCAGGAGACATGCAAATGAGGAAGATGCATGCCATTTGTAGGAGCCACGCAAATTAGGAAGAGGCATGCCATTTGCTGGAGCCACGCAAATGAGAAAGATGCATGCCATTTGCAGGAGACACGCAAAGGAGAAAGAGGCATGCCATTTGCAGGAGACACGCAAATGAGATAGATGCATGCCAAAAGCAGGAGAGGTGCAAATGAGGAAGATGCATGCCATTTGCAGGAGACACGCAAATGAGGAAGATGCATGCCATTTGCAGGAGAAAGTCAAATGAGGAAGATGCATGCAACTGGAAGGAGACATGCAAATGAAGAAGATGCATGCAATTTGCAGGAGTCACGCAAATGAGGAAGAGACATTCCAGTAGCAGGAGACACGCAAATGAGGAAGATGCATGCCAGTAGCAGGACACACGCAAATGAGGAAGATGCTTGAAAGTAGCTGGGGCAGGCAAATAAGGAAGATGTATGCCGGTACCAGAAGACACGCAAATTAGGAAGAGGCATGCCATTTGCAGGAGTCACGCAAATGAGAAAGATGCATGCCATTTGCAGGAGACACGCAAAGGAGAAAGAGGAATGCCATTTGCAAGAGACACTCAAATGAGGAAGATGCATGCCATTTGCAGGAGACACGCAAATGAGGAAGATGCATGCCATTTGCAGTAGACAGGCAAATGAGGAAGATGCATGCCAGTAGCAGGTGACTCGCAAATGAGGAAGATGCATGCCATTTGCAGGAGCCACGCAAATGAGGAAGAGACATGCCAGTGGCAGGAGACATGCAAATGAGGAAGATGCATGCCAGTTGCAGGAGACACACAAATGAGGAAGATGCTCGACAGTAGCTGGGGCAGGCAAATGAGGAATATGTATGCCGGTACCAGGAAACACGCAAATGAGGAAGATGCATGCCAGTAGCAGAAGACACGTAAATGATGAAGATGAATGCCAGTAGCAGGAGACAAGGAAATGAGGAAGATACATTCTAGTAGCAGGAGTCACGCAAATGTGGAAGATACATGCCATTTGCAGGAGCCACACAAATGAAGATGATGCATGCCAGTAGGAGGAGACACGCAAATGAGGAAGATGCTCGACAGTAGCTGGGGCAGGCAAATGAGGAAGATGTATGCCGGTACAAGGAGACACGCAAATTAGGAAGAGGCATGCCATTTGCAGGAGACATGCAAATGAGGAAGATGCATGCCATTTGCAGGAGCCACGCAAATTAGGAAGAGGCATGCCATTTGCTGGAGCCACGCAAATGAGAAAGATGCATGCCATTTGCAGGAGACACGCAAAGGAGAAAGAGGCATGCCATTTGCAGGAGACACGCAATTGAAGAAAATGAATGCCATTTGCAGGTGACAGGCAAATGATGAAGATGTATAACAGTAGCAGGAAAGACGTAAATGTGGAAGATGCATTCCATTTGCAGGAGCCACGCAAATGAGGAAGAGGTATGCCATTTGCAGGAGACATGCAAATGAGGAAGATGCATGCCATTTGCAGGAGCCACGCAAATTAGGAAGAGGCATGCCATTTGCTGGAGCCATGCAAATGAGAAAGATGCATGCCATTTGCAGGAGACACGCAAATGAGGAAGATGCATGCCATTTGCAGGTGACACGCAATTGAGGAAAATGCATGCCATTTGCAGGTGACAGGCAAATGATGAAGATGTATACCAGTAGCAGGAAAAACGCAAATGTGGAAGATGCATTCCATTTGCAGGAGCCACGCAAATGAGGAAGAGGTATGCCATTTGCAGGAGACATGCAAATGAGGAAGATGCATGCCATTTGCAAGAGACACGCAAAGGAGAAAGAGGCATGCCATTTGCAGGAGACACGCAAATGAGATAGATTCATGCCAATAGCAGGAGAGGAGCAAATGAGGAAGATGCAAGCCATTTGCAGGAGACACGCAAATGAGGAAGATGCATGCCATTTGCAGGAGAAAGTCAAATGAGGAAGATGCATGCAACTAGCAGAAGACACGCAAATGAGGAAGATGCTCGACAGTAGCTGGGGCAGGCAAATGAGGAATATGTATGTTGGTACCAGGAAACACGCAAATGAGGAAGATGCATGCCAGTAGCAGAAGACACGTAAATGATGAAGATGAATGCCAGTAGCAGGAGACAAGAAAATGAGGAAGATGCATGCTAGTAGCAGGAGAAAGGCAAATGAGGAAGATGCATGCCAATAGCAGGAGAGAACCAAATGAAAAAGATGCATGACAGTCGCAGGAGACACGCAAATGAGGAAGATGCTCGACAGTAGCTGGGGCAGGCAAATGAGGAAGAAATATGCCGGTACAAGGAGACACGCAAATTAGGAAGAGGCATGCCATTTGCAGGAGACACGCAAAGGAGAAAGGGGCATGCAAGTAGCAGGATACAAGCAAATGAGGAAGATGCATGCCATTAGCAGGAGACACGCAAGTGAGGAAGATGCATGCCAGTAGCAGGAGACTCGCAAATGAGGAAGATGCATGCCAGCAGCAGAAGACACGCAAATGATGAAGATGCATGCAAGTAGAAGGAGACAAGCAAATGAGGAAGATGCATGCCATTAGCAGGAGACACGCAAGTGAGGAAGATGCATGCCAGTAGCAGGAGACACGCAAATGAGGAAGATGGATGCCAGTTGCAGGAGACATCCAAATGAGGAAGATGCAAGCCATTTGCAGGAGACACGCAATTGAGGAAAATGAATGCCAGTAGCAGGAAACACACAAATGAGGAAGATGAACGCCAGTAGAAGGAGACATGCAAATGAGGAAGCTGCATGCAATATGCAGGAGCCACGCAAATGAGGAAGAGGCATGCCATTTCCAGGAGATACGTAAATGAGTAAGATGCATGCCATTTGCAGTAGACAGGCATATGAGGAAGATGCATGCCAGTAGCAGGTGACTCGCAAATGAGGAAGATGCATGCCATTTGCAGGAGCCACGCAAATGAGGAAGAGACATGCCAGTAGCAGGAGACATGCAAATGAGGAAGATGCATGCCAATAGCAGAAGACACGCAAATGAGGAAGATGCTCGACAGTAGCTGGGGCAGGCAAATGAGGAATATGTATGTTGGTACCAGGAAACACGCAAATGAGGAAGATGCATGCCATTTGCAGGAGCCACACAAATGAAGATGATGCATGCCAGTAGAGGGAGATACGCAAATGAGCAAGAGACAAGCCAGTAGCAGGTGACACGCAAATCAGGAAGAGGAATGCCATTTGCAGGAGCCATGCAAATGAGGAAGATGCATGCCAGTAGCAGGAGACAGGCAAATGAGGAAGATGCATGCCATTTGCAGGAGCCACGCAAATGAGGAAGATGCATGCCATTTGCAGGAGACACGCAAATGAGGAAGATGCATGCGATTTGCAGGAGCCACGCAAATGAGGAAGAGACATGCCAGTAGCAGGAGACATGCAAATGAGGAAGATGCATGCCAATAGCAGAAGACACGCAAATGAGGAAGATGCTCGACAGTAGCTGGGGCAGGCAAATGAGGAATATGTATGTTGGTACCAGGAAACACGCAAATGAGGAAGATGCATGCCATTTGCAGGAGCCACACAAATGAAGATGATGCATGCCAGTAGAGGGAGATACGCAAATGAGCAAGAGGCAAGCCAGTAGCAGGTGACACGCAAATCAGGAAGAGGAATGCCATTTGCAGGAGCCATGCAAATGAGGATGATGCATGCCAGTAGCAGGAGACAGGCAAATGAGGAAGATGCATGCCATTTGCAGGAGCCACGCAAATGAGGAAGATGCATGCCATTTGCAGGAGACACGCAAATGAGGAAGATGCATGCGATTTGCAGGAGCCACGCAAATGAGGAAGAGGCATGCCATTTGCAGGAGACAAGCAAGTGAGGAAGATGCATGCGAGTAGCAAGAGACAGGCAAATGAGGAAGATGCATTCCAGTAGCAGGAGATACGCAAATCAGGAAGAGTCATGCCAGTAGCAGGAGACACAAAAATGAGGAAGATGCATGCCAGTAGGAGGAGACTGGCAAATGAGGAAGATGCATGCCAATAGCAGGAGAGAACCAAATGAAAAAGATGCATGACAGTCTCAGGAAAAACGCAAATGAGGAAGATGCATGCCATTTGCAGGAGACACGCAATTGACGAAAATGCATGCCATTTGCAGGTGAAAGGCAAATGATGAAGATGTATACCAGTAGCAGGAAAAACGTAAATGTGGAAGATGCATTCCATTTGCAGGAGCCACGCAAATGAGGAAGAGGTATGCCATTTGCAGGAGACATGCAAATGAGGAAGAGGCATGCAAGTAGCAGGATACAAGCAAATGAGGAAGATGCATGCCATTAGCAGGAGACACGCAAGTGAGGAAGATGCATGCCAGTAGCAGGAGACTCGCAAATGAGGAAGATGCATGCCAGCAGCAGAAGACACGCAAATGATGAAGATGCATGCAAGTAGAAGGAGACAAGCAAATGAGGAAGATGCATGCCATTAGCAGGAGACACGCAAGTGAGGAAGATGCATGCCAGTAGCAGGAGACACGCAAATGAGGAAGATGGATGCCATTTGCAGGAGACACGCAAATGAGGAAGATGCATGCCATTTGCAGGAGACACGCAAAGGAGAAAGAGGCATGCCATTTGCAGGAGACACGCAAATAAGATAGATGCATGCCATTAGCAGGAGAATCGCAAATGAGGAAGATGCATGCCATTTGCAGGAGACACGCAAATAAGCAAGATGCATGCCATTTGCAGGGGAAAGTCAAATGAGGAAGATGCATGCAACTGGCAGGAAACATGCAAATGAAGAAGATGCATGCAATTTGCAGGAGCCATGCAAATGAGGAAGAGACATTCCAGTAGCTGGAGACACGCAAATGAGGAAGATGCATGCCAGTAGCAGGAGACACGCAAATGAGGAAGATGCTCGACAGTAGCTGGGGCAGGCAAATGAGGAAGATGTATGCCAGCAGCAGAAGACACGCAAATGATGAAGATGCATGCAAGTAGAAGGAGACAAGCAAATGAGGAAGATGCATGCCATTAGCAGGAGACACGCAAGTGAGGAAGATGCATGCCAGTAGCAGGAGACACGCAAATGAGGAAGATGGATGCCAGTTGCAGGAGACACCCAAATGACGAAGATGCATGCCATTTGCAGGAGACACGCAATTGAGGAAAATGAATGACAGTAGCAGCAAACACGCAAATGAGGAAGATGAACGCCAGTAGCAGGAGACATGCAAATGAGGAAGCTGCATGCCATATGCAGGAGCCACGCAAATGAGGAAGAGGCATGCCATTTCCAGGAGATACGTAAATGAGTAAGATGCATGCCATTTGCAGTAGACAGGCATATGAGGAAGATGCATGCCAGTAGCAGGTGACTCGCAAATGAGGAAGATGCATGCCATTTGCAGGAGCCACACAAATGAGGAAGAGACATGCCAGTAGCAGGAGACATGCAAATGAGGAAGATGCATGCCAATAGCAGAAGACACGCAAATGAGGAAGATGCTCGACAGTAGCTGGGGCAGGCAAATGAGGAATATGTATGTTGGAACCAGGAAACACGCAAATAAGGAAGATGCATGCCATTTGCAGGAGCCACACAAATGAAGATGATGCATGCCAGTAGAGGGAGATACGCAAATGAGCAAGAGGCAAGCCAGTAGCAGGTGACATGCAAATCAGGAAGAGGAATGCCATTTGCAGGAGCCATGCAAATGAGGAAGATGCATGCCAGTAGCAGGAGACAGGCAAATGAGGAAGATGCATGCCATTTGCAGGAGCCACGCAAATGAGGAAGATGCATGCCATTTGCAGGAGACACGCAAATGAGGAAGGTGCATGCGATTTGCAGGAGCCACGCAAATGAGGAAGAGGCATGCCATTTGCAGGAGACAAGCAAGTGAGGAAGATGCATGCGAGTAGCAAGAGACAGGCAAATGAGGAAGATGCATTCCAGTAGCAGGAGACACGCAAATCTGGAAGAATCATGCCAGTAGCAGGAGACACAAAAATGAGGAAGATGCATGCCAGTAGGAGGAGACTGGCAAATGAGGAAGATGCATGCCAATAGCAGGAGAGAACCAAATGAAAAAGATGCATGACAGTCGCAGGAAAAACGCAAATGAGGAAGATGCATGCCATTTGCAGGAGACACGCAATTGACGAAAATGCATGCCATTTGCAGGAGCCACGCAAATGAGGAAGAGACATGCCAGTAGCAGGAGACATGCAAATGAGGAAGATGCATGCCAATAGCAGAAGACACGCAAATGAGGAAGTTGAATGCCAGTAGCAGAAGACACGTAAATGATGAAGATGAATGCCAGTAGGAGGAGACAAGAAAATGAGGAAGATGCATGCTAGTAGCAGGAGAAAGGCAAATGAGGAAGATGCATGCCATTTGCAGGAGCCATGCAAATGAGGAAGATGCATGCCATTTGCAGGAGACACGCAAAAGAGGAAGATGCATGAGATTTGCAGGAGCCACGCAAATGAGGAAGAGGCATACCATTTGCAGGAGCCACACAAATGAAGATGATGCATGCCAGTAGAAGGAGATACGCAAATGAGCAAGAGGCAAGCCAGTTGCAGGTGACACGCAAATCAGGAAGAGGCATGCCATTTGCAGGCGCCATGCAAATGAGGAAGATGCATGCCAGTAGCAGGAGACAGGCAAATGAGGAAGATGCATTCCAGTAGCAGGAGACACGCAAATCAGGAAGAGTCATGCCAGTAGCAGGAGACACAAAAATGAGGAAGATGCATGCCAGTAGGAGGAGACTGGCAAATGAGGAAGATGCATGCCAATAGCAGGAGAGAACCAAATGAAAAAGATGCATGACAGTCGCAGGAAAAACGCAAATGAGGAAGATGCATGCCATTTGCAGGAGACACGCAATTGACGAAATGCATGCCATTTGCAGGAGCCACGCAAATGAGGAAGAGACATGCCAGTAGCAGGAGACATGCAAATGAGGAAGATGCATGCCAATAGCAGAAGACACGCAAATGAGGAAGATGCTCGACAGTAGCTGGGGCAGGCAAATGAGGAAGATGTATGCCGGTTCAAGGAGACACGCAAATTAGGAAGAAGCATGCCATTTGCAGGAGACACGCAAAGGAGAAAGAGGCATGCAAGTAACAGGAGACAAGCAAATGAGGAAGATGCATGCCATTAGCAGGAGACACGCAAGTGAGGAAGATGCATGCCAGTAGCAGGAGACTCGCAAATGAGGAAGATGCATGCCAGCAGCAGAAGACACGCAAATGATGAAGATGCATGCAAGTAGAAGGAGACAAGCAAATGAGGAAGATGCATGCCATTAGCAGGAGACACGCAAGTGAGGAAGATGCATGCCAGTAGCAGGAGACACGCAAATGAGGAAGATGGATGCCATTTGCAGGAGACACGCAATTGAGGAAAATGAATGGCAGTAGCAGGAAACACGCAAATGAGGAAGATGCACGCCAGTAGCAGGAGACATGCAAATGAGGAAGCTGCATGCCATATGCAGGAGCCACGCAAATGAGGAAGAGGCATGCCATTTCCAGGAGATACGCAAATGAGTAAGATGCATGCCATTTGCAGTAGACAGGCATATGAGGAAGATGCATGCCAGTAGCAGGTGACTCGCAAATGAGGAAGATGCATGCCATTTGCAGGAGCCACGCAAATGAGGAAGAGACATGCCAGTAGCAGGAGACATGCAAATGAGGAAGATGCATGCCAATAGCAGAAGACACGCAAATGAGGAAGATGCTCGACTGTAGCTGGGGCAGGCAAATGAGGAATATGTATGTTGGTACCAGGAAACACGCAAATGAGGAAGTTGAATGCCAGTAGCAGAAGACACGTAAATGATGAAGATGAATGCCAGTAGGAGGAGACAAGAAAATGAGGAAGATGCATGCTAGTAGCAGGAGAAAGGCAAATGAGGAAGATGCATGACATTTGCAGGAGCCATGCAAATGAGGAAGATGCATGCCATTTGCAGGAGACACGCAAAAGAGGAAGATGCATGAGATTTGCAGGAGCCACGCAAATGAGGAAGAGGCATACCATTTGCAGGAGCCACACAAATGAAGATGATGCATGCCAGTAGAAGGAGATACGCAAATGACCAAGAGGCAAGCCAGTTGCAGGTGACACGCAAATCAGGAAGAGGCATGCCATTTGCAGGCGCCATGCAAATGAGGAAGATGCATGCCAGTAGCAGGAGACAGGCAAATGAGGAAGATGCATGCCATTTGCAGGAGCCACGCAAATGAGGGAGATGCCTGCCATTTGCAGGAGACACGCAAATGAGGAAGATGAATGCGATTTGCAGGAGCCACGCAAATGAGGAAGAGGCATGCCATTTGCAGGAGACAAGCAAGTGAGGAAGATGAATGCGAGTAGCAGGAGACAGGCAAATGAGGAAGATGCATTCCAGTAGCAGGAGACACGCAAATCAGGAAGAGTCATGCCAGTAGCAGGAGACACGAAAATGAGTAAGTTGCATGCCAGTAGGAGGAGACTGGCAAATGAGGAAGATGCATGCCAATAGCAGGAGAGAACCAAATGAAAAAGATGCATGACAGTCGCAGGAGAAACGCAAATGAGGAAGATGCATGCCATTTGCAGGAGACACGCAATTGAAGAAAATGCATGCCATTTGCAGGTGACAGGCAAATGATGAAGATGTATACCAGTAGCAGGAAAAACGTAAATGTGGAAGATGCATTCCATTTGCAGGAGCCACGCAAATGAGGAAGAGGTATGCCATTTGCAGGAGACATGCAAATGAGGAAGATGCATGCCATTTGCAGGAGCCACGCAAATTAGGAAGAGGCATGCCATTTGCTGGAGCCACGCAAATGAGAAAGATGCATGCCATTTGCAGGAGACACGGAAAGGAGAAAGAGGCATGCCATTTGCAGGAGACACGCAAATAAGATAGATGCATGCCATTACCAGGAGAGGCACAAATGAGGAAGATGCATGCCATTTGCAGGAGACACGCAAATGAGGAAGATGCATGCCATTTGCAGGAGAAAGTGAAATGAGGAAGATGCATGCAACTGGCAGGAGACATGCAAATGAAGAAGATGCATGCAATTTGCAGGAGCCACGCAAATGAGGAAGAGACATTCCAGTAGCAGGAGACACGCAAATGAGGAAGATGCATGCCAGTAGCAGGAGACACGGAAATGAGGAAGATGCTCGACAGTAGCTGGGGCAGGCAAATGAGGAAGATGTATGCCGGTACCAGGAGACACGCAAATCAGGAAGAGTCATGCCAGTAGCAGGAGACACGAAAATGAGTAAGTTGCATGCCAGTAGGAGGAGACTGGCAAATGAGGAAGATGCATGCCAATAGCAGGAGAGAAGCAAATGAAAAAGATGCATGACAGTCGCAGGAGACACGCAAATTAGGAAGAGGCATGCCATTTGCAGGAGACACGCAAAGGAGAAAGAGGCATGCAAGTAGCAGGATACAAGCAAATGAGGAAGATGCATGCCATTAGCAGGAGACACGCAAGTGAGGAAGATGCATGCCAGTAGCAGGAGACTCGCAAATGAGGAAGATGCATGCCAGCAGCAGAAGACACACAAATGATGAAGATGCATGCAAGTAGAAGGAGACAAGCAAATGAGGAAGATGCATGCCATTAGCAGGAGACACGCAAGTGAGGAAGATGCATGCCAGTAGCAGGAGACACGCAAATGAGGAAGATGGATGCCAGTTGCAGGAGCCACGCAAATGAGGGAGATGCATGCCATTTGCAGGAGACACGCAAATGAGGAAGATGAATGCGATTTGCAGGAGCCACGCAAATGAGGAAGAGGCATGCCATTTGCAGGAGACAAGCAAGTGAGGAAGGTGCATGCGAGTAGCAGGAGACAGGCAAATGAGGAAGATGCATTCCAGTAGCAGGAGACACGCAAATCAGGAAGAGTCATGCCAGTAGCAGGAGACACGTAAATGAGTAAGTTGCATGCCAGTAGGAGGAGACTGGCAAATGAGGAAGATGCATGCCAATAGCAGGAGAGAACCAAATGAAAAAGATGCATGACAGTCGCAGGAGAAACGCAAATGAGGAAGATGCATGCCATTTGCAGGAGACACGCAATTGAAGAAAATGCATGCCATTTGCAGGTGACAGGCAAATGATGAAGATGTATACCAGTAGCAGGAAAAACGTAAATGTGGAAGATGCATTCCATTTGCAGGAGCCACGCAAATGAGGAAGTGGTATGCCATTTGCAGGAGACATGCAAATGAGGAAGATGCATGCCATTTGCAGGAGCCACGCAAATTAGGAAGAGGCATGCCATTTGCTGGAGCCACGCAAATGAGAAAGATGCATGCCATTTGCAGGAGACACGGAAAGGAGAAAGAGGCATGCCATTTGCAGGAGACACGCAAATAAGATAGATGCATGCCATTACCAGGAGAGGCACAAATGAGGAAGATGCATGCCATTTGCAGGAGACACGCAAATGAGGAAGATGCATGCCATTTGCAGGAGAAAGTGAAATGAGGAAGATGCATGCAACTGGCAGGAGACATGCAAATGAAGAAGATGCATGCAATTTGCAGGAGCCACGCAAATGAGGAAGAGACATTCCAGTAGCAGGAGACACGCAAATGAGGAAGATGCATGCCAGTAGCAGGAGACACGGAAATGAGGAAGATGCTCGACAGTAGCTGGGGCAGGCAAATGAGGAAGATGTATGCCGGTACCAGGAGACACGCAAATCAGGAAGAGTCATGCCAGTAGCAGGAGACACGAAAATGAGTAAGTTGCATGCCAGTAGGAGGAGACTGGCAAATGAGGAAGATGCATGCCAATAGCAGGAGAGAAGCAAATGAAAAAGATGCATGACAGTCGCAGGAGACACGCAAATTAGGAAGAGGCATGCCATTTGCAGGAGACACGCAAAGGAGAAAGAGGCATGCAAGTAGCAGGATACAAGCAAATGAGGAAGATGCATGCCATTAGCAGGAGACACGCAAGTGAGGAAGATGCATGCCAGTAGCAGGAGACTCGCAAATGAGGAAGATGCATGCCAGCAGCAGAATACACACAAATGATGAAGATGCATGCAAGTAGAAGGAGACAAGCAAATGAGGAAGATGCATGCCATTAGCAGGAGACACGCAAGTGAGGAAGATGCATGCCAGTAGCAGGAGACACGCAAATGAGGAAGATGGATGCCAGTTGCAGGAGCCACGCAAATGAGGGAGATGCATGCCATTTGCAGGAGACACGCAAATGAGGAAGATGAATGCGATTTGCAGGAGCCACGCAAATGAGGAAGAGGCATGCCATTTGCAGGAGACAAGCAAGTGAGGAAGGTGCATGCGAGTAGCAGGAGACAGGCAAATGAGGAAGATGCATTCCAGTAGCAGGAGACACGCAAATCAGGAAGAGTCATGCCAGTAGCAGGAGACACGAAAATGAGTAAGTTGCATGCCAGTAGGAGGAGACTGGCAAATGAGGAAGATGCATGCCAATAGCAGGAGAGAACCAAATGAAAAAGATGCATGACAGTCGCAGGAGAAACGCAAATGAGGAAGATGCATGCCATTTGCAGGAGACACGCAATTGAAGAAAATGCATGCCATTTGCAGGTGACAGGCAAATGATGAAGATGTATACCAGTAGCAGGAAAAACGTAAATGTGGAAGATGCATTCCATTTGCAGGAGCCACGCAAATGAGGAAGAGGTATGCCATGTTCAGGAGACATGCAAATGAGGAAGATGCATGCCATTTGCAGGAGCCACGCAAATTAGGAAGAGGCATGCCATTTGCTGGAGCCACGCAAATGAGAAAGATGCATGCCATTTGCAGGAGACACGCAAAGGAGAAAGAGGCATGCCATTTGCAGGAGACACGCAAATAAGATAGATGCATGCCATTACCAGGAGAGGCACAAATGAGGAAGATGCATGCCATTTGCAGGAGACACGCAAATGAGGAAGATGCATGCCATTTGCAGGAGAAAGTGAAATTAGGAAGATGCATGCAACTGGCAGGAGACATGCAAATGAAGAAGATGCATGCAATTTGCAGGAGCCACGCAAATGAGGAAGAGACATTCCAGTAGCAGGAGACACGCAAATGAGGAAGATGCATGCCAGTAGCAGGAGACACGCAAATGAGGAAGATGCTCGACAGTAGCTGGGGCAGGCAAATGAGGAAGATGTATGCCGGTACCAGGAGACACGCAAATCAGGAAGAGTCATGCCAGTAGCAGGAGACACGAAAATGAGTAAGTTGCATGCCAGTAGGAGGAGTCTGGCAAATGAGGAAGATACATGCCAATAGCAGGAGAGAACCAAATGAAAAAGATGCATGACAGTCGCAGGAGACACGCAAATTAGGAAGAGGCATGCCATTTGCAGGAGACACGCAAAGGAGAAAGAGGCATGCAAGTAGCAGGATACAAGCAAATGAGGAAGATGCATGCCATTAGCAGGAGACACGCAAGTGAGGAAGATGCATGTCAGTAGCAGGAGACTCGCAAATGAGGAAGATGCATGCCAGCAGCAGAAGACACGCAAATGATGAAGATGCATGCAAGTAGAAGGAGACAAGCAAATGAGGAAGATGTATGCCATTAGCAGGAGACACGCAAGTGAGGAAGATGCATGCCAGTAGCAGGAGACACGCAAATGAGGAAGATGGATGCCAGTTGCAGGAGACACGCAAATGAGGAAGATGCATGCCATTTGCAGGAGACACGCAATTGAGGAAAATGAATGCCAGTAGCAGGAAACACGCAAATGAGGAAGATGCACGCCAGTAGCAGGAGACATGCAAATGAGGAAGCTGCATGCCATATGCAGGAGCCACGCAAATGAGGAAGAGGCATGCCATTTCCAGGAGATACGCAAATGAGTAAGATGCATGCCATTTGCAGTAGACAGGCATATGAGGAAGATGCATGCCAGTAGCAGGTGACTCGCAAATGAGGAAGATGCATGCTATTTGCATGAGCCACGCAAATGAGGAAGATGCTCGACAGTAGCTGGGGCAGGCAAATGAGGAATATGTATGTTGGTACCAGGAAACACGCAAATGAGGAAGATGCATGCCAGTAGCAGAAGAAAAGTAAATGATGAAGATGAATGCCAGTAGCAGGAGACAAGAAAATGAGGAAGATGCATGCTAGTAGCAGGAGAAAGGCAAATGAGGAAGATGCATGCCATTTGCAGGAGACACGCAAAAGAGGAAGATGCATGAGATTTGCAGGAGCCACGCAAATGAGGAAGAGGCATACCATTTGCAGGAGACAAGCAAGTGAGGAAGATGCATGCTAGTAGCAGGAGACAGGCAAATGAGGAAGATGCATGCCATTTGCAGGAGCCACACAAATGAAGATGATGCATGCCAGTAGAAGGAGATACGCAAATGAGCAAGAGGCAAGCCAGTAGCAGGGGACACGCAAATCAGGAAGAGGCATGCCATTTGCAGGAGCCATGCAAATGAGGAAGATGCATGCCAGTAGCAGGAGACAGGCAAATGAGGAAGATGCATGCCATTTGCAGGAGCCACGCAAATGAGGAAGATGCATGCCATTTGCAGGAGACACGCAAATGAGGAAGATGCATGCGATTTGCACGAGCCACGCAAATGAGGAAGAGGCATGCCATTTGCAGGAGACAAGCAAGTGAGGAAGATGCATGAGAGTAGCAGGAGACAGGCAAATGAGGAAGATGCATTCCAGTAGCAGGAGACACGCAAATCAGGAAGAGTCATGCCAGTAGCAGGAGACACAAAAATGAGTAAGTTGCATGCCAGTAGGAGGAGACTGGCAAATGAGGAAGATGCATGCCAATAGCAGGAGAGAACCAAATGAAAAAGATGCATGACAGTCGCAGGAGAAACGCAAATGAGGAAGATGCATGCCATTTGCAGGAGACACGCAATTGAAGAAAATGCATGCCATTTGCAGGTGACAGGCAAATGATGAAGATGTATACCAGTAGCAGGAAAAACGTAAATGTGGAAGATGCATTCCATTTGCAGTAGCCATGCAAATGAGGAAGAGGTATGCCATTTGCAGGAGACATGCAAATGAGGAAGATGCATGCCATTTGCAGGAGCCACGCAAATTAGGAAGAGGCATGCCATTTGCTGGAGGCACGCAAATGAGAAAGATGCATGCCATTTGCAGGAGACACGCAAAGGAGAAAGAGGCATGCCATTTGCAGGAGACACGCAAATAAGATAGATGCATGCCATTAGCAGGAGAGGCGCAAATGAGGAAGATGCATGCCATTTGCAGGAGAAAGTCAAATGAGGAAGATGCATGCAACTGGCAGGAGACATGCAAATGAAGAAGATGCATGCAATTTGCAGGAGCCACGCAAATGAGGAAGAGACATTCCAGTAGCAGGAGACACGCAAATGAGGAAGATGCATGCCAGTAGAAGGAGATACGCAAATGACCAAGAGGCAAGCCAGTTGCAGGTGACACGCAAATCAGGAAGAGGCATGCCATTTGCAGGCGCCATGCAAATGAGGAAGATGCATGCCAGTAGCAGGAGACAGGCAAATGAGGAAGATGCATGCCATTTGCAGGAGCCACGCAAATGAGGGAGATGCCTGCCATTTGCAGGAGACACGCAAATGAGGAAGATGAATGCGATTTGCAGGAGCCACGCAAATGAGGAAGAGGCATGCCATTTGCAGGAGACAAGCAAGTGAGGAAGATGAATGCGAGTAGCAGGAGACAGGCAAATGAGGAAGATGCATTCCAGTAGCAGGAGACACGCAAATCAGGAAGAGTCATGCCAGTAGCAGGAGACACGAAAATGAGTAAGTTGCATGCCAGTAGGAGGAGACTGGCAAATGAGGAAGATGCATGCCAATAGCAGGAGAGAACCAAATGAAAAAGATGCATGACAGTCGCAGGAGAAACGCAAATGAGGAAGATGCATGCCATTTGCAGGAGACACGCAATTGAAGAAAATGCATGCCATTTGCAGGTGACAGGCAAATGATGAAGATGTATACCAGTAGCAGGAAAAACGTAAATGTGGAAGATGCATTCCATTTGCAGGAGCCACGCAAATGAGGAAGAGGTATGCCATTTGCAGGAGACATGCAAATGAGGAAGATGCATGCCATTTGCAGGAGCCACGCAAATTAGGAAGAGGCATGCCATTTGCTGGAGCCACGCAAATGAGAAAGATGCATGCCATTTGCAGGAGACACGGAAAGGAGAAAGAGGCATGCCATTTGCAGGAGACACGCAAATAAGATAGATGCATGCCATTACCAGGAGAGGCACAAATGAGGAAGATGCATGCCATTTGCAGGAGACACGCAAATGAGGAAGATGCATGCCATTTGCAGGAGAAAGTGAAATGAGGAAGATGCATGCAACTGGCAGGAGACATGCAAATGAAGAAGATGCATGCAATTTGCAGGAGCCACGCAAATGAGGAAGAGACATTCCAGTAGCAGGAGACACGCAAATGAGGAAGATGCATGCCAGTAGCAGGAGACACGGAAATGAGGAAGATGCTCGACAGTAGCTGGGGCAGGCAAATGAGGAAGATGTATGCCGGTACCAGGAGACACGCAAATCAGGAAGAGTCATGCCAGTAGCAGGAGACACGAAAATGAGTAAGTTGCATGCCAGTAGGAGGAGACTGGCAAATGAGGAAGATGCATGCCAATAGCAGGAGAGAAGCAAATGAAAAAGATGCATGACAGTCGCAGGAGACACGCAAATTAGGAAGAGGCATGCCATTTGCAGGAGACACGCAAAGGAGAAAGAGGCATGCAAGTAGCAGGATACAAGCAAATGAGGAAGATGCATGCCATTAGCAGGAGACACGCAAGTGAGGAAGATGCATGCCAGTAGCAGGAGACTCGCAAATGAGGAAGATGCATGCCAGCAGCAGAAGACACACAAATGATGAAGATGCATGCAAGTAGAAGGAGACAAGCAAATGAGGAAGATGCATGCCATTAGCAGGAGACACGCAAGTGAGGAAGATGCATGCCAGTAGCAGGAGACACGCAAATGAGGAAGATGGATGCCAGTTGCAGGAGCCACGCAAATGAGGGAGATGCATGCCATTTGCAGGAGACACGCAAATGAGGAAGATGAATGCGATTTGCAGGAGCCACGCAAATGAGGAAGAGGCATGCCATTTGCAGGAGACAAGCAAGTGAGGAAGGTGCATGCGAGTAGCAGGAGACAGGCAAATGAGGAAGATGCATTCCAGTAGCAGGAGACACGCAAATCAGGAAGAGTCATGCCAGTAGCAGGAGACACGTAAATGAGTAAGTTGCATGCCAGTAGGAGGAGACTGGCAAATGAGGAAGATGCATGCCAATAGCAGGAGAGAACCAAATGAAAAAGATGCATGACAGTCGCAGGAGAAACGCAAATGAGGAAGATGCATGCCATTTGCAGGAGACACGCAATTGAAGAAAATGCATGCCATTTGCAGGTGACAGGCAAATGATGAAGATGTATACCAGTAGCAGGAAAAACGTAAATGTGGAAGATGCATTCCATTTGCAGGAGCCACGCAAATGAGGAAGAGGTATGCCATGTTCAGGAGACATGCAAATGAGGAAGATGCATGCCATTTGCAGGAGCCACGCAAATTAGGAAGAGGCATGCCATTTGCTGGAGCCACGCAAATGAGAAAGATGCATGCCATTTGCAGGAGACACGGAAAGGAGAAAGAGGCATGCCATTTGCAGGAGACACGCAAATAAGATAGATGCATGCCATTACCAGGAGAGGCACAAATGAGGAAGATGCATGCCATTTGCAGGAGACACGCAAATGAGGAAGATGCATGCCATTTGCAGGAGAAAGTGAAATGAGGAAGATGCATGCAACTGGCAGGAGACATGCAAATGAAGAAGATGCATGCAATTTGCAGGAGCCACGCAAATGAGGAAGAGACATTCCAGTAGCAGGAGACACGCAAATGAGGAAGATGCATGCCAGTAGCAGGAGACACGGAAATGAGGAAGATGCTCGACAGTAGCTGGGGCATGCAAATGAGGAAGATGTATGCCGGTACCAGGAGACACGCAAATCAGGAAGAGTCATGCCAGTAGCAGGAGACACGAAAATGAGTAAGTTGCATGCCAGTAGGAGGAGACTGGCAAATGAGGAAGATGCATGCCAATAGCAGGAGAGAAGCAAATGAAAAAGATGCATGACAGTCGCAGGAGACACGCAAATTAGGAAGAGGCATGCCATTTGCAGGAGACACGCAAAGGAGAAAGAGGCATGCAAGTAGCAGGATACAAGCAAATGAGGAAGATGCATGCCATTAGCAGGAGACACGCAAGTGAGGAAGATGCATGCCAGTAGCAGGAGACTCGCAAATGAGGAAGATGCATGCCAGCAGCAGAATACACACAAATGATGAAGATGCATGCAAGTAGAAGGAGACAAGCAAATGAGGAAGATGCATGCCATTAGCAGGAGACACGCAAGTGAGGAAGATGCATGCCAGTAGCAGGAGACACGCAAATGAGGAAGATGGATGCCAGTTGCAGGAGCCACGCAAATGAGGGAGATGCATGCCATTTGCAGGAGACACGCAAATGAGGAAGATGAATGCGATTTGCAGGAGCCACGCAAATGAGGAAGAGGCATGCCATTTGCAGGAGACAAGCAAGTGAGGAAGGTGCATGCGAGTAGCAGGAGACAGGCAAATGAGGAAGATGCATTCCAGTAGCAGGAGACACGCAAATCAGGAAGAGTCATGCCAGTAGCAGGAGACACGAAAATGAGTAAGTTGCATGCCAGTAGGAGGAGACTGGCAAATGAGGAAGATGCATGCCAATAGCAGGAGAGAACCAAATGAAAAAGATGCATGACAGTCGCAGGAGAAACGCAAATGAGGAAGATGCATGCCATTTGCAGGAGACACGCAATTGAAGAAAATGCATGCCATTTGCAGGTGACAGGCAAATGATGAAGATGTATACCAGTAGCAGGAAAAACGTAAATGTGGAAGATGCATTCCATTTGCAGGAGCCACGCAAATGAGGAAGAGGTATGCCATGTTCAGGAGACATGCAAATGAGGAAGATGCATGCCATTTGCAGGAGCCACGCAAATTAGGAAGAGGCATGCCATTTGCTGGAGCCACGCAAATGAGAAAGATGCATGCCATTTGCAGGAGACACGCAAAGGAGAAAGAGGCATGCCATTTGCAGGAGACACGCAAATAAGATAGATGCATGCCATTACCAGGAGAGGCACAAATGAGGAAGATGCATGCCATTTGCAGGAGACACGCAAATGAGGAAGATGCATGCCATTTGCAGGAGAAAGTGAAATGAGGAAGATGCATGCAACTGGCAGGAGACATGCAAATGAAGAAGATGCATGCAATTTGCAGGAGCCACGCAAATGAGGAAGAGACATTCCAGTAGCAGGAGACACGCAAATGAGGAAGATGCATGCCAGTAGCAGGAGACACGCAAATGAGGAAGATGCTCGACAGTAGCTGGGGCAGGCAAATGAGGAAGATGTATGCCGGTACCAGGAGACACGCAAATCAGGAAGAGTCATGCCAGTAGCAGGAGACACGAAAATGAGTAAGTTGCATGCCAGTAGGAGGAGTCTGGCAAATGAGGAAGATGCATGCCAATAGCAGGAGAGAACCAAATGAAAAAGATGCATGACAGTCGCAGGAGACACGCAAATTAGGAAGAGGCATGCCATTTGCAGGAGACACGCAAAGGAGAAAGAGGCATGCAAGTAGCAGGATACAAGCAAATGAGGAAGATGCATGCCATTAGCAGGAGACACGCAAGTGAGGAAGATGCATGCCAGTAGCAGGAGACTCGCAAATGAGGAAGATGCATGCCAGCAGCAGAAGACACGCAAATGATGAAGATGCATGCAAGTAGAAGGAGACAAGCAAATGAGGAAGATGTATGCCATTAGCAGGAGACACGCAAGTGAGGAAGATGCATGCCAGTAGCAGGAGACACGCAAATGAGGAAGATGGATGCCAGTTGCAGGAGACACGCAAATGAGGAAGATGCATGCCATTTGCAGGAGACACGCAATTGAGGAAAATGAATGCCAGTAGCAGGAAACACGCAAATGAGGAAGATGCACGCCAGTAGCAGGAGACATGCAAATGAGGAAGCTGCATGCCATATGCAGGAGCCACGCAAATGAGGAAGAGGCATGCCATTTCCAGGAGATACGCAAATGAGTAAGATGCATGCCATTTGCAGTAGACAGGCATATGAGGAAGATGCATGCCAGTAGCAGGTGACTCGCAAATGAGGAAGATGCATGCTATTTGCATGAGCCACGCAAATGAGGAAGATGCTCGACAGTAGCTGGGGCAGGCAAATGAGGAATATGTATGTTGGTACCAGGAAACACGCAAATGAGGAAGATGCATGCCAGTAGCAGAAGAAAAGTAAATGATGAAGATGAATGCCAGTAGCAGGAGACAAGAAAATGAGGAAGATGCATGCTAGTAGCAGGAGAAAGGCAAATGAGGAAGATGCATGCCATTTGCAGGAGACACGCAAAAGAGGAAGATGCATGAGATTTGCAGGAGCCACGCAAATGAGGAAGAGGCATACCATTTGCAGGAGACAAGCAAGTGAGGAAGATGCATGCTAGTAGCAGGAGACAGGCAAATGAGGAAGATGCATGCCATTTGCAGGAGCCACACAAATGAAGATGATGCATGCCAGTAGAAGGAGATACGCAAATGAGCAAGAGGCAAGCCAGTAGCAGGGGACACGCAAATCAGGAAGAGGCATGCCATTTGCAGGAGCCATGCAAATGAGGAAGATGCATGCCAGTAGCAGGAGACAGGCAAATGAGGAAGATGCATGCCATTTGCAGGAGCCACGCAAATGAGGAAGATGCATGCCATTTGCAGGAGACACGCAAATGAGGAAGATGCATGCGATTTGCACGAGCCACGCAAATGAGGAAGAGGCATGCCATTTGCAGGAGACAAGCAAGTGAGGAAGATGCATGAGAGTAGCAGGAGACAGGCAAATGAGGAAGATGCATTCCAGTAGCAGGAGACACGCAAATCAGGAAGAGTCATGCCAGTAGCAGGAGACACGCAAATAAGATAGATGCATGCCATTAGCAGGAGAGGCGCAAATGAGGAAGATGCATGCCATTTGCAGGAGAAAGTCAAATGAGGAAGATGCATGCAACTGGCAGGAGACATGCAAATGAAGAAGATGCATGCAATTTGCAGGAGCCACGCAAATGAGGAAGAGACATTCCAGTAGCAGGAGACACGCAAATGAGGAAGATGCATGCCAGTAGCAGGAGACACGCAAATGAGGAAGATGCTCGACAGTAGCTGGGGAAGGCAAATGAGGAAGATGTATTCCAGTACCAGGAGACACGCAAATTAGGAAGAGGCATGCCTTTTGCAGGAGCCACGCAAATGAGAAAGATGCATGCCATTTGCAGGAGACACGCAAAGGAGAAAGAGGAATGCCATTTGCAAGAGACACTCAAATGAGGAAGATGCATGCCATTTGCAGGAGACAGGCAAATGAGGAAGATGCATGCCAGTCGCAGGAGACACGCAAATGAGGAAGATGCTCGACAGTAGCTGGGGCAGGCAAATGAGGAAGATGTATGCCGGTACCAGGAGACACGCAAATTAGGAAGAGGCATGCCATTTGCAGGAGCCACGCAAATGAGAAAGATGCATGCCATTTGCAGGAGACACGCAAAGGAGAAAGAGGAATGCCATTTGCAAGAGACACTCAAATGAGGAAGATGCATGCCATTTGCTGTAGACAGGCAAATGAGGAAGATGCATGCCAGTAGCAGGTGACTCGCAAATGAGGAAGATGCATGCCATTTGCAGGAGCCACGCAAATGAGGAAGAGACATGCCAGTAGCAGGAGACATGCAAATGAGGAAGATGCATGCCAGTAGCAGGAGACACGCAAATGAGGAAGATGCTCGACAGTAGCTGGGGCAGGCAAATGAGGAATATGTATGCCGGTACCAGGAAACACGCAAATGAGGAAGATGCATGCCATTTGCAGGTGACAGGCAAATGATGAAGATGTATACCAGTAGCAGGAAAAACGTAAATGTGGAAGATGCATTCCATTTGCAGTAGCCACGCAAATGAGGAAGAGGTATGCCATTTGCAGGAGACATGCAAATGAGGAAGATGCATGCCATTTGCAGGAGCCACGCAAATTAGGAAGAGGCATGCCATTTGCTGGAGCCACGCAAATGAGAAAGATGCATGCCATTTGCAGGAGACACGCAAAGGAGAAAGAGGCATGCCATTTGCAGGAGACACGCAAATGAGATAGATGCATGCCATTAGCAGGAGAGGCGCAAATGAGGAAGATGCATGCCATTTGCAGGAGACACGCAAATGAGGAAGATGCATGCCATTTGCAGGAGAAAGTCAAATGAGGAAGATGCATGCAACTGGAAGGAGACATGCAAATGAAGAAGATGCATGCCATTTGCAGGAGTCACGCAAATGAGGAAGAGATATTCCAGTAGCAGGAGACACGCAAATGAGGAAGATGCATGCCAGTAGCAGCACACACGCAAATGAGGAAGATGCTCGACAGTAGCTGGGGCAGGCAAATGAGGAAGATGTATGCCCGTACCAGGAGAGACGCATATTAGGAAGAGGCATGCCATTTGCAGGAGCCACGCAAATGAGAAAGATGCATGCCATTTGCAGGAGACACGCAAAGGAGAAACAGGAATGCCATTTGCAAGAGACACTCAAATGAGGAAGATGCATGCCATTTGCAGGAGACACGCAAATGAGGAAGATGCATGCCATTTGCAGTAGACAGGCAAATGAGGAAGATGCATGCCAGTAGCAGGTGACTCGCAAATGAGGAAGATGCATGCCATTTGCAGGAGCCACGCAAATGAGGAAGATGCTCGACAGTAGCTGGGGCAGGCAAATGAGGAATATGTATGCCGGTACCAGGAAACACGCAAATGAGGAAGATGCATGCCAGTAGCAGAAGAAATGTAAATGATGAAGATGAATGCCAGTAGCAGGAGACAAGAAAATGAGGAAGATACATGCTAGTAGCAGGAGTCACGCAAATGTGGAAGATACATGCCATTTGCAGGAGCCACACAAATGAAGATGATGCATGCCAGTAGCAGGAGACACGCAAATGAGGAAGATGCTCGACAGTAGCTGGGGCAGGCAAATGAGGAAGATGTATGCCGGTACAAGGAGACACGCAAATTAGGAAGAAGCATGCCATTTGCAGGAGACACGCAAAGGAGAAAGAGGCATGCAAGTAACAGGAGACAAGCAAATGAGGAAGATGCATGCCATTAGCAGGAGACACGCAAGTGAGGAAGATGCATGCCAGTAGCAGGAGACTCGCAAATGAGGAAGATGCATGCCAGCAGCAGAAGACACGCAAATGATGAAGATGCATGCAAGTAGAAGGAGACAAGCAAATGAGGAAGATGCATGCCATTAGCAGGAGACACGCAAGTGAGGAAGATGCATGCCAGTAGCAGGAGACACGCAAATGAGGAAGATGGATGCCATTTGCAGGAGACACGCAATTGAGGAAAATGAATGCCAGTAGCAGGAAACACGCAAATGAGGAAGATGCACGCCAGTAGCAGGAGACATGCAAATGAGGAAGCTGCATGCCATATGCAGTAGACAGGCATATGAGGAAGATGCATGCCAGTAGCAGGTGACTCGCAAATGAGGAAGATGCATGCCATTTGCAGGAGCCACGCAAATGAGGAAGAGACATGCCAGTAGCAGGAGACATGCAAATGAGGAAGATGCATGCCAATAGCAGAAGACACGCAAATGAGGAAGATGCATGCCATTAGCAGGAGACACGCAAGTGAGGAAGATGCATGCCAGTAGCAGGAGACACGCAAATGAGGAAGATGGATGCCATTTGCAGGAGACACGCAATTGAGGAAAATGAATTCCAGTAGCAGGAAACACGCAAATGAGGAAGATGCACGCCAGTAGCAGGAGACATGCAAATGAGGAAGCTGCATGCCATATGCAGGAGCCACGCAAATGAGGAAGAGGCATGCCTTTTCCAGGAGATACGCAAATGAGTAAGATGCATGCCATTTGCAGTAGACAGGCATATGAGGAAGATGCATGCCAGTAGCAGGTGACTCGCAAATGAGGAAGATGCATGCCATTTGCAGGAGCAACGCAAATGAGGAAGAGACATGCCAGTAGCAGGAGACATGCAAATGAGGAAGATGCATGCCAATAGCAGTAGACACGCAAATGAGGAAGATGCTCGACTGTAGCTGGGGCAGGCAAATGAGGAATATGTATGTTGGTACCAGGAAACACGCAAATGAGGAAGATGAATGCCAGTAGCAGAAGACACGTAAATGATGAAGATGAATGCCAGTAGGAGGAGACACGAAAATGAGGAAGATGCATGCTAGTAGCAGGAGAAAGGCAAATGAGGAAGATGCATGCCATTTGCAGGAGCCATGCAAATGAGGAAGATGCATGCCATTTGCAGGAGACACGCAAAAGAGGAAGATGCATGAGATTTGCAGGAGCCACGCAAATGAGGAAGAGCCATACCATTTGCAGGAGACAAGCAATTGAGGAAAATGAATGCCAGTAGCAGAAAACACGCAAATGAGGAAGATGCACGCCAGTAGCAGGAGACATGCAAATGAGGAAGCTGCATGCCATATGCAGGAGCCACGCAAATGAGGAAGAAGCATGCCATTTCCAGGAGATACGCAAATGAGTAAGATGCATGCCATTTGCAGTAGACAGGCATATGAGGAAGATGCATGCCAGTAGCAGGTGACTCGCAAATGAGGAAGATGCATGCCATTTGCAGGAGCCACGCAAATGAGGAAGAGACATGCCAGTAGCAGGAGACATGCAAATGAGGAAGATGCATGCCAATAGCAGAAGACACGCAAATGAGGAAGATGCTCGACATAGCTGGGGCAGGCAAATGAGGAATATGTATGTTGGTACCAGGAAACACGCAAATGAGGAAGATGCATGCCAGTAGCAGAAGACACGTAAATGATGAAGATGAATGCCAGTAGCAGTAGACAAGAAAATGATGAAGATGCTTGCTAGTAGCAGGAGAAAGGCAAATGAGGAAGATGCATGCCATTTGCAGGAGCCATGCAAATGAGGAAGATGCATGCCATTTGCAGGAGACACGCAAAAGAGGAAGATGCATGAAATTTGCAGGAGCCACGCAAATGAGGAAGAGGCATACCATTTGCAGGAGCCACACAAATGAAGATGATGCATGCCAGTAGAAGGAGATACGCAAATGAGCAAGAGGCAAGCCAGTAGCAGGTGACACGCAAATCAGGAAGAGGCATGCCATTTGCAGGAGCCATGCAAATGAGGAAGATGCATGCCAGTAGCAGGAGACAGGCAAATGAGGAAGATGCATGCCATTTGCAGGAGCCACGCAAATGAGGGAGATGCATGCCATTTGCAGGAGACACGCAAATGAGGAAGAGGCATGCCATTTGCAGGAGACAAGCAAGTGAGGAAGATGCATGCGAGTAGCAGGAGACAGGCAAATGAGGAAGATGCATTCCAGTAGCAGGAGACACGCAAATCAGGAAGAGTCATGCCAGTAGAAGGAGTCACGAAAATGAGTAAGTTGCATGCCAGTAGGAGGAGACTGGCAAATGAGGAAGATGCATGCCATTTGCAGGAGACACGCAAATAAGATAGATGCATGCCATTACCAGGAGAGGCACAAATGAGGAAGATGCATGCCATTTGCAGGAGACACGCAAATGAGGAAGATGCATGCCATTTGCAGGAGAAAGTGAAATGAGGAAGATGCATGCAACTGGCAGGAGACATGCAAATGAAGAAGATGCATGCAATTTGCAGGAGCCATGCAAATGAGGAAGAGACATTCCAGTAGCAGGAGACACGCAAATGAGGAAGATGCATGCCAGTAGCAGGAGACACGCAAATGAGGAAGATGCTTGACAGTAGCTGGGGCAGGCAAATGAGGAAGATGTATGCCGGTACCAGGAGACACGCAAATCAGGAAGAGTCATGCCAGTAGCAGGAGACACGAAAATGAGTAAGTTGCATGCCAGTAGGAGGAGACTGGCAAATGAGGAAGATGCATGCCAATAGCAGGAGAGAATCAAATGATAAAGATGCATGACAGTCGCAGGTGACACGCAAATGAGGAAGATGCTCGACAGTAGCTGAGGCAGGCAAATGAGGAAGATGTATGCCGGTACAAGGAGACACGCAAATTAGGAAGAGGCATGCCATTTGCAGGAGACACGCAAAGGAGAAAGAGGCATGCAAGTAGCAGGATACAAGCAAATGAGGAAGATGCATGCCATTAGCAGGAGACACGCAAGTGAGGAAGATGCATGCCAGTAGCAGGAGACTCGCAAATGAGGAAGATGCATGCCAGCAGCAGAAGACATGCAAATGATGAAGATGCATGCAAGTAGAAGGAGACAAGCAAATGAGGAAGATGTATGCCATTAGCAGGAGACACGCAAGTGAGGAAGATGCATGCCAGTAGCAGGAGACACGCAAATGAGGAAGATGGATGCCAGTTGCAGGAGACACGCAAATGAGGAAGATGCATGCCATTTGCAGGAGACACGCAATTGAGGAAAATGAATGCCAGTAGCAGGAAACACGCAAATGAGGAAGATGCACGCCAGTAGCAGGAGACATGCAAATGAGGAAGCTGCATGCCATATGCAGGAGCCACGCAAATGAGGAAGAGGCATGCCATTTCCAGGAGATACGCAAATGAGTAAGATGCATGCCATTTGCAGTAGACAGGCATATGAGGAAGATGCATGCCAGTAGCAGGTGACTCGCAAATGAGGAAGATGCATGCTATTTGCATGAGCCACGCAAATGAGGAAGAGACATGCCAGTAGCAGGAGACATGCAAATGAGGAAGATGCATGCCAATAGCTGAAGACACGCAAATAAGGAAGATGCTCGACAGTAGCTGGGGCAGGCAAATGAGGAATATGTATGTTGGTACCAGGAAACATGCAACTGAGGAAGATGCATGCCAGTAGCAGAAGAAACGTAAATGATGAAGATGAATGCCAGTAGCAGGAGACGAGAAAATGAGGAAGATGCATGCTAGTAGCAGGAGAAAGGCAAATGAGGAAGATGCATGCCATTTGCAGGAGCCATGCAAATGAGGAAGATGCATGCCATTTGCAGGAGACACGCAAAAGAGGAAGATGCATGAGATTTGCAGGAGCCACGCAAATGAGGAAGAGGCATACCATTTGCAGGAGACAAGCAAGTGAGGAAGATGCATGCTAGTAGCAGGAGACAGGCAAATGAGGAAGATGCATGCCATTTGCAGGAGCCACACAAATGAAGATGAGGCATGCCAGTAGAAGGAGATACGCAAATGAGCAAGAGGCAAGCCAGTAGCAGGTGACACGCAAATCAGGAAGAGGCATGCCATTTGCAGGAGCCATGCAAATGAGGAAGATGCATGCCAGTAGCAAGAGACAGGCAAATGAGGAAGATGCATGCCATTTGCAGGAGCCACGCAAATGAGGAAGATGCATGCCATTTGCAGGTGACACGCAAATGAGAAAGATGCATGCGATTTGCAGGAGCCACGCAAATGAGGAAGAGGCATGCCATTTGCAGGAGACAAGCAAGTGAGGAAGATGCATGAGAGTAGCAGGAGACAGGCAAATGAGGAAGATGCATTCCAGTAGCAGGAGACACGCAAATGATGAAGATGCTTGACAGTAGCTGGGGCAGGCAAATGAGGAAGATGTATGCCGGTACCAGGAGACACGCAAAGGAGGAAGATGCATGCCATTTACAGGAACCACGCAAATGAGATGAGGCATGCCATTTGCAGGAGACACACAAATGAGGAAGAGGCATGCGATTTGCAGGACCACGCAAATGAGGAAGAGGCAGGACAGTAGCAGGAGACACGCAAATGAGGAAGAGACATGCCAGTAGCAGGTGACTTGCAAATGAGGAGGATGCATGCCATTTGCAGGAGCCACGCAAATGAGGAAGAGACATGCCAGTAGAAGGAGACATGCAAATGAGGAAGATGCATGCCAGTAGCAGGAGACATGCAAATGAGGAAGATGCTCGACAGTAGCTGGGGCAGGCAAATGAGGAAGATGTATTCCGGTACCAGGAGACACGCAAATGAGGAAGATGCATGCCAGTAGCAGAAGACACGTAAATGATAAAGATGAATGACAGTAGCAGGAGACACGCATATGAGGAACGTGCATGCCAGTAGCAGGAGTCACGCAAATGAGCAAGAGGCATGCCAGTAGCAAGTGACACGCAAATCAGGAAGAGTCATGCCAGTAGCAGGAGACACGTAAATGAGTAAGTTGCATGCCAGTAGGAGGAGACTGGCAAATGAGGAAGATGCATGCCTTTTGCAGGAGCCACGGAAATGAGAAAGATGCATGCCATTTGTAGGAGACATGCAAATGAGGAAGATGCATTCCAGTAGCAGGAGACACGCAAATCAGGAAGAGTCATGCCAGTAGCAGGAGACACGTAAATGAGTAAGTTGCATGCCAGTAGGAGGAGACAGGCAAATGAGGAAGATGCATGCCATTTGCAGCAGACACGCAAATTAGGAAGATGCATGCCAGTAGCAGGAGACACGCAAATGAGGAAGAGACATGCCAGTAGAAGGAGACATGCAAATGAGGAAGATGCATGCCAGTAGCAGGAGACATGCAAATGAGGAAGATGCTCGACAGTAGCTGGGGCAGGCAAATGAGGAAGATGTATGCCGGTACCAGGAGACACGCAAATCAGGAAGAGTCATGCCAGTAGCAGGAGACATGTAAATGAGTAAGTTGCATGCCAGTAGGAGGAGACTGGCAAATGAGGAAGATGCATGCCATTTGCAGGAGACACGCAAATGAGGAAGATGCATGCCAGTAGCAGGAGACACTAAATGAGGAAGATGCAAGCCAGTAGCAGGAGACACGCAAATGAGGAAGATGCTCGACAGTAGCTGGGGCAGACAAATGAGGAAGATGTATGCCGGTACCAGGAGACACGCAAATTAGGAAGAGGCATGCCATTTGCAGGAGACACACAAATGAGGAAGAGGCATGCCATTTGCAGGAACCACGCAAATGAGATGAGACATGCCATTTGCAGGAGACACACAAATGAGGAAGAGGCATGCGATTTGCAGGAGCCACGCAAATGACGAAGAGGCAGGACAGTAGCAGGAGACACGCAAATGAGGAAGAGACATGACAGTAGCAGGTGACTTGCAAATGAGGAAGATGCATGCCATTTGCAGAAGCCACGCAAATGAGGAAGAGACATGCCAGTAGAAGGAGACATGCAAATGAGGAAGATGCATGCCAGTAGCAGGAGACACGCAAATGAGGAAGATGCTCGACAGTAGCTGGGGCAGGCAAATGAGGAAGATGTATGCCTGTACCAGGAGACACGCAAATGAGGAAGATGCATGCCAGTAGCAGAAGACACGTAAATGATGAAGGTGAATGACAGTAGCAGGAGACACGCATATGAGGAACGTGCATGCCAGTAGCAGGAGTCACGCAAATGAGCAAGAGGCATGCCAGTAGCAGGTGACACGCAAATCAGGAAGAGTCATGCCAGTAGCAGGAGACACGTAAATGAGTAAGTTGCATGCCAGTAGGAGGAGACTGGCAAATGAGGAAGATGCATGCCATTTGCAGCAGACACGCAAATTAGGAAGATGCATGCCAGTAGCAGGAGACACGCAAATGAGGAAGAGACATGCCAGTAGAAGGAGACATGCAAATGAGGAAGATGCATGCCAGTAGCAGGAGACATGCAAATGAGGAAGATGCTCGACAGTAGCTGGGGCAGGCAAATGAGGAAGATGTATGCCGGTACCAGGAGACACGCAAATCAGGAAGAGTCATGCCAGTAGCAGGAGACACGTAAATGAGTAAGTTGCATGCCAGTAGGAGGAGACTGGCAAATGAGGAAGATGCATGCCATTTGCAGGAGACACGCAAATGAGGAAGATGCATGCCAGTAGCAGGAGACACTAAATGAGGAAGATGCAAGCCAGTAGCAGGAGACACGCAAATGAGGAAGATGCTCGACAGTAGCTGGGGCAGACAAATGAGGAAGATGTATGCCGGTACCAGGAGACACGCAAATTAGGAAGAGGCATGCCATTTGCAGGAGACACACAAATGAGGAAGAGGCATGCCATTTGCAGGAACCACGCAAATGAGATGAGGCATGCCATTTGCAGGAGACACACAAATGAGGAAGAGGCATGCGATTTGCAGGAGCCACGCAAATGACGAAGAGGCAGGACAGTAGCAGGAGACACGCAAATGAGGAAGAGACATGACAGTAGCAGGTGACTTGCAAATGAGGAAGATGCATGCCATTTGCAGGAGCCACGCAAATGAGGAAGAGACATGCCAGTAGAAGGAGACATGCAAATGAGGAAGATGCATGCCAGTAGCAGGAGACACGCAAATGAGGAAGATGCTCGACAGTAGCTGGGGCAGGCAAATGAGGAAGATGTATGCCGGTACCAGGAGACACGCAAATGAGGAAGATGCATGCCAGTAGCAGGACACGTAAATGATGAAGGTGAATGACAGTAGCAGGAGACAAGAAAAAGAGGAAGATACATGCTAGTAGCAGGAGTCACGCAAATGTGGAAGATACATGCCATTTGCAGGAGCCACACAAATGAAGATGATGCATGCCAGTAGCAGGAGACACGCAAATGAGGAAGATGCTCGACAGTAGCTGGGGCAGGCAAATGAGGAAGATGTATGCCGGTACAAGGAGACACGCAAATTAGGAAGAAGCATGCCATTTGCAGGAGACACTCAAAGGAGAAAGAGGCATGCAAGTAACAGGAGACAAGCAAATGAGGAAGATGCATGCCATTAGCAGGAGACACGCAAGTGAGGAAGATGCATGCCAGTAGCAGGAGACTCGCAAATGAGGAAGATGCATGCCAGCAGCAGAAGACACGCAAATGATGAAGATGCATGCAAGTAGAAGGAGACAAGCAAATGAGGAAGATGCATGCCATTAGCAGGAGACACGCAAGTGAGGAAGATGCATGCCAGTAGCAGGAGACACGCAAATGAGGAAGATGGATGCCATTTGCAGGAGACACGCAATTGAGGAAAATGAATGCCAGTAGCAGGAAACACGCAAATGAGGAAGATGCACGCCAGTAGCAGGAGACATGCAAATGAGGAAGCTGCATGCCATATGCAGTAGACAGGCATATGAGGAAGATGCATGCCAGTAGCAGGTGACTCGCAAATGAGGAAGATGCATGCCATTTGCAGGAGCCACGCAAATGAGGAAGAGACATGCCAGTAGCAGGAGACATGCAAATGAGGAAGATGCATGCCAATAGCAGAAGACACGCAAATGAGGAAGATGCATGCCATTAGCAGGAGACACGCAAGTGAGGAAGATGCATGCCAGTAGCAGGAGACACGCAAATGAGGAAGATGGATGCCATTTGCAGGAGACACGCAATTGAGGAAAATGAATGCCAGTAGCAGGAAACACGCAAATGAGGAAGATGCACGCCAGTAGCAGGAGACATGCAAATGAGGAAGCTGCATGCCATATGCAGGAGCCACGCAAATGAGGAAGAGGCATGCCTTTTCCAGGAGATACGCAAATGAGTAAGATGCATGCCATTTGCAGTAGACAGGCATATGAGGAAGATGCATGCCAGTAGCAGGTGACTCGCAAATGAGGAAGATGCATGCCATTTGCAGGAGCAACGCAAATGAGGAAGAGACATGCCAGTAGCAGGAGACATGCAAATGAGGAAGATGCATGCCAATAGCAGAAGACACGCAAATGAGGAAGATGCTCGACTGTAGCTGGGGCAGGCAAATGAGGAATATGTATGTTGGTACCAGGAAACACGCAAATGAGGAAGATGAATGCCAGTAGCAGAAGACACGTAAATGATGAAGATGAATGCCAGTAGGAGGAGACACGAAAATGAGGAAGATGCATGCTAGTAGCAGGAGAAAGGCAAATGAGGAAGATGCATGCCATTTGCAGGAGCCATGCAAATGAGGAAGATGCATGCCATTTGCAGGAGACACGCAAAAGAGGAAGATGCATGAGATTTGCAGGAGCCACGCAAATGAGGAAGAGCCATACCATTTGCAGGAGACAAGCAATTGAGGAAAATGAATGCCAGTAGCAGAAAACACGCAAATGAGGAAGATGCACGCCAGTAGCAGGAGACATGCAAATGAGGAAGCTGCATGCCATATGCAGGAGCCACGCAAATGAGGAAGAAGCATGCCATTTCCAGGAGATACGCAAATGAGTAAGATGCATGCCATTTGCAGTAGACAGGCATATGAGGAAGATGCATGCCAGTAGCAGGTGACTCGCAAATGAGGAAGATGCATGCCATTTGCAGGAGCCACGCAAATGAGGAAGAGACATGCCAGTAGCAGGAGACATGCAAATGAGGAAGATGCATGCCAATAGCAGAAGACACGCAAATGAGGAAGATGCTCGACATAGCTGGGGCAGGCAAATGAGGAATATGTATGTTGGTACCAGGAAACACGCAAATGAGGAAGATGCATGCCAGTAGCAGAAGACACGTAAATGATGAAGATGAATGCCAGTAGCAGTAGACAAGAAAATGATGAAGATGCTTGCTAGTAGCAGGAGAAAGGCAAATGAGGAAGATGCATGCCATTTGCAGGAGCCATGCAAATGAGGAAGATGCATGCCATTTGCAGGAGACACGCAAAAGAGGAAGATGCATGAAATTTGCAGGAGCCACGCAAATGAGGAAGAGGCATACCATTTGCAGGAGCCACACAAATGAAGATGATGCATGCCAATAGAAGGAGATACGCAAATGAGCAAGAGGCAAGCCAGTAGCAGGTGACACGCAAATCAGGAAGAGGCATGCCATTTGCAGGAGCCATGCAAATGAGGAAGATGCATGCCAGTAGCAGGAGACAGGAAAATGAGGAAGATGCATGCCATTTGCAGGAGCCACGCAAATGAGGGAGATGCATGCCATTTGCAGGAGACACGCAAATGAGGAAGAGGCATGCCATTTGCAGGAGACAAGCAAGTGAGGAAGATGCATGCGAGTAGCAGGAGACAGGCAAATGAGGAAGATGCATTCCAGTAGCAGGAGACACGCAAATCAGGAAGAGTCATGCCAGTAGAAGGAGTCACGAAAATGAGTAAGTTGCATGCCAGTAGGAGGAGACTGGCAAATGAGGAAGATGCATGCCATTTGCAGGAGACACGCAAATAAGATAGATGCATGCCATTACCAGGAGAGGCACAAATGAGGAAGATGCATGCCATTTGCAGGAGACACGCAAATGAGGAAGATGCATGCCATTTGCAGGAGAAAGTGAAATGAGGAAGATGCATGCAACTGGCAGGAGACATGCAAATGAAGAAGATGCATGCAATTTGCAGGAGCCATGCAAATGAGGAAGAGACATTCCAGTAGCAGGAGACACGCAAATGAGGAAGATGCATGCCAGTAGCAGGAGACACGCAAATGAGGAAGATGCTTGACAGTAGCTGGGGCAGACAAATGAGGAAGATGTATGCCGGTACCAGGAGACACGCAAATCAGGAAGAGTCATGCCAGTAGCAGGAGACACGAAAATGAGTAAGTTGAATGCCAGTAGGAGGAGACTGGCAAATGAGGAAGATGCATGCCAATAGCAGGAGAGAATCAAATGATAAAGATGCATGACAGTCGCAGGTGACACGCAAATGAGGAAGATGCTCGACAGTAGCTGGGGCAGGCAAATGAGGAAGATGTATGCCGGTACAAGGAGACACGCAAATTAGGAAGAGGCATGCCATTTGCAGGAGACACGCAAAGGAGAAAGAGGCATGCAAGTAGCAGGATACAAGCAAATGAGGAAGATGCATGCCATTAGCAGGAGACACGCAAGTGAGGAAGATGCATGCCAGTAGCAGGAGACTCGCAAATGAGGAAGATGCATGCCAGCAGCAGAAGACATGCAAATGATGAAGATGCATGCAAGTAGAAGGAGACAAGCAAATGAGGAAGATGTATGCCATTAGCAGGAGACACGCAAGTGAGGAAGATGCATGCCAGTAGCAGGAGACACGCAAATGAGGAAGATGGATGCCAGTTGCAGGAGACACGCAAATGAGGAAGATGCATGCCATTTGCAGGAGACACGCAATTGAGGAAAATGAATGCCAGTAGCAGGAAACACGCAAATGAGGAAGATGCACGCCAGTAGCAGGAGACATGCAAATGAGGAAGCTGCATGCCATATGCAGGAGCCACGCAAATGAGGAAGAGGCATGCCATTTCCAGGAGATACGCAAATGAGTAAGATGCATGCCATTTGCAGTAGACAGGCATATGAGGAAGATGCATGCCAGTAGCAGGTGACTCGCAAATGAGGAAGATGCATGCTATTTGCATGAGCCACGCAAATGAGGAAGAGACATGCCAGTAGCAGGAGACATGCAAATGAGGAAGATGCATGCCAATAGCTGAAGACACGCAAATAAGGAAGATGCTCGACAGTAGCTGGGGCAGGCAAATGAGGAATATGTATGTTGGTACCAGGAAACACGCAACTGAGGAAGATGCATGCCAGTAGCAGAAGAAACGTAAATGATGAAGATGAATGCCAGTAGCAGGAGACGAGAAAATGAGGAAGATGCATGCTAGTAGCAGGAGAAAGGCAAATGAGGAAGATGCATGCCATTTGCAGGAGCCATGCAAATGAGGAAGATGCATGCCATTTGCAGGAGACACGCAAAAGAGGAAGATGCATGAGATTTGCAGGAGCCACGCAAATGAGGAAGAGGCATACCATTTGCAGGAGACAAGCAAGTGAGGAAGATGCATGCTAGTAGCAGGAGACAGGCAAATGAGGAAGATGCATGCCATTTGCAGGAGCCACACAAATGAAGATGAGGCATGCCAGTAGAAGGAGATACGCAAATGAGCAAGAGGCAAGCCAGTAGCAGGTGACACGCAAATCAGGAAGAGGCATGCCATTTGCAGGAGCCATGCAAATGAGGAAGATGCATGCCAGTAGCAAGAGACAGGCAAATGAGGAAGATGCATGCCATTTGCAGGAGCCACGCAAATGAGGAAGATGCATGCCATTTGCAGGTGACACGCAAATGAGGAAGATGCATGCGATTTGCAGGAGCCACGCAAATGAGGAAGAGGCATGCCATTTGCAGGAGACAAGCAATTGAGGAAGATGCATGAGAGTAGCAGGAGACAGGCAAATGAGGAAGATGCATTCCAGTAGCAGGAGACACGCAAATGATGAAGATGCTTGACAGTAGCTGGGGCAGGCAAATGAGGAAGATGTATGCCGGTACCAGGAGACACGCAAAGGAGGAAGATGCATGCCATTTACAGGAACCACGCAAATGAGATGAGGCATGCCATTTGCAGGAGACACACAAATGAGGAAGAGGCATGCGATTTGCAGGACCACGCAAATGAGGAAGAGGCAGGACAGTAGCAGGAGACACGCAAATGAGGAAGAGACATGCCAGTAGCAGGTGACTTGCAAATGAGGAGGATGCATGCCATTTGCAGGAGCCACGCAAATGAGGAAGAGACATGCCAGTAGAAGGAGACATGCAAATGAGGAAGATGCATGCCAGTAGCAGGAGACATGCAAATGAGGAAGATGCTCGACAGTAGCTGGGGCAGGCAAATGAGGAAGATGTATTCCGGTACCAGGAGACACGCAAATGAGGAAGATGCATGCCAGTAGCAGAAGACACGTAAATGATAAAGATGAATGACAGTAGCAGGAGACACGCATATGAGGAACGTGCATGCCAGTAGCAGGAGTCACGCAAATGAGCAAGAGGCATGCCAGTAGCAAGTGACACGCAAATCAGGAAGAGTCATGCCAGTAGCAGGAGACACGTAAATGAGTAAGTTGCATGCCAGTAGGAGGAGACTGGCAAATGAGGAAGATGCATGCCTTTTGCAGGAGCCACGGAAATGAGAAAGATGCATGCCATTTGTAGGAGACATGCAAATGAGGAAGATGCATTCCAGTAGCAGGAGACACGCAAATCAGGAAGAGTCATGCCAGTAGCAGGAGACACGTAAATGAGTAAGTTGCATGCCAGTAGGAGGAGACAGGCAAATGAGGAAGATGCATGCCATTTGCAGCAGACACGCAAATTAGGAAGATGCATGCCAGTAGCAGGAGACACGCAAATGAGGAAGAGACATGCCAGTAGAAGGAGACATGCAAATGAGGAAGATGCATGCCAGTAGCAGGAGACATGCAAATGAGGAAGATGCTCGACAGTAGCTGGGGCAGGCAAATGAGGAAGATGTATGCCGGTACCAGGAGACACGCAAATCAGGAAGAGTCATGCCAGTAGCAGGAGACACGTAAATGAGTAAGTTGCATGCCAGTAGGAGGAGACTGGCAAATGAGGAAGATGCATGCCATTTGCAGGAGACACGCAAATGAGGAAGATGCATGCCAGTAGCAGGAGACACTAAATGAGGAAGATGCAAGCCAGTAGCAGGAGACACGCAAATGAGGAAGATGCTCGACAGTAGCTGGGGCAGACAAATGAGGAAGATGTATGCCGGTACCAGGAGACACGCAAATTAGGAAGAGGCATGCCATTTGCAGGAGACACACAAATGAGGAAGAGGCATGCCATTTGCAGGAACCACGCAAATGAGATGAGACATGCCATTTGCAGGAGACACACAAATGAGGAAGAGGCATGCGATTTGCAGGAGCCACGCAAATGACGAAGAGGCAGGACAGTAGCAGGAGACACGCAAATGAGGAAGAGACATGACAGTAGCAGGTGACTTGCAAATGAGGAAGATGCATGCCATTTGCAGGAGCCACGCAAATGAGGAAGAGACATGCCAGTAGAAGGAGACATGCAAATGAGGAAGATGCATGCCAGTAGCAGGAGACACGCAAATGAGGAAGATGCTCGACAGTAGCTGGGGCAGGCAAATGAGGAAGATGTATGCCGGTACCAGGAGACACGCAAATGAGGAAGATGCATGCCAGTAGCAGAAGACACGTAAATGATGAAGGTGAATGACAGTAGCAGGAGACACGCATATGAGGAACGTGCATGCCAGTAGCAGGAGTCACGCAAATGAGCAAGAGGCATGCCAGTAGCAGGTGACACGCAAATCAGGAAGAGTCATGCCAGTAGCAGGAGACACGTAAATGAGTAAGTTGCATGCCAGTAGGAGGAGACTGGCAAATGAGGAAGATGCATGCCATTTGCAGCAGACACGCAAATTAGGAAGATGCATGCCAGTAGCAGGAGACACGCAAATGAGGAAGAGACATGCCAGTAGAAGGAGACATGCAAATGAGGAAGATGCATGCCAGTAGCAGGAGACATGCAAATGAGGAAGATGCTCGACAGTAGCTGGGGCAGGCAAATGAGGAAGATGTATGCCGGTACCAGGAGACACGCAAATCAGGAAGAGTCATGCCAGTAGCAGGAGACACGTAAATGAGTAAGTTGCATGCCAGTAGGAGGAGACTGGCAAATGAGGAAGATGCATGCCATTTGCAGGAGACACGCAAATGAGGAAGATGCATGCCAGTAGCAGGAGACACTAAATGAGGAAGATGCAAGCCAGTAGCAGGAGACACGCAAATGAGGAAGATGCTCGACAGTAGCTGGGGCAGACAAATGAGGAAGATGTATGCCGGTACCAGGAGACACGCAAATTAGGAAGAGGCATGCCATTTGCAGGAGACACACAAATGAGGAAGAGGCATGCGATTTGCAGGAGCCACGCAAATGACGAAGAGGCAGGACAGTAGCAGGAGACACGCAAATGAGGAAGAGACATGACAGTAGCAGGTGACTTGCAAATGAGGAAGATGCATGCCATTTGCAGGAGCCACGCAAATGAGGAAGAGACATGCCAGTAGAAGGAGACATGCAAATGAGGAAGATGCATGCCAGTAGCAGGAGACACGCAAATGAGGAAGATGCTCGACAGTAGCTGGGGCAGGCAAATGAGGAAGATGTATGCCGGTACCAGGAGACACGCAAATGAGGAAGATGCATGCCAGTAGCAGGACACGTAAATGATGAAGGTGAATGACAGTAGCAGGAGACAAGAAAAAGAGGAAGATACATGCTAGTAGCAGGAGTCACGCAAATGTGGAAGATACATGCCATTTGCAGGAGCCACACAAATGAAGATGATGCATGCCAGTAGCAGGAGACACGCAAATGAGGAAGATGCTCGACAGTAGCTGGGGCAGGCAAATGAGGAAGATGTATGCCGGTACAAGGAGACACGCAAATTAGGAAGAAGCATGCCATTTGCAGGAGACACTCAAAGGAGAAAGAGGCATGCAAGTAACAGGAGACAAGCAAATGAGGAAGATGCATGCCATTAGCAGGAGACACGCAAGTGAGGAAGATGCATGCCAGTAGCAGGAGACTCGCAAATGAGGAAGATGCATGCCAGCAGCAGAAGACACGCAAATGATGAAGATGCATGCAAGTAGAAGGAGACAAGCAAATGAGGAAGATGCATGCCATTAGCAGGAGACACGCAAGTGAGGAAGATGCATGCCAGTAGCAGGAGACACGCAAATGAGGAAGATGGATGCCATTTGCAGGAGACACGCAATTGAGGAAAATGAATGCCAGTAGCAGGAAACACGCAAATGAGGAAGATGCACGCCAGTAGCAGGAGACATGCAAATGAGGAAGCTGCATGCCATATGCAGTAGACAGGCATATGAGGAAGATGCATGCCAGTAGCAGGTGACTCGCAAATGAGGAAGATGCATGCCATTTGCAGGAGCCACGCAAATGAGGAAGAGACATGCCAGTAGCAGGAGACATGCAAATGAGGAAGATGCATGCCAATAGCAGAAGACACGCAAATGAGGAAGATGCATGCCATTAGCAGGAGACACGCAAGTGAGGAAGATGCATGCCAGTAGCAGGAGACACGCAAATGAGGAAGATGGATGCCATTTGCAGGAGACACGCAATTGAGGAAAATGAATGCCAGTAGCAGGAAACACGCAAATGAGGAAGATGCACGCCAGTAGCAGGAGACATGCAAATGAGGAAGCTGCATGCCATATGCAGGAGCCACGCAAATGAGGAAGAGGCATGCCTTTTCCAGGAGATACGCAAATGAGTAAGATGCATGCCATTTGCAGTAGACAGGCATATGAGGAAGATGCATGCCAGTAGCAGGTGACTCGCAAATGAGGAAGATGCATGCCATTTGCAGGAGCAACGCAAATGAGGAAGAGACATGCCAGTAGCAGGAGACATGCAAATGAGGAAGATGCATGCCAATAGCAGAAGACACGCAAATGAGGAAGATGCTCGACTGTAGCTGGGGCAGGCAAATGAGGAATATGTATGTTGGTACCAGGAAACACGCAAATGAGGAAGATGAATGCCAGTAGCAGAAGACACGTAAATGATGAAGATGAATGCCAGTAGGAGGAGACACGAAAATGAGGAAGATGCATGCTAGTAGCAGGAGAAAGGCAAATGAGGAAAATGCATGCCATTTGCAGGAGCCATGCAAATGAGGAAGATGCATGCCATTTGCAGGAGACACGCAAAAGAGGAAGATGCATGAGATTTGCAGGAGCCACGCAAATGAGGAAGAGCCATACCATTTGCAGGAGACAAGCAATTGAGGAAAATGAATGCCAGTAGCAGAAAACACGCAAATGAGGAAGATGCACGCCAGTAGCAGGAGACATGCAAATGAGGAAGCTGCATGCCATATGCAGGAGCCACGCAAATGAGGAAGAAGCATGCCATTTCCAGGAGATACGCAAATGAGTAAGATGCATGCCATTTGCAGTAGACAGGCATATGAGGAAGATGCATGCCAGTAGCAGGTGACTCGCAAATGAGGAAGATGCATGCCATTTGCAGGAGCCACGCAAATGAGGAAGAGACATGCCAGTAGCAGGAGACATGCAAATGAGGAAGATGCATGCCAATAGCAGAAGACACGCAAATGAGGAAGATGCTCGACATAGCTGGGGCAGGCAAATGAGGAATATGTATGTTGGTACCAGGAAACACGCAAATGAGGAAGATGCATGCCAGTAGCAGAAGACACGTAAATGATGAAGATGAATGCCAGTAGCAGTAGACAAGAAAATGATGAAGATGCTTGCTAGTAGCAGGAGAAAGGCAAATGAGGAAGATGCATGCCATTTGCAGGAGCCATGCAAATGAGGAAGATGCATGCCATTTGCAGGAGACACGCAAAAGAGGAAGATGCATGAAATTTGCAGGAGCCACGCAAATGAGGAAGAGGCATACCATTTGCAGGAGCCACACAAATGAAGATGATGCATGCCAGTAGAAGGAGATACGCAAATGAGCAAGAGGCAAGCCAGTAGCAGGTGACACGCAAATCAGGAAGAGGCATGCCATTTGCAGGAGCCATGCAAATGAGGAAGATGCATGCCAGTAGCAGGAGACAGGAAAATGAGGAAGATGCATGCCATTTGCAGGAGCCACGCAAATGAGGGAGATGCATGCCATTTGCAGGAGACACGCAAATGAGGAAGAGGCATGCCATTTGCAGGAGACAAGCAAGTGAGGAAGATGCATGCGAGTAGCAGGAGACAGGCAAATGAGGAAGATGCATTCCAGTAGCAGGAGACACGCAAATCAGGAAGAGTCATGCCAGTAGAAGGAGTCACGAAAATGAGTAAGTTGCATGCCAGTAGGAGGAGACTGGCAAATGAGGAAGATGCATGCCATTTGCAGGAGACACGCAAATAAGATAGATGCATGCCATTACCAGGAGAGGCACAAATGAGGAAGATGCATGCCATTTGCAGGAGACACGCAAATGAGGAAGATGCATGCCATTTGCAGGAGAAAGTGAAATGAGGAAGATGCATGCAACTGGCAGGAGACATGCAAATGAAGAAGATGCATGCAATTTGCAGGAGCCATGCAAATGAGGAAGAGACATTCCAGTAGCAGGAGACACGCAAATGAGGAAGATGCATGCCAGTAGCAGGAGACACGCAAATGAGGAAGATGCTTGACAGTAGCTGGGGCAGACAAATGAGGAAGATGTATGCCGGTACCAGGAGACACGCAAATCAGGAAGAGTCATGCCAGTAGCAGGAGACACGAAAATGAGTAAGTTGAATGCCAGTAGGAGGAGACTGGCAAATGAGGAAGATGCATGCCAATAGCAGGAGAGAATCAAATGATAAAGATGCATGACAGTCGCAGGTGACACGCAAATGAGGAAGATGCTCGACAGTAGCTGGGGCAGGCAAATGAGGAAGATGTATGCCGGTACAAGGAGACACGCAAATGAGGAAGATGGATGCCATTTGCAGGAGACACGCAATTGAGGAAAATGAATGCCAGTAGCAGGAAACACGCAAATGAGGAAGATGCACGCCAGTAGCAGGAGACATGCAAATGAGGAAGCTGCATGCCATATGCAGGAGCCACGCAAATGAGGAAGAGGCATGCCTTTTCCAGGAGATACGCAAATGAGTAAGATGCATGCCATTTGCAGTAGACAGGCATATGAGGAAGATGCATGCCAGTAGCAGGTGACTCGCAAATGAGGAAGATGCATGCCATTTGCAGGAGCAACGCAAATGAGGAAGAGACATGCCAGTAGCAGGAGACATGCAAATGAGGAAGATGCATGCCAATAGCAGAAGACACGCAAATGAGGAAGATGCTCGACTGTAGCTGGGGCAGGCAAATGAGGAATATGTATGTTGGTACCAGGAAACACGCAAATGAGGAAGATGAATGCCAGTAGCAGAAGACACGTAAATGATGAAGATGAATGCCAGTAGGAGGAGACACGAAAATGAGGAAGATGCATGCTAGTAGCAGGAGAAAGGCAAATGAGGAAAATGCATGCCATTTGCAGGAGCCATGCAAATGAGGAAGATGCATGCCATTTGCAGGAGACACGCAAAAGAGGAAGATGCATGAGATTTGCAGGAGCCACGCAAATGAGGAAGAGCCATACCATTTGCAGGAGACAAGCAATTGAGGAAAATGAATGCCAGTAGCAGAAAACACGCAAATGAGGAAGATGCACGCCAGTAGCAGGAGACATGCAAATGAGGAAGCTGCATGCCATATGCAGGAGCCACGCAAATGAGGAAGAAGCATGCCATTTCCAGGAGATACGCAAATGAGTAAGATGCATGCCATTTGCAGTAGACAGGCATATGAGGAAGATGCATGCCAGTAGCAGGTGACTCGCAAATGAGGAAGATGCATGCCATTTGCAGGAGCCACGCAAATGAGGAAGAGACATGCCAGTAGCAGGAGACATGCAAATGAGGAAGATGCATGCCAATAGCAGAAGACACGCAAATGAGGAAGATGCTCGACATAGCTGGGGCAGGCAAATGAGGAATATGTATGTTGGTACCAGGAAACACGCAAATGAGGAAGATGCATGCCAGTAGCAGAAGACACGTAAATGATGAAGATGAATGCCAGTAGCAGTAGACAAGAAAATGATGAAGATGCTTGCTAGTAGCAGGAGAAAGGCAAATGAGGAAGATGCATGCCATTTGCAGGAGCCATGCAAATGAGGAAGATGCATGCCATTTGCAGGAGACACGCAAAAGAGGAAGATGCATGAAATTTGCAGGAGCCACGCAAATGAGGAAGAGGCATACCATTTGCAGGAGCCACACAAATGAAGATGATGCATGCCAGTAGAAGGAGATACGCAAATGAGCAAGAGGCAAGCCAGTAGCAGGTGACACGCAAATCAGGAAGAGGCATGCCATTTGCAGGAGCCATGCAAATGAGGAAGATGCATGCCAGTAGCAGGAGACAGGAAAATGAGGAAGATGCATGCCATTTGCAGGAGCCACGCAAATGAGGGAGATGCATGCCATTTGCAGGAGACACGCAAATGAGGAAGAGGCATGCCATTTGCAGGAGACAAGCAAGTGAGGAAGATGCATGCGAGTAGCAGGAGACAGGCAAATGAGGAAGATGCATTCCAGTAGCAGGAGACACGCAAATCAGGAAGAGTCATGCCAGTAGAAGGAGTCACGAAAATGAGTAAGTTGCATGCCAGTAGGAGGAGACTGGCAAATGAGGAAGATGCATGCCATTTGCAGGAGACACGCAAATAAGATAGATGCATGCCATTACCAGGAGAGGCACAAATGAGGAAGATGCATGCCATTTGCAGGAGACACGCAAATGAGGAAGATGCATGCCATTTGCAGGAGAAAGTGAAATGAGGAAGATGCATGCAACTGGCAGGAGACATGCAAATGAAGAAGATGCATGCAATTTGCAGGAGCCATGCAAATGAGGAAGAGACATTCCAGTAGCAGGAGACACGCAAATGAGGAAGATGCATGCCAGTAGCAGGAGACACGCAAATGAGGAAGATGCTTGACAGTAGCTGGGGCAGACAAATGAGGAAGATGTATGCCGGTACCAGGAGACACGCAAATCAGGAAGAGTCATGCCAGTAGCAGGAGACACGAAAATGAGTAAGTTGAATGCCAGTAGGAGGAGACTGGCAAATGAGGAAGATGCATGCCAATAGCAGGAGAGAATCAAATGATAAAGATGCATGACAGTCGCAGGTGACACGCAAATGAGGAAGATGCTCGACAGTAGCTGGGGCAGGCAAATGAGGAAGATGTATGCCGGTACAAGGAGACACGCAAATTAGGAAGAGGCATGCCATTTGCAGGAGACACGCAAAGGAGAAAGAGGCATGCAAGTAGCAGGATACAAGCAAATGAGGAAGATGCATGCCATTAGCAGGAGACACGCAAGTGAGGAAGATGCATGCCAGTAGCAGGAGACTCGCAAATGAGGAAGATGCATGCCAGCAGCAGAAGACATGCAAATGATGAAGATGCATGCAAGTAGAAGGAGACAAGCAAATGAGGAAGATGTATGCCATTAGCAGGAGACACGCAAGTGAGGAAGATGCATGCCAGTAGCAGGAGACACGCAAATGAGGAAGATGGATGCCAGTTGCAGGAGACACGCAAATGAGGAAGATGCATGCCATTTGCAGGAGACACGCAATTGAGGAAAATGAATGCCAGTAGCAGGAAACACGCAAATGAGGAAGATGCACGCCAGTAGCAGGAGACATGCAAATGAGGAAGCTGCATGCCATATGCAGGAGCCACGCAAATGAGGAAGAGGCATGCCATTTCCAGGAGATACGCAAATGAGTAAGATGCATGCCATTTGCAGTAGACAGGCATATGAGGAAGATGCATGCCAGTAGCAGGTGACTCGCAAATGAGGAAGATGCATGCTATTTGCATGAGCCACGCAAATGAGGAAGAGACATGCCAGTAGCAGGAGACATGCAAATGAGGAAGATGCATGCCAATAGCTGAAGACACGCAAATAAGGAAGATGCTCGACAGTAGCTGGGGCAGGCAAATGAGGAATATGTATGTTGGTACCAGGAAACATGCAACTGAGGAAGATGCATGCCAGTAGCAGAAGAAACGTAAATGATGAAGATGAATGCCAGTAGCAGGAGACGAGAAAATGAGGAAGATGCATGCTAGTAGCAGGAGAAAGGCAAATGAGGAAGATGCATGCCATTTGCAGGAGCCATGCAAATGAGGAAGATGCATGCCATTTGCAGGAGACACGCAAAAGAGGAAGATGCATGAGATTTGCAGGAGCCACGCAAATGAGGAAGAGGCATACCATTTGCAGGAGACAAGCAAGTGAGGAAGATGCATGCTAGTAGCAGGAGACAGGCAAATGAGGAAGATGCATGCCATTTGCAGGAGCCACACAAATGAAGATGAGGCATGCCAGTAGAAGGAGATACGCAAAATGAGCAAGAGGCAAGCCAGTAGCAGGTGACACGCAAATCAGGAAGAGGCATGCCATTTGCAGGAGCCATGCAAATGAGGAAGATGCATGCCAGTAGCAAGAGACAGGCAAATGAGGAAGATGCATGCCATTTGCAGGAGCCACGCAAATGAGGAAGATGCATGCCATTTGCAGGTGACACGCAAATGAGGAAGATGCATGCGATTTGCAGGAGCCACGCAAATGAGGAAGAGGCATGCCATTTGCAGGAGACAAGCAAGTGAGGAAGATGCATGAGAGTAGCAGGAGACAGGCAAATGAGGAAGATGCATTCCAGTAGCAGGAGACACGCAAATGATGAAGATGCTTGACAGTAGCTGGGGCAGGCAAATGAGGAAGATGTATGCCGGTACCAGGAGACACGCAAAGGAGGAAGATGCATGCCATTTACAGGAACCACGCAAATGAGATGAGGCATGCCATTTGCAGGAGACACACAAATGAGGAAGAGGCATGCGATTTGCAGGACCACGCAAATGAGGAAGAGGCAGGACAGTAGCAGGAGACACGCAAATGAGGAAGAGACATGCCAGTAGCAGGTGACTTGCAAATGAGGAGGATGCATGCCATTTGTAGGAGCCACGCAAATGAGGAAGAGACATGCCAGTAGAAGGAGACATGCAAATGAGGAAGATGCATGCCAGTAGCAGGAGACATGCAAATGAGGAAGATGCTCGACAGTAGCTGGGGCAGGCAAATGAGGAAGATGTATTCCGGTACCAGGAGACACCCAAATGAGGAAGATGCATGCCAGTAGCAGAAGACACGTAAATGATAAAGATGAATGACAGTAGCAGGAGACACGCATATGAGGAACGTGCATGCCAGTAGCAGGAGTCACGCAAATGAGCAAGAGGCATGCCAGTAGCAAGTGACACGCAAATCAGGAAGAGTCATGCCAGTAGCAGGAGACACGTAAATGAGTAAGTTGCATGCCAGTAGGAGGAGACTGGCAAATGAGGAAGATGCATGCCTTTTGCAGGAGCCACGGAAATGAGAAAGATGCATGCCATTTGTAGGAGACATGCAAATGAGGAAGATGCATTCCAGTAGCAGGAGACACGCAAATCAGGAAGAGTCATGCCAGTAGCAGGAGACACGTAAATGAGTAAGTTGCATGCCAGTAGGAGGAGACAGGCAAATGAGGAAGATGCATGCCATTTGCAGCAGACACGCAAATTAGGAAGATGCATGCCATTTGCAGGAGACACGCAAATGAGGAAGATGCATGCCAGTAGCAGGAGACACTAAATGAGGAAGATGCAAGCCAGTAGCAGGAGACACGCAAATGAGGAAGATGCTCGACAGTAGCTGGGGCAGGCAAATGAGGAAGATGTATGCCGGTACCAGGAGACACGCAAATTAGGAAGAGGCATGCCATTTGCAGGAGACACACAAATGAGGAAGAGGCATGCCATTTGCAGGAACCACGCAAATGAGATGAGACATGCCATTTGCAGGAGACACACAAATGAGGAAGAGGCATGCGATTTGCAGGAGCCACGCAAATGACGAAGAGGCAGGACAGTAGCAGGAGACACGCAAATGAGGAAGAGACATGACAGTAGCAGGTGACTTGCAAATGAGGAAGATGCATGCCATTTGCAGGAGCCACGCAAATGAGGAAGAGACATGCCAGTAGAAGGAGACATGCAAATGAGGAAGATGCATGCCAGTAGCAGGAGACACGCAAATGAGGAAGATGCTCGACAGTAGCTGGGGCAGGCAAATGAGGAAGATGTATGCCGGTACCAGGAGACACGCAAATGAGGAAGATGCATGCCAGTAGCAGAAGACACGTAAATGATGAAGGTGAATGACAGTAGCAGGAGACACGCATATGAGGAACGTGCATGCCAGTAGCAGGAGTCACGCAAATGAGCAAGAGGCATGCCAGTAGCAGGTGACACGCAAATCAGGAAGAGTCATGCCAGTAGCAGGAGACACGTAAATGAGTAAGTTGCATGCCAGTAGGAGGAGACTGGCAAATGAGGAAGATGCATGCCATTTGCAGCAGACACGCAAATTAGGAAGATGCATGCCAGTAGCAGGAGACACGCAAATGAGGAAGAGACATGCCAGTAGAAGGAGACATACAAATGAGGAAGATGCATGCCAGTAGCAGGAGACATGCAAATGAGGAAGATGCTCGACAGTAGCTGGGGCAGGCAAATGAGGAAGATGTATGCCGGTACCAGGAGACACGCAAATGAGGAAGATGCATGCCAGTAGCAGGACACGTAAATGATGAAGATGAATGCCAGTAGCAGGAGACAAGAAAATGAGGAAGATACATGCTAGTAGCAGGAGTCACGCAAATGTGGAAGATACATGCCATTTGTAGGAGCCACACAAATGAAGATGATGCATGCCAGTAGCAGGAGACACGCAAATGAGGAAGATGCTCGACAGTAGCTGGGGCAGGCAAATGAGGAAGATGTATGCCGGTACAAGGAGACACGCAAATTAGGAAGAAGCATGCCATTTGCAGGAGACACGCAAAGGAGAAAGAGGCATGCAAGTAACAGGAGACAAGCAAATGAGGAAGATGCATGCCATTAGCAGGAGACACGCAAGTGAGGAAGATGCATGCCAGTAGCAGGAGACTCGCAAATGAGGAAGATGCATGCCAGCAGCAGAAGACACGCAAATGATGAAGATGCATGCAAGTAGAAGGAGACAAGCAAATGAGGAAGATGCATGCCATTAGCAGGAGACACGCAAGTGAGGAAGATGCATGCCAGTAGCAGGAGACACGCAAATGAGGAAGATGGATGCCATTTGCAGGAGACACGCAATTGAGGAAAATGAATGCCAGTAGCAGGAAACACGCAAATGAGGAAGATGCACGCCAGTAGCAGGAGACATGCAAATGAGGAAGCTGCATGCCATATGCAGTAGACAGGCATATGAGGAAGATGCATGCCAGTAGCAGGTGACTCGCAAATGAGGAAGATGCATGCCATTTGCAGGAGCCACGCAAATGAGGAAGAGACATGCCAGTAGCAGGAGACATGCAAATGAGGAAGATGCATGCCAATAGCAGAAGACACGCAAATGAGGAAGATGCATGCCATTAGCAGGAGACACGCAAGTGAGGAAGATGCATGCCAGTAGCAGGAGACACGCAAATGAGGAAGATGGATGCCATTTGCAGGAGACACGCAATTGAGGAAAATGAATGCCAGTAGCAGGAAACACGCAAATGAGGAAGATGCACGCCAGTAGCAGGAGACATGCAAATGAGGAAGCTGCATGCCATATGCAGGAGCCACGCAAATGAGGAAGAGGCATGCCTTTTCCAGGAGATACGCAAATGAGTAAGATGCATGCCATTTGCAGTAGACAGGCATATGAGGAAGATGCATGCCAGTAGCAGGTGACTCGCAAATGAGGAAGATGCATGCCATTTGCAGGAGCAACGCAAATGAGGAAGAGACATGCCAGTAGCAGGAGACATGCAAATGAGGAAGATGCATGCCAATAGCAGAAGACACGCAAATGAGGAAGATGCTCGACTGTAGCTGGGGCAGGCAAATGAGGAATATGTATGTTGGTACCAGGAAACACGCAAATGAGGAAGATGAATGCCAGTAGCAGAAGACACGTAAATGATGAAGATGAATGCCAGTAGGAGGAGACACGAAAATGAGGAAGATGCATGCTAGTAGCAGGAGAAAGGCAAATGAGGAAGATGCATTCCATTTGCAGGAGCCATGCAAATGAGGAAGATGCATGCCATTTGCAGGAGACACGCAAAAGAGGAAGATGCATGAGATTTGCAGGATCCACGCAAATGAGGAAGAGCCATACCATTTGCAGGAGACAAGCAATTGAGGAAAATGAATGCCAGTAGCAGAAAACACGCAAATGAGGAAGATGCACGCCAGTAGCAGGAGACATGCAAATGAGGAAGCTGCATGCCATATGCAGGAGCCACGCAAATGAGGAAGAAGCATGCCATTTCCAGGAGATACGCAAATGAGTAAGATGCATGCCATTTGCAGTAGACAGGCATATGAGGAAGATGCATGCCAGTAGCAGGTGACTCGCAAATGAGGAAGATGCATGCCATTTGCAGGAGCCACGCAAATGAGGAAGAGACATGCCAGTAGCAGGAGACATGCAAATGAGGAAGATGCATGCCAATAGCAGAAGACACGCAAATGAGGAAGATGCTCGACATAGCTGGGGCAGGCAAATGAGGAATATGTATGTTGGTACCAGGAAACACGCAAATGAGGAAGATGCATGCCAGTAGCAGAAGACACGTAAATGATGAAGATGAATGCCAGTAGCAGTAGACAAGAAAATGATGAAGATGCTTGCTAGTAGCAGGAGAAAGGCAAATGAGGAAGATGCATGCCATTTGCAGGAGCCATGCAAATGAGGAAGATGCATGCCATTTGCAGGAGACACGCAAAAGAGGAAGATGCATGAAATTTGCAGGAGCCACGCAAATGAGGAAGAGGCATACCATTTGCAGGAGCCACACAAATGAAGATGATGCATGCCAGTAGAAGGAGATACGCAAATGAGCAAGAGGCAAGCCAGTAGCAGGTGACACGCAAATCAGGAAGAGGCATGCCATTTGCAGGAGCCATGCAAATGAGGAAGATGCATGCCAGTAGCAGGAGACAGGCAAATGAGGAAGATGCATGCCATTTGCAGGAGCCACGCAAATGAGGGAGATGCATGCCATTTGCAGGAGACACGCAAATGAGGAAGAGGCATGCCATTTGCAGGAGACAAGCAAGTGAGGAAGATGCATGCGAGTAGCAGGAGACAGGCAAATGAGGAAGATGCATTCCAGTAGCAGGAGACACGCAAATCAGGAAGAGTCATGCCAGTAGAAGGAGTCACGAAAATGAGTAAGTTGCATGCCAGTAGGAGGAGACTGGCAAATGAGGAAGATGCATGCCATTTGCAGGAGACACGCAAATAAGATAGATGCATGCCATTACCAGGAGAGGCACAAATGAGGAAGATGCATGCCATTTGCAGGAGACACGCAGATGAGGAAGATGCATGCCATTTGCAGGAGAAAGTGAAATGAGGAAGATGCATGCAACTGGCAGGAGACATGCAAATGAAGAAGATGCATGCAATTTGCAGGAGCCATGCAAATGAGGAAGAGACATTCCAGTAGCAGGAGACACGCAAATGAGGAAGATGCATGCCAGTAGCAGGAGACTGGCAAATGAGGAAGATGCATGCCAATAGCAGGAGAGAATCAAATGATAAAGATGCATGACAGTCGCAGGTGACACGCAAATGAGGAAGATGCTCGACAGTAGCTGGGGCAGGCAAATGAGGAAGATGTATGGCGGTACAAGGAGACACGCAAATTAGGAAGAGGCATGCCATTTGCAGGAGACACGCAAAGGAGAAAGAGGCATGCAAGTAGCAGGATACAAGCAAATGAGGAAGATGCATGCCATTAGCAGGAGACACGCAAGTGAGGAAGATGCATGCCAGTAGCAGGAGACTCGCAAATGAGGAAGATGCATGCCAGCAGCAGAAGACATGCAAATGATGAAGATGCATGCAAGTAGAAGGAGACAAGCAAATGAGGAAGATGTATGCCATTAGAAGGAGACACGCAAGTGAGGAAGATGCATGCCAGTAGCAGGAGACACGCAAATGAGGAAGATGGATGCCAGTTGCAGGAGACACGCAAATGAGGAAGATGCATGCCATTTGCAGGAGACACGCAATTGAGGAAAATGAATGCCAGTAGCAGGAAACACGCAAATGAGGAAGATGCACGCCAGTAGCAGGAGACATGCAAATGAGGAAGCTGCATGCCATATGCAGGAGCCACGCAAATGAGGAAGAGGCATGCCATTTCCAGGAGATACGCAAATGAGTAAGATGCATGCCATTTGCAGTAGACAGGCATATGAGGAAGATGCATGCCAGTAGCAGGTGACTCGCAAATGAGGAAGATGCATGCTATTTGCATGAGCCACGCAAATGAGGAAGAGACATGCCAGTAGCAGGAGACATGCAAATGAGGAAGATGCATGCCAATAGCTGAAGACACGCAAATAAGGAAGATGCTCGACAGTAGCTGGGACAGGCAAATGAGGAATATGTATGTTGGTACCAGGAAACACGCAACTGAGGAAGATGCATGCCAGTAGCAGAAGAAACGTAAATGATGAAGATGAATGCCAGTAGCAGGAGACGAGAAAATGAGGAAGATGCATGCTAGTAGCAGGAGAAAGGCAAATGAGGAAGATGCATGCCATTTGCAGGAGCCATGCAAATGAGGAAGATGCATGCCATTTGCAGGAGACACGCAAAAGAGGAAGATGCATGAGATTTGCAGGAGCCACGCAAATGAGGAAGAGGCATACCATTTGCAGGAGACAAGCAAGTGAGGAAGATGCATGCTAGTAGCAGGAGACAGGCAAATGAGGAAGATGCATGCCATTTGCAGGAGCCACACAAATGAAGATGAGGCATGCCAGTAGAAGGAGATACGCAAATGAGCAAGAGGCAAGCCAGTAGCAGGTGACACGCAAATCAGGAAGAGGCATGCCATTTGCAGGAGCCATGCAAATGAGGAAGATGCATGCCAGTAGCAAGAGACAGGCAAATGAGGAAGATGCATGCCATTTGCAGGAGCCACGCAAATGAGGAAGATGCATGCCATTTGCAGGTGACACGCAAATGAGGAAGATGCATGCGATTTGCAGGAGCCACGCAAATGAGGAAGAGGCATGCCATTTGCAGGAGACAAGCAAGTGAGGAAGATGCATGAGAGTAGCAGGAGACACGCAAATGAGGAAGATGCAAGCCAGTAGCAGGAGACACGCAAATGAGGAAGATGCTCGACAGTAGCTGGGGCAGACAAATGAGGAAGATGTATGCCGGTACCAGGAGACACGCAAATTAGGAAGAGGCATGCCATTTGCAGGAGACACACAAATGAGGAAGATGCATGCCAGTAGCAGGAGACTCGCAAATGAGGAAGAGGCATGCCATTTGCAGGAACCACGCAAATGAGATGAGGCATGCCATTTGCAGGAGACACACAAATGAGGAAGAGGCATGCGATTTGCAGGAGCCACGCAAATGACGAAGAGGCAGGACAGTAGCAGGAGACACGCAAATGAGGAAGAGACATGACAGTAGCAGGTGACTTGCAAATGAGGAAGATGCATGCCATTTGCAGGAGCCACGCAAATGAGGAAGAGACATGCCAGTAGAAGGAGACATGCAAATGAGGAAGATGCATGCCAGTAGCAGGAGACACGCAAATGAGGAAGATGCTCGACAGTAGCTGGGGCAGGCAAATGAGGAAGATGTATGCCGGTACCAGGAGACACGCAAATGAGGAAGATGCATGCCAGTAGCAGAAGACACGTAAATGATGAAGGTGAATGACAGTAGCAGGAGACACGCATATGAGGAACGTGCATGCCAGTAGCAGGAGTCACGCAAATGAGCAAGAGGCATGCCAGTAGCAGGTGACACGCAAATCAGGAAGAGTCATGCCAGTAGCAGGAGACACGTAAATGAGTAAGTTGCATGCCAGTAGGAGGAGACTGGCAAATGAGGAAGATGCATGCCATTTGCAGCAGACACGCAAATTAGGAAGATGCATGCCAGTAGCAGGAGACACGCAAATGAGGAAGAGACATGCCAGTAGAAGGAGACATGCAAATGAGGAAGATGCATGCCAGTAGCAGGAGACATGCAAATGAGGAAGATGCTCGACAGTAGCTGGGGCAGGCAAATGAGGAAGATGTATGCCGGTACCAGGAGACACGCAAATCAGGAAGAGTCATGCCAGTAGCAGGAGACACGTAAATGAGTAAGTTGCATGCCAGTAGGAGGAGACTGGCAAATGAGGAAGATGCATGCCATTTGCAGGAGACACGCAAATGAGGAAGATGCATGCCAGTAGCAGGAGACACTAAATGAGGAAGATGCAAGCCAGTAGCAGGAGACACGCAAATGAGGAAGATGCTCGACAGTAGCTGGGGCAGGCAAATGAGGAAGATGTATGCCGGTACCAGGAGACACGCAAATCAGGAAGAGTCATGCCAGTAGCAGGAGACACGAAAATGAGTAAGTTGCATGCCAGTAGGAGGAGTCTGGCAAATGAGGAAGATGCATGCCAATAGCAGGAGAGAACCAAATGAAAAAGATGCATGACAGTCGCAGGAGACACGCAAATTAGGAAGAGGCATGCCATTTGCAGGTGACACGCAAAGGAGAAAGAGGCATGCAAGTAGCAGGATACAAGCAAATGAGGAAGATGCATGCCATTAGCAGGAGACACGCAAGTGAGGAAGATGCATGCCAGTAGCAGGAGACTCGCAAATGAGGAAGATGCATGCCAGCAGCAGAAGACACGCAAATGATGAAGATGCATGCAAGTAGAAGGAGACAAGCAAATGAGGAAGATGTATGCCATTAGCAGGAGACACGCAAGTGAGGAAGATGCATGCCAGTAGCAGGAGACACGCAAATGAGGAAGATGGATGCCAGTTGCAGGAGACACGCAAATGAGGAAGATGCATGCCATTTGCAGGAGACACGCAATTGAGGAAAATGAATGCCAGTAGCAGGAAACACGCAAATGAGGAAGATGCACGCCAGTAGCAGGAGACATGCAAATGAGGAAGCTGCATGCCATATGCAGGAGCCACGCAAATGAGGAAGAGGCATGCCATTTCCAGGAGATATGCAAATGAGTAAGATGCATGCCATTTGCAGTAGACAGGCATATGAGGAAGATGCATGCCAGTAGCAGGTGACTCGCAAATGAGGAAGATGCATGCTATTTGCATGAGCCACGCAAATGAGGAAGATGCTCGACAGTAGCTGGGGCAGGCAAATGAGGAATATGTATGTTGGTACCAGGAAACACGCAAATGAGGAAGATGCATGCCAGTAGCAGAAGAAAAGTAAATGATGAAGATGAATGCCAGTAGCAGGAGACAAGAAAATGAGGAAGATGCATGCTAGTAGCAGGAGAAAGGCAAATGAGGAAGATGCATGCCATTTGCAGGAGACACGCAAAAGAGGAAGATGCATGAGATTTGCAGGAGCCACGCAAATGAGGAAGAGGCATACCATTTGAAGGAGACAAGCAAGTGAGGAAGTTGCATGCTAGTAGCAGGAGACAGGCAAATGAGGAAGATGCATGCCATTTGCAGGAGACACGCAAAAGAGGAAGATGCATGAAATTTGCAGGAGCCACGCAAATGAGGAAGAGGCATACCATTTGCAGGAGCCACACAAATGAAGATGATGCATGCCAGTAGAAGGAGATACGCAAATGAGCAAGAGGCAAGCCAGTAGCAGGTGACACGCAAATCAGGAAGAGGCATGCCATTTGCAGGAGCCATGCAAATGAGGAAGATGCATGCCAGTAGCAGGAGACAGGCAAATGAGGAAGATGCATGCCATTTGCAGGAGCCACGCAAATGAGGGAGATGCATGCCATTTGCAGGAGACACGCAAATGAGGAAGAGGCATGCCATTTGCAGGAGACAAGCAAGTGAGGAAGATGCATGCGAGTAGCAGGAGACAGGCAAATGAGGAAGATGCATTCCAGTAGCAGGAGACACGCAAATCAGGAAGAGTCATGCCAGTAGAAGGAGTCACGAAAATGAGTAAGTTGCATGCCAGTAGGAGGAGACTGGCAAATGAGGAAGATGCATGCCATTTGCAGGAGACACGCAAATAAGATAGATGCATGCCATTACCAGGAGAGGCACAAATGAGGAAGATGCATGCCATTTGCAGGAGACACGCAGATGAGGAAGATGCATGCCATTTGCAGGAGAAAGTGAAATGAGGAAGATGCATGCAACTGGCAGGAGACATGCAAATGAAGAAGATGCATGCAATTTGCAGGAGCCATGCAAATGAGGAAGAGACATTCCAGTAGCAGGAGACACGCAAATGAGGAAGATGCATGCCAGTAGCAGGAGACTGGCAAATGAGGAAGATGCATGCCAATAGCAGGAGAGAATCAAATGATAAAGATGCATGACAGTCGCAGGTGACACGCAAATGAGGAAGATGCTCGACAGTAGCTGGGGCAGGCAAATGAGGAAGATGTATGGCGGTACAAGGAGACACGCAAATTAGGAAGAGGCATGCCATTTGCAGGAGACACGCAAAGGAGAAAGAGGCATGCAAGTAGCAGGATACAAGCAAATGAGGAAGATGCATGCCATTAGCAGGAGACACGCAAGTGAGGAAGATGCATGCCAGTAGCAGGAGACTCGCAAATGAGGAAGATGCATGCCAGCAGCAGAAGACATGCAAATGATGAAGATGCATGCAAGTAGAAGGAGACAAGCAAATGAGGAAGATGTATGCCATTAGAAGGAGACACGCAAGTGAGGAAGATGCATGCCAGTAGCAGGAGACACGCAAATGAGGAAGATGGATGCCAGTTGCAGGAGACACGCAAATGAGGAAGATGCATGCCATTTGCAGGAGACACGCAATTGAGGAAAATGAATGCCAGTAGCAGGAAACACGCAAATGAGGAAGATGCACGCCAGTAGCAGGAGACATGCAAATGAGGAAGCTGCATGCCATATGCAGGAGCCACGCAAATGAGGAAGAGGCATGCCATTTCCAGGAGATACGCAAATGAGTAAGATGCATGCCATTTGCAGTAGACAGGCATATGAGGAAGATGCATGCCAGTAGCAGGTGACTCGCAAATGAGGAAGATGCATGCTATTTGCATGAGCCACGCAAATGAGGAAGAGACATGCCAGTAGCAGGAGACATGCAAATGAGGAAGATGCATGCCAATAGCTGAAGACACGCAAATAAGGAAGATGCTCGACAGTAGCTGGGACAGGCAAATGAGGAATATGTATGTTGGTACCAGGAAACACGCAACTGAGGAAGATGCATGCCAGTAGCAGAAGAAACGTAAATGATGAAGATGAATGCCAGTAGCAGGAGACGAGAAAATGAGGAAGATGCATGCTAGTAGCAGGAGAAAGGCAAATGAGGAAGATGCATGCCATTTGCAGGAGCCATGCAAATGAGGAAGATGCATGCCATTTGCAGGAGACACGCAAAAGAGGAAGATGCATGAGATTTGCAGGAGCCACGCAAATGAGGAAGAGGCATACCATTTGCAGGAGACAAGCAAGTGAGGAAGATGCATGCTAGTAGCAGGAGACAGGCAAATGAGGAAGATGCATGCCATTTGCAGGAGCCACACAAATGAAGATGAGGCATGCCAGTAGAAGGAGATACGCAAATGAGCAAGAGGCAAGCCAGTAGCAGGTGACACGCAAATCAGGAAGAGGCATGCCATTTGCAGGAGCCATGCAAATGAGGAAGATGCATGCCAGTAGCAAGAGACAGGCAAATGAGGAAGATGCATGCCATTTGCAGGAGCCACGCAAATGAGGAAGATGCATGCCATTTGCAGGTGACACGCAAATGAGGAAGATGCATGCGATTTGCAGGAGCCACGCAAATGAGGAAGAGGCATGCCATTTGCAGGAGACAAGCAAGTGAGGAAGATGCATGAGAGTAGCAGGAGACACGCAAATGAGGAAGATGCAAGCCAGTAGCAGGAGACACGCAAATGAGGAAGATGCTCGACAGTAGCTGGGGCAGACAAATGAGGAAGATGTATGCCGGTACCAGGAGACACGCAAATTAGGAAGAGGCATGCCATTTGCAGGAGACACACAAATGAGGAAGATGCATGCCAGTAGCAGGAGACTCGCAAATGAGGAAGAGGCATGCCATTTGCAGGAACCACGCAAATGAGATGAGGCATGCCATTTGCAGGAGACACACAAATGAGGAAGAGGCATGCGATTTGCAGGAGCCACGCAAATGACGAAGAGGCAGGACAGTAGCAGGAGACACGCAAATGAGGAAGAGACATGACAGTAGCAGGTGACTTGCAAATGAGGAAGATGCATGCCATTTGCAGGAGCCACGCAAATGAGGAAGAGACATGCCAGTAGAAGGAGACATGCAAATGAGGAAGATGCATGCCAGTAGCAGGAGACACGCAAATGAGGAAGATGCTCGACAGTAGCTGGGGCAGGCAAATGAGGAAGATGTATGCCGGTACCAGGAGACACGCAAATGAGGAAGATGCATGCCAGTAGCAGAAGACACGTAAATGATGAAGGTGAATGACAGTAGCAGGAGACACGCATATGAGGAACGTGCATGCCAGTAGCAGGAGTCACGCAAATGAGCAAGAGGCATGCCAGTAGCAGGTGACACGCAAATCAGGAAGAGTCATGCCAGTAGCAGGAGACACGTAAATGAGTAAGTTGCATGCCAGTAGGAGGAGACTGGCAAATGAGGAAGATGCATGCCATTTGCAGCAGACACGCAAATTAGGAAGATGCATGCCAGTAGCAGGAGACACGCAAATGAGGAAGAGACATGCCAGTAGAAGGAGACATGCAAATGAGGAAGATGCATGCCAGTAGCAGGAGACATGCAAATGAGGAAGATGCTCGACAGTAGCTGGGGCAGGCAAATGAGGAAGATGTATGCCGGTACCAGGAGACACGCAAATCAGGAAGAGTCATGCCAGTAGCAGGAGACACGTAAATGAGTAAGTTGCATGCCAGTAGGAGGAGACTGGCAAATGAGGAAGATGCATGCCATTTGCAGGAGACACGCAAATGAGGAAGATGCATGCCAGTAGCAGGAGACACTAAATGAGGAAGATGCAAGCCAGTAGCAGGAGACACGCAAATGAGGAAGATGCTCGACAGTAGCTGGGGCAGGCAAATGAGGAAGATGTATGCCGGTACCAGGAGACACGCAAATCAGGAAGAGTCATGCCAGTAGCAGGAGACACGAAAATGAGTAAGTTGCATGCCAGTAGGAGGAGTCTGGCAAATGAGGAAGATGCATGCCAATAGCAGGAGAGAACCAAATGAAAAAGATGCATGACAGTCGCAGGAGACACGCAAATTAGGAAGAGGCATGCCATTTGCAGGTGACACGCAAAGGAGAAAGAGGCATGCAAGTAGCAGGATACAAGCAAATGAGGAAGATGCATGCCATTAGCAGGAGACACGCAAGTGAGGAAGATGCATGCCAGTAGCAGGAGACTCGCAAATGAGGAAGATGCATGCCAGCAGCAGAAGACACGCAAATGATGAAGATGCATGCAAGTAGAAGGAGACAAGCAAATGAGGAAGATGTATGCCATTAGCAGGAGACACGCAAGTGAGGAAGATGCATGCCAGTAGCAGGAGACACGCAAATGAGGAAGATGGATGCCAGTTGCAGGAGACACGCAAATGAGGAAGATGCATGCCATTTGCAGGAGACACGCAATTGAGGAAAATGAATGCCAGTAGCAGGAAACACGCAAATGAGGAAGATGCACGCCAGTAGCAGGAGACATGCAAATGAGGAAGCTGCATGCCATATGCAGGAGCCACGCAAATGAGGAAGAGGCATGCCATTTCCAGGAGATATGCAAATGAGTAAGATGCATGCCATTTGCAGTAGACAGGCATATGAGGAAGATGCATGCCAGTAGCAGGTGACTCGCAAATGAGGAAGATGCATGCTATTTGCATGAGCCACGCAAATGAGGAAGATGCTCGACAGTAGCTGGGGCAGGCAAATGAGGAATATGTATGTTGGTACCAGGAAACACGCAAATGAGGAAGATGCATGCCAGTAGCAGAAGAAAAGTAAATGATGAAGATGAATGCCAGTAGCAGGAGACAAGAAAATGAGGAAGATGCATGCTAGTAGCAGGAGAAAGGCAAATGAGGAAGATGCATGCCATTTGCAGGAGACACGCAAAAGAGGAAGATGCATGAGATTTGCAGGAGCCACGCAAATGAGGAAGAGGCATACCATTTGAAGGAGACAAGCAAGTGAGGAAGTTGCATGCTAGTAGCAGGAGACAGGCAAATGAGGAAGATGCATGCCATTTGCAGGAGCCACACAAATGAAGATGATGCATGCCAGTAGAAGGAGATACGCAAATGAGCAAGAGGCAAGCCAGTAGCAGGTGACACGCAAATCAGGAAGAGGCATGCCATTTGCAGGAGCCATGCAAATGAGGAAGATGCATGCCAGTAGCAGGAGACAGGCAAATGAGGAAGATGCATGCCATTTGCAGGAGCCACGCAAATGAGGAAGATGCATGCCATTTGCAGGAGACACGCAAATGAGGAAGATGCATGCGATTTGCACGAGCCACGCAAATGAGGAAGAGGCATGCCATTTGCAGGAGACAAGCAAGTGAGGAAGATGCATGAGAGTAGCAGGAGACAGGCAAATGAGGAAGATGCATTCCAGTAGCAGGAGACACGCAAATCAGGAAGAGTCATGCCAGTAGCAGGAGACACAAAAATGAGTAAGTTGCATGCCAGTAGGAGGAGACTGGCAAATGAGGAAGATGCATGCCAATAGCAGGAGAGAACCAAATGAAAAAGATGCATGACAGTCGCAGGAGAAACGCAAATGAGGAAGATGCATGCCATTTGCAGGAGACACGCAATTGAAGAAAATGCATGCCATTTGCAGGTGACAGGCAAATGATGAAGATGTATACCAGTAGCAGGAAAAACGTAAATGTGGAAGATGCATTCCATTTGCAGTAGCCATGCAAATGAGGAAGAGGTATGCCATTTGCAGGAGACATGCAAATGAGGAAGATGCATGCCATTTGCAGGAGCCACGCAAATTAGGAAGAGGCATGCCATTTGCTGGAGGCACGCAAATGAGAAAGATGCATGCCATTTGCAGGAGACACGCAAAGGAGAAAGAGGCATGCCATTTGCAGGAGACACGCAAATAAGATAGATGCATGCCATTAGCAGGAGAGGCGCAAATGAGGAAGATGCATGCCATTTGCAGGAGAAAGTCAAATGAGGAAGATGCATGCAACTGGCAGGAGACATGCAAATGAAGAAGATGCATGCAATTTGCAGGAGCCACGCAAATGAGGAAGAGACATTCCAGTAGCAGGAGACACGCAAATGAGGAAGATGCATGCCAGTAGCAGGAGACACGCAAATGAGGAAGATGCTCGACAGTAGCTGGGGAAGGCAAATGAGGAAGATGTATTCCAGTACCAGGAGACACGCAAATTAGGAAGAGGCATGCCTTTTGCAGGAGCCACGCAAATGAGAAAGATGCATGCCATTTGCAGGAGACACGCAAAGGAGAAAGAGGAATGCCATTTGCAAGAGACACTCAAATGAGGAAGATGCATGCCATTTGCAGGAGACAGGCAAATGAAGAAGATGCATGCCAGTCGCAGGAGACACGCAAATGAGGAAGATGCTCGACAGTAGCTGGGGCAGGCAAATGAGGAAGATGTATGCCGGTACCAGGAGACACGCAAATTAGGAAGAGGCATGCCATTTGCAGGAGCCACGCAAATGAGAAAGATGCATGCCATTTGCAGGAGACACGCAAAGGAGAAAGAGGAATGCCATTTGCAAGAGACACTCAAATGAGGAAGATGCATGCCATTTGCTGTAGACAGGCAAATGAGGAAGATGCATGCCAGTAGCAGGTGACTCGCAAATGAGGAAGATGCATGCCATTTGCAGGAGCCACGCAAATGAGGAAGAGACATGCCAGTAGCAGGAGACATGCAAATGAGGAAGATGCATGCCAGTAGCAGGAGACACGCAAATGAGGAAGATGCTCGACAGTAGCTGGGGCAGGCAAATGAGGAATATGTATGCCGGTACCAGGAAACACGCAAATGAGGAAGATGCATGCCATTTGCAGGTGACAGGCAAATGATGAAGATGTATACCAGTAGCAGGAAAAACGTAAATGTGGAAGATGCATTCCATTTGCAGTAGCCACGCAAATGAGGAAGAGGTATGCCATTTGCAGGAGACATGCAAATGAGGAAGATGCATGCCATTTGCAGGAGCCACGCAAATTAGGAAGAGGCATGCCATTTGCTGGAGCCACGCAAATGAGAAAGATGCATGCCATTTGCAGGAGACACGCAAAGGAGAAAGAGGCATGCCATTTGCAGGAGACACGCAAATGAGATAGATGCATGCCATTAGCAGGAGAGGCGCAAATGAGGAAGATGCATGCCATTTGCAGGAGACACGCAAATGAGGAAGATGCATGCCATTTGCAGGAGAAAGTCAAATGAGGAAGATGCATGCAACTGGAAGGAGACATGCAAATGAAGAAGATGCATGCCATTTGCAGGAGTCACGCAAATGAGGAAGAGATATTCCAGTAGCAGGAGACACGCAAATGAGGAAGATGCATGCCAGTAGCAGCACACACGCAAATGAGGAAGATGCTCGACAGTAGCTGGGGCAGGCAAATGAGGAAGATGTATGCCCGTACCAGGAGACACGCATATTAGGAAGAGGCATGCCATTTGCAGGAGCCACGCAAATGAGAAAGATGCATGCCATTTGCAGGAGACACGCAAAGGAGAAACAGGAATGCCATTTGCAAGAGACACTCAAATGAGGAAGATGCATGCCATTTGCAGGAGACACGCAAATGAGGAAGATGCATGCCATTTGCAGTAGACAGGCAAATGAGGAAGATGCATGCCAGTAGCAGGTGACTCGCAAATGAGGAAGATGCATGCCATTTGCAGGAGCCACGCAAATGAGGAAGATGCTCGACAGTAGCTGGGGCAGGCAAATGAGGAATATGTATGCCGGTACCAGGAAACACGCAAATGAGGAAGATGCATGCCAGTAGCAGAAGAAACGTAAATGATGAAGATGAATGCCAGTAGCAGGAGACAAGAAAATGAGGAAGATACATGTTAGTAGCAGGAGTCACGCAAATGTGGAAGATACATGCCATTTGCAGGAGCCACACAAATGAAGATGATGCATGCCAGTAGCAGGAGACACGCAAATGAGGAAGATGCTCGACAGTAGCTGGGGCAGGCAAATGAGGAAGATGTATGCCGGTACAAGGAGACACGCAAATTAGGAAGAAGCATGCCATTTGCAGGAGACACGCAAAGGAGAAAGAGGCATGCAAGTAACAGGAGACAAGCAAATGAGGAAGATGCATGCCATTAGCAGGAGACACGCAAGTGAGGAAGATGCATGCCAGTAGCAGGAGACTCGCAAATGAGGAAGATGCATGCCAGCAGCAGAAGACACGCAAATGATGAAGATGCATGCAAGTAGAAGGAGACAAGCAAATGAGGAAGATGCATGCCATTAGCAGGAGACACGCAAGTGAGGAAGATGCATGCCAGTAGCAGGAGACACGCAAATGAGGAAGATGGATGCCATTTGCAGGAGACACGCAATTGAGGAAAATGAATGCCAGTAGCAGGAAACACGCAAATGAGGAAGATGCACGCCAGTAGCAGGAGACATGCAAATGAGGAAGCTGCATGCCATATGCAGTAGACAGGCATATGAGGAAGATGCATGCCAGTAGCAGGTGACTCGCAAATGAGGAAGATGCATGCCATTTGCAGGAGCCACGCAAATGAGGAAGAGACATGCCAGTAGCAGGAGACATGCAAATGAGGAAGATGCATGCCAATAGCAGAAGACACGCAAATGAGGAAGATGCATGCCATTAGCAGGAGACACGCAAGTGAGGAAGATGCATGCCAGTAGCAGGAGACACGCAAATGAGGAAGATGGATGCCATTTGCAGGAGACACGCAATTGAGGAAAATGAATGCCAGTAGCAGGAAACACGCAAATGAGGAAGATGCACGCCAGTAGCAGGAGACATGCAAATGAGGAAGCTGCATGCCATATGCAGGAGCCACGCAAATGAGGAAGAGGCATGCCTTTTCCAGGAGATACGCAAATGAGTAAGATGCATGCCATTTGCAGTAGACAGGCATATGAGGAAGATGCATGCCAGTAGCAGGTGACTCGCAAATGAGGAAGATGCATGCCAATAGCAGAAGACACGCAAATGAGGAAGATGCTCGACTGTAGCTGGGGCAGGCAAATGAGGAATATGTATGTTGGTACCAGGAAACACGCAAATGAGGAAGATGAATGCCAGTAGCAGAAGACACGTAAATGATGAAGATGAATGCCAGTAGGAGGAGACACGAAAATGAGGAAGATGCATGCTAGTAGCAGGAGAAAGGCAAATGAGGAAGATGCATGCCATTTGCAGGAGCCATGCAAATGAGGAAGATGCATGCCATTTGCAGGAGACACGCAAAAGAGGAAGATGCATGAGATTTGCAGGAGCCACGCAAATGAGGAAGAGCCATACCATTTGCAGGAGACAAGCAATTGAGGAAAATGAATGCCAGTAGCAGAAAACACGCAAATGAGGAAGATGCACACCAGTAGCAGGAGACATGCAAATGAGGAAGCTGCATGCCATATGCAGGAGCCACGCAAATGAGGAAGAAGCCTGCCATTTCCAGGAGATACGCAAATGAGTAAGATGCATGCCATTTGCAGTAGACAGGCATATGAGGAAGATGCATGCCAGTAGCAGGTGACTCGCAAATGAGGAAGATGCATGCCATTTGCAGGAGCCACGCAAATGAGGAAGAGACATGCCAGTAGCAGGAGACATGCAAATGAGGAAGATGCATGCCAATAGCAGAAGACACGCAAATGAGGAAGATGCTCGACATAGCTGGGGCAGGCAAATGAGGAATATGTATGTTGGTACCAGGAAACACGCAAATGAGGAAGATGCATGCCAGTAGCAGAAGACACGTAAATGATGAAGATGAATGCCAGTAGCAGTAGACAAGAAAATGATGAAGATGCTTGCTAGTAGCAGGAGAAAGGCAAATGAGGAAGATGCATGCCATTTGCAGGAGCCATGCAAATGAGGAAGATGCATGCCATTTGCAGGAGACACGCGAAAGAGGAAGATGCATGAAATTTGCAGGAGCCACGCAAATGAGGAAGAGGCATACCATTTGCAGGAGCCACACAAATGAAGATGATGCATGCCAGTAGAAGGAGATACGCAATTAGCAAGAGGCAAGCCAGTAGCAGGTGACACGCAAATCAGGAAGAGGCATGCCATTTGCAGGAGCCATGCAAATGAGGAAGATGCATGCCAGTAGCAGGAGACAGGCAAATGAGGAAGATGCATGCCATTTGCAGGAGCCACGCAAATGAGGGAGATGCATGCCATTTGCAGGAGACACGCAAATGAGGAAGAGGCATGCCATTTGCAGGAGACAAGCAAGTGAGGAAGATGCATGCGAGTAGCAGGAGACAGGCAAATGAGGAAGATGCATTCCAGTAGCAGGAGACACGCAAATCAGGAAGAGTCATGCCAGTAGAAGGAGTCACGAAAATGAGTAAGTTGCATGCCAGTAGGAGGAGACTGGCAAATGAGGAAGATGCATGCCATTTGCAGGAGACACGCAAATAAGATAGATGCATGCCATTACCAGGAGAGGCACAAATGAGGAAGATGCATGCCATTTGCAGGAGACACGCAAATGAGGAAGATGCATGCCATTTGCAGGAGAAAGTGAAATGAGGAAGATGCATGCAACTGGCAGGAGACATGCAAATGAAGAAGATGCATGCAATTTGCAGGAGCCATGCAAATGAGGAAGAGACATTCCAGTAGCAGGAGACACGCAAATGAGGAAGATGCATGCCAGTAGCAGGAGACACGCAAATGAGGAAGATGCTTGACAGTAGCTGGGGCAGGCAAATGAGGAAGATGTATGCCGGTACCAGGAGACACGCAAATCAGGAAGAGTCATGCCAGTAGCAGGAGACACGAAAATGAGTAAGTTTCATGCCAGTAGGAGGAGACTGGCAAATGAGGAAGATGCATGCCAATAGCAGGAGAGAATCAAATGATAAAGATGCATGACAGTCGCAGGTGACACGCAAATGAGGAAGATGCTCGACAGTAGCTGGGGCAGGCAAATGAGGAAGATGTATGCCGGTACAAGGAGACACGCAAATTAGGAAGAGGCATGCCATTTGCAGGAGACACGCAAAGGAGAAAGAGGCATGCAAGTAGCAGGATACAAGCAAATGAGGAAGATGCATGCCATTAGCAGGAGACATGCAAGTGAGGAAGATGCATGCCAGTAGCAGGAGACTCGCAAATGAGGAAGATGCATGCCAGCAGTAGAAGACATGCAAATGATGAAGATGCATGCAAGTAGAAGGAGACAAGCAAATGAGGAAGATGTATGCCATTAGCAGGAGACACGCAAGTGAGGAAGATGCATGCCAGTAGCAGGAGACACGCAAATGAGGAAGATGGATGCCAGTTGCAGGAGACACGCAAATGAGGAAGATGCATGCCATTTGCAGGAGACACGCAATTGAGGAAAATGAATGCCAGTAGCAGGAAACACGCAAATGAGGAAGATGCACGCCAGTAGCAGGAGACATGCAAATGAGGAAGCTGCATGCCATATGCAGGAGCCACGCAAATGAGGAAGAGGCATGCCATTTCCAGGAGATACGCAAATGAGTAAGATGCATGCCATTTGCAGTAGACAGGCATATGAGGAAGATGCATGCCAGTAGCAGGTGACTCGCAAATGAGGAAGATGCATGCTATTTGCATGAGCCACGCAAATGAGGAAGAGACATGCCAGTAGCAGGAGACATGCAAATGAGGAAGATGCATGCCAATAGCTGAAGACACGCAAATAAGGAAGATGCTCGACAGTAGCTGGGGCAGGCAAATGAGGAATATGTATGTTGGTACCAGGAAACACGCAACTGAGGAAGATGCATGCCAGTAGCAGAAGAAACGTAAATGATGAAGATGAATGCCAGTAGCAGGAGACGAGAAAATGAGGAAGATGCATGCTAGTAGCAGGAGAAAGGCAAATGAGGAAGATGCATGCCATTTGCAGGAGCCATGCAAATGAGGAAGATGCATGCCATTTGCAGGAGACACGCAAAAGAGGAAGATGCATGAGATTTGCAGGAGCCACGCAAATGAGGAAGAGGCATACCATTTGCAGGAGACAAGCAAGTGAGGAAGATGCATGCTAGTAGCAGGAGACAGGCAAATGAGGAAGATGCATGCCATTTGCAGGAGCCACACAAATGAAGATGAGGCATGCCAGTAGAAGGAGATACGCAAATGAGCAAGAGGCAAGCCAGTAGCAGGTGACACGCAAATCAGGAAGAGGCATGCCATTTGCAGGAGCCATGCAAATGAGGAAGATGCATGCCAGTAGCAAGAGACAGGCAAATGAGGAAGATGCATGCCATTTGCAGGAGCCACGCAAATGAGGAAGATGCATGCCATTTGCAGGTGACACGTAAATGAGGAAGATGCATGCGATTTGCAGGAGCCACGCAAATGAGGAAGAGGCATGCCATTTGCAGGAGACAAGCAAGTGAGGAAGATGCATGAGAGTAGCAGGAGCCAGGCAAATGAGGAAGATGCATTCCAGTAGCAGGAGACACGCAAATGATGAAGATGCTTGACAGTAGCTGGGGCAGGCAAATGAGGAAGATGTATGCCGGTACCAGGAGACACGCAAAGGAGGAAGATGCATGCCATTTACAGGAACCACGCAAATGAGATGAGGCATGCCATTTGCAGGAGACACACAAATGAGGAAGAGGCATGCGATTTGCAGGACCACGCAAATGAGGAAGAGGCAGGACAGTAGCAGGAGACACGCAAATGAGGAAGAGACATGCCAGTAGCAGGTGACTTGCAAATGAGGAGGATGCATGCCATTTGCAGGAGCCACGCAAATGAGGAAGAGACATGCCAGTAGAAGGAGACATGCAAATGAGGAAGATGCATGCCAGTAGCAGGAGACATGCAAATGAGGAAGATGCTCGACAGTAGCTGGGGCAGGCAAATGAGGAAGATGTATTCCGGTACCAGGAGACACGCAAATGAGGAAGATGCATGCCAGTAGCAGAAGACACGTAAATGATAAAGATGAATGACAGTAGCAGGAGACACGCATATGAGGAACGTGCATGCCAGTAGCAGGAGTCACGCAAATGAGCAAGAGGCATGCCAGTAGCAAGTGACACGCAAATCAGGAAGAGTCATGCCAGTAGCAGGAGACACGTAAATGAGTAAGTTGCATGCCAGTAGGAGGAGACTGGCAAATGAGGAAGATGCATGCCTTTTGCAGGAGCCACGGAAATGAGAAAGATGCATGCCATTTGTAGGAGACATGCAAATGAGGAAGATGCATTCCAGTAGCAGGAGACACGCAAATCAGGAAGAGTCATGCCAGTAGCAGGAGACACGTAAATGAGTAAGTTGCATGCCAGTAGGAGGAGACAGGCAAATGAGGAAGATGCATGCCATTTGCAGCAGACACGCAAATTAGGAAGATGCATGCCAGTAGCAGGAGACACGCAAATGAGGAAGAGACATGCCAGTAGAAGGAGACATGCAAATGAGGAAGATGCATGCCAGTAGCAGGAGACATGCAAATGAGGAAGATGCTCGACAGTAGCTGGGGCAGGCAAATGAGGAAGATGTATGCCGGTACCAGGAGACACGCAAATCAGGAAGAGTCATGCCAGTAGCAGGAGACACGTAAATGAGTAAGTTGCATGCCAGTAGGAGGAGACTGGCAAATGAGGAAGATGCATGCCATTTGCAGGAGACACGCAAATGAGGAAGATGCATGCCAGTAGCAGGAGACACTAAATGAGGAAGATGCAAGCCAGTAGCAGGAGACACGCAAATGAGGAAGATGCATGCCATTTGCAGGTGACACGTAAATGAGGAAGATGCATGCGATTTGCAGGAGCCACGCAAATGAGGAAGAGGCATGCCATTTGCAGGAGACAAGCAAGTGAGGAAGATGCATGAGAGTAGCAGGAGCCAGGCAAATGAGGAAGATGCATTCCAGTAGCAGGAGACACGCAAATGATGAAGATGCTTGACAGTAGCTGGGGCAGGCAAATGAGGAAGATGTATGCCGGTACCAGGAGACACGCAAAGGAGGAAGATGCATGCCATTTACAGGAACCACGCAAATGAGATGAGGCATGCCATTTGCAGGAGACACACAAATGAGGAAGAGGCATGCGATTTGCAGGACCACGCAAATGAGGAAGAGGCAGGACAGTAGCAGGAGACACGCAAATGAGGAAGAGACATGCCAGTAGCAGGTGACTTGCAAATGAGGAGGATGCATGCCATTTGCAGGAGCCACGCAAATGAGGAAGAGACATGCCAGTAGAAGGAGACATGCAAATGAGGAAGATGCATGCCAGTAGCAGGAGACATGCAAATGAGGAAGATGCTCGACAGTAGCTGGGGCAGGCAAATGAGGAAGATGTATTCCGGTACCAGGAGACACGCAAATGAGGAAGATGCATGCCAGTAGCAGAAGACACGTAAATGATAAAGATGAATGACAGTAGCAGGAGACACGCATATGAGGAACGTGCATGCCAGTAGCAGGAGTCACGCAAATGAGCAAGAGGCATGCCAGTAGCAAGTGACACGCAAATCAGGAAGAGTCATGCCAGTAGCAGGAGACACGTAAATGAGTAAGTTGCATGCCAGTAGGAGGAGACTGGCAAATGAGGAAGATGCATGCCTTTTGCAGGAGCCACGGAAATGAGAAAGATGCATGCCATTTGTAGGAGACATGCAAATGAGGAAGATGCATTCCAGTAGCAGGAGACACGCAAATCAGGAAGAGTCATGCCAGTAGCAGGAGACACGTAAATGAGTAAGTTGCATGCCAGTAGGAGGAGACAGGCAAATGAGGAAGATGCATGCCATTTGCAGCAGACACGCAAATTAGGAAGATGCATGCCAGTAGCAGGAGACACGCAAATGAGGAAGAGACATGCCAGTAGAAGGAGACATGCAAATGAGGAAGATGCATGCCAGTAGCAGGAGACATGCAAATGAGGAAGATGCTCGACAGTAGCTGGGGCAGGCAAATGAGGAAGATGTATGCCGGTACCAGGAGACACGCAAATCAGGAAGAGTCATGCCAGTAGCAGGAGACACGTAAATGAGTAAGTTGCATGCCAGTAGGAGGAGACTGGCAAATGAGGAAGATGCATGCCATTTGCAGGAGACACGCAAATGAGGAAGATGCATGCCAGTAGCAGGAGACACTAAATGAGGAAGATGCAAGCCAGTAGCAGGAGACACGCAAATGAGGAAGATGCTCGACAGTAGCTGGGGCAGACAAATGAGGAAGATGTATGCCGGTACCAGGAGACACGCAAATTAGGAAGAGGCATGCCATTTGCAGGAGACACACAAATGAGGAAGAGGCATGCCATTTGCAGGAACCACGCAAATGAGATGAGACATGCCATTTGCAGGAGACACACAAATGAGGAAGAGGCATGCGATTTGCAGGAGCCACGCAAATGACGAAGAGGCAGGACAGTAGCAGGAGACACGCAAATGAGGAAGAGACATGACAGTAGCAGGTGACTTGCAAATGAGGAAGATGCATGCCATTTGCAGGAGCCACGCAAATGAGGAAGAGACATGCCAGTAGAAGGAGACATGCAAATGAGGAAGATGCATGCCAGTAGCAGGAGACACGCAAATGAGGAAGATGCTCGACAGTAGCTGGGGCAGGCAAATGAGGAAGATGTATGCCGGTACCAGGAGACACGCAAATGAGGAAGATGCATGCCAGTAGCAGAAGACACGTAAATGATGAAGGTGAATGACAGTAGCAGGAGACACGCATATGAGGAACGTGCATGCCAGTAGCAGGAGTCACGCAAATGAGCAAGAGGCATGCCAGTAGCAGGTGACACGCAAATCAGGAAGAGTCATGCCAGTAGCAGGAGACACGTAAATGAGTAAGTTGCATGCCAGTAGGAGGAGACTGGCAAATGAGGAAGATGCATGCCATTTGCAGCAGACACGCAAATTAGGAAGATGCATGCCAGTAGCAGGAGACACGCAAATGAGGAAGAGACATGCCAGTAGAAGGAGACATGCAAATGAGGAAGATGCATGCCAGTAGCAGGAGACATGCAAATGAGGAAGATGCTCGACAGTAGCTGGGGCAGGCAAATGAGGAAGATGTATGCCGGTACCAGGAGACACGCAAATCAGGAAGAGTCATGCCAGTAGCAGGAGACACGTAAATGAGTAAGTTGCATGCCAGTAGGAGGAGACTGGCAAATGAGGAAGATGCATGCCATTTGCAGGAGACACGCAAATGAGGAAGATGCATGCCAGTAGCAGGAGACACTAAATGAGGAAGATGCAAGCCAGTAGCAGGAGACACGCAAATGAGGAAGATGCTCGACAGTAGCTGGGGCAGACAAATGAGGAAGATGTATGCCGGTACCAGGAGACACGCAAATTAGGAAGAGGCATGCCATTTGCAGGAGACACACAAATGAGGAAGAGGCATGCCATTTGCAGGAACCACGCAAATGAGATGACGCATGCCATTTGCAGGAGACACACAAATGAGGAAGAGGCATGCGATTTGCAGGAGCCACGCAAATGACGAAGAGGCAGGACAGTAGCAGGAGACACGCAAATGAGGAAGAGACATGACAGTAGCAGGTGACTTGCAAATGAGGAAGATGCATGCCATTTGCAGGAGACACGCAAATGATGAAGATGCATGCCATTTGCAGGAGAAAGTGAAATGAGGAAGATGCATGCAACTGGCAGGAGACATGCAAATGAAGAAGATGCATGCAATTTGCAGGAGCCATGCAAATGAGGAAGAGACATTCCAGTAGCAGGAGACACGCAAATGAGGAAGATGCATGCCAGTAGCAGGAGACACGCAAATGAGGAAGATGCTTGACAGTAGCTGGGGCAGGCAAATGAGGAAGATGTATGCCGGTACCAGGAGACACGCAAATCAGGAAGAGTCATGCCAGTAGCAGGAGACACGAAAATGAGTAAGTTTCATGCCAGTAGGAGGAGACTGGCAAATGAGGAAGATGCATGCCAATAGCAGGAGAGAATCAAATGATAAAGATGCATGACAGTCGCAGGTGACACGCAAATGAGGAAGATGCTCGACAGTAGCTGGGGCAGGCAAATGAGGAAGATGTATGCCGGTACAAGGAGACACGCAAATTAGGAAGAGGCATGCCATTTGCAGGAGACACGCAAAGGAGAAAGAGGCATGCAAGTAGCAGGATACAAGCAAATGAGGAAGATGCATGCCATTAGCAGGAGACATGCAAGTGAGGAAGATGCATGCCAGTAGCAGGAGACTCGCAAATGAGGAAGATGCATGCCAGCAGTAGAAGACATGCAAATGATGAAGATGCATGCAAGTAGAAGGAGACAAGCAAATGAGGAAGATGTATGCCATTAGCAGGAGACACGCAAGTGAGGAAGATGCATGCCAGTAGCAGGAGACACGCAAATGAGGAAGATGGATGCCAGTTGCAGGAGACACGCAAATGAGGAAGATGCATGCCATTTGCAGGAGACACGCAATTGAGGAAAATGAATGCCAGTAGCAGGAAACACGCAAATGAGGAAGATGCACGCCAGTAGCAGGAGACATGCAAATGAGGAAGCTGCATGCCATATGCAGGAGCCACGCAAATGAGGAAGAGGCATGCCATTTCCAGGAGATACGCAAATGAGTAAGATGCATGCCATTTGCAGTAGACAGGCATATGAGGAAGATGCATGCCAGTAGCAGGTGACTCGCAAATGAGGAAGATGCATGCTATTTGCATGAGCCACGCAAATGAGGAAGAGACATGCCAGTAGCAGGAGACATGCAAATGAGGAAGATGCATGCCAATAGCTGAAGACACGCAAATAAGGAAGATGCTCGACAGTAGCTGGGGCAGGCAAATGAGGAATATGTATGTTGGTACCAGGAAACACGCAACTGAGGAAGATGCATGCCAGTAGCAGAAGAAACGTAAATGATGAAGATGAATGCCAGTAGCAGGAGACGAGAAAATGAGGAAGATGCATGCTAGTAGCAGGAGAAAGGCAAATGAGGAAGATGCATGCCATTTGCAGGAGCCATGCAAATGAGGAAGATGCATGCCATTTGCAGGAGACACGCAAAAGAGGAAGATGCATGAGATTTGCAGGAGCCACGCAAATGAGGAAGAGGCATACCATTTGCAGGAGACAAGCAAGTGAGGAAGATGCATGCTAGTAGCAGGAGACAGGCAAATGAGGAAGATGCATGCCATTTGCAGGAGCCACACAAATGAAGATGAGGCATGCCAGTAGAAGGAGATACGCAAATGAGCAAGAGGCAAGCCAGTAGCAGGTGACACGCAAATCAGGAAGAGGCATGCCATTTGCAGGAGCCATGCAAATGAGGAAGATGCATGCCAGTAGCAAGAGACAGGCAAATGAGGAAGATGCATGCCATTTGCAGGAGCCACGCAAATGAGGAAGATGCATGCCATTTGCAGGTGACACGTAAATGAGGAAGATGCATGCGATTTGCAGGAGCCACGCAAATGAGGAAGAGGCATGCCATTTGCAGGAGACAAGCAAGTGAGGAAGATGCATGAGAGTAGCAGGAGCCAGGCAAATGAGGAAGATGCATTCCAGTAGCAGGAGACACGCAAATGATGAAGATGCTTGACAGTAGCTGGGGCAGGCAAATGAGGAAGATGTATGCCGGTACCAGGAGACACGCAAAGGAGGAAGATGCATGCCATTTACAGGAACCACGCAAATGAGATGAGGCATGCCATTTGCAGGAGACACACAAATGAGGAAGAGGCATGCGATTTGCAGGACCACGCAAATGAGGAAGAGGCAGGACAGTAGCAGGAGACACGCAAATGAGGAAGAGACATGCCAGTAGCAGGTGACTTGCAAATGAGGAGGATGCATGCCATTTGCAGGAGCCACGCAAATGAGGAAGAGACATGCCAGTAGAAGGAGACATGCAAATGAGGAAGATGCATGCCAGTAGCAGGAGACATGCAAATGAGGAAGATGCTCGACAGTAGCTGGGGCAGGCAAATGAGGAAGATGTATTCCGGTACCAGGAGACACGCAAATGAGGAAGATGCATGCCAGTAGCAGAAGACACGTAAATGATAAAGATGAATGACAGTAGCAGGAGACACGCATATGAGGAACGTGCATGCCAGTAGCAGGAGTCACGCAAATGAGCAAGAGGCATGCCAGTAGCAAGTGACACGCAAATCAGGAAGAGTCATGCCAGTAGCAGGAGACACGTAAATGAGTAAGTTGCATGCCAGTAGGAGGAGACTGGCAAATGAGGAAGATGCATGCCTTTTGCAGGAGCCACGGAAATGAGAAAGATGCATGCCATTTGTAGGAGACATGCAAATGAGGAAGATGCATTCCAGTAGCAGGAGACACGCAAATCAGGAAGAGTCATGCCAGTAGCAGGAGACACGTAAATGAGTAAGTTGCATGCCAGTAGGAGGAGACAGGCAAATGAGGAAGATGCATGCCATTTGCAGCAGACACGCAAATTAGGAAGATGCATGCCAGTAGCAGGAGACACGCAAATGAGGAAGAGACATGCCAGTAGAAGGAGACATGCAAATGAGGAAGATGCATGCCAGTAGCAGGAGACATGCAAATGAGGAAGATGCTCGACAGTAGCTGGGGCAGGCAAATGAGGAAGATGTATGCCGGTACCAGGAGACACGCAAATCAGGAAGAGTCATGCCAGTAGCAGGAGACACGTAAATGAGTAAGTTGCATGCCAGTAGGAGGAGACTGGCAAATGAGGAAGATGCATGCCATTTGCAGGAGACACGCAAATGAGGAAGATGCATGCCAGTAGCAGGAGACACTAAATGAGGAAGATGCAAGCCAGTAGCAGGAGACACGCAAATGAGGAAGATGCTCGACAGTAGCTGGGGCAGACAAATGAGGAAGATGTATGCCGGTACCAGGAGACACGCAAATTAGGAAGAGGCATGCCATTTGCAGGAGACACACAAATGAGGAAGAGGCATGCCATTTGCAGGAACCACGCAAATGAGATGAGACATGCCATTTGCAGGAGACACACAAATGAGGAAGAGGCATGCGATTTGCAGGAGCCACGCAAATGACGAAGAGGCAGGACAGTAGCAGGAGACACGCAAATGAGGAAGAGACATGACAGTAGCAGGTGACTTGCAAATGAGGAAGATGCATGCCATTTGCAGGAGCCACGCAAATGAGGAAGAGACATGCCAGTAGAAGGAGACATGCAAATGAGGAAGATGCATGCCAGTAGCAGGAGACACGCAAATGAGGAAGATGCTCGACAGTAGCTGGGGCAGGCAAATGAGGAAGATGTATGCCGGTACCAGGAGACACGCAAATGAGGAAGATGCATGCCAGTAGCAGAAGACACGTAAATGATGAAGGTGAATGACAGTAGCAGGAGACACGCATATGAGGAACGTGCATGCCAGTAGCAGGAGTCACGCAAATGAGCAAGAGGCATGCCAGTAGCAGGTGACACGCAAATCAGGAAGAGTCATGCCAGTAGCAGGAGACACGTAAATGAGTAAGTTGCATGCCAGTAGGAGGAGACTGGCAAATGAGGAAGATGCATGCCATTTGCAGCAGACACGCAAATTAGGAAGATGCATGCCAGTAGCAGGAGACACGCAAATGAGGAAGAGACATGCCAGTAGAAGGAGACATGCAAATGAGGAAGATGCATGCCAGTAGCAGGAGACATGCAAATGAGGAAGATGCTCGACAGTAGCTGGGGCAGGCAAATGAGGAAGATGTATGCCGGTACCAGGAGACACGCAAATCAGGAAGAGTCATGCCAGTAGCAGGAGACACGTAAATGAGTAAGTTGCATGCCAGTAGGAGGAGACTGGCAAATGAGGAAGATGCATGCCATTTGCAGGAGACACGCAAATGAGGAAGATGCATGCCAGTAGCAGGAGACACTAAATGAGGAAGATGCAAGCCAGTAGCAGGAGACACGCAAATGAGGAAGATGCTCGACAGTAGCTGGGGCAGACAAATGAGGAAGATGTATGCCGGTACCAGGAGACACGCAAATTAGGAAGAGGCATGCCATTTGCAGGAGACACACAAATGAGGAAGAGGCATGCCATTTGCAGGAACCACGCAAATGAGATGACGCATGCCATTTGCAGGAGACACACAAATGAGGAAGAGGCATGCGATTTGCAGGAGCCACGCAAATGACGAAGAGGCAGGACAGTAGCAGGAGACACGCAAATGAGGAAGAGACATGACAGTAGCAGGTGACTTGCAAATGAGGAAGATGCATGCCATTTGCAGGAGACACGCAAATGAGGAAGATGCATGCCATTTGCAGGAGAAAGTGAAATGAGGAAGATGCATGCAACTGGCAGGAGACATGCAAATGAAGAAGATGCATGCAATTTGCAGGAGCCATGCAAATGAGGAAGAGACATTCCAGTAGCAGGAGACACGCAAATGAGGAAGATGCATGCCAGTAGCAGGAGACACGCAAATGAGGAAGATGCTTGACAGTAGCTGGGGCAGGCAAATGAGGAAGATGTATGCCGGTACCAGGAGACACGCAAATCAGGAAGAGTCATGCCAGTAGCAGGAGACACGAAAATGAGTAAGTTTCATGCCAGTAGGAGGAGACTGGCAAATGAGGAAGATGCATGCCAATAGCAGGAGAGAATCAAATGATAAAGATGCATGACAGTCGCAGGTGACACGCAAATGAGGAAGATGCTCGACAGTAGCTGGGGCAGGCAAATGAGGAAGATGTATGCCGGTACAAGGAGACACGCAAATTAGGAAGAGGCATGCCATTTGCAGGAGACACGCAAAGGAGAAAGAGGCATGCAAGTAGCAGGATACAAGCAAATGAGGAAGATGCATGCCATTAGCAGGAGACATGCAAGTGAGGAAGATGCATGCCAGTAGCAGGAGACTCGCAAATGAGGAAGATGCATGCCAGCAGTAGAAGACATGCAAATGATGAAGATGCATGCAAGTAGAAGGAGACAAGCAAATGAGGAAGATGTATGCCATTAGCAGGAGACACGCAAGTGAGGAAGATGCATGCCAGTAGCAGGAGACACGCAAATGAGGAAGATGGATGCCAGTTGCAGGAGACACGCAAATGAGGAAGATGCATGCCATTTGCAGGAGACACGCAATTGAGGAAAATGAATGCCAGTAGCAGGAAACACGCAAATGAGGAAGATGCACGCCAGTAGCAGGAGACATGCAAATGAGGAAGCTGCATGCCATATGCAGGAGCCACGCAAATGAGGAAGAGGCATGCCATTTCCAGGAGATACGCAAATGAGTAAGATGCATGCCATTTGCAGTAGACAGGCATATGAGGAAGATGCATGCCAGTAGCAGGTGACTCGCAAATGAGGAAGATGCATGCTATTTGCATGAGCCACGCAAATGAGGAAGAGACATGCCAGTAGCAGGAGACATGCAAATGAGGAAGATGCATGCCAATAGCTGAAGACACGCAAATAAGGAAGATGCTCGACAGTAGCTGGGGCAGGCAAATGAGGAATATGTATGTTGGTACCAGGAAACACGCAACTGAGGAAGATGCATGCCAGTAGCAGAAGAAACGTAAATGATGAAGATGAATGCCAGTAGCAGGAGACGAGAAAATGAGGAAGATGCATGCTAGTAGCAGGAGAAAGGCAAATGAGGAAGATGCATGCCATTTGCAGGAGCCATGCAAATGAGGAAGATGCATGCCATTTGCAGGAGACACGCAAAAGAGGAAGATGCATGAGATTTGCAGGAGCCACGCAAATGAGGAAGAGGCATACCATTTGCAGGAGACAAGCAAGTGAGGAAGATGCATGCTAGTAGCAGGAGACAGGCAAATGAGGAAGATGCATGCCATTTGCAGGAGCCACACAAATGAAGATGAGGCATGCCAGTAGAAGGAGATACGCAAATGAGCAAGAGGCAAGCCAGTAGCAGGTGACACGCAAATCAGGAAGAGGCATGCCATTTGCAGGAGCCATGCAAATGAGGAAGATGCATGCCAGTAGCAAGAGACAGGCAAATGAGGAAGATGCATGCCATTTGCAGGAGCCACGCAAATGAGGAAGATGCATGCCATTTGCAGGTGACACGTAAATGAGGAAGATGCATGCGATTTGCAGGAGCCACGCAAATGAGGAAGAGGCATGCCATTTGCAGGAGACAAGCAAGTGAGGAAGATGCATGAGAGTAGCAGGAGCCAGGCAAATGAGGAAGATGCATTCCAGTAGCAGGAGACACGCAAATGATGAAGATGCTTGACAGTAGCTGGGGCAGGCAAATGAGGAAGATGTATGCCGGTACCAGGAGACACGCAAAGGAGGAAGATGCATGCCATTTACAGGAACCACGCAAATGAGATGAGGCATGCCATTTGCAGGAGACACACAAATGAGGAAGAGGCATGCGATTTGCAGGACCACGCAAATGAGGAAGAGGCAGGACAGTAGCAGGAGACACGCAAATGAGGAAGAGACATGCCAGTAGCAGGTGACTTGCAAATGAGGAGGATGCATGCCATTTGCAGGAGCCACGCAAATGAGGAAGAGACATGCCAGTAGAAGGAGACATGCAAATGAGGAAGATGCATGCCAGTAGCAGGAGACATGCAAATGAGGAAGATGCTCGACAGTAGCTGGGGCAGGCAAATGAGGAAGATGTATTCCGGTACCAGGAGACACGCAAATGAGGAAGATGCATGCCAGTAGCAGAAGACACGTAAATGATAAAGATGAATGACAGTAGCAGGAGACACGCATATGAGGAACGTGCATGCCAGTAGCAGGAGTCACGCAAATGAGCAAGAGGCATGCCAGTAGCAAGTGACACGCAAATCAGGAAGAGTCATGCCAGTAGCAGGAGACACGTAAATGAGTAAGTTGCATGCCAGTAGGAGGAGACTGGCAAATGAGGAAGATGCATGCCTTTTGCAGGAGCCACGGAAATGAGAAAGATGCATGCCATTTGTAGGAGACATGCAAATGAGGAAGATGCATTCCAGTAGCAGGAGACACGCAAATCAGGAAGAGTCATGCCAGTAGCAGGAGACACGTAAATGAGTAAGTTGCATGCCAGTAGGAGGAGACAGGCAAATGAGGAAGATGCATGCCATTTGCAGCAGACACGCAAATTAGGAAGATGCATGCCAGTAGCAGGAGACACGCAAATGAGGAAGAGACATGCCAGTAGAAGGAGACATGCAAATGAGGAAGATGCATGCCAGTAGCAGGAGACATGCAAATGAGGAAGATGCTCGACAGTAGCTGGGGCAGGCAAATGAGGAAGATGTATGCCGGTACCAGGAGACACGCAAATCAGGAAGAGTCATGCCAGTAGCAGGAGACACGTAAATGAGTAAGTTGCATGCCAGTAGGAGGAGACTGGCAAATGAGGAAGATGCATGCCATTTGCAGGAGACACGCAAATGAGGAAGATGCATGCCAGTAGCAGGAGACACTAAATGAGGAAGATGCAAGCCAGTAGCAGGAGACACGCAAATGAGGAAGATGCTCGACAGTAGCTGGGGCAGACAAATGAGGAAGATGTATGCCGGTACCAGGAGACACGCAAATTAGGAAGAGGCATGCCATTTGCAGGAGACACACAAATGAGGAAGAGGCATGCCATTTGCAGGAACCACGCAAATGAGATGAGACATGCCATTTGCAGGAGACACACAAATGAGGAAGAGGCATGCGATTTGCAGGAGCCACGCAAATGACGAAGAGGCAGGACAGTAGCAGGAGACACGCAAATGAGGAAGAGACATGACAGTAGCAGGTGACTTGCAAATGAGGAAGATGCATGCCATTTGCAGGAGCCACGCAAATGAGGAAGAGACATGCCAGTAGAAGGAGACATGCAAATGAGGAAGATGCATGCCAGTAGCAGGAGACACGCAAATGAGGAAGATGCTCGACAGTAGCTGGGGCAGGCAAATGAGGAAGATGTATGCCGGTACCAGGAGACACGCAAATGAGGAAGATGCATGCCAGTAGCAGAAGACACGTAAATGATGAAGGTGAATGACAGTAGCAGGAGACACGCATATGAGGAACGTGCATGCCAGTAGCAGGAGTCACGCAAATGAGCAAGAGGCATGCCAGTAGCAGGTGACACGCAAATCAGGAAGAGTCATGCCAGTAGCAGGAGACACGTAAATGAGTAAGTTGCATGCCAGTAGGAGGAGACTGGCAAATGAGGAAGATGCATGCCATTTGCAGCAGACACGCAAATTAGGAAGATGCATGCCAGTAGCAGGAGACACGCAAATGAGGAAGAGACATGCCAGTAGAAGGAGACATGCAAATGAGGAAGATGCATGCCAGTAGCAGGAGACATGCAAATGAGGAAGATGCTCGACAGTAGCTGGGGCAGGCAAATGAGGAAGATGTATGCCGGTACCAGGAGACACGCAAATCAGGAAGAGTCATGCCAGTAGCAGGAGACACGTAAATGAGTAAGTTGCATGCCAGTAGGAGGAGACTGGCAAATGAGGAAGATGCATGCCATTTGCAGGAGACACGCAAATGAGGAAGATGCATGCCAGTAGCAGGAGACACTAAATGAGGAAGATGCAAGCCAGTAGCAGGAGACACGCAAATGAGGAAGATGCTCGACAGTAGCTGGGGCAGACAAATGAGGAAGATGTATGCCGGTACCAGGAGACACGCAAATTAGGAAGAGGCATGCCATTTGCAGGAGACACACAAATGAGGAAGAGGCATGCCATTTGCAGGAACCACGCAAATGAGATGACGCATGCCATTTGCAGGAGACACACAAATGAGGAAGAGGCATGCGATTTGCAGGAGCCACGCAAATGACGAAGAGGCAGGACAGTAGCAGGAGACACGCAAATGAGGAAGAGACATGACAGTAGCAGGTGACTTGCAAATGAGGAAGATGCATGCCATTTGCAGGAGCCACGCAAATGAGGAAGAGACATGCCAGTAGAAGGAGACATGCAAATGAGGAAGATGCATGCCAGTAGCAGGAGACACGCAAATGAGGAAGATGCTCGACAGTAGCTGGGGCAGGCAAATGAGGAAGATGTATGCCGGTACCAGGAGACACGCAAATGAGGAAGATGCATGCCAGTAGCAGGACACGTAAATGATGAAGGTGAATGACAGTAGCAGGAGACACGCATATGAGGGTCGTGCATGCCAGTAGCAGGAGTCACGCAAATGAGCAAGAGGCATGCCAGTAGCAGGTGACACGCAAATCAGGAAGAGTCATGCCAGTAGCAGGAGACACGTAAATGAGTAAGTTGCATGCCAGTAGGAGGAGACTGGCAAATGAGGAAGATGCATGCCTTTTGCAGGAGCCACGGAAATGAGAAAGATGCATGCCATTTGCAGGAGACATGCAAATGAGGAAGATGCATTCCAGTAGCAGGAGAGACGCAAATCAGGAAGTGTCATGCCAGTAGCAGGAGACACGTAAATGAGTAAGTTGCATGCCAGTAGGAGGAGACTGGCAAATGAGGAAGATGCATGCCATTTGCAGGAGACACGCAAATGAGGAAGATGCATGCCAGTAGCAGGAGACACTAAATGAGGAAGATGCAAGCCAGTAGCAGGAGACACGCAAATGAGGAAGATGCTCGACAGTAGCTGGGGCAGACAAATGAGGAAGATGTATGCCGGTACCAGGAGACACGCAAATTAGGAAGAGGCATGCCATTTGCAGGAGACACACAAATGAGGAAGATGCATGCCATTTGCAGGAGAAAGTCAAATGAGAAAAATGCATGCAACTAGCAGTAGACATGCAAATGAGGAAGATGCATGCCATTTGGAGGAGCCACGCAAATGAGGAAGAGACATGCCAGTAGCAGGAGACATGCAAATGAGGGAGATGCATGCCAGTAGCAGGAGACACGCAAATGAGGAAGATGCTCGACAGTAGCTGGGGCAGGCAAATGAGGAAGATGCATGCCAGTAGCAGGAGACACGCAAATGAGGAAGATGCAAGCCAGTAGCAGGAGACACGCAAATGAGGAAGATGCATGCCATTTGCAGGAGCCACGCAAATGAGGAAGAGACATGCCAGTAGCAGGAGACACGCAAATGAGGAATATGCATGCCAGTAGCAGGTGACACGCAAATGAGGAAGATGCATGCCAGTAGCAGGTGACTTGCAAATGAGGAAGATGCATACCATTTGCAGGAGCCACGCAAATGAGGAAGAGACATGCCAGTAGCAGGAGACACTAAATGAGGAAGATGCAAGCCAGTAGCAGGAGACACGCAAATGAGGAAGATGCTCGACAGTAGCTGGGGCAGACAAATGAGGAAGATGTATGCCGGTACCAGGAGACACGCAAATTAGGACGAGGCATGCCATTTGCAGGAGACACACAAATGAGGAAGAGGCATGCCATTTGCAGGAACCACGCAAATGAGATGAGGCATGCCATTTGCAGGAGACACACAAATGAGGAAGAGGCATGCGATTTGCAGGAGCCACGCAAATGACGAAGAGGCAGGACAGTAGCAGGAGACACGCAAATGAGGAAGAGACATGACAGTAGCAGGTGACTTGCAAATGAGGAAGATGCATGCCATTTGCAGGAGTCACGCAAATGAGGAAGAGACATGCCAGTAGAAGGAGACATGCAAATGAGGAAGATGCATGCCAGTAGCAGGAGACACGCAAATGAGGAAGATGCTCGACAGTAGCTGGGGCAGGCAAATGAGGAAGATGTATGCCGGTACCAGGAGACACACAAATGAGGAAGATGCATGCCAGTAGCAGAAGACACGTAAATGATGAAGGTGAATGACAGTAGCAGGAGACACGCATATGAGGAACGTGCATGCCAGTAGCAGGAGTCACGCAAATGAGCAAGAGGCATGCCAGTATCAGGTGACACGCAAATCAGGAAGAGTCATGCCAGTAGCAGGAGACACGTAAATGAGTAAGTTGCATGCCAGTAGGAGGAGACTGGCAAATGAGGAAGATGCATGCCTTTTGCAGGAGCCACGGAAATGAGAAAGATGCATGCCATTTGCAGGAGACATGCAAATGAGGAAGATGCATTCCAGTAGCAGGAGACACGCAAATCAGGAAGTGTCATGCCAGTAGCAGGAGACACGTAAATGAGTAAGTTGCATGCCAGTAGGAGGAGACTGGCAAATGAGGAAGATGCATGCCATTTGCAGGAGACACGCAAATGAGGAAGATGCATGCCAGTAGCAGGAGACACTAAATGAGGAAGATGCAAGCCAGTAGCAGGAGACACGCAAATGAGGAAGATGCTCGACAGTAGCTGGGGCAGACAAATGAGGAAGATGTATGCCGGTACCAGGAGACACGCAAATTAGGAAGAGGCATGCCATTTGCAGGAGACACACAAATGAGGAAGATGCATGCCATTTGCAGGAGAAAGTCAAATGAGAAAAATGCATGCAACTAGCAGGAGACATGCAAATGAGGAAGATGCATGCCATTTGGAGGAGCCACGCAAATGAGGAAGAGACATGCCAGTAGCAGGAGACATGCAAATGAGGGAGATGCATGCCAGTAGCAGGAGACACGCAAATGAGGAAGATGCTCGACAGTAGCTGGGGCAGGCAAATGAGGAAGATGCATGCCAGTAGCAGGAGACACGCAAATGAGGAAGATGCAAGCCAGTAGCAGGAGACACGCAAATGAGGAAGATGCATGCCATTTGCAGGAGCCACGCAAATGAGGAAGAGACATGCCAGTAGCAGGAGACACGCAAATGAGGAATATGCATGCCAGTAGCAGGTGACACGCAAATGAGGAAGATGCATGCCAGTAGAAGGTGACTTGCAAATGAGGAAGATGCATACCATTTGCAGGAGCCACGCAAATGAGGAAGAGACATGCCAGTAGCAGGAGTCACGCAAATGAGCAAGAGGCATGCCAGTATCAGGTGACACGCAAATCAGGAAGAGTCATGCCAGTAGCAGGAGACACGTAAATGAGTAAGTTGCATGCCAGTAGGAGGAGACTGGCAAATGAGGAAGATGCATGCCTTTTGCAGGAGCCACGGAAATGAGAAAGATGCATGCCATTTGCAGGAGACATGCAAATGAGGAAGATGCATTCCAGTAGCAGGAGACACGCAAATCAGGAAGTGTCATGCCAGTAGCAGGAGACACGTAAATGAGTAAGTTGCATGCCAGTAGGAGGAGACTGGCAAATGAGGAAGATGCATGCCATTTGCAGGAGACACGCAAATGAGGAAGATGCATGCCAGTAGCAGGAGACACTAAATGAGGAAGATGCAAGCCAGTAGCAGGAGACACGCAAATGAGGAAGATGCTCGACAGTAGCTGGGGCAGACAAATGAGGAAGATGTATGCCGGTACCAGGAGACACGCAAATTAGGAAGAGGCATGCCATTTGCAGGAGACACACAAATGAGGAAGATGCATGCCATTTGCAGGAGAAAGTCAAATGAGAAAAATGCATGCAACTAGCAGGAGACATGCAAATGAGGAAGATGCATGCCATTTGGAGGAGCCACGCAAATGAGGAAGAGACATGCCAGTAGCAGGAGACATGCAAATGAGGGAGATGCATGCCAGTAGCAGGAGACACGCAAATGAGGAAGATGCTCGACAGTAGCTGGGGCAGGCAAATGAGGAAGATGCATGCCAGTAGCAGGAGACACGCAAATGAGGAAGATGCAAGCCAGTAGCAGGAGACACGCAAATGAGGAAGATGCATGCCATTTGCAGGAGCCACGCAAATGAGGAAGAGACATGCCAGTAGCAGGAGACACGCAAATGAGGAATATGCATGCCAGTAGCAGGTGACACGCAAATGAGGAAGATGCATGCCAGTAGCAGGTGACTTGCAAATGAGGAAGATGCATACCATTTGCAGGAGCCACGCAAATGAGGAAGAGACATGCCAGTAGCAGGAGACACGCAAATGAGGAAGATGCATGCCAGTAGCAGGAGACACGCAACTGAGAAAGATGCATGCCATTTGCAGGTGACAGGCAAATGATGAAGATGCATACCAGTAGCAGGAGACACGCAAATGTGGAAGATGCATTGCATTTGTAGGAGCCACGCAAATCAGGAAGTGGTATGCCATTTGCAGGAAACACGCAAATGAGGAAGCTGCATGCCAATTGCAGGAGACAGGCAAATGAGGAAGATGCATGCCAGTAGCAGGAGACACGCAAATGAGGAAGATGCATGCCATTTGCAGGAGCCATGTAAATGAGGAAGATGCATGCCATTTGCATGAGACACGCAAATGAGGAACAGGCATGCCATTTGCAGCAGACAAGCAAGTGAGGAAGATGCATGCTAGTAGGAGGAGACAGGCAAATGAGGAAGATGCATTCCAGTAGCAGGAGACACGAAAATCAGTAAGAGTCATGCCAGTAGCAGGAGACACGTAAATGAGTAAGTTGCATGCCAGTAGGAGGAGACTGGCAAATGAGGAAGATGCATGCCATTTGCAGGAGCCACGCAAATGACGAAGATGAATGCCATTTCCAGGAGCCACGCAAGTGAGGAAGAGGCATGCCATTTGCAGGTGACACGCAAATGAGGAAGATGCATGCCAGTAGAAGGAGACACGCAAATGAGGAAGAGGCATGCGATTTGCAGGAGCCACGCAAATGACGAAGAGGCAGGACAGTAGCAGGAGACACGCAAATGAGGAAGAGACATGACAGTAGCAGGTGACTTGCAAATGAGGAAGATGCATGCCATTTGCAGGAGCCACGCAAATGAGGAAGATGCATGCCAGTAGAAGGAGACACGCAAATGAGGAACATGCAAGCCAGTAGCAGGAGACACGCAAATGAGGAAGATTCTCGACAGTAGCTGGGGCAGGCAAATGAGGAAGATGTATGCCGGTACCAGGAGACACGCAAATGAGGAAGATGCATGCCAGTAGCAGAAGACACGTAAATGATAAAGATGAATGACAGTAGCAGGAGACACGCATATGAGGAACGTGCATGCCAGTAGCAGGAGTCACGCAAATGAGCAAGAGGCATGCCAGTATCAAGTGACACGCAAATCAGGAAGAGTCATGCCAGTAGCAGGAGACACGTAAATGAGTAAGTTGCATGCCAGTAGGAGGAGACTGGCAAATGAGGAAGATGCATGCCTTTTGCAGGAGCCACGGAAATGAGAAAGATGCATGCCATTTGCAGGATACATGTAAATGAGGAAGATGCATGCCATTTGCGGGAGACAGGCAAATGAGGAAGATGCATGCCAGTAGCAGGAGACTCGCAAATGAGGAAGAGGCATGCCATTTACAGGAACCACGCAAATGAGATGAGGCATGCCATTTGCAGGAGACACACAAATGAGGAAGAGGCATGCGATTTGCAGGAGCCACGCAAATGAGGAAGAGGCAGGACAGTAGCAGGAGACACGCAAATGAGGAAGAGACATGCCAGTAGCAGGTGACTTGCAAATGAGGAGGATGCATGCCATTTGCAGGAGCCACGCAAATGAGGAGGAGACATGCCAGTAGAAGGAGACATGCAAATGAGGAAGATGCATGCCAGTAGCAGGAGACATGCAAATGAGGAAGATGCTCGACAGTAGCTGGGGCAGGCAAATGAGGAAGATGTATTCCGGTACCAGGAGACACGCAAATGAGGAAGATGCATGCCAGTAGCAGAAGACACGTAAATGATAAAGATGAATGACAGTAGCAGGAGACACGCATATGAGGAACGTGCATGCCAGTAGCAGGAGTCACGCAAATGAGCAAGAGGCATGCCAGTAGCAAGTGACACGCAAATCAGGAAGAGTCATGCCAGTAGCAGGAGACACGTAAATGAGTAAGTTGCATGCCAGTAGGAGGAGACTGGCAAATGAGGAAGATGCATGCCAGTAGGAGGAGACTGGCAAATGAGGAAGATGCATGCCATTTGCAGCAGACACGCAAATTAGGAAGATGCATGCCAGTAGCAGGAGACACGCAAATGAGGAAGAGACATGCCAGTAGAAGGAGACATGCAAATGAGGAAGATGCATGCCAGTAGCAGGAGACATGCAAATGAGGAAGATGCTCGACAGTAGCTGGGGCAGGCAAATGAGGAAGATGTATGCCGGTACCAGGAGACACGCAAATCAGGAAGAGTCATGCCAGTAGCAGGAGACACGTAAATGAGTAAGTTGCATGCCAGTAGGAGGAGACTGGCAAATGAGGAAGATGCATGCCATTTGCAGGAGACACGCAAATGAGGAAGATGCATGCCAGTAGCAGGAGACACTAAATGAGGAAGATGCAAGCCAGTAGCAGGAGACACGCAAATGAGGAAGATGCATGCCATTTGCAGGAGCCACGCAAATGAGGAAGATGCATGCCATTTGCAGGAGACACCCAAATGAGGAAGAGGCATGCTATTTGAAGGAGACAAGCAAGTGAGGAAGATGCATGCCAGTAGCAGGAGACATGCAAATGAGGAAGATGCTCGACAGTAGCTGGGGCAGGCAAATGAGGAAGATGTATGCCGGTACCAGGAGACACGCAAATTAGGAAGAGGCATGCCATTTGCAGGAGAAAGTCAAATGAGAAAAATGCATGCAACTAGCAGGAGACATGCAAATGAGGAAGATGCATGCCATTTGGAGGAGCCACGCAAATGAGGAAGAGACATGCCAGTAGCAGGAGACATGCAAATGAGGGAGATGCATGCCAGTAGCAGGAGACACGCAAATGAGGAAGATGCTCGACAGTAGCTGGGGCAGGCAAATGAGGAAGATGCATGCCAGTAGCAGGAGACACGCAAATGAGGAAGATGCAAGCCAGTAGCAGGAGACACGCAAATGAGGAAGATGCATGCCATTTGCAGGAGCCACGCAAATGAGGAAGATGCATGCCATTTGCAGGAGACACCCAAATGAGGAAGATACATGCCATTTGCGGGAGACAGGCAAATGAGGAAGATGCATGCCAGTAGCATGAGACTCGCAAATGAGGAAGAGGCATGCCATTTGCAGGAAGCACGCAAATGAGATGAGGCATGCCATTTGCAGGAGACACACAAATGAAGAAGAGGCATGCGATTTGCAGGAGCCACGCAAATGACGAAGAGGCAGGACAGAAGCAGGAGACACGCAAATGAGGAAGAGACATGCCAGTAGCAGGTGACTTGCAAATGAGGAAGATGCATGCCATTTGCAGGAGCCACGCAAATGAGGAAGAGACATGCCAGTAGAAGGAGACATGCAAATGAGGAAGATGCATGCCAGTAGAAGGAGACACGCAAATGAGGAAGATGCTCAACAGTAGCTGGGGCAGGCAAATGAGGAAGATGTATGCCGGTACCAGAAGACACGCAAATGAGGAAGATGCATGCCAGTAGCAGAAGACACGTAAATGATGAAGATGAATGACAGTAGCAGGAGACACGCATATGAGGTACGTGCATGCCAGTAGCAGGAGTCACGCAAATGAGCAAGAGGCATGCCAGTAGCAGGTGACACGCAAATCAGGAAGAGTCATGCCAGTAGCAGGAGACACGTAAATGAGTAAGTTGCATGCCAGTAGGAGGAGACTGGCAAATGAGGAAGATGCATGCCTTTTGCAGGAGCCACGGAAATGAGAAAGATGCATGCCATTTGCAGGAGACATGCAAATGAGGAAGATGCATTCCAGTAGCAGGAGACACGCAAATCAGGAAGATGCATGCCAGTAGCAGAAGACACGTAAATGATGAAGATGAATGACAGTAGCAGGAGACACGCATATGAGAAACGTGCATGCCAGTAGCAGGAGTCACGCAAATGAGCAAGAGGCATGCCAGTAGCAGGTGACACGCAAATCAGGAAGAGTCATGCCAGTAGCAGGAGACACGTAAATGAGTAAGTTGCATGCCAGTAGGAGGAGACTGGCAAATGAGGAAGATGCATGCCTTTTGCAGGAGCCACGGAAATGAGAAAGATGCATGCCATTTGCAGGAGACATGCAAATGAGGAAGATGCATTCCAGTAGCAGGAGACACGCAAATGAGGAAAATGCTCGACAGTAGCTGGGGCAGACAAATGAGGAAGATGTATGCCGGTACCAGGAGACACGCAAATTAGGAAGAGGCATGCCATTTGCAGGAGACACACAAATGAGGAAGAGTCATGCCAGTAGCAGGAGACACGTAAATGAGTAAGTTGCATGCCAGTAGGAGGAGACTGGCAAATGAGGAAGATGCATGCCTTTTGCAGGAGCCACGGAAATGAGAAAGATGCATGCCATTTGCAGGAGACATGCAAATGAGGAAGATGCATTCCAGTAGCAGGAGACACGCAAATGAGGAAGAGGCATGCTATTTGAAGGAGACAAGCAAGTGAGGAAGATGCATGCCAGTAGCAGGAGACATGCAAATGAGGAAGATGCTCGACAGTAGCTGGGGCAGGCAAATGAGGAAGATGTATGCCGGTACCAGGAGACACGCAAATTAGGAAGAGGCATGCCATTTGCAGGAGAAAGTCAAATGAGAAAAATGCATGCAACTAGCAGGAGACATGCAAATGAGGAAGATGCATGCCATTTGGAGGAGCCACGCAAATGAGGAAGAGACATGCCAGTAGCAGGAGACATGCAAATGAGGGAGATGCATGCCAGTAGCAGGAGACACGCAAATGAGGAAGATGCTCGACAGTAGCTGGGGCAGGCAAATGAGGAAGATGCATGCCAGTAGCAGGAGACACGCAAATGAGGAAGATGCAAGCCAGTAGCAGGAGACACGCAAATGAGGAAGATGCATGCCATTTGCAGGAGCCACGCAAATGAGGAAGATGCATGCCATTTGCAGGAGACACCCAAATGAGGAAGAGGCATGCTATTTGAAGGAGACAAGCAAGTGAGGAAGATGCATGCTAGTAGGAGGAGACAGGCAAATGAGGAATATGCATTCCAGTAGCCGGAGACATGCAAATCAGGAAGAGTCATGCCAGTAGCAGGAGACACGTAAATGAGTAAGTTGCATGCCAGTAGGAGGAGACTGGCAAATGAGGAGGATGCATGCCATTTGCAGGAGCCACGCAAATGACGAAGATGAATGCCATTTCCAGTAGCCACGCAAGTGAGGAAGAGGCATGCCATTTGCAGGAGCCACGCAAATGAGAAAGATGCATGCCATTTGCAGGAGCCATGCAAATGAAGAAGATGCATGCCAGTAGCAGGTGACTCGCAAATGAGGAAGATGCATCCCATTTGCAGGAGCCACGCAAATGAGGAAGATGCTCGACAGTAGCTGGGGCAGGCAAATGAGGAAGATGTATGCCGGTACCAGGAGACACGCATATGAGGAAGATGCATGCCATTTGCAGGAGCCACGCAAATGAGGAAGAGACATGCCAGGAGAAGGAGGCATGCAAATGAGGAAGATGCATGCCAGTAGCAGGAGCCACGCAAATGAGGAAGAGGCAGGACAGTAGCAGGAGACACGCAAATGAGGAAGAGACATGCCAGTAGCAGGTTACTTGCAAATGAGGAGGATGCTTGCCATTTGCAGGAGCCACGCAAATGAGGAAGAGACATGCCAGCAGAAGGAGACATGCAAATGAGGAAGATGCATGCCAGTAGCAGGAGACACGCAAATGAGGAAGATGCTCGACAGTAGCTGGGGCAGGCAAATGAGGAAGATGTATTCCGGTACCAGGAGACACGCAAATGAGGAAGATGCATGCCAGTAGCAGAAGACACGTAAATGATGAAGATGAATGCCAGTAGCAGGAGACACGCATATGAGGAACGTGCATGCCAGTAGCAGGAGTCACGCAAATGACCAAGAGGCATTCCAGTAGCAGGTGACACGCAAATCAGGAAGAGTCATGCTAGTAGCAGGAGGCACGTAAATGAGTAAGTTGCATGCCAATAGGAGGAGACTGGCAAATGAGGAAGATGCATGCCATTTGCAGGAGCCACGCAAATGACGAAGATGAATGCCATTTCCATGAGCCACGCAAGTGAGGAAGTGGCATGCCATTTGCAGGAGCCACGCAAATGAGAAAGATGCATGCCATTTGCAGGAGACACGCAAATGTGGAAGATGCATTCCATTTGCAGGAGCCACGCAAATGAGGAAGAGGTATGCCATTTGCAGGAGACACGCAAATGAGGAAGATACATGCCATTTGCGGGAGACAGGCAAATGAGGAAGATGCATGCCAGTAGCATGAGACTCGCAAATGAGGAAGAGGCATGCCATTTGCAGGAAGCACGCAAATGAGATGAGGCATGCCATTTGCAGGAGACACACAAATGAAGAAGAGGCATGCGATTTGCAGGAGCCACGCAAATGACGAAGAGGCAGGACAGTAGCAGGAGACACGCAAATGAGGAAGAGACATGCCAGTAGCAGGTGACTTGCAAATGAGGAAGATGCATGCCATTTGCAGGAGCCACGCAAATGAGGAAGAGACATGCCAGTAGAAGGAGACATGCAAATGAGGAAGATGCATGCCAGTAGAAGGAGACACGCAAATGAGGAAGATGCTCAACAGTAGCTGGGGCAGGCAAATGAGGAAGATGTATGCCGGTACCAGAAGACACGCAAATGAGGAAGATGCATGCCAGTAGCAGAAGACACGTAAATGATGAAGATGAATGACAGTAGCAGGAGACACGCATATGAGGTACGTGCATGCCAGTAGCAGGAGTCACGCAAATGAGCAAGAGGCATGCCAGTAGCAGGTGACACGCAAATCAGGAAGAGTCATGCCAGTAGCAGGAGACACGTAAATGAGTAAGTTGCATGCCAGTAGGAGGAGACTGGCAAATGAGGAAGATGCATGCCTTTTGCAGGAGCCACGGAAATGAGAAAGATGCATGCCATTTGCAGGAGACATGCAAATGAGGAAGATGCATTCCAGTAGCAGGAGACACGCAAATCAGGAAGATGCATGCCAGTAGCAGAAGACACGTAAATGATGAAGATGAATGACAGTAGCAGGAGTCACGCATATGAGGAACGTGCATGCCAGTAGCAGGAGTCACGCAAATGAGCAAGAGGCATGCCAGTAGCAGGTGACACGCAAATCAGGAAGAGTCATGCCAGTAGCAGGAGACACGTAAATGAGTAAGTTGCATGCCAGTAGGAGGAGACTGGCAAATGAGGAAGATGCATGCCTTTTGCAGGAGCCACGGAAATGAGAAAGATGCATGCCATTTGCAGGAGACATGCAAATGAGGAAGATGCATTCCAGTAGCAGGAGACACGCAAATGAGGAAAATGCTCGACAGTAGCTGGGGCAGACAAATGAGGAAGATGTATGCCGGTACCAGGAGACACGCAAATTAGGAAGAGGCATGCCATTTGCAGGAGACACACAAATGAGGAAGAGTCATGCCAGTAGCAGGAGACACGTAAATGAGTAAGTTGCATGCCAGTAGGAGGAGACTGGCAAATGAGGAAGATGCATGCCTTTTGCAGGAGCCACGGAAATGAGAAAGATGCATGCCATTTGCAGGAGACATGCAAATGAGGAAGATGCATTCCAGTAGCAGGAGACACGCAAATGAGGAAGATGCATGCCAGTAGCAGAAGACACGTAAATGATGAAGATGAATGACAGTAGCAGGAGACACGCATATGAGGAACGTGCATGCCAGTAGCAGGAGTCACGCAAATGAGCAAGAGGCATGCCAGTAGCAGGTGACACGCAAATCAGGAAGAGTCATGCCAGTAGCAGGAGACACGTAAATGAGTAAGTTGCATGCCAGTAGGAGGAGACTGGCAAATGAGGAAGATGCATGCCATTTGCAGGAGACACGCAAATGAGGAAGATGCATGCCAGTAGCAGGAGACACGCAAATGAGGAAGATGCAAGCCAGTAGCAGGAGACACGCAAATGAGGAAGATGCTCGACAGTAGCTGGGGCAGACAAATGAGGAAGATGTATGCCGGTAACAGGAGACACGCAAATTAGGAAGAGGCATGCCATTTGCAGGAGACACACAAATGAGGAAGAGGTATGCCATTTGCAGGAGACACGCAAATGAGGAAGATACATGCCATTTGCGGGAGACAGGCAAATGAGGAAGATGCATGCCAGTAGCAGGAGACTCGCAAATGAGGAAGAGGCATGCCATTTGCAGGAACCACGCAAATGAGATGAGGCATGCCATTTGCAGGAGACACACAATTGAGGAAGAGGCATGCGATTTGCAGGAGCCACGCAAATGACGAAGAGGCAGGACAGTAGCAGGAGACACGCAAATGAGGAAGAGACATGACAGTAGCAGGTGACTTGCAAATGAGGAAGATGCATGCCAATTGCAGGAGCCACGCAAATGAGGAAGAGACATGCCAGTAGAAGGAGACATGCAAATGAGGAAGATGCATGCCAGTTGCAGGAGACACGCAAATGAGGAAGATGCATGCCATTTGCAGGAGAAAGTCAAATGAGAAAAATGCATGCAACTAGCAGGAGACATGCAAATGAGGAAGATGCATGCCATTTGGAGGAGCCACGCAAATGAGTTAGAGACATGCCAGTAGCAGGAGACATGCAAATGAGGGAGATGCATGCCAGTAGCAGGAGACACGCAAATGAGGAAGATGCTCGACAGCAGCTGGGGCAGGCAAATGAGGAAGATGCTTGCCAGTAGCAGGAGACACGCAAATGAGGAAGATGCAAGCCAGTAGCAGGAGACACGCAAATGAGGAAGATGCATGCCATTTGCAGGAGCCACGCAAATGAGGAAGAGACATGCCAGTAGCAGGAGACACGCAAATGAGGAAGATGCATGCCAGTAGCAGGTGACACGCAAATAAGGAAGATGCATGCCAGTAGCAGGTGACTTGCAAATGAGGAAGATGCATACCATTTGCAGGAGCCACGCAAATGAGGAAGAGACATGCCAGTAGCAGGAGACACGCAAATGAGGAAGATGCATGCCAGTAGCAGGAGACACGCAAGTGAGAAAGATGCATGCCATTTGCAGGTGACAGGCAAATGATGAAGATGCATACCAGTAGCAGGAGACACGCAAATGTGGAAGATGCATTGCATTTGTAGGAGCCACGCAAATCAGGAAGTGGTATGCCATTTGCAGGAAACACGCAAATGAGGAAGCTGCATGCCAATTGCAGGAGACAGGCAAATGAGGAAGATGCATGCCAGTAGCAGGAGACACGCAAATGAGGAAGATGCATGCCATTTGCAGGAGCCATGTAAATGAGGAAGATGCATGCCATTTGCATGAGACACGCAAATGAGGAACAGGCATGCCATTTGCAGGAGACAAGCAAGTGAGGAAGATGCATGCTAGTAGGAGGAGACAGGCAAATGAGGAAGATGCATTCCAGTAGCAGGAGACACGAAAATCAGTAAGAGTCATGCCAGTAGCAGGAGACCCGTAAATGAGTAAGTTAGAATGCCAGTAGGAGGAGACTGGCAAATGAGGAAGATGCATGCCATTTGCAGGAGCCACGCAAATGACGAAGATGAATGCCATTTCCAGGAGCCACGCAAGTGAGGAAGAGGCATGCCATTTGCAGGAGACACGCAAATGAGGAAGATGCATGCCAGTAGAAGGAGACACGCAAATGAGGAAGATGCATGCCTGTAGAAGGAGACACGCAAATGAGGAACATGCAAGCCAGTAGCAGGAGACACGCAAATGAGGAAGATGCTCGACAGTAGCTGGGGCAGGCAAATGAGGAAGATGTATGCCGGTACCAGGAGACACGCAAATGAGGAAGATGCATGCCAGTAGGAGGAGACTGGCAAATGAGGAAGATGCATGCCATTTGCAGGAGACACGCAAATGAGGAAGAGACATGCCAGTAGCAGGACACACGCAAATGAGGAAGAAGCATGCCAGTAGCAGGAGACACGCAAATGAGGAAGATGCATGCCAGTAGCAGGTGACTTGCAAATGAGGAAGATGCATACCATTTGCAGGAGCCACGCAAATGAGGAAGAGACATGCCAGTAGCAGGAGACACGCAAATGAGGAAGATGCATGCCAGTAGCATGAGACACGCAAATGAGGAAGATGCTCGACAGTAGCTGGGGCAGGCAAATGAGGAAGATGTATGCCGGTACCAGGAGACACGCAAATGAGGAAGATGCATGCCAGTAGCAGAAGACACGTAAATGAGTAAGTTGCATGCCAGTAGGAGGAGACTGGCAAATGAGGAAGATGCATGCCTTTTGCAGGAGCCACGGAAATGAGAAAGATGCATGCCAGTAGCAGGATACATGCAAATGAGGAAGATGCATGCCATTTGCGGGAGACAGGCAAATGAGGAAGATGCATGCCAGTAGCAGGAGACTCGCAAATGAGGAAGAGGCATGCCATTTACAGGAACCACGCAAATGAGATGAGGCATGCCATTTGCAGCAGACACACAAATGAGGAAGAGGCATGCGATTTGAAGGAGCCACGCAAATGACGAAGAGGCAGGACAGTAGCAGGAGACACGCAAATGAGGAAGATGCATGCCAGTAGCAGGTGACTTGCAAATGAGGAAGATGCATACCATTTGCAGGAGCCACGCAAATGAGGAAGAGACATGCCAGTAGCAGGAGACACGCAAATGAGGAAGATGCATGCCAGTAGCAGGAGACACGCAAGTGAGAAAGATGCATGCCATTTGCAGGTGACAGGCAAATGATGAAGATGCATACCAGTAGCAGGAGACACGCAAATGTGGAAGATGCATTGCATTTGTAGGAGCCACGCAAATCAGGAAGTGGTATGCCATTTGCAGGAAACACGCAAATGAGGAAGCTGCATGCCAATTGCAGGAGACAGGCAAATGAGGAAGATGCATGCCAGTAGCAGGAGACACGCAAATGAGGAAGATGCATGCCATTTGCAGGAGCCATGTAAATGAGGAAGATGCATGCCATTTGCATGAGACACGCAAATGAGGAACAGGCATGCCATTTGCAGGAGACAAGCAAGTGAGGAAGATGCATGCTAGTAGGAGGAGACAGGCAAATGAGGAAGATGCATTCCAGTAGCAGGAGACACGAAAATCAGTAAGAGTCATGCCAGTAGCAGGAGACACGTAAATGAGTAAGTTGCATGCCAGTAGGAGGAGACTGGCAAATGAGGAAGATGCATGCCATTTGCAGGAGCCACGCAAATGACGAAGATGAATGCCATTTCCAGGAGCCACGCAAGTGAGGAAGAGGCATGCCATTTGCAGGAGACACGCAAATGAGGAAGATGCATGCCAGTAGAAGGAGACATGCAAATGAGGAAGATGCATGCCAGTAGCAGGAGACATGCAAATGAGGAAGATGCTCGACAGTAGCTGGGGCAGGCAAATGAGGAAGATGTATGCCGGTACCAGGAGACACGCAAATGAGGAAGATGCATGCCAGTAGCAGAAGACACGTAAATGATAAAGATGAATGCCAGTAGCAGGAGTCACGCAAATGAGCAAGAGGCATGCCAGTATCAAGTGACACGCAAATCAGGAAGAGTCATGCCAGTAGCAGGAGACACGTAAATGAGTAAGTTGCATGCCAGTAGGAGGAGACTGGCAAATGAGGAAGATGCATGCCTTTTGCAGGAGCCACGGAAATGAGAAAGATGCATGCCATTTGCAGGATACATGCAAATGAGGAAGATGCATGCCATTTGCGGGAGACAGGCAAATGAGGAAGATGCATGCCAGTAGCAGGAGACTCGCAAATGAGGAAGAGGCATGCCATTTACAGGAACCACGCAAATGAGATGAGGCATGCCATTTGCAGGAGACACACAAATGAGGAAGAGGCATGCGATTTGCAGGAGCCACGCAAATGAGGAAGAGGCAGGACAGTAGCAGGAGACACGCAAATGAGGAAGAGACATGCCAGTAGCAGGTGACTTGCAAATGAGGAGGATGCATGCCATTTGCAGGAGCCACGCAAATGAGGAAGAGACATGCCAGTAGAAGGAGACATGCAAATGAGGAAGATGCATGCCAGTAGCAGGAGACATGCAAATGAGAAAGATGCTCGACAGTAGCTGGGGCAGGCAAATGAGGAAGATGTATTCCGGTACCAGGAGACACGCAAATGAGGAAGATGCATGCCAGTAGCCGAAGACACGTAAATGATAAAGATGAATGACAGTAGCAGGAGACACGCATATGAGGAACGTGCATGCCAGTAGCAGGAGTCACGCAAATGAGCAAGAGGCATGCCAGTAGCAAGTGACACGCAAATCAGGAAGAGTCATGCCAGTAGCAGGAGACACGTAAATGAGTAAGTTGCATGCCAGTAGGAGGAGACTGGCAAATGAGGAAGATGCATGCCTTTTGCAGGAGCCACGGAAATGAGAAAGATGCATGCCATTTGTAGGAGACATGCAAATGAGGAAGATGCATTCCAGTAGCAGGAGACACGCAAATCAGGAAGAGTCATGCCAGTAGCAGGAGACACATAAATGAGTAAGTTGCATGCCAGTAGGAGGAGACTGGCAAATGAGGAAGATGCATGCCATTTGCAGCAGACACGCAAATTAGGAAGATGCATGCCAGTAGCAGGAGACACGCAAATGAGGAAGAGACATGCCAGTAGAAGGAGACATGCAAATGAGGAAGATGCATGCCAGTAGCAGGAGACATGCAAATGAGGAAGATGCTCGACAGTAGCTGGGGCAGGCAAATGAGGAAGATGTATGCCGGTACCAGGAGACACGCAAATGAGGAAGATGCATGCCAGTAGCAGGAGACACGCAAATTAGGAAGAGTCATGCCCGTAGCAGGAGACACGTAAATGAGTAAGTTTCATGCCAGTAGGAGGAGACTGGCAAATGAGGAAGATGCATGCCTTTTGCAGGAGCCACGGAAATGAGAAAGATGCATGCCATTTGCAGGAGACATGCAAATGAGGAAGATGCATTCCAGTAGCAGGAGACACGCAAATCAGGAAGAGTCATGCCAGTAGCAGGAGACACGCAAATGAGGAAGAGACATGCCAGTAGAAGGAGACATGCAAATGAGGAAGATGCATGCCAGTAGCAGGAGACATGCAAATGAGGAAGATGCTCGACAGTAGATGGGGCAGGCAAATGAGGAAGATGTATGCCGGTACCAGGAGACACGCAAATGAGGAAGATGCATGCCAGTAGCAGGAGACACGCAAATTAGGAAGAGTCATGCCAGTAGCAGGAGACACGTAAATGAGTAAGTTGCATGCCAGTAGGAGGATACTGGCAAATGAGGAAGATGCATGCCTTTTGCAGGAGCCACGGAAATGAGAAAGATGCATGCCATTTGCAGGAGACATGCAAATGAGGAAGATGTATGCCGGTACCAGGAGACACGCAAATGAGGAAGATGCATGCCAGTAGCAGAAGACACGTAAATGAGAAAGTTGCATGCCAGTAGGAGGAGACTGGCAAATGAGGAAGATGCATGCCTTTTGCAGGAGCCACGGAAATGAGAAAGATGCATGCCATTTGCAGGATACATGCAAATGAGGAAGATGCATGCCATTTGCGGGAGACAGGCAAATGAGGAAGATGCATGCCAGTAGCAGGAGACTCGCAAATGAGGAAGAGGCATGCCATTTACAGGAACCACGCAAATGAGATGAGGCATGCCATTTGCAGGAGACACACAAATGAGGAAGAGGCATGCGATTTGCAGGAGCCACGCAAATGACGAAGAGGCAGGACAGTAGCAGGAGACACACAAATGAGGAAGAGACATGCCAGTAGCAGGTGACTTGCAAATGAGGAGGATGCATGCCATTTGCAGGAGCCACGCAAATGAGGAAGAGACATGCCAGTAGAAGGAGACATGCAAATGAGGAAGATGCATGCCAGTAGCAGGAGACATGCAAATGAGGAAGATGCTCGACAGTAGCTGGGGCAGGCAAATGAGGAAGATGTATGCCGGTACCAGGAGACACGCAAATGAGGAAGATGCATGCCAGTAGCAGAAGACACGTAAATGATAAAGATGAATGACAGTAGCAGGAGACACGCATATGAGGAACGTGCATGCCAGTAGCAGGAGTCACGCAAATGAGCAAGAGGCATGCCAGTATCAAGTGACACGCAAATCAGGAAGAGTCATGCCAGTAGCAGGAGACACGTAAATGAGTAAGTTGCATGCCAGTAGGAGGAGACTGGCAAATGAGGAAGATGCATGCCTTTTGCAGAAGCCACGGAAATGAGAAAGATGCATGCCATTTGCAGGATACATGCAAATGAGGAAGATGCATGCCATTTGCGGGAGACAGGCAAATGAGGAAGATGCATGCCAGTAGCAGGAGACTCGCAAATGAGGAAGAGGCATGCCATTTACAGGAACCACGCAAATGAGATGAGGCATGCCATTTGCAGGAGACACACAAATGAGGAAGAGGCATGCGATTTGCAGGAGCCACGCAAATGAGGAAGAGGCAGGACAGTAGCAGGAGACACGCAAATGAGGAAGAGACATGCCAGTAGCAGGTGACTTGCAAATGAGGAGGATGCATGCCATTTGCAGGAGCCACGCAAATGAGGAAGAGACATGCCAGTAGAAGGAGACATGCAAATGAGGAAGATGCATGCCAGTAGCAGGAGACATGCAAATGAGGAAGATGCTCGACAGTAGCTGGGGCAGGCAAATGAGGAAGATGTATTCCGGTACCAGGAGACACGCAAATGAAGAAGATGCATGCCAGTAGCAGAAGACACGTAAATGATAAAGATGAATGACAGTAGCAGGAGACACGCATATGAGGAACGTGCATGCCAGTAGCAGGAGTCACGCAAATGAGCAAGAGGCATGCCAGTAGCAAGTGACACGCAAATCAGGAAGAGTCATGCCAGTAGCAGGAGACACGTAAATGAGTAAGTTGCATGCCAGTAGGAGGAGACTGGCAAATGAGGAAGATGCATGCCTTTTGCAGGAGCCACGGAAATGAGAAAGATGCATGCCATTTGTAGGAGACATGCAAATGAGGAAGATGCATTCCAGTAGCAGGAGACACGCAAATCAGGAAGAGTCATGCCAGTGGCAGGAGACACGTAAATGAGTAAGTTGCATGCCAGTAGGAGGAGACTGGCAAATGAGGAAGATGCATGCCATTTGCAGCAGACACGCAAATTAGGAGGATGCATGCCAGTAGCAGGAGACACGCAAATGAGGAAGAGACATGCCAGTAGAAGGAGACATGCAAATGAGGAAGATGCATGCCAGTAGCAGGAGACATGCAAATGAGGAAGATGCTCGACAGTAGCTGGGGCAGGCAAATGAGGAAGATGTATGCCGGTACCAGGAGACACGCAAATCAGGAAGAGTCATGCCAGTAGCAGGAGACATGTAAATGAGTAAGTTGCATGCCAGTAGGAGGAGACTGGCAAATGAGGAAGATGCATGCCATTTGCAGGAGACAAGCAAATGAGGAAGATGCATGCCAGTAGCAGGAGACACGAAAATCAGTAAGAGTCATGCCAGTAGCAGGAGACACGTAAATGAGTAAGTTGCATGCCAGTAGGAGGAGACTGGCAAATGAGGAAGATGCATGCCATTTGCAGGAGCCACGCAAATGACGAAGATGAATGCCATTTCCAGGAGCCACGCAAGTGAGGAAGAGGCATGCCATTTGCAGGAGACACGCAAATGAGGAAGATGCATGCCAGTAGAAGGAGACATGCAAATGAGGAAGATGCATGCCAGTAGCAGGAGACATGCAAATGAGGAAGATGCTCGACAGTAGCTGGGGCAGGCAAATGAGGAAGATGTATGCCGGTACCAGGAGACACGCAAATGAGGAAGATGCATGCCAGTAGCAGAAGACACGTAAATGATAAAGATGAATGCCAGTAGCAGGAGTCACGCAAATGAGCAAGAGGCATGCCAGTATCAAGTGACACGCAAATCAGGAAGAGTCATGCCAGTAGCAGGAGACACGTAAATGAGTAAGTTGCATGCCAGTAGGAGGAGACTGGCAAATGAGGAAGATGCATGCCTTTTGCAGGAGCCACGGAAATGAGAAAGATGCATGCCATTTGCAGGATACATGCAAATGAGGAAGATGCATGCCATTTGCGGGAGACAGGCAAATGAGGAAGATGCATGCCAGTAGCAGGAGACTCGCAAATGAGGAAGAGGCATGCCATTTACAGGAACCACGCAAATGAGATGAGGCATGCCATTTGCAGGAGACACACAAATGAGGAAGAGGCATGCGATTTGCAGGAGCCACGCAAATGAGGAAGAGGCAGGACAGTAGCAGGAGACACGCAAATGAGGAAGAGACATGCCAGTAGCAGGTGACTTGCAAATGAGGAGGATGCATGCCATTTGCAGGAGCCACGCAAATGAGGAAGAGACATGCCAGTAGAAGGAGACATGCAAATGAGGAAGATGCATGCCAGTAGCAGGAGACATGCAAATGAGAAAGATGCTCGACAGTAGCTGGGGCAGGCAAATGAGGAAGATGTATTCCGGTACCAGGAGACACGCAAATGAGGAAGATGCATGCCAGTAGCCGAAGACACGTAAATGATAAAGATGAATGACAGTAGCAGGAGACACGCATATGAGGAACGTGCATGCCAGTAGCAGGAGTCACGCAAATGAGCAAGAGGCATGCCAGTAGCAAGTGACACGCAAATCAGGAAGAGTCATGCCAGTAGCAGGAGACACGTAAATGAGTAAGTTGCATGCCAGTAGGAGGAGACTGGCAAATGAGGAAGATGCATGCCTTTTGCAGGAGCCACGGAAATGAGAAAGATGCATGCCATTTGTAGGAGACATGCAAATGAGGAAGATGCATTCCAGTAGCAGGAGACACGCAAATCAGGAAGAGTCATGCCAGTAGCAGGAGACACATAAATGAGTAAGTTGCATGCCAGTAGGAGGAGACTGGCAAATGAGGAAGATGCATGCCATTTGCAGCAGACACGCAAATTAGGAAGATGCATGCCAGTAGCAGGAGACACGCAAATGAGGAAGAGACATGCCAGTAGAAGGAGACATGCAAATGAGGAAGATGCATGCCAGTAGCAGGAGACATGCAAATGAGGAAGATGCTCGACAGTAGCTGGGGCAGGCAAATGAGGAAGATGTGTGCCGGTACCAGGAGACACGCAAATGAGGAAGATGCATGCCAGTAGCAGGAGACACGCAAATTAGGAAGAGTCATGCCCGTAGCAGGAGACACGTAAATGAGTAAGTTTCATGCCAGTAGGAGGAGACTGGCAAATGAGGAAGATGCATGCCTTTTGCAGGAGCCACGGAAATGAGAAAGATGCATGCCATTTGCAGGAGACATGCAAATGAGGAAGATGCATTCCAGTAGCAGGAGACATGCAAATCAGGAAGAGTCATGCCAGTAGCAGGAGACACGCAAATGAGGAAGAGACATGCCAGTAGAAGGAGACATGCAAATGAGGAAGATGCATGCCAGTAGCAGGAGACATGCAAATGAGGAAGATGCTCGACAGTAGATGGGGCAGGCAAATGAGGAAGATGTATGCCGGTACCAGGAGACACGCAAATGAGGAAGATGCATGCCAGTAGCAGGAGACACGCAAATTAGGAAGAGTCATGCCAGTAGCAGGAGACACGTAAATGAGTAAGTTGCATGCCAGTAGGAGGATACTGGCAAATGAGGAAGATGCATGCCTTTTGCAGGAGCCACGGAAATGAGAAAGATGCATGCCATTTGCAGGAGACATGCAAATGAGGAAGATGTATGCCGGTACCAGGAGACACGCAAATGAGGAAGATGCATGCCAGTAGCAGAAGACACGTAAATGAGAAAGTTGCATGCCAGTAGGAGGAGACTGGCAAATGAGGAAGATGCATGCCTTTTGCAGGAGCCACGGAAATGAGAAAGATGCATGCCATTTGCAGGATACATGCAAATGAGGAAGATGCATGCCATTTGCGGGAGACAGGCAAATGAGGAAGATGCATGCCAGTAGCAGGAGACTCGCAAATGAGGAAGAGGCATGCCATTTACAGGAACCACGCAAATGAGATGAGGCATGCCATTTGCAGGAGACACACAAATGAGGAAGAGGCATGCGATTTGCAGGAGCCACGCAAATGACGAAGAGGCAGGACAGTAGCAGGAGACACACAAATGAGGAAGAGACATGCCAGTAGCAGGTGACTTGCAAATGAGGAGGATGCATGCCATTTGCAGGAGCCACGCAAATGAGGAAGAGACATGCCAGTAGAAGGAGACATGCAAATGAGGAAGATGCATGCCAGTAGCAGGAGACATGCAAATGAGGAAGATGCTCGACAGTAGCTGGGGCAGGCAAATGAGGAAGATGTATGCCGGTACCAGGAGACACGCAAATGAGGAAGATGCATGCCAGTAGCAGAAGACACGTAAATGATAAAGATGAATGACAGTAGCAGGAGACACGCATATGAGGAACGTGCATGCCAGTAGCAGGAGTCACGCAAATGAGCAAGAGGCATGCCAGTATCAAGTGACACGCAAATCAGGAAGAGTCATGCCAGTAGCAGGAGACACGTAAATGAGTAAGTTGCATGCCAGTAGGAGGAGACTGGCAAATGAGGAAGATGCATGCCTTTTGCAGAAGCCACGGAAATGAGAAAGATGCATGCCATTTGCAGGATACATGCAAATGAGGAAGATGCATGCCATTTGCGGGAGACAGGCAAATGAGGAAGATGCATGCCAGTAGCAGGAGACTCGCAAATGAGGAAGAGGCATGCCATTTACAGGAACCACGCAAATGAGATGAGGCATGCCATTTGCAGGAGACACACAAATGAGGAAGAGGCATGCGATTTGCAGGAGCCACGCAAATGAGGAAGAGGCAGGACAGTAGCAGGAGACACGCAAATGAGGAAGAGACATGCCAGTAGCAGGTGACTTGCAAATGAGGAGGATGCATGCCATTTGCAGGAGCCACGCAAATGAGGAAGAGACATGCCAGTAGAAGGAGACATGCAAATGAGGAAGATGCATGCCAGTAGCAGGAGACATGCAAATGAGGAAGATGCTCGACAGTAGCTGGGGCAGGCAAATGAGGAAGATGTATTCCGGTACCAGGAGACACGCAAATGAAGAAGATGCATGCCAGTAGCAGAAGACACGTAAATGATAAAGATGAATGACAGTAGCAGGAGACACGCATATGAGGAACGTGCATGCCAGTAGCAGGAGTCACGCAAATGAGCAAGAGGCATGCCAGTAGCAAGTGACACGCAAATCAGGAAGAGTCATGCCAGTAGCAGGAGACACGTAAATGAGTAAGTTGCATGCCAGTAGGAGGAGACTGGCAAATGAGGAAGATGCATGCCTTTTGCAGGAGCCACGGAAATGAGAAAGATGCATGCCATTTGTAGGAGACATGCAAATGAGGAAGATGCATTCCAGTAGCAGGAGACACGCAAATCAGGAAGAGTCATGCCAGTGGCAGGAGACACGTAAATGAGTAAGTTGCATGCCAGTAGGAGGAGACTGGCAAATGAGGAAGATGCATGCCATTTGCAGCAGACACGCAAATTAGGAGGATGCATGCCAGTAGCAGGAGACACGCAAATGAGGAAGAGACATGCCAGTAGAAGGAGACATGCAAATGAGGAAGATGCATGCCAGTAGCAGGAGACATGCAAATGAGGAAGATGCTCGACAGTAGCTGGGGCAGGCAAATGAGGAAGATGTATGCCGGTACCAGGAGACACGCAAATCAGGAAGAGTCATGCCAGTAGCAGGAGACACGTAAATGAGTAAGTTGCATGCCAGTAGGAGGAGACTGGCAAATGAGGAAGATGCATGCCATTTGCAGGAGACAAGCAAATGAGGAAGATGCATGCCAGTAGCAGGAGACACTAAATGAGGAAGATGCAAGCCAGTAGCAGGAGACACGCAAATGAGGAAGATGCTCGACAGTAGCTGGGGCAGACAAATGAGGAAGATGTATGCCGGTACCAGGAGACACGCAAATTAGGAAGAGGCATGCCATTTGCAGGAGAAAGTCAAATGAGAAAGATGCATGCAACTAGCAGGAGACATGCAAATGAGGAAGATGCATGCCATTTGGAGGAGCCACGCAAATGAGGAAGAGACATGCCAGTAGCAGGAGACATGCAAATGAGGGAGATGCATGCCAGTAGCAGGAGACACGCAAATGAGGAAGATGCTCGACAGTAGCTGGGGCAGGCAAATGAGGAAGATGCATGCCAGTAGCAGGAGACACGCAAATGAGGAAGATGCAAGCCAGTAGCAGGAGACACGCAAATGAGGAAGATGCATGCCATTTGCAGGAGCCACGCAAATGAGGAAGATGCATGCCATTTGCAGGAGACACCCAAATGAGGAAGAGGCATGCTATTTGAAGGAGACAAGCAAGTGAGGAAGATGCATGCTAGTAGGAGGAGACAGGCAAATGAGGAAGATGCATTCCAGTAGCCGGAGACATGCAAATCAGGAAGAGTCATGCCAGTAGCAGGAGACACGTAAATGAGTAAGTTGCATGCCAGTAGGAGGAGACTGGCAAATGAGGAAGATGCATGCCATTTGCAGGAGCCACGCAAATGACGAAGATGAATGCCATTTCCAGTAGCCACGCAAGTGAGGAAGAGGCATGCCATTTGCAGGAGCCACGCAAATGAGAAAGATGCATGCCATTTGCAGGAGTCACGCAAATGAGGAAGATGCATGCCAGTAGCAGGTGACTCGCAAATGAGGAAGATGCATCCCATTTGCAGGAGCCACGCAAATGAGGAAGATGCTCGACAGTAGCTGGGGCAGGCAAATGAGGAAGATGTATGCCGGTACCAGGAGACACGCATATGAGGAAGATGCATGCCATTTGCAGGAGCCACGCAAATGAGGAAGAGACATGCCAGGAGAAGGAGACATGCAAATGAGGAAGATGCATTCCAGTAGCAGGAGCCACGCAAATGAGGAAGAGGCAGGACAGTAGCAGGAGACACGCAAATGAGGAAGAGACATGCCAGGAGAAGGAGGCATGCAAATGAGGAGGATGCATGCCAGTAGCAGGAGCCATGCAAATGAGGAAGAGGCAGGACAGTAGCAGGAGACACGAAAATCAGTAAGAGTCATGCCAGTAGCAGGAGACACGTAAATGAGTAAGTTGCATGCCAGTAGGAGGAGACTGGCAAATGAGGAAGATGCATGCCATTTGCAGGAGCCACGCAAATGACGAAGATGAATGCCATTTCCAGGAGCCACGCAAGTGAGGAAGAGGCATGCCATTTGCAGGAGACACGCAAATGAGGAAGATGCATGCCAGTAGAAGGAGACATGCAAATGAGGAAGATGCATGCCAGTAGCAGGAGACATGCAAATGAGGAAGATGCTCGACAGTAGCTGGGGCAGGCAAATGAGGAAGATGTATGCCGGTACCAGGAGACACGCAAATGAGGAAGATGCATGCCAGTAGCAGAAGACACGTAAATGATAAAGATGAATGCCAGTAGCAGGAGTCACGCAAATGAGCAAGAGGCATGCCAGTATCAAGTGACACGCAAATCAGGAAGAGTCATGCCAGTAGCAGGAGACACGTAAATGAGTAAGTTGCATGCCAGTAGGAGGAGACTGGCAAATGAGGAAGATGCATGCCTTTTGCAGGAGCCACGGAAATGAGAAAGATGCATGCCATTTGCAGGATACATGCAAATGAGGAAGATGCATGCCATTTGCGGGAGACAGGCAAATGAGGAAGATGCATGCCAGTAGCAGGAGACTCGCAAATGAGGAAGAGGCATGCCATTTACAGGAACCACGCAAATGAGATGAGGCATGCCATTTGCAGGAGACACACAAATGAGGAAGAGGCATGCGATTTGCAGGAGCCACGCAAATGAGGAAGAGGCAGGACAGTAGCAGGAGACACGCAAATGAGGAAGAGACATGCCAGTAGCAGGTGACTTGCAAATGAGGAGGATGCATGCCATTTGCAGGAGCCACGCAAATGAGGAAGAGACATGCCAGTAGAAGGAGACATGCAAATGAGGAAGATGCATGCCAGTAGCAGGAGACATGCAAATGAGAAAGATGCTCGACAGTAGCTGGGGCAGGCAAATGAGGAAGATGTATTCCGGTACCAGGAGACACGCAAATGAGGAAGATGCATGCCAGTAGCCGAAGACACGTAAATGATAAAGATGAATGACAGTAGCAGGAGACACGCATATGAGGAACGTGCATGCCAGTAGCAGGAGTCACGCAAATGAGCAAGAGGCATGCCAGTAGCAAGTGACACGCAAATCAGGAAGAGTCATGCCAGTAGCAGGAGACACGTAAATGAGTAAGTTGCATGCCAGTAGGAGGAGACTGGCAAATGAGGAAGATGCATGCCTTTTGCAGGAGCCACGGAAATGAGAAAGATGCATGCCATTTGTAGGAGACATGCAAATGAGGAAGATGCATTCCAGTAGCAGGAGACACGCAAATCAGGAAGAGTCATGCCAGTAGCAGGAGACACATAAATGAGTAAGTTGCATGCCAGTAGGAGGAGACTGGCAAATGAGGAAGATGCATGCCATTTGCAGCAGACACGCAAATTAGGAAGATGCATGCCAGTAGCAGGAGACACGCAAATGAGGAAGAGACATGCCAGTAGAAGGAGACATGCAAATGAGGAAGATGCATGCCAGTAGCAGGAGACATGCAAATGAGGAAGATGCTCGACAGTAGCTGGGGCAGGCAAATGAGGAAGATGTATGCCGGTACCAGGAGACACGCAAATGAGGAAGATGCATGCCAGTAGCAGGAGACACGCAAATTAGGAAGAGTCATGCCCGTAGCAGGAGACACGTAAATGAGTAAGTTTCATGCCAGTAGGAGGAGACTGGCAAATGAGGAAGATGCATGCCTTTTGCAGGAGCCACGGAAATGAGAAAGATGCATGCCATTTGCAGGAGACATGCAAATGAGGAAGATGCATTCCAGTAGCAGGAGACACGCAAATCAGGAAGAGTCATGCCAGTAGCAGGAGACACGCAAATGAGGAAGAGACATGCCAGTAGAAGGAGACATGCAAATGAGGAAGATGCATGCCAGTAGCAGGAGACATGCAAATGAGGAAGATGCTCGACAGTAGATGGGGCAGGCAAATGAGGAAGATGTATGCCGGTACCAGGAGACACGCAAATGAGGAAGATGCATGCCAGTAGCAGGAGACACGCAAATTAGGAAGAGTCATGCCAGTAGCAGGAGACACGTAAATGAGTAAGTTGCATGCCAGTAGGAGGATACTGGCAAATGAGGAAGATGCATGCCTTTTGCAGGAGCCACGGAAATGAGAAAGATGCATGCCATTTGCAGGAGACATGCAAATGAGGAAGATGTATGCCGGTACCAGGAGACACGCAAATGAGGAAGATGCATGCCAGTAGCAGAAGACACGTAAATGAGAAAGTTGCATGCCAGTAGGAGGAGACTGGCAAATGAGGAAGATGCATGCCTTTTGCAGGAGCCACGGAAATGAGAAAGATGCATGCCATTTGCAGGATACATGCAAATGAGGAAGATGCATGCCATTTGCGGGAGACAGGCAAATGAGGAAGATGCATGCCAGTAGCAGGAGACTCGCAAATGAGGAAGAGGCATGCCATTTACAGGAACCACGCAAATGAGATGAGGCATGCCATTTGCAGGAGACACACAAATGAGGAAGAGGCATGCGATTTGCAGGAGCCACGCAAATGACGAAGAGGCAGGACAGTAGCAGGAGACACACAAATGAGGAAGAGACATGCCAGTAGCAGGTGACTTGCAAATGAGGAGGATGCATGCCATTTGCAGGAGCCACGCAAATGAGGAAGAGACATGCCAGTAGAAGGAGACATGCAAATGAGGAAGATGCATGCCAGTAGCAGGAGACATGCAAATGAGGAAGATGCTCGACAGTAGCTGGGGCAGGCAAATGAGGAAGATGTATGCCGGTACCAGGAGACACGCAAATGAGGAAGATGCATGCCAGTAGCAGAAGACACGTAAATGATAAAGATGAATGACAGTAGCAGGAGACACGCATATGAGGAACGTGCATGCCAGTAGCAGGAGTCACGCAAATGAGCAAGAGGCATGCCAGTATCAAGTGACACGCAAATCAGGAAGAGTCATGCCAGTAGCAGGAGACACGTAAATGAGTAAGTTGCATGCCAGTAGGAGGAGACTGGCAAATGAGGAAGATGCATGCCTTTTGCAGAAGCCACGGAAATGAGAAAGATGCATGCCATTTGCAGGATACATGCAAATGAGGAAGATGCATGCCATTTGCGGGAGACAGGCAAATGAGGAAGATGCATGCCAGTAGCAGGAGACTCGCAAATGAGGAAGAGGCATGCCATTTACAGGAACCACGCAAATGAGATGAGGCATGCCATTTGCAGGAGACACACAAATGAGGAAGAGGCATGCGATTTGCAGGAGCCACGCAAATGAGGAAGAGGCAGGACAGTAGCAGGAGACACGCAAATGAGGAAGAGACATGCCAGTAGCAGGTGACTTGCAAATGAGGAGGATGCATGCCATTTGCAGGAGCCACGCAAATGAGGAAGAGACATGCCAGTAGAAGGAGACATGCAAATGAGGAAGATGCATGCCAGTAGCAGGAGACATGCAAATGAGGAAGATGCTCGACAGTAGCTGGGGCAGGCAAATGAGGAAGATGTATTCCGGTACCAGGAGACACGCAAATGAAGAAGATGCATGCCAGTAGCAGAAGACACGTAAATGATAAAGATGAATGACAGTAGCAGGAGACACGCATATGAGGAACGTGCATGCCAGTAGCAGGAGCCACGCAAATGAGCAAGAGGCATGCCAGTAGCAAGTGACACGCAAATCAGGAAGAGTCATGCCAGTAGCAGGAGACACGTAAATGAGTAAGTTGCATGCCAGTAGGAGGAGACTGGCAAATGAGGAAGATGCATGCCTTTTGCAGGAGCCACGGAAATGAGAAAGATGCATGCCATTTGTAGGAGACATGCAAATGAGGAAGATGCATTCCAGTAGCAGGAGACACGCAAATCAGGAAGAGTCATGCCAGTGGCAGGAGACACGTAAATGAGTAAGTTGCATGCCAGTAGGAGGAGACTGGCAAATGAGGAAGATGCATGCCATTTGCAGCAGACACGCAAATTAGGAGGATGCATGCCAGTAGCAGGAGACACGCAAATGAGGAAGAGACATGCCAGTAGAAGGAGACATGCAAATGAGGAAGATGCATGCCAGTAGCAGGAGACATGCAAATGAGGAAGATGCTCGACAGTAGCTGGGGTAGGCAAATGAGGAAGATGTATGCCGGTACCAGGAGACACGCAAATCAGGAAGAGTCATGCCAGTAGCAGGAGACACGTAAATGAGTAAGTTGCATGCCAGTAGGAGGAGACTGGCAAATGAGGAAGATGCATGCCATTTGCAGGAGACAAGCAAATGAGGAAGATGCATGCCAGTAGCAGGAGACACTAAATGAGGAAGATGCAAGCCAGTAGCAGGAGACACGCAAATGAGGAAGATGCTCGACAGTAGCTGGGGCAGACAAATGAGGAAGATGTATGCCGGTACCAGGAGACACGCAAATTAGGAAGAGGCATGCCATTTGCAGGAGAAAGTCAAATGAGAAAGATGCATGCAACTAGCAGGAGACATGCAAATGAGGAAGATGCATGCCATTTGGAGGAGCCACGCAAATGAGGAAGAGACATGCCAGTAGCAGGAGACATGCAAATGAGGGAGATGCATGCCAGTAGCAGGAGACACGCAAATGAGGAAGATGCTCGACAGTAGCTGGGGCAGGCAAATGAGGAAGATGCATGCCAGTAGCAGGAGACACGCAAATGAGGAAGATGCAAGCCAGTAGCAGGAGACACGCAAATGAGGAAGATGCATGCCATTTGCAGGAGCCACGCAAATGAGGAAGATGCATGCCATTTGCAGGAGACACCCAAATGAGGAAGAGGCATGCTATTTGAAGGAGACAAGCAAGTGAGGAAGATGCATGCTAGTAGGAGGAGACAGGCAAATGAGGAAGATGCATTCCAGTAGCCGGAGACATGCAAATCAGGAAGAGTCATGCCAGTAGCAGGAGACACGTAAATGAGTAAGTTGCATGCCAGTAGGAGGAGACTGGCAAATGAGGAAGATGCATGCCATTTGCAGGAGCCACGCAAATGACGAAGATGAATGCCATTTCCAGTAGCCACGCAAGTGAGGAAGAGGCATGCCATTTGCAGGAGCCACGCAAATGAGAAAGATGCATGCCATTTGCAGGAGTCACGCAAATGAGGAAGATGCATGCCAGTAGCAGGTGACTCGCAAATGAGGAAGATGCATCCCATTTGCAGGAGCCACGCAAATGAGGAAGATGCTCGACAGTAGCTGGGGCAGGCAAATGAGGAAGATGTATGCCGGTACCAGGAGACACGCATATGAGGAAGATGCATGCCATTTGCAGGAGCCACGCAAATGAGGAAGAGACATGCCAGGAGAAGGAGACATGCAAATGAGGAAGATGCATTCCAGTAGCAGGAGCCACGCAAATGAGGAAGAGGCAGGACAGTAGCAGGAGACACGCAAATGAGGAAGAGACATGCCAGTAGCAGGTGACTTGCAAATGAGGAGGATGCTTGCCATTTGCAGGAGCCACGCAAATGAGGAAGAGACATGCCAGCAGAAGGAGACATGCAAATGAGGAAGATGCATGCCAGTAGCAGGAGACACGCAAATGAGGAAGATGCTCGACAGTAGCTGGGGCAGGCAAATGAGGAAGATGTATTCCGGTACCAGGAGACACGCAAATGAGGAAGATGCATGCCAGTAGCAGAAGACACGTAAATGATGAAGATGAATGCCAGTAGCAGGAGACACGCATATGAGGAACGTGCATGCCAGTAGCAGGAGTCACGCAAATGACCAAGAGGCATTCCAGTAGCAGGTGACACGCAAATCAGGAAGAGTCATGCTAGTAGCAGGTGGCACGTAAATGAGTAAGTTGCATGCCAATAGGAGGAGACTGGCAAATGAGGAAGATGCATGCCATTTGCAGGAGCCACGCAAATGACGAAGATGAATGCCATTTCCATGAGCCACGCAAGTGAGGAAGTGGCATGCCATTTGCAGGAGCCACGCAAATGAGAAAGATGCATGCCATTTGCAGGAGACACGCAAATGTGGAAGATGCATTCCATTTGCAGGAGCCACGCAAATGAGGAAGAGGTATGCCATTTGCAGGAGACACGCAAATGAGGAAGATACATGCCATTTGCGGGAGACAGGCAAATGAGGAAGATGCATGCCAGTAGCATGAGACTCGCAAATGAGGAAGAGGCATGCCATTTGCAGGAAGCACGCAAATGAGATGAGGCATGCCATTTGCAGGAGACACACAAATGAAGAAGAGGCATGCGATTTGCAGGAGCCACGCAAATGACGAAGAGGCAGGACAGTAGCAGGAGACACGCAAATGAGGAAGAGACATGCCAGTAGCAGGTGACTTGCAAATGAGGAAGATGCATGCCATTTGCAGGAGCCACGCAAATGAGGAAGAGACATGCCAGTAGAAGGAGACATGCAAATGAGGAAGATGCATGCCAGTAGAAGGAGACACGCAAATGAGGAAGATGCTCAACAGTAGCTGGGGCAGGCAAATGAGGAAGATGTATGCCGGTACCAGAAGACACGCAAATGAGGAAGATGCATGCCAGTAGCAGAAGACACGTAAATGATGAAGATGAGTGACAGTAGCAGGAGACACGCATATGAGGAACGTGCATGCCAGTAGCAGGAGTCACGCAAATGAGCAAGAGGCATGCCAGTAGCAGGTGACACGCAAATCAGGAAGAGTCATGCCAGTAGCAGGAGACACGTAAATGAGTAAGTTGCATGCCAGTAGGAGGAGACTGGCAAATGAGGAAGATTCATGCCTTTTGCAGGAGCCACGGAAATGAGAAAGATGCATGCCATTTGCAGGAGACATGCAAATGAGGAAGATGCATTCCAGTAGCAGGAGACACGCAAATCAGGAAGAGTCATGCCAGTAGCAGGAGACACGTAAATGAGTAAGTTGCATGCCAGTAGGAGGAGACTGGCAAATGAGGAAGATGCATGCCATTTGCAGGAGACCCGCAAATGAGGAAGATGCATGCCAGTAGCAGGAGACACGCAAATGAGGAAGATGCAAGCCAGTAGCAGGAGACACGCAAATGAGGAAGATGCTCGACAGTAGCTGGGGCAGACAAATGAGGAAGATGTATGCCGGTACCAGGAGACACGCAAATTAGGAAGAGGCATGCCATTTGCAGGAGACACACAAATGAGGAAGAGGTATGCCATTTGCAGGAGACACGCAAATGAGGAAGATACATGCCATTTGCGGGAGACAGGCAAATGAGGAAGATGCATGCCAGTAGCAGGAGACTCGCAAATGAGGAAGAGGCATGCCATTTGCAGGAACCACGCAAATGAGATGAGGCATGCCATTTGCAGGAGACACACAAATGAGGAAGAGGCATGCGATTTGCAGGAGCCACGCAAATGACGAAGAGGCAGGACAGTAGCAGGAGACACGCAAATGAGGAAGAGACATGACAGTAGCAGGTGACTTGCAAATGAGGAAGATGCATGCCATTTGCAGGAGCCACGCAAATGAGGAAGAGACATGCCAGTAGAAGGAGACATGCAAATGAGGAAGATGCATGCCAGTAGCAGGAGACACGCAAATGAGGAAGATGCTCGACAGTAGCTGGGGCAGGCAAATGAGGAAGATGTATGCCGGTACCAGGAGACACGCAAATGAGGAAGATGCATGCCAGTAGCAGAAGACACGTAAATGATGAAGGTGAATGACAGTAGCAGGAGACACGCATATGAGGAACGTGCATGCCAGTAGCAGGAGTCACGCAAATGAGCAAGAGGCATGCCAGTAGCAGGTGACACGCAAATCAGGAAGAGTCATGCCAGTAGCAGGAGACACGTAAATGAGTAAGTTGCATGCCAGTAGGAGGAGACTGGCAAATGAGGAAGATGCATGCCATTTGCAGGAGAAACGCAAGTGAGGAAGAGGCATGCCATTTGCAGGAGACATGCAAATGAGGAAGATGCATTCCAGTAGCAGGAGACACGCAAATCAGGAAGTGTCATGCCAGTAGCAGGAGACACGTAAATGAGTAAGTTGCATGCCAGTAGGAGGAGACTGGCAAATGAGGAAGATGCATGCCATTTGCAGGAGACACGCAAATGAGGAAGATGCATGCCAGTAGCAGGAGACACTAAATGAGGAAGATGCAAGCCAGTAGCAGGAGACACGCAAATGAGGAAGATGCTCGACAGTAGCTGGGGCAGACAAATGAGGAAGATGTATGCCGGTACCAGGAGACACGCAAATTAGGAAGAGGCATGCCATTTGCAGGAGACACACAAATGAGGAAGATGCATGCCATTTGCAGGAGATAGTCAAATGAGAAAAATGCATGCAACTAGCAGGAGACATGCAAATGAGGAAGATGCATGCCATTTGGAGGAGCCACGCAAATGAGGAAGAGACATGCCAGTAGCAGGAGACATGCAAATGAGGGAGATGCATGCCAGTAGCAGGAGACACGCAAATGAGGAAGATGCTCGACAGCAGCTGGGGCAGGCAAATGAGGAAGATGCATGCCAGTAGCAGGAGACACGCAAATGAGGAAGATGCAAGCCAGTAGCAGGAGACACGCAAATGAGGAAGATGCATGCCATTTGCAGGAGCCACGCAAATGAGGAAGAGACATGCCAGTAGCAGGAGACACGCAAATGAGGAAGATGCATGCCAGTAGCAGGTGACACGCAAATGAGGAAGATGCATGCCAGTAGCAGGTGACTTGCAAATGAGGAAGATGCATACCATTTGCAGGAGCCACGCAAATGAGGAAGAGACATGCCAGTAGCAGGAGACACGCAAATGAGGAAGATGCATGCCAGTAGCAGGAGACACGCAAGTGAGAAAGATGCATGCCATTTGCAGGTGACAGGCAAATGATGAAGATGCATACCAGTAGCAGGAGACACGCAAATGTGGAAGATGCATTGCATTTGTAGGAGCCACGCAAATCAGGAAGTGGTATGCCATTTGCAGGAAACACGCAAATGAGGAAGCAGCATGCCAATTGCAGGAGACAGGCAAATGAGGAAGATGCATGCCAGTAGCAGGAGACACGCAAATGAGGAAGATGCATGCCATTTGCAGGAGCCATGTAAATGAGGAAGATGCATGCCATTTGCATGAGACACGCAAATGAGGAACAGGCATGCCATTTGCAGGAGACAAGCAAGTGAGGAAGATGCATGCTAGTAGGAGGAGACAGGCAAATGAGGAAGATGCATTCCAGTAGCAGGAGACACGAAAATCAGTAAGAGTCATGCCAGTAGCAGGAGACACGTAAATGAGTAAGTTGCATGCCAGTAGGAGGAGACTGGCAAATGAGGAAGATGCATGCCATTTGCAGGAGCCACGCAAATGACGAAGATGAATGCCATTTCCAGGAGCCACGCAAATGACGAAGATGAATGCCATTTCCAGGAACCACGCAAGTGAGGAAGAGGCATGCCATTTGCAGGAGACACGCAAATGAGGAAGATGCATGCCAGTAGAAGGAGACATGCAAATGAGGAAGATGCATGCCAGTAGCAGGAGACATGCAAATGAGGAAGATGTATGCCGGTACCAGGAGACACGCAAATGAGGAAGATGCATGCCAGTAGGAGGAGACTGGCAAATGAGGAAGATGCATGCCATTTGCAGGAGACACGCAAATGAGGAAGAGACATGCCAGTAGCAGGAGACACGCAAATGAGGAAGAGACATGCCAGTAGCAGGACACACGCAAATGAGGAAGAAGCATGCCAGTAGCAGGAGACACGCAAATGAGGAAGATGCATGCCAGTAGCAGGTGACTTGCAAATGAGGAAGATGCATACCATTTGCAGGAGCCACGCAAATGAGGAAGAGACATGCCAGTAGCAGGAGACACGCAAATGAGGAAGATGCATGCCAGTAGCATGAGACACGCAAATGAGGAAGATGCTCGACAGTAGCTGGGGCAGGCAAATGAGGAAGATGTATGCCGGTACCAGGAGACACGCAAATGAGGAAGATGCATGCCAGTAGCAGAAGACACGTAAATTAGTAAGTTGCATGCCTGTAGGAGGAGACTGGCAAATGAGGAAGATGCATGCCTTTTGCAGGAGCCACGGAAATGAGAAAGATGCATGCCATTTGCAGGATACATGCAAATGAGGAAGATGCATGCCATTTGCGGGAGACAGGCAAATGAGGAAGATGCATGCCAGTAGCAGGAGACTCGCAAATGAGGAAGAGGCATGCCATTTACAGGAACCACGCAAATGAGATGAGGCATGCCATTTGCAGGAGACACACAAATGAGGAAGAGGCATGCGATTTGAAGGAGCCACGCAAATGACGAAGAGGCAGGACAGTAGCAGGAGACACGCAAATGAGGAAGAGACATGCCAGTAGCAGGTGACTTGCAAATGAGGAGGATGCATGCCATTTGCAGGAGCCACGCTAATGAGGAAGAGACATGCCAGTAGAAGGAGACATGCAAATGAGGAAGATGCATGCCAGTAGCAGGAGACATGCAAATGAGGAAGATGCTCGACAGTAGCTGGGGCAGGCAAATGAGGAAGATGTATGCCGGTACCAGGAGACACGCAAATGAGGAAGATGCATGCCAGTAGCAGAAGACACGTAAATGATAAAGATGAATGCCAGTAGCAGGAGTCACGCAAATGAGCAAGAGGCATGCCAGTATCAAGTGACACGCAAATCAGGAAGAGTCATGCCAGTAGCAGGAGACACGTAAATGAGTAAGTTGCATGCCAGTAGGAGGAGACTGGCAAATGAGGAAGATGCATGCCTTTTGCAGGAGCCACGGAAATGAGAAAGATGCATGCCATTTGCAGGATACATGCAAATGAGGAAGATGCATGCCATTTGCGGGAGACAGGCAAATGAGGAAGATGCATGCCAGTAGCAGGAGACTCGCAAATGAGAAAGAGGCATGCCATTTACAGGAACCACGCAAATGAGATGAGGCATGCCATTTGCAGGAGACACACAAATGAAGAACTGGCATGCGATTTGCAGGAGCCACGCAAATGAGGAAGAGGCAGGACAGTAGCAGGAGACACGCAAATGAGGAAGAGACATGCCAGTAGCAGGTGACTTGCAAATGAGGAGGATGCATGCCATTTGCAGGAGCCACGCAAATGAGGAAGAGACATGCCAGTAGAAGGAGACATGCAAATGAGGAAGATGCATGCCAGTAGCAGGAGACATGCAAATGAGGAAGATGCTCGACAGTAGCTGGGGCAGGCAAATGAGGAAGATGTATTCCGGTACCAGGAGACACGCAAATGAGGAAGATGCATGCCAGTAGCAGAAGACACGTAAATGAGCAAGAGGCATGCCAGTAGCAAGTGACACGCAAATCAGGAAGAGTCATGCCAGTAGCAGGAGACACGTAAATGAGTAAGTTGCATGCCAGTAGGAGGAGACTGGCAAATGAGGAAGATGCATGCCTTTTGCAGGAGCCACGGAAATGAGAAAGATGCATGCCATTTGTAGGAGACATGCAAATGAGGAAGATGCATTCCAGTAGCAGGAGACACGCAAATCAGGAAGAGTCATGCCAGTAGCAGGAGACACGTAAATGAGTAAGTTGCATGCCAGTAGGAGGAGACTGGCAAATGAGGAAGATGCATGCCATTTGCAGCAGACACGCAAATTAGGAAGATGCATGCCAGTAGCAGGAGACACGCAAATGAGGAAGAGACATGCCAGTAGAAGGAGACATGCAAATGAGGAAGATGCATGCCAGTAGCAGGAGACATGCAAATGAGGAAGATGCTCGACAGTAGCTGGGGCAGACAAATGAGGAAGATGTATGCCGGTACCAGGAGACACGCAAATGAGGAAGATGCATGCCAGTAGCAGGAGACACGCAAATTAGGAAGAGTCATGCCAGTAGCTGGAGACACGTAAATGAGTAAGTTGCATGCCAGAAGGAGGAGACTGGCAAATGAGGAAGATGCATGCCTTTTGCAGGAGCCACGGAAATGAGAAAGATGCATGCCATTTGCAGGAGACATGCAAATGAGGAAGATGCATTCCAGTAGCAGGAGACACGCAAATCAGGAAGAGTCATGCCAGTAGCAGGAGACACGTAAATGAGTAAGTTGCATGCCAGTAGGAGGAGACTGGCAAATGAGGAAGATTCATGCCATTTGCAGGAGACACGCAAATGAGGAAGATGCATGCCAGTAGCAGGAGACACGCAAATGAGGAAGATGCAAGCCAGTAGCAGGAGACACGCAAATGAGGAAGATGCTCGACAGTAGCTGGGGCAGACAAATGAGGAAGATGTATGCCGGTACCAGGAGACACGCAAATTAGGAAGAGGCATGCCATTTGCAGGAGACACACAAATGAGGAAGAGGTATGCCATTTGCAGGAGACACGCAAATGATGAAGATACATGCCATTTGCGGGAGACAGGCAAATGAGGAAGATGCATGCCAGTAGCAGGAGACTCGCAAATGAGGAAGAGGCATGCCATTTGCAGGAACCACGCAAATGAGATGAGGCATGCCATTTGCAGGAGACACACAAATGAGGAAGAGGCATGCGATTTGCAGGAGCCACGCAAATGACGAAGAGGCAGGACAGTAGCAGGAGACACGCAAATGAGGAAGAGACATGACAGTAGCAGGTGACTTGCAAATGAGGAAGATGCATGCCATTTTCAGGAGCCACGCAAATGAGGAAGAGACATGCCAGTAGCAGGAGACATGCAAATGAGGGAGATGCATGCCAGTAGCAGGAGACACGCAAATGAGGAAGATGCTCGACAGTAGCTGGGGCAGGCAAATGAGGAAGATGTATGCCGGTACCAGGAGACACGCAAATGAGGAAGATGCATGCCAGTAGCAGAAGACACGTAAATGATGAAGATGAATGACAGTAGCAGGAGACACGCATATGAGGAACGTGCATGCCAGTAGCAGGAGTCACGCAAATGAGCAAGAGGCATGCCAGTAGCAGGTGACACGCAAATCAGGAAGAGTCATGCCAGTAGCAGGAGACACGTAAATGAGTAAGTTGCATGCCAGTAGGAGGAGACTGGCAAATGAGGAAGATGCATGCCTTTTGCAGGAGCCACGGAAATGAGAAAGATGCATGCCATTTGCAGGAGACATGCAAATGAGGAAGATGCATTCCAGTAGCAGGAGACACGCAAATCAGGAAGTGTCATGCCAGTAGCAGGAGACACGTAAATGAGTAAGTTGCATGCCAGTAGGAGGAGACTGGCAAATGAGGAAGATGCATGCCATTTGCAGGAGACACGCAAATGAGGAAGATGCATGCCAGTAGCAGGAGACACTAAATGAGGAAGATGCAAGCCAGTAGCAGGAGACACGCAAATGAGGAAGATGCTCGACAGTGGCTGGGGCAGACAAATGAGGAAGATGTATGCCGGTACCAGGAGACACGCAAATTAGGAAGAGGCATGCCATTTGCAGGAGACACACAAATGAGGAAGATGCATGCCATTTGCAGGAGAAAGTCAAATGAGAAAAATGCATGCAACTAGCAGGAGACATGCAAATGAGGAAGATGCGTGCCATTTGGAGGAGCCACGCAAATGAGGAAGAGACATGCCTGTAGCAGGAGACATGCAAATGAGGGAGATGCTTGCCAGTAGCAGGAGACACGCAAATGAGGAAGATGCTCGACAGTAGCTGGGGCAGGCAAATGAGGAAGATGCATGCCAGTAGCAGGAGACACGCAAATGAGGAAGATGCAAGCCAGTAGCAGGAGACACGCAAATGAGGAAGATGCATGCCATTTGCAGGAGCCACGCAAATGAGGAAGATGCATGCCATTTGCAGGAGACACCCAAATGAGGAAGAGGCATGCTATTTGAAGGAGACAAGCAAGTGAGGAAGATGCATGCTAGTAGGAGGAGACAGGCAAATGAGGAAGATGCATTCCAGTAGCCGGAGACATGCAAATCAGGAAGAGTCATGCCAGTAGCAGGAGACACGTAAATGAGTAAGTTGCATGCCAGTAGGAGGAGACTGGCAAATGAGGAAGATGCATGCCATTTGCAGGAGCCACGCAAATGACGAAGATGAATGCCATTTCCAGTAGCCATGCAAGTGAGGAAGAGGCATGCCATTTGCAGGAGCCACGCAAATGAGGAAGATGCATGCCATTTGCGGGAGACAGGCAAATGAGGAAGATGCATGCCAGTAGCAGGAGACACGCAAATTAGGAAGAGTCATGCCAGTAGCTGGAGACACGTAAATGAGTAAGTTGCATGCCAGAAGGAGGAGACTGGCAAATGAGGAAGATGCATGCCTTTTGCAGGAGCCACGGAAATGAGAAAGATGCATGCCATTTGCAGGAGACATGCAAATGAGGAAGATGCATTCCAGTAGCAGGAGACACGCAAATCAGGAAGAGTCATGCCAGTAGCAGGAGACACGTAAATGAGTAAGTTGCATGCCAGTAGGAGGAGACTGGCAAATGAGGAAGATTCATGCCATTTGCAGGAGACACGCAAATGAGGAAGATGCATGCCAGTAGCAGGAGACACGCAAATGAGGAAGATGCAAGCCAGTAGCAGGAGACACGCAAATGAGGAAGATGCTCGACAGTAGCTGGGGCAGACAAATGAGGAAGATGTATGCCGGTACCAGGAGACACGCAAATTAGGAAGAGGCATGCCATTTGCAGGAGACACACAAATGAGGAAGAGGTATGCCATTTGCAGGAGACACGCAAATGATGAAGATACATGCCATTTGCGGGAGACAGGCAAATGAGGAAGATGCATGCCAGTAGCAGGAGACTCGCAAATGAGGAAGAGGCATGCCATTTGCAGGAACCACGCAAATGAGATGAGGCATGCCATTTGCAGGAGACACACAAATGAGGAAGAGGCATGCGATTTGCAGGAGCCACGCAAATGACGAAGAGGCAGGACAGTAGCAGGAGACACGCAAATGAGGAAGAGACATGACAGTAGCAGGTGACTTGCAAATGAGGAAGATGCATGCCATTTTCAGGAGCCACGCAAATGAGGAAGAGACATGCCAGTAGCAGGAGACATGCAAATGAGGGAGATGCATGCCAGTAGCAGGAGACACGCAAATGAGGAAGATGCTCGACAGTAGCTGGGGCAGGCAAATGAGGAAGATGTATGCCGGTACCAGGAGACACGCAAATGAGGAAGATGCATGCCAGTAGCAGAAGACACGTAAATGATGAAGATGAATGACAGTAGCAGGAGACACGCATATGAGGAACGTGCATGCCAGTAGCAGGAGTCACGCAAATGAGCAAGAGGCATGCCAGTAGCAGGTGACACGCAAATCAGGAAGAGTCATGCCAGTAGCAGGAGACACGTAAATGAGTAAGTTGCATGCCAGTAGGAGGAGACTGGCAAATGAGGAAGATGCATGCCTTTTGCAGGAGCCACGGAAATGAGAAAGATGCATGCCATTTGCAGGAGACATGCAAATGAGGAAGATGCATTCCAGTAGCAGGAGACACGCAAATCAGGAAGTGTCATGCCAGTAGCAGGAGACACGTAAATGAGTAAGTTGCATGCCAGTAGGAGGAGACTGGCAAATGAGGAAGATGCATGCCATTTGCAGGAGACACGCAAATGAGGAAGATGCATGCCAGTAGCAGGAGACACTAAATGAGGAAGATGCAAGCCAGTAGCAGGAGACACGCAAATGAGGAAGATGCTCGACAGTGGCTGGGGCAGACAAATGAGGAAGATGTATGCCGGTACCAGGAGACACGCAAATTAGGAAGAGGCATGCCATTTGCAGGAGACACACAAATGAGGAAGATGCATGCCATTTGCAGGAGAAAGTCAAATGAGAAAAATGCATGCAACTAGCAGGAGACATGCAAATGAGGAAGATGCGTGCCATTTGGAGGAGCCACGCAAATGAGGAAGAGACATGCCTGTAGCAGGAGACATGCAAATGAGGGAGATGCTTGCCAGTAGCAGGAGACACGCAAATGAGGAAGATGCTCGACAGTAGCTGGGGCAGGCAAATGAGGAAGATGCATGCCAGTAGCAGGAGACACGCAAATGAGGAAGATGCAAGCCAGTAGCAGGAGACACGCAAATGAGGAAGATGCATGCCATTTGCAGGAGCCACGCAAATGAGGAAGATGCATGCCATTTGCAGGAGACACCCAAATGAGGAAGAGGCATGCTATTTGAAGGAGACAAGCAAGTGAGGAAGATGCATGCTAGTAGGAGGAGACAGGCAAATGAGGAAGATGCATTCCAGTAGCCGGAGACATGCAAATCAGGAAGAGTCATGCCAGTAGCAGGAGACACGTAAATGAGTAAGTTGCATGCCAGTAGGAGGAGACTGGCAAATGAGGAAGATGCATGCCATTTGCAGGAGCCACGCAAATGACGAAGATGAATGCCATTTCCAGTAGCCATGCAAGTGAGGAAGAGGCATGCCATTTGCAGGAGCCACGCAAATGAGGAAGATGCATGCCATTTGCGGGAGACAGGCAAATGAGGAAGATGCATGCCAGTAGCAGGAGACTCGCAAATGAGGAAGAGGCATGCCATTTACAGGAACCACGCAAATGAGATGAGGCATGCCATTTGCAGGAGACACACAAATGAGGAAGAGGCATGCGATTTGCAGGAGCCACGCAAATGACGAAGAGGCAGGAGAGTAGCAGGAGACACGCAAATGAGGAAGAGACATGCCAGTAGCAGGTGACTTGCAAATGAGGAGGATGCATGCCATTTGCAGGAGCCACGCAAATGAGGAAGAGACATGCCAGTAGAAGGAGACATGCAAATGAGGAAGATGCATGCCAGTAGCAGGAGACATGCAAATGAGGAAGATGCTCGACAGTAGCTGGGGCAGGCAAATGAGGAAGATGTATGCCGGTACCAGGAGACACGCAAATGAGGAAGATGCATGCCAGTAGCAGAAGACACGTAAATGATAAAGATGAATGACAGTAGCAGGAGACACGCATATGAGGAACGTGCATGCCAGTAGCAGGAGTCACGCAAATGAGCAAGAGGCATGCCAGTAGCAAGTGACACGCAAATCAGGAAGAGTCATGCCAGTAGCAGGAGACACGTAAATGAGTAAGTTGCATGCCAGTAGGAGGAGACTGGCAAATGAGGAAGATGCATGCCTTTTGCAGGAGCCACGGAAATGAGAAAGATGCATGCCATTTGCAGGATACATGCAAATGAGGAAGATGCATGCCATTTGCGGGAGACAGGCAAATGAGGAAGATGCATGCCAGTAGCAGGAGACTCGCAAATGAGGAAGAGGCATGCCATTTACAGGAACCACGCAAATGAGATGAGGCATGCCATTTGCAGGAGACACACAAATGAGGAAGAGGCATGCGATTTGCAGGAGCCACGCAAATGAGGAAGAGGCAGGACAGTAGCAGGAGACACGCAAATGAGGAAGAGACATGCCAGTAGCAGGTGACTTGCAAATGAGGAGGATGCATGCCATTTGCAGGAGCCACGCAAATGAGGAAGAGACATGCCAGTAGAAGGAGACATGCAAATGAGGAAGATGCATGCCAGTAGCAGGAGACATGCAAATGAGGAAGATGCTCGACAGTAGCTGGGGCAGGCAAATGAGGAAGATGTATTCCGGTACCAGGAGACACGCAAATGAGGAAGATGCATGCCAGTAGCAGAAGACACGTAAATGATAAAGATGAATGACAGTAGCAGGAGACACGCATATGAGGAACGTGCATGCCAGTAGCAGGAGTCACGCAAATGAGCAAGAGGCATGCCAGTAGCAAGTGACACGCAAATCAGGAAGAGTCATGCCAGTAGCAGGAGACACGTAAATGAGTAAGTTGCATGCCAGTAGGAGGAGACTGGCAAATGAGGAAGATGCATGCCTTTTGCAGGAGCCTCGGAAATGAGAAAGATGCATGCCATTTGTAGGAGACATGCAAATGAGGAAGATGCATTCCAGTAGCAGGAGACACGCAAATCAGGAAGAGTCATGCCAGTAGCAGGAGACACGTAAATGAGTAAGTTGCATGCCAGTAGGAGGAGACTGGCAAATGAGGAAGATGCATGCCATTTGCAGCAGACACGCAAATTAGGAAGATGCATGCCAGTAGCAGGAGACACGCAAATGAGGAAGAGACATGCCAGTAGAAGGAGACATGCAAATGAGGAAGATGCATGCCAGTAGAAGGAGACATGCAAATGAGGAAGATGCTCGACAGTAGCTGGGGCAGGCAAATGAGGAAGATGTATGCCGGTACCAGGAGACACGCAAATGAGGAAGATGCATGCCAGTAGCAGGAGACACGCAAATTAGGAAGAGTCATGCCAGTAGCAGGAGACACGTAAATGAGTAAGTTGCATGCCAGTAGGAGGAGACTGGCAAATGAGGAAGATGCATGCCTTTTGCATGAGCCACGGAAATGAGAAAGATGCATGCCATTTGCAGGAGACATGCAAATGAGGAAGATGCATTCCAGTAGCAGGAGACACGCAAATCAGGAAGAGTCATGCCAGTAGCAGGAGACATGTAAATGAGTAAGTTGCATGCCAGTAGGAGGAGACTGGCAAATGAGGAAGATGCATGCCATTTGCAGGAGACACGCAAATGAGGAAGATACATGCCAGTAGCAGGAGACACGCAAATTAGGAAGATGCAAGCCAGTAGCAGGAGACACGCAAATGAGGAAGATGCTCGACAGTAGCTGGGGAAGACAAATGAGGAAGATGTATGCCGGTACCAGGAGACACGCAAATTAGGAAGAGGCATGCCATTTGCAGGAGACACACAAATGAGGAAGAGGTATGCCATTTGCAGGAGACACGCAAATGAGGAAGATACATGCCATTTGCGGGAGACAGGCAAATGAGGAAGATGCATGCCAGTAGCAGGAGACTCGCAAATGAGGAAGAGGCATGCCATTTGCAGGAACCACGCAAATGAGATGAGGCATGCCATTTGCAGGAGACACACAAATGAGGAAGAGGCATGCGATTTGCAGGAGCCACGCAAATGACGAAGTGGCAGGACAGTAGCAGGAGACACGCAAATGAGGAAGAGACATGACAGTAGCAGGTGACTTGCAAATGAGGAAGATGCATGCCATTTGCAGGAGCCACGCAAATGAGGAAGAGACATGCCAGTAGAAGGAGACATGCAAATGAGGAAGATGCATGCCAGTAGCAGGAGAGACGCAAATGAGGAAGATGCTCGACAGTAGCTGGGGCAGGCAAATGAGGAAGATGTATGCCGGTACCAGGAGACACGCAAATGAGGAAGATGCATGCCAGTAGCAGAAGACACGTAAATGATTAAGATGAATGACAGTAGCAGGAGACACGCATATGAGGAACGTGCATGCCAGTAGCAGGAGTCACGCAAATGAGCAAGAGGCATGCCAGTAGCAGGTGACACGCAAATCAGGAAGAGTCATGCCAGTAGCAGGAGACACGTAAATGAGTAAGTTGCATGCCAGTAGGAGGAGACTGGCAAATGAGGAAGATGCATGCCTTTTGCAGGAGCCACGGAAATGAGAAAGATGCATGCCATTTGCAGGAGACATGCAAATGAGGAAGATGCATTCCAGTAGCAGGAGACACGCAAATCAGGAAGTGTCATGCCAGTAGCAGGAGTCACGTAAATGAGTAAGTTGCATGCCAGTAGGAGGAGACTGGCAAATGAGGAAGATGCATGCCATTTGCAGGAGACACGCAAATGAGGAAGATGCATGCCAGTAGCAGGAGACACTAAATGAGGAAGATGCAAGCCAGTAGCAGGAGACACGCAAATGAGGAAGATGCTCGACAGTAGCTGGGGCAGACAAATGAGGAAGATGTATGCCGGTACCAGGAGACACGCAAATTAGGAAGAGGCATGCCATTTGCAGGAGACACACAAATGAGGAAGATGCATGCCATTTGCAGGAGAAAGTCAAATGAGAAAAATGCATGCAACTAGCAGGAGACATGCAAATGAGGAAGATGCATGCCATTTGGAGGAGCCACGCAAATGAGGAAGAGACATGCCAGTAGCAGGAGACATGCAAATGAGGGAGAGGCATGCCAGTAGCAGGAGACACGCAAATGAGGAAGATGCTCGACAGTAGCTGGGGCAGGCAAATGAGGAAGATGCATGCCAGAAGCAGGAGCCACGCAAATGAGGAAGATGCATGCCATTTGCAGGAGACACCCAAATGAGGAAGAGGCATGCTATTTGAAGGAGAAAAGCAAGTGAGGAAGATGCATGCTAGTAGGAGGAGACAGGCAAATGAGGAAGATGCATTCCAGTAGCAGGAGACACGAAAATCAGTAAGAGTCATGCCAGTAGCAGGAGACACGTAAATGAGTAAGTTGCATGCCAGTAGGAGGAGACTGGCAAATGAGGAAGATGCATGCCATTTGCAGGAGCCACGCAAATGACGAAGATGAATGCCATTTCAAGGAGCCACGCAAGTGAGGAAGAGGCATGCCATTTGCAGGAGACACGGAAATGAGAAAGATGAATGCCATTTGCAGGAGACATGCAAATGAGGACGATGCATTCCAGTAGCAGGAGACACGCAAATCAGGAAGAGTCATGCCAGTAGCAGGAGACACGTAAATGAGTAAGTTGCATGCCAGTAGGAGGAGACTGGCAAATGAGGAAGATGCATGCCATTTGCAGGAGCCACGCAAATGAGGAAGATGCATCCCAGTAGCAGGTGACTCGCAAATGTGGAAGATGCATCCCATTTGCAGGAGCCACGCAAATGAGGAAGATGCTCGACAGTAGCTGGGGCAGGCAAATGAGGAAGATGTATGCCGGTACCAGGAGACACGCATATGAGGAAGATGCATGCCATTTGCAGGAGCCACGCAAATGAGGAAGAGACATGCCAGTAGAAGGAGACATGCAAATGAGGAAGATGCATGCCAGTAGCAGGAGCCACGCAAATGAGGAAGAGGCAGGACAGTAGCAGGAGACACGCAAATGAGGAAGAGACATGCCAGTAGCAGGTGACTTGCAAATGAGGAAGATGCTTGCCATTTGCAGGAGCCACGCAAATGAGGAAGAGACATGCCAGCAGAAGGAGACATGCAAATGAGGAAGATGCATGCCAGTAGCAGGAGACACGCAAATGAGGAAGATGCTAGACAGTAGCTGGGGCAGGCAAATGAGGAAGATGTATTCCGGTACCAGGAGACACGCAAATGAGGAAGATGCATGCCAGTAGCAGAAGACACGTAAATGATGAAGAAGCATGCCAGTAGCAGGAGACACGCAAATGAGGAAGATGCAAGCCAGTAGCAGGAGACACGCAAATGAGGAAGATGCATGCCAGTCGCAGGAGACACGCAAATGAGGAAGATGCATGCAAGTAGCAAGTGACTTGCAAATGAGGAAGATGCATACCATTTGCAGGAGCCACGCAAATGAGGAAGAGACATGCCAGTAGCAGGAGACACGCAAATGCGGAAGATGCATGCCAGTAGCAGGAGACACGCAAATGAGGAAGATGCTCGACAGTAGCTGGGGCAGGCAAATGAGGAAGATGTATGCCGGTACCAGGAGTCACGCAAATGAGGAAGATGCATGCCAATAGCAGAAGACACGTAAATGAGTAAGTTGCATGCCAGTAGGAGCAGACTGGCAAATGAGGAAGATGCATGCCTTTTGCAGGAGCCACGGAAATGAGAAAGATGCATGCCATTTGCAGGAGACATGCAAACGAGGAAGATGCATTCCAGTAGCAGGAGACACGCAAATCAGGAAGAGTCATGCCACTAGCAGGAGACACGTAAATGAGTAAGTTGCATGACAGTAGGAGTAGACTGGCAAATGAGGAAGATGCATGCCATTTGCAGGAGACACGCAAGTGAGGAAGAGACATGCGAGTAGAAGGAGACATGCAAATGAGGAAGATGCATGCCAGTAGCAGGAGAAACGCAAATGAGGAAGATGCTCAACAGTAGCTGGGGCAGGCAAATGAGGAAGATGTATGCCGGTACCAGGAGACACGCAAATGAGGAAGATGCATGCCAGTAGCAGAAGACACGTAAATGATGAAGATGAATGACAGTAGCAGGAGACACGCATATGAGGAACGTGCATGCCAGTAGCAGGAGTCACGCAAATGAGCAAGAGGCATGCCAGTAGCAGGTGACACGCAAATCAGGAAGAGTCATGCCAGTAGCAGGAGACACGTAAATGAGTAAGTTGCATGCCAGTAGGAGGAGACTGGCAAATGAGGAAGATGCATGCCTTTTGCAGGAGCCACGGAAATGAGAAAGAAGCATGCCATTTGCAGGAGACATGCAAATGAGGAAGATGCATTCCAGTAGCAGGAGACACGCAAATCAGGAAGAGTCATGCCAGTAGCAGGAGACACGTAAATGAGTAAGTTGCATGCCAGTAGGAGGAGACTGGCAAATGAGGAAGATGCATGCCAGTAGCAGGAGACACGCAAATGAGGAAGATGCTCGACAGTAGCTGGGGCAGACAAATGAGGAAGATGTATGCCGGTACCAGGAGACACGCAAATTAGGATGAGGCATGCCATTTGCAGGAGACACACAAATGAGGAAGAGGTATGCCATTTGCAGGAGACACGCAAATGAGGAAGATACATGCCATTTGCGGGAGACAGGCAAATGAGGAAGATGCATGCCAGTAGCAGGAGACTCGCAAATGAGGAAGAGGCATGCCATTTGCAGGAACCACGCAAATGAGATGAGGCATGCGATTTGCAGGAGACACACAAATGAGGAAGAGGCATGCGATTTGCAGAAGCCACGCAAATGACGAAGAGGCAGGACAGTAGCAGGAGACACGCAAATGAGGAAGAGACATGACAGTAGCAGGTGACTTGCAAATGAGGAAGATGCATGCCATTTGCAGGAGCCACGCAAATGAGGAAGAGACATGCCAGTAGAAGGAGACATGCAAATGAGGAAGATGCATGCCAGTAGCAGGAGACACGCAAATGAGGAAGATGCTCGACAGTAGCTGGGGCAGGCAAATGAGGAAGATGTATGCCGGTACCAGGAGACACGCAAATGAGGAAGATGCATGCCAGTAGCAGAAGACACGTAAATGATGAAGATGAATGACAGTAGCAGGAGACACGCATATGAGGAACGTGCATGCCAGTAGCAGGAGTCACGCAAATGAGCAAGAGGCATGCCAGTAGCAGGTGACACGCAAATCAGGAAGAGTCATGCCAGTAGCAGGAGACACGTAAATGAGTAAGTTGCATGCCAGTAGGAGGAGACTGGCAAATGAGGAAGATGCATGCCTTTTGCAGGAGCCACGGAAATGAGAAAGATGCATACCATTTGCAGGAGACATGCAAATGAGGAAGATGCATTCCAGTAGCAGGAGACACGCAAATCAGGAAGTGTCATGCCAGTAGCAGGAGACACGTAAATGAGTAAGTTGCATGCCAGTAGGAGGAGACTGGCAAATGAGGAAGATGCATGCCATTTGCAGGAGACACGCAAATGAGGAAAATGCATGCCAGTAGCAGGAGACACTAAATGAGGAAGATGCAAGCCAGTAGCAGGAGACACGCAAATGAGGAAGATGCTCGACAGTAGCTGGGGCAGACAAATGAGGAAGATGTATGCCGGTACCAGGAGACACGCAAATTAGGAAGAGGCATGCCATTTGCAGGAGACACACAAATGAGGAAGATGCATGCCATTTGCAGGAGAAAGTCAAATGAGAAAAATGCATGCAACTAGCAGGAGACATGCAAATGAGGAAGATGCATGCCATTTGGAGGAGCCACGCAAATGAGGAAGAGACATGCCAGTAGCAGGAGACATAAAAATGAGGGAGATGCATGCCAGTAGCAGGAGACACGCAAATGAGGAAGATGCTCGACAGTAGCTGGGGCAGGAAAATGAGGAAGATGCATGCCAGTAGCAGGAGACACACAAATGAGGAAGATGCAAGCCAGTAGCAGGAGACACGCAAATGAGGAAGATGCATGCCATTTGCAGGAGCCACGCAAATGAGGAAGATGCATGCCATTTGAAGGAGACACCCAAATGAGGAAGAGGCATGCTATTTGAAGGAGACAAGCAAGTGAGGAAGATGCATGCTAGTTGGAGGAGACAGGCAAATGAGGAAGATGCATTCCAGTAGCCGGAGACATGCAAATCAGGAAGAGTCATGCCAGTAGCAGGAGACACGTAAATGAGTAAGTTGCATGCCAGTAGGAGGAGACTGGCAAATGAGGAAGATGCATGCCATTTGCAGGAGCCACGCAAATGACGAAGATGAATGCCATTTCCAGTAGCCACGCAAGTGAGGAAGAGGCATGCCATTTGACGGAGCCACGCAAATGAGAAAGATGCATGCCATTTGCAGGAGCCACGCAAATGAGGAAGATGCATGCCAGTAGCAGGTGACTTGCAAATGAGGAAGATGCATCCCATTTGCAGGAGCCACGCAAATGAGGAAGATGCTCGACAGTAGCTGGGGCAGGCAAATGAGGAAGATGTATGCCGGTACCAGGAGACACGCAAATGAGGAAGATGCATGCCAGTAGCAGGAGACACGCAAATGAGGAAGATGCATGCCATTTGCAGGAGCCACGCAAATGAGGAAGAGACATGCCAGTAGCAGGAGACACGCAAATGAGGAAGATGCATGCAGTAGCAGGTGACACGCAAATGAGGAAGATGCATGCCAGTAGCAGGTGACTTGCAAATGAGGAAGATGCATACCATTTGCAGGAGCCACGCAAATGAGGAAGAGACATGCCAGTAGCAGGAGACACGCAAATGAGGAAGATGCATGCCAGTAGCAGGAGACACACAAATGAGGAAGATGCTCGACAGTAGCTGGGGCAGGCAAATGAGGAAGATGTATGCCGGTACCAGGAGACACGAAAATGAGGAAGATGCATGCCAGTAGCAGAAGACACGTAAATGATGAAGATGAATGCCAATAGCAGGAGACAAGAAAATGAGGAAGATGCATGCTAGTAGCAGGAGACACGCAAATGAGGAAGATGCATGCCATTTGCAGGAGCCACACAAATGAAGATGATGCATGCCAGTAGCAGGAGACACGCATATGAGGAACGTGCATGCCTGTAGCAGGAGTCACGCAAATGAGCAAGAGGCATGCCAGTAGCAGGAGACACGCAAATCAGGAAGAGGCATGCCATTTGCAGGAGCCATGCAAATGAGGAAGTTGCATTCCAGTAGCAGGAGACAGGCAAATGAGGAAGATGCATGCCATTTGCAGGAGCCACGCAAATGAGGAAGATGCATGCCATTTGCAGGAGACACGCAAATGAGGAAGATGCATGCCATTTGCAGGAGCCACGCAAATGAGGAAGAGGCATGCCATTTGCAGGAGACAAGCAAGTGAGGAAGATGCATGCTAGTAGGAGGAGACAGGCAAATGAGGAAGATGCTTTCCAGTAGCAGGAGACACGCAAATCAGGAAGAGTCATGCCAGTAGCAGGAGACACGTAAATGAGTAAGTTGCATGCCAGTAGGAGGAGACTGGCAAATGAGGAAGATGCATGCCATTTGCAGGAGACACGCAAAAAAGGAAGATGCATGCCAGTAGCAGGAGACACGCAAATGAGGAAGATGCAAGCCAGTAGCAGGAGACACGCAAATGAGGAAGATGCATGCCAGTAGCAGGAGACACGCAAATGAGGAAGATGCATGCCAGTAGCAAGTGACTTGCAAATGAGGAAGATGCATACCATTTGCAGGAGCCACGCAAATGAGGAAGAGACATGCCAGTAGCAGGAGACACGCAAATGAGGAAGATGCATGCCAGTAGCAGGAGACACGCAAATGAGGAAGATGCATGCTAGTAGCAGGAGACACGCAAATGAGGAAGATGCATGCCATTTGCAGGAGCCACACAAATGAGGAAGATGCATGCCAATAGCAGAAGACACGTAAATGAGTAAGTTGCATGCCAGTAGGAGGAGACTGGCAAATGAGGAAGTTGCATGTCTTTTGCAGGAGCCACGGAAATGAGAAAGATGCATGCCATTTGCAGGAGACACGCAAATGATAAAGATGAATGACAGTAGCAGGAGACAGGCATATGAGGAACGTGCATGCCAGTAGCAGAAGACACGTAAATGATGAAGATGAATGCCATTTGCAGGAGCCACACAAATGAGGAAGATGCATGCCAATAGCAGAAGACACGTAAATGAGTAAGTTGCATGCCAATAGGAAGAGACTGGCAAATGAGGAAGATGCATGCCATTTGCAGGAGCCACGCAAATGACGAAGATGAATGCCATTTCCATGAGCCACGCAAGTGAGGAAGTGGCATGCCATTTGCAGGAGCCACGCAAATGAGAAAGATGCATGCCATTTGCAGGAGACACGCAAATGTGGAAGATGCATTCCATTTGCAGGAGCCACGCAAATGAGGAAGAAGTATGCCATTTGCAGGAGACACGCAAATGAGGAAGATACATGCCATTTGCGGGAGACAGGCAAATGAGGAAGATGCATGCCAGTAGCATGAGACTCGCAAATGAGGAAGAGGCATGCCATTTGCAGGAAGCACGCAAATGAGATGAGGCATGCCATTTGCAGGAGACACACAAATGAGGAAGAGGCATGCGATTTGCAGGAGCCACGCAAATGACGAAGATGCAGGACAGTAGCAGGAGACACGCAAATGAGGAAGAGACATGCCAGTAGCAGGTGACTTGCAAATGAGGAAGATGCATGCCATTTGCAGGAGCCACGCAAATGAGGAAGAGACATGCGAGTAGAAGGAGACACGCAAATGAGGAAGATGCATGCCAGTAGCAGAAGACACGTAAATGATGAAGATGAATGACAGTAGCAGGAGACACGCATATGAGGAACGTGCATGCCAGTAGCCGGAGTCACGCAAATGTGCAAGAGGCATGCCAGTAGCAGGTGACACGCAAATCAGGAAGAGTCATGCCAGTAGCAGGAGACACGTAAATGAGTAAGTTGCATGCCAGTAGGAGGAGACTGGCAAATGAGGAAGATGCATGCCTTTTGCAGGAGCCACGGAAATGAGAAAGATGCATGCTATTTGCAGGAGACATGCAAATGAGGAAGATGCATTCCAGTAGCAGGAGACACGCAAATCAGGAAGAGTCATGCCAGTAGCAGGAGACACGTAAATGAGTAAGTTGCATGCCAGTAGGAGGAGACTGGCAAATGAGGAAGATGCATGCCATTTGCAGGAGACACGCAAATGAGGAAGATGCATGCCAGTAGCAGGAGACACGCAAATGAGGAAGATGCAAGCCAGTAGCAGGAGACACGCAAATGAGGAAGATGCTCGACAGTAGCTGGGGCAGACAAATGAGGAAGATGTATGCCGGTACCAGGAGACACGCAAGTTAGGAAGAGGCATGCAATTTGCAGGAGACACACAAATGAGGAAGAGGTATGCCATTTGCAGGAGACACGCAAATGAGGAAGATACATGCCATTTGCGGGAGACAGGAAAATGAGGAAGATGCATGCCAGGAGCAGGAGACTCGCAAATGAGGAAGAGGCATGCGATTTGCAGGAGCCACGCAAATGACGAAGAGGCAGGACAGTAGCAGGAGACACGCAAATGAGGAAGAGACATGACAGTAGCAGGTGACTTGCAAATGAGGAAGATGCATGCCATTTTCAGGAGCCACGCAAATGAGGAAGAGACATGCCAGTAGCAGGAGACATGCAAATGAGGGAGATGCATGCCAGTAGCAGGAGACACGCAAATGAGGAAGATGCTCGACAGTAGCTGGGGCAGGCAAATGAGGAAGATGTATGCCGGTACCAGGAGACACGCAAATGAGGAAGATGCATGCCAGTAGCAGAAGACACGTAAATGATGAAGATGAATGACAGTAGCAGGAGACACGCATATGAGGAACGTGCATGCCAGTAGCAGGAGTCACGCAAATGAGCAAGAGGCATGCCAGTAGCAGGTGACACGCAAATCAGGAAGAGTCATGCCAGTAGCAGGAGACACGTAAATGAGTAAGTTGCATGCCAGTAGGAGGAGACTGGCAAATGAGGAAGATGCATGCCTTTTGCAGGAGCCACGGAAATGAGAAAGATGCATGCCATTTGCAGGAGACATGCAAATGAGGAAGATGCATTCCAGTAGCAGGAGACACGCAAATCAGGAAGTGTCATGCCAGTAGCAGGAGACACGTAAATGAGTAAGTTGCATGCCAGTAGGAGGAGACTGGCAAATGAGGAAGATGCATGCCATTTGCAGGAGACACGCAAATGAGGAAGATGCATGCCAGTAGCAGGAGACACTAAATGAGGAAGATGCAAGCCAGTAGCAGGAGACACGCAAATGAGGAAGATGCTCGACAGTGGCTGGGGCAGACAAATGAGGAAGATGTATGCCGGTACCAGGAGACACGCAAATTAGGAAGAGGCATGCCATTTGCAGGAGACACACAAATGAGGAAGATGCATGCCATTTGCAGGAGAAAGTCAAATGAGAAAAATGCATGCAACTAGCAGGAGACATGCAAATGAGGAAGATGCGTGCCATTTGGAGGAGCCACGCAAATGAGGAAGAGACATGCCTGTAGCAGGAGACATGCAAATGAGGGAGATGCTTGCCAGTAGCAGGAGACACGCAAATGAGGAAGATGCTCGACAGTAGCTGGGGCAGGCAAATGAGGAAGATGCATGCCAGTAGCAGGAGACACGCAAATGAGGAAGATGCAAGCCAGTAGCAGGAGACACGCAAATGAGGAAGATGCATGCCATTTGCAGGAGCCACGCAAATGAGGAAGATGCATGCCATTTGCAGGAGACACCCAAATGAGGAAGAGGCATGCTATTTGAAGGAGACAAGCAAGTGAGGAAGATGCATGCTAGTAGGAGGAGACAGGCAAATGAGGAAGATGCATTCCAGTAGCCGGAGACATGCAAATCAGGAAGAGTCATGCCAGTAGCAGGAGACACGTAAATGAGTAAGTTGCATGCCAGTAGGAGGAGACTGGCAAATGAGGAAGATGCATGCCATTTGCAGGAGCCACGCAAATGACGAAGATGAATGCCATTTCCAGTAGCCATGCAAGTGAGGAAGAGGCATGCCATTTGCAGGAGCCACGCAAATGAGGAAGATGCATGTCATTTGCGGGAGACAGGCAAATGAGGAAGATGCATGCCAGTAGCAGGAGACACGCAAATTAGGAAGAGTCATGCCAGTAGCTGGAGACACGTAAATGAGTAAGTTGCATGCCAGAAGGAGGAGACTGGCAAATGAGGAAGATGCATGCCTTTTGCAGGAGCCACGGAAATGAGAAAGATGCATGCCATTTGCAGGAGACATGCAAATGAGGAAGATGCATTCCAGTAGCAGGAGACACGCAAATCAGGAAGAGTCATGCCAGTAGCAGGAGACACGTAAATGAGTAAGTTGCATGCCAGTAGGAGGAGACTGGCAAATGAGGAAGATTCATGCCATTTGCAGGAGACACGCAAATGAGGAAGATGCATGCCAGTAGCAGGAGACACGCAAATGAGGAAGATGCAAGCCAGTAGCAGGAGACACGCAAATGAGGAAGATGCTCGACAGTAGCTGGGGCAGACAAATGAGGAAGATGTATGCCGGTACCAGGAGACACGCAAATTAGGAAGAGGCATGCCATTTGCAGGAGACACACAAATGAGGAAGAGGTATGCCATTTGCAGGAGACACGCAAATGATGAAGATACATGCCATTTGCGGGAAACAGGCAAATGAGGAAGATGCATGCCAGTAGCAGGAGACTCGCAAATGAGGAAGAGGCATGCCATTTGCAGGAACCACGCAAATGAGATGAGGCATGCCATTTGCAGGAGACACACAAATGAGGAAGAGGCATGCGATTTGCAGGAGCCACGCAAATGACGAAGAGGCAGGACAGTAGCAGGAGACACGCAAATGAGGAAGAGACATGACAGTAGCAGGTGACTTGCAAATGAGGAAGATGCATGCCATTTTCAGGAGCCACGCAAATGAGGAAGAGACATGCCAGTAGCAGGAGACATGCAAATGAGGGAGATGCATGCCAGTAGCAGGAGACACGCAAATGAGGAAGATGCTCGACAGTAGCTGGGGCAGGCAAATGAGGAAGATGTATGCCGGTACCAGGAGACACGCAAATGAGGAAGATGCATGCCAGTAGCAGAAGACACGTAAATGATGAAGATGAATGACAGTAGCAGGAGACACGCATATGAGGAACGTGCATGCCAGTAGCAGGAGTCACGCAAATGAGCAAGAGGCATGCCAGTAGCAGGTGACACGCAAATCAGGAAGAGTCATGCCAGTAGCAGGAGACACGTAAATGAGTAAGTTGCATGCCAGTAGGAGGAGACTGGCAAATGAGGAAGATGCATGCCTTTTGCAGGAGCCACGGAAATGAGAAAGATGCATGCCATTTGCAGGAGACATGCAAATGAGGAAGATGCATTCCAGTAGCAGGAGACACGCAAATCAGGAAGTGTCATGCCAGTAGCAGGAGACACGTAAATGAGTAAGTTGCATGCCAGTAGGAGGAGACTGGCAAATGAGGAAGATGCATGCCATTTGCAGGAGACACGCAAATGAGGAAGATGCATGCCAGTAGCAGGAGACACTAAATGAGGAAGATGCAAGCCAGTAGCAGGAGACACGCAAATGAGGAAGATGCTCGACAGTGGCTGGGGCAGACAAATGAGGAAGATGTATGCCGGTACCAGGAGACACGCAAATTAGGAAGAGGCATGCCATTTGCAGGAGACACACAAATGAGGAAGATGCATGCCATTTGCAGGAGAAAGTCAAATGAGAAAAATGCATGCAACTAGCAGGAGACATGCAAATGAGGAAGATGCGTGCCATTTGGAGGAGCCACGCAAATGAGGAAGAGACATGCCTGTAGCAGGAGACATGCAAATGAGGGAGATGCTTGCCAGTAGCAGGAGACACGCAAATGAGGAAGATGCTCGACAGTAGCTGGGGCAGGCAAATGAGGAAGATGCATGCCAGTAGCAGGAGACACGCAAATGAGGAAGATGCAAGCCAGTAGCAGGAGACACGCAAATGAGGAAGATGCATGCCATTTGCAGGAGCCACGCAAATGAGGAAGATGCATGCCATTTGCAGGAGACACCCAAATGAGGAAGAGGCATGCTATTTGAAGGAGACAAGCAAGTGAGGAAGATGCATGCTAGTAGGAGGAGACAGGCAAATGAGGAAGATGCATTCCAGTAGCCGGAGACATGCAAATCAGGAAGAGTCATGCCAGTAGCAGGAGACACGTAAATGAGTAAGTTGCATGCCAGTAGGAGGAGACTGGCAAATGAGGAAGATGCATGCCATTTGCAGGAGCCACGCAAATGACGAAGATGAATGCCATTTCCAGTAGCCATGCAAGTGAGGAAGAGGCATGCCATTTGCAGGAGCCACGCAAATGAGGAAGATGCATGCCATTTGCGGGAGACAGGCAAATGAGGAAGATGCATGCCAGTAGCAGGAGACTCGCAAATGAGGAAGAGGCATGCCATTTACAGGAACCACGCAAATGAGATGAGGCATGCCATTTGCAGGAGACACACAAATGAGGAAGAGGCATGCGATTTGCAGGAGCCACGCAAATGACGAAGAGGCAGGAGAGTAGCAGGAGACACGCAAATGAGGAAGAGACATGCCAGTAGCAGGTGACTTGCAAATGAGGAGGATGCATGCCATTTGCAGGAGCCACGCAAATGAGGAAGAGACATGCCAGTAGAAGGAGACATGCAAATGAGGAAGATGCATGCCAGTAGCAGGAGACATGCAAATGAGGAAGATGCTCGACAGTAGCTGGGGCAGGCAAATGAGGAAGATGTATGCCGGTACCAGGAGACACGCAAATGAGGAAGATGCATGCCAGTAGCAGAAGACACGTAAATGATAAAGATGAATGACAGTAGCAGGAGACACGCATATGAGGAACGTGCATGCCAGTAGCAGGAGTCACGCAAATGAGCAAGAGGCATGCCAGTAGCAAGTGACACGCAAATCAGGAAGAGTCATGCCAGTAGCAGGAGACACGTAAATGAGTAAGTTGCATGCCAGTAGGAGGAGACTGGCAAATGAGGAAGATGCATGCCTTTTGCAGGAGCCACGGAAATGAGAAAGATGCATGCCATTTGCAGGATACATGCAAATGAGGAAGATGCATGCCATTTGCGGGAGACAGGCAAATGAGGAAGATGCATGCCAGTAGCAGGAGACTCGCAAATGAGGAAGAGGCATGCCATTTACAGGAACCACGCAAATGAGATGAGGCATGCCATTTGCAGGAGACACACAAATGAGGAAGAGGCATGCGATTTGCAGGAGCCACGCAAATGAGGAAGAGGCAGGACAGTAGCAGGAGACACGCAAATGAGGAAGAGACATGCCAGTAGCAGGTGACTTGCAAATGAGGAGGATGCATGCCATTTGCAGGAGCCACGCAAATGAGGAAGAGACATGCCAGTAGAAGGAGACATGCAAATGAGGAAGATGCATGCCAGTAGCAGGAGACATGCAAATGAGGAAGATGCTCGACAGTAGCTGGGGCAGGCAAATGAGGAAGATGTATTCCGGTACCAGGAGACACGCAAATGAGGAAGATGCATGCCAGTAGCAGAAGACACGTAAATGATAAAGATGAATGACAGTAGCAGGAGACACGCATATGAGGAACGTGCATGCCAGTAGCAGGAGTCACGCAAATGAGCAAGAGGCATGCCAGTAGCAAGTGACACGCAAATCAGGAAGAGTCATGCCAGTAGCAGGAGACACGTAAATGAGTAAGTTGCATGCCAGTAGGAGGAGACTGGCAAATGAGGAAGATGCATGCCTTTTGCAGGAGCCTCGGAAATGAGAAAGATGCATGCCATTTGTAGGAGACATGCAAATGAGGAAGATGCATTCCAGTAGCAGGAGACACGCAAATCAGGAAGAGTCATGCCAGTAGCAGGAGACACGTAAATGAGTAAGTTGCATGCCAGTAGGAGGAGACTGGCAAATGAGGAAGATGCATGCCATTTGCAGCAGACACGCAAATTAGGAAGATGCATGCCAGTAGCAGGAGACACGCAAATGAGGAAGAGACATGCCAGTAGAAGGAGACATGCAAATGAGGAAGATGCATGCCAGTAGAAGGAGACATGCAAATGAGGAAGATGCTCGACAGTAGCTGGGGCAGGCAAATGAGGAAGATGTATGCCGGTACCAGGAGACACGCAAATGAGGAAGATGCATGCCAGTAGCAGGAGACACGCAAATTAGGAAGAGTCATGCCAGTAGCAGGAGACACGTAAATGAGTAAGTTGCATGCCAGTAGGAGGAGACTGGCAAATGAGGAAGATGCATGCCTTTTGCATGAGCCACGGAAATGAGAAAGATGCATGCCATTTGCAGGAGACATGCAAATGAGGAAGATGCATTCCAGTAGCAGGAGACACGCAAATCAGGAAGAGTCATGCCAGTAGCAGGAGACATGTAAATGAGTAAGTTGCATGCCAGTAGGAGGAGACTGGCAAATGAGGAAGATGCATGCCATTTGCAGGAGACACGCAAATGAGGAAGATACATGCCAGTAGCAGGAGACACGCAAATTAGGAAGATGCAAGCCAATAGCAGGAGACACGCAAATGAGGAAGATGCTCGACAGTAGCTGGGGAAGACAAATGAGGAAGATGTATGCCGGTACCAGGAGACACGCAAATTAGGAAGAGGCATGCCATTTGCAGGAGACACACAAATGAGGAAGAGGTATGCCATTTGCAGGAGACACGCAAATGAGGAAGATACATGCCATTTGCGGGAGACAGGCAAATGAGGAAGATGCATGCCAGTAGCAGGAGACTCGCAAATGAGGAAGAGGCATGCCATTTGCAGGAACCACGCAAATGAGATGAGGCATGCCATTTGCAGGAGACACACAAATGAGGAAGAGGCATGCGATTTGCAGGAGCCACGCAAATGACGAAGTGGCAGGACAGTAGCAGGAGACACGCAAATGAGGAAGAGACATGACAGTAGCAGGTGACTTGCAAATGAGGAAGATGCATGCCATTTGCAGGAGCCACGCAAATGAGGAAGAGACATGCCAGTAGAAGGAGACATGCAAATGAGGAAGATGCATGCCAGTAGCAGGAGAGACGCAAATGAGGAAGATGCTCGACAGTAGCTGGGGCAGGCAAATGAGGAAGATGTATGCCGGTACCAGGAGACACGCAAATGAGGAAGATGCATGCCAGTAGCAGAAGACACGTAAATGATTAAGATGAATGACAGTAGCAGGAGACACGCATATGAGGAACGTGCATGCCAGTAGCAGGAGTCACGCAAATGAGCAAGAGGCATGCCAGTAGCAGGTGACACGCAAATCAGGAAGAGTCATGCCAGTAGCAGGAGACACGTAAATGAGTAAGTTGCATGCCAGTAGGAGGAGACTGGCAAATGAGGAAGATGCATGCCTTTTGCAGGAGCCACGGAAATGAGAAAGATGCATGCCATTTGCAGGAGACATGCAAATGAGGAAGATGCATTCCAGTAGCAGGAGACACGCAAATCAGGAAGTGTCATGCCAGTAGCAGGAGTCACGTAAATGAGTAAGTTGCATGCCAGTAGGAGGAGACTGGCAAATGAGGAAGATGCATGCCATTTGCAGGAGACACGCAAATGAGGAAGATGCATGCCAGTAGCAGGAGACACTAAATGAGGAAGATGCAAGCCAGTAGCAGGAGACACGCAAATGAGGAAGATGCTCGACAGTAGCTGGGGCAGACAAATGAGGAAGATGTATGCCGGTACCAGGAGACACGCAAATTAGGAAGAGGCATGCCATTTGCAGGAGACACACAAATGAGGAAGATGCATGCCATTTGCAGGAGAAAGTCAAATGAGAAAAATGCATGCAACTAGCAGGAGACATGCAAATGAGGAAGATGCATGCCATTTGGAGGAGCCACGCAAATGAGGTAGAGACATGCCAGTAGCAGGAGACATGCAAATGAGGGAGAGGCATGCCAGTAGCAGGAGACACGCAAATGAGGAAGATGCTCGACAGTAGCTGGGGCAGGCAAATGAGGAAGATGCATGCCAGAAGCAGGAGCCACGCAAATGAGGAAGATGCATGCCATTTGCAGGAGACACCCAAATGAGGAAGAGGCATGCTATTTGAAGGAGAAAAGCAAGTGAGGAAGATGCATGCTAGTAGGAGGAGACAGGCAAATGAGGAAGATGCATTCCAGTAGCAGGAGACACGAAAATCAGTAAGAGTCATGCCAGTAGCAGGAGACACGTAAATGAGTAAGTTGCATGCCAGTAGGAGGAGACTGGCAAATGAGGAAGATGCATGCCATTTGCAGGAGCCACGCAAATGACGAAGATGAATGCCATTTCAAGGAGCCACGCAAGTGAGGAAGAGGCATGCCATTTGCAGGAGACACGGAAATGAGAAAGATGAATGCCATTTGCAGGAGACATGCAAATGAGGACGATGCATTCCAGTAGCAGGAGACACGCAAATCAGGAAGAGTCATGCCAGTAGCAGGAGACACGTAAATGAGTAAGTTGCATGCCAGTAGGAGGAGACTGGCAAATGAGGAAGATGCATGCCATTTGCAGGAGACACGCAAGTGAGGAAGAGGCATGCCATTTGCCGGAGCCACGGAACTGAGAAAGATGCATGCCATTTGCAGGAGAAAGTCAAATGAGGAAGATGCATGCCAGTAGTAGGAGACAAGGAAATGAGAGAGATACTCGACAGTAGCTGGGGCAGGCAAATGAGGAAGATGTATGCCGGTACCAGGAGACACGCAAATGAGGAAGATGCATGCCAGTAGCAGAAGACACGTAAATGATGAAGATGAATGCCAGTAGCAGGAGACACGCATATGAGGAACGTGCATGCCAGTAGCAGGAGTCACGCAAATGAGCAAGAGGCATGCCAGTAGCAGGTGACACGCAAATCAGGAAGAGTCATGCCAGTAGCAGGAGACACGTAAATGAGTAAGTTGCATGCCAGTAGGAGGAGACTGGCAAATGAGGAAGATGCATGCCTTTTGCAGGACCAACGGAAATGAGAAAGATGCATGCCATTTGCAGGAGACATGCAAATGAGGAAGATGCATTCCAGTAGCAGGAGACACGCAAATCAGGAAGAGTCATGCCAGTAGCAGGAGACACGTAAATGAGTAAGTTGCATGCCAGTAGGAGGAGACTGGCAAATGAGGAAGATGCATGCCATTTGCAGGAGACACGCAAATGAGGAAGATGCATGCCAGTAGAAGGAGACACGCAAATGAGGAACATGCAAGCCAGTAGCAGGAGACACGCAAATGAGGAAGATGCTCGACAGTAGCTGGGGCAGGCAAATGAGGAAGATGTATGCCGGTACCAGGAGACACGCAAATGAGGAAGATGCATGCCAGTAGGAGGAGACTGGCAAATGACGAAGATGCATGCCATTTGCAGGAGCCACGCAAATGTGGAAGAGACATGCCAGTAGCAGGACACACGCAAATGAGGAAGAAGCATGCCAGTAGCAGGAGACATGCAAATGAGGAAGATGCATGCCAGTAGCAGGTGACTTGCAAATGAGGAAGATGCATACCATTTGCAGGAGCCACGCAAATGAGGAAGAGACATGCCAGTAGCAGGAGACACGCAAATGAGGAAGATGCATGCCAGTAGCATGAGACACGCAAATGAGGAAGATGCTCGACAGTAGCTGGGGCAGGCAAATGAGGAAGATGTATGCCGGTACCAGGAGACACGCAAATGAGGAAGATGCATGCCAGTAGCAGAAGACACGTAAATGAGTAAGTTGCATGCCAGTAGGAGGAGACTGGCAAATGAGGAAGATGCATGCCTTTTGCAGGAGCCACGGAAATGAGAAAGATGCATGCCATTTGCAGGATACATGCAAATGAGGAAGATGCATGCCATTTGCGGGAGACACGCAAATCAGGAAGAGTCATGCCACTAGCAGGAGACACGTAAATGAGTAAGTTGCATGCCAGTAGGAGGAGACAGGCAAATGAGGAAGATGCATGCCATTTGCAGGAGACATGCAAGTGAGGAAGAGGCATGCCATTTGCAGGAGCCACGCAAATGAGAAAGATGCATGCCATTTGCAGGAGCCACGCAAATGAGGAAGATGCATCCCAGTAGCAGGTGACTCGCAAATGTGGAAGATGCATCCCATTTGCAGGAGCCACGCAAATGAGGAAGATGCTCGACAGTAGCTGGGGCAGGCAAATGAGGAAGATGTATGCCGGTACCAGGAGACACGCATATGAGGAAGATGCATGCCATTTGCAGGAGCCACGCAAATGAGGAAGAGACATGCCAGTAGAAGGAGACATGCAAATGAGGAAGATGCATGCCAGTAGCAGGAGCCACGCAAATGAGGAAGAGGCAGGACAGTAGCAGGAGACACGCAAATGAGGAAGAGACATGCCAGTAGCAGGTGACTTGCAAATGAGGAAGATGCTTGCCATTTGCAGGAGCCACGCAAATGAGGAAGAGACATGCCAGCAGAAGGAGACATGCAAATGAGGAAGATGCATGCCAGTAGCAGGAGACACGCAAATGAGGAAGATGCTAGACAGTAGCTGGGGCAGGCAAATGAGGAAGATGTATTCCGGTACCAGGAGACACGCAAATGAGGAAGATGCATGCCAGTAGCAGAAGACACGTAAATGATGAAGAAGCATGCCAGTAGCAGGAGACACGCAAATGAGGAAGATGCAAGCCAGTAGCAGGAGACACGCAAATGAGGAAGATGCATGCCAGTCGCAGGAGACACGCAAATGAGGAAGATGCATGCAAGTAGCAAGTGACTTGCAAATGAGGAAGATGCATACCATTTGCAGGAGCCACGCAAATGAGGAAGAGACATGCCAGTAGCAGGAGACACGCAAATGCGGAAGATGCATGCCAGTAGCAGGAGACACGCAAATGAGGAAGATGCTCGACAGTAGCTGGGGCAGGCAAATGAGGAAGATGTATGCCGGTACCAGGAGTCACGCAAATGAGGAAGATGCATGCCAATAGCAGAAGACACGTAAATGAGTAAGTTGCATGCCAGTAGGAGCAGACTGGCAAATGAGGAAGATGCATGCCTTTTGCAGGAGCCACGGAAATGAGAAAGATGCATGCCATTTGCAGGAGACATGCAAACGAGGAAGATGCATTCCAGTAGCAGGAGACACGCAAATCAGGAAGAGTCATGCCACTAGCAGGAGACACGTAAATGAGTAAGTTGCATGACAGTAGGAGTAGACTGGCAAATGAGGAAGATGCATGCCATTTGCAGGAGACACGCAAGTGAGGAAGAGACATGCGAGTAGAAGGAGACATGCAAATGAGGAAGATGCATGCCAGTAGCAGGAGAAACGCAAATGAGGAAGATGCTCAACAGTAGCTGGGGCAGGCAAATGAGGAAGATGTATGCCGGTACCAGGAGACACGCAAATGAGGAAGATGCATGCCAGTAGCAGAAGACACGTAAATGATGAAGATGAATGACAGTAGCAGGAGACACGCATATGAGGAACGTGCATGCCAGTAGCAGGAGTCACGCAAATGAGCAAGTGGCATGCCAGTAGCAGGTGACACGCAAATCAGGAAGAGTCATGCCAGTAGCAGGAGACACGTAAATGAGTAAGTTGCATGCCAGTAGGAGGAGACTGGCAAATGAGGAAGATGCATGCCTTTTGCAGGAGCCACGGAAATGAGAAAGAAGCATGCCATTTGCAGGAGACATGCAAATGAGGAAGATGCATTCCAGTAGCAGGAGACACGCAAATCAGGAAGAGTCATGCCAGTAGCAGGAGACACGTAAATGAGTAAGTTGCATGCCAGTAGGAGGAGACTGGCAAATGAGGAAGATGCATGCCAGTAGCAGGAGACACGCAAATGAGGAAGATGCTCGACAGTAGCTGGGGCAGACAAATGAGGAAGATGTATGCCGGTACCAGGAGACACGCAAATTAGGATGAGGCATGCCATTTGCAGGAGACACACAAATGAGGAAGAGGTATGCCATTTGCAGGAGACACGCAAATGAGGAAGATACATGCCATTTGCGGGAGACAGGCAAATGAGGAAGATGCATGCCAGTAGCAGGAGACTCGCAAATGAGGAAGAGGCATGCCATTTGCAGGAACCACGCAAATGAGATGAGGCATGCGATTTGCAGGAGACACACAAATGAGGAAGAGGCATGCGATTTGCAGAAGCCACGCAAATGACGAAGAGGCAGGACAGTAGCAGGAGACACGCAAATGAGGAAGAGACATGACAGTAGCAGGTGACTTGCAAATGAGGAAGATGCATGCCATTTGCAGGAGCCACGCAAATGAGGAAGAGACATGCCAGTAGAAGGAGACATGCAAATGAGGAAGATGCATGCCAGTAGCAGGAGACACGCAAATGAGGAAGATGCTCGACAGTAGCTGGGGCAGGCAAATGAGGAAGATGTATGCCGGTACCAGGAGACACGCAAATGAGGAAGATGCATGCCAGTAGCAGAAGACACGTAAATGATGAAGATGAATGACAGTAGCAGGAGACACGCATATGAGGAACGTGCATGCCAGTAGCAGGAGTCACGCAAATGAGCAAGAGGCATGCCAGTAGCAGGTGACACGCAAATCAGGAAGAGTCATGCCAGTAGCAGGAGACACGTAAATGAGTAAGTTGCATGCCAGTAGGAGGAGACTGGCAAATGAGGAAGATGCATGCCTTTTGCAGGAGCCACGGAAATGAGAAAGATGCATACCATTTGCAGGAGACATGCAAATGAGGAAGATGCATTCCAGTAGCAGGAGACACGCAAATCAGGAAGTGTCATGCCAGTAGCAGGAGACACGTAAATGAGTAAGTTGCATGCCAGTAGGAGGAGACTGGCAAATGAGGAAGATGCATGCCATTTGCAGGAGACACGCAAATGAGGAAAATGCATGCCAGTAGCAGGAGACACTAAATGAGGAAGATGCAAGCCAGTAGCAGGAGACACGCAAATGAGGAAGATGCTCGACAGTAGCTGGGGCAGACAAATGAGGAAGATGTATGCCGGTACCAGGAGACACGCAAATTAGGAAGAGGCATGCCATTTGCAGGAGACACACAAATGAGGAAGATGCATGCCATTTGCAGGAGAAAGTCAAATGAGAAAAATGCATGCAACTAGCAGGAGACATGCAAATGAGGAAGATGCATGCCATTTGGAGGAGCCACGCAAATGAGGAAGAGACATGCCAGTAGCAGGAGACATAAAAATGAGGGAGATGCATGCCAGTAGCAGGAGACACGCAAATGAGGAAGATGCTCGACAGTAGCTGGGGCAGGAAAATGAGGAAGATGCATGCCAGTAGCAGGAGACACACAAATGAGGAAGATGCAAGCCAGTAGCAGGAGACACGCAAATGAGGAAGATGCATGCCATTTGCAGGAGCCACGCAAATGAGGAAGATGCATGCCATTTGAAGGAGACACCCAAATGAGGAAGAGGCATGCTATTTGAAGGAGACAAGCAAGTGAGGAAGATGCATGCTAGTTGGAGGAGACAGGCAAATGAGGAAGATGCATTCCAGTAGCCGGAGACATGCAAATCAGGAAGAGTCATGCCAGTAGCAGGAGACACGTAAATGAGTAAGTTGCATGCCAGTAGGAGGAGACTGGCAAATGAGGAAGATGCATGCCATTTGCAGGAGCCACGCAAATGACGAAGATGAATGCCATTTCCAGTAGCCACGCAAGTGAGGAAGAGGCATGCCATTTGACGGAGCCACGCAAATGAGAAAGATGCATGCCATTTGCAGGAGCCACGCAAATGAGGAAGATGCATGCCAGTAGCAGGTGACTTGCAAATGAGGAAGATGCATCCCATTTGCAGGAGCCACGCAAATGAGGAAGATGCTCGACAGTAGCTGGGGCAGGCAAATGAGGAAGATGTATGCCGGTACCAGGAGACACGCAAATGAGGAAGATGCATGCCAGTAGCAGGAGACACGCAAATGAGGAAGATGCATGCCATTTGCAGGAGCCACGCAAATGAGGAAGAGACATGCCAGTAGCAGGAGACACGCAAATGAGGAAGATGCATGCAGTAGCAGGTGACACGCAAATGAGGAAGATGCATGCCAGTAGCAGGTGACTTGCAAATGAGGAAGATGCATACCATTTGCAGGAGCCACGCAAATGAGGAAGAGACATGCCAGTAGCAGGAGACACGCAAATGAGGAAGATGCATGCCAGTAGCAGGAGACACACAAATGAGGAAGATGCTCGACAGTAGCTGGGGCAGGCAAATGAGGAAGATGTATGCCGGTACCAGGAGACACGAAAATGAGGAAGATGCATGCCAGTAGCAGAAGACACGTAAATGATGAAGATGAATGCCAATAGCAGGAGACAAGAAAATGAGGAAGATGCATGCTAGTAGCAGGAGACACGCAAATGAGGAAGATGCATGCCATTTGCAGGAGCCACACAAATGAAGATGATGCATGCCAGTAGCAGGAGACACGCATATGAGGAACGTGCATGCCTGTAGCAGGAGTCACGCAAATGAGCAAGAGGCATGCCAGTAGCAGGAGACACGCAAATCAGGAAGAGGCATGCCATTTGCAGGAGCCATGCAAATGAGGAAGTTGCATTCCAGTAGCAGGAGACAGGCAAATGAGGAAGATGCATGCCATTTGCAGGAGCCACGCAAATGAGGAAGATGCATGCCATTTGCAGGAGACACGCAAATGAGGAAGATGCATGCCATTTGCAGGAGCCACGCAAATGAGGAAGAGGCATGCCATTTGCAGGAGACAAGCAAGTGAGGAAGATGCATGCTAGTAGGAGGAGACAGGCAAATGAGGAAGATGCTTTCCAGTAGCAGGAGACACGCAAATCAGGAAGAGTCATGCCAGTAGCAGGAGACACGTAAATGAGTAAGTTGCATGCCAGTAGGAGGAGACTGGCAAATGAGGAAGATGCATGCCATTTGCAGGAGACACGCAAAAAAGGAAGATGCATGCCAGTAGCAGGAGACACGCAAATGAGGAAGATGCAAGCCAGTAGCAGGAGACACGCAAATGAGGAAGATGCATGCCAGTAGCAGGAGACACGCAAATGAGGAAGATGCATGCCAGTAGCAAGTGACTTGCAAATGAGGAAGATGCATACCATTTGCAGGAGCCACGCAAATGAGGAAGAGACATGCCAGTAGCAGGAGACACGCAAATGAGGAAGATGCATGCCAGTAGCAGGAGACACGCAAATGAGGAAGATGCATGCTAGTAGCAGGAGACACGCAAATGAGGAAGATGCATGCCAGTAGGAGGAGACTGGCAAATGAGGAAGTTGCATGTCTTTTGCAGGAGCCACGGAAATGAGAAAGATGCATGCCATTTGCAGGAGACACGCAAATGATAAAGATGAATGACAGTAGCAGGAGACAGGCATATGAGGAACGTGCATGCCAGTAGCAGAAGACACGTAAATGATGAAGATGAATGCCAGTAGCAGGAGACACGCATATGAGGAACGCGCATGCCAGTAGCAGGAGTCACGCAAATGACCAAGAGGCATTCCAGTAGCAGGTGACACGCAAATCAGGAAGAATCATGCTAGTAGCAGGAGGCACGTAAATGAGTAAGTTGCATGCCAATAGGAAGAGACTGGCAAATGAGGAAGATGCATGCCATTTGCAGGAGCCACGCAAATGACGAAGATGAATGCCATTTCCATGAGCCACGCAAGTGAGGAAGTGGCATGCCATTTGCAGGAGCCACGCAAATGAGAAAGATGCATGCCATTTGCAGGAGACACGCAAATGTGGAAGATGCATTCCATTTGCAGGAGCCACGCAAATGAGGAAGAAGTATGCCATTTGCAGGAGACACGCAAATGAGGAAGATACATGCCATTTGCGGGAGACAGGCAAATGAGGAAGATGCATGCCAGTAGCATGAGACTCGCAAATGAGGAAGAGGCATGCCATTTGCAGGAAGCACGCAAATGAGATGAGGCATGCCATTTGCAGGAGACACACAAATGAGGAAGAGGCATGCGATTTGCAGGAGCCACGCAAATGACGAAGATGCAGGACAGTAGCAGGAGACACGCAAATGAGGAAGAGACATGCCAGTAGCAGGTGACTTGCAAATGAGGAAGATGCATGCCATTTGCAGGAGCCACGCAAATGAGGAAGAGACATGCGAGTAGAAGGAGACACGCAAATGAGGAAGATGCATGCCAGTAGCAGAAGACACGTAAATGATGAAGATGAATGACAGTAGCAGGAGACACGCATATGAGGAACGTGCATGCCAGTAGCCGGAGTCACGCAAATGTGCAAGAGGCATGCCAGTAGCAGGTGACACGCAAATCAGGAAGAGTCATGCCAGTAGCAGGAGACACGTAAATGAGTAAGTTGCATGCCAGTAGGAGGAGACTGGCAAATGAGGAAGATGCATGCCTTTTGCAGGAGCCACGGAAATGAGAAAGATGCATGCTATTTGCAGGAGACATGCAAATGAGGAAGATGCATTCCAGTAGCAGGAGACACGCAAATCAGGAAGAGTCATGCCAGTAGCAGGAGACACGTAAATGAGTAAGTTGCATGCCAGTAGGAGGAGACTGGCAAATGAGGAAGATGCATGCCATTTGCAGGAGACACGCAAATGAGGAAGATGCATGCCAGTAGCAGGAGACACGCAAATGAGGAAGATGCAAGCCAGTAGCAGGAGACACGCAAATGAGGAAGATGCTCGACAGTAGCTGGGGCAGACAAATGAGGAAGATGTATGCCGGTACCAGGAGACACGCAAGTTAGGAAGAGGCATGCAATTTGCAGGAGACACACAAATGAGGAAGAGGTATGCCATTTGCAGGAGACACGCAAATGAGGAAGATACATGCCATTTGCGGGAGACAGGAAAATGAGGAAGATGCATGCCAGGAGCAGGAGACTCGCAAATGAGGAAGAGGCATGCCATTTGCAGGAACCACGCAAATGAGATGAGGCATGCCATTTGCAGGAGACACACAAATGAGGAAGAGGCATGCGATTTGCAGGAGCCACGCAAATGACGAAGAGGCAGGACAGTAGCAGGAGACACGCAAATGAGGAAGAGACATGACAGTAGCAGGTGACTTGCAAATGAGGAAGATGCATGCCATTTGCAGGAGCCACGCAAATGAGGAAGAGACATGCCAGTAGAAGGAGACATGCAAATGAGGAAGATGCATGCCAGTAGCAGGAGACACGCAAATGAGGAAGATGCTCGACAGTAGCTGGGGCAGGCAAATGAGGAAGATGTATGCCGGTACCAGGAGACACGCAAATGAGGAAGATGCATGCCAGTAGCAGAAGACACGTAAATGATGAAGATGAATGACAGTAGCAGGAGACACGCATATGAGGAACGTGCATGCCAGTAGCAGGAGTCACGCAAATGAGCAAGAGGCATGCCAGTAGCAGGTGACACGCAAATCAGGAAGAGTCATGCCAGTAGCAGGAGACACGTAAATGAGTAAGTTGCATGCCAGTAGGAGGAGACTGGCAAATGAGGAAGATGCATGCCTTTTGCAGGAGCCACGGAAATGAGAAAGATGCATGCCATTTGCAGGAGACATGCAAATGAGGAAGATGCATTCCAGTAGCAGGAGACACGCAAATCAGGAAGTGTCATGCCAGTAGCAGGAGACACGTAAATGAGTAAGTTGCATGCCAGTAGGAGGAGACTGGCAAATGAGGAAGATGCATGCCATTTGCAGGAGACACGCAAATGAGGAAGATGCATGCCAGTAGCAGGAGACACTAAATGAGGAAGATGCAAGCCAGTAGCAGGAGACACGCAAATGAGGAAGATGCTCGACAGTAGCTGGGGCAGACAAATGAGGAAGATGTATGCCGGTACCAGGAGACACGCAAATTAGGAAGAGGCATGCCATTTGCAGGAGACACACAAATGAGGAAGATGCATGCCATTTGCAGGAGAAAGTCAAATGAGAAAAATGCATGCAACTAGCAGGAGACATGCAAATGAGGAAGATGCATGCCATTTGGAGGAGCCACGCAAATGAGGAAGAGACATGCCAGTAGCAGGAGACATGCAAATGAGGGAGATGCATGCCAGTAGCAGGAGACACGCAAATGAGGAAGATGCTCGACAGTAGCTGGGGCAGGCAAATGAGGAAGATGTATGCCGGTACCAGGAGACATGCAAATGAGGAAGTTGCATTCCAGTAGCAGGAGACAGGCAAATGAGGAAGATGCATGCCATTTGCAGCAGCCACACAAATGAGGAAGATACATGCCATTTGCAGGAGACACCCAAATGAGGAAGAGGCATGCTATTTGAAGGAGACAAGCAAGTGAGGAAGATGCATGCTAGTAGGAGGAGACAGGCATATGAGGAAGATGCATTCCAGTAGCCGGGGACATGCAAATCAGGAAGAGTCATGCCAGTAGCAGGAGACACGTAAATGAGTAAGTTGCATGCCAGTAGGAGGAGACTGGCAAATGAGGAAGATGCATGCCATTTGCAGGAGACACGCAAATGAGGAAGATGCATGCCATTTGCAGGAGACATGCAAATGAGTAAGATGCATTCCAGTAGCAGGAGACACGCAAATCAGGAAGAGTCATGCCAGTAGCAGGAGACACGTAAATGAGTAAGTTGCATGCCAGTAGGAGGAGACTGGCAAATGAGGAAGATGCATGCCATTTGCAGGAGACACGCAAATGAGGAAGATGCATGCCAGTAGCAGGAGACACGCAAATGAGGAAGATGCAAGCCAGTAGCAGGAGACATGCAAATGAGGAAGATGCATGCCATTTGGAGGAGCCACGCAAATGAGGAAGAGACATGCCAGTAGCAGGAGACATGCAAATGAGGGAGATGCATGCCAGTAGCAGGAGACACGCAAATGAGGAAGATGATCGACAGTAGCTGGGGCAGGCAAATGAGGAAGATGTATGCCGGTACCAGGAGACACGCAAATGAGGAAGTTGCATTCCAGTAGCAGGAGACAGGCAAATGAGGAAGAAGCATGCCATTTGCAGGACCCACGCAAATGAGGAAGATACATGCCATTTGCAGGAGACACCCAAATGAGGAAGAGGCATGCTATTTGAAGGTGACAAGCAAGTGAGGAAGATGCATGCTAGTAGGAGGAGACAGGCATATGAGGAAGATGCATTCCAGTAGCCGGAGACATGCAAATCTGGAAGAGTCATGCCAGTAGCAGGAGACACGTAAATGAGTAAGTTGCATGCCAGTAGGAGGAGACTGGCAAATGAGGAAGATGCATGCCATTTGCAGGAGCCACGCAAATGACGAAGATGAATGCCATTTCCAGTAGCCACGCAAGTGAGGAAGAGGCATGCCATTTGCAGGAGCCACGCAAATGAGGAAGAGACATGCCAGTAGCAGGAGACACGCAAATGAGGAAGATGCATGCCAGTAGCAGGAGACACGCAAATGAGGAAGATGCATGCCAGTAGCAGGAGACATGCAAATGAGGAAGATGCATTCCAGTAGCAGGAGACACGCAAATGAGGAAGATGCATGCAACTAGAAGGAGACATGCAAATGAGGAAGATGCATGCCATTTGGAGGAGCCACGCAAATGAGGAAGAGACATGCCAGTAGCAGGAGACATGCAAATGAGGGAGATGCATGCCAGTAGCAGGAGACACGCAAATGAGGAAGATGATCGACAGTAGCTGGGGCAGGCAAATGAGGAAGATGTATGCCGGTACCAGGAGACACGCAAATGAGGAAGTTGCATTCCAGTAGCAGGAGACAGGCAAATGAGGAAGATGCATGCCATTTGCAGGACCCACGCAAATGAGGAAGATACATGCCATTTGCAGGAGACACCAAAATGAGGAAGAGGCATGCTATTTGAAGGTGACAAGCAAGTGAGGAAGATGCATGCTAGTAGGAGGAGACAGGCATATGAGGAAGATGCATTCCAGTAGCCGGAGACATGCAAATCAGGAAGAGTCATGCCAGTAGCAGGAGACACGTAAATGAGTAAGTTGCATGCCAGTAGGAGGAGACTGGCAAATGAGGAAGATGCATGCCATTTGCAGGAGCCACGCAAATGACGAAGATGAATGCCATTTCCAGTAGCCACGCAAGTGAGGAAGAGGCATGCCATTTGCAGGAGCCACGCAAATGAGGAAGAGACATGCCAGTAGCAGGAGACACGCAAATGAGGAAGATGCATGCCAGTAGCAGGAGACACGCAAATGAGGAAGATGCTCGACAGTAGCTGGGGCAGGCAAATGAGGAAAATGTATGCCGGTACCAGGAGACACGCAAATGAGGAAGATGCATGCCAGTAGCAGAAGACACGTAAATGATAAAGATGAATGACAGTAGCAGGAGACACGCATATGAGGAACGTGCATGCCAGTAGCAGGAGTCACGCAAATGAGCAAGAGGCATGCCAGTAGCAAGTGACACGCAAATCAGGAAGAGTCATGCCAGTAGCAGGAGACACGTAAATGAGTAAGTTGCATGCCAGTAGGAGGAGACTGGCAAATGAGGAAGATGCATGCCTTTTGCAGGAGCCACGGAAATGAGAAAGATGCATGCCATTTGTAGGAGACATGCAAATGAGGAAGATGCATTCCAGTAGCAGGAGACAAGCAAATGAGGAAGATGCATGCCAGTAGCAGGAGACACGCAAATGAGGAAGATGCATGCCAGTAGCAAGTGACTTGCAAATGAGGAAGATGCATACCATTTGCAGGAGCCACGCAAATGAGGAAGAGACATGCCAGTAGCAGGAGACACGCAAATGAAAAAGATGCATGCCAGTAGCAGGAGACACGAAAATGAGGAAGATGCTCGACAGTAGCTGGGGCAGGCAAATGAGGAAGATGTATGCCGGTACCAGGAGTCACGCAAATGAGGAAGATGCATGCCAATAGCAGAAGACACGTAAATGAGTAAGTTGCATGCCAGTAGGAGGAGACTGGCAAATGAGGAAGATGCATGCCTTTTGCAGGAGCCACGGAAATGAGAAAGATGCATGCCATTTGCAGGAGACATGCAAATGAGGAAGATGCATTCCAGTAGCAGGAGACACGCAAATCAGGAAGAGTCATGCCACTAGCAGGAGACACGTAAATGAGTAAGTTGCATGCCAGTAGGAGTAGACTGGCAAATGAGGAAGATGCATGCCATTTGCAGGAGACACGCAAGTGAGGAAGAGGCATGCCATTTGCAGGAGCCACGCAAATGAGAAAGATGCATGCCATTTGCAGGAGCAAGGCAAATGAGGAAGATGCATCCCAGTAGCAGGTGACTCGCAAATGTGGAAGATGCATCCCATTAGCAGGAGCCACGCAAATGAGGAAGATGCTCGACAGTAGCTGGGGCAGGCAAATGAGGAAGATGTATGCCGGTACCAGGAGACAGGCATATGAGGAAGATACATGCCATTTGCAGGAGCCACGCAAATGAGGAAGAGACATGCCAGTAGAAGGAGACATGCAAATGAGGAAGATGCATGCCAGTAGCAGGAGCCACGCAAATGAGGAAGAGGCAGGACAGTAGCAGGAGACACGCAAATGAGGAAGAGACATGCCAGTAGCAGGTGACTTGCAAATGAGGAAGATGCTTGCCATTTTCAGGAGCCACGCAAATGAGGAAGAGACATGCCAGTAGAAGGAGACATGCAAATGAGGAAGATGCATGCCAGTAGCAGGAGACACGCAAATGAGGAAGATGCTCGACAGTAGCTGGGGCAGGCAAATGAGGAAGATGTATGCCGGTACCAGGAGACACGCAAATGAGGAAGATGCATGCCAATAGCAGAAGACACGATAATGAGTAAGTTACATGCCAGTAGGAGGAGACTGGCAAATGAGGAAGATGCATGCCTTTTGCAGGAGCCACGGAAATGAGAAAGATGCATGCCTTTTGCAGGAGACATGCAAATGAGGAAGATGCATTCCAGTAGCAGGAGACACGCAAATCAGGAAGAGTCATGCCACTAGCAGGAGACACGTAAATGAGTAAGTTGCATGCCAGTAGGAGGAGACTGGCAAATGAGGAAGATGCATGCCATTTGCAGGAGACACGCAAGTGAGGAAGAGGCATGCGATTTGCAGGAGCCACGCAAATGACGAAGAGGCAGGACAGTAGCAGGAGACACGCAAATGAGGAACAGACATGCCAGTAGCAGGTGACTTGCAAATGAGGAAGATGCATGCCATTTGCAGGAGCCACGCAAATGAGGAAGAGACATGCGAGTAGAAGGAGACATGCAAATGAGGAAGATGCATGCCAGTAGCAGGAGACACGCAAATGAGGAAGATGCTCAACAGTAGCTGGGGCAGGCAAATGAGGAAGATGTATGCCGGTACCAGGAGACACGCAAATGAGGAAGATGCATGCCAGTAGCAGAAGACACGTAAATGATGAAGATGAACGACAGTAGCAGGAGACACGCATATGAGGAACGTGCATGCCAGTAGCAGGAGTCACGCAAATGAGCAAGAGGCATGCCAGTACCAGGTGACACGCAAATCAGGAAGAGTCATGCCAGTAGCAGGAGACACGTAAATGAGTAAGTTGCATGCCAGTAGGAGGCGACTGGCAAATGAGGAAGATGCATGCCTTTTGCAGGAGCCACGGAAATGAGAAAGATGCATGCCATTTGCAGGAGACATGCAAATGAGAAAGATGCATTCCTGTAGCAGGAGACACGCAAATCAGGAAGAGTCATGCCAGTAGCAGGAGACACGTAAATGAGTAAGTTGCATGCCAGTAGGAGGAGACTGGCAAATGAGGAAGATGCATGCCATTTGCAGGAGACACGCAAATGAGGAAGATGCATGCCAGTAGCAGGTGACACGCAAATGAGGAAGATGCAAGCCAGTAGCAGGAGACACGCAAATGAGGAAGATGCTCGACAGTAGCTGGGGCAGACAAATGAGGAAGATGTATGCCGGTACCAGGGGACACGCAAATTAGGAAGAGGCATGCCATTTGCAGGAGACACACAAATGAGGAAGAGGTATGCCATTTGCAGGAGACACGCAAATGAGGAAGATGCATGCCAGTAGCAGGAGACACTAAATGAGGAAGATGCAAGCCAGTAGCAGGAGACACGCAAATGAGGAAGATGCTCGACAGTAGCTGGGGCAGGCAAATGAGGAAGATGTATGCCGGTACCAGGAGACACGCAAATTAGGAAGAGGCATGCCATTTGCAGGAGACACACAAATGAGGAAGATGCATGCCATTTGCAGGAGAAAGTCAAATGAGAAAAATGCATGCAACTAGCAGGAGACATGCAAATGAGGAAGATGCATGCCATTTGGAGGAGCCACGCAAATGAGGAAGAGACATGCCAGTAGCAGGAGACATGCAAATGAGGGAGATGCATGCTAGTAGCAGGAGACACGCAAATGAGGAAGATGCTCGACAGTAGCTGGGGCAGGCAAATGAGGAAGATGTATGCCGGTACCAGGAGTCACGCAAATGAGGAAGATGCATGCCAATAGCAGGAGCCACGCAAATGAGGAAGATGCATGCCATTTGCAGGAGACACCCAAATGAGGAAGAGGCATGCTATTTGAAGGAGACAAGCAAGTGAGGAAGATGCATGCTAGTAGGAGGAGACAGGCAAATGAGGAAGATGCATTCCAGTAGCCGGAGACATGCAAATCAGGAAGAGTCATGCCAGTAGCAGGAGACACGTAAATGAGTAAGTTGCATGCCAGTAGGGGGAGACTGGCAAATGAGGAAGATGCATGCCATTTGCAGGAGCCACGCAAATGAGGAAGAGACATGCCAGTAGCAGGAGACACGCAAATGAGGAAGATGCATGCCAGTAGCAGGAGACACGCAAATGAGGAAGATGCTCGACAGTAGCTGGGGCAGGCAAATGAGGAAGATGTATGCCGGTACCAGGAGACACGCAAATGAGGAAGATGCATGCCAGTAGCAGAAGACACGTAAATGATAAAGATGAATGACAGTAGCAGGAGACACGCATATGAGGAACGTGCATGCCAGTAGCAGGAGTCACGCAAATGAGCAAGAGGCATGCCAGTAGCAAGTGACACGCAAATCAGGAAGAGTCATGCCAGCAGAAGGAGACATGCAAATGAGGAAGATGCATGCCAGTAGCAGGAGACACGCAAATGAGGAAGATGCTCGACAGTAGCTGGGGCAGGCAAATGAGGAAGATGTATTCCGGTACCAGGAAACACGCAAATGAGGAAGATGCATGCCAGTAGCAGAAGACACGTAAATGATGAAGATGAATGCCAGTAGCAGGAGACACGCATATGAGGAACGTGCATGCCAGTAGCAGGAGTCACGCAAATGACCAAGAGGCATTCCAGTAGCAGGTGACACGCAAATCAGGAAGAGTCATGCTAGTAGCAGGAGGCACGTAAATGAGTAAGTTGCATGCCAATAGGAGGAGACTGGCAAATGAGGAAGATGCATGCCATTTGCAGGAGCCACGCAAATGACGAAGATGAATGCCATTTCCATGAGCCACGCAAGTGAGGAAGTGGCATGCCATTTGCAGGAGCCACGCAAATGAGAAAGATGCATGCCATTTGCAGGAGACACGCAAATGTGGAAGATGCATTCCATTTGCAGGAGCCACGCAAATGAGGAAATGCATGCCTTTTGCAGGAGCCACCGAAATGAGAAAGATGCATGCCATTTGCAGGAGACATGCAAATGAGGAAGATGCATGCCATTTGCAGGAGACACGCAAATGAGGAAGATGCATGCCAGTAGCAGGAGACACTAAATGAGGAAGATGCAAGCCAGTAGCAGGAGACACGCAAATGAGGAAGATGCTCGACAGTAGCTGGGGCAGACAAATGAGGAAGATGTATGCCGGTACCAGGAGACACGCAAATTAGGAAGAGGCATGCCATTTGCAGGAGACACACAAATGAGGAAGATGCATGCCATTTGCAGGAGAAAGTCAAATGAGAAAAATGCATGCAACTAGCAGGAGACATGCAAATGAGGAAGATGCATGCCATTTGGAGGAGCCACGCAAATGAGGAAGAGACATGCCAGTAGCAGGAGACATGCAAATGAGGGAGATGCATGCCAGTAGCAGGAGACACGCAAATGAGGAAGATGCTCGACAGTAGCTGGGGCAGGCAAATGAGGAAGATGTATGCCGGTACCAGGAGACACGCAAATGAGGAAGTTGCATTCCAGTAGCAGGAGACAGGCAAATGAGGAAGATGCATGCCATTTGCAGGAGCCACGCAAATGAGGAAGATGCATGCCATTTGCAGGAGACACCCAAATGAGGAAGAGGCATGCTATTTGAAGGAGACAAGCAAGTGAGGACGATGCATGCTAGTAGGAGGAGACAGGCAAATGAGGAAGATGCATTCCAGTAGCCGGAGACATGCAAATCAGGAAGAGTCATGCCAGTAGCAGGAGACACGTAAATGAGTAAGTTGCATGCCAGTAGGAGGAGACTGGCAAATGAGGAAGATGCATGCCATTTGCAGGAGCCACGCAAATGACGAAGATGAATGCCATTTCCAGTAGCCACGCAAGTGAGGAAGAGGCATGCCATTTGCAGGAGCCACGCAAATGAGAAAGATACATGCCATTTGCAGGAGCCACGCAAATGAGGAAGATGCATGCCAGTAGCAGGTGACTCGCAAATGAGGAAGATGCATCCCATTTGCAGGAGCCACGCAAATGAGGAAGATGCTCGACAGTAGCTGGGGCAGGCAAATGAGGAAGATGTATGCCGGTACCAGGAGACACGCAAATGAGGAAGATGCATGCCAGTAGCAGGAGACACGCAAATGAGGAAGATGCATGCCATTTGCAGGAGCCACGCAAATGAGGAAGAGACATGCCAGTAGCAGGAGACACGCAAATGAGGAAGATGCATGCCAGTAGCAGGTGACACGCAAATGAGGAAGATGCATGCCAGTAGCAGGTGACTTGCAAATGAGGAAGATGCATACCATTTGCAGGAGCCACGCAAATGAGGAAGAGACATGCCAGTAGCAGGAGACACGCAAATGAGGAAGATGCATGCCAGTAGCAGGAGACACGCAAATGAGGAAGATGCTCGACAGTAGCTGGGGCAGGCAAATGAGGAAGATGTATGCCGGTACCAGGAGACACGAAAATGAGGAAGATGCATGCCGGTACCAGGAGACACTAAAATGAGGAAGATGCATGCCAGTAGCAGAAGACACGTAAATGATGAAGATGAATGCCAATAGCAGGAGACAAGAAAATGAGGAAGATGCATGCTGGTAGCAGGAGACACGCAAATGAGGAAGATGCATGCCATTTGCAGGAGTCACGCAAATGAGGAAGAGGCATGCCATTTGCAGGAGACAAGCAAGTGAGGAAGATGCATGCTAGTAGGAGGAGACAGGCAAATGAGGAAGATGCTTTCCAGTAGCAGGAGACACGCAAATCAGGAAGAGTCATGCCAGTAGCAGGAGACACGCAAATGAGGAAGATGCTCGACAGTAGCTGGGGCAGGCAAATGAGGAAGATGTATTCCGGTACCAGGAGACACGCAAATGAGGAAGATGCATGCCAGTAGCAGAAGACACGTAAATGAGTAAGTTGCATGCCAGTAGGAGGAGACTGGCAAATGAGGAAGATGCATGCCTTTTGCAGGAGCCACGGAAATGAGAAAGATGCATGCCATTTGCAGGAGACATGCAAATGAGGAACATGCATTCCAGTAGCAGGAGACACGCAAATCAGGAAGAGTCATGCCACTAGCAGGAGACACGTAAATGAGTAAGTTGCATGCCAGTAGGAGTAGACTGGCAAATGAGGAAGATGCATGCCATTTGCAGGAGACACGCAAGTGAGGAAGAGGCATGCCATTTGCAGGAGCCACGCAAATGAGAAAGATGCATGCCATTTGCAGGAGCCACGCAAATGAGGAAGATGCATCCCAGTAGCAGGTGACTCGCAAATGTGGAAGATGCATCCCATTTGCAGGAGCCACGCAAATGAGGAAGATGCTCGACAGTAGCTGGGGCAGGCAAATGAGGAAGATGTATGCCGGTACCAGGAGACAGGCATATGAGGAAGATGCATGCCATTTGCAGGAGCCACGCAAATGAGGAAGAGACATGCCAGTAGAAGGAGACATGCAAATGAGGAAGATGCATGCCAGTAGCAGGAGCCACGCAAATGAGGAAGAGGCAGGACAGTAGCAGGAGACACGCAAATGAGGAAGAGACATGCCAGTAGCAGGTGACTTGCAAATGAGGAAGATGCTTGCCATTTTCAGGAGCCACGCAAATGAGGAAGAGACATGCCAGTAGAAGGAGACATGCAAATGAGGAAGATGCATGCCAGTAGCAGGAGACACGCAAATGAGGAAGATGCTCGACAGTAGCTGGGGCAGGCAAATGAGGAAGATGCATGCCAGTAGCAGGAGCCACGCAAATGAGGAAGAGGCAGGACAGTAGCAGGAGACATGCAAATGAGGAAGATGCATGCCAGTAGCAGGAGACACGCAAATGAGGAAGATGCTCGACAGTAGCTGGGGCAGGCAAATGAGGAAGATGTATGCCGGTACCAGGAGACACGCAAATGAGGAAGATGCATGCCAGTAGCAGAAGACACGTAAATGATAAAGATGAATGACAGTAGCAGGAGACACGCATATGAGGAACGTGCATGCCAGTAGCAGGAGTCACGCAAATGAGCAAGAGGCATGCCAGTAGCAAGTGACACGCAAATCAGGAAGAGTCATGCCAGCAGAAGGAGACATGCAAATGAGGAAGATGCATGCCAGTAGCAGGAGACACGCAAATGAGGAAGATGCTCGACAGTAGCTGGGGCAGGCAAATGAGGAAGATGTATTCCGGTACCAGGAGACACGCAAATGAGGAAGATGCATGCCAGTAGCAGAAGACACGTAAATGATGAAGATGAATGCCAGTAGCAGGAGACACGCATATGAGGAACGTGCATGCCAGTAGCAGGAGTCACGCAAATGACCAAGAGGCATTCCAGTAGCAGGTGACACGCAAATCAGGAAGAGTCATGCTAGTAGCAGGAGGCACGTAAATGAGTAAGTTGCATGCCAATAGTAGGAGACTGGCAAATGAGGAAGATGCATGCCATTTGCAGGAGCCACGCAAATGACGAAGATGAATGCCATTTCCATGAGCCACGCAAGTGAGGAAGTGGCATGCCATTTGCAGGAGCCACGCAAATGATAAAGATGCATGCCATTTGCAGGAGACACGCAAATGTGGAAGATGCATTCCATTTGCAGGAGCCACGCAAATGAGGAAATGCATGCCTTTTGCAGGAGCCACCGAAATGAGAAAGATGCATGCCATTTGCAGGAGACATGCAAATCAGGAAGTGTCATGCCAGTAGCAGGAGACACGTAAATGAGTAAGTTGCATGCCAGTAAGAGGAGAATGGCAAATGAGGAAGATGCATGCCATTTGCAGGAGACACGCAAATGAGGAAGATGCATGCCAGTAGCAGGAGACACTAAATGAGGAAGATGCAAGCCAGTAGCAGGAGACACGCAAATGAGGAAGATGCTCGACAGTAGCTGGGGCAGACAAATGAGGAAGATGTATGCCGGTACCAGGAGACACGCAAATTAGGAAGAGGCATGCCATTTGCAGGAGACACACAAATGAGGAAGATGCATGCCATTTGCAGGAGAAAGTCAAATGAGAAAAATGCATGCAACTAGCAGGAGACATGCAAATGAGGAAGATGCATGCCATTTGGAGGAGCCACGCAAATGAGGAAGAGACATGCCAGTAGCAGGAGACATGCAAATGAGGGAGATGCATGCCAGTAGCAGGAGACACGCAAATGAGGAAGATGCTCGACAGTAGCTGGGGCAGGCAAATGAGGAAGATGTATGCCGGTACCAGGAGACACGCAAATGAGGAAGTTGCATTCCAGTAGCAGGAGACAGGCAAATGAGGAAGATGCATGCCATTTGCAGGAGCCACGCAAATGAGGAAGATGCATGCCACTTGCAGGAGACACCCAAATGAGGAAGAGGCATGCTATTTGAAGGAGACAAGCAAGTGAGGACGATGCATGCTAGTAGGAGGAGACAGGCAAATGAGGAAGATGCATGCCATTTGCAGGAGCCACGCAAATGAGGAAGATGCATCCCAGTAGCAGGTGACTCGCAAATGTGGAAGATGCATCCCATTTGCAGGAGCCACGCAAATGAGGAAGATGCTCGACAGTAGCTGGGGCAGGCAAATGAGGAAGATGTATGCCGGTACCAGGAGACAGGCATATGAGGAAGATGCATGCCATTTGCAGGAGCCACGCAAATGAGGAAGAGACATGCCAGTAGAAGGAGACATGCAAATGAGGAAGATGCATGCCAGTAGCAGGAGCCACGCAAATGAGGAAGAGGCAGGACAGTAGCAGGAGACACGCAAATGAGGAAGAGACATGCCAGTAGCAGGTGACTTGCAAATGAGGAAGATGCTTGCCATTTTCAGGAGCCACGCAAATGAGGAAGAGACATGCCAGTAGAAGGAGACATGCAAATGAGGAAGATGCATGCCAGTAGCAGGAGACACGCAAATGAGGAAGATGCTCGACAGTAGCTGGGGCAGGCAAATGAGGAAGATGCATGCCAGTAGCAGGAGCCACGCAAATGAGGAAGAGGCAGGACAGTAGCAGGAGACATGCAAATGAGGAAGATGCATGCCAGTAGCAGGAGACACGCAAATGAGGAAGATGCTCGACAGTAGCTGGGGCAGGCAAATGAGGAAGATGTATGCCGGTACCAGGAGACACGCAAATGAGGAAGATGCATGCCAGTAGCAGAAGACACGTAAATGATAAAGATGAATGACAGTAGCAGGAGACACGCATATGAGGAACGTGCATGCCAGTAGCAGGAGTCACGCAAATGAGCAAGAGGCATGCCAGTAGCAAGTGACACGCAAATCAGGAAGAGTCATGCCAGCAGAAGGAGACATGCAAATGAGGAAGATGCATGCCAGTAGCAGGAGACACGCAAATGAGGAAGATGCTCGACAGTAGCTGGGGCAGGCAAATGAGGAAGATGTATTCCGGTACCAGGAGACACGCAAATGAGGAAGATGCATGCCAGTAGCAGAAGACACGTAAATGATGAAGATGAATGCCAGTAGCAGGAGACACGCATATGAGGAACGTGCATGCCAGTAGCAGGAGTCACGCAAATGACCAAGAGGCATTCCAGTAGCAGGTGACACGCAAATCAGGAAGAGTCATGCTAGTAGCAGGAGGCACGTAAATGAGTAAGTTGCATGCCAATAGGAGGAGACTGGCAAATGAGGAAGATGCATGCCATTTGCAGGAGCCACGCAAATGACGAAGATGAATGCCATTTCCATGAGCCACGCAAGTGAGGAAGTGGCATGCCATTTGCAGGAGCCACGCAAATGAGAAAGATGCATGCCATTTGCAGGAGACACGCAAATGTGGAAGATGCATTCCATTTGCAGGAGCCACGCAAATGAGGAAATGCATGCCTTTTGCAGGAGCCACCGAAATGAGAAAGATGCATGCCATTTGCAGGAGACATGCAAATCAGGAAGTGTCATGCCAGTAGCAGGAGACACGTAAATGAGTAAGTTGCATGCCAGTAAGAGGAGAATGGCAAATGAGGAAGATGCATGCCATTTGCAGGAGACACGCAAATGAGGAAGATGCATGCCAGTAGCAGGAGACACTAAATGAGGAAGATGCAAGCCAGTAGCAGGAGACACGCAAATGAGGAAGATGCTCGACAGTAGCTGGGGCAGACAAATGAGGAAGATGTATGCCGGTACCAGGAGACACGCAAATTAGGAAGAGGCATGCCATTTGCAGGAGACACACAAATGAGGAAGATGCATGCCATTTGCAGGAGAAAGTCAAATGAGAAAAATGCATGCAACTAGCAGGAGACATGCAAATGAGGAAGATGCATGCCATTTGGAGGAGCCACGCAAATGAGGAAGAGACATGCCAGTAGCAGGAGACATGCAAATGAGGGAGATGCATGCCAGTAGCAGGAGACACGCAAATGAGGAAGATGCTCGACAGTAGCTGGGGCAGGCAAATGAGGAAGATGTATGCCGGTACCAGGAGACACGCAAATGAGGAAGTTGCATTCCAGTAGCAGGAGACAGGCAAATGAGGAAGATGCATGCCATTTGCAGGAGCCACGCAAATGAGGAAGATGCATGCCACTTGCAGGAGACACCCAAATGAGGAAGAGGCATGCTATTTGAAGGAGACAAGCAAGTGAGGACGATGCATGCTAGTAGGAGGAGACAGGCAAATGAGGAAGATGCATTCCAGTAGCCGGAGACATGCAAATCAGGAAGAGTCATGCCAGTAGCAGGAGACACGTAAATGAGTAAGTTGCATGCCAGTAGGAGGAGACTGGCAAATGAGGAAGATGCATGCCATTTGCAGGAGCCACGCAAATGACGAAGATGAATGCCATTTCCAGTAGCCACGCAAGTGAGGAAGAGGCATGCCATTTGCAGGAGCCACGCAAATGAGAAAGATGCATGCCATTTGCAGGAGCCACGCAAATGAGGAAGATGCATGCCAGTAGCAGGTGACTCGCAAATGAGGAAGATGCATCCCATTTGCAGGAGCCACTCAAATGAGGAAGATGCTCGACAGTAGCTGGGGCAGGCAAATGAGGAAGATGTATGCCGGTACCAGGAGACACGCAAATGAGGAAGATGCATGCCAGTAGCAGGAGACACGCAAATGAGGAAGATGCATGCCATTTGCAGGAGCCACGCAAATGAGGAAGAGACATGCCAGTAGCAGGAGACACGCAAATGAGGAAGATGCATGCCAGTAGCAGGTGACACGCAAATGAGGAAGATGCATGCCAGTAGCAGGTGACTTGCAAATGAGGAAGATGCATACCATTTGCAGGAGCCACGCAAATGAGGAAGAGACATGCCAGTAGCAGGAGACACGCAAATGAGGAAGATGCATGCCAGTAGCAGGAGACACGCAAATGAGGAAGATGCTCGACAGTAGCTGGGGCAGGCAAATGAGGAAGATGTATGCCGGTACCAGGAGACACGAAAATGAGGAAGATGCATGCCGGTACCAGGAGACACGAAAATGAGGAAGATGCATGCCAGTAGCAGAAGACACGTAAATGATGAAGATGAATGCCAATAGCAGGAGACAAGAAAATGAGGAAGATGCATGCTAGTAGCAGGAGACACGCAAATGAGGAAGATGCATGCCATTTGCAGGAGTCACGCAAATGAGGAAGAGGCATGCCATTTGCAGGAGACAAGCAAGTGAGGAAGATGCATGCTAGTAGGAGGAGACAGGCAAATGAGGAAGATGCTTTCCAGTAGCAGGAGACACGCAAATCAGGAAGAGTCATGCCAGTAGCAGGAGACACGCAAATGAGGAAGATGCTCGACAGTAGCTGGGGCAGGCAAATGAGGAAGATGTATGCCGGTACCAGGAGACACGCAAATGAGGAAGATGCATGCCAGTAGCAGAAGACACGTAAATGAGTAAGTTGCATGCCAGTAGGAGGAGACTGGCAAATGAGGAAGATGCATGCCTTTTGCAGGAGCCACGGAAATGAGAAAGATGCATGCCATTTGCAGGAGACATGCAAATGAGGAAGATGCATTCCAGTAGCAGGAGACACGCAAATCAGGAAGAGTCATGCCACTAGCAGGAGACACGTAAATGAGTAAGTTGCATGCCAGTAGGAGTAGACTGGCAAATGAGGAAGATGCATGCCATTTGCAGGAGACACGCAAGTGAGGAAGAGGCATGCCATTTGCAGGAGCCACGCAAATGAGAAAGATGCATGCCATTTGCAGGAGCCACGCAAATGAGGAAGATGCATCCCAGTAGCAGGTGACTCGCAAATGTGGAAGATGCATCCCATTTGCAGGAGCCACGCAAATGAGGAAGATGCTCGACAGTAGCTGGGGCAGGCAAATGAGGAAGATGTATGCCGGTACCAGGAGACAGGCATATGAGGAAGATGCATGCCATTTGCAGGAGCCACGCAAATGAGGAAGAGACATGCCAGTAGAAGGAGACATGCAAATGAGGAAGATGCATGCCAGTAGCAGGAGCCACGCAAATGAGGAAGAGGCAGGACAGTAGCAGGAGACACGCAAATGAGGAAGAGACATGCCAGTAGCAGGTGACTTGCAAATGAGGAAGATGCTTGCCATTTTCAGGAGCCACGCAAATGAGGAAGAGACATGCCAGTAGAAGGAGACATGCAAATGAGGAAGATGCATGCCAGTAGCAGGAGACACGCAAATGAGGAAGATGCTCGACAGTAGCTGGGGCAGGCAAATGAGGAAGATGTATGCCGGTACCAGGAGACACGCAAATGAGGAAGATGCATGCCAATAATAGAAGACACGTAAATGAGTAAGTTACATGCCAGTAGGAGGAGACTGGTAAATGAGGAAGATGTATGCCTTTTGCAGGAGCCACGGAAATGAGAAAGATGCATGCCATTTGCAGGAGACATGCAAATGAGGAAGATGCATTCCAGTAGCAGGAGACACGCAAATGAGGAAGATGCATGCCAGTAGCAGGTGACTTGCAAATGAGGAAGATGCATACCATTTGCAGGAGCCACGCAAATGAGGAAGAGACATGCCAGTAGCAGGAGACACGCAAATGAGGAAGATGCATGCCAGTAGCAGGAGACACGCAAATGAGGAAGATGCTCGACAGTAGCTGGGGCAGGCAAATGAGGAAGATGTATGCCGGTACCAGGAGACACGAAAATGAGGAAGATGCATGCCGGTACCAGGAGACACGAAAATGAGGAAGATGCATGCCAGTAGCAGAAGACACGTAAATGATGAAGATGAATGCCAATAGCAGGAGACAAGAAAATGAGGAAGATGCATGCTAGTAGCAGGAGACACGCAAATGAGGAAGATGCATGCCATTTGCAGGAGTCACGCAAATGAGGAAGAGGCATGCCATTTGCAGGAGACAAGCAAGTGAGGAAGATGTATGCCGGTACCAGGAGACACGCATATGAGGAAGATGCATGCCATTTGCAGGAGCCACGCAAATGAGGAAGAGACATGCCAGTAGAAGGAGACATGCAAATGAGGAAGATGCATGCCAGTAGGAGGAGACTGGCAAATGAGGAAGATGTATGCCGGTACCAGGAGACACGCATATGAGGAAGATGCATGCCATTTGCAGGAGCCACGCAAATGAGGAAGAGACATGCCAGTAGAAGGAGACATGCAAATGAGGAAGATGTATGCCGGTACCAGGAGACACGCATATGAGGAAGATGCATGCCATTTGCAGGAGCCACGCAAATGAGGAAGAGACATGCCAGTAGAAGGAGACACGCAAATGAGGAAGAGACATGCCAGTAGAAGGAGACATGCAAATGAGGAAGATGCATGCCAGTAGGAGGAGACTGGCAAATGAGGAAGATGTATGCCGGTACCAGGAGACACGCATATGAGGAAGATGCATGCCATTTGCAGGAGCCACGCAAATGAGGAAGAGACATGCCAGTAGAAGGAGACATGCAAATGAGGAAGATGCATGCCAGTAGCAGGAGCCACGCAAATGAGGAAGAGGCAGGACAGGAGCAGGAGACAGGCAAATGAGGAAGATGCTTTCCAGTAGCAGGAGACACGCAAATCAGGAAGAGTCATGCCAGTAGCAGGAGACACGCAAATGAGGAAGATGCTCGACAGTAGCTGGGGCAGGCAAATGAGGAAGATGTATTCCGGTACCAGGAGACACGCAAATGAGGAAGATGCATGCCAGTAGCAGAAGACACGTAAATGAGTAAGTTGCATGCCAGTAGGAGGAGACTGGCAAATGAGGAAGATGCATGCCTTTTGCAGGAGCCACGGAAATGAGAAAGATGCATGCCATTTGCAGGAGACATGCAAATGAGGAAGATGCATTCCAGTAGCAGGAGACACGCAAATCAGGAAGAGTCATGCCACTTGCAGGAGACACGTAAATGAGTAAGTTGCATGCCAGTAGGAGTAGACTGGCAAATGAGGAAGATGCATGCCATTTGCAGGAGACACGCAAGTGAGGAAGAGGCATGCCATTTGCAGGAGCCACGCAAATGAGAAAGATGCATGCCATTTGCAGGAGCCACGCAAATGAGGAAGATGCATCCCACTAGCAGGTGACTCGCAAATGTGGAAGATGCATCCCATTTGCAGGAGCCACGCAAATGAGGAAGAGACATGCCAGTAGAAGGAGACATGCAAATGAGGAAGATGCATGCCAGTAGCAGGAGCCACGCAAATGAGGAAGAGGCAGGACAGTAGCAGGAGACACGCAAATGAGGAAGAGACATGCCAGTAGCAGGTGACTTGCAAATGAGGAAGATGCTTGCCATTTTCAGGAGCCACGCAAATGAGGAAGAGACATGCCAGTAGAAGGAGACATGCAAATGAGGAAGATGCATGCCAGTAGCAGGAGACACGCAAATGAGGAAGATGCTCGACATGTAGCTGGGGCAGGCAAATGAGGAAGATGTATGCCGGTACGAGGAGACACGCAAATGAGGAAGATGCATGCCAATAGCAGAAGACACGTAAATGAGTAAGTTACATGCCAGTAGGAGGAGACTGGCAAATGAGGAAGATGCATGCCTTTTGCAGGAGCCACGGAAATGAGAAAGATGCATGCCATTTGCAGGAGACATGCAAATGAGGAAGATGCATTCCAGTAGCAGGAGACACGCAAATCAGGAAGAGTCATGCCACTAGCAGGAGACACGTAAATGAGTAAGTTGCATGCCAGTAGGAGGAGACTGGCAAATGAGGAAGATGCATGCCATTTGCAGGAGACACGCAAGTGAGGAAGAGGCATGCCATTTGCAGGAGCCACGCAAATGAGAAAGATGCATGCCATTTGCAGGAGCCACGCAAATGAGGAAGATGCATCCCAGTAGCAGGTGACTCGCAAATGTGGAAGATGCATCCCATTTGCAGGAGCCACGCAAATGAGGAAGATGCTCGACAGTAGCTGGGGCAGGCAAATGAGGAAGATGTATGCCGGTACCAGGAGACACGCATATGAGGAAGATGCATGCCATTTGCAGGAGCCACGCAAATGAGGAAGAGACATGCCAGTAGAAGGAGACATGCAAATGAGGAAGATGCATGCCAGTAGCAGGAGCCACGCAAATGAGGAAGAGGCAGGACAGTAGCAGGAGACACGCAAATGAGGAAGAGACATGCCAGTAGCAGGTGACTTGCAAATGAGGAAGATGCTTGCCATTTGCAGGAGCCACGCAAATGAGGAAGAGACATGCCAGCAGAAGGAGACATGCAAATGAGGAAGATGCATGCCAGTAGCAGGAGACACGCAAATGAGGAAGATGCTCGACAGTAGCTGGGGCAGGCAAATGAGGAAGATGTATTCCGGTACCAGGAGACACGCAAATGAGAAAGATGCATGCCATTTGCAGGAGACATGCAAATGAGGAAGATGCATTCCAGTAGCAGGAGACACGCAAATCAGGAAGTGTCATGCCAGTAGCAGGAGACACGTAAATGAGTAAGTTGCATGCCAGTAGGAGGAGACTGGCAAATGAGGAAGATGCATGCCATTTGCAGGAGACACGCAAATGAGGAAGATGCATGCCAGTAGCAGGAGACACTAAATGAGGAAGATGCAAGCCAGTAGCAGGAGACACGCAAATGAGGAAGATGCTCGACAGTAGCTGGGGCAGACAAATGAGGAAGATGTATGCCGGTACCAGGAGACACGCAAATTAGGAAGAGGCATGCCATTTGCAGGAGACACACAAATGAGGAAGATGCATGCCATTTGCAGGAGAAAGTCAAATGAGAAAAATGCATGCAACTAGCAGGAGACATGCAAATGAGGAAGATGCATGCCATTTGGAGGAGCCACGCAAATGAGGAAGAGACATGCCAGTAGCAGGAGACATGCAAATGAGGGAGATGCATGCCAGTAGCAGGAGACACGCAAATGAGGAAGATGCTCGACAGTAGCTGGGGCAGGCAAATGAGGAAGATGTATGCCGGTACCAGGAGACACGCAAATGAGGAAGTTGCATTCCAGTAGCAGGAGACAGGCAAATGAGGAAGATGCATGCCATTTGCAGGAGCCACGCAAATGAGGAAGATGCATGCCATTTGCAGGAGACACCCAAATGAGGAAGAGGCATGCTATTTGAAGGAGACAAGCAAGTGAGGACGATGCATGCTAGTAGGAGGAGACAGGCAAATGAGGAAGATGCATTCCAGTAGCCGGAGACATGCAAATCAGGAAGAGTCATGCCAGTAGCAGGAGACACGTAAATGAGTAAGTTGCATGCCAGTAGGAGGAGACTGGCAAATGAGGAAGATGCATGCCATTTGCAGGAGCCACGCAAATGACGAAGATGAATGCCATTTCCAGTAGCCACGCAAGTGAGGAAGAGGCATGCCATTTGCAGGAGCCACGCAAATGAGAAAGATGCCTGCCATTTGCAGGAGCCACGCAAATGAGGAAGATGCATGCCAGTAGCAGGTGACTCGCAAATGAGGAAGATGCATCCCATTTGCAGGAGCCACGCAAATGAGGAAGATGCTCGACAGTAGCTGGGGCAGGCAAATGAGGAAGATGTATGCCGGTACCAGGAGACATGCAAATGAGGAAGATGCATGCCAGTAGCAGGAGACACGCAAATGAGGAAGATGCATGCCAGTAGCAGGTGACACGCAAATGAGGAAGATGCATGCCAGTAGCAGGTGACTTGCAAATGAGGAAGATGCATACCATTTGCAGGAGCAACGCAAATGAGGAAGAGACATGCCAGTAGCAGGAGACACGCAAATGAGGAAGATGCATGCCAGTAGCAGGAGACACGCAAATGAGGAAGATGCTCGACAGTAGCTGGGGCAGGCAAATGAGGAAGATGTATGCCGGTACCAGGAGACACGAAAATGAGGAAGATGCATGCCGGTACCAGGAGACACGAAAATGAGGAAGATGCATGCCAGTAGCAGAAGACACGTAAATGATGAAGATGAATGCCAATAGCAGGAGACAAGAAAATGAGGAAGATGCATGCTAGTAGCAGGAGACACGCAAATGAGGAAGATGCATGCCATTTGCAGGAGCCACACAAATGAAGATTATGCATGCCAGTAGCAGGAGACACGCATATGAGGAACGTGCATGCCTGTAGCAGGAGTCACGCAAATGAGCAAGAGGCATGCCAGTAGCAGGAGACACGCAAATCAGGAAGAGGCATGCCATTTGCAGGAGCCATGCAAATGAGGAAGTTGCATTCCAGTAGCAGGAGACAGGCAAATGAGGAAGATGCATGCCATTTGCAGGAGCCACGCAAATGAGGAAGATGCATGCCATTTGCAGGAGACACGCAAATGAGGAAGATGCATGCCATTTGCAGGAGTTACGCAAATGAGGAAGAGGCATGCCATTTGCAGGAGACAAGCAAGTGAGGAAGATGCATGCTAGTAGGAGGAGACAGGCAAATGAGGAAGATGCTTTCCAGTAGCAGGAGACACGCAAATCAGGAAGAGTCATGCCAGTAGCAGGAGACACGCAAATGAGGAAGATGCTCGACAGTAGCTGGGGCAGGCAAATGAGGAAGATGTATTCCGGTACCAGGAGACACGCAAATGAGGAAGATGCATGCCAGTAGCAGAAGACACGTAAATGAGTAAGTTGCATGCCAGTAGGAGGAGACTGGCAAATGAGGAAGATGCATGCCTTTTGCAGGAGCCACGGAAATGAGAAAGATGCATGCCATTTGCAGGAGACATGCAAATGAGGAAGATGCATTCCAGTAGCAGGAGACACGCAAATCAGGAAGAGTCATGCCACTAGCAGGAGACACGTAAATGAGTAAGTTGCATGCCAGTAGGAGTAGACTGGCAAATGAGGAAGATGCATGCCATTTGCAGGAGACACGCAAGTGAGGAAGAGGCATGCCATTTGCAGGAGCCACGCAAATGAGAAAGATGCATGCCATTTGCAGGAGCCACGCAAATGAGGAAGATGCATCCCAGTAGCAGGTGACTAGCAAATGTGGAAGATGCATCCCATTTGCAGGAGCCACGCAAATGAGGAAGATGCTCGACAGTAGCTGGGGCAGGCAAATGAGGAAGATGTATGCCGGTACCAGGAGACAGGCATATGAGGAAGATGCATGCCAGTAGCAGGAGCCACGCAAATGAGGAAGAGGCAGGACAGTAGCAGGAGACACGCAAATGAGGAAGAGACATGCCAGTAGCAGGTGACTTGCAAATGAGGAAGATGCTTGCCATTTTCAGGAGCCACGCAAATGAGGAAGAGACATGCCAGTAGAAGGAGACATGCAAATGAGGAAGATGCATGCCAGTAGCAGGAGACACGCAAATGAGGAAGATGCTCGACAGTAGCTGGGGCAGGCAAATGAGGAAGATGTATGCCGGTACGAGGAGACACGCAAATGAGGAAGATGCATGCCAATAGCAGAAGACACGTAAATGAGTAAGTTACATGCCAGTAGGAGGAGACTGGCAAATGAGGAAATGCATGCCTTTTGCAGGAGCCACCGAAATGAGAAAGATGCATGCCATTTGCAGGAGACATGCAAATGAGGAAGATGCATTCCAGTAGCAGGAGACACGCAAATCAGGAAGAGTCATGCCACTAGCAGGAGACACGTAAATGAGTAAGTTGCATGCCAGTAGGAGGAGACTGGCAAATGAGGAAGATGCATGCCATTTGCTGGAGACACGCAAGTGAGGAAGAGGCATGCCATTTGCAGGAGCCACGCAAATGAGAAAGATGCATGCCATTTGCAGGAGCCACGCAAATGAGGAAGATGCATCCCAGTAGCAGGTGACTCGCAAATGTGGAAGATGCATCCCATTTGCAGGAGCCACGCAAATGAGGAAGATGCTCGACAGTAGCTGGGGCAGGCAAATGAGGAAGATGTATGCCGGTACCAGGAGACACGCATATGAGGAAGATGCATGCCATTTGCAGGAGCCACGCAAATGAGGAAGAGACATGCCAGTAGAAGGAGACATGCAAATGAGGAAGATGCATGCCAGTAGCAGGAGCCACGCAAATGAGGAAGAGGCAGGACAGTAGCAGGAGACACGAAAATGAGGAAGAGACATGCCAGTAGCAGGTGACTTGCAAATGAGGAAGATGCTTGCCATTTGCAGGAGCCACGCAAATGAGGAAGAGACATGCCAGCAGAAGGAGACATGCAAATGAGGAAGATGCATGCCAGTAGCAGGAGACACGCAAATGAGGAAGATGCTCGACAGTAGCTGGGGCAGGCAAATGAGGAAGATGTATTCCGGTACCAGGAGACACGCAAATGAGGAAGATGCATGCCAGTAGCAGAAGACACGTAAATGATGAAGATGAATGCCAGTAGCAGGAGACACGCATATGAGGAACGTGCATGCCAGTAGCAGGAGTCACGCAAATGACCAAGAGGCATTCCAGTAGCAGGTGACACGCAAATCAGGAAGAGTCATGCTAGTAGCAGGAGGCACGTAAATGAGTAAGTTGAATGCCAATAGGAGGAGACTGGCAAATGAGGAAGATGCATGCCATTTGCAGGAGCCACGCAAATGACGAAGATGAATGCCATTTCCATGAGCCACGCAAGTGAGGAAGTGGCATGCCATTTGCAGGAGCCACGCAAATGAGAAAGATGCATGCCATTTGCAGGAGACACGCAAATGTGGAAGATGCATTCCATTTGCAGGAGCCACGCAAATGAGGAAGAGGTATGCCATTTGCAGGAGACACGCAAATGAGGAAGATACATGCCATTTGCGTGAGACAGGCAAATGAGGAAGATGCATGCCAGTAGCATGAGACTCGCAAATGAGGAAGAGGCATGCCATTTGCAGGAAGCACGCAAATGAGATGAGGCATGCCATTTGCAGGAGACACACAAATGAGGAAGAGGCATGCGATTTGCAGGAGCCACGCAAATGACGAAGAGGCAGGACAGTAGCAGGAGACACGCAAATGAGGAAGAGACATGCCAGTAGCAGGTGACTTGCAAATGAGGAAGATGCATGCCATTTGCAGGAGCCACGCAAATGAGGAAGAGACATGCGAGTAGAAGGAGACATGCAAATGAGGAAGATGCATGCCAGTAGCAGGAGACACGCAAATGAGGAAGATGCTCAACAGTAGCTGGGGCAGGCAAATGAGGAAGATGTATGCCGGTACCAGGAGACCCGCAAATGAGGAAGATGCATGCCAGTAGCAGAAGACACGTAAATGATGAAGATGAATGACAGTAGCAGGAGACACGCATATGAGGAACGTGCATGCCAGTAGCAGGAGTCACGCAAATGAGCAAGAGGCATGCCAGTAGCAGGTGACACGCAAATCAGGAAGAGTCATGCCAGTAGCAGGAGACATGTAAATGAGTAAGTTGCATGCCAGTAGGAGGAGACTGGCAAATGAGGAAGATGCATGCCTTTTGCAGGAGCCACGGAAATGAGGAAGATGCATGCCATTTGCAGGAGACATGCAAATGAGGAAGATGCATTCCAGTAGCAGTAGACACGCAAATCAGGAAGTGTCATGCCAGTAGCAGGAGACACGTAAATGAGTAAGTTGCATGCCAGTAGGAGGAGACTGGCAAATGAGGAAGATGCATGCCAGTTGCAGGAGACACGCAAATGAGGAAGATGCATGCCAGTAGCAGGAGACACGCAAATGAGGAAGATGCAAGCCAGTAGCAGGAGACACGCAAATGAGGAAGATGCTCGACAGTAGCTGGGGCAGACAAATGAGGAAGATGTATGCCGGTACCAGGAGACACGCAAATTAGGAAGAGGCATGCCATTTGCAGGAGACACACAAATGAGGAAGATGCATGCCAGTAGCAGGAGACTCGCAAATGAGGAAGAGGCATGCCATTTGCAGGAACCACGCAAATGAGATGAGGCATGCCATTTGCAGGAGACACACAAATGAGGAAGAGGCATGCGATTTGCAGGAGCCACGCAAATGACGAAGAGGCAGGACAGTAGCAGGAGACACGCAAATGAGGAAGAGACATGACAGTAGCAGGTGACTTGCAAATGAGGAAGATGCATGCCATTTGCAGGAGCCACGCAAATGAGGAAGAGACATGCCAGTAGAAGGAGACATGCAAATGAGGAAGATGCATGCCAGTAGCAGGAGACACGCAAATGAGGAAGATGCTCGACAGTAGCTGGGGCAGGCAAATGAGGAAGATGTATGCCGGTACCAGGAGACACGCAAATGAGGAAGATGCATGCCAGTAGCAGAAGACACGTAAATGATGAAGTTGAATGACAGTAGCAGGAGACACGCATATGAGGAACGTGCATGCCAGTAGCAGGAGTCACGCAAATGAGCAAGAGGCATGCCAGTAGCAGGTGACACGCAAATCAGGAAGAGTCATGCCAGTAGCAGGAGACACGTAAATGAGTAAGTTTCATGCCAGTAGGAGGAGACTGGCAAATGAGGAAGATGCATGCCTTTTGCAGGAGCCACGGAAATGAGAAAGATGCATGCCATTTGCAGGAGACATGCAAATGAGGACGATGCATTCCAGTAGCTGGAGACACGCAAATCAGGAAGTGTCATGCCAGTAGCAGGAGACACGTAAATGAGTAAGTTGCATGCCAGTAGGAGGAGACTGGCAAATGAGGAAGATGCATGCCATTTGCAGGAGACACGCAAATGAGGAAGATGCATGCCAGTAGCAGGAGACACTAAATGAGGAAGATGCAAGCCAGTAGCAGGAGACACGCAAATGAGGAAGATGCTCGACAGTAGCTGGGGCAGACAAATGAGGAAGATGTATGCCGGTACCAGGAGACACGCAAATTAGGAAGAGGCATGCCATTTGCAGGAGACACACAAATGAGGAAGATGCATGCCATTTGCAGGAGAAAGTCAAATGAGAAAAATGCATGCAACTAGCAGGAGACATGCAAATGAAGAAGATGCATGCCATTTGGAGGAGCCACGCAAATGAGGAAGAGACATGCCAGTAGCAGGAGACATGCAAATGAGGGAGATGCATGCCAGTAGCAGGAGACACGCAAATGAGGAAGATGCTCGACAGTAGCTGGGGCAGGCAAATGAGGAAGATGTATGCCGGTACCAGGAGACACGCAAATGAGGAAGATGCATGCCAGTAGCAGGAGACACGCAAATGAGGAAGATGCTCGACAGTAGCTGGGGCAGGCAAATGAGGAAGATGTATGCCGGTACCAGGAGACACGCAAATGAGGAAGTTGCATTCCAGTAGCAGGAGACAGGCAAATGAGGAAGATGCATGCCATTTGCAGGAGCCACGCAAATGAGGAAGATGCATGCCATTTGCAGGAGACACCCAAATGAGGAAGAGGCATGCTATTTGAAGGAGACAAGCAAGTGAGGAAGATGCATGCTAGTAGGAGGAGACAGGCAAATGAGGAAGATGCATTCCAGTAGCCGGAGACATGCAAATCAGGAAGAGTCATGCCAGTAGCAGGAGACACGTAAATGAGTAAGTTGCATGCCAGTAGGGGGAGACTGGCAAATGAGGAAGATGCATGCCATTTGCAGGAGCCACGCAAATGACGAAGATGAATGCCACTTCCAGTAGCCACGTAAGTGAGGAAGATGCATACCATTTGCAGGAGCCACGCAAATGAGGAAGAGACATGCCAGTAGCAGGAGACACGTAAATGAGGAAGATGCATGCCAGTAGCAGGAGACACACAAATGAGGAAGATGCTCGACAGTAGCTGGGGCAGGCAAATGAGGAAGATGTATGCAGGTACCAGGAGACACGCAAATGAGGAAGATGCATGCCAGTAGCAGAAGACACATAAATGATAAAGATGAATGACAGTAGCAGGAGACACGCATATGAGGAACGTGCATGCCAGTAGCAGGAGTCACGCAAATGAGCAAGAGGCATGCCAGTAGCAAGTGACACGCAAATCAGGAAGAGTCATGCCAGCAGAAGGAGACATGCAAATGAGGAAGATGCATGCCAGTAGCAGGAGACACGCAAATGAGGAAGATGCTCGACAGTAGCTGGGGCAGGCAAATGAGGAAGATGTATTCCGGTACCAGGAGACACGCAAATGAGGAAGATGCATGCCAGTAGCAGAAGACACGTAAATGATGAAGATGAATGCCAGTAGCAGGAGACACGCATATGAGGAACGTGCATGCCAGTAGCAGGAGTCACGCAAATGACCAAGAGGCATTCCAGTAGCAGGTGACACGCAAATCAGGAAGAGTCATGCTAGTAGCAGGAGCCACGTAAATGAGTAAGTTGCATGCCAATAGGAGGAGACTGGCAAATGAGGAAGATGCATGCCATTTGCAGGAGCCACGCAAATGACGAAGATGAATGCCATTTCCATGAGCCACGCAAGTGAGGAAGTGGCATGCCATTTGCAGGAGCCACGCAAATGAGAAAGATGCATGCCATTTGCAGGAGACACGCAAATGTGGAAGATGCATTCCATTTGCAGGAGCCACGCAAATGAGGAAGATGCATGCCTTTTGCAGGAGCCACGGAAATGAGAAAGATGCATGCCATTTGCAGGAGACATGCAAATGAGGAAGATGCATTCCAGTAGCAGGAGACACGCAAATCAGGAAGTGTCATGCCAGTAGCAGGAGACACGTAAATGAGTAAGTTGCATGCCAGTAGGAGGAGACTGGCAAATGAGGAAGATGCATGCCATTTGCAGGAGACACGCAAATGAGGAAGATGCAAGCCAGTAGCAGGAGACACGCAAATGAGGAAGATGCTCGACAGTAGCTGGGGCAGACAAATGAGGAAGATGTATGCCGGTACCAGGAGACACGCAAATTAGGAAGAGGCATGCCATTTGCAGGAGACACACAAATGAGGAAGATGCATGCCATTTGCAGGAGAAAGTCAAATGAGAAAAATGCATGCAACTAGCAGGAGACATGCAAATGAGGAAGATGCATGCCATTTGGAGGAGCCACGCAAATGAGGAAGAGACATGCCAGTAGCAGGAGACATGCAAATGAGGGAGATGCATGCCAGTAGCAGGAGACACGCAAATGAGGAAGATGCTCGACAGTAGCTGGGGCAGGCAAATGAGGAAGATGTATGCCGGTACCAGGAGACACGCAAATGAGGAAGTTGCATTCCAGTAGCAGGAGACAGGCAAATGAGGAAGATGCATGCCATTTGCAGGAGCCACGCAAATGAGGAAGATGCATGCCATTTGCAGGAGACACCCAAATGAGGAAGAGGCATGCTATTTGAAGGAGACAAGCAAGTGAGGAAGATGCATGCTAGTAGGAGGAGACAGGCAAATGAGGAAGATGCATTCCAGTAGCCGGAGACATGCAAATCAGGAAGAGTCATGCCAGTAGCAGGAGACACGTAAATGAGTAAGTTGCATGCCAGTAGGAGGAGACTGGCAAATGAGGAAGATGCATGCCATTTGCAGGAGCCACGCAAATGACGAAGATGAATGCCATTTCCAGTAGCCACGCAAGTGAGGAAGAGGCATGCCATTTGCAGGAGCCACGCAAATGAGAAAGATGCATGCCATTTGCAGGAGCCACGCAAATGAGGAAGATGCATGCCAGTAGCAGGTGACTCGCAAATGAGGAAGATGCATCCCATTTGCAGGAGCCACGCAAATGAGGAAGATGCTCGACAGTAGCTGGGGCAGGCAAATGAGGAAGATGTATGCCGGTACCAGGAGACACGCAAATGAGGAAGATGCATGCCAGTAGCAGGAGACACGCAAATGAGGAAGATGCATGCCATTTGCAGGAGCCACGCAAATGAGGAAGAGACATGCCAGTAGCAGGAGACACGCAAATGAGGAAGATGCATGCCAGTAGCAGGTGACACGCAAATGAGGAAGATGCATGCCAGTAGCAGGTGACTTGCAAATGAGGAAGATGCATACCATTTGCAGGAGCCACGCAAATGAGGAAGAGACATGCCAGTAGCAGGAGACACGCAAATGAGGAAGATGCATGCCAGTAGCAGGAGAGACGCAAATGAGGAAGATGCATGCCGGTACCAGGAGACACGAAAATGAGGAAGATGCATGCCAGTAGCAAAAGACACGTAAATGATGAAGATGAATGCCAATAGCAGGAGACAAGAAAATGAGGAAGATGCATGCTAGTAGCAGGAGACACGCAAATGAGGAAGATGCATGCCATTTGCAGGATCCACACAAATGAAGATGATGCATGCCAGTAGCAGGAGACACGCATATGAGAAAGTGCATGCCTGTAGCAGGAGTCACGCAAATGAGCAAGAGGCATGCCAGTAGCAGGAGACACGCAAATCAGGAAGAGGAATGCCATTTGCAGGAGCCATGCAAATGAAGAAGTTGCATTCCAGTAGCACGAGACAGGCAAATGAGGAAGATGCATGCCATTTGCAGGAGCCACGCAAATGAGGAAGATGCATGCCATTTGCAGGAGACACGCAAATGAGGAAGATGCATGCCATTTGCAGAAGCCACGCAAATGAGGAAGAGGCAGGACAGTAGCAGGAGACACGCAAATGAGGAAGAGACATGCCAGTAGCAGGTGACTTGCAAATGAGGAAGATGCTTGCCATTTGCAGGAGCCACGCAAATGAGGAAGAGACATGCCAGCAGAAGGAGACATGCAAATGAGGAAGATGCATGCCAGTAGCAGGAGACACGCAAATGAGGAAGATGCTCGACAGTAGCTGGGGCAGGCAAATGAGGAAGATGTATTCCGGTACCAGGAGACACGCAAATGAGGAAGATGCATGCCAGTAGCAGAAGACACGTAAATGATGAAGATGAATGCCAGTAGCAGGAGACACGCATATGAGGAACGTGCATGCCAGTAGCAGGAGTCACGCAAATGACCAAGAGGCATTCCAGTAGCAGGTGACACGCAAATCAGGAAGAGTCATGCTAGTAGCAGGAGGCACGTAAATGAGTAAGTTGAATGCCAATAGGAGGAGACTGGCAAATGAGGAAGATGCATGCCATTTGCAGGAGCCACGCAAATGACGAAGATGAATGCCATTTCCATGAGCCACGCAAGTGAGGAAGTGGCATGCCATTTGCAGGAGCCACGCAAATGAGAAAGATGCATGCCATTTGCAGGAGACACGCAAATGTGGAAGATGCATTCCATTTGCAGGAGCCACGTAAATGAGGAAGAGGTATGCCATTTGCAGGAGACACGCAAATGAGGAAGATACATGCCATTTGCGTGAGACAGGCAAATGAGGAAGATGCATGCCAGTAGCATGAGACTCGCAAATGAGGAAGAGGCATGCCATTTGCAGGAAGCACGCAAATGAGATGAGGCATGCCATTTGCAGGAGACACACAAATGAGGAAGAGGCATGCGATTTGCAGGAGCCACGCAAATGACGAAGAGGCAGGACAGTAGCAGGAGACACGCAAATGAGGAAGAGACATGCCAGTAGCAGGTGACTTGCAAATGAGGAAGATGCATGCCATTTGCAGGAGCCACGCAAATGAGGAAGAGACATGCGAGTAGAAGGAGACATGCAAATGAGGAAGATGCATGCCAGTAGCAGGAGACACGCAAATGAGGAAGATGCTCAACAGTAGCTGGGGCAGGCAAATGAGGAAGATGTATGCCGGTACCAGGAGACCCGCAAATGAGGAAGATGCATGCCAGTAGCAGAAGACACGTAAATGATGAAGATGAATGACAGTAGCAGGAGACACGCATATGAGGAACGTGCATGCCAGTAGCAGGAGTCACGCAAATGAGCAAGAGGCATGCCAGTAGCAGGTGACACGCAAATCAGGAAGAGTCATGCCAGTAGCAGGAGACACGTAAATGAGTAAGTTGCATGCCAGTAGGAGGAGACTGGCAAATGAGGAAGATGCATGCCTTTTGCAGGAGCCACGGAAATGAGGAAGATGCATGCCAGTAGCATGAGACTCGCAAATGAGGAAGAGGCATGCCATTTGCAGGAAGCACGCAAATGAGATGAGGCATGCCATTTGCAGGAGACACATAAATGAGGAAGAGGCATGCGATTTGCAGGAGCCACGCAAATGACGAAGAGGCAGGACAGTAGCAGGAGACACGCAAATGAGGAAGAGACATGCCAGTAGCAGGTGATTTGCAAATGAGGAAGATGCATGCCATTTGCAGGAGCCACGCAAATGAGGAAGAGACATGCGAGTAGAAGGAGACATGCAAATGAGGAAGATGCATGCCAGTAGCAGGAGACACGCAAATGAGGAAGATGCTCAACAGTAGCTGGGGCAGGCAAATGAGGAAGATGTATGCCGGTACCAGGAGACCCGCAAATGAGGAAGATGCATGCCAGTAGCAGAAGACACGTAAATGATGAAGATGAATGACAGTAGCAGGAGACACGCATATGAGGAACGTGCATGCCAGTAGCAGGAGTCACGCAAATGAGCAAGAGGCATGCCAGTAGCAGGTGACACGCAAATCAGGAAGAGTCATGCCAGTAGCAGGAGACACGTAAATGAGTAAGTTGCATGCCAGTAGGAGGAGACTGGCAAATGAGGAAGATGCATGCCTTTTGCAGGAGCCACGGAAATGAGGAAGATGCATGCCATTTGCAGGAGACATGCAAATGAGGAAGATGCATTCCAGTAGCAGTAGACACGCAAATCAGGAAGTGTCATGCCAGTAGCAGGAGACACGTAAATGAGTAAGTTGCATGCCAGTAGGAGGAGACTGGCAAATGAGGAAGATGCATGCCAGTTGCAGGAGACACGCAAATGAGGAAGATGCATGCCAGTAGCAGGAGACACGCAAATGAGGAAGATGCAAGCCAGTAGCAGGAGACACGCAAATGAGGAAGATGCTCGACAGTAGCTGGGGCAGACAAATGAGGAAGATGTATGCCGGTACCAGGAGACACGCAAATTAGGAAGAGGCATGCCATTTGCAGGAGACACACAAATGAGGAAGATGCATGCCAGTAGCAGGAGACTCGCAAATGAGGAAGAGGCATGCCATTTGCAGGAACCACGCAAATGAGATGAGGCATGCCATTTGCAGGAGACACACAAATGAGGAAGAGGCATGCGATTTGCAGGAGCCACGCAAATGACGAAGAGGCAGGACAGTAGCAGGAGACACGCAAATGAGGAAGAGACATGACAGTAGCAGGTGACTTGCAAATGAGGAAGATGCATGCCATTTGCAGGAGCCACGCAAATGAGGAAGAGACATGCCAGTAGAAGGAGACATGCAAATGAGGAAGATGCATGCCAGTAGCAGGAGACACGCAAATGAGGAAGATGCTCGACAGTAGCTGGGGCAGGCAAATGAGGAAGATGTATGCCGGTACCAGGAGACACGCAAATGAGGAAGATGCATGCCAGTAGCAGAAGACACGTAAATGATGAAGTTGAATGACAGTAGCAGGAGACACGCATATGAGGAACGTGCATTCCAGTAGCAGGAGTCACGCAAATGAGCAAGAGGCATGCCAGTAGCAGGTGACACGCAAATCAGGAAGAGTCATGCCAGTAGCAGGAGACACGTAAATGAGTAAGTTTCATGCCAGTAGGAGGAGACTGGCAAATGAGGAAGATGCATGCCTTTTGCAGGAGCCACGGAAATGAGAAAGATGCATGCCATTTGCAGGAGACATGCAAATGAGGACGATGCATTCCAGTAGCTGGAGACACGCAAATCAGGAAGTGTCATGCCAGTAGCAGGAGACACGTAAATGAGTAAGTTGCATGCCAGTAGGAGGAGACTGGCAAATGAGGAAGATGCATGCCATTTGCAGGAGACACGCAAATGAGGAAGATGCATGCCAGTAGCAGGAGACACTAAATGAGGAAGATGCAAGCCAGTAGCAGGAGACACGCAAATGAGGAAGATGCTCGACAGTAGCTGGGGCAGACAAATGAGGAAGATGTATGCCGGTACCAGGAGACACGCAAATTAGGAAGAGGCATGCCATTTGCAGGAGACACACAAATGAGGAAGATGCATGCCATTTGCAGGAGAAAGTCAAATGAGAAAAATGCATGCAACTAGCAGGAGACATGCAAATGAGGAAGATGCATGCCATTTGGAGGAGCCACGCAAATGAGGAAGAGACATGCCAGTAGCAGGAGACATGCAAATGAGGGAGATGCATGCCAGTAGCAGGAGACACGCAAATGAGGAAGATGCTCGACAGTAGCTGGGGCAGGCAAATGAGGAAGATGTATGCCGGTACCAGGAGACACGCAAATGAGGAAGTTGCATTCCAGTAGCAGGAGACAGGCAAATGAGGAAGATGCATGCCATTTGCAGGAGCCACGCAAATGAGGAAGATGCATGCCATTTGCAGGAGACACCCAAATGAGGAAGAGGCATGCTATTTGAAGGAGACAAGCAAGTGAGGAAGATGCATGCTAGTAGGAGGAGACAGGCAAATGAGGAAGATGCATTCCAGTAGCCGGAGACATGCAAATCAGGAAGAGTCATGCCAGTAGCAGGAGACACGTAAATGAGTAAGTTGCATGCCAGTAGGGGGAGACTGGCAAATGAGGAAGATGCATGCCATTTGCAGGAGCCACGCAAATGACGAAGATGAATGCCACTTCCAGTAGCCACGTAAGTGAGGAAGATGCATACCATTTGCAGGAGCCACGCAAATGAGGAAGAGACATGCCAGTAGCAGGAGACACGTAAATGAGGAAGATGCATGCCAGTAGCAGGAGACACGCAAATGAGGAAGATGCTCGACAGTAGCTGGGGCAGGCAAATGAGGAAGATGTATGCAGGTACCAGGAGACACGCAAATGAGGAAGATGCATGCCAGTAGCAGAAGACACATAAATGATAAAGATGAATGACAGTAGCAGGAGACACGCATATGAGGAACGTGCATGCCAGTAGCAGGAGTCACGCAAATGAGCAAGAGGCATGCCAGTAGCAAGTGACACGCAAATCAGGAAGAGTCATGCCAGCAGAAGGAGACATGCAAATGAGGAAGATGCATGCCAGTAGCAGGAGACACGCAAATGAGGAAGATGCTCGACAGTAGCTGGGGCAGGCAAATGAGGAAGATGTATTCCGGTACCAGGAGACACGCAAATGAGGAAGATGCATGCCAGTAGCAAAAGACACGTAAATGATGAAGATGAATGCCAGTAGCAGGAGACACGCATATGAGGAACGTGCATGCCAGTAGCAGGAGTCACGCAAATGACCAAGAGGCATTCCAGTAGCAGGTGACACGCAAATCAGGAAGGGTCATGCTAGTAGCAGGAGGCACGTAAATGAGTAAGTTGCATGCCAATAGGAGGAGACTGGCAAATGAGGAAGATGCATGCCATTTGCAGGAGCCACGCAAATGACGAAGATGAATGCCATTTCCATGAGCCACGCAAGTGAGGAAGTGGCATGCCATTTGCAGGAGCCACGCAAATGAGAAAGATGCATGCCATTTGCAGGAGACACGCAAATGTGGAAGATGCATTCCATTTGCAGGAGCCACGCAAATGAGGAAGATGCATGCCTTTTGCAGGAGCCACGGAAATGAGAAAGATGCATGCCATTTGCAGGAGACATGCAAATGAGGAAGATGCATTCCAGTAGCAGGAGACACGCAAATCAGGAAGTGTCATGCCAGTAGCAGGAGACACGTAAATGAGTAAGTTGCATGCCAGTAGGAGGAGACTGGCAAATGAGGAAGATGCATGCCATTTGCAGGAGACACGCAAATGAGGAAGATGCAAGCCAGTAGCAGGAGACACGCAAATGAGGAAGATGCTCGACAGTAGCTGGGGCAGACAAATGAGGAAGATGTATGCCGGTACCAGGAGACACGCAAATTAGGAAGAGGCATGCCATTTGCAGGAGACACACAAATGAGGAAGATGCATGCCATTTGCAGGAGAAAGTCAAATGAGAAAAATGCATGCAACTAGCAGGAGACATGCAAATGAGGAAGATGCATGCCATTTGGAGGAGCCACGCAAATGAGGAAGAGACATGCCAGTAGCAGGAGACATGCAAATGAGGGAGATGCATGCCAGTAGCAGGAGACACGCAAATGAGGAAGATGCTCGACAGTAGCTGGGGCAGGCAAATGAGGAAGATGTATGCCGGTACCAGGAGACACGCAAATGAGGAAGTTGCATTCCAGTAGCAGGAGACAGGCAAATGAGGAAGATGCATGCCATTTGCAGGAGCCACGCAAATGAGGAAGATGCATGCCATTTGCAGGAGACACCCAAATGAGGAAGAGGCATGCTATTTGAAGGAGACAAGCAAGTGAGGAAGATGCATGCTAGTAGGAGGAGACAGGCAAATGAGGAAGATGCATTCCAGTAGCCGGAGACATGCAAATCAGGAAGAGTCATGCCAGTAGCAGGAGACACGTAAATGAGTAAGTTGCATGCCAGTAGGAGGAGACTGGCAAATGAGGAAGATGCATGCCATTTGCAGGAGCCACGCAAATGACGAAGATGAATGCCATTTCCAGTAGCCACGCAAGTGAGGAAGAGGCATGCCATTTGCAGGAGCCACGCAAATGAGAAAGATGCATGCCATTTGCAGGAGCCACGCAAATGAGGAAGATGCATGCCAGTAGCAGGTGACTCGCAAATGAGGAAGATGCATCCCATTTGCAGGAGCCACGCAAATGAGGAAGATGCTCGACAGTAGCTGGGGCAGGCAAATGAGGAAGATGTATGCCGGTACCAGGAGACACGCAAATGAGGAAGATGCATGCCAGTAGCAGAAGACACGTAAATGATGAAGTTGAATGACAGTAGCAGGAGACACGCATATGAGGAACGTGCATGCCAGTAGCAGGAGTCACGCAAATGACCAAGAGGCATTCCAGTAGCAGGTGACACGCAAATCAGGAAGGGTCATGCTAGTAGCAGGAGGCACGTAAATGAGTAAGTTGCATGCCAATAGGAGGAGACTGGCAAATGAGGAAGATGCATGCCATTTGCAGGAGCCACGCAAATGACGAAGATGAATGCCATTTCCATGAGCCACGCAAGTGAGGAAGTGGCATGCCATTTGCAGGAGCCACGCAAATGAGAAAGATGCATGCCATTTGCAGGAGACACGCAAATGTGGAAGATGCATTCCATTTGCAGGAGCCACGCAAATGAGGAAGATGCATGCCTTTTGCAGGAGCCACGGAAATGAGAAAGATGCATGCCATTTGCAGGAGACATGCAAATGAGGAAGATGCATTCCAGTAGCAGGAGACACGCAAATCAGGAAGTGTCATGCCAGTAGCAGGAGACACGTAAATGAGTAAGTTGCATGCCAGTAGGAGGAGACTGGCAAATGAGGAAGATGCATGCCATTTGCAGGAGACACGCAAATGAGGAAGATGCAAGCCAGTAGCAGGAGACACGCAAATGAGGAAGATGCTCGACAGTAGCTGGGGCAGACAAATGAGGAAGATGTATGCCGGTACCAGGAGACACGCAAATTAGGAAGAGGCATGCCATTTGCAGGAGACACACAAATGAGGAAGATGCATGCCATTTGCAGGAGAAAGTCAAATGAGAAAAATGCATGCAACTAGCAGGAGACATGCAAATGAGGAAGATGCATGCCATTTGGAGGAGCCACGCAAATGAGGAAGAGACATGCCAGTAGCAGGAGACATGCAAATGAGGGAGATGCATGCCAGTAGCAGGAGACACGCAAATGAGGAAGATGCTCGACAGTAGCTGGGGCAGGCAAATGAGGAAGATGTATGCCGGTACCAGGAGACACGCAAATGAGGAAGTTGCATTCCAGTAGCAGGAGACAGGCAAATGAGGAAGATGCATGCCATTTGCAGGAGCCACGCAAATGAGGAAGATGCATGCCATTTGCAGGAGACACCCAAATGAGGAAGAGGCATGCTATTTGAAGGAGACAAGCAAGTGAGGAAGATGCATGCTAGTAGGAGGAGACAGGCAAATGAGGAAGATGCATTCCAGTAGCCGGAGACATGCAAATCAGGAAGAGTCATGCCAGTAGCAGGAGACACGTAAATGAGTAAGTTGCATGCCAGTAGGAGGAGACTGGCAAATGAGGAAGATGCATGCCATTTGCAGGAGCCACGCAAATGACGAAGATGAATGCCATTTCCAGTAGCCACGCAAGTGAGGAAGAGGCATGCCATTTGCAGGAGCCACGCAAATGAGAAAGATGCATGCCATTTGCAGGAGCCACGCAAATGAGGAAGATGCATGCCAGTAGCAGGTGACTCGCAAATGAGGAAGATGCATCCCATTTGCAGGAGCCACGCAAATGAGGAAGATGCTCGACAGTAGCTGGGGCAGGCAAATGAGGAAGATGTATGCCGGTACCAGGAGACACGCAAATGAGGAAGATGCATGCCAGTAGCAGAAGACACGTAAATGATGAAGTTGAATGACAGTAGCAGGAGACACGCATATGAGGAACGTGCATGCCAGTAGCAGGAGAAACGCAAATGAGGAAGATGCATGCCATTTGCAGGAGCCACGCAAATGAGGAAGAGACATGCCAGTAGCAGGAGACACGCAAATGAGGAAGATGCATGCCAGTAGCAGGTGACACGCAAATGAGGAAGATGCATGCCAGGAGCAGGTGACTTGCAAATGAGGAAGATGCATACCATTTGCAGGAGCCACGCAAATGAGGAAGAGACATGCCAGTAGCAGGAGACACGCAAATGAGGAAGATGCATGCCAGTAGCAGGAGACACGCAAATGAGGAAGATGCATGCCGGTACCAGGAGACACGAAAATGAGGAAGATGCATGCCAGTAGCAGAAGACACGTAAATGATGAAGATGAATGCCAATAGCAGGAGACAAGAAAATGAGGAAGATGCATGCTAGTAGCAGGAGACACGCAAATGAGGAAGATGCATGCCATTTGCAGGAGCCACACAAATGAAGATGATGCATGCCAGTAGCAGGAGACACGCATATGAGGAACGTGCATGCCTGTAGCAGGAGTCACGCAAATGAGCAAGAGGCATGCCAGTAGCAGGAGACACGCAAATCAGGAAGAGGAATGCCATTTGCAGGAGCCATGCAAATGAGGAAGTTGCATTCCAGTAGCACGAGACAGGCAAATGAGGAAGATGCATGCCATTTGCAGGAGCCACGCAAATGAGGAAGATGCATGCCATTTGCAGGAGACACGCAAATGAGGAAGATGCATGCCATTTGCAGAAGCCACGCAAATGAGGAAGAGGCATGCCATTTGCAGGAGACAAGCAAGTGAGGAAGATGCATGCTAGTAGGAGGAGACAGGCAAATGAGGAAGATGCTTTCCAGTAGCAGGAGACACGCAAATCAGGAAGAGTCATGCCAGTAGCAGGAGACACGCAAATGAGGAAGATGCTCGACAGTAGCTGGGGCAGGCAAATGAGGAAGATGTATTCCGGTACCAGGAGACACGCAAATGAGGAAGATGCATGCCAGTAGCAGAAGACACGTAAATGATGAAGATGAATGCCAGTAGCAGGAGACACGCATATGAGGAACGTGCATGCCAGTAGCAGGAGTCACGCAAATGACCAAGAGGCATTCCAGTAGCAGGTGACACGCAAATCAGGAAGAGTCATGCTAGTAGCAGGAGGCACGTAAATGAGTAAGTTGCATGCCAATAGGAGGAGACTGGCAAATGAGGAAGATGCATGCCATTTGCAGGAGCCACGCAAATGAAGAAGATGAATGCCATTTCCATGAGCCACGCAAGTGAGGAAGTGGCATGCCATTTGCAGGAGCCACGCAAATGAGAAAGATGCATGCCATTTGCAGGAGACACGCAAATGTGGAAGATGCATTCCATTTGCAGGAGCAACGCAAATGAGGAAGATGCATGCCTTTTGCAGGAGCCACGGAAATGAGAAAGATGCATGCCATTTGCAGGAGACATGCAAATGAGGAAGATGCATTCCAGTAGCAGGAGACACGCAAATCAGGAAGTGTCATGCCAGTAGCAAGAGACACGTAAATGAGTAAGTTGCATGCCAATAGGAGGAGACTGGCAAATGAGGAAGATGCATGCCATTTGAAGGAGACACGCAAATGAGGAAGATGCATGCCAGTAGCAGGAGACACTAAATGAGGAAGATGCAAGCCAGTAGCAGGAGACACGCAAATGAGGAAGATGCTCGACAGTAGCTGGGGCAGACAAATGAGGAAGATGTATGCTGGTAACAGGAGACACGCAAATTAGGAAGAGGCATGCCATTTGCAGGAGACACACAAATGAGGAAGATGCATGCCATTTGCAGGAGAAAGTCAAATGAGAAAAATGCATGCAACTAGCAGGAGACATGCAAATGAGGAAGATGCATGCCATTTGGAGGAGCCACGCAAATGAGGAAGAGACATGCCAGTAGCAGGAGACATGCAAATGAGGGAGATGCATGCCAGTAGCAGGAGACACGCAAATGAGGAAGATGCTCGACAGTAGCTGGGGCAGGCAAATGAGGAAGATGTATGCCGGTACCAGGAGACACGCAAATGAGGAAGTTGCATTCCAGTAGCAGGAGACAGGCAAATGAGGAAGATGCATGCCATTTGCAGGAGCCACGCAAATGAGGAAGATGCATGCCATTTGCAGGAGACACCCAAATGAGGAAGAGGCATGCTATTTGAAGGAGACAAGCAAGTGAGGAAGATGCATGCTAGTAGGAGGAGACAGGCAAATGAGGAAGATGTATGCCGGTACCAGGAGACACGCAAATGAGGAAGTTGCATTCCAGTAGCAGGAGACAGGCAAATGAGGAAGATGCATGCCATTTGCAGGAGCCACGCAAATGAGGAAGATGCATGCCATTTGCAGGAGACACGCAAATGAGGAAGAGGCATGCTATTTGAAGGAGACAAGCAAGTGAGGAAGATGCATGCTAGTAGGAGGAGACAGGCAAATGAGGAAGATGCTTTCCAGTAGCAGGAGACACGCAAATCAGGAAGAGTCATGCCAGTAGCAGGAGACACGTAAATGAGTAAGTTGCATGCCAGTAGGAGGAGACTGGCAAATGAGGAAGATGCATGCCATTTGCAGGAGACACGCAAATGAGGAAGATGCATGCCAGTAGCAGGAGACACGCAAATGAGGAAGATGCAAGCCAGTAGCAGGAGACACGCAAATGAGGAAGATGCATGCCAGTAGCAGGAGACACGCAAATGAGGAAGATGCATGCCAGTAGCAAGTGACTTGCAAATGAGGAAGATGCATACCATTTGCAGGAGCCACGCAAATGAGGAAGAGACATGCCAGTAGCAGGAGACACGCAAATGAGGAAGATGCATGCCAGTAGCAGGAGACACGCAAATGAGGAAGATGCTCGACATTAGCTGGGGCAGGCAAATGAGGAAGATGTATGCCGGTACCAGGAGACACGCAAATGAGGAAGATGCATGCCAATAGCAGAAGACACGTAAATGAGTAAGTTGCATGCCAGTAGGAGGAGACTGGCAAATGAGGAAGATGCATGCCTTTTGCAGGAGCCACGGAAATGAGAAAGATGCATGCCATTTGCAGGAGACATGCAAATGAGGAAGATGCATTCCAGTAGCAGGAGACACGCAAATCAGGAAGAGTCATGCCACTAGCAGGAGACACGTAAATGAGTAAGTTGCATGCCAGTAGGAGTAGACTGGCAAATGAGGAAGATGCATGCCATTTGCAGGAGACACGCAAGTGAGGAAGAGGCATGCCATTTGCAGGAGCCACGCAAATGAGAAAGATGCATGCCATTTGCAGGAGCCACGCAAATGAGGAAGATGCATCCCAGTAGCAGGTGACTCGCAAATGTGGAAGATGCATCCCATTTGCAGGAGCCACGCAAATGAGGAAGATGCTCGACAGTAGCTGGGGCAGGCAAATGAGGAAGATGTATGCCGGTACCAGGAGACAGGCATATGAGGAAGATGCATGCCATTTGCAGGAGCCACGCAAATGAGGAAGAGTCATGCCAGTAGAAGGAGACATGCAAATGAGGAAGATGCATGCCAGTAGCAGGAGCCATGCAAATGAGGAAGAGGCAGGACAGTAGCAGGAGACACGCAAATGAGGAAGAGATATGCCAGTAGCAGGTGACTTGCAAATGAGGAAGATGCTTGCCATTTTCAGGAGCCACGCAAATGAGGAAGAGACATGCCAGTAGAAGGAGACATGCAAATGAGGAAGATGCATGCCAGTAGCAGGAGACACGCAAATGAGGAAGATGCTCGACAGTAGCTGGGGCAGGCAAATGAGGAAGATGTATTCCGGTACCAGGAGACGCGCAAATGAGGAAGATGCATGCCAGTAGCAGAAGACACGTAAATGATGAAGATGAATGCCAGTAGCAGGAGACACGCATATGAGGAACGTGCATGCCAGTAGCAGGAGTCACGCAAATGACCAAGAGGCATTCCAGTAGCAGGTGACACGCAAATCAGGAAGAGTCATGCTAGTAGCAGGAGGCACGTAAATGAGGAAGATGCTCGACAGTAGCTGGGGCAGGCAAATGAGGAAGATGTATTCCGGTACCAGGAGACACGCAAATGAGGAAGATGCATGCCAGTAGCAGAAGACACGTAAATGATGAAGATGAATGCCAGTAGCAGGAGACACGCATATGAGGAACGTGCATGCCAGTAGCAGGAGTCACGCAAATGACCAAGAGGCATTCCAGTAGCAGGTGACACGCAAATCAGGAAGAGTCATGCTAGTAGCAGGAGGCACGTAAATGAGTAAGTTGCATGCCAATAGGAGGAGACTGGCAAATGAGGAAGATGCATGCCATTTGCAGGAGCCACGCAAATGACGAAGATGAATGCCATTTCCACGAGCCACGCAAGTGAGGAAGTGGCATGCCATTTGCAGGAGCCACGCAAATGAGAAAGATGCATGCCATTTGCAGGAGACACGCAAATGTGGAAGATGCATTCCATTTGCAGGAGCCACGCAAATGAGGAAGAGGTATGCCATTTGCAGGAGACACGCAAATGAGGAAGATACATGCCATATGCGGGAGACAGGCAAATGAGGAAGATGCATGCCAGTAGCATGAGACTCGCAAATGAGGAAGAGGCATGCCATTTGCAGGAAGCACGCAAATGAGATGAGGCATGCCATTTGCAGGAGACACACAAATGAGGAAGAGGCATGCGATTTGCAGGAGCCACGCAAATGACGAAGAGGCAGGACAGTAGCAGGAGACACGCAAATGAGGAAGAGACATTCCAGTAGCAGGTGACTTGCAAATGAGGAAGATGCATGCCATTTGCAGGAGCCACGCAAATGAGGAAGAGACATGCGAGTAGAAGGAGACATGCAAATGAGGAAGATGCATGCCAGTAGCAGGAGACACGCAAATGAGGAAGATGCTCAACAGTAGCTGGGGCAGGCAAATGAGGAAGATGTATGCCGGTACCAGGAGACACGCAAATGAGGAAGATGCATGCCAGTAGCAGAAGACACGTAAATGATGAAGATGAATGACAGTAGCAGGAGACACGCATATGAGGAACGTGCATGCCAGTAGCAGGAGTCACGCAAATGAGCAAGAGGCATGCCAGTAGCAGGTGACACGCAAATCAGGAAGAGTCATGCCAGTAGCAGGTGACTTGCAAATGAGGAAGATGCATGCCATTTGCAGGAGCCACGCAAATGAGGAAGAGACATGCGAGTAGAAGGAGACATGCAAATGAGGAAGATGCAAGCCAGTAGCAGGAGACACGCAAATGAGGAAGATGCATGCCAGTAGCAGGAGACACGCAAATGAGGAAGATGCATGCCAGTAGCAAGTGACTTGCAAATGAGGAAGATGCATACCATTTGCAGGAGCCACGCAAATGAGGAAGAGACATGCCAGTAGCAGGAGACACGCAAATGAGGAAGATGCATGCCAGTAGCAGGAGACACGCAAATGAGGAAGATGCTCGACAGTAGCTGGGGCAGGCAAATGAGGAAGATGTATGCCGGTACCAGGAGACACGCAAATGAGGAAGATGCATGCCAATAGCAGAAGACACGTAAATGAGTAAGTTGCATGCCAGTAGGAGGAGACTGGCAAATGAGGAAGATGCATGCCTTTTGCAGGAGCCACGGAAATGAGAAAGATGCATGCCATTTGCAGGAGACATGCAAATGAGGAAGATGCATTCCAGTAGCAGGAGACACGCAAATCAGGAAGAGTCATGCCACTAGCAGGAGACACGTAAATGAGTAAGTTGCATGCCAGTAGGAGTAGACTGGCAAATGAGGAAGATGCATGCCATTTGCAGGAGACACGCAAGTGAGGAAGAGGCATGCCATTTGCAGGAGCCACGCAAATGAGAAAGATGCATGCCATTTGCAGGAGCCACGCAAATGAGGAAGATGCATCCCAGTAGCAGGTGACTCGCAAATGTGGAAGATGCATCCCATTTGCAGGAGCCACGCAAATGAGGAAGATGCTCGACAGTAGCTGGGGCAGGCAAATGAGGAAGATGTATGCCGGTACCAGGAGACAGGCATATGAGGAAGATGCATGCCATTTGCAGGAGCCACGCAAATGAGGAAGAGACATGCCAGTAGAAGGAGACATGCAAATGAGGAAGATGCATGCCAGTAGCAGGAGCCACGCAAATGAGGAAGAGGCAGGACAGTAGCAGGAGACACGCAAATGAGGAAGAGATATGCCAGTAGCAGGTGACTTGCAAATGAGGAAGATGCTTGCCATTTTCAGGAGCCACGCAAATGAGGAAGAGACATGCCAGTAGAAGGAGACATGCAAATGAGGAAGATGCATGCCAGTAGCAGGAGACACGCAAATGAGGAAGATGCTCGACAGTAGCTGGGGCAGGCAAATGAGGAAGATGTATTCCGGTACCAGGAGACACGCAAATGAGGAAGATGCATGCCAGTAGCAGAAGACACGTAAATGATGAAGATGAATGCCAGTAGCAGGAGACACGCATATGAGGAACGTGCATGCCAGTAGCAGGAGTCACGCAAATGACCAAGAGGCATTCCAGTAGCAGGTGACACGCAAATCAGGAAGAGTCATGCTAGTAGCAGGAGGCACGTAAATGAGGAAGATGCTCGACAGTAGATGGGGCAGGCAAATGAGGAAGATGTATTCCGGTACCAGGAGACACGCAAATGAGGAAGATGCATGCCAGTAGCACAAGACACGTAAATGATGAAGATGAATGCCAGTAGCAGGAGACACGCATATGAGGAACGTGCATGCCAGTAGCAGGAGTCACGCAAATGACCAAGAGGCATTCCAGTAGCAGGTGACACGCAAATCAGGAAGAGTCATGCTAGTAGCAGGAGGCACGTAAATGAGTAAGTTGCATGCCAATAGGAGGAGACTGGCAAATGAGGAAGATGCATGCCATTTGCAGGAGCCACGCAAATGACGAAGATGAATGCCATTTCCATGAGCCACGCAAGTGAGGAAGTGGCATGCCATTTGCAGGAGCCACGCAAATGAGAAAGATGCATGCCATTTGCAGGAGACACGCAAATGTGGAAGATGCATTCCATTTGCAGGAGCCACGCAAATGAGGAAGAGGTATGCCATTTGCAGGAGACACGCAAATGAGGAAGATACATGCCATTTGCGGGAGACAGGCAAATGAGGAAGATGCATGCCAGTAGCATGAGACTCGCAAATGAGGAAGAGGCATGCCATTTGCAGGAAGCACGCAAATGAGATGAGGCATGCCATTTGCAGGAGACACACAAATGAGGAAGAGGCATGCGATTTGCAGGAGCCACGCAAATGACGAAGAGGCAGGACAGTAGCAGGAGACACGCAAATGAGGAAGAGACATGCCAGTAGCAGGTGACTTGCAAATGAGGAAGATGCATGCCATTTGCAGGAGCCACGCAAATGAGGAAGAGACATGCGAGTAGAAGGAGACATGCAAATGAGGAAGATGCATGCCAGTAGCAGGAGACACGCAAATGAGGAAGATGCTCAACAGTAGCTGGGGCAGGCAAATGAGGAAGATGTATGCCTGTACCAGGAGACACGCAAATGAGGAAGATGCATGCCAGTAGCAGAAGACACGTAAATGATGAAGATGAATGACAGTAGCAGGAGACACGCATATGAGGAACGTGCATGCCAGTAGCAGGAGTCACGCAAATGAGCAAGAGGCATGCCAGTAGCAGGTGACACGCAAATCAGGAAGAGTCATGCCAGTAGCAGGAGACACGTAAATGAGTAAGTTGCATTCCAGTAGCAGGAGACAGGCAAATGAGGAAGATGCATGCCATTTGCAGGAGCCACGCAAATGAGGAAGATGCATGCCATTTGCAGGAGACACGCAAATGAGGAAGATGCATGCCATTTGCAGGAGCCACGCAAATGAGGAAGAGGCATGCCATTTGCAGGAGACAAGCAAGTGAGGAAGATGCATGCTAGTAGGAGGAGACAGGCAAATGAGGAAGATGCTTTCCAGTAGCAGGAGACACGCAAATCAGGAAGAATCATGCCAGTAGCAGGAGACACGTAAATGAGTAAGTTGCATGCCAGTAGGAGGAGACTGGCAAATGAGGAAGATGCATGCCATTTGCAGGAGACACGCAAATGAGGAAGATGCATGCCAGTAGCAGGAGACACGCAAATGAGGAAGATGCAAGCCAGTAGCAGGAGACACGCAAATGAGGAAGATGCATGCCAGTAGCAGGAGACACGCAAATGAGGAAGATGCATGCCAGTAGCAAGTGACTTGCATATGATGAAGATGCATACCATTTGCAGGAGCCACGCAAATGAGGAAGATGCATGCCAGAAGCAGGAGACACGCAAATGAGGAAGATGCATGCCAGTAGCAGGAAACATGCAAATGAGGAAGATGCATGCCAGTAGCAGGAGACACGCAAATGAGGAAGATGCATGCCAGTAGCAGGAGACACGCAAATGAGGAAAATGCATGACAGTATCAGGAGACAAACAAACGAAGAAGATGCATGCCAGTAGCAGGAGACACGCAAATGAGGAAGATGCATGCCATTTGCAGGAGACAGGCAAATGAGGAAGTTGTATGCCAGTAGCAGGAGACACGCAAATGAGGAAGAGGCATGCTATTTGAAGGAGACAAGCAAGTGAGGAAGATGCATGCTAGTAGGAGGAGACAGGCAAATGAGGAAGATGCATTCCAGTAGCCGGAGACATGCAAATCAGGAAGAGTCATGCCAGTAGCAGGAGACACGTAAATGAGTAAGTTGCATGCCAGTAGGAGGAGACTGGCAAATGAGGAAGATGCATGCCATTTGCAGGAGCCACGCAAATGACGAAGATGAATGCCATTTCCAGTAGCCACGCAAGTGAGGAAGAGGCATGCCATTTGCAGGAGCCACGCAAATGAGAAAGATGCATGCCATTTGCAGGAGCCACGCAAATGAGGAAGATGCATGCCAGTAGCAGGTGACTCGCAAATGAGGAAGATGCATCCCATTTGCAGGAGCCACGCAAATGAGGAAGATGCTCGACAGTAGCTGGGGCAGGCAAATGAGGAAGATGTATGCCGGTACCAGGAGACACACAAATGAGGAAGATGCATGCCAGTAGCAGGAGACACGCAAATGAGGAAGATGCATGCCATTTGCAGGAGCCACGCAAATGAGGAAGAGACATGCCAGTAGCAGGAGACACGCAAATGAGGAAGATGCATGCCAGTAGCAGGTGACACGCAAATGAGGAAGATGCATGCCAGTAGCAGGTGACTTGCAAATGAGGAAGATGCATACCATTTGCAGGAGCCACGCAAATGAGGAAGAGACATACCAGTAGCAGGAGACACGCAAATGAGGAAGATGCATGCCAGTAGCAGGAGACACGCAAATGAGGAAGATGCATGCCGGTACCAGGAGACACGAAAATGAGGAAGATGCATGCCAGTAGCAGAAGACACGTAAATGATGAAGATGAATGCCAATAGCAGGAGACAAGAAAATGAGGAAGATGCATGCTAGTAGCAGGAGACACGCAAATGAGGAAGATGCATGCCATTTGCAGGAGCCACACAAATGAAGATGATGCATGCCAGTAGCAGGAGACACGCATATGAGGAACGTGCATGCCTGTAGCAGGAGTCACGCAAATGAGCAAGAGGCATGCCAGTAGCAGGAGACACGCAAATCAGGAAGAGGAATGCCATTTGCAGGAGCCATGCAAATGAGGAAGTTGCATTCCAGTAGCACGAGACAGGCAAATGAGGAAGATGCATGCCATTTGCAGGAGCCACGCAAATGAGGAAGATGCATGCCATTTGCAGGAGACACGCAAATGAGGAAGATGCATGCCATTTGCAGAAGCCACGCAAATGAGGAAGAGGCATGCCATTTGCAGGAGACAAGCAAGTGAGGAAGATGCATGCTAGTAGGAGGAGACAGGCAAATGAGGAAGATGCTTTCCAGTAGCAGGAGACACGCAAATCAGGAAGAGTCATGCCAGTAGCAGGAGACACGCAAATGAGGAAGATGCTCGACAGTAGCTGGGGCAGGCAAATGAGGAAGATGTATTCCGGTACCAGGAGACACGCAAATGAGGAAGATGCATGCCAGTAGCAGAAGACACGTAAATGATGAAGATGAATGCCAGTAGCAGGAGACACGCATATGAGGAACGTGCATGCCAGTAGCAGGAGTCACGCAAATGACCAAGAGGCATTCCAGTAGCAGGTGACACGCAAATCAGGAAGAGTCATGCTAGTAGCAGGAGGCACGTAAATGAGTAAGTTGCATGCCAATAGGAGGAGACTGGCAAATGAGGAAGATGCATGCCATTTGCAGGAGCCACGCAAATGAAGAAGATGAATGCCATTTCCATGAGCCACGCAAGTGAGGAAGTGGCATGCCATTTGCAGGAGCCACGCAAATGAGAAAGATGCATGCCATTTGCAGGAGACACGCAAATGTGGAAGATGCATTCCATTTGCAGGAGCCACGCAAATGAGGAAGATGCATGCCTTTTGCAGGAGCGACGGAAATGAGAAAGATGCATGCCATTTGCAGGAGACATGCAAATGAGGAAGATGCATTCCAGTAGCAGGAGACACGCAAATCAGGAAGTGTCATGCCAGTAGCAAGAGACACGTAAATGAGTAAGTTGCATGCCAATAGGAGGAGACTGGCAAATGAGGAAGATGCATGCCATTTGAAGGAGACACGCAAATGAGGAAGATGCATGCCAGTAGCAGGAGACACTAAATGAGGAAGATGCAAGCCAGTAGCAGGAGACACGCAAATGAGGAAGATGCTCGACAGTAGCTGGGGCAGACAAATGAGGAAGATGTATGCCGGTACCAGGAGACACGCAAATTAGGAAGAGGCATGCCATTTGCAGGAGACACACAAATGAGGAAGATGCATGCCATTTGCAGGAGAAAGTCAAATGAGAAAAATGCATGCAACTAGCAGGAGACATGCAAATGAGGAAGATGCATGCCATTTGGAGGAGCCACGCAAATGAGGAAGAGACATGCCAGTAGCAGGAGTCATGCAAATGAGGGAGATGCATGCCAGTAGCAGGAGACACGCAAATGAGGAAGATGCTCGACAGTAGCTGGGGCAGGCAAATGAGGAAGATGTATGCCGGTACCAGGAGACACGCAAATGAGGAAGTTGCATTCCAGTAGCAGGAGACAGGCAAATGAGGAAGATGCATGCCATTTGCAGGAGCCACGCAAATGAGGAAGATGCATGCCATTTGCAGGAGACACCCAAATGAGGAAGAGGCATGCTATTTGAAGGAGACAAGCAAGTGAGGAAGATGCATGCTAGTAGGAGGAGACAGGCAAATGAGGAAGATGTATGCCGGTACCAGGAGACACGCAAATGAGGAAGTTGCATTCCAGTAGCAGGAGACAGGCAAATGAGGAAGATGCATGCCATTTGCAGGAGCCACGCAAATGAGGAAGATGCATGCCATTTGCAGGAGACACGCAAATGAGGAAGAGGCATGCTATTTGAAGGAGACAAGCAAGTGAGGAAGATGCATGCTAGTAGGAGGAGACAGGCAAATGAGGAAGATGCTCGACATTAGCTGGGGCAGGCAAATGAGGAAGATGTATGCCGGTACCAGGAGACACGCAAATGAGGAAGATGCATGCCAATAGCAGAAGACACGTAAATGAGTAAGTTGCATGCCAGTAGGAGGAGACTGGCAAATGAGGAAGATGCATGCCTTTTGCAGGAGCCACGGAAATGAGAAAGAATCATGCCATTTGCAGGAGACATGCAAATGAGGAAGATGCATTCCAGTAGCAGGAGACACGCAAATCAGGAAGAGTCATGCCACTAGCAGGAGACACGTAAATGAGTAAGTTGCATGCCAGTAGGAGTAGACTGGCAAATGAGGAAGATGCATGCCATTTGCAGGAGACACGCAAGTGAGGAAGAGGCATGCCATTTGCAGGAGCCACGCAAATGAGAAAGATGCATGCCATTTGCAGGAGCCACGCAAATGAGGAAGATGCATCCCAGTAGCAGGTGACTCGCAAATGTGGAAGATGCATCCCATTTGCAGGAGCCACGCAAATGAGGAAGATGCTCGACAGTAGCTGGGGCAGGCAAATGAGGAAGATGTATGCCGGTACCAGGAGACAGGCATATGAGGAACATGCATGCCATTTGCAGGAGCCACGCAAATGAGGAAGAGTCATGCCAGTAGAAGGAGACATGCAAATGAGGAAGATGCATGCCAGTAGCAGGAGCCACGCAAATGAGGAAGAGGCAGGACAGTAGCAGGAGACACGCAAATGAGGAAGAGATATGCCAGTAGCAGGTGACTTGCAAATGAGGAAGATGCTTGCCATTTTCAGGAGCCACGCAAATGAGGAAGAGACATGCCAGTAGAAGGAGACATGCAAATGAGGAAGATGCATGCCAGTAGCAGGAGACACGCAAATGAGGAAGATGCTCGACAGTAGCTGGGGCAGGCAAATGAGGAAGATGTATGCCGGTACCAGGAGACACGCAAATGAGGAAGATGCATGCCAATAGCAGAAGACACGTAAATGAGTAAGTTGCATGCCAGTAGGAGGAGACTGGCAAATGAGGAAGATGCATGCCTTTTGCAGGAGCCACGGAAATGAGAAAGAATCATGCCATTTGCAGGAGACATGCAAATGAGGAAGATGCATTCCAGTAGCAGGAGACACGCAAATCAGGAAGAGTCATGCCACTAGCAGGAGACACGTAAATGAGTAAGTTGCATGCCAGTAGGAGTAGACTGGCAAATGAGGAAGATGCATGCCATTTGCAGGAGACACGCAAGTGAGGAAGAGGCATGCCATTTGCAGGAGCCACGCAAATGAGAAAGATGCATGCCATTTGCAGGAGCCACGCAAATGAGGAAGATGCATCCCAGTAGCAGGTGACTCGCAAATGTGGAAGATGCATCCCATTTGCAGGAGCCACGCAAATGAGGAAGATGCTCGACAGTAGCTGGGGCAGGCAAATGAGGAAGATGTATGCCGGTACCAGGAGACAGGCATATGAGGAAGATGCATGCCATTTGCAGGAGCCACGCAAATGAGGAAGAGTCATGCCAGTAGAAGGAGACATGCAAATGAGGAAGATGCATGCCAGTAGCAGGAGCCACGCAAATGAGGAAGAGGCAGGACAGTAGCAGGAGACACGCAAATGAGGAAGAGATATGCCAGTAGCAGGTGACTTGCAAATGAGGAAGATGCTTGCCATTTTCAGGAGCCACGCAAATGAGGAAGAGACATGCCAGTAGAAGGAGACATGCAAATGAGGAAGATGCATGCCAGTAGCAGGAGACACGCAAATGAGGAAGATGCTCGACAGTAGCTGGGGCAGGCAAATGAGGAAGATGTATTCCGGTACCAGGAGACGCGCAAATGAGGAAGATGCATGCCAGTAGCAGAAGACACGTAAATGATGAAGATGAATGCCAGTAGCAGGAGACACGCATATGAGGAACGTGCATGCCAGTAGCAGGAGTCACGCAAATGACCAAGAGGCATTCCAGTAGCAGGTGACACGCAAATCAGGAAGAGTCATGCTAGTAGCAGGAGGCACGTAAATGAGGAAGATGCTCGACAGTAGCTGGGGCAGGCAAATGAGGAAGATGTATTCCGGTACCAGGAGACACGCAAATGAGGAAGATGCATGCCAGTAGCAGAAGACACGTAAATGATGAAGATGAATGCCAGTAGCAGGAGACACGCATATGAGGAACGTGCATGCCAGTAGCAGGAGTCACGCAAATGACCAAGAGGCATTCCAGTAGCAGGTGACACGCAAATCAGGAAGAGTCATGCTAGTAGCAGGAGGCACGTAAATGAGTAAGTTGCATGCCAATAGGAGGAGACTGGCAAATGAGGAAGATGCATGCCATTTGCAGGAGCCACGCAAATGACGAAGATGAATGCCATTTCCACGAGCCACGCAAGTGAGGAAGTGGCATGCCATTTGCAGGAGCCACGCAAATGAGAAAGATGCATGCCATTTGCAGGAGACACGCAAATGTGGAAGATGCATTCCATTTGCAGGAGCCACGCAAATGAGGAAGAGGTATGCCATTTGCAGGAGACACGCAAATGAGGAAGATACATGCCATATGCGGGAGACAGGCAAATGAGGAAGATGCATGCCAGTAGCATGAGACTCGCAAATGAGGAAGAGGCATGCCATTTGCAGGAAGCACGCAAATGAGATGAGGCATGCCATTTGCAGGAGACACACAAATGAGGAAGAGGCATGCGATTTGCAGGAGCCACGCAAATGACGAAGAGGCAGGACAGTAGCAGGAGACACGCAAATGAGGAAGAGACATTCCAGTAGCAGGTGACTTGCAAATGAGGAAGATGCATGCCATTTGCAGGAGCCACGCAAATGAGGAAGAGACATGCGAGTAGAAGGAGACATGCAAATGAGGAAGATGCATGCCAGTAGCAGGAGACACGCAAATGAGGAAGATGCTCAACAGTAGCTGGGGCAGGCAAATGAGGAAGATGTATGCCGGTACCAGGAGACACGCAAATGAGGAAGATGCATGCCAGTAGCAGAAGACACGTAAATGATGAAGATGAATGACAGTAGCAGGAGACACGCATATGAGGAACGTGCATGCCAGTAGCAGGAGTCACGCAAATGAGCAAGAGGCATGCCAGTAGCAGGTGACACGCAAATCAGGAAGAGTCATGCCAGTAGCAGGTGACTTGCAAATGAGGAAGATGCATGCCATTTGCAGGAGCCACGCAAATGAGGAAGAGACATGCGAGTAGAAGGAGACATGCAAATGAGGAAGATGCAAGCCAGTAGCAGGAGACACGCAAATGAGGAAGATGCATGCCAGTAGCAGGAGACACGCAAATGAGGAAGATGCATGCCAGTAGCAAGTGACTTGCAAATGAGGAAGATGCATACCATTTGCAGGAGCCACGCAAATGAGGAAGAGACATGCCAGTAGCAGGAGACACGCAAATGAGGAAGATGCATGCCAGTAGCAGGAGACACGCAAATGAGGAAGATGCTCGACAGTAGCTGGGGCAGGCAAATGAGGAAGATGTATGCCGGTACCAGGAGACACGCAAATGAGGAAGATGCATGCCAATAGCAGAAGACACGTAAATGAGTAAGTTGCATGCCAGTAGGAGGAGACTGGCAAATGAGGAAGATGCATGCCTTTTGCAGGAGCCACGGAAATGAGAAAGATGCATGCCATTTGCAGGAGACATGCAAATGAGGAAGATGCATTCCAGTAGCAGGAGACACGCAAATCAGGAAGAGTCATGCCACTAGCAGGAGACACGTAAATGAGTAAGTTGCATGCCAGTAGGAGTAGACTGGCAAATGAGGAAGATGCATGCCATTTGCAGGAGACACGCAAGTGAGGAAGAGGCATGCCATTTGCAGGAGCCACGCAAATGAGAAAGATGCATGCCATTTGCAGGAGCCACGCAAATGAGGAAGATGCATCCCAGTAGCAGGTGACTCGCAAATGTGGAAGATGCATCCCATTTGCAGGAGCCACGCAAATGAGGAAGATGCTCGACAGTAGCTGGGGCAGGCAAATGAGGAAGATGTATGCCGGTACCAGGAGACAGGCATATGAGGAAGATGCATGCCATTTGCAGGAGCCACGCAAATGAGGAAGAGACATGCCAGTAGAAGGAGACATGCAAATGAGGAAGATGCATGCCAGTAGCAGGAGCCACGCAAATGAGGAAGAGGCAGGACAGTAGCAGGAGACACGCAAATGAGGAAGAGATATGCCAGTAGCAGGTGACTTGCAAATGAGGAAGATGCTTGCCATTTTCAGGAGCCACGCAAATGAGGAAGAGACATGCCAGTAGAAGGAGACATGCAAATGAGGAAGATGCATGCCAGTAGCAGGAGACACGCAAATGAGGAAGATGCTCGACAGTAGCTGGGGCAGGCAAATGAGGAAGATGTATTCCGGTACCAGGAGACACGCAAATGAGGAAGATGCATGCCAGTAGCAGAAGACACGTAAATGATGAAGATGAATGCCAGTAGCAGGAGACACGCATATGAGGAACGTGCATGCCAGTAGCAGGAGTCACGCAAATGACCAAGAGGCATTCCAGTAGCAGGTGACACGCAAATCAGGAAGAGTCATGCTAGTAGCAGGAGGCACGTAAATGAGGAAGATGCTCGACAGTAGATGGGGCAGGCAAATGAGGAAGATGTATTCCGGTACCAGGAGACACGCAAATGAGGAAGATGCATGCCAGTAGCACAAGACACGTAAATGATGAAGATGAATGCCAGTAGCAGGAGACACGCATATGAGGAACGTGCATGCCAGTAGCAGGAGTCACGCAAATGACCAAGAGGCATTCCAGTAGCAGGTGACACGCAAATCAGGAAGAGTCATGCTAGTAGCAGGAGGCACGTAAATGAGTAAGTTGCATGCCAATAGGAGGAGACTGGCAAATGAGGAAGATGCATGCCATTTGCAGGAGCCACGCAAATGACGAAGATGAATGCCATTTCCATGAGCCACGCAAGTGAGGAAGTGGCATGCCATTTGCAGGAGCCACGCAAATGAGAAAGATGCATGCCATTTGCAGGAGACACGCAAATGTGGAAGATGCATTCCATTTGCAGGAGCCACGCAAATGAGGAAGAGGTATGCCATTTGCAGGAGACACGCAAATGAGGAAGATACATGCCATTTGCGGGAGACAGGCAAATGAGGAAGATGCATGCCAGTAGCATGAGACTCGCAAATGAGGAAGAGGCATGCCATTTGCAGGAAGCACGCAAATGAGATGAGGCATGCAATTTGCAGGAGACACACAAATGAGGAAGAGGCATGCGATTTGCAGGAGCCACGCAAATGACGAAGAGGCAGGACAGTAGCAGGAGACACGCAAATGAGGAAGAGACATGCCAGTAGCAGGTGACTTGCAAATGAGGAAGATGCATGCCATTTGCAGGAGCCACGCAAATGAGGAAGAGACATGCGAGTAGAAGGAGACATGCAAATGAGGAAGATGCATGCCAGTAGCAGGAGACACGCAAATGAGGAAGATGCTCAACAGTAGCTGGGGCAGGCAAATGAGGAAGATGTATGCCGGTACCAGGAGACACGCAAATGAGGAAGATGCATGCCAGTAGCAGAAGACACGTAAATGATGAAGATGAATGACAGTAGCAGGAGACACGCATATGAGGAACGTGCATGCCAGTAGCAGGAGTCACGCAAATGAGCAAGAGGCATGCCAGTAGCAGGTGACACGCAAATCAGGAAGAGTCATGCCAGTAGCAGGAGACACGTAAATGAGTAAGTTGCATTCCAGTAGCAGGAGACAGGCAAATGAGGAAGATGCATGCCATTTGCAGGAGCCACGCAAATGAGGAAGATGCATGCCATTTGCAGGAGACACGCAAATGAGGAAGATGCATGCCATTTGCAGGAGCCACGCAAATGAGGAAGAGGCATGCCATTTGCAGGAGACAAGCAAGTGAGGAAGATGCATGCTAGTAGGAGGAGACAGGCAAATGAGGAAGATGCTTTCCAGTAGCAGGAGACACGCAAATCAGGAAGAATCATGCCAGTAGCAGGAGACACGTAAATGAGTAAGTTGCATGCCAGTAGGAGGAGACTGGCAAATGAGGAAGATGCATGCCATTTGCAGGAGACACGCAAATGAGGAAGATGCATGCCAGTAGCAGGAGACACGCAAATGAGGAAGATGCAAGCCAGTAGCAGGAGACACGCAAATGAGGAAGATGCATGCCAGTAGCAGGAGACACGCAAATGAGGAAGATGCATGCCAGTAGCAAGTGACTTGCATATGAGGAAGATGCATACCATTTGCAGGAGCCACGCAAATGAGGAAGATGCATGCCAGAAGCAGGAGACACGCAAATGAGGAAGATGCATGCCAGTAGCAGGAAACATGCAAATGAGGAAGATGCATGCCAGTAGCAGGAGACACGCAAATGAGGAAGATGCATGCCAGTAGCAGGAGACACGCAAATGAGGAAAATGCATGCCAGTATCAGGAGACAAACAAACGAAGAAGATGCATGCCAGTAGCAGGAGACACGCAAATGAGGAAGATGCATGCCATTTGCAGGAGACAGGCAAATGAGGAAGTTGTATGCCAGTAGCAGGAGACACGCAAATGAGGAAGATGCATGCCAGTAGCAGGTTACACGGAAATCAGGAAGAGGCATGCCATTTGCAGGAGACACGGAAATGAGGAAGATGCATGCCAGTAGCAGGAGACATGCAAATGAGGAAGATGCATGCCATTTGCAGGAGCCAAGCAAATGAGGAAGTGGCATGCCATTTGCAGGAGACATGCAAATGAGGAAGATGCATGCCAGTAGCAGGAGATAAGCATGTACAAAATGCTTTGGGAAGTTAAGAAGGTGAATTGAAGATTTCTATACAAATGTAATTCTTTTATGTTTGCTCAATATCACTCTTACTTTTGAGGTCCAAGTTGTACGAACTACTGTCATACATAATAAATCATGTAAATCATAAAAACAAAAAATGCTGGAGAATCTCAGCAGGTCAAACAGTGTCCTTTTTGTAGCAAAGGTAAAGATACATAAATGAAGTTTCAGGCTTGAGCCCTTCATCAAAGTATGAGAAAATGCCTGCAGTGTCCAAACAAGATGGGGTGGAGGTGTTGTCAAAGGCTGGAGATGATAGGTGGAGAAAGGTGGGAGAGAACAGCAGTGATGAGTGGGAAGAGGGATGGCTGGGTGGGTGGCAGAATTGGAAAGAGAGGAAAGGGGTGGGGAAAGAAAAGGCGAATAGGTTTAATGGAAAGCAGTAAAGTCAACGTTCATGCCATCTGGCTGGAGAGTGCCCAGATGGAAAATAAAGTGTTGTTTCTCCAATCTTTTGGTTGTCTGGGTGGGATAGTACAAAAAGCCATGGACAGACATGTGAGTGCAAGAGTGTGACTTGGAATTGAAATGGTTGGCCACTGGGAGGTCATGTGGTTGCGAATGGAATGGAAGTGCTGAGTGAAGCGATCTCCCAATCTGTTGTATAGAATGCCACAAAGGGAGGACCAGATGCAGTAAATAAATCCTATGAATATACAAATATTAAAGGCAATGTATAATATCAACTCCATCAGACCCTGTCTAAACTTTAATAAAACTTTTCTTGTTCACTTAGGTTCTTGAATTTGTGTGAAGTACCAATATATCCACAAGAAAGTCAAACTTTTAAAAAAAAAGAATTTTTAATGAAGAAATGGAACACCCAGAGAAAACTCCCTCAGAGACAGAGAGTATACCAACTCCATCAGACTTGAAGCTGGGTCGCGGATGCTTTAATAGTGTTTTGCTAGCCATTAAGCTTACTTCAAAAATTTTAGCAGAAAGCAGCAATAGGTATTATTCTCTGCAGAATATATTTTCTTAAACTCACAAGGTCTTTTCAGCACAATTAAACCATTCAGCCCATCATGTATTTGCCATCTCTCTACATGAGTAATCCAGTCAATCCCAGTTGATTTTCTGTAGACCTGCATTTTTACTCCTTCCTCTCATATCCATTCAATTTCCCTTTGAAAGCAGTGATTAAATCTGGTTTCACAACCCTCAGGTAGTGAATTCTTGATCATGAATACTTGTCTTTTCAAAAAAGATCTTCCTCCTGTAAATGTTTGTGACTCCAATTAGATACATGACAACTTATTTCACGGTAACTCAGACATCTTCCCATGACAACTCCTTTTCTCTTTACTCCTATATACAACAAAATCTTATCATCAACCAAAATTAATATTTTTCTCTAAATTTTGAATTTATATATCAATTGCATCACTTCACACAGATCATTCACACACAGTCTGGTCATCCAGAAGTAAACAATCTTCTCATGGGTTTTTCTGATGGCTGAGGTTAACACCTAATTTAGAAGTGCCAAATTGAATTATGTTTTCAAGCAGTATTACATGATGCAATTTAAGAACGAGGAGAGAATACAAGAGGAAGGAAGACATGGTAGAGCTACATAAAACATTGTGTGAGGTTCTGGTCGCTGTACTATAGGGAGTATGTGATTATGCTGCAGAGAAGATTCACTGAATTTTGCTTGGGATGGGATGCTTCAATCAGGAGGAGAGACTGTATAGGCTGGATTTGTTTTCTATGGAGCAGAGGGGGCTAGGTGGAGGGGTTTTTGCCCAACTGAGGTTTAGACAATTATGAAGGATGTAGATAGATGGATAGTGAGAATAAATTTCCATTTATGTGTATGGAACAATAGGGCATAGTTTAAAGGAACAGAGGTTTAGAAGGGATTTGAGGACACATTTGTCACTCAAAAGGTTTTTGGTATTTGGGATGTACTATCCAAGAGTATGATGGAGACAGTTTCTCATAGAACATTGACAAACTGTTTCGACCAGTACCCGAAATGCAAAGCAGAAATAGCTGTGGTCAACTTCTGGAAAATGGGATTAGTGTAGTTAGGTACATGATGATGAGCACCCATGGATGGGACAAAAGAGGTGTTCCCAAACCTGTATCAGTATGACTAGTTGTTTCTTCAAATCAGTGATAATCAGCATGAATGATATTTCAGAATTTCTACTTTATTCCAAGGTTACTATTTTTTCCTAGGTTAATTTCATATGAGAAACAATATTTTCTTTTTTACACTAAATGGGAAAATTTCAAGTCCAGAATGTCTGGAAGGGAAGAACTTTGGAAAATGAACAACATGAAGGCAATTTTGAAATTGGCTGCTTGAAACTCTGGAATTTGCTATCTAAAAATGCAGGAACTATCAGGAACGCAGTATTTTGATCAGCATTGACATCAGGTCTTCAGAGCCAATGTAGACTTAGAGAGCACTATATTTCCTGACATTAGGTTGCAGATGTTTTACTTGTAAATGTACGATCAGTGCATCTACTAAAGTCAGTATTTTCTGAGAGATTTCATGTATTCTGACAGTTTATTTTGGCTACAATTTTGCATTGCTATTCAATTACTGTTTCGTTTTTAGCCAACAGGAAACATGAGACCCACATAATTTCAGATACTTAGGAAAAAAAGATTCTGAGATGACTGCAGAATAAAACTTTTGTCAATGAACGACAGCCAAGAATATTCAAAATAAAAAATAAAAAATTCTGTGCATTAATGCTTTGCTTCCAGGCAGTTCTGTTTATAAAATCAAGACATAATTCTACAAATCAGGGCATTATTCTTTTCCACATTGTCATTCTTCCTCAGACTGAGAACATTTTAATCATCTGTTCCCTGTGTTGAGACAATCAGCTTGCTGTAATTTGGAGATTTTTCTATTTTTCCAGGGTTATGTATTTTCCTTGGGGACATCTCTACCAGATTAAATCTCCAGTTATGTAGTAATAACTAGTCACTTCTCTCTCAGAAATATAGCATCTCAATTACGTTTGTTTTGGGTTCCATATATGATGCAATTTGATATTTTTGTAAGGCTCGCCTCTCTCCATGTACTACATAAAAGTAACACCAATTAATTTATTTTAAAGCAGCTTACTTTAAAATTATTAATTACACCTGATAGGCAGATGTATGGTTGGTTTTCACTGAATCAATAACTGTTGATTTTCTGGCAGCCTGGCGATAATAATTTCCTCTACAATAGTAACAGTTAATGTTGCCTTCAATCTCTTGATACCTGGTGGCTTCTACTCTGATTGATGTCTGTTTGAAACAAGTAAGTACCACACCCTGCTGGAGTGAGATATTGAAGATATCCATGAATACATGGGTAAATTGGCCAGCATATATTTTTAATACTCGGCCAAATACTCTGTCCAGGTTGGATTATACCCTCATATTCACTCTCCTGAATTCCAAGTTGCTGACTAAGATTTGTAGTGCATTGGGCTGAGCAGTCTCTTGTCTACTGACCACATCATGCAGCTCTGCATACTGTGTCTGTTTGCAATCAGCATCAAGAGGGATATAAACTCCAGTGAGAATCACTAATGAGAACTCTCATGGTAGATAGAAGAGTCTACATTTAAACGAGATTCGCTCTAAGGTAGTAGAGCAGGAGGTCGACATAACATATTCAAAACTTGAATTTCTTCCCACACAAATCTCCTTTATCTTTCCATCCAGAAGATTATTCATGACTAGAGTGGATGGATCCTAATTTGCCCAATGACAAGTGCCGTGCTAAACTTTTTTGTTTTCCCTAAAACATAGTCTAGGGAGAATAAGAGGGTATGAACACAAGAAACAAGAGCGTGAGTGGAGCACATGGCCCTTCTGTGAGATTATTGTTGATTTCCTTGCTGGCCTTACTGAATTTTTCAGTCTGATTCTCACAAGCCATGAATTTCCTTGGAATATTAATTTTTCTCAGTCCTGAATACATGTTCTTATACATTTGGTAAGCAAAAAGGAAAGTCATGACTCTAACTAGATTATTAAAGAAGCCAGAAAAAAAATAAAGGCAGCAATAGCAAAGCAGCAAAACAAAAATAATTATTTTGACCTGCTGTTTTCAGGGAGATAGATCAATTGACAGTAATGTTGGAAGTTGAGATTAGAAGTGATTTGAACATAAATGAAAGAGAAAGATAAAATAAACTAATCAGGATCAGAGGGTAAAGCTTCCTGTGTGGACAAATTGCTTTTATATATTGCAAAAGAAACCAGGAATGACATAGCAACAGCACTGTTAAACATTTATTATATTATTAAACAATGTTTTAGCTGCTGTTCAGAACTCATCAATGTAATACCCAAGGTAGGAAGTATAATAGCATTTTTAAAATGAAACAAAATGGAAAACCTTGAGGAAACAAAAAATGTAATATATTTAGCAATAAGTAGTTAATGAGGATATCTAAAGGGAGAATTTGTTATTATTAATTTTCCATGAATTGTTTGAGGAGATACCAAGATAATGAATTAAATGTAAAAATTGCAATTTCCAAACTACCTATAGATAAGGCACTATATGATAGACTAATGACTGTGATCAGACAAGTAGTAATAAAATAAATAATAACTCGGATGAAAGAAAGGAGGGGAAAAGAACATCTTCTCAGAGAGGTGAATGGTGGGAGGTCAGGTCAAAATCATATATTACAGAAACAGGGCCTTTGGCCCACTATGCCTATGTGGACCATCAAGTAGCTTTGGAACTAATCCTCTATGGCAGCTTGAACTTAGCCTTCTCTGAAGGGTTCGGTGCTGAGATCACTGTGCCTCACAATTAATGTCAATGATTTAAATATGAATCATAAACAGATCCTCTAAATTTGCTGATCACACTAATTTGGAAGGAATAGATCATCACTGATGAGGGCTGCTATAAATTACAGGAAGATATCAATAAACATGAAGGACGTACAATTAGCAAGTCAATTTCAAAGAGGCTGACAGCACGCTTGTATCAAGGATGCAGATGCCCTGGAGTGGTGGAAAAAAACCAATTTAAAGAATATTACCAGAGCTTCAAGGATATAAATATTAAGAAAGAATTAATGTTCTCCTATTACTTGAAAAGGGGAGATGAAGTGCGATCTGAAAAAGGGATTATAATTATGTAAAACTTTGGTGGAGAGAAAATGTATGTTTTTGTGTTTAAAAACAAATATTGAGGTGACCCCTGGAAAATGTCCACCAATAAATCAAATAGGGAATTCAAGAGAAAGTGCCATATTAGAGAGGCCAGATGTAGGTCCACCTATACAAATATTACATCAAGACAATATATTTACCAGGTAAAATTTTCCTTTTATTTTTGTTTGTTCTTAGTGATACAGGGAGCCCTTTGGTAACAGCAGTTCAGATAATGGAAATTCACCCTACAGAGTGAATTCACCCTACTCTGCATCTTAGATTTTTTTAGTAAATGATTATTTAAGTATTTGCTCTTATGAGATTTATGTGAAAGTATTCAAGTTTATTTGTCATCCGATTGTACCATTACCATTAATGAAACAGTATTATCCAGTCCACGGTGCAGAACAGTGCAAAATGCTCATGCAGACAAACGATATATATATCTCAATATATAGATATAGATACACAGTACCTATGTATATACTGTATATGAAAATATTCTTAATAAACACTGAAGTCATGGAGTGTTGTTCTAGCAATCATTCAGCAGTCTCACTGTCCATGGGAAGAAGCTGTTCCTCAGCCTGGTGGTTCTGGCTCTAATAGTTCAGTATTTTTTCCCCCACATGGGAGAAGCTGGAAAATGCTGCATGCAGGGTGGTAAAGGGCCTCCCTGAATTTGCAAGCCCTCTTTAAACAATAATCCCAGTAAATCACATTGATGAGGGGAGGGTGACCCCAGTGATATACTCTGCCATTTTTAATGATCCCATGGATTGACCTCCGACTCGATGCTCTATAGCACACATGTCAAACTCTGGCTCGCGGGCCAAATTTGGCCCATGATATAATTATATTTGGCCCACAAGATCATATTAAATATATATTAGAGTTGGCCCGCTGGCTGCCGCGCCAGTATAGCGCATGCACACTGAAGGTGAAAATGAAGACGTTGGAGGTGTGGAGGGATCTCAGAGTCCTGAATCCCGGGGATCGGAGCGCCGCACTCAGCCCGCCCGGCTCCCGGACACACAGACGCGGCTGGAGTTGGGGACTGTCCTCGCTGGGTCTGCACTTCAGCGGTGACGCCGGACCGAACGTCTCGTTGGCGATGCCTTCCCCCTCGCTCTGTGCGCGGCAGACCCTGCCTCCCGCTCCTTTTGTTGGAGACGAGCCCGATGCCGTGAGATCGCAGTTTAATCCCTCTCCAACCATGCGAGGGGGGTGGGAGCCACGCGCTCTTCTCAGCCAATTCCTCCACCGCCCCGGACGCCGGCGTTTCAACGGGGGGGTTCAGGTGCCTTCGTCAGGCGACCGACCTGTTGGTCCAAGACAAGGGGAGAGCGTACAAACTCCACACAGACAGCACCTGAACTCGGGTGAACGTGGAGCTGCAACCCCACATTCCGCATCAGGACTGTGTGTAAGATTGGGAGCAGTGAGACGGAAGCTTATTTTGTTCCTGTGATTTAAGCCTTTCTTGGGGTGGGGGGTGGGGGGTCCTTCTCTGACCACTTGCCTAACAATTAACCTAATCAGATGTGGAGTTACCACAATACAACAGTTCTCAACCTTTTTCTTTCCACTCGCGTCCCTGTGCCATTGGTGCTCTGTGATTAGTAAGGGATTGCTTAAGGTGGTCTGTGGGTGGAAAGAAAAAGTTTGAAGACCACTGCTTTAATCATCCCTCATTGACTCGTCATGTGCACGGTTTCAGAGCTCCAAAGGAAATGGGCCAATGACAATGAAAGAGTTTATCCCAAACTATTATTAAACATTTATTTTAATAAGAAAAAGTTTAACATTACATATGTTGAAAGAAGAGAAAACATGCAGATGTTGTTGAAAATTTTCAATAAATATTTAGTTCGGCCCTCGACTTAGTCCAAGTTTTTAATTTTGGCCCTCGGTGAATTTGAGTTTGACACCCCTGCTCTAGAGGAACCGTACCTGTGATGCTCCTGATAGAGCCCCTGTAGAAAGTTGACAGAATGGTAGTTGATAGCCTTGACCGCCTCAGCTTTCTAAGGAAGTACAGTGGTTGTTGAGTGTTTCTGACAAGTAAGGAAATGTTATGTCCAGGATAGATCACTTCTTAAGTGGACTCAGAGAAACTCGATGCTCTCTACTCACTCCACAACTGAGCTATTAATTTGTAGTGAGGGTGGTCTTCCTGAGGTCCAAATTCATCTCCTTAGTCTTGTCCACGTTAAAACGCAGGTTGTTACTCTCGTACCATTTCATGAGATTTTCCACCTCGTCTCCGTAGTGCAACTCATCATTGCTGCTGATGAGGCCAATTACTGACAGATCATCTGCAAACTTGATGACTTTGTTGGACCTAGATCTAGCATTGCAGTCATGGTTCAATAGCATGGACAGATGCGGACTGAGCGCACAGCCTTGAGGTGCAGCAGTGGTCATCATGACAGTGCTCGAACACCATTGCAATGGTGCACTTCAGTGCCAACCCAGACAGACTGCAGTCAACTGCTGCCAACCCAGACAGACTGCAGTCAACTGCTGCCAACACAGACAGACTGCAGTCAACTGCTGCCAACCCAGACAGACTGCAGTCTTTCATTAGGAATTCCAGAATCCAGTTACAGAGAGAGGCGTTGAGTTCCAGCAAGGACAGCTTCTCCATTAGCCTCTCGCTGAAGTCAATGAACAGCAGCCTGGCGTATGAGGCATCATTCTACAGGTGGGTCAGGACAGAGTGGAGAGACAAGGCTATAGCATCATCAGTGGAACAGATCCATCCATAGGCAAATTGAAATGAATCCAGTGTATCTGGTAGATGCACTTTGGTACTTTCCATCACCAGCCATTCAATGCATTTTATAATGATGGAAATTAATGCTGCTACTTGGTAGTCATTAAGGCCTGTTACTGTCACTCTTTTTGGTACCAGGATGATGGTGGCTCCCTTTAAACCCATGGGAATAATGGACTGGTGCAACAATATGAAGATTTCTATAAGACCTCCATCAGTTGGTCTGCACAGTCCTTCAGGACCCGACTGGGTATGTGGTTTGGTCTCTCTGCTTTGTGTGGGTTCTCCTCACCTCAATCATGGCTACTCAAGGAGAAGGAGCTTACTTTGGTTTCAGTGTGTTCTTCTCATCGAACCATGTGAAGAAGATGTTCAATCTGTGTCAGAAGGGAGATGTTATTATTAGTGATTCACAAGGTTCTCTTTTGATCTGTTATTGTTCTGATACCTTGCAACATACACCTTGTGTGGTCAGTGTTGCATATCTGATTCTTGTGCATATCCATGCTTTGCCTTCCGGATTGTAGGGAAAACTTCAGCCCTGGCTGATTTTAGTGCCAAATTGTCCCATGCATTGAAGGTTGCATTTGAGCTCTGAGAAGTGCACGGACCTCCTCGTCCAACCATGGTTCCTGGTTAGCCCTGGTTGTATAGCATTTGATTAAAATTAAGTATTAAATAAAGGAACACAATTTTCATTTCAACTCACATTTGTTGAGGCACACACAGATGAAAAGTTTGTTTAATAGAAAATCTCAACATGTCCATTTTCTAGGAACATAGCATACCCATCATGCATGAGTGCCCTGTATTAGTGCTAAACTTACCTCCCCTTACTTTATACAGATGTCCTCTGATATTTGCTACTGTCACCTCGGGTAAAAAGGTGTTGGCTGTCCACCCTATCTACTCATCTAAAAATCTTGAAGATCTCTATTAAGTAACTCTCATCCTTCTTCATTCTAAAGAGAAAAAACCCTAGCTCTGTTATCTTTGCCTCATAAGACATGTTCCCCATACCTTCCACATCATTTTTGTAATTGAGCAATCAGAACGGAGCATAATATTCCAAGTGTGGTCTAACAAGAGTTATATGGAGCTACCTCATTACCTTGTACTCACTTTTGTGGGTCAGGGCATTGAGTACAAAAGTTAAAAAGTTATTTGCAGCTGTAAAATAAAAACTTTGGCTAGGACATATCTCTAATAATGTGTGCAATTCTGTTTGCTACACTACAGGAAGCATGTGGAAGCTTCGGAGAAATTGTAGAAATTTGCCTAGATTGAAGTGTATTAGCCATCAGTAGAGGTGGAACAAACTTGGATTGTTGCCTCAAGAGACTTGGAGGGGTAACATGATTACAGTATTCAAAATTATGAGAGGGGTAAATAGATTCTGTTTTCCAGGTGATGAGAGGGAGGGATAAAATTTTTAGGAGATCTGCATTACATTTCTTTTTACACACAGGTTGGTAGGTGCCTGTGTTATGAGCCCAAAGGGCCCATAAACCCAGCAGCAATTGATATTCACCAAGACAAATGGTTATTTAAAGCAACTTTTGTTTATCTTTAAATATGAAAATAGAATCACACTTTAACTTATCCCTATTGACTTACTTCACCCCCTTCTAATTCTAAGTACACGTGTATGTAATGTATGTGTAAATTCAGAAAAGTTCTTGGGTTCACAGTACCATCTCACTTCTCATTCCTCCAAGTTCACTGGTTGCAGGCAATTCTTATACTGTGCACAGAATTTAACATTTATAACGTTCACCAGGCTTGAAAGGTAAATGGTTACCGCTCAGGAAGGTTCTTGTCAGTTTTCAGAGAGAGAGAGAGATTTGTTGTTCCAGTACATCCACAACTGATGTACTTCCATTAGTCACTTCAGTGTCTTGCTGATGAAACTTGCCCCATCAGGGTTCTCCAGATGATAATCTCTTTCTTTCAGGTCACCACAGAGTTCCTTTTAGTTTCTCTTATTCCAAGTGAAACATCTCACAGTCAGTCCTCTCCTCTTGCATGAACCACAAGGGCTTTGACCAGGTGGCCTTCCAAATGGAGCTTTCCACAAGCTTGCCAGCGTGTCCTGTTCCAGTCCCAGCTGCTTCTGCTGGCTGTAACACTGTACAACTGATATCTCCCTCTCTCTCTGAGAGAAAACCTGTTTGATTCTCTCTGCTTGCAAAACCACATGACCCTCCTAGAGCAACAAGTTCTATTCCAGACAATCTGCAGCTCCAGCAAGATATTTCATCTGTTGCCTTTTGTAAACAACAATCCATAACCATATAACCATATAACCATTTACAGCACGGAAACAGCCCATGTCGCCCCTTCAACTCCGTACCGGTTCACTTGAACAACTCCACTAGCTCCTCCGCAAACTCCTGAGGAAGAATTGCACTTGAACTTCTTCCCTGCTGATCTCAGTGCGGTCATTGACAAACATGGTGAAATGTTTCACCAGGACATTGCGACCATAGAAAAGTGGTATCCATGCAACCATTAGTGAAGTCTCTTGAGCACTCTTCAAAGCTCTTGCAAAAGCTGTGTAGCCGATACGTCTATGATGGAGAAGAGCTCCAGTATTTTAAATAAGTTCCATTTTAAAGTGTTTGTATGTGACCTACTCTAACAAACCTTTCCCAATTTATCTCCCAAAAACATATCTAGCTATCTATATATATATATACACACACACACATACTCTGCAAGTAAAGGCAGTGGAAACAGACAAGATAGCAATATTTAAGAGTCACTTAAATGGTCATATGAACAGGCAGGAAATATGGACCATGTGCAGGCAAATGAATTTAGTTTAATTTGGCATCATGGTAGACACAGACATGGTAGGCCAAAAGATCTATCCCTATGCTGGGCTGTTTCTATAGATTTGAATTTTATATAAGCTCTTAGGGACACCAAAGTAACCAATGAAGACAAAAAGAACTTGGATGCTCATGACATCAATTTTGATCCATATCACTGCCTTCTTGAACTGATAAGCATTTAAAATAAAACCATTGTTTCAATGTTGCTTTTTTTAACATTCTTTTTCTTAACCAGGACGTCCTTTCCCAATTTTGGATGGATTCCACTAACCTCTTTATTATTGCTTGTTTTCATTCTTGATGGCCCAAATTATTTCTCCTAAAAGAGACACATACTTGGAAAGCTCTAATTTTCTTTGCCATTTTTATGCATAACTCTACAAGCAATATGATGTTGATGCTGTATTTGGAAGAATAAAGTGGTTAGTAATTTCTCATAGATCTTAGAAATCATCAGGGAAAATGTGGAATGAAGATTTTTTCCGTTCTTAAGCCAAATCAAACATATATTTACTCAACTAAAATTTGTTTCGTCAAATTAACACTAATGCATTTAAAGGAACTGTTTAGAACTTGGAAAAGGTTTACCATTGTCACATAAGGAAGATTTGAACTTTCAGTTCTCTTCAGAAGTATTGAAGTTTTCCTTTTGTTTCAGCATTTGTTGAATAATGAAAGACAGAGACAGCTGTTCCTTGTATTCCTAAACTTGACTTCGCTCATTATGTATGGGAGGTATGCTATGCCTGAGGGATGAACGTGGTCCATTGGCTTTGGCGTAAGAAAGTAAACTTCCTACAGTTTTTTCCATATACATACAATGATTTCAGTTCACATTTTTCACACTATTTCTGCTTAAGAGCATTACTGTTTGCAGTAAGAGCTCTCCAAGTTGCACACTACTCCCTCAGAAACAGGAAACCCTGCACATTTTAGTGTTGTTCATGACATCTCTATTTATCTAGGACCAGCTATCACAGTTAATCTCTTTAAATATATGAAATTCATTGTAATTATCACACAGGTTACTTATAGGTGTTGTAATAAGTCTAAGAGGTGAAAGCAAATTGTCTACAATATTTCAGAGCTCAGAAATGATTTTTTTTTCAATGTACTGAAAAGTACCTTGGTTGAAAAATATTTGGAACATTTTGATCAGTATGGATAAGTTGGGCCAAAGGACCTGTGATTCTATTAAACAGGAGAGCAAAATAAATATCCATACATCCATTAGTTTAATGTCAATTATGAATTAAGGTACAATATTCAAAATGCAAAACAATTTGTGGGACTTTTGAAATATTGCAGACATAAAGAAAGCAGCAAGGGATCATGATTCAATGGACTGCAATGAAATGTTTGTCTTCAAAGGCATGGTTGATCACTCTCATTCAAGTGAATTTTCAATTAGTACGTGATGAAGTTATTCAAAAGACAAGTGACCACAGCCAATTTTGTTGGCAGTAAAACAATGAATTTGTGTACAGATATCACTCAGGTCAGAATCTAACTAATGGATGCAGGATGGATCTTCATATAAATGAAAATGAAGAAAAAAGCAAATCTGATCTAAAAAAAAAATCAGTTAAGATTTTAGGTCTGGGATCATTCAGCAAGATTGAAAAAGAGGAACTAGCTCACAGAGAAGATGGGGTTGGGCATTAGTTGGAATATAGGAGTTTCTCTGAAAATGTGAAATAGTGGAGCAATTAAAATAAGATTCCGCTTACAAGGCTAATATTATGTCTGTGTAATTTGTTGCGAATGTTGTATAGTCTGTGTACTTTTCAGATGCTCAAAAACACAGAAAAGAAAGAATGGCAGGCATTAAATTGGCCAGTTCTGATACAAGCAGAAAATTCAAGATCAAGTTTATTATCATCTGATTGTGCATGTCTTTCTGTGGCTTGGCTTCGCGGACGAAGATTTATGGAGGGGGTAAATGTTCACGTCAGCTGCAGGCTCGTTTGTGGCGAGATCAGCAGGGAAGAAGTTCAAGTGCAATTCTTCCTCAGGAGTTTGCGGAGGAGCTAGTGGAGTTGTTCAAGTGAACCGGTACGGAGTTGAAGGGGCAACATGGCCTGTTTCCGTGCTGTAAACGATGCGGGACAGGCAGACACGGTTGCAGCGGTTGCAGGGGAAAATTTGTTGGTTGGGGTTGGGTGTTGGGTTTTTCCTCCTTTGCCTTTTGTCAGTGAGGTGGGCTCTGCGGTCTTCTTCAAAGGAGGTTGCTGCCCGCCGAACTGTGAGGCGCCAAGATGCACGGTTTGAGGCAATATCAGCCCACTGGCGGTGGTCAATGTGGCAGGCACCAAGAGATTTCTTTAGGCAGTCCTTGTACCTCTTCTTTGGTGCACCTCTGTCACGGTGGCCAGTGGAGAGCTCGCCATATAACACGATCTTGGGAAGGCGATGGTCCTCCATTCTGGAGACGTGACCTACCCAGCACAGCTGGATCTTCAGCAGCGTGGACTCGATGCTGTCAGACTCTGCCATCTCGAGTACTTCGATGTTAGGGGTGAAGGCGCTCCAATGAATGTTGAGGATGGAGCGGAGACAACGCTGGTGGAAGCGTTCTAGGAGCCGTAGGTGATGCCGGTAGAGGACCCATGATTCGGAGTTGAACAGGAGTGTGGGTATTACAATGGCTCTGTACACGCTGATCTTTGTGTGTTTCTTCAGGTGGTTGTTTTTCCAGACTCTTTTGTGTAGTCTTCCAAAGGCGCTATTTGCCTTGGCGAGTCTGTTGTCTATCTCTTTGTCGATCCTTGCATCAGATGAAATGGTGCAGCCGAGGTAGGTAAACTGGTTGGCCGTTTTGAGTTTTGTGTGCCCGATGGAGATGTGGGGGGGGGGGCTGGTAGTCATGGTGGGGAGCTGTCTGATGGAGGACCTCAATTTTCTTCAGGCTGACTTCCAGGCCAAACATTTTAGCAGTTTCCGCAAAACAGGACGTCAAGCGCCGAAGAGCTGGCTCTGAATGGGCAACTAAAGCGGCATCATCTGCAAAGAGTAGTTCACGGACAAGTTTCTCTTGTGTCTTGGTGTGAGCTTGCAGGCGCCTCATATTGAAGAGACTGCCATCCGTGCGGTACTGGATGTAAACAGCGTCTTCATTGTTGAGGTCTTTCATGGCTTGGTTCAGCATCATGCTGAAGAAGATTGAAAAGAGGGTTGGTGCGAGAACACAGCCTTGCTTCACGCCATTGTTAGTGGAGAAGTGTTCTGTATCTGACCCGACCTTGTTGGTTTTCGTGCAGTTGGACCTTCGTGATGCCACCATCATCACCCTGTACAAAAACAAAGGCGAGAAATCAGACTGCTCAAACTATAGGGGAATCACGCTGCTCTCCATTGCAGGCAAAATCTTCGCTAGGATTCTCCTAAATAGAATAATACCTAGTGTCGCCGAGAATATTCTCCCAGAATCACAGTGCGGCTTTCGCGCAAACAGAGGAACTACTGACATGGTCTTTGCCCTCAGACAGCTCCAAGAAAAGTGCAGAGAACAAAACAAAGGACTCTACATCACCTTTGTTGACCTCACCAAAGCCTTCGACACCGTGAGTAGGAAAGGGCTTTGGCAAATACTAGAGCGCATCGGATGCCCCCCAAAGTTCCTCAACATGGTTATCCAACTGCACGAAAACCAACAAGGTCGGGTCAGATACAGAAATGAGCTCTCTGAACCCTTCTCCATTAACAATGGCGTGAAGCAAGGCTGTGATTGTGCATGTACAACCTGATGAAATAGCATTCTCTAGTCCTCGGTTCAAAAACATGCAAGCACACAAACAGACATAACACACGTACAGACAAATGATACATATTCTGTACAAATATACATATAAAATAAATACATATTATGTTTCATATGTTTTTGAGGATTTGTATGAGCAGTTCATTCAGTCTTTTAACATTCTCACTGCCTGGGGGGGAGAAAGCTGTTTCTCAGCCTGGTCAGCCTCATCAGTGTCTATGCTCCAACCCTCCAGGCAGAACCAGCAGAAAAGGACAAGTTCTACACTGACCTGCGCAACCTCATTCAACGCACCCCTACAGCCGACAAGGTTGTCATCCTTGGCAACTTCAACGCTCTCGTCGGCAAAGACTCAGAAACCTGGCCAGGAATCCTGGGCAAGCATGGTGTCGGCAAGTGCAACGACAATGGGCGCCTCCTGTTGGAGCTCTGCGCAGAACAGTGGCTTGTCATTACAAACACCCTTTTTCAGCAGAGGGACAGCCTGAAGACTACCTGGATGCATCCCCGATCCAAACACTGGCACCTCCTGGACTACGTCCTGGTGAGAGAAAGAGACAAACGAGATGTGCTCCACACCAGGGTCATGCCCAGCATGGAATGTCACACTGACCACCGGCTGGTTCGCTGCAAGCTCAACCTTCACTTCAAGCCAAACCCCAGGAATAGTAGAGCCCCAAGAAAGAGCTTCAATGTTGGAAACCTGCAGTCAGACGAAGTGAGAGGAAACTTCCAGGCAAACCTCAAAGCAAAGCTCGACGATGCAATCCGCCTCACGGACTCGTCCCCTGAAACCCTCTGGGATCAGCTGAAGACTACCATACTGCAATCCACTGAAGAGGTACTGGGCTTCTCCTCCAGGAAAAGCAAGGACTGGTTCGACGATAACAGCCAGGAAATCCAGGAGCTGCTGGCAAAGAAGCGAGCTGCCCACCAGGCTCACCTTACAAAGCCGTCCTGTCCAGAGAAGAAACAAGCCTTCCGTCGCCATGCAGCCATCTTCAGCGCAAACTCCAGGAGATCCAAAATGAGTGGTAGACTAGCCTCGCCAAGCGAATCCAACTCAGCGCGGACACTGACGACTTCAGGGGTTTCTACGAGGCTCTAAAGGCTGTGTACGGCTCCTCACCCCAAGTCCAAAGCCCGCTGCGCAGCTCAGACGGCAAAGTCCTCCTCAGCGACAAGATCTCCATCCTCAACCGATGGTCAGAACACTTCCAATCTCTTTTCAGTGCCAACCGCTCAGTCCAAGATTCCACCTGCTCCAGCTCCATCAACAGCCCCTAAGGCTAGAGCTGGATGAGGTCCTCACCCAGGATGAGACATATAAGGCAATTGAACAACTGAAAAGTGTCAAAGCAGCAGGTATGGATGGAATCCTCCCAGAGGTCTGGAAGGCTGGCGGCAAAACTCTGCATGTCAAACTGCATGAGTTTTTCAAGCTTTGTTGGGACCAAGGAAAACTGCCTCAGGACCTTCGTGATGCCATCATCATCACCCTGTACAAAAACAAAGGCAAGAAATCAGACTGCTCAAACTACAGGGGAATCACGCTGCTCTCCATTGCAGGCAAAATCTTCGCTAGGATTCTCCTAAATAGAATAATACCTAGTGTCGCCGAGAATACTCTCCCAGAATCACAGTGCGGCTTTCGCGCAAACAGAGGAACTACTGACATGGTCTTTGCCCTCAGACAGCTCCAAGAAAAGTGCAGAGAACAAAACAAAGGACTCTACATCACCTTTGTTGGCCTCACCAAAGCCTTCGACACCGTGAGCAGGAAAGGGCTTTGGCAAATACTAGAGCGCATCGGATCCAACTGCACGAAAACCAACAAGGTCGGGTCAGATACAGCAATGAGCTCTCTGAACCCTTCTCCATTAACAATGGTGTGAAGCAAGGCTGTGTTCTCGCAACAACCCTCTTTTCAATCTTCTTCAGCATGATGCTGAACCAAGCCATGAAAGACCTCAACAATGAAGACGCTGTTTACATCCGGTACCGCACGGATGGCAGTCTCTTCAATCTGAGGCGCCTGCAAGCTCACACCAAGACACAAGAGAAACTTGTCCGTGAACTACTCTTTGCAGACGATGCCGCTTTATTTGCCCATTCAGAGCCAGCTCTTCAGTGCTTGATGTCCTTTTTTGCGGAAACTGCCAAAATGTTTGGCCTGGAAGTCAGCCTGAAGAAAACTGAGGTCCTCCATCAGACTGCTCCCCACCATGACTACCAGCCTCCCCACATCTCCATCGGGCACACAAAACTCAAAACGGTCAACCATTTTACCTACCTCGGCTGCACCATTTCATCAGATGCAAGGATCGACAACGAGATAGATAACAGACTCTCCAAGGCAAATAGCGCCTTTGGAAGACTACACAAAAGAGTCTGGAAAAACAACCAACTGAAAAACCTCACAAAGATTAGCGTACACAGATCCGTTGTCATGCCCACACTCCTGTTCGGCTCCGAATCATGGGTCCTCTACCGGCATCACCTACGGCTCCTAGAACGCTTCCACCAGCGTTGTCTCCGCTCCATCCTCAAAATTCATTGGAGCGACTTCATCCCTAACATCGAAGTACTCGAGATGGCAGAGGCCAACAGCATCGACTCCATGCTGCTGAAGATCCAACTGCGCTGGGTGGGTCACGTCTCCAGAATGGAGGACCATCGCCTTCCCAAGATCGTGTTATATGGCTTGCTCTCCACTGGCCACCGTGACAGAGGTGCACCAAAGAAAAGGTACAAGGACTGCCTAAAGAAATCTCTTGGTGCCTGCCACATTGACCACCGCCAGTGGGCTGATATCGCCTCAAACCGTGCATCTTGGCACCTCACAGTTCGGCGGGCAGCAACCTCCTTTGAAGAAGACCGCAGAGCCCACCTCACTGACAAAAGACAAAGGAGGAAAAACCCAACACCCAACCCCAACCAACCAATTTTCCCCTGCAACCGCTGCAACCGTATCTGCCTGTCCCGCATCGGACTTGTCAGCCACAATCGAGCCTGCAGCTGACGTGGACTTTTACCCCCTCCATAAATCTTCGTCCGCGAAGCCAAGCCAAAGAAAAAAAGGTCCTGGCACTGATACTCCCGTGTTGCTTTCCCAATGGGAGTAGCCGAAAGAAGCTGTTCGTGGGGTGGAAGGGTTTTGTGAGCCCTCTTCAAACAAACAATCTTGGTAGATCATATCAATAGGCAGAAGGGAGACCTCAGTAATCCTCTTTGCCACACTTATGGTTCGGTTGATTGACCTCCAATCCAATTCTCTGCAGCAACTTTGCCACACTGTGATGCAGCCGGTCAGAATAAGTGCAAGATCTGAGATTTTGATATTGGTGCATCTTCAAGGTGCAACGTACCCAGAGAGAAAATTAAGTGAGGTTTCTCAAACTTGCTTTGGTCAATATAACTGTGCAGGAGACCCTTCAACAAGGATGAATGGAATGGCAAAGTGACAGGCAACTGGGAGCTCACTTCACTCCTGTGGACTGAGTGCAGGTGCTCTGCAAACTGATTATCAAATTTGAGCTTGGTTCTCCAAGCATTAAGAACTTTGAATGCAGTATACTAGATTGCTGTTTCATCTGAAAAAATTTTGAGACCCTGAGGGTGGGAAGGGAAGGAGCAAAAAGAGAGATGTATGAGAAAATGCTATATGATAGGTGTGGTGCACTGTTAGCCAGAATCAGACACACACAAAGATAAAGACTGGACAACAGGATTTAATCCACAAAGACTTCCACAGAGCCAGGCTGGCTGTGGCTGCAGCAACTCTGAGTGAGGCCTCGGGAGGCCGGCGCATGCTTATATCCCCGAGGGTGATTGACACCCGACCAGGTGGGGCTTGATCTATTCAGGCCGACTGATTGACAGCAGGCCAGGTGATGTCCTGTCCCCTTACACTCCTGCAGGTACAGAGGTTGCCCCCTGCAGTAGGCTAGTGGTGTACCACCACATCCACCCCCTTCTTTAAAATTGTGCCGGGGGTGGGGGGCTTGTATGTACATACAATATTTACAGGTTGAGACGATTCGGTGGCCACTGGAGTCTCTATGACCATCATAGGACTGGCTCCTGGTCACTGGTTAGAGGGGAAGTTAGGGGGGGGACTGGCGGCAGGGGTGTGTGTGGCTGGTGTGGTGCCACATGGAGGGGTGGCCGGGGTTGACCTATGTGCGTCGTATTGGATGGGTGGGGTGCGGGTTCGTCTCCTAAGGCTGAAGCAGACCCATGGTGGTCAAGAAGGCCCTGCATACCCCATAGCTGCCTGGGGACGGGGATGTATGCCCAGCCAGCGTCATCCTGGGTTGGAGGGTGGTGTGGTGTGGTGGATGCTCCTGCTGGTGCCAGGTCCCTGGTTGAGACGGTGTCCTCCCTGCCACTGCCGAACCTAACGTAAGCAGAGTTTTGGTTTGCATGAAGGAGGAAAACCTGCTCTACAGGGGCTTCGGCCTTGTGTGTCCATACATGCTTACGCAGAAGCACCGGTCCCGGGGATGTGAGCCACGCTGGGAGTGACATTCCAGTCACCGCCCTCCTGGGGAATGAGAACAGGCGTTCGTGAGGGGTCTCGTTGGCAGTCGTGCACAGCAGTGACCGAATGGCATGAAGCGCCTCAGGCAGGGCGTCCTGCCAGTACTGAGAGCCTGGAGGACTGCCTTCTAGACCACCCCATTCTCGCATTCCACTTGCCTGTTGCCTCTCAGGTTATAGCTTGTCGTGCAACTGGTCGCGATGTCCCTCAACGTTAGGTACTGGCGCAGCTCATTGCTCTTGAAACTAGACCCCTGGTCGCTGTGGATGAAGGCAGTCTAGCCAAACATGGTGAAAGTCTGCCCCAAGGCCCTGATGACGGTGGCCATGGAGGTGTCCAGACAAGGGATGATGAAAGGGAAGTGTGAGTACTCGTCCACTACTGTGAGGAAGTAGACGTTTCAGTTCGTGGAAGGCAGGGACCCTTTGAAGTCCACGCCGAGACGCTCGAAAGCCCGAGTAGCCTTTACAACGTGGGCTTGTGGTGGGCAGAAGAACCGCAGTTTACACTCCACACAGACCCAACAGGCCTCGGTCATGTCCCTGACATCCCTGATGGTGTACGACAGATTTCGAGACTTAACAAAATGGTACAACTGGGTGACGCCCAGATGGCAGAGGGACTCATGCAATGCCTGCAACATGTCATCATGCATAGACGCTCAGGTGTGAGAGAGGGCATCAGGGGAGCCATTAAACTTCTGGGGGTGGTACTGGATGTCGAAGCTGTAGGTTGCCAACTTGACTCTCCAGTGTAGGATCTTATCGTTCTTGATCTTGCTCTTATGGGTAGTGTTAAACATGAACGTGGTCTGTGAGGAGCGTCAATCTCCTGCCGGCCAGGTAGTGGCGCCAGTGGTAAACCGCTTCCACAATCACCTGGGCCTCCTTTTCAATGGCGGAGTGCCCTAGCTCGGAGCCGTGGAGGGTCCTGGAGAAGAAGACGATGGGGTGCCCCCCCTTGGTTGAGGGTAGCAGCAAGGGCCACCTCAGAGGCATCGCTCTCCACCTGGAAGGGGGAGTCCTCATCTACAGTCTGCATCGTGGCATCCGCAATGTCTTGCGTGATGCAGGTGAAGGCTGCCTGCGCCTCAGGTGGGAGGGGAAAAGTTGTGGCTTGGGCCAGAGGGCGGACCTTGTCCGAGAAGTGAGGGACCCACTGCAAGTAATAAGAGAATAGGTGCAGGCACCTGCAGAGGACCTTTAGCATGGGGGGAGGGGTCTATCATACGATCCATCTCCCACTGGTGGAGACCCCGTTCATTACCCCAAAAGGAACCCGGCGGAATTGGTACAGGCGCCCGTCCGCCTCAAAGGCGGTGTAGGGCTTGTCCTTCAGGTGGATAAGGATTTGGTAATACGCCGACTTCAGGTCAATCGTGGAGAAAACCCGGTAGCGGGCTATCTCATTGACCATGTCGGCAATCTTCGGCAGGGGGTAGGCATCCAGTTGGGTGTACCGATTAATGGTCTGGCTGTAATCCACCACCATCCTTGGCCAGGTGTTGTCCTGTCCCCTTACACTCCTGCAGGTACAGAGGTTTCCCCCTGCAGTAGGCCGGTGGTGTACCACCACAATAGGGTAGGAAGAGCAGACAATGGATGTAACAGGAGCAATACTAAAATTTGAGTGGGGGGGGGCTCATTTATATCTGGTGATGAATTGCGGTTGAAGCAGAAATTGCAATGAAAGGATGGGCTAGTCGGGTGGAATGTAAAGATCGGGAAACTCTTGTTTTGCTCTATCCAGGAGGAGAAGCAGGGAGAGGAGAGGTGCTGGAAAAAAATTAATGTTTCATGATTACATCAGAAGTGCAAGGGGGAAGGGAAATGATCCCTAAGGAGAATACATAAAGGGATTTAGAAGATAAGTGAGGGGAAACATGGGGGAGTTCAAATTTCAAAGTGAAGAGAATTCAGAGTGGAACAAAAGGGCAGAATGCTGAAAGAACTCAGCAGGTAAAGCAGCATTACGAAAGAAAATGATATGGCCTGCTCCCATCAAATCAGGAGAGAGGAAGAGAGAGAGAAATTGTAACGACGTGAAATCCCAATTAGCTCACAATTCATTAAATTGTGCTCAGAGGATGGAGATACAAAGTTTAGTAAAGGTACTGAGGTGTTATATGAAAAAAACTTTTTCATGTGACTGCGATTATGAATCATCATGTATTGATGAATGCAGATTCCAGACAAGATTTCAAACTGCCACTAGATAAATATTTGAAGAAGAAAGGAATACATGTATATGGAAAAAGGGGAGTAGGACGAATCAAACCTCTGTGAAAGGAATACATGTATATGGAAAGAGGGGAGTAGGACGAATCAAACCTCTGTGAAAGAGGAAACCACAAAATACACCCATTTTGCTGCCACCCGTCTTATCTAATTCCCATTTTATGTAATTGCTGTTATACTTGCATTTTTTCAGCCACTTTAGTTCCATCTGGTCTCTCCTTCCATCACCACTCTCATCTCTTCTGATCAGATTCCAGTATTGGCAGACGTTGCCTTTTAATCCCCCACTTCACCCTTCACTCATTTTCATCCACCGGCAAATTGTGTTTAGTTTTATTGTCCAGCATTTGCTGTTTTAAATCACCCCTTTAAGTATTTTAAAAAAAAAATCCTCACTACTACATTTTTATGTACTTCCTTTACTATTGCCAATGTATTACAGTTGATATTCATTTTTTTCTGGGCCTAGAGTCCCCTTTGAAATTGGCTGTACCACATCTGGCCAATGAGCGGCACGCTGTCACGTGGCACACGAGGCAGCCAGGCACGTGCAGCAAGGGGGCGATCAGTTTGAAGCGGAATGTGGAAGTTAAACATGGGTGCTCAGGTGAGATGGGGTGCAGATTCGGGTCAATATTGCCAAACTTCTCACCCTGCTCCTGATTTTCTGCTGTATGTTATTGTCCCTTTCAGTGATATTTTCCTCGTCTCTAAGTGTTTTCAAGTTGGCCCCTAAACCTCTGTCGAAGTTGGCAGTGTGTGTTCGGATGGGATTTTCGAGAATGACTGGTGCTCACCAAGGCTTTACGAGGTGTTTTCTCATGAACCATGTGTTCTCGTGTATTGACGGCGATCTTGGATTGTGCACTTTTCCAAGATTATAGTTCACCCAGCTCACAAGTCCCTACAATGAACAGTGTACTTCTTTTGAATCCTTTATACAGGTGTTAAATTAACAGGGGAAACCCACATATAAATAAATAGGAGATTATTTAAAAGGAACAGAAGTTATGAAACCCAAACTATTACCAAGGAAGTCAAATAAAGCTAATTGTCTTATGATTGCACAGGTACAACCTGACGAAACAGTGTTCTCTGGTTCTTTGTGCAAAATCTTGCAGATGCACAACTGGACATAACAGTAAAAGCACAAAATGCTGGAGGAGCTCAGCTGGTCAAACAGTGTCCTTTATGTAGCAGAAGCAAAGATACATAACTGACGTTTCGGGCTTGAGCCTTTCATCAATGTTTGCATTTGCTACATAAAGGACACTCTGACCTGCTGAGCTCCTCCAGCATCTTGTGGTTTTACTTTAATCATGTTGTCTACAGAATTTTGTGATTCACACCAGACATAGTACACATACAGACAATAATACATATGCAGGGCAAGTGTTTTATCTCTAGAAATAAATAAATATTGTTTTGTGCAAATGAGAGTCTGGGATGGTTAGTGTGAACAGATCCTTTGATTGTTCAACATTCTCTCTGCCTGTGGGAAGAAGCTGTTTCTCAGCCTGGTGGTGCTGGCTCTGATGCTTCTGTATCTCTTCCCGGATGGGAGCAGCTGAAAGATGCTGTGAGCTGGGTAAAAGGGGTCCTCAATAATTTTGCGTGCTCCAGAAGATGTCCTTGGTAGATCATGTCAATGGGAAGAGGGAGACTCCAGTGATCCTCTCTGGATTGACCTCTGATTCATTTGTCTGCAGCAACCGTACCACACTGTGATGTAGCTGACCAGGAAAGGATACATGTTAAATAATATTTGCCTTCCCACGATTCATTTCAGGCTCTATCGGTAGCTTCAAGTCATGAAAGGTTTCAAGCATGCTCATAGATAAAGTGTCCATCCATTAGGTCTAATGGACCCAATAAATGAGTAAAGAAGGTTGCATTCTTCGCATTAATTGGTTTTATTGCTGTAATTGTATATAGCCTTCTTGAGCAGCTCGTGGCCAAGTGGATTTTTGAAGGTGTTCCATGTCTTTTAGTTCTTGTCCTTACAGTGACCAAAATATATATCTGTGGCCTCCATGTAAAATAAAATGCTAGGTAATGGATAGATTGGGTGGGAGGATCATTGACGCTTGGTTTTCTGCTGCTCTATTCCATATAACTGTGGAATGTGTTAAGTTGCATAATAGCTCGTTGTGAAATTGAGATGCTTTTAACCTTCTGTCTCGAAATTGTGGCCTAATTGAACATTTCATTCAAACTTTATCTGTGCATGTTTTTTTTTTAATATTCATTTAGTTAACTGTTTTGCCCAAAGCACTTTGAAGTGAAAATTTTCAAGGTGATAGATAATGGATGGAAAAGTAGCTCATTCAAAATTGTGTTCCATGACTGAGTTAATGTATACCAATAATATTTGCTAGTAAAAGCAAATTATTGCAGATGCTGAAAATCTGAAGTTAAAAACAAAACAAATGCTAGAAGTAGGTCAGGCAACATCTTAGAAGCAATTATATTCCAAAATAAAAACAGAAAATTCTGGTAACATTGAGCTGGCCAAGTCACATATGCAGGAAGAGAAATCGTGTCAACGTTTTTGTCAGAACTGTTAGCAGTTGCTATGACCTATCGAATGGCCCATTGTACGGGAGACAGAATAATTAATCATAATATTTTAATTCCTCTCTCTAAATCAGGTAGCTTGAAACATTTTTTATGTTGCATTGCCAATTAAAATGGACAATCTTTAGATGAAGCTTTTGCAAGTTTTTCTTTGCAGTTCCTTACTGTAGCAATGCTGGCATGATCCCACTACATACAGTGCCAAGTAGATTTCATTCCTGTCTATCCCCATCTCTGCTCAACTGAAGGTAGACCTGATGATCCCACACTGTGCTCAATGAATGTATCAATCCCATATGTTTAGGAGGGTGGGAGTAAACTGGAGCATGCAGAGAAAACCCATGGAGGTCACGGGGTGAATATATAAACGCCTTAGAGACAGTGTCAGGTTCAAACTTGGGCTTCTGGTGCTGAAATAGCAATGAGATGGCCCTGCTGATGTTGGTGTACACTAACAAAACAACGCTTGAATCTGGTCCATATTATTTCTATTAATTTCTTTATTTTCCAGGTTTAATTGCACAAATGATTAGGCATAGAATGATAATGAACTTAGATTTTAAATATTATTTTATAACTTGTATGTGACTTTTTTCTAGAAACTGGATATCTAAGTTCTAATTTTTCACTGCTCTGTGATTGAGATTAATCCAGAGTAAATTGTATTTTTCTATTTCTCAATCAAAACATGACTGAGTACACATCCTTGTGGGGCACTGGTGATGAGGAACATTTTGGAGGAATGTCGCTACTGCTCGCTGATTGTGGTCTGCAACCCAGGAAGGCAAGGGACCAGTTACACAGGGGGTTGCTGAGACCTAGGTCTGGGTGTTTGGAGATGTTTGTTTAGTACTGTAGTGTTGAAGGAGAGCTGTAGTCAATAAACAAGGTCCAACATAGGTAAAGACACACAAGAGGATGTAAAGCTGTAATCTGATGTTCGTCGTAGATAGTTTTCTGTGTTAGTCAGATATTCCAGGGCTGAGTATAGGAATAGGAAGATAGCAGCTGCTGTGGATCAGTAATAATGGTAGGCAAATTGTAGTGCTGAGTTTGGCTAGGAAGCTGGAGTTGCTGTGAAGCGTCTTGAAGTACTTCATGATGATAGATGTCAGAGCCATTGGGTGGTTATTGTGGTCGCACTGATACACAACACATGAAATCAACACCGAGTCAAGCAAGGTTTGGTTGAACTCTTAACTGTTTGAATCAGCACATGCTTAATATACCTGCTCCTAGCAACCCTCGTGCCTTGCGGGTAGAAGTTACGTCAGCTTCCGGGCTGAGGTCTGACCTGTACTCAGAGCCCTCCCGGTCACTGCTGGCTGCAGACTCGCCCCCAATTGCTGTAGCTGGTTCACTTGCCACGTAGGCAAGCTGCCACATGGTCTTGTTTTTCTTTGGTACTAGGATGATAGAGGTTTTGAAGCAAGTGGAAACTTCTGATTATAGTGGGGAGAGGTTGAATACGTTCCTGAATCCACCCGCCAGCCAATTCTCATAGGTTCTCTGGAGGCATGCACTCCATCAGGTCTATTTGCATTTCGCAGATTCATATTCAAGGAAGGGAATCTCATATCTACATTGGTGATTGTGAGTACACGAGGTTATGATACTATTCAAAGCAAGTAGCACGTCATTGTTATCTGCAATCCTTTTTTTAATTAAAAAAATATATGTAGTAACATTTTAAATATACAATATGTTAAACTTTTTGTCACAAACAACAAACAAAAACAAAACAGTCCCTCCCTCTCCACCAACCCCCCCCCACCCCCGCCCCCCTTCCATACATACAGATCCATTCACCATCGGAGCTTACATATTTTAAGTAAATAGAGGACAGTTGGGGAAACTACATTTTTGTATATATAATAGTTACTTTTATACCTTTGTTTTCTTTTTTATTACTGTATCTGGGCCCCTATATGGTCCAGATATGGCTGCCTGACCTTTACAAAAGTGTAATACTTATTCTTTAAGTTATATGTGATTTTTTTTTCCATAGGTATACATTGTTAAATTCTGCAGTCCATTGTGCTATGAGCATAGGGGATTCGGACTTCCAAGTGATTGCGATACATTTTTTTTTGCTACCACCAGCGCTATTTTTATAAATGAGATTTGATATTTGGTCATTTTCTCACTTATTTCCATGAATTTACCTTATAGATATAGCACTTGGTTGCCTGTGAAGACCACTCCTGTTATGCTGGTTAATTTTTCTGTGATTCCTTACCAAAATGGCCCCACTTCCATGCATGACCACATGGCATGTAGAAAAGTTCCTGTCTCAGTCCCATATCTGAAACACATCTCTGAAATTTCAGCTTTTGATCTGTGTAACTTTTGTGGGTTAAGATATAATTGGTGTAAAAAAAATTATACTGAACCAGTCCATTATTTTGCATTCATAACTGATGTCATGCTGTCCTTACACCAATCTGACCAGCTTCTTTCTGAAATCACCACACCCAAATCTGACTCCCATCTTTCCCTTGATTTCTGCATCCCTGGTTTTACACTTTTTCTTTAGAGATTTGACTCTCCATTTAGAGGTAAAGTCCTTTGCTTTCCCATTCTCTATTGAGTACATTCCCATTTGAACCCACAATGTGGGATTGTCTTCAGTGACCAAGGGTGTGAGAAATCTAGCCTTTGCAGCTGTAATTTATTTTGAAATTTGGAAGTCTAAGTTCTACCAGCCCATATTCCTATGTCAGTTTTTCCAATGCAATTCTTGGTACCATATTATTTCCATAGGAACTGTCTAATATGGTTGTTTAGTAGTTTGCAAAATGTTTTTAGATATTGCAGTCTTGGTATCACTTTCATTTTGAAGCAGTTAACCCTTCCCACCTAAGTAATTTGTAAGTCACTCCATTTTTATAGGCCTCTTTCTATCTTCCCAAGAAGAAGAACATAATTTAGTTTGTACGGATTTTGGAAGTTATTGGCAATTGCTATTCCAAGATAGTTTATTCCATCCATCTTCCATTTAAGTTTACTTCCTTTTTGGTATCTTTCATATTCAAAATTTGTTAATGGCATTATCTCACTTTTATCCATATTTATTTTGTAGCCTCATATTCTTCCATATTTTTCTTGTGTTCCTTCAAATTTTTCCAAAGACTTAGCTGGTTCTGATAGGTACAATAGCACATCATTGGTGAATAGGCTAATTTTGTGTTCTTCTTGCCCACCTTTGAAGCCCTTTTTATACAGATCCCTTTTTATTATCTCTGCCAGCAGTTCAGTTGCTAAAATCAAAAGCGCTGGGGACAGGGGGTATCCCTGTCTGCTTAATCTACTCAAGGGCAACACTGCCGATATCTGATTATTTGTTATTATTTTAGCTTGTGTTTTATGATATAAAGATTTTATCCAATTTATAAATGTTCTGCCTATACTACATTTTTCCAGTGTTTTAAATAAAAAGGGCCATTCCAAATGGTCGAATTCTTTTTCCACATCTAGGGAGACTGTAATACTTAGATTTTGTTCAGATTTAGCCATGTGTATTATATTAAATAATCTTACTAGACAAATCCTGCTTGGTCCATATGTATCAGTTTTGGCAAGTATTGTTTTAACCTATTAACCAATGTTTTTGTTAGGATCTTATAATCAGTATTTAACAGGGATATTAGTCTGTCTGAGAAGATTTTTGTGGGTTCCTATTCTTTTTTGGTAACACTGTAATTATCGCGGTTGAGAATAATTCTGGGACGGTCTGTGTTTCCACATCTTGGTCCAGGACATCCATTAAAAGGGGCATTAATAATTTTTTGAATTGTCTACAAAACTCAGGTGGAAATCCATCCTCTCCCAATGATTTATTAGCCTGTAGGGTGCCCAGAGCCTTTTCAATTTCTTCCTTTGTGAAGGGAGTATCTAATTCTATCCTTTCTCTCTTCCAGCCTTGGAACTTCAACATTCATATAACCATATAACCATATAACCACTTACAGCACAGAACAGGCCAGTTCGGCCCTACTAGTCCATGCTGTAGCAAATCCCCACCCTCCTAGTCCCACTGACCAGCACCTGGTCCATACTCCTCTAGTCCCCTCCTATCCATGTAACGATCCAGTCTTTCCTTAAATGTAACCAATGATCCCGCCTCGACCACATCTGCCGGAAGCTCATTCCACATCCCCACCACCCTCTGCGTAAAGAAATTTCCCCTCATGTTCCCCTTATAATTTTCCCCTTCAATCTTAAACCATGTCCTCTAGTTTGAATCTCCCCCTTTCTTAATTGAAAAAGCCTATCCACATTTACTCTGTCTGTCCCTTTTAAAATCTTAAACACCTCTATCAAGTCCCCTCTCAATCTTCTACGCTCCAGAGAAAAAAGCCCCAGTCTGCACAACCTTTCCCTGTAACTCAGACCCTGAAATCCTGTCAACATTCTCGTGAACCTTCTCTGCACTCTCTCTATTTTGTTTATATCTTTCCTATAATTTGGTGACCAAAACTGTACACAGTACTCCAAATTTGGCCTCACCAATGCCTTGTACAATTTAATCATAACCTCCCTACTCTTGAATTCAATACACCGATTTATGAAGGCCAACATTCCAAATGCCTTCTTCACCACACCATCTACCTGAGTATCAGTCTTGAGGGTACTATTTACCATAACTCCTAAATCCCTTTGTTGCTCTGCACTCCTCAATTGTCTACCATTCAATGTATATGACCTATTTAAATTTGCCTTTCCAAAATGCAGCACCTCACATTTCTCTGTATTAAATTCCATCAGCCATTTCCCAGCCCACACCTCCAGCCTTCCTAAATCACCTTTTAATCTACGGTAATCTACCTCACTGTCCACAACACCACCAATCTTTGTGTCATCCGCAAACTTGCTTATCCAATTCTCTACCCCTACGTCCAGATCGTTAATATATATAACAAATAATAGTGGACCCAGGACCGAACCCTGAGGAACTCCACTAGTCACCGGCCTCCAATTGGACAAACAATTTTCTACCACTACTCTCTGACACCTTCCATCCAACCACTGCTGAATCCATTTCACTACCTCCTTATTTATACCTAATTCCTCCACCTTTTTTCCTAACCTCCTGTGGGAAACTTTCATCAAAAATTCTTCCATTTAATTCTCATCTGGTAATTCTTATTCATATAGTTTCATGTTGTATTGTCTAAAAGTGTCATTAATTTCTTTTTTGTTTATCTACTAGAGTGTCTGTTTCTGTTTTTATAGCATTTATTATTCTTGATGACTCCTCTGTTTTAATCTGCCAAGCTAAAACTTTGGGCATTCATCCACCCAACTCATAGCATTGTTGTTTAGTTATTAATATAGCTTTTGCTGTCCTATATGTTTGTATTGTATTATATCTTAGCTTTATATTCTCCAGTAATCTGTATTCTTCTTGCAGTCCTGTTCTTTGATTTTTTTCTAATTTTTAAAATATTCTTCTCCAGTCTGTTTACTTCTGCCATGTTCCCTCTTAAGATTCTTCGTATAGGATATAATTTGTCCCCTTAAATATGTTGTAGTGCGCGTCGAAAGAACCATAGACTTGTTGATCCAAACCAAGGTTTTTATTAACTAAAAGATTGGAGCATATCACAAGTAGGTCGATCAGTCCAGAATGACCTGATCTGGCTAGGAGCAATCCTTTAAGACCTGCCAGTAGGTGTGGCTACACTCTCAGCCAATCACAGTCATCCTACACTACCATCTGTCCATATGTACATAAACACATTGGTGATAGAATCTGTACTATCATATATGCTTAAAGTGTGTCCCATATCAGAAAACTTTTATTAGTAGACAGCAGATTTGTTTTACAAAATATTTCTATCTATCTCTTTATAAATTCACAGAAGTCTGTTCTTTTAAATAATTTAGTATTGCCAACTGTATACATTCTTTTGCTTTTCCGTTATTGCTATAGTTAATATTAATGGGGAATGGTCTGATAGAAGCCTCGCAAGATATTCTTTTTTTAATCACTCTACTTTTTAACTGGGCAGACATTCAAATTAACTTAATCCTTGTATGCAAGTCAAGCACCCTTGAGTAAAGAGTGTAGTCTGTCTCTTTGGAATTAATTGCCTCCATAGATCGATAAGATTTAGATCTTTCATATATAAAATTGTGGTTTCTGCTGATTTTGCTCTCGTTATTGTTGGCAATTTATCTCATATTGAGTCGAAGCAGAAATTAAATTCTCTCCAACTGATATATTTTGTCTTCCTTCTAATGTTTTTAAGATATCCTTCATAAAGGCTTCGGGGCACAAGTATTCATAAATATCCATCCAAGTATGACAAGACCATTTTCCTCTTCACCTCCCCTTTATTCCATTAATATTAAGACTAATAAAGTTTAGTGTTTTATCCATACCATTTATTACACAAATATTATACAACAATAATATATTCCCAATTTTCTAAATACTGTTATAACATTTCCCTATTAAAAGTAATTTCCAACACATAAATTTCCCCTTTAAGAAATACGCACACATCCCTAGTTCTGACAGTGACATTGATAATAGCATCTGATAGCCTGTGAAAAAAAGCCCACGGTTTCTTCTTCCGAAGAAGAAACCCTCCCTTTGGCACCATCTTTTAAAACAGCTTCTCTTCTGGTGCCATCTCCCCCCCTCCTGTTAGGTCTGCTTTGTTCATGAATGAGTGAGACAAACACCAGACTGAGTCGAAATCAGGGTTCTTTGTTCTTTATTACCGGATTGTAACACTTGCAACTAACCATGTTAGTCGGAGAATGCATTCTGCCGTTATCAGCAAAATGGTGATTTTTTATACCCTTGGATACGTGCTTAGAACATCATCATATCATTACTTGTCCAATGACTAAAACTGTTGCTATCCTTTCCCTGCTAGCTTCCTGCCTCTCAATCCATCAATGTCTCTCTTATCTTGTAAGTACAAGGATGCATTCACATCTTGTTACAGCCCTGTACAGGGTAACTCCTTACACATTCCCATCTCATGATGTTTTACCTTACACTCCCCCGCCCCCAAAAACAGAGTTCCCACTCTTACCACCTTTCTGTCTTTTCAGAGGTCTCCATATAAACCACAATTTTTCTTAATTTTAACAATAAAAACAAGATGGCTCAGTACTACTAGTATAAATAAAAAGATTCATCTTTCAGTTAGTCCCATTTTGAAATGTTTTTTTCAGTCCTTTCAGCTGTTGACTTTAATCTTTTCATAACTTAAAAATTATTCCACATCTTCTTTCTTCTTGAAAATTCGTTGATTACTTTCTGAAATATCCACCCTCAGCATTGCTGGATAAATTATTGAATATTTAAAGTTTTTAGATCACAGTTGTCTCTTTACCTCGTCAAATTTCTTTCTTTGTTTGACCAAGGCAAGGCTGAAATCTTGGAAAAATATTACTTTTGCATTGTCCACCACTAATGGGCCATTATTATTTTTTGAATATTCATATGCTGCTCCCAAGATTGCATCTTTCTCTCGGTAACTTAAAAGTCTTACCAGGACTGTTTGTGGTCACTGTTGCTGGTTCTTCTGGGTCCCAGGGTCTGGTGACCCATTTCAATTTGCAATTTTGCATTTAACTTATTTTGTCCCAGTATTTGTGGGATCTATGTTTCAAAGAAACTCACTGCGTCTTTTCCCTTTATTCCTTCTCTCAGTCCAATGATTCCTACATTGTTAAGTCTGATGAAATTTTCCATATGGTCGATCTTGTCCATCAGTCCTTTCTTTTCTGTATCCAATATTTTTGCTTTTTCTTCTAGTGCCTTCAACCTGTCTTTTGTTTTGTCATGCTCAGCCATTGAATGGGTCATTCGTTCATTTAAGTCTTCCACAACTTCTTTGATTTCCGTTACCCTCTCTGATATATCTCTCATTGCTGATTCCACACTCGTAAAATGACTGCATAAAGTTTCCATCATATTCAGGATGGTAGCTATGTCAAGGGCTGACGGCCCAGCTCTGTTGGATTCAGCTGGTCCCAAGGCCCCTGCTGAGTCACTCTTCATCAGGCTTCCACTCTATGTTCCTGGCTGAGCTGTTACATCTTCAGTTTTTGCTTTTGATTGGTTAGCATTTTTGATGATAAAATTCTGGTTTTTGAGCTTTTAAATTGTCTTTTTAATACTTTTTGTGGAGAGCTCTTTAAAAAACTTTTGCTCAGCTCATTAGTATGGCCATGCCCCCCTGTTATCTGCAATCCTGACCAACTTTATTTTGTGGGTCACGATGATATTTATTTTGTAGGCCATGCTAACATACGTCTATGAGTTTAGTTTGGAACTCTAGCTTCATCTGGCATTGCCTCTTGATGTCCCTGATGCAATTTAAAGGTCGCCAAATTTATAAAAACTTGAATATACAGCATTGTAACAGGCCATTTCAGCACACGGTCCGTGCCACCCAATTACACCCAATTAATGTACCTTTGGTACATTTCAAACAGTGGGAGGAAACCAGAGCCCCCAGGGAAAACCCATGTAGATATGGGTTGGGGGGGGGGGTGTGGGGGAGAAACGTACAAACTTCTTACTGACAGTGCGGGATTCAATTAGGGTCTTCTCAGATATGCACTTTAGTTGGGAGTGGACCTCCTGGTTCAGCCATGGTTTTCAGTTGGTGAATAGCTGGATTGTCTTCTTTTGCATGCAGTTCTCTGCACATTTACCAATGAAGCCTGTGATGGCAATGGCATACTCATTTAGATTGGCCGCTGAGTTGTTGAATGTGGAATAGTTAACTGACTCAAAGTAATATGAGGAATAAAGATGGAACCAGGAAAATTGAAGTGAGGCAGAGAGGGACATGTATGAAGTTGAATTACTGAAGGCAATATTTATTTTAAATATTTACAGACTGAACAAGAAACATTCCACAAAGTAAAAGAAAATGCAGGATGAGCTTCTGTAAATAAATGTAGTGAGGAAAACATTAGGTAAAAAAATAGAAAATTAAAATATCAGTGTATAAAAAAACTGATAATACTCTTAGTCACAATGTCAGTGGGAAAAATTGGGATAAGATCACAAAAAGATGAGCAAGATGAATTCACAGGAGGTGACACTGAAATCACAGGGTGACTGACACTTCTCCCTCAAATTTTATTGCATGAGGTAGAAAAGTCATTAAGAGAAATATCACAGCTTAAAGAGGGAAAGAAAGGTACTCAGTAAAGTACAGGTTTCGCTTGCTATCTGAAAGTAGAGTGTTCCTGTGAAACCTTTTGTAAGCTAAAATGGTGTAGAACAAAGAAGCAATTATAATTAATTTATATGGGAACATTTTTTGAGTGTTCCCTGATTCAAAAAATAACCTACCAAATTACACATGAAACCTAATGTTTAAAACCTAAACTTTCTCTCAGGGTATAACTAGTATGACTGGTGGACGCAGGCAAATTTCAACCACAATCATAATGCTTAATTACATCCTGTTTTATGTTAAGTATAACACCCTCACAAGCTCTCTTAGGCTTTTCTGACAGCTTAGGACATATCAAGCTAACAGACGCACTAAATAAATTGAGATAAAGCACAGATACACCCAGACACAGTTCAAAGCTATGGTGGCTTGATGCAGAATGTAGTTCCCAGGGAAGGAGCTTGGCGGCACCACTCTCACTTCTTGAGGTGTACGCTGTAACTATAACAGCTTGCTACAAAACAAACGCTATTTTCATTTTTCGCCTTTTTTTTCTGGATTTCTCTCAGGTAGCGAAAACAGGTACTAAAATAGGTCTTTTGTAAAAGCGAAGGGGCGTAAAGTGAACTTTCAAAAAACTGGGGAAACCTGTATTAAAAAACAACAATTCCAGGTGGGTTACATATTTTATATACAAGAAAAATAAAGGAAGCCTAATGGACTGTCATTAACTCCTGTTTTCAAACATGGAAATAAAACTTTAATAAAAATGGGAAATATTGGGAATGGTTAACAGATCAGGCAGCATTTCTGGCAGGAGAAGCAGAGATAATAGATCAGTAATTTACATGTTAACTTTCATTTTCCATTGACGCTAACTCATCTGCTGAGTATCCTTTAGAGGTCTACAAAATTCTGAGAGGCATAGATAAGGTAGATGGCAGCGTCTTTTTCCCAGGGTAGGTCTAGCAAATACCAGAGGACATCTGTCCAAAGTTAAGGGAGGGAAGTTTAGGAGAGACATCAGGAGTAAGTTTCTTACACAAAGAGTTGTGGGTGCCTGGAATGCCTTGCCAGGGATGATGGTGGAGGCTGGAAAATTTGAGAGACTCTTACACACATGGATGAAGAAAAATAGGGGGTTACAAGGTAGGAAGGGTTTAGAATTTTTTTGGTAGGAATATATATGTCGGCACAACTTCGAGGGCTGAAGGGGCTGTACTGTTCTGTAATATTCCATGTGCTATTTCTAGCCTTTTGTTTTTCAAGTGTATTATCATCTGATTGTACATGTACAACCCAACAAAACAGTGTTTTCTGGTCAGTGCAAAACATGCTGGCATACATCCAGACAAATTATACATGTGCAGGACAAGTATTTTATGTGTAAAAGTAAATAAATATTATTTTATACAAGTAAGAGTCTCAGATGGTTTGTGTTAGCAGATCCTTTGGTCATTCAGCATTTCACTGCCTGTGGGAAGAAGCTGTTCCTCAGTTTGATGGCATTGGCTCTGATATTCCTGTATCTTTTCCCTGACGGGTGCAGCTGAAAGATGTCTGTGAAGTGGAAAGGGTCCTCAGTGATTTTGGGCGCCTTCTTCAGACAATGATCCTGGTAGATCTTGTCGATGGGAATGGCAGGAGACTCCAGTGATCTTTTCTGCCAGTCTTATGATCCTGTGGATTGATCTCCAATCCATTTCTCTGCAGCAACCATACTACACTGTGATACAGCCAGCCAGGACGCTGTCAATAGATCTCTTACAGAATGTTGACAGCCACACCTGCTACAGTCTTCTCAGGAAGTGCAGTTGTGCCTTCTTGACAAGTGAGGAAATGTTGACTGTCCACGATAGGCTACTAGTTAAGTGAATGCCACTCCCTCCATTACAGAGTTGTTGATGTGTAATAGAGGGTGGTTGTTCGTGGTCCTCCTGAAATCCACGATCATCTCTGTCTTGCCCACATTGAGACTTAGGTTGTTATTCTTGCACAATTTAATGAGATTTTCGCCTCTTCTCTGTAATACGACACATCGCTGTTGCTGATGAGGTCATCTACTGTTATGTCATCTGCAAACTCAATAACACTGTTGGCGCTGAATCTGGTGATGTTGTTTCGAGTCAGTAGCATGAACGGGAGTGGGTAAGCACAGTCCTGAGGTGCGCCAGTGCTCAGCGTGATGCCGTTTGACATTCTGCTACTGACCCAGACAGATTGTGGTCTTTCTGTTAGGGTTGTTGAGTCCCAGCAAGGACAGCTTCTCCTCCAGCCTCTGAGGAATGATCACATTGAATGCCGAGCTGAAGTCAAAGAACAGCAGCCTGGTGTATGAGGCATCACTTTCCAGGTGGGTCAGGACAGTGTGAAGGAACAAGGCTATAGCATCTTCTTTGGAACATTTTCTTTTATAGATGAACTGAAATGAGTCCAGCATCTCTGGGAGGTGTGCTCTGATGCATTCCATCACCAGGTGCTCAAAGCATTTATTAATGGCGGAGGTCAGTGCCACAGGGAGGTAGTCCTTGAAGCTTGTTATTATTGCCCTCTTGGATACCAGGATGATGGTGGCTGTCTTGAACCCTGCGTGAATGATGGACTGCAGCAGTGAGGTGTTGACGACATCCATGAAGACCTTCACCAAATGCTCTGCACAGTCTTTCAGTACCCAACCGGAAATGTTATTTGGTCTTGACACCTTGTGTGGGTCACCTTGGATAGGGTTTTCCTCACTTTAGCTATGCAGGGAGCTCATTTATCAAACCATGCAGTGAAGGTGTTCAGGCTGTCGGGAAGGGAGCCATCATTATTTTCATTGTGAATTCCAACAATGACAATCTTTTGCTTCTGAAATATAACTTATCCTTTAACTAGAGATGTGTAAACTTAATATTTGTGTAGGAAGAATATTGGGATCTGTACTAAGAGGCAACAAAACATCTTGAGAGAAAATATAAATAGCATGTGGATTTCTAAATTTTTTTATGTTAAACCAACTTAATTTTAGAAACACGTTAACACTGGATCGTTGCCAATGAGGTTGCAAATAAATCTCACCTGCAGCTCTGCTTAAGATTCTGTGAATAGACTTTGTTGCACAGGCTGTACTGAGGACATAGAAAATCTGTACCTTGATTCATAATATTGTTCTTGTGCAGACTGGAGAAAATTTCATTGATGAAGATTGTTGCATGTTAATCTTATTAATTACTGGCATGTTCTGTGCTGAAGCATTGCTAAACATTATAATTTCTGCTTCATTGAGTTGAGGGAATGTGTGAATTGGCTTTTGTTGTTTATTTTCCACCAATAGAGAGTCTGTGGCTTAAAACTATAGAGATGATGGGACGACTATGTTGTCTTTTTGTAGTTTGTGGAGAGCTGTATGTTGCTATGTCAGTATGTTGATGAATTTAACTGGTTCTGGAGGTGGTTTCCTTATTCAGTGAACCATTCCTTTTGAAATAATGCTGCCCAGACGCTTAAACTGGTTTACCTTTTTAAACTGTGTGACAACTGGAGAAGGCTGCAGAGACATTGGAATCATGTGTAAAATTATTAAATAGCTCTCTCTCTCTCTCTATCTCTCTCTCTCTCTCTCTCTCTCTCTCTCTCTCTCTCTCTCTCTCTCTCTCTCTCTCTCTCTCTCACTGGGATTAACTATATCACCATGAAATCTGTCAGTGAAGACCTGAAGGTTTTTGTGTCTGTGAACTAAATGGTGCAGTTTTCCACAAAGAGTCCATAATGAGATATATCCACAGTTGCTTGGGTGTTACCTTTAGGTTTTTGAAGGCTAAATACACAGCCAAAGATCAATTTGAATGGTACTAAAATCATTGGTTTAATTTGTATTATTCCATTCAATACTATTTATGTAATTCTTTTCTTTCTTTGGCTTGGCTTCACGGACGAAGATTTATGGAGGGATAATTCTAGTTGCAGTAAAAACACATGATTTGTATATTTTCTGTCTTGTTTGTTATGTAAACCATTTTCCTTCCCTATTTAATGTGTTAAGGATCTTGGTGAGGATGAAGACTGCATACAGATCAACATTCCTCTGAGCATTTTTCTCAACCCCATCTTAACAATCATGTAGACAATCTCTTAACCTGCTTTAAAGCATGTTGTGTTTCTGGCCAACAATTAATCTAATCAATACCATTTAAGCTACTTTTTTTTACATAAAAGAACAAAATTACCTCTGCGGTTTTTGCATTTAACTTTCCTGTCTTTATATTTCATCAGTCATAATATGGTATCTGAAATATTGCACCATTCATCTTTCATCCTAAAATAAGTAAAGATGGCATGAAACATTTTTGGATATTTCTTAAAAAAAACACTGTTGAAATTCTATCTTGCCTCCACCAAGTTGTATAGGGAATGTGGCATACCTGGTCTTTCACAGAATTTAATAAAATACCATATAAACAACACAAAGGAAATAGGATTGAATGATGACAACAAAACAGTAAACAGAGTTTAGGAGTTGGGGAACGTTTCTTCAAAGAGTTGTCTTTGAATCAGCGGAGTTAATTTTTCATCCAATTAGCTTGACATATACCAGGAGTATTGCATATAGAGGACCTGAAGCATTGTTGAGGATTACTACAATCTGTCCTACAATCTCTTTGAAGTAAAAACATGAACGTTTACAGACACCATGGGTGAAGTTAAAACACAATGCTGGAGAAACTCTCCTGGTCAAACTGTATTTTATGCAGCAAAGATAAAGATATATAATCAGCGGTTTGGGCTTGAGCCCTTCATCAAGGAATGGAAAAATGTTGGCAGGTGCCTAAACAAAATGGTGAGGGGGGCTGGGGGAAGAGGCATGGATTTCTTCAACATCTCACTCCAGCAGGGCATGGTAGTACAAGAAGAATATGGTAACCTGCCTATATGACTATTGATCAATGACTCTCACATCAACAGTGATGAAGTGTTTGAAAGGCTGGTGTTAAAGCATATCAGCTCCAGTCTGAGCAGTGATGTGGATCCATTCCTGTCTCAGCAACAGGTCTATGATGGATGCCATCACACTGGCTCTACACAAAGCTCTGGAACACATGGACAGCAAAGATGCATACATCAGGAAGCTCTTTATCAACTACAGTTCGGCATTCAACACGATAATCTCTCAAAATTGATCAGAAAACTCCAAGACATGGGGCTCAACATCCCACTGTGTAATTGGATCATGGATTTTCTCACCTCCAGATCACAATTGGTAAAACCATGTCCTCCACAATCTCCATCAGTACCGAGAACCACAGGGTCACGTTCTTTACCCCCCTGCTCTACCACTCTTTCTTTGGCTTGGCTTCGCGGATGAAGATTTATGGAGGGGGGAAATGTCCACGTCACCTGCAGGCTCGTTTGTGGCTGACAAGTCCGATGTGGGACAGGCAGACACGGTTGCAGCGGTTGCAGGGGAAAATTGGTTGGTTGGGGTTGGGTGTTGGGTTTTTCCTCCTTTGTCTTTTGTCAATGAGGTGGGCTCTGCGGTCTTCTTCAAAGGAGGTTGCTACCCGCCGAACTGTGAGGCGCCAAGATGCACGGTTTGAGGTGATATCAGCCCACTGGCGGTGGTCAATGTGGCAGGCACCAAGAGATTTCTTTAGGCAGTCCTTGTACCTCTTCTTTGGTGCACCTCTGTCACGGTGGCCAGTGGAGAGCTTGCCATATAACACGATCTTGGGAAGGCGATGGTCCTCCATTCTGGAGACGTGACCTACCCAGCGCAGTTGGATCTTCAGCAGCGTGGATTCGATGATGTCGGCCTCTGCCATCTCGAGTACTTCGATGTTAGGGATGAAGTCGCTCCAATGAATGTTGAGGATGGAGCAGAGACAACGCTGGTGGAAGCGTTCTATGAGCCGTAGGTGATGCCGGTAAAGGACCCATGATTAGGAGCCGAACAGGAGTGTGGGTATGACAACGGCTCTGTATACGCTTATCTTTGTGAGGTTTTTCAGTTGGTTGTTTTTCCAGACTCTTTTGTGTAGTCTTCCAAAGGCACTATTTGCCTTGGCGAGTCTGTTGTCTATCTCGTTGTTGATCTTTGCATCTGATGAAATGGTGCAGCCGAGATAGGTAAACTGGTTGACCGTTTTGCGTTTTGTGAGCCCGATGGAGATGTGGGGGGGCTGGTAATCATGGTGGGGAGATGGCTGATGGAGGACCTCAGTTTTCTTCAAGCTGACTTCCAGGCCAAACATTTTGGCAGTTTCCGCAAAACAGGACATCAAGCGCTGAAGAGCTGGCTCTGAATGGGCAACTAAAGCGGCATCGTCTGCAAAGAGTAGTTCAGATGAATCAGCATAAAGGAGGGAAATTGAAAACTTGGCTGAATGGTGCACCCACACTTCACACTCACTGTTACCAAAACCAAGGAACTGATTGTTGACTTCTGGAAGGAAACATGAAAGGTATACAATCCAGTGATCATTGAGAGATCAGTGTTGGAGAAGCTGAGCAAATTTAAGTTCTTGGGAGTCACTAGCTTTGAGGATCTTTCCTGGAAGCAACACACTAATGGCATCGCGAAGAAAACATGTCAGCACCTTTACTACTCAGGAGTTTACAGAGGTTTAGTATGACATGAGAAGACCTGGCAAATTTTTACAGATGTGTGGTGGAAAGTGTGCTGACCAGCTGCATCATGGACTAGTATGGGGACATCAATTCCCATGAGCGTGAAGCTCTGCAAAAGGTAGTGGACACAGCCCAGGACATCACAGGCAAAACCCTCCCCACCATTGAGAACACCTAGAGGAATGCTGCTATTAGAGACCAGTAGCAATCAAGGATCCACAATACTCCGCATACACTCTGTTCTCATTGCTACCATCAAGAAAGAGGTATAGATCCACAAGACTCACACCACCAGGTTCAGGAACAGCTGGTACCCCTCTACCATTAGACACCTCAACAACAAACTTAATCAGGGACTCATTTAAGGACTTACTTTTGAGCTTTATTGATTTTTTTTCTCTCTGTAATGCATAGTTAGTTTGTTTATATTTCTTTTTTTTTTCAAATGTACATTGAGTACAGTTTTTTTTGCACTACCAATAAGTAATTTTGCAAGAAAAAGTATCTCAGCTTTATATGTTATGTCATGAACATGTACATCTATGTACTCTGACAATAAATCTGAAATTTAATCTGAATGACTATCCCCATCTTTTGTAACTATGTCCCCTCATTTGATACGAAAATATCTCTTATGCATCTGCATGGACCCTAACTTAAACTCTAAGAAGCAACTCATAAAATCCTCAAAGTCTAATGCTGTTCACTCTTAATATCAATTTTGCACATGCTAACTGTATAAGTTTCTCACCATATAAAAATAGCTCAAATTCTTTTTACACCAAAGTGAATATTTCATATTTTTCTAATTATTCCATCCACCATGACTTTGCCCATTCACTTCATTGGTTGATATCCCTGTATAGTCTCTCTGTATCATTTTTGGAGCCCATACTGCCACTACTTTGTATCAATAGTAAACTTGTATACTTTTAGAGAAGATTACCTATAGTCTGTGAAATAAATTTCATTTTTTCTAGAAAATATAGTGCCCTTATTTACAAAATGAAGGTATGTATGTTTAAAGCTCTTTGAAGACCCTACCTCTTTGTAACCTCCAATCAGATTTTATGTTATGAATGTTTATCTTCTTGGTATTCTCTGTTTCCTTTTTATTTTTCCTCTTTCCATTTCTTTTTTCTATTTCTTTTTTCTTTACAAGGGTTTTGTAATTCATATTGCGGTTTAAAATTAATAAATAAAATATTCAAAAAATAATAAACTTGTATAGATTGAATTGTTTACTGTTTTCACTGAGATACAGATTCAAGTTGTACCTCTCTTACCTGGTGCTCTGTGGTTTGGCAACTCCCATGGTCCAGCACGTTTGAATCTCCCGCTGTTAGTATATATTCCTTATTGATAGTGGAAGACTGGAACCCCAGTCCTGATCGTTGGTGCTGTAAAGGTGTTGTGCTAACCGCTATGGTAACCGTGCCATCCCACAGTATTATTTCCGGTTTTAAGCTTTGTTCTTGTAGAGCGTGTCGAAAGAACCAAAGACTTGTTGATCCAAACCAAGGCTTTTATTAACTAAAAGACTGGAGCATATCACAAGTAGGTCAACCAGTCCAGAATGACCTGGTCTGGCTAGGAGCAATCCTTTAAGACCTGCCAGTAGGTGTGGCTACACTCTCAGCCATTCACAGTCATCCTACAGTACAATCTGTACATATACACATTGATGATAGAATCTGTACTGTCACAGTTCTATCTTTGATGTGTTTACGTGGAGGGTTTCCTTAGAGGTCAATTTCTGTTTTCCGGTATTTTCTGTGGTCTGGTCAGGACCCAACATTGCTGGATTAAAGAGGTACAACCTGTATATAGATTGTGAACAGATGAGGCTCTAGAACAGATCCCTATAGCACCCACTAGTTATGGCTCCCCTACCCAAAATGATCCTATTCTTAGTTCTACCTGCCACAAAATGTTTGGAAGATAATTAGTTACTCAATATGGGTACTCAAGCTATCATGGAGATTTATCCCCAGGCATTTCTTTACATTTCTGAAACGAAATTAAATGAAAAGAAATGGGGTTTTTTGACAACTAGTTTGATTCTCTTCTAGTTAACATATAACTGCATATCGATTGTGATTCTAATTAATGCTGTGTTGACACTATAATTCTAAAATTCCACACTGTATGATATTGAAAAGGATGGCGTGCAGGCTGGGAGAAAGAACGAGCTCTTTGAGAGGCTAACCAATACAGTGCAACATATTCTTCAGAGAGAAGATTGAGATTAACAAGCAGAAGTTGATTTAGAAATAGTTACTGGTAGTGAATACTTGGAAACACTGCATGTTTTTCAAAAATACTGCAAGTGGTATAACAGCTGAAATTCTGCTTTTCAGTATGAATTTCCACTGCTTGCTTGTCCATCTGCATCTCATTTACTATTCTCTGCCACTCCCTTTGATCTTCGTACATCTTCACGTTGGAAAGAATTTTGAGCTTTGGCCTGTTCTCAAACTCTCTTCTTTGTCTTCCTTTTTTTCCTTCACCTGTAAGATGCATGATTTATCCTGTTAACTAAGCTTTTTATCAATTGAACCTACAATGAAGTTTTGTATAAAAGTAATCTTCAGTTTTATTTTGTATGTAACTTTGTAAGTTATCAAACCTTGTTTCCTTTCAGTTGTCTTTGACCAAAGAAAAGATATGTGACTTTACTAAGTGTTTACTTTAAAATAATAATAAATGTATAATTATAATTGAGACAGATCTTATGTATGGTATACAATATATGCAATTAGATTGTAATAATTAAGTAACTACAAAAACAGGATGAAATAAAATTATCTGCAGCACAGTTGTACAAAATCAAATTTGTTTTAACCAAGCAATGATTAACTGTGGAAGCTGTGTCTAAGTTCTAAAGAGCTGTAAAATCAGATGGAAGCAGAGATAGAAGTTATTTCATGATGATTATGTTTTTGGTGTTTGATCATAAGCCCAATAACTGCCAATGCACCTCATAATAATTTTTTTTCATCCATTGATTTTATTGCTGGCAATAATTGCTTTAATCTTCATAGTGCAGGGATTGCATTGTGCATTCGGCCAAGCAAGTTATCATGTGTCTGAAATACATTTTAAGGTGCCTTTTTTTCTTAATTCAATAATTAGTAAAAACAAATCTCAGCCAAAACTAGGGCCACAAACCCAATCACTAAATAACACCAGCAAATGTAAATAAAGAAAACTGAAGATGAAGATGCTTGACATCTGAAAATCCTCGAAAAACTCATTAAGTAAGGCAGCAACTGCGCAAAGAGAAACAGTCAATATTTTGAGTCTGAAACCCTTTTGTTAGAACTAGATAAAAGTTGGAAGCTGGTTTTCACTATGAGGGAAGAATGTAAGAGATGAGGGACCCTTACTTACATATTAATGGAAGTTAACAATTTTCTCTTTCCATAGAAACAACCTGACCTGCTTAGTTTTTCCAACATTTTCCATTATCTGAAAGCACTTTTACACAGCCACTGAGCAGCAGAAAATTTCTGCTCGTGGCAGTGTAAAAATGTCAGGACGGAATTTTTTACGCCAATTCCATCCCGTAATTTTTCCACTCGTACCCTTACACATTTTTACAGAATGGCTGCAATGTAAATTGATTGCAGCCACTCCATAAGAAACAGGCCTAATGAATACGATGTTCCCTCCCTCCGACAAACTCCGCAACACAGGAAGGCTCTGTAAAAGTGTCCGTGTGATCAAATCGGGACACACCGGAGGTAAGTATGCAAATTTTTTTTGGAATAATAGTTTCTGTGTAAAAATGCCATGTCTTTTTTTTAAATCCTACTTGACTATATCTAGTCTGCTGGCCAAATCCTACCTTTACAACTCATGACACAGGCATAGAAGCTTAATATGCTGATAACTGGCTATTCAGAATCCATTTCAGTTCATTGTATCACAGACACTTCTTTGATTCCTTGAAAATTTTAGTGCAATTTAAGGATGAATTAACTTGTGCAGCAGTAGGCCAGCAACAATCTTTATAATTGTTGCCCTTTGCTAAAAATTCTCTCAGGCACATTATGAGAATTTCTGATATAATTCTGATGGGAAATCAAGAAACTAGTACAGTAGAATCCCCATTCTTCAGAATTCAATCAACTGGAAACTCAAACAACCAGCAGAAAAAATTGGCGAAATAAATCAATTTTAAAAAATCAAAGAAGTGAGACTGGGCAGATGGACCCTACAGGGGAATGCTGAGTCTTCACTGGACATGCGCAGGTTTGTTCTGCTGAACTAGCAATGCTCCTCAAAGCGCACCCATTCTTTTTACTGTCACCACTTCCGTGGAGATGGGCCAGGTTGTCAGCACAAGGACGGTGCACCGAGGGCCTGACCCAGACACCTGCGTGGTGGTGAGCTAGGTTGTCAGCGTGAAAAAGGTGTGCTGAGTGCCTGACCTGAACACTTGTGTGGTGGTAAGCTGGATTGTGAGAGCAGTTTCAATAAGTTTGCTTTGGAATGAAGAGCCAGTCAATGCCGCTTGGTGCTGAGGTGACTCTCCAAAGTGTCTCCCTACCCCTAACTTGTAAGAGTCTTTATCTTTATTAGTATTAGGTACAGATAAGGCATTATCTGTGAATTTGGAGGAGGGGATTCATTTTGATGGCTCAATGATTAGTGTAACACAGTTACAGTGCAAGTGACTGGGGTTTGAATTGAAACTTTGTAAATTATGGGATTAAAGCGAACTTTACATGATTACAGACTACAATCCTTTCTTTTTCAAATTACTTCAAATTTTGGACTGCCTCGTCTTTTAAATGGTATATTCTTAATGCAGGTGTATTAGTTAGGCATTGGAGACTGAGACTCAGTCAACCAGAAAATTCACATTTCCGACATCCGCGATCCCCCTAGGTGTCGGATAATGGGGATTCTACTGTATTTTTAATCATAAATTAAGGATGGCACTCTGGGAAGTAGGAGCAGTGGGACAGTGAAGACGGCATGAAGGAAATAATTTTTTTCAAGTAGTCTGTTGCTGTACTTGGAGACCATATTACTTCACAAGCACTTATCCAGCACAACCTTGTATGAATCTGGAAGAAACTTGATTGGAAACTTTACAGGTAATCTGATTTCAAACTATTTCACATTGATAATGCCAGGCAAGTAGTTATTATCTAAAAAAGTCACTGGCATCAGTCTAGTTGAGTGATTAAATACTAGCTTCAGAAGGCTGAATAAATTTCAATGTTTTAAATCTCAGATCTATTATGAGTTGCAACAAAATCTGTTTGTATTTCAATTGACATTGTGAGCATTTTAGTTTTGTTGATGATAGGAAGATATCAATGATGCCAATACATGGACAGTAATTTTACCACACACACTGAAGGTGTAAACATATACTTTCCCTTAATCTGAAATACATCATTACCTTGGAATTTTTGTGGAAGCATCTGAAGCAGCAGGTCTATAGTTGCTTTGAAATAGAAACCCTTCAGATTACCTATCGATTGCATTGTATTACTCTGTGGTATTGGTTGAAATGTATGAAAATGATTAGCCTTTGAATGTCCTGTTTTAGAGATAGTATTAAGGCTTTTGCCAAATCAGGGGTGAAAGCTGACTGAAATGAGATTTCAGACAATGAACTGAATCAGTTTGGGAATGAATGAGGCAAAAAGTTCATTGTATTGGGAGTGTCAAAGTAAAATCATTCACCTTTGTTTATCTGGTGGGTGATTTTTTTTGGCTTAAGTTGCCAAAGCATGTGTTTGCTTGCATTTAAAAGAATGATCTCATTGAAAGGTATGAAGTTAGAGTTGTCTAGAGTGAACTGAACAAATAAATGAAGGAATCGTTAAATGGGTGAGCAGTGGCAGCTGTTCAAGTTACTGTTTCATAACTTTCAGCAGAAATTTATCACAATTAAACATAGAGATGCCTTGCAAAAGATGGACAATTGGGCAGCAGGAGACTCAAAAACTAAGGAGGGAGAAAATTGAGGGAACACTTTCATTGGCTCACCCATAGAAGACAGAAAATAGTAGTGGTACAGTGTTATTCTGGTTAGAGATCTATGACCAGTGATGTTCCATGGAGATGGTTGTGGTTGTTTGGTTCAAAAACTAGGTGGGTAGATAGGCAAGATTGCAATTTACTCAATGGTTGGTGGAGTTGTAGAGAGTGTAGAAGGGTATCAAAGAATACAGCAGGATATAGACCATTTACAGGTATAGGCAGAGAAATGGCAGATGGAGTTTATTGCAAATAAATGGAGGTTTTGCATTTTGGAAGGTCAAATGTGGGGGGGAAGGAAATGTGAAGAAAGAGGTGTGGGCTCAAGTGTAGCTTTTCTTGTGGACACAGTGGTAGGTATCTATGGGCCAATTAATGGGAAGGGATGAGTGGGCGAAGGAGTCCTGGAGGGAGTGTGCAGTCAAGGTGTAGATGAGGTAACTGGGAGTTGGTAGAAAATATCTGTTACCCTCTACAACCTCAAAAAATGCTACACTTGCACCCACACTTCTTCCCTTCCCACCATTTGAGCTCTAAACAGTCCTTCCAAATGAAGCATCACTTTGCTAATGAATCTACAGGTGTCATCTACTGCATTCAGTCTTCCTGTTGTGAGACTGGATGCAAATTGGGAGATTATTTCATTAAACACCTTTTCTCTGTCTGCTTCAATGACAGGGACCATCCAGTAACCAAACATTTTAATTCTGCACACTATTCCTGCATCGACATGTCTATCCATGGCCTCATGCATTGCCAAACAGAGGTTGCTTGTAAATTAGAGGAACAACATCTAATACTCCATTTGGGCACTCTTCAACCCAATGGCATTAATATCAATTCCTCCAATTTCCATTAAACATCTCCCCCAAAGAACTCTTTCCCTGTCCCTCTGCCTCCTTTCCTTGAGCTCCCCACCTGTTCCCTTCTCTTTCCTCTCCTATCAAGAGCAACCCCCTCCCCTGCAATTCACCAACCTTTTTCTCTTCTACCCTTCCTCCCATCTCTTCTTCCAACTGCTCCCCTACTTTCTTATTCAGGCGCCTGACTTTCATTTGCTTATATAGATTGTACCTCCAGTGACGTTGGGACTTGGCCATTGTTGGACCACAGAAAGTGCTGGAAAACAGAAATTAACCACTAAGGGATTCCTATGTAAGCAAAGCTTAAAACAGAAAATAATACTGTGGGATGGCATAGTTAGTGCAATGCCTTTACCACGCCAGCGATTGGGACTGGAGTTCCGGTCTTGCTCTGTCTGTAAGGAGTTTGGCAGCAGATTCAAATGTGCCAGACCATGGAAGCTGCCAGTCCACAGAGCACCAGAAAAGAAGGGTGCAACCTGTACCTTGTCAAAGGGATCCAATTGAAATGTTGTCCTTTACCTCCAATGGATACTATATGACCTATTGAGTTTCTCCAGAACTAATGTAAAGGAAAGTAAATGTAAAGCAGTTTCATCCAAAGCTCTTAATTTGTTTTTGGACACTTAGTTGTTGTTGTAATTATGTCTTTATTGAGCCACTACTGTGAAAATTTCTGTAAGGTTCTCTTTGGAAAAATAATGTCATTTGAAGCTTAGTGAATAGATACTTCAATTTTTGAGATCCTTTCCCCAGGACCAAATTATGAATAGGTTCCCTCTAGACTGTTGAACCAAATTTATGATTTAAAATTGAAATCTGATTCTCAGAAATCCTCAATTATCTGAAATTTTTAAAATAAATTTGGATAAATGAGGATGTCTGACACAAATCAGGCCAATTTTGGTAACAGGAAACAAAAAAAAATCAGGATTGCGATAAAATGAAATTCACTATGTTTACCCCACTGGGCTTATTTTTAACTCCAGACCTATCATAATAGTTAACTCTTAACACTTTATTGGTCTAGTGACATTTTGTGATAGGCAATAAATGCTGATATTGCCATCAATACCTGCATTCTGTAAACAATGAACTAAAACAGACTGATTAAATATTTTCTATATCTCTTGTATGCAACAGTTGAGAAGAATGGAGAGCGCCTTCTGTCTCCTGAAGACTTTCTAAGATTTTTGAACCTACACAATGGGATAGAAGATAATTCTGAGACAGTGAAGTTGCTTGTAGGTGCAGTGAATAAATCAAAAACTGGGTAAACTTTTCTTTTCCAGAAAATACATTCATAAAAAATAAAAAATTATATTTAAGACCTGTCTGTGTTTACAAGGTCAACACTGATTCCTCATTGTGAAACAACTCTTAAAATGACAATGATCATGCTTTGTATCTCCAGGAATCCACATGCAAAACTGTTCAGTGTACAGACGGGTTCAGTACAATTTTCTAAAGAAAGTGTGCATTGTGGTGCCCAGTTGCTTTTAGAGTAGATTTTAGGATCAAGTTTGAAAGTAAGTGCACAAATATGTGCAATGTGGACAAATGCCTAGGTGGTTTTCCTCTTATGGGAATTGAGGGAAGAAGGCCATCATCGGTAGAAATTTATGGTATGTATTTTTATGTTTATGTATGTGCAGCTGAATAGTGAGTGATTGGGTGCCTTGTGTATGATGTTATATTCCTCAGCAGTAGTTGAGAGACACATAAATTAATGGGTTAAGTTTAACACAAAATTTATTAATAAACTAACAATAATAGAATTAACCTAATAAACTTAACACCTGAACACCAGCCTTTAATGTCAACTCTATACAAACAACAGATTATTATATGGCGTATGTGGGGTGGGGGGGGGGGGGGTGGAGGAACCCAGGCCATTACAGCCCAAGCTCAAATGCCCTGAAAAAAATCAATAAACTTCCCCAAACCCTCAAGTCAGTCAGATCAAGTCTGTAAGTCAAAAAGGAACAACTCACGGATCTGGTCTCCAGGCTTGGGATTATTTGTTTCCTTGCCCACTGGTCTTTTAATTTGAGGCCATATCCAGACGACCACGATCCCGATAGGCTTTCAACCCTGTCAGGGAAACATGAGACTTGCTTGCTTGAGTTTTGAATGTGGCCACAACCATCTTCCTTCACCTGGGAATTTTCACAGTGACTGAGTCACCACATGAGGTTCACTCCTCTGAAGCCCTCTTTAGGGTTAACAAGTGACCTTCTGTCACACAAGTACTCTCCTTTGGACACCCTGCTTGAGTGGTCCCGTGATTCTTGTCACAGGAAGTCCTCCTCTTGAAAGGGGACAGGAGAGGCACTGGTCAGTCCCACACACTCTCTGGGTATCAGAGTTCCCTAAACTGCTGTCAGGACAAGAGTGCTGACACCTGTGGACAAAATAGCTCAGACTTCCTTTTTCTACTGAAACTACTGGGTGAGCACACTGACATACAGCTCCAGATGGCAATGCTAGCACCCGTGAACAACGCACCTCAGAGTGTGATTTGTTGAAGCTGCCAGGTGAGCACACACAGTCAGACTGACTGTTTGACTGCCTGCAGTCCAATCCAACAAACCTTTCCAAAATCAGTGTGCTGGGCTTTATAAACTGATCAGCACGTACCTCCTGCTCTCCCCATTGGTGGAGAGAGGGTAACAGCCGCAGACTCTCTCTCCTGCAAGCCTACAGACTTCCAGTGCATGGTTTTCGTGCTTTAACAGGTGTCAAAGTTCCCTAGTGGTAGCACAGCTCTATTACAGCTCCTAGCACCTGTCACATCCCCGGAAGTAGGTTCAGACCTGTCCTGTTGCCTAAGGTCCATAACAATGAAGTTTGCAAGTTTTTTTCTGTGTCAACATTAGATTCCTCCATTGTGTCCAAGACATGCTGGATGGTGGCTAATTAGCTCCTGTATTATTGCTTCTAGTCTAGGTGGCTGACTGGTGAGAGAGAATCGGTTATAAGAAAATAAGTTGGAGAGTTAGAGAGAAAGATAAACTGGTGAAAGAACTCTGCAGGTCATGCAGCTTCTATGGAGACAAAGGGATGGTTAGCACTTCGGGTTAAGATACTGGATCAGGACTAAGACTGTTGATGTAAAATTGATCGGGAGGGTTGAGACAGAAGCTAGAAGGTGATTGGTGAAAATACAAGAAAAGAAAAACAATAAATTAGACACAGGGAGCCAGGTGGAGGAAGGGAAAGGGAAGATGAGCAAAGGGAAAAGAAATTAAGTAAATAGGTGAATGGGTGATGGGCAGATGTAACCAGGTGGGGGAGGATATGAGACTGAGTAACAAGAGGGTGGAAAAGGTGAATAAGGGGAGAGAAACCTCAGTGGACTGGTGGAAGAGGAAAAGGAACATGGAGAAGACTATTTCCGTTAAGAGGAGGAAAGATTAAAACAAGAGGACATGAGTTAAGAATTAAGGGGCAGAGGTTTAGAGGTAACATGAGGGGGAACTTCTTTACTCAGAGAGTGGTAGCCGTGTGGAATGAGCTTCCGGGAGAAATAGTGGCGGCGGAGTCAATTGTATTATTTAAGAAAAGGTTGGACAGGTATATGGATGAGAAGAAGATGGAGGGTTATGGGCATTGTACAGGGAGGTGGGACTAGAGAGGGGTGTTTGGTTCGGTGTGGACTAGAAGGGCCTAATGGCCTGTTTCCGTGCTGTAATTGTTATGTTATGTTATATGTTAAGTGAATTACCAGAAATCAGAAAATTCAATGTCTGATGGCATTGGGACTAGTGGAAATGCCTTGAGAGACACTATATACTTGACGGACTGAACAACCTCTTTCTATGTCATTTTGAAAAGATGGAAATACCTTGAACAATCCCTCTCTCTGATCAGATGATTCTTAAACATATTTAAACAACTGTTACTTCGAGAAGAGCAGCAGATAGAAGTCAAGTAACTTTAACCCTGTGGCTGAACATTAGTGATAGAGAAGTTATGGGGGAAAAATTTACAAAGTATAAGGTTAATCTATGATTGGAAATGCAGTGACTAAATTAGTGATAGCCAACATTTATAAGGGGAAGGTCTTAACTGACCAATTTGAATTTTTCAAAGAGCCAACAAAATATATTGATGAGCTAATGTGGTTAATTTAGGCTACATGGAATTCAGTACGTACTTCCTTTGACAAAGTTCCATGTGAGAAACTAACCTTTTGGCCCTTGGGATCCAAGACAGATTGGCAAATTTGATTCATAGTTGGATTTGTAATAGAGAGCAAAAGTTAATGGTGGAAACATTTTTGTGATTGAAACCTTGTGATCAATAGTATGCCACAAGGATCAGAAATTGATTCTGGAATTTATTATATACGTTAATGATGCTGAAACAAGCCAATAAAGATCTCAACAATGAAGACGGTGTTTACATCCGGTACCGCACGGATGGCAGTCTCTTCAATCTGAGGCGCCTGCAAGCTCACTCCAAGACACAAGAGCAACTTGTCCGTGAACTACTCTTTGCAGATGATGCCGCTTTAGTTGCCCATTCAGAGCCAGCTCTCCAGCACTTGATGCCCTGTTTTGCGGAAACTGCCAAAATGTTTGGCCTGAAAGTCAGCCTGAAGAAAACTGAGGTCCTCCATCAGCCAGCTCCCCACCATGACCACCAGCCCCCCCACATCTCCATCGGGCACACTGAACTCAAAACGGTCAACCAGTTTACCTACCTCGGCTGCACCATTTCATCTAATGCAAGGATCGACAAAGAGATAGACAACAGACTCGCCAAGGCAAATAGCGCCTTTGGAAGACTACACAAAAGAGTCTGGAAAAACAACCACCTGAAGAAACACACAAAGATCAGCGTGTACAGAGCCATTGTAATACCTACACTCCTGTTCGGCTCCGAATCATGGGTCCTCTACCGGCATCACCTACGGCTCCTAGAACGCTTCCATCAGCGCTGTCTCCGATCCATCCTCAACATTCATCACGAACATCAAAGTACTCGAGCTGGCAGAGTCCACAAGCATTGAATCCATGCTGCTGAAGACCCAACTCTGCTGGGTGAGTCACATTTCCAGAATGGAGGACCATCGCCTTCCCAAGATCGTGTTCTATGGTGAGCACTCCACTGGCCACCAAGACAAAGGTGCACCAAAGAAGAGGTACAAAGACTGCTTAAAGAAATCTCTTGTTGCCTGCCACATTGACCACCGCCAGTGGGCTGATATCGCCTCCAACCGTGCATCTTGCCACCTCACAGTTCGGCGGGAGGCAACCTCCTTTGAAGAAGACCGCAGAGCCCACCTCACTGACAAAAGACAAAGGAGGAAAAACCCAACACCCAACCCCAACCAACCAATTTCCCTTGCAACCGGTGCAACTGTGTCTGCCTGTCCCGCATCGGACTTGTCAGTCACCAACGAGCCTGCAGCAGACGTGGACATAGCCCTCCATAAATCTTCGTCCACGAAGCCAAGTCAGAGAAAGAATGATTTGGATGTAAATGCATGTGGTATGATTAGTAAGTTTAGAGATGACAGATAAAATTATGGTATTGGTTACAGCCTTTGATTCAGCTGACCACTTTATCCTCTTCTAACCTCTTTCTTCCATCATTCAGCTAGGTGTTACTGTCCACATAGTCTATAGCTATCTGTCCAAGTGCAATCAACAAATTCCCAACAATGCTACCATATTCCTCAGTACCTCTAATCTGAATTTTCAGCCAATTCTCATTTAAATGTTGCTGCTTTGTAAACAAAAATGTCAGTTTTGATGATATTCAGCTCTTCCACCATCTCACTGACTCGACCACTCTCTGAATTGTTGCTTTGCTTGTCTGACATTTGAGAATATTTTATATCCCAAAACTGTTGTCTTTATTTTCTGCTGTAATTATTATTCCCAGCCACTGCAGTATATTTTATGGAAACCATCTAATGCTACAATAAGCTGTTTTCAACCTTGCTGTCTTATTTGAGTCTGAAATGGGGCTTCACCACCTGAATGCAGTATCACAAGTTTTCTTGGATTTATGTGTGTATGTGTAAACAGACACGGTGCCATCCATAATGTTTGGAAAAAAACACTTTCTTTTCCTTTATTTGGCCAAGTGCTTCACAGATTTAAATTTAAAATCAAACAATTCACAAGTAATTAAAGTGCACATTCCAGATTTTATTCAAGGCTTTTTGTATGCATTTTGATTTGACCATGTAGAAATTACAGCACTTTTTTGACATCGTCCCCTCATTTTCAACGGTTAGTGTAGCAGTTAGCGCAAAACTGTTACGGTGCCAGCGATCGGTACTGGGGTTCGAATGCTGTACTGACTATAAGAAGTCTATATGTTCTCCCTGTGTCTGTGTGGATTGTCCAGGGGGCTTCAGTTTCCTCCCACCATTCAAAACGTACTAAAGGTTAATGGGGTATAATGGGCGACACAGGCTCCTGGGCTGAAAGGACCTGATACCGTGCTGTATATTTAAATTTAAATTAAAAAATATAAATTCAAGGCACCATAATATTTTGGACAATTGGCTTCACAGATGTTTGTGAGTTATGTTTAATTGCTTCATTGGTGCAGGTATAAGAGAATTAGGCTTGCTTTGAAGCTTTTGATCAACCTTGGAGTCTGTAGTTGCCATTTTTCAACATGAAGACCAGAGATGTGTCAATTAAAGTCAAAGAAGCTATTATGAGGCTGAAAAATAAGAATAAAACAGTAAGAGACATCGCCCAAACTGTAGGATTACCAAAATCAACAGGGTGGAACATCATTAAAAGAAAGAGTATACTGGTGAGCTCAGTGATTGCAAAGGGACTGGTTTTCCAAGGAAGACCATTGCTGCCTAATGACAGAAGAATTCTTATAATGAAGGAAAATCCACAAACGTATATCAGGCAGATCAGAAATACTCTTCAGGAAGCAGGTGTGGATAGGTCAATGACTACTATTATCTACAGAAGACTTCATGAGCAGAAATACAGAGGCTACACTGCAAGATGTAAACCATGGCAAAAGTGGTATGCTTTGGATCTTGGGTAGTTCATTTATGCCTCCACACTTGGCCCTTCTCTAATCTGCATCTCATCTGTCCACAAGACCTTTTTCCAGAATTCTGCAACCTCTTTTAAATACTTTGCAAACTAATTTTAAATTTAAATTTTTAGACATATAGCACAGTAACAGGCCATTTCGGCCCACGAGTTGTGCCATCCAATTTACACCCCATTAACCTACACCCTCAGTACATATTGAATAGTGGGGGAAACCAGAGCCCACCTGAGAAAACCCACACAGACATGGGATGAACGTACAAACTCCTTACAGACGACATGGGGCTCAAATCCTGGTCCGATCCCAATCGCTGGTGCTGTAAAGGTGTTGCGCTAAATGTTATGCCAACTGTGCCACCCTAAATCTTGCCATTTTTTCTGTTGCTAACTAGTGGTTTGTTAAATATTAAATTAATTATGGGTCCTTGAAACAAACTACCTAAATATAAAAAGTGTTGTAATTTCTACATGGTCAAACAAAAATGTATACAAATAACTTTGAATAAAATCTGGAATGTTTGAATCCATATTTAAAACTGTGGAGTACAGGTGCAAATAAATGAAAAAAGAATCTTTGTCCCAAACATTATGGAGGGGACACACACCCACACACACACGCATTACATTAATTCTCAGTGTCACGCTATGATTTAATGTGAAATTATCTTACTTTTTAGAAAATTTCAGGATCTGACAGAACTCTCATTCTCTACAATATTAATGAATGCCCAGGATAAATTAGATTGATTTTGAACATTTATCTCAACAATGGTCAGGACAAAGAAACTAATTTTCTGAGTGGAATTTCTAGAAAAGTCTGTATCTGTAGAATATTTCATTTTGAACAATATTATTTTGTTTTGTGTTATAAAGGCAATTGTAAATATAACAGTTCAGACATGATATTGTCAGTATATTGCTTTGATAAGCAGGGTGTAAATTTTACTATCAATATTCAACCTTTAATTAATAATTGTGACATTCCCCCCATTTTCTGTTCATTATATTTGTGTGGGACTGTCCCTTTAAGAGAACAGATTTAGCAATCTGCCTGCATGATTTGGAGTATCTATGAAAATGAGCTGGCAGGCTAAAGACATTGCATTCTGAAAATGGATGCATTGGAAGAAAACGAAGGCAGTGTCTCTCCAATGGATTAAGACTGAATACCCAGGAGTGGCTGGGAGCCATTTTTGAGGAAGCAGTACAAGAGTCAACACCTTTTTTAGCTCCTTTGTGGGAATGAGAAACCCACTTTGTCTCAGTGTGTGGTTATAGATAGAATTGTCAGATGGACTGGCCCACAAAATGGCCAATACATGCAGTGACCACCCGGGTCTGGGGGGGGGGAAGGGGTGACACTGACCATCATCCCAGGTGACCTCCCGCATGGTAGGAACTCAGTGAACTGTGACGGGATCGCTGGCCAATCCCAGGCCAGCGCTCCGATGACGCGGTGCCCTGACATCAGTGCCTGGAGCCAATATAAACACGATGGCCGGTGCAATAAACCAGTCTTGACTTCAAGGCTTTGATGTGTGTGTCATTCTTTTCCACAGCCCCATTGCGTGAACGCTACAAGATTTTCTCCTTTTGCTTACAGAGAAATGAGAGACCACTTCTACTGACCCATGAAAGTGTTTTTAAAGTTTGCAGAATATATACTGCACTCTACTTCTGATCCACGAAAAGGGTTCTAACCACTGAAGAAGGCATTCATCTGAAAAAGACATTTCTCTGAAGCACTTTAACTTAAACTAGGGTGCCATGAGGAATCAACATTCTGTCACTCCTGCTCTCTTTCACCCATTTCAGGAACTGCTAACTTCATTTTAAGACCTGCATGCCTAAACCATTTAAAGCCTGTGTGTCTCACCATTCATCTAAGGCCTGCATGCCTCACCATTTAAAGCATGCATGTCTCACCCTTCATCTAAGACCTGTGTGCCTCAATCATCTAAAGCCTACAAGTCACCTCAATTTCAAGCCCTTGTGTCATCACAGAATTTCTGAACTGTAAACTTGGAACTGCCTTTCAGGAATTGAGCCTTGAGCTGTAGTGGCTTGGGGGAATTCCACATACACGTAGTGTCTGCCTCAGCAGTGCTACCAAATAAATGCACGACTCACAACTTTACTTTAATCATGTAATCCACCCTCTTTTGTGCCACTTCTGGTTTGGAAGCCTGAAACCAGAAGTGACGTTATGACATGTCCGCAAAGCATCCCGACAGCATGTTTCTGTCCCAAGACTTTGGAGGGCCCACGCCATCTTCTCAGGTGAGTACACTGCAATGATTCAGCCCATCCCGGGCCACAACTGCTCCCCAGAATCGCCGTTAAAACATGTACATGCAGTAGACTTGGGAGAATGACTTCTGTGCCTTAGGGAAGGATATGGCACAGGTAATGATAAGGCTTTAAATGGTTGAAGTGCAGGTCACCTGGGACAGTCAGAGGGGCACCATAAACCATTTCCATTGATGAAATGGGAAAATCTTCCTTCAGCACAGTTCTTATCCCAGTAGTACCCAAGGCAAGTCTAGCTTTCAAGGCGGACTTAAGGTGTCTGTGGAATCATTCCACCAACCCATTCAACTGTGGGTGATAGGCAGTGGTATGATGTAATTGCCTTCCACAGAAATCCACCACACCAGTCCATAAGGATGGTGTAAACTGGACCTCACGATTTGATGTGATGTGTTGGTGGGAACTCCAAATCTCTCCACCCACTGGTTGAAGAATGCCTGGGCACAGGTTTTGGCATCACTGGTGTGGAGAGGAATGGCTTCTGGACATCGCATAAGATGGTCGACTACAGTGAGCAGATATCTCATGTCCCTACTTACTGGTAGAGGACCAATGAGGTTGACGCCCACGTGATCGAACCACTGATCCACGGGAGGAAAGTTTTGCACTGGGGTCTTTGTATGTCTATGAATTTTGGACTGCTGACAGGCCACACAGGACCTGGTCCACAGCATGACATCCCTTCTCAGTCCATGCCAGATGAATCTCAGGGACATGAGGCACACTGTGGCTTTAACAGAAGGATGAGAAAGGCTATGGATGGAGTCAAATAGGCGCCAGCGCCAGGATAGAGGGAGAATGGAGCGGGGTAGAGTGGTGGAGGGTTGCACAATAACATGGGGCCCTGTGCGTGTAGTTGAAAAATCTATGACTTTGAATCCCATGATTGCAGTCCAGTAACTCTGCACATCCTGATCTGCCACCTGGTCTTCGGCTAATTTTGCCTCATCGCAGCCACCACTAAGTGTACAGATCTTTGGTCAGGACAATGCATCAGCCACAAAGTTTGTCTTTCTCACCATATGTTGGATGCCTGTGGTGAATTCTGAGATAAAAGATAAGTGCCACTGTTGTCTGGCAGTCCACGGATCAGAAATATTCTTAAAGGCAAATGTCAGAGGCCTATGGTCCGTATAGGCCATAAACGGCCTGCTGTCCAGCATATATCAGAAATGTCTCACCGCTAGATAAAGGGCCAACAGTTCCCGAGCAAATGCACTATATTTGCGTTGCGGCAGCCTGAGGTGTTTGCTAAAAAAAGGCTAGAGGGCACCAATGACCTTGAACGAACTGTTCCAACACAGCACTGACTGCCCTATCAGTGGCATCCACAGTGAGCGCCAACGGGGCCCAAGTATCAGGATGCGACAGCAATGCAGAATCTGCAAGCACAGCTTTGGCCACCTTAAATGCAGAGTTAGTTTCTGGGGTCCAATGAATGTCCTTAGGCCTGCCCTGGAGCAACACAAACGGAGGGCACCATATGTAAGCAGTGGCTGGAACAAAACGGTGATAAAACATCATCATACCCAGAAATTCTTGAAGCCCTTTAGCTGTGACCAGTCTGGGATAGCGCTGGATGGCGTCGACCTTCTGTGGAATGGGCTTCACCACCTCAGGTGTTATATGATGTCTCTGGAAATCAATGGCGGTGATGTCGAATTGACACTTAGCGGGGTTCACCATAAGGTCATGTTCCTCCAAACGCCAAAGCAGATGTGACAAATAGAGTTTGTGTGACTGAACATCTGGGCTGGCAATGAGAATGTTGTCAAGGTAGATAAACACAAAAGTCCACATCTTTGCCGATGACATCCATCAACCATTGAAAATTTTGGGCTGAAGTTTTGAGGCCAAACGGCATGCACAGAAACTCAAATAGCCCAACAAATATGGCCATATTTGGAATGTCTGCTGGGTGTACTGGAATTTGCTGATATCCTTTCACCAGATCCACCTTGGAAAAGATTTGACAGCTGTGAAGACGTGCAGCAAAGTCCAGTATGTGTGGGACAGGGTAACACTCCAGAACTGTAACATAATTCAAGCGGCGGTAATCACCGCATGGACACCAAACGCCTGATTGTTTCAGGACCATTTGCAAGGGCGATTCCCAAGGGCTATTTGAATGTCAGATGATTCCCATTTCTTCCATAGCTTTAAACTTTGTTTTAGCTTGAAGATATTTGTCAGGTGGGAGTCTCCTTGCCCTAGCATGAACAGGCAGCCCTGTAGTTTAGGTGTAATGTTCCACTCCATGGGCTGTCGAGGTTCCGCAAAAACTGATGGCCAAAAATTACTGGAACTCGGCCAATAGTGCACTATATTCATTCAAGTCTACAGCATGCACCCCAAGAGATGTAAAGGAACGAATTCCAGAACCCCAGGGGGTATGCCTGGAATGTGGTGGCATGGTCTAGCCGACCACATTTCACATTCACCAACAGCCCATATGCTCTGAGGAAGTCCGTTTCAAGGATGGACTGACCCACTGTAGAGATCACACAGTTCCAACAGAAAGTCGCGCCTTCCACACGGATGGTAACCTGACACGGGCCAAAAGTGCTGGTGGACATTCCGTTGGCCACCTGCAATGGGGTCCCCTTGGGCCTGTGTATTTTCTCAAAGAACAAGGGCAGCACCAGGTTGAGCTCTGCTCTTATATCAATCAGAAATTCTCCAGTCACGGCAGTTGCACAAGTACTGAAGGCTAGTTCAAGAGCCAGAGACCTAGGCCACTAATGACAGCTGGCTATGTCGTTTCCCATCAGGTCTTCCGGGTAAGTACATGGAGGCACACACCTTCAGGTATTTCTTCCCCAGTAGCAGTGATAGAAACATCAGTCTCTTTTATCAGGATGGTCAGTCATCTTTGATTGTGCTGTTGCTACCGTTCTGGAGGTGCACAGGGTATTGGAACAGCGCCTGTCAAATATATCGGCTGCATGTGCTCCACCCTTTGCTGGGGCATGCCATACAGCCTATCATCCTCCTGGGTGACTGTGTATGGGTCACTGAAGTCCATTCCAGCGATGGCAGAGGAGACATGTACCAGGAGTTTGGACAGAAACAGTGTCTCAAACAGGAAACAGTCAGTGTGACCATTAGTGAATGCAATCATTTGTATCATAAGGTCCAAGAGGCTCCTGTCACCCAACCCCTGCATATTCATGACCCGATTCCACATTCATGCTTGCTGAGCTCCAGCGTGTCCTGTAAAAATCGACAGAACTGTGGATATTTCTGGTCCGTTGATAAGCTGTCAAGATAACAGCTCACCTTCGCGACTGTAGCAAAACCCAGGGGTCTAGCCAAATGCCAAAATTTGGTATCTTCAGTGACAAAGCCTTTCAGGTTAAACTGAGCTTCAACAGGGTGGGAGAGGAACCCCCACGGCATTAATAGCAGCCACAGCTGAAGCTGATGCAGCATCCTGCATGGCTATCAAGTTGTTGAAAAGGTTCCAATATTGTTGGAACCTGTTGGGGTCACCAATGTAGTGTCTGCCACAGCAGTGCTACCAAATAAATGTGCACTACACATAACTATCAGTAGAATAACTTTAATCATGCAATCCACCCTCTTTTATGTCACTTACGGTTCAGAAGCCCGAAACCAGAAGTGATATCATGACGCGTCCACGAAGCATCCCGACATCGCCTGTTTTTTCCCCAAGACTTTGGAGGGCACACGCCATCTTCTCGGGTGAGTACACTGCAGCGATTTGTCCCATCCCAGGCCATGACCGCTTGGCCCACTACTCACATTCGTGCATAGTTAAAGTTTAAGTTAAATACTTGCAGATAAATTTAGTTAAGTTTAGATAATTTAGCTAAATTAGATTAATTGTTATATAATTGTTGGTTAAAAATTAAAAATACTATTTTAAATATAACACCATTTGGGCTAATCTTTATCACTGCTGTCGTGTTCATAACAATAACATTGAACAACAGGGTAGCTGATCTTTAATGCAGATCCAAATCTAGTTTCAGTCACGAACTTGGCAACAAGGCAACTGGGAATAAATATAAAATTGCAGACTCCAGTGATTAAATATAGCTACTGAGGCACATAAACAGGTGGAATTCATTATTGAAGTTTCGACACATTCTAACTATATGGATGAATCCACTCCTTCATGTTGGGTCCAAATATATGTATTTTGTCATTGCTTTGGCAGAAAACCACTAACAAGGTTCTCTTCAAGTGTTAGTATGATTTCAACTTGTACACCAGCAGATTACAACTGTGACAGTTTGTTATATTTTATATTGCATAGAGATATGTTTTATTATAGATAAATAGTGGCAGTTTTTTTAGTGTAGGTCACATATAAACACTTCAAAACAGATCTCACTTAAAATGCCAGAGCTCTGCTCAAAAGAGACAGTTCAGGCTCCGAGTGCCTTTGCGCAAACTTTGAAGAATGCCTATAAGGACTTCACAAGTAGGTGTTAATTGGACATGCTGTGGTGTAATGGATTATTGTTTTGGAAAGCAACAGATGAACGAACTCGGAAGATTAGGTCCGGAGCCGCAGTCTGTCTGAGTGCAGTCGGCTGTTCTAAGAGGGTCATGTAGTTTTCACTGAGTGAGAGAGAATTCAGTTCTACAGTTCAGCAGCAGCAGCTGGGACTGGAATGTGACAAGCTGGCAAGCTTGTGGAAAAACCCCATTTTGAAGATGGGTTGTGAGTTCTTAGTTCAGCCTGGTCAAAGCATTTGTAGTCCAGACAAGAGGAAATGGCTGGCTACATAATGTTTCACTTGAAATAAGGGAAACAAAAAGGAGCTCTGGTGACCTGAAAGAAAGAGGTTATCATCTGGAGAACCCTAATGGGGCAAGTTTCTTCAGCAAGATACTGAATTAGTTAATAAAAAAGGGATCAGTTGTGGGTGTCCAACGAGCAACAAATTTCTCTCTGAAAACCAACAAGAACCTTCCTGAGCAGTAACCATTTACTTTTCAAGCACCAAACTCGGGTGAAATTCATAAATATTAAATTCTGTGCACAGTATAAGAATTGCCTGATACCAGTGAACTTGGATGAGTGAGAAGTGAGATTGGACTGAGAATCAAAGAACCTTTCTCAACTTATGTACACATTACATACACATGTGCTTAGAATTAGAAGGGGGTTAAGTTAGGTTAAGTAAGTTAATAGTAATAAGTTAAAGTTTGATCCTGTTTTCATGTTTAAAGATAATTCAAAGCAACTTTTGTTTAAGTAACCATTTGTCTTGGTGAATATCTATTGCAGCTGGGTTTTGGGGTCCTCTGGACTCATAACAGTTGTGGGTTCATCTTGGACTTTGGAGCATAAGAGGCCATTTTGAGCTCAGAGAAACCTTTTCAAAAAGCTGAATATCTCCCTCATCAAAAGGAGGAACTAGATTTACCTCTCAACTAGTCAAAAACCTCTCCCCAGGAGTTACATCCTGATCCCAAAATTCTAATTTTCAATCCGAAAATATTAACGATAATCCATTACTCCACAGCATGTCCAATTGACACATTATAGGCATTCTTCAAAGTTTGTGCAAAGGTATTTGGAGCCTGGACTGTCTGGCTCGAGCAGAGCCATGGCATTTTAAATGAGATCTGTTTTGATGTGTTTGTATGTGACCTACACTAAAAAACCTGCCACAATTTATCTCCTTTTAAAACATATCTATATACAATATAAATATAACATAATCCGTCACAACATACAAAGCCGAGCAGGCCAGGCAAAATTTCTACTTATCGTTAGTGCAAAAAAAGTGTACTAAAGAAAAGATGCATGTTCTGTGACAGGGTATTTAGAGATGGCTTGGGAAGGATTGCTTGAGCAGCTTGCACACACATACACACATTTTAAAACAGAATATTTGAAGGACTTTGGCAGAGTGCTTTTTGCAAGAGGCAACAAAGTATCAACATACATCTTGCCTGGGAACAGGTGATCTTTGCAAGCTGGACAGAACAGTTTGCTCTCAGAGAGGGAGAGTGTGAAACAGAGAGAGAGGAGACAAAAATAAGTTCCAGAGGGACAAACTGGCAATCTGTGGAAGGCTGTCTGGTCAAAGAAGAAGACTGGGAATCTGAAAGGTGACCTGAAAGAAAGAGGATCATCTGGAGAACCCTGAAGGGGTAAGTTTTGTCAGCAAGACTGATTGCATCATGCCATGATGCAGTTGGTCAACACACTTTTCACTACACATCAGTAGATACTTTTCAAGGTTTCTGATGTCATATCAAACCTCTCAAAACTCCTAGGGAGTAGAGGTGCTGATGTGCTTTCTTCATGATGACATTAGATCCAGGAAGGATCCTATGAGATAGTGAATCCCAGAAATTTAAATTTGATCACCCTCTCCACCTCTGATTTCCTCAATAATCTCTGGATCGTTTTCCTCCCTAAAGTCAACAAGCAGCTGGAGCATTGATGTGGCTTTTAGGAGGCCATGATGCCATACATTCGCGCTGAGCAATGGCTGACTTCTTTCCCCATAATCCCCACGCAGTTGGAATCGCTCTGCCTTTCCCAGAGCGGTTCCAGCTGCATGAGGGATTATGGGTAGGGTAGACAGCTATTGCTCTGCTGCATATTGAGCCGCTGGCACTGATGAGTAGCCCTGGCCAAAGCAGCCCAATGAGGTGTCAGAGGCTGGAGCAGCCTTTGGAGCTCCAACAGCCCACCCTGGCCACCCCCTGATGACCCCCACCGGCTGCCCCCATCCTGAGGGACTCACGAAGGGAGAGGGGTGTGTGAGATGGGTTGCAGGCTGACGACATCACTGCAACATCATCAGCCCACCCAAGCCAGCATTACAATTGTGCTAGGTAGTGGAGCACAGTGCTCCACCGCTGACCTTTCCCCTGAGAGGGATTGCAGTTGGCACTTTGGAGCAGGCCAGGGTGCATTCATAGAGGTAAGTCTTCCAATGTAAGGGCAGAGAATCTCTGCCTTTACACTCAGGCTTTTTGACTCTATGAAAGGGCTTAAAGGAATAAATCAGATTTCCAAGTAACTCAATATACTTTCTGGCCACTGCTAATGTAATTTTAACAAATTCTATTTGATATCTAGTTAATTTCAATTTAGGTCTTATTCTTATAATGTTACCTAATAAAATAATTCTCTATTTTGTGGAAATTGGACTCTTGTAATTTGTTCTAAAAAATTTCCTAATTCCAGCCAAAAAGATCTTACTTTATCACAAGACCATGTGATAAAGTTACTACCTCTTCACCAGGTGAGGTATAGCTGATGAAAAAAATTGTTTTATTCTGAACTATATCTTACATTTATTGTATTAGTCATACAGTTTTGACATAAATCAGCCCAATTCTTCTCATCTTTTATCACATTTAAGTCTGTCTCCTATCTTTGTCTAAATTTACGTGCCCCCTGTTTAGGCGTCCCGATTTAAAGTAAATGATAAATTGCTGAAATAAATTTATTTGTACAGTACAACTCTCATTATGCAAAATCGGATTCTTCGAAATCTTCAGTTATCTGAAATTTTTTCTGAGTCAAACTGACTAGGGACATCGGGCACCTGGCACTGGGAGCAGCCAACCTCAGGACCACGGCACCGGCAGCACAGACTTCGGGTTCCTAGTGGGGTGCCAGCAGTGGACCTCAGGCATCTGGCAGTGCTAGCAGTGGACTTTGGGCTCCCAGCAGTGGCAGCAGTGGAACTCAGGCTCCCAGCCACCACAGGAGCAGACCCCGGACTTCCAGCGGTGGCAACAGCTGACTTTGGGCATCTGGCAGTGCCAGCAGTGGACTCTGGGCTCCTGGCAGCAGCAGCGGACCTTGGGTTCCTGGCAGTGGCAGCAGTGGACCTCAGGCTCTCAGCGGTGACAGCAGTGGACCTCAAGCTTCCAGCGGCGGCAGCAGCCGATCTCAAGTTCCTGAGCAGGAGTGGGGCCCTCAGGGTTCTGGCACGAGTGGGGCCTTGGTGGGGACTTGTCGATGATTGGTGGAGGCCAGCAAATTTTCTTTTGTGAGAATTAAATGTTATTTTAATGCTTAAAAAGCCTTACCTTGTTGTTTGTTGTTGTTTAAACACTGTTACAAGTAATTTTATGTTGCTTCTGGGCTGTTTTTAAAATAATGAACAGTTCTGCAGAAAAAAATATATCCGAAATTGCCTCGGCCTGACCATTTTGGATAATTGTTGTACTTTATTTCCCTTCTTTATAAGAGTCTGTTTATTGCTACACTTTGGTAAATACATTATTGGACCCAGTTTATCACTTAAATATGCTCTGATTTGAAAATAGCAAAATATCGTATTATTAGGAATACCATATTATTCTTAAATTGTTCAAATTATATCAGTTGCCCTTGCTCATAACAGTCTCCAATATATCTGATCCCTTTACGAGACCAATTTTCAAAATTTGATTATCAAATGTACAAGGCATTAGTCTATTATGCATCAAGGGAGACTTAAGAGTTAAATGACTTCTTATTCCAATTTCTGTATTTGTATTATGCAAACTTCAGTCCTTGGTTTGACGAAAACAGCCAGGAAATCCAGGAGCTGCTGGCAAAGAAGCGAGCTGCCCACCAGGCTCACCTTACAAAGCCGTCCTGTCCAGAGAAGAAACAAGCCTTCCGTCGCGCAGCAGCCATCTTCAGCGCAAACTCCGGGAGATCCAAAATGAGTGGTGGACTAGCCTCGCCAAACGAACACAGCTCAGCGCGGACATTGGCGACTTCAGGGGTTTCTACGAGGCTCTAAAGGCTGTGTACGGCCCCTCACCCCAAGTCCAAAGACCGCTGCGCAGCTCAGACGGCAAAGTCCTCCTCAGCGACAAGATCTCCATCCTCAACCGATGGTCAGAACACTTCCAATCTCTTTTCAGTACCAACCGCTCAGTCCAAGATTCCGTCCTGCTCCAGCTCCCTCAACAGCCCCTAAGGCTAGAGCTGGATGGTTCCCACCCTGGATGAGACATATAAGGCAAACGAACAACTGAAAAGTGGCAAAGCAGCAGGTATGGATGGAATCCCCCCAGAAGTCTGGAAGGCTGGCGGCAAAACTCTGCATGCCAAACTGCATGAGTTTTTCAAGCTTTGTTGGGACCAAGGTAAACTGCCTCAGGATCTTCGTGATGCCACCATCATCACCCTGTACAAAAACAAAGGCGAGAAATCAGACTGCTCAAACTACAGGGGAATCACGTTGCTCTCCATTGCAGGCAAATTCTTCGCTAGGATTCTACTAAATAGAATAATACCTAGTGTCGCCGAGAATATTCTCCCAGAATCACAGTGCGGCTTTCACGCAAACAGAGGAACCATTGACATGGTCTTTGCCCTCAGACAGCTCCAAGAAAAGTGCAGAGAACAAAACAAAGGACTCTACATCACCTTTGTTGACCTCACCAAAGCCTTCGACACCGTGAGCAGGAAAGGGCTTTGGCAAATACTAGAGCGCATCGGATGTCCCCCAAAGTTCCTCAACATGATTATCCAACTGCACGAAAACCAACAAGGTCGGGTCAGATACAGCAATGAGCTCTCTGAACCCTTCTCCATTAACAATGGCGTGAAGCAAGGCTGTGTTCTCGCACCAACCCTCTTTTCAATCTTCTTCAGCATGATGCTGAACCAAGCCATGAAAGACCCCAACAATGAAGACGCTGTTTACATCCGGTACCGCACGGATGGCAGTCTCTTCAATCTGAGGCGCCTGCAAGCTCACACCAAGACACAAGAGAAACTTGTCCGTGAACTACTCTTTGCAGATGATGCCGCTTTAGTTGCCCATTCAGAGCCAGCTCTTCAGCGCTTGACGTCCTGCTTTGCGGAAACTGCCAAAATGTTTGGCCTGGAAGTCAGCCTGAAGAAAACTGAGGTCCTCCATCAGCCAGCTCCCCACCATGACTACCAGCCCCCCCACATCTCCATCGGGCACACAAAACTCAAAACGGTCAACCAGTTTACCTATCTCGGCTGCACCATTTCATCAGATGCAAGGATCGACAATGAGATAGACAACAGACTCGCCAAGACAAATAGCGCCTTTGGAAGACTACACAAAAGAGTCTGGAAAAACAACCAACTGAAAAACCTCACAAAGATAAGCGTATACAGAGCCGTTGTCATACCCACACTCCTGTTCGGCTCCGAATCATGGGTCCTCTACCGGCACCACCTACGGCTCCTAGAACGCTTCCACCAGCGTTGTCTCCGCTCCATCCTCAACATCCATTGGAGCGCTCACACCCCTAACGTCGAGGTACTCGAGATGGCAGAGGTCGACAGCATCGAGTCCACGCTGCTGAAGATCCAGCTGCGCTGGATGGGTCACGTCTCCAGAATGGAGGACCATCGCCTTCCCAAGATCGTATTATATGGCGAGCTCTCCACTGGCCACCGTGACAGAGGTGCACCAAAGAAAAGGTACAAGGACTGCCTAAAGAAATCTCTTGGTGCCTGCCACATTGACCACCGCCAGTGGGCTGATAACGCCTCAAACCGTGCATCTTGGCGCCTCACAGTTTGGCGGGCAGCAGCCTCCTTTGAAGAAGACCGCAGAGCCCACCTCACTGACAAAAGGCAAAGGAGGAAAAACCCAACACCCAACCCCAACCAACCAATTTTCCCTTGCAACCGCTGCAATCGTGTCTGCCTGTCCCGCATCGGACTGGTCAGCCACAAACGAGCCTGCAGCTGACGTGGACTTTTTACCCCCTCCATAAATCTTCGTCCGCGAAGCCAAGCCAAAGAAAGAAAAAAAGAAAAATTATGCAAACTTAACATATATATAACAATTACAGCACGGAAACAGGCCATTAGGCCATTTTAGTCCGCACCGAACCAAACACTCCTCTCTAGTCCCACCTACCTGCACAATGACCATAACCCTCCACCTTCTTCTCATCCATATACCTGTCTAACTTTTTCTTAAATAATAAAATTGACTCTGCCGCCACTATTTCTCCCGGGAGCTTATTCCACACCGCTACCACTCTCTGAGTAAAGAAGTTTCCCCTCATGTTACCTCTAAACCTCTCCCCTTAACTCTTAACTCATGTCCTCTTGTTTCAATCTCTCCTACTCTTAACGGAAATAGTCTATCCACATCCACTCTGTTTATCCCTTTCATAATCTTAAATACCTCTATCAAATCCCCTCTCAACCTTCTACAGTCCAAAGAATAAAGACCTAATCTGCCCAATCTCTCCCTGTACTCTAGATGCTTAAACCCAGGTAACATTCTGGTAAATCTTCTCTGCACTCTCTCCACTCTGTTTATATCCTTCCTATAATTAGGCGACCAGAACTGCACACAGAACTCTAAATTAGGCCGCACCAACGCCTTATACAATCTCAACATCACTTCCCAACTCCTATGTTCCATGCAATGATTGATAAAGGCCAGCATACTAAAAGCCTTCTTCACCACCCTATTCATATGAGTTTCTACCTTCAGGGAACGATGTACCGTTACTCCTAAATCTTTCTGCTCTTCTGTATTCATCAATGCTCTCCCATTTACTACGTATGTCTTGTTCTGATTCTTCTTACCAAATGAAGCACCTCACACTTATCAGCAATAAATTCCATCTTCCATTTTTCAGCCCACTTTTCTAAGCAGCCCAAATCCCTCTGCAATCCTTGAAAACCTTCTTTATTATCCACTATTCCACCTATCTTAGGTTCGTCTGCATATTTACTAATCCAATTCACCACCCCATCATCTAGATCATTAATGTATATAAGGAACAACAATGGGCCCAATACAGACCCCTGAGGCACACCACTGGTCACCAGCCTCCAACCTGACAGACAATTATCCACTACCACTCTCTGGCCTCTCCCCTTCAGCCAATGTTCAATTCATTTGACTATCTCAAAATGTATACCTAAAGACTGCACCTTCCTAACTAACCTTCCATGTGATACCTTATCGAAGGCCTTACGGATGTTGTCCATATAGACAACATCCACCGCACTACCCTCATCCACATTCCTAGTCACCTCTTCAAAAAATTCAATCAGATTGGTCAAACAGGACCTTCCGCCCACAAATCCGTGTTGAGTGCTCCTGATCAGACCCTGTCTATCCAGATATTTATAAGTACTATCTCTAAGAACTTTCTCCATTAATTTACCTACCACAGATGTCAAACTTACAGGCCGATAATTGCCAGGCTTCCTCCTTGAACCCTTTTTAAATAACGGAACCACATGTGCAATACGCCAATCCTCCTGCACTATCCCCATCTCTAATGACATTTGGAAAATTACCGTCAGAGTCTCTGCTATTTCCTCCTTCACTTCTCTCAATGTCCTGGGGAAGATCCCATCTGGTCCTGGAGACTTATCCACCTTTATATTCCTCAAAAGCCCTAACACTACATCTTTCGTAATCACTATATTCTCCATATTTACCCAATTTGCTTTTTTTATCTCACATATCCCAATATCCTTCTCCTTGGTGAATACCGAAGAAAAGAAACTGTTCAATATCTCCCCCATTTCTCTAGGCTCCACACACAGTTTTCCGCTCTGATTCTCTAAGGGACCAATTTTGTCTCTCGCTTTCCTTTTACCATTAAGATATTTGTAGAACCTTTTTGGATTAATTTTCACCCTGCTTGTTATAGTCTCCTTGTACCTTCTTTTAGCTTTCCTAATTCCTCTCTTAAGATTCCTCTTACATTCAATGTATTTTTCAAACATCTCCTTAATTCCATGCATCTTATACCTAATGTATGCCTCCCTTTTTCTTCGAACCAAGTTTCCAATATTCCTTGAAAACCACGGCTCTCTCAAACATTTTGCCCCTCCTTTTAACCTAACAGGAACATAAAGCTTTTGAACTCTCAAAATCTGATCTTTAAAAGACTTCCATCTCTCTTCTACATCCTGCCTATAAAACAAATTGTCCCAATGCACACCCTGTAAGTCCTTTCGCATCTCCTCAAATCTAGCTTTTCCCCAATCAAAAACCTCAACCCTTGGCCCTGACTTATCTCTTTCCATAATGACATTGAAGCTGATGGCATTATGATCACTGGACCCGAAGTGCTCGCCAACACTAACCTCCGTCACTTGACCCATCCCATTTGCCAACAGTAGATCTAACACTTCTCCTTCTCTGGTCGGCACCTCTACATATTATTGTAAAAAACTATCTTGCACACATTTTGCAAACTCTAACCCATCCAGCCCTTTCACAGAATGTGTTTCCCAATCTATATGTGGAAAATTTAAATCTCCCATAATTACAACCCTGTGCTTATCACAAATAGCCACTATCTCCCTACAGATTTGCTCCTCTAGGTCTCGGTCTCCTCCGAGTGGTCTATAATACACCCCTACAAATGTAACCTCTCCTTTCCCACCCCTCAGTTCCACCCAAATAGCCTCCGTGGATGAGCCCTCTAATCTATCCTGCCTAAGCACCGCTGTAATATTCTCCCTGACAAGCAATTCAACACCACCTCCTCTTGCCCCTCCGACTCTATCACACCTAAAGCAACGAAACCCAGGGATATTCGGCTGCCAATCACATCCCTCCTGCAACCATGTCTCACTAATCGCTACCACATCATACTTCTAAGTATCAATCCACACCTTCAACTCATCCACCTTTTTTACAATACTCCTGGCATAAAAAATATATGAATTTCAGAGATTTCCCAATTCTTAATCCCTGTTTTCCCTCATCTTTAATAACAACATTATTTCCTTTTTCTGCCAATTGCCCTTCATCTTCTTCCAGAGCATTTCCTTTCTCTATCACCTGCCCATCCATATTCAAATACTTACTACAAACTTTCTTTGTTTGCATTCTAACCTTCTCCTTACTGCTCTGTACTATTTTGCTCCCTCCCCCCAACCATTCTAGTTTAAAGGATCCTGAGTAGCCCTAGCAAATACCCCTGCCAGGATTCTGGTCCCCCTGGGATTTAAGTGTAACCCGTCCTTATTGTACAGGTCACATCTTCCCCAAAAAAGGTCCCAGTGATCCAGAAACTTGAAAGACTGCCCCTTACTCCACCCCTTCAGCCACATGTTAATCCTCCACCTCATTCTATTTCTATTCTCACTGTCACGTGGCACAGGGAGTAATCCAGAGATTACCCCCCTTGCAGTCCTTCTTTTTAACTCCCTACCTAACTGCCTGTATTTACTTTTTAGGACCTCTTCTCTATTCCTCCCTATGTCATTGGTACCTACATGTACCACGACCTCTGGCTCCTGTCCCTCCCACTTTAGGATATCCGGGACACGAGCAGCAACATCCCAGACCCTGGCACCAGGGAGGCAAACCACCATCCGGTTCTCCTTGCTGCGTCCACCGAATCCCCTATCTGTCCTCTTAACTATGGAGTCCCCTACCACTATTGCCCTCCTCTTCCTTTCCCTACCTTTCTGAGCTACAGGGGCTGACCCCGTGCCAGAGACACAGCCACTGCTGCTCCCCCAAAATTTGATGTCCTCCTCAACAGTACTCAAAGAGGCATACTTATTGCTGAGGTTTACAGTCATAGGGCTCCTCTCTGGCACCTTACGTTTTACTGTCCCTCTCCTAACTGTTACCCACCTTTCCTCCTCCCGTGGCCCTGGCATGACCACCTGGCTGTAACTCCTGTCTATGATTTCCTCTGTTTCCCTAACCAGCCTGAGGTCATCGAGCTGCATCTCTAGTTCCCTAACATGGTCCCTAAGAATCTGCAGCTCGACACACCTCGTGCAGATATGGACATCCGGGAGTCTGGAAGTCTCCAGGACCTCCCACATCTGGCACTCCCAACAACACACAGCCCTAACACTCATCCTTTACCCCAATGAAGTAGTAATAAAGACTATCTTACCTTAATATGCAGTGACTCGTCCTCAACCTGTGCTCCCACTCACTCGCTTGGGCCGCACTCTCGCTACCGCTCCCAAAAACCTTTTGATCAAATGTTTCAATAGAGGAGTATCTCTTTCAGCAGTCATTAATTTTGCATCTCTTCTGCTTTTCTCTTTTGTATTTTATCTAATTCTATGTTTACTCAGGCAGATTATTTTTTTAAAGGTAAGAAATTTCATTTGGGCTGCTCTATAATAATTTTTTTAATTAGGGAGCTGTAAACCTTCCAATTCATATTTCCATGTTATTTTTTAATAGAAACTCTGGGCATTTTACTTTTCCATAAAAAAAATTCTAATATTTGTTTAATACTTGAAATAATTTTTGAGATATTAATATAGGAAATGATTGAAGAACATTCTGTATTGTAGGAAATATATTAATTTTTATACAATTAACTCTTCCTACTAATGTTATAGGCAACATTACCCATCTATTTAAGTAGTGCAAATAATTCAATTTATATAAATTTTGTAATTTATTATCTGTATGAACTCCTAAATATTTTATCCCATTTGTCAGCCAATTAAACTGAATATTTCTTTGGCAAATCATATAATCACCTCTTGCGAGAGGCATTATTTCACTTTTATCTCAATTTATTTTGTATCTTGAAATTGTACCATATTCTTCTAACACTGAATGCAGATTTTGTAATGAATTTGTTGGTTCTGTTAAATATATCAGCAGATCAACAGCAAATAAGAAAATCTTATGTTCCTGTTGTGAGCCCAGAGGATCCCAAAACCCAGCAGTAATAGATATTCACCAAGACAAATGGTTACTTAAACAAAAGTTGCTTTTAATTTTCTTTAAACATAAAAACAGGACCAAACTTTAACTTATTACTATTAACTTAATCCCCTTTTAATTCTAAGCACACATATATGTAAAGTGTATATGTTCAGGAAAGTTCTTTGATTCACAGTCTAATCACACTTCTCACTCCAAGTTCACCGGTATCAAGCAATTCTTATACTGTGCACAGAATTTAACATTTATGAATTTTCATTAAGCTCTGGTGCTTAAGGGTAAATGGTTACCACTCAGGAAGGTTCTTGTTGGTTTCAGAGAGAGATTTGTTGCTCGTTGGACACACACACACACACACACACACACACACACACACACACACACACACACACACACACACACACACACACACACACACACACACACACACACACACACAAACTGATCTCCTCCGATCAGCCACTTCAATGTCTTTCCAAAGAGACTTGTCCCATCATGGGTTTTCCAAATGATAACCTCTTCTGCCAGGTCACCACAGAGTTCCTCTTGTTTTCCTTATTTCAGGAGAAACCTTCTAGCCAGCCATTTCCTCTTGTAAGGACTACAAGGGTTTTCAACATGCTGAATTCGGAACTCATAACCCATCTTCAAAATGGAGTTTTCAACAAGCCTGCCAGCTTGCCATGGTGCCACCTCCAAAAGCTACTACAGAACTGTTGAACTCTCTCTCTCTCTAAGAGAAATCCTGTTTGTTCTTCCTCTCTCTCTCTGTTTGTAAAAACCAGAAAACCTCCCCAAGGCTCCAAAACCCAATCCTTGAAAGATCCTATCAGTACTTTGTGTCTGAACTGTTTATATGCAACCTGCTTTTGAAATTCCACTGGTGTCTACATGTCTTGCTTCAACAAAGCTCTAGCATTTAAAATGAGATGTGAAGTGTAAGTATCTGTAACGTGACCTACACTAAACTCTCTCCCAATCTATCTCTTTTAAAGACATATTTATATATAATATAAAATAATATCTAACCTTTAACAGTTCCTCTTGATTAATTCTAAAATCTGTAATATCTGAATCCCTATGAATTGCTTCTGCTAAAGGCTCTATAGCTAATCGAAATGGGGCAGAGATTTGACCTTTTGTTATCACCTTAGCTTGGCCTTCATTATACAAAGCTTTTATCCAATTTATAAAAGTTTGTCCCACTCCACATTTTTCTAATACTTTAAATTAAAAAATCCCATTCTAATCTATCAAATGTCTTCTCTGCATCTAGTGATAGAATATCTCTTTTTTGTGCTAAATAAATTATACTCAATAATCTAATTATGTAACCAGCTGACTCTCATTTTCACAAAGACCATTTGATCCATGTTATCAATTTATGTAAATATTTTGTCAATCTATTTGCAAGAACTTAAGCAATTATCATAATCTGAATTTAATAAAGATATAGGTCTACAAGATGATGGCTTTAATGGATCTCTATCTTTTTTGGGTGTCACAGTAAATTATTGCTGTTAAAAATAATTCAGGGAGAGTGTGGGTTTGCAATGCCTGATTTAAAACATCCATAAACAAATCTTTAAATTCATTTTTTTGGAAATTTTTATTTATAATCAATAATAAATCATACATTTAAAATACAATTCAATTACAAAATAAAATTACAATTCAATACATATTTTATCCCATAAACACCCCACCCCATCTTTATCCCTCCCACCCCACCTCACCTCTAAACTACACCAAAAAAAGAAAGAAAGAAAGAAGAAAGAGAAAGCGGAGTTATGTGTCATGGTTTGGGACCACACCACCAATGTATGGGAAAAAAGAAATGAAATAATTTAATCACATTCAATCCATGTACAGGTTCCAAGTTTTAACAAAAAAAGATAATTATTTTGTAAATTATATGTTATCTTCTCTAAAGGAATACATGATTTCATCTCCGCATGCCATCGTCTCATTTTTCCAGGAAACTGCAAGAAATTTTTTATCTACTGCTAAGGCCAGCCTTATAAAAAGCAATTTGGAATTTATCTAATTTTAACTCCAAACTCAATGGTTTAATATGGCCTAATAAAATTATCATAGTGTAGATAACTGCTACATGTTATGGCTTTGCAAAGCCTCTAGGACAGGAGAAGTTATAACTGCATGCAGGTTAGCTCAGAAAACAACATGCTATTCCCAGAAAGAATGACACAAACCCAGTTAAGGGTAGTTAACACTGACAGCTTTATTGGGCTCACAGCCCTGCTTTTATTCTCAAGCTGAGGGGCGTGGTCAAAACCCTCTCAGCATTGATTGGTGTGTTTGTGATCCGCTTTCCCTGATAGGCCAGTTAAGCTCTTTTGGTTGTGACCAATTGGAGGGCAGTGCTGTGGGCCTCATGCAGACTGCTGGATCGTCGAATTTGTCCTTCATTTTGTGAGGCTCCATGGGGGAGCTGTGAAGGGCCGCCACAATAGGATCGAATGGAATTTTAAATTTAAGCATAACTTCCAAAAATTCTTTAATTTTATTCCAAAAAGGCTTAACCAAAACCATATAACCAAACCGAACGTAAAAAAGTTCCCATTTTTTTGTGACATCTAAAACAGAAAACTGAAGTGACATATTTACATTTCTTTAATTTCTCCAGAGTTATGTATAATTGGTGAATTAAGTTATAATGAACCAATCTATATCTTACATTCACAATTTGGTCATACTGTCCTCACATATCGACAACTAATCATCTGGGGAAATAAATATATCCAAATCTTTTTCCCATTTCTCTCCAGTTTTATAAACATCTGGTTTGGGCATTTTGGCCTGTAATAAAGTATACATATCCAATATAAAACCTTTCTTACCACCATCGGTAAGCAAACTCTCTAATTTTGAACTTCTAGGAAAGCACAGAGTATGTCCAAAATTATCTAACAATAAAGCTTTAAATTGATAATGTTATGAGCCCAGAAGACCCCAAAACCCAGCAGCAATAGGTATTCACCAAGTCAAATGATTACTTAAACAAAAGTTGCTTTTAATTATCTTTAAACATGAAAATAGAATCAAATTTAACATTACTGTTGACTTATTTAACCTAACATACCCTTTTCTAATTCTAAGCACACGTGTATGTAAGTTCAGAAAAGTTCTTTGATTCACAGTCCAATCTCACTTCTCATTCTTCCAAGTTGAGTGGTTGCAGGCAATTCTTATACTGTGCACAGAATTTAACATTTATAATGTTCACCAGGCTTTGGTGCTTGAAAGGTCAATGGTTACTGCTCAGGAAGCTTCTTGTTGGTTTTCAGAGAGAGATTTGTTATTCCAGGACATCCACAACTGATGTACTTCCATCAGTCACTTCAGTGTTTTGCTGACGAAATTTGCTTCATCAGGGTTCTCCAGATGATAACCTCTTTCTTTCAGGCCACCACAGAGTTCCTTTTTATTTCTGTTATTCCAAGTGAAACATCTCACAGTCAGTCCTCTTCTCTTGCATGAACCACAAGGGCTTTGACAAGGCAATCTTCCAAAAGGCTTTTCACAAGCTTGCCATCTTATCCTGTTGCAGTCCCAGCTGCTTCTGCTGGCTGTAACACTGTACAAGTGAAGTGATCTCTCTCTCTCTCTCTCTCTCTCTCTCTCTCTCTCTCTGAGAAAGCCTGTTTGACTCTCTCTGCTTGCAAAACCACATGATCCTCTTAGAATAACCAGTTCTCTTCCAGACAATCTGCAGCTCCAACAAGATATTTCATCTGTTGCCTTTTGTAAACAACAATCTATTAGTGAAGTCTCTTAAGCACTCTTCAAATCTCTTGCAAAATCTCTGAGGCCCCAATATGTCTAGCATAGGGCAGAGCTCCAGTATTTTAAATAAGATCTGTTTTAAAGTGTTTGTATATGACCTACTCTAACAAACCTTTCCCAATTTATCTCCCCAAAACATATCTATATAATCTGTCACAATAAGAAAAAAGAGTACTCAAAGGTATATCATATTTCTCTCTCATTCTTTGAAAAGAAATAAAATAACCTGCCTCATAACAATCTTCTCCCAACCTAATTACTTTTTGTTCCCATAACTTCAAAAGTTGGTTATTAACTATAAAAGGTAAAAGCTTATTTTGAAACAAAGGTGTTTTAGCTGAAATTTACCTTCAGTACCTACAATTTCATTCTTATTAGTCCAAAACTCAATCAAGTGTTTCAACACTGGTAAATTAAAAGTACTTAATAACTGAGGATTCCATTGGTAAATAAATTAATCCATCCTCTTTTCTCCAATCTGAGATAATTCAATATTAGCCCATACCAGGAGACTGTCCACTTGAAACAGCCTATTAATAAATTTTAACAGAGTAGATTCATAATAATTTTGAAAATTAGGCCTGCTAATGCATATTTCCAAGTTAATTTCTGTAATGAAACTCTCACCATTTTGCCTTTCCACAAAAACTCTCTCACCAAACTATTCAAATCTTTTTTTTTAAATTATGAGGAACCTTACATGGAATAGATTGAAACAAATATTGAATTTGGGGAAAGGTATTCATTTTAATTCAATTCACCCATCCTATCAACGTTAAGTGTAAATCCTTCCACCTATTCAAATCACATTTAATTCTAGTCAATAAGGGTAAATTATTCAATTCAAATAAATGATTATAATTACTATTGCAATATATTTGGGAGATAATTGGTAAAATTAGAGTAGGTTACCTACATACACACATTTTAAAACAGATCTTATTCAGTGAACTTTACAGAAACTATGGAGAATGCTATGCACATTTCACAAGTAGCTGCTAATTGAAATGATGTCATCAAATGAATCAACTGGAGACAGGGTCTGAGTTGAACATTTTTACAAGGCTTTTGACCTTTCTGCAAAGTGCACAGAAAGGTCATTCCTGAGAAGTTTGTTTACCTAAGACAACAGATGGGAGCAAAAGACTAACTCCTATTGTTTGCTGGAGAGAAGGTGGGGGGGTATTGCAAGTGAGAGAGTCACATGGGCTTTCTGGCAGTTAGAAGATGGAGGGAGAGAGAGAGAGTGAACAGTCACAGCTGAAGCAAGCAGGAAAAGCTTGTTGGAATCGAAACAGAAAGCTCCAGAGCGGTGGATGGCTGGAAGTGCTATCTGTCTGATGTTTCTCCTGGAATAAGGGAAACAGAAAGGAATGCTGTGGTAGCCTGAAAGAAAGAGGTTATCATCTGGAGAACCCTGATGGGGCAAGTTTCATCAGCAAGATGTTGAGATGACTAATGGTGGTACCTCAGTTGTGGAAATCCTGTAATAACAAATCTCTCTCTACAAACCCTACGAGAACCTTCCTGAGCAGTAAACAGTTGTCTTTCGAGCACCAAAGCCTGGTGAACTTTATATATGTTAAATTCAGTACACAATATAAGAATTGCCTGCAACCAGAGAACTTAGAAGAATGACAAGTGAGATTGAACTGTGAACCAAAGAACTTTTCTTAAATTTACACACACGTCATACACATGCGCTTAGAATTAGAAGGGGGTTAATTTGGGTTAGTTAAGTTAATAGAGATAAATTAAAGTTTGATTCTGTGTTCATGTTTAAAGATAATTAAAAACAACTTTTGTTTAAGTAACAATTTGTTGTGGTGAATATCTATTGCTGCTGGGGTTTGGGGGCCTTTGGGCTCATAACACTATCAATAATAATGCCAAAATACTTAATACAATCAGACCATCTAAACTTTACAATCTGTCTACTCGACGAATAATCCATATCAGCCAAAGACATGATTTCACTCTTCTCCCAATTTACTTTATAACCAGATAACACTTCATACTGTTCCAAACATTTATGTAAATTGTAAAATCTCCAAAATTGTAAAGGATGTGTTAAATATATCAAAACATCATCCGCAAACAAATTTATATTCATCAGAATTCACCTTAATACCTTTAATAGCACTATCCTGCCTAATCATCTGCTTCAAAGGTTCAATAACCAATGCCAAGAGAGTTGGTGACAAAGGGTAGCCCTGTCTGGTTGATCTAGTTAATGTAAAAAGTAAAGACATCTGTCCATTTGTCACCACTCTCAGAGTGGGATTTTTATCCAAAGCCTTAATCAACCAGTAAAAAGAAGCCCAAAATTAAACTTCTCCAAGACCTTAAACAAAAAAAACTCCATTCAACTCTATCAAAGGCCTTTTCAGTATCCAAAGAAATTACCATCGGTTGGTCAGATTGCTGCCGAGAAATATTAATTAAAGAAATCAATTTTACCACATTGTCTGCTGAATAACAGTTCTTAATCCAACCTGCCTGATCTACATGAACCAAATCAGGTAAACATTTAGTTAATCTATTAGCTAGAAGCTTGGCTATTATCTTATAAAAATTATTTTCAGAAGGATTTTCTAAATTAAGAAATGTTTCTTGAATAAATTTCCCATCATTAATATTTGGTGTATAAATATTCTTAAGGGTCCATATTTCTGAATACAGGTACACAATCCTTTATCCGGAACCTTTGGGGGACAGTGTGTTCCGAATTTCGGATTTTTCTGGATTTGTGAAAGCCAGATTTAAACCCACCTGAATTGTGCTGCTGTATCCACCCACACCCCCTTCTAGTCATGCTGCCATCTCCCTCCACCCTCATCCCCTCACCAGCACGACTTACCTGCTGGTCTCCCGCCGGCTCGACTCGCACTGCTGGTCTCCCGCCCACCCGACTCGCGCTGCCAGTCTCCCCACCATCTGCCGGCCTGACTCATGCTGCCGATCTCATGCCCGCCTGACTGGCACTGCAGTTCTCCCCCCCCCCTTTGCCCACCCGACACGCTGCCGGTCTCCCCCCCTCGCCCGCCCAACTCGCGCTGCCATCTCTCTCCCCACTTGCTGGATTTTAGAGCTTTCCGGATTTTAGATGTCTGGATAAAGGAATATGTACCTGTATCTGCAATGAACAACAACGTATCTACCTGCAGGATTTGTTATCACATTTAACTGGGAGATTATTGTGTATTAAACTTGCTATTTCACTCGCCTTAACAGTTAAATAAAGAAGCTAAGACCTGTCCCACCCAGTCCATTTTTAATTTTTGATGTTCTTTATCAACTAAACGGGTTTCTTGTAAGAATGCTATGTCAATTTTGAGGACACCTCTTGATGATCTGGCATGCCAAACTTTGTCCTTGGAGCAGATGCAATGTAAATGGAGGAATTGAAAGAAAGGAATGGAATCCTTACAGGGGACAGGGTGTAAAGAAGCTGTGGTAGCCGTAGGAGTTGGCAAGTTCGTAGAAAACGTCTGTTGATAGTTTGTCTCTCAAAATGGAGACAGAGAGATTGAGAAATAGGAGAGTGTTGCTAGAGATGGACTAAGTGCATTTGAGGTCAGGGTGGAAGTTGGCTCCCCTCTTTGCCTTCTGCAGGGAGTGCTCCCGCTGTGACTCCTTCATCCAATTTCCCCCCCCCCCCTTCCCACCAATCACCCCCTTGGCACCTACCCCTGTGAATGCAGGAGGTGCTCCACTTGTACCCACACCTTTTCCCTCACCATCGTTCAGGGCTCCAGACAGTACTTTTAAGTGACGCAACACTTCACTTGTGAGTCTGCAAGGGCCATCCACTGCTTTCGGTGCTCCTGTTGTTGTCACTACATCGGAAAGACTAGATGCAGACTGGGAGATCACTTCGTTTAGCATCTCCGCTCTGTCCACTGCAATACCTGGGATCTCCCAGACATTTCAATTCCCTGCTCCATCCCTTGCTGATGTTCCTGTCCATGGTCTTATGCACTGCCAGACTGAGATCATCTGCAAATTGGAGGAATTACACCTCATAATCCCTCTGGGCATCTTCCCATGGGATGGCATTAATATCGACCTCCTGTTTCTGTTAGCACCCCACCTCCCCTCTTCTTTCTCTATGTCTCCTTTCCTCTAGTTCTTTACCTCTCTCTCTCTCTCTCTTCTTTCCCTCTGCCTTTGTTTCTCCAGCTCTGCTTCCACAGAGGACAGAGCCCCAAACACCCCACCCTGTTCCTCCAGTCAATTCTCATCTTTCCTCTCTCCTGTGTCTCATCCATATAGAATTACACCTTTTGTCTGTTGGGCTGCACTCCTCCCCTTGTGCAATCTTCCCTGCCCATTCTTCCCTCCCTACAGCACAGTGTCTACCAACTTTCGTGTTTCACTTCACCTGCGCTCAAGTTACCGCTTATGGACATCTTCACTTCATGGGATGGCTACAGCAATGAAGCGAAGAACCAGTTGGTGCCATAGTGTCACTGAAGATTTGTGCACAATCCCCGTGCCTCTTATAACCTTTAGTGGCCATATGGGGAGTCCATCATGAAGTGCACGTCAGATGATACACAATGAGACATTATCACACATGTACTTTGTCAATTCGAAGTTCCACAATTTTCTTTTAAAATGAAAGAAGAAATATCAAGATCAATGGCATAGAAACAAACCCTCAGCCCAACATTTTGACATTGAATAAGTTAGCCACCTAATTTTTGACTGCAATTTGCCCATTCCTTCTAAATATTTCCTAGCTCTGTACTTGTCTCAATACCTTTTCAACATTGTAATTGTACTTGTTACTTCCTTTGGATGCTTGTTACACATGTATTGTATACCTCTCTCCATTTTAAAAAGTTGCCCCTCTGATCACTTTTAAATATTTCCCCTCTCCATTTAAGCCTATAATCTCTAATTTTGGATTCTACCAACCTACCCTGGGAAAAGAATTCACCTTTCCTTTCCTTTATCATTATCATTTTTCATTCATTTTATTGCCTATCATAATATTATGTGCCTCAATAAGGTCTCCCCTCTGCCTCAACATTCCAGCAAGAAAAGTCTCAGCTTCTCCTTATAACTGAAGCCCTCCAGTCCCATTAACATTGTAGTGAATCTATCTTGCAACCTTTGTGACTCGGTGATATTTTTCCTTTAGCTAGTTGACCAGAACTGCACATAAAGTGCTATCTCACTATCATCTTGTACATTTGTAACACAATGTCCTAATTCTTGTTTGTTAAATAAGTACTTAGAGAATAGCAGTTCACCAATAATTCTCTGCAACCCTAGTAAATTATGTGCTTAGATTAAAATGACCCACTCAATTAATTTAAAATTTGAGGTGATATTATAGTTATTTAACATATTTCTATTCTTTCTTACAGGATGTAATCTGCTATAACTATACTGTAAAATTTTCCAGCTTTAAGGAAAAAAAGCTGCTGGAGAAACTTGGTACTTGAACAGCTCATGTAGGGAAAGGAATTGTTTATTTTTCAAGTTGAGACTCTGCATCAGGACTGAGAGTGGAGAGGGAAGATAGTATAAAAAGGAGAGGGGTCAGGGCAAGGCAGTAATGTGATCTAAGGAGGAGTGGAGAATGATGGACAGGGGAGGTGTGGAGTTTGGAGATGAAAGATGGAAGCAGATAGAGAGAATAGCAGAGCAGATGGAGCCAAGTGAGGTGGAAATAAAGGTGGAGATAGCTGTTGGACTGCTCTTTCCTCACCTATCTGCTCCAGATTCCAACATCTGCATTCTCTACCAGAAATCACAAATTGTTTGAGGAACTTAGCGGGTCATGCGACATCCATGGAAGGCAATAAATCATCAATATTTCAGTCCAAAACATTGACTATCTGTGGCCTTCCATGGTTGCTGCCTGACCCACTGACTTCCTCCAGCAATTTGTGTGTGCTTCAGTTTTCCAGCATCAACATTTTCTCTTGTTCACCTTTGCAGTCTCTTTTCTGTCTTTAGTCCTGGTTTGGAGTTTAAAGTCAAGGGATATGGGATTTTATTGATTAATGGATGATAATTCACTATTTACAGCTCTAACTCAAAATGATTAGATTCTTCATGGCAATATTTAAAAAGTCGATATTAGAGCAGGAACTTTACTTGGTTGAGGGATACTTCAGAAAACTAACAACTCTATTCCATTTTGATGGCTTTTGACTGCATAAAATAATATTTGATAACGGCAGTCTTGTGCAAGTTTGTAGAAGAGTGCTTCTTTATGATCTTATTTGAAGGATGATTTCCACATTTTGTTAGTAAAAGGGTATTCTTCTGAACATTGTATTGAAATAAATTATGAATTTAAAATGGGGCAATGAGTCAAATATAATATTAACTTTTAGGATTTGTTTGGAATAAAAACAAAAGTGGGAAAATCAACTTTTTAAATGTAAATGTATATGCCAAAAAGGAAATAATATTTGTTAGTTTAAGATCACTATGAAGTGGTAAATAATGGGGTCCTGTGTGGTTATAAACAGTAACCTCAATTTAATTTGATTATGAGCTATGATATTTGCTGCTACTTCAAACCCTAACTAACTTCATTTTTTGAATGTGAATTAAAACCAAATGAATGTGATTTGAGGAGCTTCTATGCTGTTAATGTAGCTCATACTTTGTTGCAGAAAGCTTCAAATTATACCTCTATAAAATCTCCTCTCATTTTTCGACACTCCAGGGAATAAAGTCCTAATCATTTTCACCTTTCCCATTACTCAGTTCCTAAAGTCCTGGCAATGTCCTGGTAAATCTCGGGACTCTTTCAATCTTATAGATATCTTTCCTAGAGTTAGGTGATCAAAAATGCACACAATACTTGAAATTTGGTCTCACCAATGTCTTTTTAAACTTTACCATAACATCCCAATTGCTATACTCAATACTTTAATTTATGAAGGTCAATATGCCAACAGCTTTCTTTACAAATCTATCGAATTCCACTTTCAGGGAATTATGTATCTGTATTCCCAGATCCCTCTGTTCTACTGCACTCCTCAGTGCTTTACTATTTACTGTGTATGTCCTACCTAGGTTTGTCCTACCAAACTACAAAAACCTCTCACATGTCTGCATTAAATTCCATCTCCCATTTTTCGAGGACATTGAAACCCTTTCTTGCTGTCCAGAACATCTCTAATCTTTGTGTCATCAAATTTGCCACATTTTATTATTCAGATCATTGATATAGATGATCAAACAACAATGGTCCAAGTACTGATCCCTGAGGCACTCCACAAGCCAGAGAAGCAATCATCCACTACCACTCTTTGGCTTCTCCCATATAGCCATTGTTGAATCCAGTTCACTACTTCATCATGAATGCCAAACATCTGAACCTTCCAGACTAACCACCCATGTGGAACATTGTCAAAGGCTTTACTAAAGTCTATGTAGACAACCTTTCCTTCATTAACTTTCCGGTAACCTCATCAAAAAACATAGATTGGTTAAGCATGATACAGAAAGCCACAATGACTATCTCTAATTATTCCCTGTCTATCCAAATATATGTATATCCAATTTCTTAGGACACCTTCCAATAACTTATTATTACTGGCATCAGACTCACCAGCCCATAATTTCCTGGGCTTTGCATTTAGTCATGGATAGTGACAGATAGTTGATAGAGGGAGTGGAGGGAAGAAGATCCAAGACTATTCCCATTTTCAGTGATGATACAGTTCCAAGATTGGGTGATTTAAAGACAAATTTGAACTATTTGCAACCACATTCGGCAGAACTGATTCTTTGTTGAAATATTGTACTTCATTCCCAACAAAATTGGCTGATGAGGAGGAGTGGATTTACAGGATAAATGGGATATTCATTACCTTGCCTCATCTCCACTTCAACACCAAGATCACTCCACTTCAATCATTATAATACTCAGGTGATGTGAATGTGCATATTGGAAAGCAAAGTTCTTTTAAACATTAATGAGACAGATTTTCCACAAAACTCTCTTTGCACAACACTGCCCTGAATATTTAGCATCCATGATTAAAATGTGGATTACTCTCTGTATCTGGGAGCCAACTCTCAGAGAGAACAGACAGTGATGATAAAACAGAACACTGCTTCAGGTAACCAGCATAGGGTTTGTCTGACTGAGGAGATATCAGGACATTTAACTAAGCTAAGGCCTGAGCAGCAGTGATCTCTTCATTCCTGTAGGATTCAGAGACATTAACAACCTCCGTAGGCTTTGTTAAAACATCAAATAAATTCCATAAATGCAATATTTTGAATTAAAACTCATCCAAATTTTGGAAAGGATAAATGAACCAATACCAGCATTTTCTCTCAGGCCAACATTCCCAGTAACATGCCAGTAGTTATGCTCAGTTGGCAATTTATATCGTCTTCACGTCTGGCATCAGACTTGCAGAAAATGTAAACTATGCACAAAGCTTGTCATAGCAAGTGAATTTTAAGAAGTCAAAGCAAAACTTGAAAGATTACCTCAATATTGCCTTGACCAGGGGATTACCCTGGACTGTTCAAAATAAGGAAGGTATATATGGGATGTCATTGAGCACATGATGCCTCCATGATGGAAGCATCAGGATGCCATGTGGAAGTTGAAAGAGGTTGAAACTTTAGCAAGCACAACTAGAAGGAGCACATAACTCACAAAACTCACTTAACTGCCCATCAGGCTCTGCTGATCCCACCTGTCACAGAGACAGTGGATTGTATGTCAGACTGTTAGAGCATCACAGACCCACAGAACTAAGGCAGGTGCATTCACCCCAATCTCAAGGAGATATATAGAAAGAAAACAATCAAACTGGAGGGGATAGCAGGGCCCTGCACATCTTGCTAAAATCAGTGCTTAAGCACTGGCTCTCCACTCAGCTCTGAGTCACCTTGAAAAGAGCAACTCATACATCTGGCTGCTCTTCATAGACTACATCTCGACCTTCAATACCATTATTCCCTGAGTGCTGGTCAAGAAGCTACAAACTGCAACTTTCTCATTGGAAGACCACAGTCAGTTCGAATTAGAAACAATGTCTCCTCCTCACTGATCATCAGCACAGATGCACCCCAAGGATATGTGCTTAGCCCATTGCTCTACTCATTATACACATACGACTTTGTGGCCAGGTACATTTCCAATGCCATCTACAAGTTTGCCGATGACACCACAGTTGTTGGCAAAATCACAAACGGCAATGAGGAAGCATACAGGAGGGAGAAAGATCAGCTGTTGAATGGTGTAATTACAACAACTTTGCGCTCAAAGTCAGCAAAACCGAGGAGGTCATTGTGGACTTCAGAAGGAACATGACCCAGTCTTCATCGATGGCTCAGTAGTGAAGAGGGCAAGAACTTCAAATTCTTGGGTGTCAACATCTCTGAGGATCTGTCCTTGAGCCTCCACATTGATGCAATCACAAAGAAGGCTCATCAATGGCTATACTTTGTGAGGTGTCTGAGTAGATTAGTTATGTCACCGAAGACTCTTGTAAACTTCTATAGGTGTACCGTGGAGAGCTTTCTGGCTGGTTGCATCACTGTCTGGTATGGAAGTGCCAACTCTCAGGACAAGAATAAACTCCAGAGGGTGGTTAACTCAACCTGCGACATCACAGGCATCTGACCTCTCCATCAAGGACATCTACATGAGGTGATGTCCTTTTTTAAAAAAAGTAGTCTTTATCCACAAAGCCCCCACCCCTACCCAGGCCATGCCCTCTTCACTCTGCTACCATCAGTGGGGTGGTAGAAGAGCCGAAAGACAAGCCCTCAATGGTACAAGCATTTTCTTCTACTGCCATCAGATTCCGGAATAATCATTGAACCAAAGACACTATTATTTTACTTTATTTTTTATAGTAATGTCATAAGATGGTTATAATATGAATGTTTACACGATGATGCTGTTGCAAAACCCCAAATATCATGGCATGTTAATGATAATAAATTCTGATTCTGAGCATTTCCTTCCAAGAAATGGGGGCAGAAGTAATGGGGGAGCTAATATGACAAGAAAATTGCTGAAATCCATCATAAAAGATGTTATATCAATTTGCGTAAAATATTAATATGATTGAGTGTCGTCAATGTGGTTTTATAAAAGTAAAATTATTATTAATTTTAATTAATAAACTCAGATTAAGATCTAATCCATATGGTACTGAAATTATGAGAAATGTACTTGAGCATGAAGAATCTGGAATTCTCTATCATTGAGGACGGTGAAAGGCCATTTATTGTCTGCATTCAAAACAGATTGAAAGTTTTCTGTATATTAGAGAAAACTTGGGAGAGTTGAATAGGGTAGGAAAATTTTGCTTGTGGAAGATCAATTAGTTTTGAATGGCAGCAAAAGAAAATCAAACAGCTGGAGAAACTCAGCAGATTAAGCGATGTTTATGTGGGATGGGACTTGATTTGGGTCAAGACCCAACAACAAGTCTGAAGAGGGGAGCTGCGAGACAGAAATTACTAGGTCAAGGGTGAACTGAGATGAGGTTGTAGAACAGAGGGATTGAGCAGAACAGGCATATGGTGTCTTGAAAATGGTATCATAGGTAGAGAGGGTGATCAAAATGGCTTTTGGCACATTGATCATCAGTATAGAAGAAGTCATACAAGATGTTGGTGAGACGACATTTGGAGTGTTGTGTTCAGTTTTGGTTACCGCTGGAGAGGGTACAGAGAAGATTTATGAGGATGCTGTCAGGATTTGTTGGTCTGAGCTAATTGGGAGAGGATGAATAAATGAGGGCTTTATTCCTTGGAGCGCAGGAGGATGAGGAGTGATCTCATACAGGTGTACAAAATCATGAGAAGAATGGATTGGGTGAACAAAGTCTTTTGCCTAGAGTAGGGGAATAGAGAACTAGAGGACATAGGCTTAAGGTGAGGGAGGAGAGATTTAATTGGAACCTGAAGGGTAACTTTATTATAGATGGTGGTGGGTGATAGAATAAACTGCCAGATGAGGTGGTTGAGGCCGATACTATTATTAATGTCTCAGAAAAATTGGACAGATACATGGATAGGATAGGATAAGAAGAATATGGGCTACCTAGAGAATGATGCGTCATATGCCAGAGTTCATTAAAGTTCAGATTTATTGTCAAAGTACATGCAGGACATCACATACAACCCTGAGATTCTTTTTTCCTGTGGGCTAGGCAGAATAATTCAAAAACTGTACTAAGGAAAAGATGTATATTCAAAAAGATTGCACAATACAGAAACTAAATTTTCAATAATCAATAATATCAAAAGTAAGAATCTGTTAAATAAGTCTCTGATTGATTTTGTTGTTTCGGAGTCTGATGGTGGAGACATAGCAACTGTTCCTGAACTAGGTGGTACATGTCTTATGACACCTACCTGTTTATATCTTTTCCAATGGTAGCAGTGAGAACAGAGCTTGTTCTGGGTGTTATGGATCCTTGATGATTAATGCTTCTCTCTGACAGCAGCATTCCATGTAGATTTTCTCGATGGTGGGGTGAATTTTGCCTGTGCTGTACTGGGTTGTGTCCACTACATTTTGCAGGGCTTTCCACTCAGCGGTATTGATGCCCCAGTACCAGGTTGGACAGCACATTTCCACAACACATATGTTGAAATTTGCCAAGTTTTCCGATGTCATACTGAACCTCTGTAAATTCTTGAGGAAGTCGAGGCACTGATATGGTTTCTTCATGACAGCATTAGTGCGTTGAGTTCAGGAGTTGAGTTCAGGATAGGTCCACTGAAATAGTGACTGCCAGGAATTTAAATTTGATTACCATCTAGCTCCTTGGTTTTGGTGTCATTGAGTGTGAGGTTGTTATTGGTGCACCATTAAGCTAAATGTTCAATCTCCCTCCTCTATGCTGACTCATCGGCCTTTTTTATACAACCCACTACCGTGACATCATCAGCAAATTTGTAGGTGGCGTAATTGTCATACCGAGCCACACAATCATAGTTGTAAAATGAATAGGGCATATCTCAGAGGCTAGTGAATAAACTGTCCTTGCTGGGACTCATCTCTCTGCGGCTAGATTCTGACTGTGGAACTCCACAGTCAGTATGGATTGGCAGCAACATCTCAAGTCCTTCACACTGAGCACTGCCGCACTGTATTGTGGAGGGTTGTGGTTGTCACGTGACAGCACAGCCCATTACCTGGTCGAAAGACACACCAACTGCCAATCTTGATTTGGCTCTGTGCCACCCATCAGTGCACACCTGACCATTGGCCCCTTTAAGTAGCCTTGTTGGCCTTGAGCCATTGACCTTTGTAATCATTTAGACCTTGCTGGCATCAAGCCATTGGGTTCATGTAGATTACCTGGGCTAGACTCCCCAGCTCTCCTGTACTATAAAGGGCACTATGTGTGCTTGCCTCTTCCTTTTTGCCATCTCCGAGGGACCACTTTGCTTCACTCCAGGATAAGTACTGTGGAACGGCACTGGAGAAATCATTCAGTAAAGTGTGCACTCGTAAAGGGATGGGGGTGTCTTAGTTGGTGTCCTGAGTAGCATAAAGTCATGCCTGTACTGAGTTAAGGGGTGGCAGGTATTGTATTGTTTCTTTTCCTTGATTGTATATAACAGCACTGTGTACTCTAATTAGTTTTGTGTATGTGTGTATATGCGCACACCTTATCCCTGTTGCAATCTTCCATGTGAATCTTCTGTAAATAATGTCAATTTACTTTGAGATATGCAATGGGTGGCATTACTGGAGGAAACGGGAATGGCTTGTCTACACGCACCCACACAGACTAATCTGGAGAGAGTGAGTTTCCTTCATTCACAGGATGATTTACCTGTAGAAGCTGTAACCGTGATGGCAGCACTGAGTGGCGGTTGGACGCATGGCTGATGAATACACCAAGAGAGCCAACAACTTGAATACTACTGAAGGACTGCTGTGAACACTGATCCCTGCTGATACTGAAAACAAAGAATCTGGGGGAAAACTGTCAAGCTCTGTGGGCTTTGATGTTCCTGTGTTGGGAAGGCAATGATTGCTGACCACTTCTCCCCACACTAGTAACAATGCACATCCAGCTTCCCAATGGGGTGGTTAGCCGGGGTGGGGTGGGAGTGGGGTGGGTGACAGGTTTTCCCTGTGCACAATCTGGCCAATACAAAGTCCCTACTCTCAGAGTAAGTCCTTGAACTGTGAGCAGGTCTTGGGAATATTTGTGCAGACAGTACAGCTGGCACTGGTCTGAGCAATTGGTGAGAATGCAAACAGCAACAGTATTCAGCAATGAGAGGGTCCACAGCTCACAGACCAGTGTAAGTTGGTGGTCCCTGGGGGGCTAAATGGCATGTCCTGGATGGATGGCTGTCAGGTCGACCCCTTGTTACCCATGGGATGGTACAGCGCCTGCTATCTGGGATGTGTGTCACCATATATCTCATAGATCTGAAGGAGCACCCAGACTAATAGCCATCGCGGTGGACACAGGCCAATGAAGTGGCTGCAACACTTCAGCATTAGGAGGAGTTAAGATGGCCTTGGACTACCTGCACGTGGACGGAGGTGGCACCAATGCTGTTGTCAGTAAGAAGCAGGGCACTTACATTCCAGGCCACTTGCTACACTTGAGAGCAAATGAACAAATTTAATGAGCCAGGGACCAGGCCCTTCCCCATGGGGAAGCTGAAGGGGTGGTTGGTGGGTCATCAGTGGATATGGGTTGTGTGAAATTTGTCTGTGGCGTACTAGCCTGTAAATGGATTGGCATGGTGTGGTGACTTCCGAGGGGTGGGATGTAATGTGGATTGTGAATGGTCATGTGACCTCCAGCGAGCCTGAGATCAGAAATGACCTCACCTGCCAATCAAGGGTTAGAACTGCCCACCTGTGAGGTTGATGTGTGATTGGTCCTCTGGGTGTCATTCAATTGTTAGATCTGCCCACAGGTGAGACTGACTTGCGATTGGTCTGAGCAAGTCGTGTGATTGGGCCCTGCATTGAAAAGCCATGTGTGGAGCCTGTTTGGTGTATCTTTTTGGCTGCTGCCTCGAGACCAGAACTGAAGTCCAGGCTGCTGGCCACGGCAGGGCATCGGAGGGCTGACAGCAATGTGCCTGCCCTGGATCCTGTGTGTTGGTCAGTGCAGGAAACCAGGTTCATTTGACAGACTTATTAATTGTAATTAATTTACTGTTCATTAGTGTGCTGGGCCTGTGGGTGGGTGGGTGGGTATTGTGCGTTCAACCCTTAGATTCCCAATCGGGAGTTCAGAATATTTAGCAACAATTTATTCGTACCCAAAGTGTAGTTATTTGTGTATTATTCTGGATTGGTCTGTATGAGTGGGTTCCCTTTTGTGACTTCTCCTGTGCGTAACTAAATCCCACTGTTTATTGATAACACATGTCCAGCCTTGATTCTCTTTGAATCCATTGAACCTATTCTTGAACACAACACACACACCTTAGGGCTGTATATTCAGCCTTCAACTGTTAATGCTGCTGGTTGAAGATTACATTGCAAGTTTCATTTCCAAAAGAATCATCAGGTTTGTGGATTATATAAAAAGAGTTGGTCTCATTCACAACAATGAAGTGTACAGAGAGATTCAAAGGCTCATAAAATGTCATGAGAACAACAACCCGAGTTTCAATGTGGACAAGACAAGCGAGATGATTGTATACTTCAGGACACTGAAGGTTGACCATTCTGTACTACACACCAATGGTGGTGTTGTAGAGAGAGTGAAGAGCACAAAGTTCCTTGGTGTGCCTATAAAAGTTGAATGATCCTGGACCAACAACAAGTGTAGCAGCCCCTACACTTCCTATGGAGGTTGAAGAGGGCAAGGCTACCGGCCCCCATCTTGACAACTTTTTATAGGAGAACCATTGAGAGTAATACAGCACCTAATAGCCTGAATATGTCTGGGATTGTCTGATCTTGGAAGCTAAGTAGGCACAGAACTGGTCAGTACTTGAGGGGAAACTGCCTAGGAACATCAGGTGCTGTAGGTTTCTGAGGAGCACAGGTCAAAGTGGTGACTTTGGTTTACAGTAGACAAAAGTACTATTAGATGACAATAATGGGACTTTACCTTTAGTATTCTGATTGGCTGCATCATTGTGTGGTATGGTAGCTCCAAAGCACCAAAATGGAAATCAATACAAAGGATCGTCAAAACGGCCAAGAAGATCACTGGGGTCTCTTTTTCTTATTGCCAACATTAACCTGGAGCTTTGCTTGAATAGAGCTCAATGAATTATAGAAGACCCTTTCCATCCAGCACACAGTATCTTTGAACTACTACCATCAAGGAGATACCAGAGCATCAATATCAGGACTGCCAGGCTGAGAAATAGTTTTTTTCCCCCACATGCTGTGGGATTGATAAGTATCCTGTAACTGAGTAAATCATCCCAAAATATTTATATATTCAATCATCTCTACATATATATGATTGTAATGTATGTGTGTGTATACTGTGGTATGGAGAAACACTGTTTCATTGGATTGTGTATGTACAATTAGATGATCATAAACTTTTTTGGAAAATTTTATTTTTCATTTGGATCAATATCAAGTACAGCATGCTTGTCTGTTGATCATACAGGATAATAAAACAATGCAAAAAAAAACATAATTTTATATTTTCTCCTCAATTCCTCCCCAAACAGTAAGAAAAAAATGAAAAAAGCCTACCTGAATTTATCATATAATTCATTGATTAATTACATTTCAAATTTACAGATAAAATTTTAAACCTCTAAATTAACTAGGGTGAGTGGGAGCAGCAGACACTGTAAATGAACTCTTACCAATGAAATCCATGTAAGGTTTCCAAATCTTATAACATTTTTCTGGTTGATTCCGTAAATTATACGTTATTTTCTCTAATAGTATACAATTTTGTAATTCCATTTGCCATCTATTCAACCCACATTATTGTCTAATTTCCATGTTACCACCATACATTTCTTTGCTATTGCTACACTTAGAAACTTCCTCTGATAATTATCTAACTTCAAATAATGAATGTCACCAAACAAAAATATTTTTCGGTCTTGTATCCTCATAATTTGTCCTAATAAAATACTAATATCTTCCCAAAAATTTTCTACTTTTCCACATTGCCACACTGCATGTAAAAAAAAAAAAAAAAATTAAAAATAGTTCCTACCTCTTTATTACATCTAAAATATTGATCAGAGCAATTTGAATTAAGTCCATGTAATTTATGTGGAGTAAAATATAATTGATGTAAAAAAAATTAAATTGTACCATTTGAAATCTGATATTGATTTGTGTAAGTTACACTTCATAACATAGTTTTGACCATACTACTTTTATCTGTATATTTAAATCTCTTTCCCATCTGAATTTAGATTTAAATAGATATTTTTTCTGTATAGTCTTGCAATGTTATATACATATTAGTAATAAATATTTTAATAAATATATCAGTTATTAAATATTAAAATTAACTTTGTTCAGGTAATCTAAAATTCAATCCTAACTTTTTAAAATATGATTTAAGTTGATAATAAGAAAAAAATAGTATTATTTGGTATATTATACTTGTCTTTCAAATGTCAAAAGTTTTTTTAAAAAACCCAAAAAACAATGCTTTATCCTTTTTATTCCATAGATATGCCAAACATCAAAAAATGAATTATTAGATGATCATAAACTTGAACACAGGCAGGTGGGACTGGTTTGGTGGAGTTTTTCAGTCGGTATGGGTAAGTTGGGCCGAAGGGCTTGTTTTCATTATGTATCATTCAAGAGGTGATGAATGAGGGGGAGAGGTGGTGTTGGGAGGCAGGCAGTGGATGATAGGTGAAAGCAGATGAGGAAAAAATGGATGGAATTAGGATGGTGATGATGAAATTGGAGTCAGAATCTTGGAGAGTATGGTAGAAAGATGACCTGTACTGGTAGGAAAGAAGGTGACAATAGAAACTGTTAAGGGAAAGACAAAGAACTGACAACCAGATGGGCAAGGAATCCATTGGTTGAAATGTGTGGCTAGGAGGTAAACAAGATGGAGAGGCAACAAAAATGGGTAATAGCGCTGGAAGGAGGATTGGAAAGAGAACAACAATGGAAGAATGGAGTTTGGCAATTTCCCCTGCAATTGTAGGATATAGAACATTTGTTCCTATACCTCCTGCCTCACTACCATCCAGAATTCCCTTTCTTATCTAGGTTCCATTATTTGGTCCATATCCCTCTAAACTATTTCTATCCACGTGGCTATTCAAATGTCTTAAATACTGTAATTATACTGCCTCTGCCAATTCCTCTTGTTGAGCTAGGTTACTTAGCATAATTCATTTAGCATAAAAAAGAGGTGGCTTGAGTGTTACAGTGGCTTTATATGCAGAAAAGACATTTGATAGATTAGAGTGGGATTTTTTGTTTAAGGTTTTAGAAAAGTTTGGATTTGGATTATTTAAAAAAATAGATAAAAGCTTTATATAACAATCCTAAAGCTAAAGTAATAACAAATGGACAGGTATCTTTGCCATTTAATTTAACAAGATGAAATAGATAAGGATGTCCTTTGTCACCAGCTTTATTTGTTTTAGCTATAGAACCACTTGCCGAGATGATTTGCTTGGATTTACAAATTAAGGGTTTTAGGGTAGGCCAAGAAGAACATAAAATTAGTTTATTTGCTGCAGGTGATGTTTTAATATATTTGATTAAACCTGGGTCAACCTTATGCCCAACTGGAAGGATATGGGAAAGTTTTGGGTTATGAAATAAATTGAGATAAAAGTGATATTATGCATTTGGCAGAAGGTGATTATACCCAGTGTGAGAGAGATACACAGTTTAAATGGCCAAAGGAAGGTATTAAATATTTAGGAATATGTATAGATAACAATTTGAAGAATTTGTATAAATTGAATTATTTGAATTCTTGTTTTCTTAAAAAGATTGAGAAAGACTTTAAAAATTGGATAAGTTTACTGGTAACTTTAATTGGAAGGGTGAATTGTATAAAGATTAATGTATTTCCCTGAATACAAATATCTTTTTCAGACATTACCAATATTATTACCTCAATTTCTTTTTCAAGAATTAAATAAACAAATAAGGACATTTCTTTGGAAAGGTACATTGGCAAGAGTTTCTATAGAGAAGTTAACATGGCAATATGAATTAGGAAGATTACCGCTCCCTAATTTTAAGGATCAATATCGAGCGGCACAAATGAGATTCCTTGCTTCTTTATTTGAAAATGTAAAACCGACATAGGTTAGTATAGAACTGAATAAAATTAGAGAAAAGATCAGAAGAATTTATATAAGTGGGTTGATGATAAAGCCACACCACTATTGAAACATTTACACAACATTTGGAATAAAATGCCATTGATTAATCGTCCTTTAGTCTTTCAAGAGATAATCTGTTTTTAAATATATGGTATCATGAAGGAATTGATAATGTGGAGGATGTCTATAAGAGAGAACAATTAATGTTGTTTGAACGGTTGAGGAATAAATATGATATACCACATACTATTTTTTTTTGTTATTTTAAATTAAGGGCATATTTGAGAGATAAATTAGGGACAGCAATATTTTTGTCTATTTTTGAGGTAGAGCTTCTTATTTGAAGTGGGAATGTCAAAAAAATTATTTCTTTGATATATTCATTATTGCAAGAAGAAACTCCTAAATTAGGATTGTATAGATCGAGTCAGATATGGGAAACTGACTTAAATATTAGGATAGATCAACAAATATGGGGAAATTTATGTAGTGACTCTACATCTAATACTATCAATGTAAGGTATAGATTCATTCAATACAATTTTTTACATCAATTATATCTTTCACCACAGAAGTTGTATAGATTGAAATGAAATTTCTCAGATCAATTTTTTAGATGTGGTAAGGATGTAGGATCTTTCAACGAGGCCTTTTCCAAATGTGAGACCTTTTTAGGTATCTATAAGTAATTTTTTTTTTACAAGTTACAGGAGTTGTTTTTCTGCTAAATCCTGATCTGCTTTTATTAGGAAATATAGAAGGTACAGCTTCTAAATTGAACTTATCAATTGAAATTTGTTAATTTAGCATTAGCAGTTGTGAGAAAATGTATTGGAATTGCATGACAATCGGATATATCTTTAACCTTGTCAAGGTGGCATGCAAATTTGTATCCCTTTGGAAAATAATTACTTGTAATTTAGGAAATAAATATTCTGTTTTTACAAATTTGGCACCCATATACTCAGGTCATGGGATTAAATTTATAGTGATATCCTTTTTACCCCTTTGATCCTGCAGAATCCTACTCTATATGTTTTGGAACTAATGAGTTGCACTGGACGACATTTCTCTCTGCAATCCAAGATTCTTTGTTATTTTTCCTTTCACTTTTTTTCACATACCTTATTTTTCAATATATATATATATTTTTTAAATCTTTTTTGGGGTAGGAGGGAATTTGGGATGGGTTGAAAAGCATCATGTATATAATCAATTTGTTCTTCTTTGATATCTGTATATTATAATAATTGTAGACACTGCATATATGAAGTATTAGATAAAATATTTTTAAAAACTGAAGTAAGCTATTCAGCCCATCAAGTCTGCCCCATCATTCAATCATGAGCTGATCTATTTTCCCACTCATCCGCACTGCCTGGCCTTAATCCCTTAACCTTTGATGCCCTGGCTAATTAAGAAACTATCAATCTCTGCCTTAAATACACCCAATGACCTGGCCTGCCTTAAATACAGCCAATGACCTGGCCCCCACAACTGCCTATGACAACAACTTTCACAGATATACCACCGTCTGGCTGAAGAAATTCCTCTGCATCTCTGTTGTAAGCGGATGCCCTTCAATCCTGAAGTTTTGCCCACTTGTCCCAGACTCTCCCAACATGGGAAACAACCTTTCTACATCTACTCTGTCCACCCCTTTCAACATTCAAAATGTTTCAATGTGATCCCCTTCATTCTCCTGAATTCCATCAGGTCCAGGCCAAGAACTTTCAGACACCCTCATATGATGACCCTTTCACTGTGAACCTCCTCTGAACCTTCTCCAACATTAGTACATCCTTTCTCATATGTCTAAAACTGCTCACAATACTCTTTATGTGTGGTCTCACCAGTGCCTTATAAAGCCTCAACATCACATCCCTGCTCTTCTCTTGTATTCTATTCTTCTTGAAATGAATGCGAGCACTGCATTTGCCTTCTTCGCCACTGACTCAACATGCAAGTTTACCTTCAGGTTATCCTGCTTGAGAGCTCCCAGGTCCTTTTGCAACATGGAATTTTCAATTTTCTCCTCATTTTTAAAAAATAGCCTGCTCATATATTTTTCTACCAAAGTGCAAGACTGTCCATTTTCTGACATTGTATTTCATTGCCACTTCTCTGCCCATATTCTCCTAATCTTATGCAGCCTTCCTGTTTCCATAACACTACCTGTTCCTCCACCTACCTTCATATCATCTGCAAATGGCCACACTTCCTTAATCCAAGACATTGATAAACACCATGAATAAGAGAAGTCCCAACACAGATTTGTATGGATCACCACTGCCAATGAACCAGGGTATAATCCCTATAATCTGGCTCACTGCTTCCTGACAATCAGCAAATGGTATCCCCCTGCTAATCTGTTTCCTGTTATACTACACACTCTTGTTCAGTAGCCTTACATGTGCACCTTGTCAAAGGCCTTCTGAAAATCCAAATACACAACATCCACTGCATTTCCTTTGACTAACCTGCTTGTCACCTCTTCAAAGAATTCCAATAGGTTTTTCAAATAAGATTGTCCCTGAAGGAAACCATGCTGGCTTTGACCTATCTTGGAATGTGCCTCCAAGTACTGCATAACCTCATTCTTGACCATCAATTCCAACAGTTTCCCAATCACTGATGTGACATTTTCTCTATATTAGAGAGACTGGATGCATCACCGAGCACCTTAGTTCTGTGAGCATCAGTGACAAGGATCTCCTAGTGGCCAATGTTACGAGCCCAGAGGACCCCAAAACCCAGTAGCAATAGATATTCACCAAGACAAATGGTTACTTAAACAAAAGTTGCTTTTAATTATCTTCAAACATAAAAACAGAATCACACTTTAACTTATCACTATTGACTTAACTAACCTAATTTAACCCCCTTCTAATTCTAAGCACACACGTATGTAATGTATGTGTAAGTTCAGAAAAGTTCTTTGGTTCACAGTCCAATCTCACTTCTCATTCCTCCAAGTTTACTGGTTGCAGACAATTCTTATACTGTGCACAGAATTTAACATTTATAAAGTTCACCAGGCTTTGGTGCTTGAAAGGTAAGTGGTTACCGCTTAGGAAGGATCTTGTCGGTTTTAGAGAAATATTTTTTGTATGCTCTGGACACCCAGCCACTTCAATGTCTTTCCGAAGAAACTTGCCCCCTCAGGGTTCTTCAGATGATAACCTCTTGCTTTCAGGTCACCACAGAGTTCTTTTTTGTTTTGCTTATTCCAAGTGAAACATTAGACAGCCAGTCCTCTCCTCTTGCATGAACCACAAGGGCTTTGACCAGGCTGAATTAAGCGCTCACAACTCATCTTCCAAATGGTGTTTTCCTCAAGCTTGCCAGTTTGTCTTGTTTCAGTCCCAGCTGCTGACTGTATCATTGTAGAACTGATCGATCTCTCTTGCAAAACCACATGACCCTCTCAGAACAGCAAGTTCCCCTCTGGACAGAATACTGCTCCAACAAGATCTTTCATCTGTTGCCTTTTTGTAAACAACAATCCATTAGTGAAGTCTCTTGGGCACTCTCCAAAGCTTTTGCAAAGGCTCTGAGCCCCCGACATATCTAGCATCAGTAGAGCTCCAGTATTTTAAATAAGATCTGTTTTAAAGTCTTTGCATCTGATCTACACTAACAAACCCTGCCCCAATTTATCTCCTGAAAACATATCTAAATTCTATCACACCAACCATTTCAATTCTCACCCCACTCCCTTGCTGACATGTCTGTCCATGGCCTTGTGTACTGTCAGACCAAGACCACCCTTAAATTGGAGAAGCAACACCTAATTTTCCATCTCGGTTCTCTCTAGCTTGATGGCTAACATCGACTAAAGGCCTCTCCCCTTTTTTGCTGGTGTGTCTTCCCTCCCTTATCCACCTATTATCTCCTGCCTGTTGGACTGTGCTCCTCCCTCTGCCCCCATCCTCATCATTTTTTCAGGTGCCTGCCCACATCTTGATGCACTCAAACCCAAAACATTGGTTATGTATCTTTTTCTTCACTGCATATAGTACGCTGTTAGAACTGCTTTCTCTAGCATTTTGCTTTTCTTCAACCAAGGTGTCTGCAAATGTTTGTGTTATAATAACCAATCTATAATTTCTTTTCTGTTGCCTCCCTCCCTTCTGGAATAGTGGGGTGACATTTGTGATTTTCCAGACCTCCAGGACATTCCAGAATCTATTGATTCCTGAAAGATCATTACCAATACCTCCATAATATCTACCACTATTTTTTTCAGAACCCAAGGATGCCATCGATCTGGTCTGGGAGACTTACCCACCTTCCGTGATACCCTTCGACATTTTTCGCACTACAAGTATCTTCCACAGACTGAAGCACAGATGCATAGAAAATTTTACTACTCGTAGCTATGCAGGTCAACAAGATACTCTGATTAACAATAGTGTTAAATTTAATGAGGCAAAAAATAATAAATAGAAAATAATAAATAAATAGAAATCCACAGTTGTAATTCATGCAAATAAAAACATGACGTTTCAAAAGTGCAGGCTTATATTTTGGAAAAGTTCATGATTAACGTAGTACAGGGATGTTCATGAGCCTGATAGCTATTGGAGAAAAAAAAATTGTTCTTGAACATCAAGGTGCCAGACCTCAAGTTTCTGTTACCTTGTCACTAAAGATAGCATTGATAACAGATTGTAGCCAACGTGATGGGGATCTTTTATTATTTTGGCTGCCTTCTTGAGGATGGGATAAGAGGACAGTATCTGTGATGGACTTAGCTAGGTTTCCCATTTTCTGCAATCTCCTTTGTTTCTGATTACTCGAGTTTCCAAAACAGGCTATAATGGGACCAGTTAGTATACTTTCCTCACATTACACCTGTGGAAGTTTGATAGAGTGTTTAACAACGTGCAGGATCTCCTCAGACTGAGAAAGTAGAAGCATTATTTTGCTGCCTTCATGGTTGCCTCGATGTGTTGGTTCCAGAGATCCTCCAGCGTATATCATGTTCACTTATTTTGTACACCAATCTCTTGTGCAGGAACCTATCAAAAAGCTCTTTCAATGACCAAATATGCCACATCAGAAAGTTGTGAGTGCCTGGAATGCCTTGCCATGGATGGTGGTGGTAGTTAAGACATTAGGGGCATTTAAGAGGTTCTTAGACAGACACATGGATGAAAGGAAAATAGAAGGTTATTGGTAGGGAGGATTTAGTACTTTTTTGGAAGGAATATATGGGTCATCAGAAAATTGAGGGCTAAAGGTCTATACTGTGCTGTATTGTTTTATGTTCTAACTCATTTACTATTGTCCACTTTACTGGAAGATTAGTCAAGGTTGATTTTTCTTTGATAAATCTTTACTGATATGGATTAATCCTATCACTCTTCAAATGCAAAGTGATGGCATCTTTAATCATATACTCCAGCATTTTCTCCACTACTGAAGTCAGGCTAACTGGTCTATAATTCACTCATTTCGTTCTCCCTCCTTTCTTAAAAAGTGATGTCATGTTAGTCACCCTCCAATCCAAAGGAGCTGATCCAAAGTGTGGAGAAGGTTGGAAAATGATCGCGAATGCATCCACTAATTCTACAGCCACCTCTTTTTGTACTCTAGGATGAAGACCCTGGAGATTTATTGACTTTGAATGCTATCAATTTATCCAAAATAATTTCAAGACTGAAAATTTCTGTTGATTCCTCCTCTGTGATAGTCCCTTGGACTCCTAATATTCCCAGATTCTTTTCTGTATACAGGTACCTAACCTTCTATCCAGGATTCTGAACATCGGCACACTCCAAACACTGGCACTTTTTTTGGCAGATGACATCTGTTCATCAAATATGCTTTTGTAGCTAGCTGCTACTAGCTATGGCTCTGCAGAGCCTATAGCACAGGAGAAGTTAGAGCTGTATGCAGGTTAGCTCAGAAAGAACACTCTGTTCCCAGAAAGAATGACATGAACCCAGATGAGTGTGGTTAACACTGACAGCTTTATTAGGCTCAGATCCCCGCTTTTATTCTCAAGCTGAGGAGTGTGATCAAAACCCTCTCAGCACTGATTGGTGTGTTTGTGATCCGCTTTCCCTGATAGGCCAGTTAAGCTCTTTTAGTTGTGGCCAATTGGAGGGCAGCGCTGCAGGCCTTGTGCAGCCTGCTGGATCACCGAGTTCATCCTTCATTTTGTGAGGCCCGTGTGGGGAAGCTGCGAAGGGCCACCACACTTTTCACACTGTCGCTACATAACGGGAATTTCTCAGAAAATTCCTGCAACGTTAATACCCGTCCAGAATTTTTCTTGTGACACCCTAGACATTTTTGCAGCCTGTCTGCAGTCTAAACTGAACTGCAGGCTGTCCGCAACTACGCTAGTGAAAACGCCCGACTGCCATGCTTCTAGCTCCCGCCATCTGTTGCTCCTGGCCCCAGCCGTCTGTCGGTCGCACCACCCCGCCCCCCCCCGGGCAGCTGTTGCCCCCATCCTCAATCTACCAATGTGACAGCAGGAGTGCAGTGCTGCCAAGCCTGGAGTTCACCGGCTTGCATATCTTTGTTACACATAATCCCCCACACAACTGGAACTACTCTGGCACTTATGGATTATGGATAACGAAGACGTCCATTGAGCCAGCTGGCTGCCACCTGCTTCCCTCCCACTGGGTACGTGGGGCTGAGAGTCATCTTTCAACCGAAGGTAAGAGAGGGTGTCCACAGAGGCTGGGATGGCAGGGATGGGGGTCTGAGCTAGTTTTATTTTGAGGTTTTACTTTAAAATTAAAAACAAAAACAAGCTAGAGATATTATGGTCTTTATTTATCTAAATTTATTTAACACCCTGCGCTCCCTGCTTTGTTGAATTTTGAAATATTGCATTTGCTTAAAGGGACTACCATTTTAAAATGATTCCGAATTCCGGAAGATTTGAAACAATGGCAGGTGTCCGGTCCTGACCATTAGTGAAAACAGAATCTTCTTCTTCTTTGGCTTGGCTTCGCGGACGAAGATTTATGGAGGGGTAAACAGAATCAGAATTTATTCAAATGGCCAGTTCTTTGGTTCTCCATTATGAATTCCCCTGATTCTGTCTGTAAGTGAAGTGGAATTTTTAAAAAATGGGTTTTAATTAATCTTTCTCTTTACACACCTAGAAAATTTTTGCTGTCAGTTTTTATGCTTGCTGTTATAATTAGATGTTTCGGCTTTCTATGCTGAATTATAAATTTCTCCTCAGGCTTGCTAATTTTGTTCAAGCCAATTTATACATTCTTTGTTTTGAGGAACTGCCTGTGAATGCAGTGCATGGTCCATTAGTTTCTCCTTCCTGAAGCCAACAATCATTATTCCCTTGAGTAAAACACCAACATCTGTAGACTCCATGACAGAAGTAAAAATACAGTGCTCAAGAAACTCAACAGGTCAAACAGTGTACTTCGTATAGCAAAGATAAAGGTACATAACCAACATTTCAGGCTTGAGCCCTTCATCAAGGTATGAGCAAACTGTAGGTGGATGCCTGAACAAAATGGTGGACGTTGAGTGCAAAATTATTGTGTGGAACCACAACCAGATTCTCGATCTCCATCATATATTCTTATTCATTAGCTATTATTTGTCCAACAATGATGGTGTCCTTAGCAATTTTATAGATGATGTTGGAGTGGAGTTTAGCTATGTAATCCTGGGTATGCATGAAGAGGACAGGGGACTAAATGCGGTGAATGATGAGGAAGTGATGCTTCCAGTCTGCAGCGATTGGGGGCTGCTACTTATGATGAAGCCCAGGACCCCCCTGAATTTATTGTTTTTTTTCTGGTTTGATGGTGTAAAATCGCAAGCTGTACTCAAAGTCCTTGTGGAAGGCCACCAAGATCGCACTCACTCTTGACCTGTTGTGACGGTAGATGAATTGTACTGTACGTCTTCCACTAGGTCACCCTCTCTACAACAATTTCCAAATCCTGCCATTTACAATGCAAATCTTGGCTTAATTTACCAAAAAGCACCACTTGTTCAAATTCAATTTGTCATTTTTTTTTGAATATTTTATTTTCACAGACTCATGCAAATGCAAACAATTCAAAACACTTTCTTGCTATGCAGTATAATTTACAGAGTCCAGTTTTTTCGCCTCCCCCCACTCTTTTCCCTCAACTTATACAACTACACAATAACATGAGAAAAATAGCCTAGTATTGTTGGGATCCATGACTTCCTTAAAGTTCAAGAACCCCGGATGTTAAATGAAACATAAAGGGTAAAGAATAAATAATAAAAATAAAAATTATAACATGTGTTATCTGTGCCACAACCCCAATTCACTCTCTCCTGGTGGGATGGTTTGTTTCTTATTACTCAAAGTGGGGGCAAGGGTGGATATAGATCATATCTGTGCATATATGTGCCTCAGATTTAGCTCTCATACTTTAATGAACATGTCATACTTCTTTCTCAAGTTATAAGTAATCTTCTCCAGGGGAATGCAACTTTGCATTTCCGTATTTCATTGAGCAATATTAAGTTGAGAGTTGGACTTCCACGCAACCGCTATACACTTCCTGGCTACTGATAAAGCGACCTTCACAAATTGAATTTGGTGCTTGGATAGTCTAAATTGCACTTCACCAAAATCTCCCAGAAGGAATAGTTCCAGATCTTGTGGAGAGTCCACTTTTTTTTTTTTTCAGAATGTCCTCTAGGTCTATCCAGAGAATCTTGCCTTCGTGCATAGCCAGGTGGAGTAAACAAAGGTTCCTACCACTACACCACATCTAAAGCACTTTTCTGAAATTTCTGATTTTAATTTATGTAATTTTTTACGGTGTGAGATATAACTGATGCAGGAATTTGTACTGTACCAGCATGTATTTGGTATTGACAATTCCTGTCATGCTATTCAGACATAAGTCTTCCCACCAATGCTCATTAATTGTTGTATCCAAGTCCGACTCCCCTCCACCGGTGTAGTTCCGGCTTTGGAATAAGAAATACATCCTAGAAATAAATTAAACACATTGAATTAGAATCTCCATGGCACTACACTCTGGTTGAGTCATTGTTGGTCCTAATTTGGCTCTTAAAAAATATCTTCATTGCAGGAAGCAAAAGAATGTTCTGTTGGATAATCCAAATTTGATCCTTGATTATTCACATGCCATTAACTTCCCCTGATCATAACAATTCTCGATATATCTGATCCCTTTCTAGCACCAGGTATCCAGGATCTTGTTGCCCAGTGTCATGGGTATTTAATTGTTCTGGGTTAAGGGTGTATTGGGAGTCAACTCCTCCTTCAATCCAATACATTGATGTATTTTTTTGCCATGTTTTTACGTTTTAATGAGGTTATCCTTTCTTTGGAAATTGATGTTCCATTTGTATATAAACTCTCCTCCAATCCTTTCCCCTATTGCCCAGGATGGGGTTTCCTCTTCCTCAAACAGTGAGGCTGTGGCAGGGGACTCGCTCAGGGCGAACCGGCCCTGCTTGTAATGCCACGTGGCAGGGCAGCCCTGGGAAGATGGTGCCGTCGGGGGGTTCTTCTTCACTCAAACCTCCCGCGTGGTGTGCGCCCCGGGCAGTGATTGTGATGTCATCATGCACATGGTGATTGAACCAATGTTGCCCTTAAAGAGATACACACAAAATTCAAATAAAACAGTCGTTAACGACCCTCAGCATGGTGGCTGTGCTTCTTACACTGCTCACCCGCCACATTGGTGACCCCAACGAACCCAGACATTTTTCGGAACCATGGATTCACCAGAGGTTGGACCCACTGCCTGAGGATGTGGTTTGGGCAAGCGGAAGCACAGTTCCAGCTTAGAAACATCTCCGCAGACGCCACAATGTTTTATCACATCGTGAGTGTGCTGGACTACCTCATCCACCACCCCCCGGCTGTGGGAAAGTACACCGTCCTCAAATACCTTCTACTGGGGACATTTGGGCTCACCCCCCAGCAATGGGCTTCCAGGCTCCTGGATCTTGACTGGCTCAGAGACCGGAGTCCCTTGGTGCTGATGGACGAAATGCTAGCCTTAGCGGAAGACCACAAGCCCTGTTTTCTCTTCCGCCAAATTTTCCTCGAGCAGATGCTGGAGGACATCCAGCTGCTCCTCACCGATGAGGATTTCTTGGACCCACGCAAAGCTGCGGCCCAGGCAGATGCCCTCTGGTGAATAAAAATGGAGAACGAGGCAGCCTTCAACCAGGTGGCATGACCAGGAATCAGCTGACCACAAGCCGCCCCCAAGACCAAGCCGGAGGAGAACCAGTCAACCTGGTGTTTCTACCTTCAGTGCTGTGGAGCACAAGCCCGTAAGTGCCGATAACCCTGCGGGTTTCAGGGAAATGACCAGGCCAGCCGCCATTGATGGTTGCGATGGCTGGTTACATGAACAGCCTCCTTCATGTTATGGACAAATCTACCAGCTGCTGCTTCCTGGTGGACACAGGCCAAATTGAGCATCCTAACCCTCCACGGCACATGGGTTTTCTCCAAAATGGACCTCATGCTGGGATACCATCAGATTCTGGTGCACCCAGATGACATGGTTAAGACAGCCATTATCACCCCATGCAGCCTCTTTGAGTTCCGCCGCATGCCATTCGGCTTAAAGAATGTGGCTCTGACATTCCAGTGCTTCATGGATGCAGTGGGAAAGGACTTGGACTTTGTGTTCATCTACCTGGATGATATACTGATTGCCAGTTGCTACCGCGAGGAGCACAAAGCCCACCTCTGCACCCTGTTTGCCTGGCTGGCAGATTTATTCTCCCTTGATGGTTCCTTAACATGCTGCTCAAGCATGTATTCTGCAAAGTTATCTTCTACCTTGCCAACTTGATTTTCCCAATCTACCTGGAAGTTAAAGTCCTACACGACAACTGCCATTCTGTTCTTACATGCTTCAGTTATCTCTCAGTTAATGGCCTGTGCTATTGTTATTTGGTGGGCAATAGACAACTCCCACGAGAGATTTTTTTCTCTTTACTATATTTAATCTCTACCCAGATGGACTCAACATTATGCATTACATTTTATATAGTCTTTCACTACTTCACTGATCTCATCCTTAATTAAGAGCACCACCCCACCTCCTTTGCTTTCCTATCTTTTCATTTTACCCGACACCCTTGAATATTTAATTCCCAATCATGCTCACCTTGCAACCATGTTTCTGTGGTGGCCATGATCTTATTGAATGGCGGAGCAGGCTTGACGGGCCGGATGGCCTAATCCTGCTCATGTTTCTTATGTTGTTGTGTTCCAAACCTCCAACATAATCTGGAAGCTTTCAGCACCCGAAACCCTTTAGGAGCCCTTCTTTCTTTTGTTCAGAGAATTCTTATTGTACTTTCTGCCTTTATGCAAAATAAAGTTCCATTTTTAAACATAATATACTGCAAGAAATATACATGATTTCCTGTAACACAAACTGACAACTAGAAAACAATTTTAGGATCTGTAAACTATTTCTTCTGAATATGGTAAATAACATTTGTCTAAAAATTAATTGGCCCATATTTAAGATTGAAAAGTTAAGGAGTTGGAAAGAAATATACAAGGAGGAGGTGTAGCCCATTTGACACTTTGAGCATAATCTGACTATAAGATCGTTGTTATTCTCAATGTAGCCTCAGCTTCACAGTCTCATCAACCTATTACAGTATAAACTTTCACTATTGCGATCTAGTTACATCTGGCTTAAGTTATTCTGCCATGATTTCTTGTTTCAAATAACAAGTTGGCTGATGAAGTTGGGAGAGGTTTGAAGGCTATATCGGAGCAGAGAATGTTTGGCAAGAGGATGTTTAATTAAATTGGGGGTGGTCATGATGGAAGGTGATTGCAATGATGGGGTGGCACAGATGGGAATTGAATCTGGGTCCAGCCATATCACTAAACATAATTTTCTTTAACAACCAATCATAGAACTTAGTTTTTGTACTTGGGGTCTCACACCTGTGGTGAGCAACTTATTGGTATATACTGTGAGTATAATTCCAGCTTCAAGTCTGTGCCCAGGCACTAGCAGACCTATGGCCTGCCATATTAATTTCTACTGAATAACATGTGTGCACATCCTCCCAGGGCATTGGAAGCTTATGCACGAATTTAGTGGCTGATAAACAGGCGTCAATTTTGCAAAGAGTAACAGCATTAAATGAAGGTTTTATGTTTGTTTATATATAATTAATTACATGTTTATTATCAAATACTGTTTGAGGTTTGTAGTTGCTCGCAGTTGGCGGTGGGTAGGTCGTCGGTCGCGGCGGTCGGGTCCCGGCGGTCATCAGCGATGGACGCTAGGGTGAGTACCTGGTTGGCCGCGGCGGGTCCCCAGTCGGTCGTGGTGGCCGCACCGGCGGCAGCAGCAGGGGAGCGGGCAGCAGCAGCGGTAGCGTCGGCCCCGGGGGTGTCTGTGGCGGCGGCAGCAGCAGCGGTAGCCACAGTCGGGACCAAGGCCGGGTCGAGTGTTCCACACGGGGGCGAGAGGCGGGCCAACACCATGGTTGCGAGGGTGGGCTGCCCCTTCCGGGTTTGGCGTCTCCGTGATGACAGGCGTTGCCGTGCAGGGAAGCCCTCGCTCTCATTGGACGAGAGCTCTAGGGAAGAAGAGTTTGAATGGGATAGTGGCGATTGGGCTTCACACGAGGCACTGTGTTTGCTGGCGGCCATTTTAGACCTACAGACTGCAGCAAAGTGGCCCTTTTTAAGGCACTTCTGGCACCTGGCTTTTCTTGCTGGGCACTGGGACCTGCTGTGCTTGTCGCTCCTGCAGAAATAACATTTTGGGTTCGCAGGGGGCAGTGAAGCAGCAGCCGACAGGCCGTCAGTATCTCGGGGGGTGGTAGGGTAGAAGGGCACTCTACTCACATTAGAACGAGGGGTCCAGAACCTAGAGAACTCATTGGACTTTAAGGCTGCATCCTCCATTGTGATCGTAATCCGGGCCACGTCCTCTAGTTTTTCTACCCCTTGCTCGAGCAAGCGCAGCCTCACTTCGTTCGATCGGAACCCGGCCACATAGGCATCCCGGACGAGGTCGCTAATGATCTCGGCAGCAGTTTTGTCAACACAGTTACAGTCCTTGCCCAACGCCTTGACTACTTGTAAATATGCCCTGCTGGACTCGCCGGGCTATTGCTTCCTCGACGCAAGCACGAGCCGGGCATGAACTCTGTTCATTGGTTGATCGTACAGTTCTTTCAGTACCTTTATGGCTGCGGTGTAAGTGGTCTCATCCTGGATGTTCTCGTAGACTCTCAAGGACACCATAGACAACAATGCTGTTAGACGCTGGTTATCCTCCTCCACCTGAATGAATCTCAGGAAGTTTTCAATGTTCAGCAGCCAGAACTTAAAGGCTTTGAAGGCGGTAGCTGACTGTGGGTCGATATCAAGTTTTTCTGGCCAAGTCAAACGCTCCATCCCTTTCAAAAAATATTATTTTTTTCTTTTTGCACCAAAGAAGAGGTACAAGAACTGCTTAAAGACATTTCTTGGTGCCTGCCACATTGACCACCGTTAATAGGCTGATATCGCTTCAAACCGTGCATCTTGGCACCTCACAGTTCGGCAGGTAGCAACATCCTTTGAAAAAGACCGCAGAGCCCACCTCACTGACAAAAGACAAAGGAGGAAAGACCCAACACACAACCCCAACCAACCAATTTTCCCATGCAACCGCTGCAACCGTGTCTGCCTGTCCTGCATCGGACTTGTCCGCCACAAACGAGCCTGCAGCTGATGTGGAAATTACCCCTCCATTAATCTTTGTCCGCGAAGCCAAGCCAAAGAAAAGAGCATTGAACAATGTACATATGCAAGTAATTTTTTTTTGCTGCTGTTGAACAGGTACTTTCTGGGGGGAAAAGACTAAAATAGAATACATAATTTGAATTAAAAGGGACAATAGATACACAAGATGATAAATGTTTACGGTTATCCTAAAGCAAGAGAAAAAGTGACTGCAGTTGTGCAGCCAGTCCTTTTGTAGTGTCCGAGCAGTCCAACATTAGTGTAACACAGGGAGGTTCTAGAGCCTGATAGCTGTTGGAAAGAAACTGCTCTTGAACACAGATATTGGTCTTCAGGCTTCTGTACCTTCTGCCTGAAGGCAGCAGTGAGCAGGGTGGTGGCGATCCTTTATGATGTTGGCTGTCTTCTTGAGGCAGCATTTCACCTAGATGTCTTCAATGGGTGGTAGGTCAGAGCCTCTGATGGACCTGGTTATGATTGCTACCTTCTGCATTCCTGGGCATTTGAGTTACTAAACCAGGCTGTGATATAACAAGTCAATATACTTTGCACAGTGTACCTGTAAAGGTTTTTTTTTAAACTTTATTTAAGATTTTCAAATTACATAGAAATAATACATAAAAATAAGAACAAGATAAACTAAAACAATATAAACCTACCCCCTCCCTCCCACCCTCAGCAAGCCCTGCAAGGGGAGCAAAAAAAAGACGTATATCAATTATTACAAACATAAACTGTGTAGTATCTTAAGATATTTCTAAACCCATACAATCCAAATATGGTGACCACATCTGAACAAAAAAAGAATAATTATCATGCAAATTATGTTATTTTTTTTCCATGTAAGTACAAGATCTCAATTAATTATGCCAACGAGCTATATTTACTTCTACATTATCTTTCCAAGTAATCGCAATACATTTCCGTGCTACTGCTATTGCTAAATGAACGAAAGCTATATCTGAAACTTGTCCAACCCCAAACCAGTCAGTGAAACAATAGAGCCCAGCAAAATAAATTCTGGGTGTAATGGCAATTTAATCTGAAATAATTTTTAAAATATACTCTAATTTTTTTCCCATAATGGTTGAACTTTGTCACAAGACAAAACTGCATGTAAAAATGTTCCAGTATGAAATCCACATCTAAAGCATAAATCCAAATTACTAAATCCATATTTTTTCAATTTCTAAGGGGTCAAATACAATTGATGTAAAAAAATTATAATTAACCAAACTGTCTCTTAATTTAGTCACCCCATCTTGGCACATAACTTCCCAATCCTCCTGAGGTATATCATAAGATAAATCACCTTCCCATTTATTTCTAAATTTATTAAAATTTGGTTTATCGATACTATCTTGTAACAAAGCATACATATCAGAAATAAAGCCATTTTTTAATGCATGTGAAATCAAAAACTCAAACTTTGTTAATTTAGGTAATTTCATTTCTCTTCCATAATTATCCCTTACCAAAGCTCAAACTTGATAATACACAAATAAAAATTTAAATGGTATTCCAAAATTTTTCCTAAGTCGATTAAAAGAAAGAAACTGTCCTTCTTCAAAACAATCCTCGATCACCTTTATACCCTCAGAATCCCATACTTTTAATAACCTATTATTCATTGAAAAAGGAATAACCCTATTTTGATATAGAAACATAGAAGATAGGAGCAGAAGAAGGTCATTCGACCCTTCGAACCTGCTCCGCCATTCAATGAGATCATGGCTGATCTTAAAGTTCAGTACCCCATCCCCACCTTCTCTCCGTAACCTTTAATACCCTTATACTGAAGAAATAGATCTAATTCTCTCTTAAATATATTTAATGAACCTACCTCTACTGCCCTCTGTGGCAATGAATTCCACAGATTCACCACCCTCTGGGTAAAGAAATTCCTCCTCATCTCGGTCCTAAATGGTTTGCCTATTATCCTCAAACCATGGCCCCGTGTTCTGGATTTTCCCATCATTGGAAACATCCCATCTGCATCCATTCTGTCCAGTCCTGCCAGAATTTTATATGTCTCTATGAGATCCCCTCTCAATCTTCTAAACTCCAGCGAGTACAATCCCAATTTGCGCAATCTTTCCTCATAAGTCATTCCTGCCATTCCAGGTATCAGCCTGGTGAATCGCCTCTGCACTCCCTCCATTGCAAGAACATCCTTCCTTATATAAGGTGACCAAAACTGCACACAATACTCCAGGTGTGGTCTCACCAAGGACCTGTACAGCTGCAGTAAGATATCCTTGTTCCTATACTCAAACCCTCTTGATATGAAGGCCAACATACCATTTGCCTTTTTAACCGCCTGCTGTACCTGCATGCTCGCCTTCAGAGACTGATGTACAAGTACCCCTAGGTCTCTCTGCACTTCCCCATCTCTTAATCTATTGCCATTCAAATAGTAATCTGCCCTCCAGTTTGTATTACCAAAGTGGATAACCTCACATTTATCCACATTGTAGTGCATTTGCCATGTATCTGCCCAGTCCCTCAATTTATCCAAATCACACTGGAGCTTCCTGATCCCCTCTTTCGTGCACACAACCCCTCCTAGCTTAGGATCATCTGCAAATTTGGAGATATTACATCCAATCCCCTCATCCAGATCATTAATGTAAATTGTGAACAGCTGGGGTCCCAGTACAGATCCCTGCGGTACCCCACTGGTCACCGCCTGCCACTCAGAAAACGAGCCATTTATCCCAACTCTCTGTCTTCTACCTGCCAGCCAGTTCTCAATCCACATCAATACTTTGCCCCCAATCCCATGAGCCTTGATTTTGTAAGCCAGTCGTTTATGCGGGACCTTATCGAAGGCCTTTTGGAAGTCCAGGTACACCACATCCACTGGCTCTCCCCCATCTATTTTACCTGTCACCATCTCAAAGAATTCCAATAGATTTGTCAAGCATGATTTACCTTTTGTAAATCCATGTTGACTCCATCCGATCCCTTCTCTGCTAGTCATATGCTCCACTATTACATCCTTAATAATGGATTCCATCATTTTGCCCACTACTGATGTAAGGCTCACAGGCTGATAATTCCCTGCTTTTTCTCTACCCCCCCCCCTTTTAAATAGTGGGGTAACATTAGCTACCCTCCAATCCATGGGTACTGATCCTGAGTCTATCAAGTTCTGGAAAATAATTCTTAAAGCATCTGCTATCTGAATGGCCACTTCCTTGAGTACCCTAGGATGTAGATTATCAGGCCCTAGGGATTTATCTGCCTTCAATCCCATCAATTTCCCCAAGACCATGTCCTTAGAGACTAATGCAAGGGAGGAACTGAAAGAAATCAGTATCTATGTTTCCCAACATCCTTGGGAGGTTATTTGTATCCTTTCTTGTAAAAACAGAACTAAAGTAAGAATTTAATTGGTCTGCCATTTCCTTATTCCCCATTATATATTCTCCTGATTCCGACTGCAAAGGACCTACTCTGGATTTCACCAGTCTTTTCCTCTTGACATATTTATAAAAGCTTTTGCAGTCGGTTTTTATATTTGCCGCAAGCTTACCTTCATAATTTATTTTTGCTCTCTTGATTAATCCCTTTGTCCTCCTTTGCTGCATCTTGAACTGCTCCCAGTCTTTTGCGGTACTTTTTTTGGCCAATTGATATGCTCTCTCTTTGGACCCAATGCTGTCTCTCATTTCCCTTGTTATCCATGGTTGAGGCACCTCTTTTGGTTTATTTTTATGCCAAACCAGTATAAACGATTTTTGCAATTTCTCCATTAGATCTGTGAATGCTTTCCATTGTCTATCCACAGTCAACTCCCCCATAAACACCACCCAATCAATCTTACTCAACTCCCATCTCATACCATCATAATTCCCTTTATTTAAATCCAGGACCTTAGTCTCGGTTTTAATTTCATCACTCTCCATGTCGAGTGAGAATTCGATCATATTGTGATCGCTCCTACCCAAAGGGCCTCGTACAACAAGATTGCTGATTAGCCCCTTATCATTGCATAATACCCAATCTAAAATGGCCTGCTCCCGAGTTTGTTCCTCGACATATTGGTCTAGATAACCGTCACGTAAACATTCAAGGAATTCCTCCTCCTCTGTTTTTTTATCAATTTGACTAGTCCAATCTATATGCAAATTAAAGTCTCCCATGATGACAGCTGTTCCCTTATTGCACGCTTTCCTAATTTCTCTTTTAATGCCTTCCCTCACCTCTACACTACTATTTGGAGGCCTATATACCACCCCCACTAACGTTTTCCGCCTCTTGCTATTCCTCAGTTCTACCCATATAGATTCCGCATCTTCTGAGTTAATATCCTTCCTGTCAATCATGTCGGTCCCTTCTCTCACCATCAATACTACCCCACCCCCTTTTCTTTCTTGCCGATCCCTCCTAAATATCGTATACCCCGGGATGTTAAGTTCCCAGGCTTGCCCACCCTGCAGCCATGTTTCTGTAATCCCAATCAAATCATATTTGTTTATCTCAATTTCCACAGCTAATTCATCTACCTTGTTCCGAATGCTTCTTGCATTAAGATATAAAGCCTTCAGATTTGCTTTTTTCACCCTCCTTGCTCTTTCTGATTTTTTACTTTCGCTGCCTAACCTAACTTTTCCTGTTTTATCTTTTCTGTCCTTTGCCCTATCATACAGGTTCCCACCACCCTGCCAAATTAGTTTAAACCGCACCCGATGGCTGTACCAAACCTAGCTGCCAATATATTGACCCTTTTGGGTTTAGATGTAACCCATCCTTCTTGTAGAGGTCATGCCTTCCCCAAAAGAGATCCCAATGATCCAAGAAGCCAAAACCCTGTCCTTTACACCAGCCCCTCAGCCAAAAATTCATTTTTCTTAACCTTCCATTTTTGTCCTCAGTTGCACTTGGCACAGGTAGCAAACCAGAGATCACCACCCTGGCTGTCCTATTTCTTAGTTTCTGTCCTAGCTCTCTGTAATCCTTTTTTAGCACTTCCTCCTTTTTATCTATGTCATTGGTACCCACATGTACCAGGACATCAGGCTGTTCGCCTTCCCCTTTTAGAATACCCTGGACCCGATTTGAGATATCCCGCACCCTTGCACCAGGGAGGCAGCACACCATGCGGGCATACCTATCTGGCTCACAGAATCTCCTGTCTGTATTTCTGACAATGGAGTCCCCAATGACCACTGCATTCCTCTTTACCTTTTGGTCCACCATGCAAGGCTCAGTGCCAGCGACCTGGTCACTGCTGCCAGCTTCTGTCAGGTCATCTCCCTCAACAGCATCCAACAAAATATACCTGTTACTGAGAGGGAATTCACAGGTGTGCTCTCCATTTTCCTGGTATTTTTCTTCCCACCCCTGACAATTACCCACTTACCTGACACATCTGGTCTTGGGGTAACTATGTCCCTGAAAGTTGAATCTATCAACTCCTCACTCTCCCTTACCAGCTGTAGGTCCTCAAGTTGCAGCTCCAGTTCCCCAGCTCGGTCCTGAAGGAACTGCATCTCGGTGCACCTGACGCAGATGTGGTATTTGGGAGGGTGGGACTCACCCATGGTTCCCACATCTGACATCCAGTACAAAGCACTAACCCCATAGGCATGACTGAGCTAAAATAATGCCACTTACCCTTCTCCTTGCCTGCTTTTGCCTAAGCCTGTTGAGCCAAAGGCTGGAAGTCCCACTCCTTCAGTGCCCCACTCACTCAGTTCGCCGCTCCTCGCTGGCCGCTCCCTCCCCTTTTACTCCTTTTACTGGGCCCTTGACCAATAAACCTTGACCAATTAACACAGTCACTCTCTCCAAGCTCCTGCTCCTCTGACTCACAGCTCAAACTCCAGCTGCTGCCTCCTCAGACTCCCAGCCTGATTTGAGTAGGCCCAAGCCCCAGTAAGCCCTTGTATTTAACTGCTTACCTCCACGTCACTCTCTCCGAGCTTCTCCTCCTTCGACTCCCAGCTCAAATTTACATATAGATTGGACTAGCCAAATTAGTAAGTCCAGCTATTTATTCTACTCACCCTCTGATGCTGTCTCTTGGCTCCTCCTCCTCTCACCCGACACCAGGCACTGACTCACTGTCTCCTCCGACCCCGAGTCTGACCCTTTATAATGGAGTTTGAATTTATATCTTACCCCTCGTACCTATAACAAAATTCCTTTTAGTCCAGATCCCTAATAAATGTTTTAAAACAGGTATATTATATCCCTGAAATAAACAAAAATTCCACTTAATTATAAACTGATGAACTTGAGACTCAGAAATACAAGGTAATTCCACTTTAGCCCAATTAGGAGGTTGCGTAATATCCAACATTCTATTAACAAATTTTAATTGTGCAGCTTCATAATAATTTTGAAAATGACACTATTGAAGTCCTCCTAAAGCATATTTCCTCGTCATTTTCTGTAATGCTACTCTCGCTAACTTTCCCTTCCATGAAAATTTCTGCACAGCCGTATTCAAATCTTGAAAAAATACTTTTGGAAGTAAACGTGGTATCGATTGAAAAAGATATTGAATACGTGGAAAGATATTCATCTTAATACAAGTTACCGGACCTATTAATATTAACGGGAGTTCTTTCCATTTAAGCAAATCCATTTAAATTTTTTTCAATAATGGTACATAAATTAATTTATATAGAGATTGGAATTTCACATCAACAATTACTCCTAAATATTTAATTTTATCAGACCATCGTAGTCTTGTAATCTATACTCACTATAATTCCCATCTGAAATTGGTAATATTTCACTTTTGTCCCAATTTACTTTATACCCAGATAATACTCCAAATTGTTCCAAACATTTTTGCAAATGCTTCAAATATTGTTCTGGATGTGTTAAATATATCAATCTTCTTTTCTTCTTTGGCTTGGCTTCGCGGAGGAAGATTTATGGAGGGGGTAAAAGTCCACGTCAGCTGCAGGCTCGTTTGTGGCTGACAAGTCCGATGCGGGACAGGCAGACACGGTTGCAGCGGCTGCAGGGGAAAATTGGTTGGTTGGGGTTGGGTGTTGGGTTTTTCCTCCTTTGCCTTTTGTCAGTGACAGGTCAAATCAATACATCATCAGCAAATAAATTAATCTTATATTCATCATCTGCAATTTTTATCCCTTTAATATTATCATTTTCTCTGATTGCTTGAGCTAACGGTTCTATGACCAATGCAAATAAGGCTGGTGACAATGGACAGCCTTGATGTGTTGATCATGCTAAATTGAATGACAAAGAGATTTGGCCATTCGTCAACACCCGAGCAATTGGATTTTTATATAATGCCTTATCTCAACTAGTAAAAAATGGCCCAAAATTAAATTTTTCTAACACTTTAAATAAAAAATTCAATTCAACCTGATCGAATGCTTTTTTCTGCATCAATTGCGACAACCATTGGTTGGTTGGGTTGCTGTCTCGATGCATTGATCAACGTAATTAATCTGAGAATATTATCAGAAGCAAACCTGTTCTTAATAAAATCTGCTTGATTGGCATGTACTAATTGAGGTAAATATTTAGCAAGTCTATTCGCCAATATTTTAGCTATTATTTTATAATCAGACTTGGAAATGTGACTGTTCGTGGCTTTAGTCTAAGAGCCTATGAAGATTTTAGTCCGGAGGTAGTACGCGCTCGAAGACTGTTTAAAGATCTGATGTCCGAATGTTTTGAGAAGAAACTGAAACCTGCGCTCCTGTATCCTGCGAGGCTCAGGATTTCTCCGGAGAACCAAGCTCGTCAAATATTCGACTCCGTGTCTGCAGCACGGAACTACCTGTCGGCTAATTTCCCATCTAGCGCGACCTCTCAGCCTGAGTGACCGATAAAAAATGCGGTAGATATTTGTCTTTTTCAGGTTAATAGTCAGATTCTGATTTCTGACCATTCAAAAAGTAATAGATCATTATAGCTCTAATTATCCTGTTCATCTTTAACACATTTTATATATTTTCTTTCTCCTCTGTGAGAAATTTTTTTTTAAATGTATAAGTGTATGTTTAATTTTATATTAATCTATACTAATAATATGATTATATTCTTTACGATTTTATTTCTGAATTACTGAAAATGGCGATTTTTTATCTTTTGTTTATTAAAACTTTTCATGGTTTTTTTTGCATTCGCCATTTTCTCTTTGTCTTTCTTCATAAACTAATTTTAAAATGATTTAACTCTTTATGACTTTATTTTATCAGTAGGTACTACACAATTACGATTTTTTCTTTTATTTCTTTTTAAATATTTTTCTTTCAATATTTAGTATTTGATTTTAGCTTGAGTTATCCTTTTTATAAGTTTAGGTGGTGGATCTTATCTTAATATTAGGAGCTGCCATCTGAAGACATGGGGGTAGGTTTAGTGTTATCTCTTCTTTTTTCTCTGATCACTCTCTGGTCAGATGGGGGGCTTTGTGGGTGGGGGGTGGGTTTTGTTTTTCCTTCAGGGGTTCTTATGTTTCATTTTCTTTTGTTTTTTCTTGATTTTTCTTTTAGAACTACAGATATGGCTGACAATTCGTCATTTCCGGTCCTTCCTTATATCTTAATTCTTCTTCCGGGTGCATGGGTCCCTGCTTTGGTTAACCCTTTATATACTGGAGGGTTGACCTAAGTAATGGATCAAAACATTAATTTTGTCTCTTGGAATGCTAATGGTCTAAACAACATGTTTAAAAGGAGGAAGGTCTTTAAAGTATTCCAGAGACTGAAAGCACAGATTATTTTTTTTAGATTATTTTTTTACAGGAGACTCATGTGAGGAAGGAGGATAATCTGCATTTTTTTAAATCTTGGAAAGGCCCACAATTTCATGCCAACTCATGCTCTAAGACTCGAGGTGTATCTATTTTTATTGATCCCTCTATTACATTTGTTCAACATGACGTCACTGTAGACCCTAACGGCAGATTTTTATTGGTTACTGGGTTATTATTTAATATTAAGGTTGTCATGGTTAATGTTTATGCCCCGAATGTAGATCACCCTGAGTTTTTTAGATCTCTGTTTACTATTTTACCCAATCTAAATGAATATCATTTAATAATGGGTGGGGATTCTAACTGTTGTCTGAATCCCCTGCTAGATAGGTCGAAACCTTCACAGCTCCTACCGAATAAATCGGCTACATATATTAACTCTTTCCTTACTAACTCTGGAGCTGTTGATATTTGGAGATTTCTTCACCCGACAGATAAAGAGTTTTCCTTTTTTTCTCATGTATACCATTCATACTCGAGAATTGATCACTTTTTTATTGATTCACGTTTTATTCCACTTGTAACTGCTTGTAAGTATGACATTATAGCCATTTCGGATCATTCTCCATTACAACTCTCTCTTAAATTCAAAGACTCTGTTTCTACTATTAAGCACTGGCATTTTGATGTTACATTATTGCAAGATTTAGACTTTGTTAAATTTATGAAAGAACAAATTAACTTTTTCTTTTCAACAAATTACACTACGGAAATTTCTTATGGAATATTGTGGGATACATTCAAGGCTTATATTCGTGGTCAAATTATTTCTTACTCAGTAGCTTTGAAGAAATGCATCAAAAACAAGATTCATCTATTGGTTGAGAAGATTAAAGACATTGATAAGAAATATGTGACTGATCCTACTGAAGAACTTTACAAACAAAGAATTGAACTGCAGATGGAATATAATTTGTTACTTATTTTATAATCTACATTTAATAAAGAAATTGGCCGATTTGAGGCCACATTCAACGGGTCTCTGTCTTTCTTTGGAATTACTGTAATTATCACACTTGAACAAGATTCTGGTAACACCTGTAAAGGTTTGAAAGAGTATTCAATGACAGGTCAAATCCCCTGAGACAGTTTGGAATGTAGAGGAGATGATGTTAAAAAATAAATATGCAGATGCTGTGGTCTAGTGCAGTACACAAAGTGCTGGAGTAACTCAGCAAGTCATGCAGCATCAATGGAAAGCAAACTTTACCTGTAGAAAGGGGCAGGTGTGCCTTCTTCACGGTTGCCTTGATATTGCTGCCTCCAAAGGAAGTCTTCTGAAATGTGGGCTCTGTAAGGTAAAACATCATGAGATGGGAATGTGTAGGGAGTTACCCTGTACAGGGCAGTAACAAGAAGGGGAGGTGTCCTTGTACTCCTGTTAGGTAAAACATCATGAGATGGGACCGGAGAAGGAGTCACCCAGTACTAAGGAGTAACAGAATTCATCCTTGTACTTACAAGATAAGAGAGACATTGATGGATTGAGAGGCAGGAAGCTAGCAGGGAAAGGATAGCAACAGTTTTAGTCATTGGACAAGTAATGATATGATGATGTTCTAAGCATGTATCCAAGGGTATAAAAAATCACCATTTTGCTGATAACGGCAGAATGCATTCTCCGACTAACATGTTTAGTCGCAAGTGTTACAATCCGGTAATAAAGAACAAAGAACCCTGATTTCGACTCAGCCTGGTGTTTGTCTCACTCATTCATGAACAAAGCAGACCTAACAATTTGGTGACCCCGACGTGATGGGTGAGTGAACACTGGACGACGGTTTCTGTTTTTTCTGACAATCATCTCAGCCGGCTGATAAAAAGGTCCAGAGAAGCCTGTTTTAATAAAATTCTCTTTTTTTTTAAATCTTTATGATTGTCAGTAAGAACTGGAGATCGGACAAATTAGACGACCACAATTGAAGGTCGCATGCCAGGATTGTAACACGTAAGTGATTACAGACAAGATAAAAGTCCTTAAGGTGTTTGAATGACATTTATTAAGTGCTTCGCAAGAAACTACTAGAGTTTAAAAGTCTTTATTGTGTCGTTGCAAAGTCCAATAGAGTGAGAAGGTGGTCTATAAACAATTGAGGACCTGAGTTTTCTGCCCTAAACTGGTTATTAAGAGGAGAAATCTCCCACGTGAAGGTTGGGCTTTGAAAGAAAACAAAGGTTCAGGCTTATTGGCCTCAATTGTATCTGAGAGACTGACTTATAAATGTCCGGTAGGTATGATAATGTCTGTACACTTGAGAAGTTAAGAATTTATTTCCCCAATTCGCCGTGGTGGAATACCACAGCAGACACTAGAGACCTTGAGACAACAAAAAAAGTACTCAGGGACGCCTGCCTGGTGAACAAGAACGACGACAGAAGGCTGCGACAGCTGTGTCCGGATCAGGTAGGAGATATTAATGAAAAAGTTGACAAACTCCTAAGAGACACCCAGTTTATTCGAAATACTTTTGATAAGTTAAATGAGGGTATTCCCAACATCACCAAGGAGATAAAGTTACGTAAATTCATAGATTGGTACAGGGAAACAGGACAAAAGTATAGCCCAAATATTTGGTTTTCTAGTTGTAATTTAACTTTCAGACCCCTTTGGGAAAACAGAGAGTGGAAAACGAGCAATCAGAGTATACAGGACAGTCTGAAGTCAATTGGAGGACAAGACTTAGAGACTGTTCCTTTAAAAGATATTAGTCATCCAGCTTGCAAGGAGACATTTTTAAAAGCAATTTTCGTTGACATAGATCCCCTAAACGGACAAAAACCTAAATTAAAACAGGCATTAGAAAGCGGTCCCGCAGCTATGGCTGTACAGTTGCCTGCTAAGACTTTTGACCAAGTTATTAAGGAAATTAATCAGGAATTAGAGGAGCGAAATACCAGTAATGCGGCATTGGAAAAACAAAAAATGCTCCGAAAATGTGTAGACCGCTGGAGGAAGAGGGGTTGGTTACCCGGGGGCACTGAGATGTTCCTGACAGGTGAGAAAAAAAAATTTTTAAACGTAGAGGCTTAGATAAGCTGGAAGAAACAAAACACAGAAGGGAAAGGAAAAGTGACTGTTTCCAGTTTCCAGCCACGAAGTGTCCGGGTTTGCTCTCTCCCTCCCTCCTTTCACCCTCCCCCCTTTCTCTTCTCTCCCCCCCCTCTCTCTTCTCTCCCCCTCTCTCTCTTCTCCCCCCCCTCCTCTCTCACCCACTCCCCCTCCCAATCCCAATCTGTGGCGGTGCTGCCCTGAAATCCCCAGGTTGGGCAGGGCAGAGAAATACAATTTGGTTTTAATTTTGTGCCCACAATTCCAGCTCCGCATCAAATGGGATCCTGTTTTATCCTCTCTCCCTCCCTTTTTTCCCGCACCCCCACCATTGCGGGATCAGGGCAGACATTGTGGGCTGACGTGTAGCTCACTCGAGGTGGGAGGGAAGGAAGGAGTGATAGTTCCCAGTGGTGGGAGACCCAATCTGATCCAGACCAGTGATCACAGGATGAGAACCTTTTAAAACCTTTGAAACGAAAGTGTTAATCTGAAGACTTTTCTCCCAGTGGGGCCAGTGCAAGGCATTTTCTCTCTATCTCTTGTGCTCTGTGTATCTGCCTCTCTATCTCTTTCTCTCGCTATGCTCTCTCTCTCTCTCTCTCTCTCTCTGGCACCCCAGATGGGACACTGGAGTCACGTCCCTTATATCCAGATATTGAGACACTGGGGTGTGACAAGAACCACGGGAATAGGGACACATCAGACGAGGTACAGGCCCCTTTAATAAAAATAGAAGGGGGAGTAATAGATGTAGAGACCCCTCTGGAGTCCAAGAAAATAGAAAAGGAGTTAGAGATACAGAAATGGAACATGAAAAAGGTTCAGGATAACATTAAAAAATTAAACAGAGATATTAATGTGCTGGGGCAGATCAGTGAGGATCAAAAAGAATTAATGGTAGGTGTATTGAAGGAAGTGGAAAAGATAACTACAACACTGTCAGGAGAAATTAAAGCTGAAGGAATGGTAATAGGAGTAAAGGACGAAAAGTGTAGTACAGATGAGGAAACGAGATACGATCCACCATGGGAGGAAAGTAAAAGGAAAAGACTCGGGAGGGAGAAAAATAGACATGCCTACCTGGACATAGTTAGAACAAAAGAGAAAGATGTGAAACAACTAAACTATGGCCGAAAAGATTATCTTAGAGATGAACGTGACCAATATACCTTTGACCCTGAGACATTGGAAGCTGATAGGGACAGTGACAGTGACGAAGAAGAGTCAGAACAAGGTGGGATAAATAAATGCATGCCAAGAGTAAAGAAGGAGCAGAAATCCCCAAAATTGAGATATCAATGCCCATTACTGATCACGGGACGGGGAACTCAAAAATATGTACCCTGGTCACGAATGGACTTAGAGAGTTTAATGAAAAAACTACCTCCGTTGAGTAATGGGGCTAGTCCATGGATCTCTTGTTTTGAGCGAGAAACCTGCCAAGAACAATTAGCACTCGCAGATGTCAGAACTATCATGATAAAATTAAAGGCAGAAGGGGCCCTGAAGCAAATAGAGAAAATTGTAAGAAGCAGTAAATTGGGGGATGAAATAGAATTTAACCCACTTCGGAATAAATTTTGGGAAGCACTTAGAGAAACATTTCCTACACCCTATAGTTTGGATGCCTTGGTAACCCTTCAACTAAAGGAAGGAGAGACTGCACACGAGTATTTCACTCGAGCATGGGACTTATGGGAAACAGGGACTGGAGAAAGACCCGACCACAGCCCCTTAGGAAGGGCTCACTTTCGTAATGGGATAATAAACGGACTACCTGCTACGGTTCAAGCAAAATTAAGGGACATTGTGGGAGTAGAGACAATGTCAGAGGATTTGTGGAAAAGACACCTGACACATGCAATCAAACGACATCGTCAATCAGAGCATGCTAAGTCAGAAAGTGCGTCCCAGAAGGAGGTGGACAAAACAACCGATAAATTGGTGAGAGCTATAGAACATATAGGGGTTAAATTAGCGGCCCAACAGATAGTCCCACAGGTCATGGGGCCAGTGATAAATCCGGGACCCCAAGTAAGAAATGGTTGGGAAAGACAGCTAGGTACAATGTATAGAGGGGAACATGCAGTATGCTGGTACTGCCAAAATCCTGGACACTACCAGCGGAACTGTCCGGAGGCTGGGAGAGCAAGGGGAAAAAGATTACCCTCTATTAGAGGCTATCGGGGAAGAGGAGGAAACTTAAGAGGACAAGCAAGGGGTAGGGGTGGACACATTGATGGGCCCCAGAGAATCGGGGGGTGGCAGAGTGATCAACAAGTCCAGGCACCTCAGTGTAATGACTATATTGAGGAAGGTGCTGAATTTGATTATTGACGGTGCCCAGGAGAATCAAAAATCACGCCTCCCTGGGAGCCACCAAAAATTTGGGGGACGGTAAATGGAGAAAAAATTGAATTTATGGTTGACACATGGGCAGCAGTTACGACAGTGATTAAAAAACCCCCAGGGAGCACATTTTCGGGCAAAACATTATCTACAATAGGATTCTCCGGGATAAGGGAAACACAGCCCTATACAGATAACATCGACATGACATTTGGACGACAAAGGGTTAAAACGCCTGTCCTGGTTGTGCCAAGTTGCCCCATTAATTTATTAGCAAGGGACATTCTTACCAAACTAGGAATAACCATACAATGTTCTGAGAAGGGCCTTCGGTTAACATACCCAGGGGATACAATAAGAAGGGGAGGACAGTTTATAGTAATGACCCCATCTAACGCTTCAGAAGACTCTGTGGAGGTTAGTATTTTCTGGAGTCGGCTACTGTATGATGAACCAGGCCCAGGGCTGATTAAACAGTTTTTTGAGTGGAGGGCCAGTATCCACTAGATCCTATGCATGTTACATTAAACTACACCATCCACCCGGACCAGGAATATGAGGAGAGGTGGGACTCTCTAAAAGAAGGGAAGACAGAAACGATACATTGTCCATTTATCTTTGTAGGTAAGGAGGGAATAGCTGCTATGGTTGTCATGACAGAAGAACAAATGGAGTGGTTCTGCTTAGGAGTAGAAAGTGTGCCTCATGTGACCTTGGGTATTGACAAAGATCATCACGCTCGACAGCTGGGTCCGATGGTAAAGGAAGCGATAGGGTGTGAATACAGGCAGACAGAAATCCCGGGATATTCCACCTCGGAGGGAGGAAAATTTGTCAGACTGAATATTGAAGCATGGGACCAGGTAGTGAATGAGAAAGTAGAAAGAGACCAAGCCATAGAAGGAGAAAATATTGATCACAGAGACTCAGACAAATATCTTTCTAATCTGAGTCCACATATATGGACAACGGGGCCCTATGATGTGGGAGTAATAAAAGGAGAGGTATTTCTAGAATTGGCCAACCCCGGGCAGAAACCAATATGGAGAAAACAATACCGCTTGTCGCCCAGTCAGGAGGAGGGTATTAAAGGAACGATAGAAGGGTTAATGGAGTCAGGGGTTTTAAGGGCGGCACCTGACAGTATGTGGAACACGCCCATCATGCCTGTTCCCAAACAGGGTAGAAAAGACTGGAGGATGGTACACGACCTCCGGGAGATTAACTTGGCTACCAAGACCATCGGGAGACCAGTCCCAGACCCATATGTAGCACTTAGGGCTCTGAGTCCGGAGCACGAATACTATACTGTCATTGATCTGGCAAACGCATTCTTCTGCTTGAAATTAGCTGAGGAATGCCAAGACTGGTTAACTTTCACTTACCAAGCACATCGGTACACATACACTAGATTACCTCAGGGTTATAAGGACAGTTCAGGACTGTTCAATCAGGCCCTTAGCGAAATCCTAATGAAATTAAAGCTCCCGGAAGATGTTACACTGATTCAGTATGTAGACGACCTACTATTAGCAGGGAAAACGCCACATGGGTGCCTGACAGGGCAGCCAAACAGGTTACTGGTTATCATGAACATATACAGGGGATGATTTTGAGGTCCCATAACAAAAAAAATGAATCTGAAACTAAGGAGACTTGTAGCAGATTGAATGACTACACAGATGAGTTTTGTGGAGGAAGAGTGCTGTACAACTGGCTCCCCGCTAACTGGGATGGTCGGTGTGCTCTAGTAACCCTTAATGCGCCAGTGCTGATTGTCAAAAGGCAGGAGGGAGACGAGGATTCCATAACACAGGGCCAGATGGATCACTCACTAAGGGGTTAACGAAACTTAGGGCATTGGCGAAAGAATTAAAAGCCCAGTCTGGAGTCTCCAATCCTGTTTTATCCTGGTTACAGGGAGTGTTTGGGAGATGGAGCACATTGTTAGGACAACTTTTGCTGGGTTTGTTCATTTCTGTATCAATTTTTATCACTTGTGGCTGTTGTTGTATTCCATGCATTCGAACGCTGGTCACGAGGACCATAGAGACAGCCTTTGCTGACCGTGATGAACTGCCTCCGAAATATCAAGCTGTGCAGGCTGTGGAGCAAGACTATCTCACATTACAGGAGGCGGAGAAAGTTGCTGAGATCGATCTGGAGTCTGAAGGGGAATGTGATGGGAAGGAGGGATTGTGAATTAGATTGTTACACATATAATTTTAACCTTGCTTGTAACCCAAATATTATAACATGGATTGTAACACAAACATTATTAATCAGATTGTAGAACAAGTATTATGAATTAGATTGTAGACCATACGTTAACTTGGGTATTTACTAATGTACGGGGGGTTAGCTAGTTTTTTGCTTGGGGGCAAATGGGATGAAACTTGTAAACGGGCAATGGGATCGGGGTGACGGATGGGGGGTGTACGCAAAGGAGGGTTGGGGGAGCCCTCGCCCACCAGCCGAACTACCCTGTGAACAGAACCCGTATAGAGCTTGGCAATAATAGGCGAAATAATGTAACGCGGTGGTAGCATAGTCAGGGCGAGATTGTCCTCTAAAGAGGACAAAGGAGGGATTGTAAGGTAAAACATCATGAGATGGGAATGTGTAGGGAGTTACCCTGTACAGGGCAGTAACAAGAAGGGGAGGTGTCCTTGTACTCCTGTTAGGTAAAACATCACGAGATGGGACCGGAGAAGGAGTCACCCAGTACTAAGGAGTAACAGAATGCATCCTTGTACTTACAAGATCAGAGAGACATTGATGGATTGAGAGGCAGGAAGCTAGCAGGGAAAGGATAGCAACAGTTTTAGTCATTGGACAAGTAATGATATGATGATGTTCTAAGCATGTATCCAAGGGTATAAAAAATCACCATTTTGCTGATAACGGCAGAATGCATTCTCCGACTAACATGTTTAGTCGCAAGTGTTACAATCCGGTAATAAAGAACAAAGAACCCTGATTTCGACTCAGCCTGGTGTTTGTCTCACTCATTCATGAACAAAGCAGACCTAACAGCTCCCAGGAACTTGAAGGTACTAACCCACTCCACCTCTGTCCCATCAATGTGGACAGGTGCATTATCTCTTGTCCTCCCTTTTCTAAAATAACAGTAATGAGATGATGACCTTGGTGATGTTGAGAGCAAGATTGTTGTCCTGGCATCACCCAACCAGGTTTTCAATCTCCATCCTCTATTCGCTCTCATCATCTCCAGTTATTCGGCCAACAACAGTGGTGTTATCAGCAAATTTGTAGTTTGATTTGGAGCTGAACTTGGCTAGGCAGTCCTGAGTACACAGGAAATAGAGCTAGAGACTAAGTATGCCACCTTATGGTACCCCAGTACTGATGGTCACTATGGAGAAGATGTTGCCAATTTGTACTGATTGGGGTCTGCTACTGAGGAAGTCAAGGATCCAGTTTCAGAGGGTTGTAGGGATTCCTGTAGTCTAGGTGATCTCGCGCAGAGTGGAGGACCAGCAAGGTGATTTCTGTTGTTGACATGATGATAGCTGAATTGAAGTGGGTGCAGGTCCTTCCTGAAATGGGAATTGATCTACTCCACAATCAACCTCTCAAAGCACATCATCACGGTTGACATCAGTGTAGCCTGCTGATTATTCTTGAAGAACATCACCTTGCTCTTTGAGCACTGAAATGATGGATGTCCTTTTAAACCAAGTGGGCACCTTTGACTGTGGTAGTGGGAAGTTAAAAATGCCTACAAAAACTCTAGCCAGGTTTTTGGGTTGCAGCCAGGTACATAATCTGGGCCGAATGTTTCTCGAGGATTCACCCTGCTGAAGGTTCCGTTCACGTCACCTTTGAAACTGGGAGCACAGAGCCACCGGAGTGATGGCAAGTGCTCTTTGTTGTTTTTCCCTTCAAAGTGAGAATAGAAGGCATTGCAATCATCAGGAAGAGATGCATTGCAGTTCATGATGCTGCCATGTTACGTTCTAAAGGAAGTGATGCTATGCAAGCCCTTGTATCTTGTATGGTAACAATGTAAGCAAATCGGAGTAAGATATTTGATAAATTATCTATCTTTATTTCTATAGTGAAGAGCCAAAGCTATAGGACAAAATGTCAAGACAAGTTTATTGTCATCTGATTGCACAAGTACAACCTGACGAAGCAGCATTTCCCATTCCTCAGTGCAAAACATACAGACATATAACCAGACATAATTCTCATTCAGACAAACAATATTTATTCAGGACAGGTATTTCATCTATACAAATAAATAAATGTTATTTCATGAATATGAGAGTCTCGGATGGTTAGTGTCTGCATCTCCTTTGGTCAAATCTTCACAGCATCTTCATTTCAAAATACTGAAAAGCAATCATGTGTCTCTATGTTGGATGATTTGGTGTATTCTATTATTAATGTATTTTATGTAAAAATAGATATTTTTCTTAGTATATTTTTGCCAAAAGTACACCTTAGTTTACAGCAACATCCAGATTCTTTTGGTACTCTATTGGGATTAAAATTGTCAGGTATAATTTTTCTGAAGCCTTGAGGCTGCATATTATTAAGCCATAAATTTGATAGGTAAATTACAAGCATATTTAACATGAGTCATGGTGCGTGAATATCGCAGAAGAGTTTAGTTTGTTGGATGATTGACCTTTAGAGAATGACGATGAAGTTGTTTGTGCCTTCAATTGCAGGTATCATGATTTTATTGTCCTAGAGTTGTGCATTAATCCATCTATTTCATTGTAATGTTTAGATCACATCAAGGAAATACTTAGCCTAGCATCTATCCATCAGCAACAACCATTCAACTGGAATTCTGAATTTGAGGATTTTTACTTCGGAAAGGATTTTTTTAAAAAGTCCAGCTAAAATACCCAGAGTTTACACAATTTCTGTTGTTAGGTTTTTTTGTCCTTTATACATTTAATAATTTTATAATTCAAGGTAAAATATTGGCATTTACAATAGCTCTAGATTGTACTCTAAATTGTTGTTAATTTCGAGCTTGATCAAAATGATTAAACTTTTAAAAAATTCATAGATTACTGTTGTAATCTACTTTAAACTTTTCATCGTATCAGGTATTTTTAACATAGGACAGTACAACATAGTACGTGCTTTTGGTCCACCATGTTGCGGTGGCCTATATAAACCTAATCCACGTCAATCTAACCCTTCCCTCTATTACAGCCCATTAAAGCCATCAAAAGTAATTGAAAGTTTATGGAAAGATAAAATAAAAATTAATGATTGTTTTTGCAGCCTCATTTCTGATCTTGAGGCATTTTAAAGCAATCTATAGCCAACGTATTTAGTTGGTATTGTGTGTTAGGGAAAGGTCATGGTCATTTAGTAAATATTGGTTGATAATAAGTAGTAGTCACTTCTCTTTGAATTAAATCATGGGATTTTTTTATTATTGATCTGAGAGATAAGATGAGGTCCTTCATTATGTTTTAATTGGCAGGTCCACATTCAAATTCAGCATGTGGTAATGGATAGGTTTGTTAACTTTGTTTATGTGCTAAATGTGTCATTGAGTGCTTGAACCCATGATAGTTTGACTGAGGCATAGGTACCACCACTCAGCGAAGACAACTTTCTTTCCCTTGGTTACTTAACTAATTTCTACAATAGCATTGCCCAGTAAAGTGCATAAAGAGCCTAGCAAGTGATGGCTTGTGCATTGGATCAATCTTGCTGGCCAATGCCTGTGGATGTCCAAAACCTATACATAATTGTTTTGATTGTTTATATGCTGAGGGCTCAGTTTGCTGGCTTGAAGTCTTCTGGAATCAAGTGATTAGAGCAGTGGCAGAGATTCATTTATTGCAGCGAGGAATCCCCATTCCTGAAATGTTCTTGAAAGCATTGGTCCAGCTGATCAAACCTGCTGAGTTTCTCCAGCATTTTTGTGTATTAATTACAATGACAGTATCTGTAGACTCTTGTTTCAGACAAACTCCACCCCTGATTCTGCCAATTTTCAAAGCTTCTGTGGGTTTAAAATATATTTGGGGATCAGAGGTTGAAAGGTACTAAAAATGACATTGTTATTTAATAAATATTAAATTACCAACTTTATGCAAGCTAAAAGAAGCTTTGATGGATAATTAAGATTATTAATCTAACTACTGATTTTAAAATATTAAACTGATCCAAATTAGCTAAAACAACTTGCCTTCTCCTTTGTCTCGTAATCATAGCCCTACAATCTCACCTGAAAATGGTGGAGACTATGATAGATCTATCCCTGATGCAGAAACCACAAAGTGATTTCTTAGTGTAAATGCTTTGCTTCTGTGAGTCCAGTGGTTGAGCAAATTAACTTGTTTTAGTACATTTAGAACTTCCTACATTTTATGACATATGTGTGATTTCTATATTCAAGGATATATGTATAAAGTCCCTGAAATTGCCAGTTAAATGGATACTTTTAAACTACTCTAATTTACTTGGGAAATATAGTCTATATGTTTTTTAATGTGTATAATCATTTTTTTTTAAATTGCAGGGTTCATAATCAACTTCCTTTTTAATCAGTTTTAGAAAATAAATGTTTTGTTGATAGCAGACAGAGGAATTTTAAATGACTTCAAATTGATTTAATTGTCTGTTTAACACTTAGCAGAATCGGCATCGGCAAGACCCATTCTAGGTCTCCACTCACTGATTCTTTCATAAAGAGAAACTTGCTGTCGTCAAAAGCTCTATGATTCTTAACTGTGTCTAAAGTTGAGTGACATTTGACTGAATCAAATGATTAATGAAGAAGACTGGGATTTTTATTTTAATACTTCAGTTTGACAGAATGAGTTATGAACATTTAATCAATTAAAACATATTAAGTGGGAATGAGTTGCCATTCATAGTTAAGTAAATGTCATCAAAAATAATCCCTACAGATTCTAATTTCACTTTCTGATGATGTATGGTGATATTAATTATATAGTTGTTTCCACTCTGGTGTTTAACATGAATACAAGAGCAATTATTAACTTGTGCTGCATTTTACAAAATGTTCCTGCATGTTTCTAGAATGTAATAAGGATTCAAAGTAACTTTATTTTGCACTGTCAAAAGTGTATGTTTTCCTTTTATATAATCCAAAACTAAACTGTAAGGTGAAGCATGCATATAATTATGTTGTATCACTTGATAATTATGTCATTAATACTTTTGGTTCAAATTAAATAATTTTAATAAGAGCATGGATAAGTTTAACAGATTTTCAGTTCAAATGTCTAATTCATCATATTCATGGCATATTGAATCTGATGTCCTGTTACCTACAAAAAAAAGTCTCAAAAAGGCATTGTCTAACACTCTCCTGCTACTGCGGTAGTATATAACTTGGTGTTATGATAGAGAAGTTTGACATGTTGCTTAATGTATGATAATATTAGGTTGTTGTAAGGTTCATTGATTTAGATGCTGGTTATCAGTTGTTTGTGAGGAGGTTCCTGCAAGGTCAACTGAGCGACTTTGGTGAGGCTCATCCGGTTGCCTCAGTTCATGCTGTGTGGTCCATCTGGTTTCATTGTTTTTCGGTTCAACATTCTGCATGGATCTGGTGGTTTTTCCAAGTACATTTAGACCTTGTTAGTAATTAAAATAGCATTTATCCATATAAACAATTTAAAATTAGAGATTTAAATTTTGAAAATGGATAACTGAGTTTTTTTTTAATATGTTAATTGAATGTTCAGGTGAAGCTCATTACCAAATTAGTCAACAGAAAAAAAAACATGAAAGGAATGAGAATTTGTGAGGACAAAGATTCCAGTTTGCTTTTTCCTATATTTTAAGTGATCTTAAAAGTCATGATGCACTGTGGAATTGGTTCAGGTAGAATATCTTAGAGATGAATTTGCTATATGCTGAGAACAATTTCTTATTCTGTTTGTACAGAAAGTAACTTCTGAAGAACACAGAATAAGATTGAGTCCAGAAAAGCTCATCCTAATAGAGTATCAGGTTTCCTGTGATTGGCTGTTATTAAGCTGAATGGAAATCAATCTCCTTCCTGATTTGGAAGCTGATTCCAGTATTTAGGCCTTAATTAACTCAAAAGCTTAATTGAGATTTTAACTCAACTTTATTTTGTTTTCAATAGTATGAATAAGGTTTAGTATTTATTTCTTATCAATTGTATGATTTGAAGATTTTGCTAACTTTAAAAAGTCTGATCATGTCTTGAATAAGCTAAATACACTTAGACATCAGACACATTTTCAGACAATTTGGTATGGAAAGTTTTGAATTTTTCATTTTTTAGACCTTATTTAATGGTGTTTTTATGCAGGTATTGGTTTCTTTGAAGTTCCAAGCAAGTATCAAGTATAAAATTCAAATTTCAAATTTTCTGTCAGAGTACATTGATGACTTCACATATAGGCAGACCCTGGGTTAAAAATGAGTTCCGTTATGTAGGTCCGGCTTTAACTCATATTTGTAGTTAAGTCAGAACAATTACATACGGTCCTTATTTACCTTTAGTTAGTCAAATATTTATCATAGTATATAGCATATATGGTATATATTTTATGTTTCTATGCACATACAACACTTGATACACAAGAATATCTTAAACATAATAATACAGTATATAAATGGATGATGTAGGAGAGGATGATGGAGAGATGGACTTGTACTGGAGATACAGGTTTGATTTTTGCTATGTAAAAGTTGGAGGTGGATACAGCTGCAAAGAAGCATCTGTTCATTTCAAGCTGCCTTTAACCCAAGGAGGTAGTAAAGAGTTTTCGAGTCGCTTGTAAACCAGATGAAATAAGAGTTCAACACAGTTAATACATTCCAAGCAAGTGCAATGTTTTGGAAAATTGCATTGTTCAAAGCATTATTACAATTTAAAATTAGAGATTTAAATTTTTGCAAATGGATCACTGAATTTGTGAGGACTTTAATGTAATATGATCCAATGCCATAAAAGGGGTATATAAAATTGATCTTTATTGGCAATAAGTGAACATAATTTATTTAAGAAAATATTTGTCTAATCTAGTTTACCTCTAATGCTAACACTAACCCTAACCCTAATGCATTGTTCAGTGGTTTGGAAACTTGTTGGTCTGCTCCTAACCCTAACCCAGGGGGTTCACCTCCATACAAACTGGCATTGTTCAGTAGTTTAGAAACTAGCTGGTCTGCCACTAACCCTAACCCAGGGGGTTCACCTCCATACAAACTGGCATTGTTCAGTAGTTTGGAAACAAGCTGGTCTGCCGCTAACCCTAACCCAGGGGGCTCACCTCCATACAAACTGGCATTGTTCAGTAGTTTGGAAACAAGCTGGTCTGCCCCTAACCCCAACCTCCATACAAACTGGCATTGTTCAGTAGTTTGGAAACTAGCTGGTCTGCCCCTAACCCTAACCCAGGGGGTTCACCTCCATACAAACTGGCATTGTTCAGTAGTTTGGAAACTAGCTGGTCTGCCCCTAATCCCAACCTCCATACAAACTGGCATTGCTCAGTAGTTTGAAAACTAGCTGGCCTGCCCCTAATCCCAACCTCTATACAAACTGGCATTGTTCAGTAGTTTGGAAACTAGCTGGTCTGCCCCTAACCCTAACCCAGGGGATTCACTGCCATACAAACTGGCATTGTTCAGTAGTTTGGAAACTAGCTGGTCTGCACCTAACCCTAACACAGGGGGTTCACCTCCATACAAACTGGCATTGTTCAGTAGTTTGGAAACTAGCTGGTCTGCCCCTAACCCTAACCCAGGGGGTTCACCTCCATACAAACTGGCATTGTTCAGTAGTTTGGAAACTAGCTGGTCTGCCCCTAACCATAACCCAGGGGGTTCACCTCCATACAAACTGGCATTGTTCAGTAGTTTGGAAACTAGCTGGTCTGCCCCTAACCCTAACCCAGGGGGTTCACCTCCATACAAACTGGCATTGTTCAGTAGTTTGGAAACTAGCTGGTCTGCCCCTAATGCTAAACCAGGGGGTTCACCTCCATACAAACTGGCATTGTTCAGTAGTTTGGAAACTAGCTGGTCTGCCCCTAACCCTAACCCAGGGGGTTCACCTCCATACAAACTGGCATTGTTCAGTAGTTTGGAAACTAGCTGGTCTGCCCCTAACCCCAACCTCTATACAAACTGGAATTGTTCAGTAGTTTGGAAACTAGCTGGTCTGCCCCTAACCCTAACCCAGGGGATTCACCGCCATACAAACTGGCATTGTTCAGTAGTTTGAAAACTAGCTGGTCTGCCCCTAATCCCAACCTCTATACAAACTGGCATTGTTCAGTAGTTTGGAAACTAGCTGGTCTGCCCCTAACCCTAACCCAGGGGATTCACCGCCATACAAACTGGCATTGTTCAGTAGTTTGGAAACTAGCTGGTCTGCACCTAACCCTAACACAGGGGGTTCACCTCCATACAAACTGGCATTGTTCAGTAGTTTGGAAACTAGCTGGTCTGCCCCTAACCCTAACCCAGGGGGTTCACCTCCATACAAACTGGCATTGTTCAGTAGTTTGGAAACTAGCTGGTCTGCCCCTAACCATAACCCAGGGGGTTCACCTCCATACAAACTGGCATTGTTCAGTAGTTTGGAAACTAGCTGGTCTGCCCCTAACCCTAACCTCATTACAAACTGGCATTGTTCAGTAGTTTGGGAACTAGCTGGTCTGCCCCTAACCCTAACCCAGGGGGTTCACTTCCATACAAACTGGCATTGTTCAGTAGTTTGGAAACTAGCTGGTCTGCCCCTAACCCTAACACAGGGGGTTCACCTCCATACAAACTGGCATTGTTCAGTAGTTTGGAAACTAGCTGGTCTGCCCCTAACCCTAACCCAGGGGGTTCACCTCCATACAAACTGGCATTGTTCAGTAGTTTGGAAACTAGCTGGTCTGCCCCTAACCCTAACCCAGGGGGTTCACCTCCATACAAACTGGCATTTTTCAGTAGTTTGGAAACCAGCTGGTCTGCCCCTAACCCTAACCCAGGGGGTTCACCTCCATACAAACTGGCATTGTTCAGTAGTTTGGAAACTAGCTGGTCTGCCCCTAATGCTAAACCAGGGGGTTCACCTCCATACAAACTGGCATTGTTCAGTAGTTTGGAAACTAGCTGGTCTGCCCCTAATGCTAAACCAGGGGGTTCACCTCCATACAAACTGGCATTGTTCAGTAGTTTGGAAACCAGCTGGTCTGCCCCTAACCCTAACCCAGGGGGCTCACCTCCATACAAACTGGCATTGTTCAGTAGTTTGGAAACTAGCTGGTCTGCCCCTAACCATAACCCAGGGGGTTCACCTCCATACAAACTGGCATTGTTCAGTAGTTTGGAAACTAGCTGGTCTGCCCCTAACCCTAACCCAGGGGGTTCACCTCCATACAAACTGGCATTGTTCAGTAGTTTGGAAACTAGCTGGTCTGCCCCTAACCCCAACCTCTATACAAACTGGAATTGTTCAGTAGTTTGGAAACTAGCTGGTCTGCCCCTAACCCTAACCCAGGGGATTCACCGCCATACAAACTGGCATTGTTCAGTAGTTTGAAAACTAGCTGGTCTGCCCCTAATCCCAACCTCTATACAAACTGGCATTGTTCAGTAGTTTGGAAACTAGCTGGTCTGCCCCTAACCCTAACCCAGGGGATTCACCGCCATACAAACTGGCATTGTTCAGTAGTTTGGAAACTAGCTGGTCTGCACCTAACCCTAACACAGGGGGTTCACCTCCATACAAACTGGCATTGTTCAGTAGTTTGGAAAGTTGTTAGTCTGCTGCAGGGACAGCAATAACTTTCATCACAGCCATTTAACTCTCTTTTATTTCAAATATTTTAAACTAGACTCTTGAAAAGTATTATGAGTTGGTTTAAATAGCAACAAAAATAAAACTTTAACATTGCAAATTTAAAACTGCAGATCATAGTCTCTGGAACCAGAAGTTGATGGCATTCTACTTTCAGTTGGCTTGTCAGTTCATAAGGATGAGATACTTTTAACCCAGGGACTGCCTGTACAACCCTGAAATTGTTTTTTTTTCTGCAGGCCAGGTAGAATTGCTACATATTGATAACTGTAAACTGAACTCAAGAAGAATCATATGTTTGCATAAGGGAGAAATGTAAGCAAAACAAAAAAGAAATGTAAATATACTGTAATACAAAATAATTCTGTAATAAATAATGTTTATAGTAAAAGTCCTAAATTGAGTTGTTTTGGAGGCTGATGGTGGAGGGCAGTAGCTGTTAGTGAACCTGATGGTACGAGTCTTATAGCACCTATGCTTCTTACGTGATGGCAGCAGCGAGAACAGAGCATGCCTTAGGTTGTGTGGTTACTTGATGATTGCTGACGCTCTCTGACAGTAGCATTCCTTGTATATGTTCTCATGGTGGGGAGAGTTTTCCTTGCAATGTACTGGGCTGTGTCAATTATCTTTTGCAGTGCTTTCCGCTCAAAAGTATTGGTGCCCCCATACCAGGCCATGATGCAGCTGGTCTGCACACTTTCCACGACATATCTGTAGACGTTTGTCAAGATTTCTGATGTCATACTGAACCTCCACAAACACCTGAAGAAGAGGTGCTGACTTGCTTTCTTCATGATGACATTAGTACGATGGATTCATGAAAGCTCCGCCGAGATGGTGATTCCGAGGAATTTAAATCTGTTCACCCTCTGCACCACTGATTCCTGCAATGATTGCTGGATTGTATACTTTGGTTTTCCCTTCCTAAAGTCTACAGTCAGCAACTCGGTTTTGTTGACAAAGAGAGAAAGCTTGTGAGTATACCATTCACCTAATTTTTCAATCTCCCTCCGGTGTGCTGACTCATCACCCTGTTTTATACAGCCCACTTCTGTTGTATTGCTAGCAAATTTGTAGATGGTTTTGCTGTTGTACCAAGCCACACAGTTTAGGCGTAGAACGAGTAGAGAAGAGGATAAGTAGGCAATCCGGTGGTGTTGATAGAAATTATGGAGGAGATGTTTTTGCCCATCTGCACTAATTGGTGTCCTTCAATTATGAGGTCATAGTATAAAGGTGTGGCATTGTGTTGTGCATAGAGTCACTATAACAATTCACCACAGATGCAGTATAAACTATATTTCAAATGCAAAACAAAATATGATAATCTGCTACTTCTATTGTAATTAATAAGAGCTGATCTCTGTTTAGCAATATTCCCTGGACTGGTGCTGTGGTGAATTCTCTCTGATTTTTTTTGAGCTTGTGATTAATTTCTGGTTTACTTCTGGTCATATACCTTGCAATATTGGCTCCTGTGAAAACAGATGTTTTTGCAACAAGGTTTTGCTTTTCAACTTTTTTGTGCTAAAGAGGTATGGATATTGCAATTCAGTTGTCCTCATGGAAATTATACTGTGAAAAAGTGGTGGCAAGAGAAGTCTGTATTGGTAGCCTCTAAAATTGCGTTTCATTTCAAGAGAATTCCTTAAAAATAATTGGAGCTGGTTGGAAAAAATATATGTCATTGCTGCTGTGATATAATACATTCTACTTCAGGTGACCAAGTATTTTGTTTATCAGAAAAAGTACAGTACTACTTTAATTTTATCCATTCTGCTTTATGACAAAGATATTTGCTGATTTTCAAAAATGTCTATTTTTTTCATTTTTTAAAATTCAATGGGCAGTTTAAATTATTTTGTACCTGTGGTCATTAGTTTTCAGCTTTATGAGCCACATTGTTAATATAATGTCTAGACCTGAGACCTAAGGCAGCAGGAGATCTCGGTGGATGCCAATTTTTTTCTTGTATTCAAGAAATGTGAATAGTCTTCACATTACAGTTAACCTGGTCCAGATGGTTTATTTTAATGCTTTTCATGTACCATTTAGCAACAGCACAGCGTTTTGTTTCAAAGAGTTTTGTCTTGCTTTAAGTCATAGTTGCAAAATGATTCATAACTACCTTGTGGTAACTAAAGCCTCAAAGCAGATATTATTCCACAAGATATTTTCTCTCTCATTCTTTGCATTTCCATTACATCTTTATTGCAAAACCACCTACTGAGAACTAGAATGTTGTGTTTTTATTTTGGTCCCAAAAATTCCAGCTACAATATACAAAGGTTCTGGTCAATATAATCAAAATTGGTTTTGATTTTGATAATGAGCACACAGCAATACTGTAAATAAACAGGCATCATATTGCTTTTATTACTGATCACTCCAAAGTAAATTGTTGCTAGCATCTATTTCTATGAATCACTGTACATTAGTAGGTTCTATGTTGCAGATGTGCAGAGTGCAACTTCAGCATAGCACAAATATTGGGAACATACTAAGTTTGGGAATTAGTCGAGGGTGGGGAGAGATGCCACACAGTATTAACGATAAATATAAATTGGGTAAATTAAGAACAAATAAATCATTATTTTAAAAAAATAAACCATTCAGTTAGCCAGGCATTGTGTTGACCAGAGAGTTTTTGAAATTTTGGTTTTAACTAATAAAGAGTGGAATAATAATGCTTCACTCCTTTTGTCTAAAATCATATGCTGTATGGTAATTGTAGATTCTATGCAGCAGGGTCTCAGCATAACTGGTCAGCTGTACAGACACAATGGTTTTTCTGGTTGTCCCAATGCTCCATGCAGCTCTCAAAACTGTTGCGAATATTAAATTCATTAAAATTATTAGAGATCTGTCTAAAAATACAGCAATGTTAACATGATATTTTTTTAATGAAAAACCAATACTATAAATACAATTGAATGCTTAAACCAGTGGTTCTCAACCTTTTTCTTTCCACCCACATACCATTTTAAGTATTCCCTATGCCATAGCTCTCTGTGATTTAGAAAGGGATTGCTTAAGGTGGCATGTGAGTGGAAAGAAAAAGGTTGAGAACCACTGGCTTAAACAAAATAAATGACTCAAATAGCTGTATATTTCTTTCTCTGAGCAGTCTTTTTTTTTCCCCATGTATGTTAATCAGCCCAAAAAACAAAAAATACTGGTCAGGCAGTAGCTATGGAAAGAGAAACAGAGTTAACATTTTAGATTGAAGTCCTTCATTTGAGCTGAGAAAGAGAGAAAGGCACATTTCTTTTACATTGCAGAGAAGGTGGGAAGAGGGGTGGATAGGACAAAGAAACCAGGTCACATGGATAAATAAGGAAAGTTAGATAGTAATTACCTTCTTCAAATAAAATTTAAAAAAAAACATGATCTCATAGGCCTACACTGAGAGATTTTTTGATTTTTTTTTTAAAAAGCAGGCTGATTTCTGTGGAGTTAAATAGGAAAGTCTGTAGTTGCTGTGATGGTTGATTGATATCTTCAGATGAAAATAAGATTTGGGTAGTTTTAAATAGCTTTTATACTGTCCCAATGCTGTGTAAGAAATGAAAGCAAGAGAATGATATTCTCTCCTTCATGTCTGCTAAGCCATTCAGTAAGACCATGAATGTTTTACATCACTGCCTCTTTTCTGGATGTCCCATATCCCCTGATTCCTCTAATATTGAAAATTCTATCAATCTCCATTTTGAATGTACCTCAATGTACAAGGGAATTCCAAAGATTCATTACCCCTTGCTTGAAGAAATCTCTTTCACTTCATCTTTGAATGGCTGACGCCTCACATTCTGTGATCCTGATTCTGGATAGATACCCCCAGGGCAAACATCATCCCTGTCAAGGCCAATATTTTTGTTTCAATAGATTCAAAGAGATTATAGGCCATGATTGTTTAATCTCTCCTCAAAGAGATTTCATCCCAGGGATCCTGAAAAACATTTGCTGTACATTCCATCATTGTAGTGTACTGGCAGGGCCCAGTATTGCTGGGATGCTTCAATATTACATGGAAAAATCACCAGTCTGATCCCACTCCAAATCGGGCCCAATATCAAATCTTAGACTCCACTAATTACAGGTCTGTGTATTAGAGAAAAAGGAAAAGGTGGTGAAAATTTTTTTTAAAGTTTGTCATATTTTTGTTCCTTTATATTTTGTCATTAAAAAAAATTTCTTCTACATTTTTAATGTTTAGATTTTTTAAAACTGCAAAAATTAGTTTCAACTTCCAGCTCTGCATCTGTGACCTAGTTGCTGCCCAACTCCAGGGTCCATTGAGTTCAGTTATCTCCTTCTGTTCCAGGTGGATGCAGACAGAAGACCCAGGCTGTGGGTCAGGTCCAGCACAATTTGATCCAATATGTGGGTCAAGAGTCAGACAGGCCAGAAATTCCAATGAGAATTTTTATAAAATGCTATAGCCTCTTGGCAGAATTATTGGGAAAATTGTGATCAACTTACTGAGGTTGTGAGTGGAACTGCATCGAAAAGTTGAAAACCTACTTAAAGGACAAATTGGGAAGCAGACTGAGATTACCAGAAGGAAGCAGCTTTGAATATAACCATATAACCATTTACAGCACAGAAACAGGCCAGTTCGGCCCTACTAGTCTGTGCCGAACATCACCTCCCACCTAGTCCCACTGACCCATATTTGGCCCATAACCCTCCACACCTCTCCCATCCATATACCTATCCAAACTTTCCTTGAATATTAGCATCGATCTCGCTTCTACCACCACTGCTGGAAGTTCATTCCACACTCCCACCACCCTCTGCATAAAGAAATTCCCCCTCATATTTCCCTTATTTTCCCCTTTTACTCTCAATCTATGTACTCTTGTTTGAATCTCCCCCTCTCTCAGTGGAAAAAGCCTATACACATTGATTCTATCTTTCCCCCTTATAATTTTGAATACCTCTATCTAATCACCCCTCAATTGACTATGCTCCAAGGAATAAAGTCCAAGCCTGTTCAACCTTTCCCTATTATCTCAAACCCTGAAACACCGGAAACATTCTCGTAAACCTCCTCTGTACTCTATACTATTTATATCCTTCCTATAATTCAGCGACCTAAATTCCAAATTTGGCTGCACTAATACCTTATACAGTTTCAATATAACATCCCAACTCCACACTGATTTATGAAAGACAACATACTAAATGTCTTCTTCACCACCCTTTCCACATGATTCAACTTTCAGAGAATTATGTACCATGACTCCTAAATCCCTTTGTTCCACTGCACTCCTCAATTGTCTACCATTTAACATATATGTCCTATTTTGATTAGTCCTACCCAAATGCAGCACCTCACATTTATCAGTATTAAACTCCACTTGCCATCTTTCAGCCCGATCTTCTAACTGTTCTGTATCACCCTGTAAGCTTTGATAATCTTCCTCGCTGCCCACAACACTGCCAACCTTTGTATCATCTGCAAATTTACTAATCCAATTTCCCACCTTATCATCTAGATTGTTAATATATATGACAAACAGCAGTGGACCGAGTACCAATCCCTGAGGCACTCCACTCGACACTGGCCTCGAATTCGACAAACAATTTTCCACCAATACTCTCTGGCATCTCCCATCCAACCATTGCTGAATCCATTTCACTACTTCATCATTAATACCTAATGCTTCCACCTTCCTTACTAACCTCTTATGGGGAACTTTGTCAAAAGCCTTACTAAAATCCAAATAGACAACATCCACCACCTTCCCCACATCCTTTTTAGTAACCTCCTCAAAAAACTCAAAGATTTGTTAGACATATGTGATTACAGAAACAATGATAATTAAAAGATTTATAACAAACATGTACATTAAGCTGTAAGAGAAAGAAAATGATGAAATAAGCTATAAACCCAAACAAAAGTGGGGAAAAAGATTTAAACATAAAGATAAAAAATGAAATATGGGAAAAGTTATGCTCTGGAACTATGAAAAATATAATAAATACGAGGTTACACATGATACAATATAATTGGTTACCCAGGCTATATATCACACCACAAAAGTTAAATAAATGGGATCCAACAGTATCAGATAGATGTTTTCGCAGTAAGAAGGAAACGGGAACAACAGTACATGCAATTTGGGCATGTTAGAAAACATCTAAAATCCAGAAAACTCCAAAAACTGGCAAGGGGGGCGCGAGACCGGCAGCGCGAGTCGGGGGGCGGGAGACCGGCAGCGCGAGTCGGGCGGGCGGGAGACCGGCAGCGCGAGTCGGGCGGGCGGGGGGAAGACAGCAGCGCGAGTCGGGCGGGCGGGGGGAAGACAGCAGCGCGAGTCGGGCGGGCGGGGGGAAGACAGCAGCGCGAGTCGGGCGGGCGGGGGGAAGACAGCAGCGCGAGTCGGGCGGGCGGGGGGAAGACAGCAGCGCGAGTCGGGCGGGCGGGGGAAGACAGCAGCGCGAGTCGGGCGGGCGGGGGGAAGACAGCAGCGCGAGTCGGGCGGGCGGGGGGAAGACAGCAGCGCGAGTCGGGCGGGCGGGGGGAAGACAGCAGCGCGAGTCGGGCGGGCGGGGGGAAGACAGCAGCGCGAGTCGGGCGGGCGGGGGGAAGACAGCAGCGCGAGTCGGGCGGGCGGGGGGAAGACAGCAGCGCGAGTCGGGCGGGCGGGGGGAAGACAGCAGCGCGAGTCGGGCGGGCGGGGGGAAGACAGCAGCGCGAGTCGGGCGGGCGGGGGGAAGACAGCAGCGCGAGTCGGGCGGGCGGGGGGAAGACAGCAGCGCGAGTCGGGCGGGCGGGGGGAAGACAGCAGCGCGAGTCGGGCGGGCGGGGGGAAGACAGCAGCGCGAGTCGGGCGGGCGGGGGGAAGACAGCAGCGCGAGGAAGACAGCAGCACAACTGGAAGGGGGTGCGGGTGGATACGGCAGCACAATTCAGGTGGGCTTAAATCTGGCTTTCCAAAATATGGAAAAATCCAAAATTCAGAACACACTGTCCCCCAAGGGTTCCAGATAAAGGATTGTGTACCTGTAATAGCTTCACCCTGCTGTAACCTAACAAAATAAAATAAAGTAAAATTTCAAAACATTTGACTACGATTTCTGAATTTCCAGGGGCTGAAGCAGGAACATACGAGGCAGGCTTTCATTCAAAAGGATAAAGGTAAGACTGGCAGAATTTCATTCTTGGATTTCAAGGATATTATGATTACAGTTTGTTCACACGTGGTGTCTCAATATGTGGAACAATCATTGGTTATGGTACTGTGTAATAATATTCAAACTCATTGATTCTGTAAAAAAACAATGAAATCGGCATTGCACCTTGCCAAATTAGAATAATAATAATGTTTATTGTCATACACATTGTACAATGTACATATGTTCCAATATCCTTACTTGCTGTAGCTGTACAGGTTCTTATAAATAATGATAGTAATCTGATTCAATTAAATTAAGAGAGACAATAAATACACAAGATAAATAATAAATATTCATTTTAATCCTAGTACAAAAAGAAGTGACTTACAATAGTACAGTCAGCCCTTTTGTGCTGTCAGGGCAGTCTATGATTAGTGTACCAAGGGGGAGTTCAAGAGTCTGATAGCTATTGGAAAGAAACCGTTCTTGAATCTAGAGGTGCTCGTTTTCAAGCTTCTGGACCTTCTGCCTGAAGGTATCAGGGAGAAGAGGTTGTGACCTGAGTGATAGGGGTCCTTGATGATGTTGGCTGCCTTCTTGTGGCAGTGCTTCACATAGATGCCCACAATGGATGAGAGGTACGAGCCCTTGTTGCAAATATATAGTGCCTGATATAATTCCTAATTTCTTATGGCCATATGAAAAGATTTGAAAGTCATTATCATTAATAGGTTATGCAACCTTTGCAGTGAGGAGGTGCTTCCTGTCTTGAGGGAAATAAGAGTGGCTAAATCCTTAGGGCCTGACAAGCTATTCCCTCAGACCTTTAGGGATCCTAGTGCAGACATTACAGGGGCCCTAGCATAGGTTTTTAAAATGTCCTTAGACATGGGTGAGGAGCTGGAGGGTAGCTAATCTTGTTTAAGAAAGAGAAAGCATAACCTGGGAAATTATAGGCCAGTGAGCCTGACATTAGTAATGGGTAAGTTATTGGAAAGTATATCCAAGTATCCGGTATCTTAGGATACTTTCCAATAGTGCTGATTAGGACTTTAGTAAGGACTTCAACAAGGTCTTGCATGGAGGATGGTCAAGAAGGTTCAGTCACTCAGAATTCAGAATGAGGTGGTAAATTAGATTAGACTTTGGCTTTGTGGGAGAAGTCAGAGAGTGTTAATAAAGGATTGTCTCTGATAGGAGGCCTGTGCCTCAGGGATTGGTGCTGGGTCCATTGTTGATTGAAATCTATATCAACAATGAGGATGATGTGGTAAATCGATTCAGCAAATTTACAGGTGAAACTAAGATTGGTGGTGTAGTGGACAGTGAAGGAGGCATTCAAAGCTTGCAGCAGGATCTGGACCTGCTGGAAAAATGGGCTGCAAAACGGCAGATGAAATTTAATGCACACAAATAAGATGTGTTGCAATTTGGGAGGACATATCAGGGTAGAATTTGTATGGTAAACTGTAGGCAACTACAGAGTGTGGTAGAACAGAGGGATCTGGGAATTCAGATACATAATTTCTTGAAAGTAGTATCACAGTTAGATAGGATCATAAAGACAGTATTTGACACATTGGCCTTCATAAATCCAAGTACTGAAATCAGGAGTTGGATTGTTATTGTTGAAGTTGTACAAGGTATCAACAATGACAAATTTGGAGAATTGTCTGCAATTTTAGCCATCCACTTACAAGAAGGATATCAAGAAGACTGAAAAATGCAGAGAAAATTTATAAGGATGTTGCTAGGACTTGAGAAGTTGAGTTATAAAGAAAATTTGAATAGGTTAGGACTTTATTTCCTGGAGCAGGAAATGAGGAGAGATTTTATCGAGGTATATAAAATTATGAAGGCTACAGACAGGGTAAATGCAAGCAGGCTTATTCCACTGAGGTTGGGTGAGATGAACGAGAGGGACATGGGTTAAGGGTGAAAGCTGAAATGTTTAAGGGACACATTAGGGGGAACTCCTTCACTCAGAGGAAGTGGATATGCATTTGACCATCACACTGAGCATGGGGGCCTCTCAAGTGCTGTGTGTTTAGTCCACTGCTGTTCTCTCTGCTGACTCATGACTGCAGCAAAACACAGCTCGAACCCGCATCATCAAGTTCCAGTGTCGGGGGCAGAATGAGTGTCAGAGGAGGGCACAGTGCAATGGTCATAAACTTGATCAGTGGGTGGGGGGTACTGTTATCATCATCCGCCCCTCCGATGTTGGTGCTGAGAGCACTGTTTTTATGCCATCAAGTGTCATTAGCCACTAGTGACCCTTGATGTATGCTAGAGACGCCGGAGGGGGTGGGGGTGAGTCTGACTGTGAACAATAGCTGCAACCATTTGTGAGGCAGAGCACCTCGCTTGGGGGGGGGGGGGGGGCAATACTCGCGTTGCTCCCTTGGTGCTGATCCTGTCAAGTTCGCTGATGACATGACCGTGGTGGACCTTATTAGTAAGAATGATGTGTCAGCGAATAGAGAGGAGGTGCACTTGCTAATGGACTGATGCAGAGCCAACAATCTGTATCTGAATGTTAATAAAACAAAAGAGATGGTTGTCAACTTCAGGAGGGCCCAGGGGATCACTCTCCACTGACCATTGACAGCTCTACTGTTGAGAGCATCAAGAATATCAAGTTCCTTGGAGTGCATTTGACGGAGAATCTCACCTAGCCCCTTAACTCTAGCTCCATAGCCAAGAAAGCCCAGCAGTGCCTCTACTTCCTGCGAAGGCTGAGGAAATTTGATCTCCCACCCTCCATCCTCACTACATTTTACAGAGGATGCATTGAGAGCATTCTGAGCAATTGCATCACTGCCTGGTTTGGAAGCTGTTCCACCTCAGACTGTGAGACCCTGCAGAGGATAGTGAAGTCAGTGGAAAAGTTCATTGGCGCTCTCTTCCTACCATGACTGACATCTACAAAACACAATGTAAGCAGAAAGCAGTAAACATTATGAAGGACTTCACGCAGCCCCTCATGTAAACTTTTCTCCCTTCTGCCATCTGGTAGGAGATACCTTACGTCCAGATTGGGCAACAGTTTTTGTCCCCCAAGCCATCAGGCCTCTAAATTCCCAGAACATATGTGGATAGTGTACCATGGAATTTTACTGTATACGTCTTAATATTTTAACTTCTATTTTAACATATCTATGTAAATTTGTTCCATGGTCCTGGAGAAATGCTGTCTTGTCTTTACCATGCAATGCATGATATGAGCGACAGCTAAAGGTAATTTAACTTGATTTTGACATCTACAAAATTTGGATAGATACATGAATGGAGGGGTATGGAGGGCAATAGTCTAGCTACAGGCCAATGGGACTAGGTGGAATAGAAGGTATGTTGAAAAGCCTGTTTCTGTGCTGTAGTTTCTCTGGTTCTATTAACTTAAAACTATAATTACTACCTTTCCACATATGTATTTATTTAGATTTACAGAAGTTAGTTTGTGATCTGCTAATAATTAGTTGCAGAAACTTTTGTAATATACCTGATTGAGGATAGGAGTAACCAACCTTAATGATGTATTTTAAATGTTTGTCAACTACAATTTTAATTCCAATTAGTTTTACACAGAAATGTTTGTTTCAAATGGCATGAATAATTTTCCATGAGTAAAATTTATTTTTGTTTTCCTTATTATTTGCAGGCAACAAGAAGTTCTTTGACTCACCAAGTCAGCTTCTCAGATTATAATAGTTTTAACTCCATCCTTAACAACGTGGAGCTCATTACAGGAGTCTTCCATACTATTGTAGACTCTAGTAAAAATGTAAAAGTTGCAAAAGGTTAGAAAGAATTCTCATTATGCCTTCTGGGACAATATTTTCTGGGGAAACGAGTACATTTTTTCTTTTAAACAATGGCATTTTTCAGCCCAATCTATGACATATTCTTCACTTGGTTAGAGTTCTCTATTCACTCTTTTTAATATTTATTATACTGGATGCCAGGTTTAATGAAGACAGAATCAAACACATGGGAGTTTTAAATGTTCTAACTCACTACACAATTGACTGGAGTAGCACTCTCTAAGAACTACAGATCAGATTAAGTATTTTGTAACTCATAGTAGCAATACAATATGCTGTCCTGGTTCCTTCTGGTGAGATCTAATCACCCTTTATCAACAACTTGATCTTAATGCAATATAGAGCCTACATTAGTTGCATACATTAGCCTACATCTCTTGGGAAGGAAGCACTCAAATTTGCAACTCTCTTGCATCTTGTACTGAAATAGGTAATGTATTTAAATGAAGGAATGGACCTCTTTCTTTATTAAATAAATAATTAATGTGAATGAGACTGTTTAGATAATTTTCTATATTCCGCAGATGAATTTGTTTGCTGCTCAGAAACTTGATCAGGTGACACCTCTGGAAATTAATATTTTGTTTCAGTTATCAGACCTCTACAAATTACGTGGGTGAGCTAGACATGATTGATGACATTGTTATATTAATGTTTGACAGTTAAATATATTAACTTAAAATGGATTCATAAAACAGTTGAAAAAGATTTGATGATTAATTGAAATGAATCATGTGTATTTCCCTAAAATTTGGAGATGAGAGCTGGTATTTAACATATAACTAGATATACAAGACCCAACTGCGCTGGGTGGGTCACGTCTCCAGAATGGAGGACCATCGCCTTCCCAAGATCATGTTCTATGGCGAGCTCTCCACTGGCCACCGAGACAGAGGTGCACCAGAGAAGAGGTACAAGGAACAAGGTAAAGAAATCTCTTGGTGCCTGCCACATTGACCACCACCAGTGGGCTGATCTCGCCTCCAACCGTGCATCTGGGCACCTCACAGTTCAGCGGGCAGCAACCTCCTTTGAAGAAGACCACAGAACTCATCTCACTGACAAAAGACAAAGGAGGAAAAACCCAACACCCAACCCCAACCAACCAATTTTCCCTTGCAACCGCTGCAACCATGCCTGCCTGTCCCACATTGGACTTGTCAGTCACCAACAAGCCTGCAGCAGACGTGGACATACCCCTCCATAAATCTTCGTCTGCGAAGCCAAGCCAAAGAAGAAGAAAGATATACCAGGTGTAGAAAATTTTGCTTCCACTCTATTTACTTTAATGTATTGACTGTTTCAATTAATCGGCTATTTCTGTATATTGAGTCACAATGTTACATTTCTGTCTCTGAAGTATTTTTCAAGTTTAATAATGAAAAGAGAAGATACCATGAAGTGTGTTAATTATCATTGCAAGATTTTTATGAAGTATATTCCATATTTCATCCTCTCCAACGAAACATTTTTGAAAAGTGAATGATTTAGTATGAAGTTGTATTAAGTCTCAAGTATTTAAGAGCAGTGTATCCTAATCACTTCCTCCATTATTTTGGTGTCAATTTTCATCAGAATACTAAAGATTTGCTGAACTTTGGCAGGAGGTCTGAAGAAATCCTGAAGATCTCTTTTGTTTGCATTCCTTTCTGTGGAAACCAAGGAAAACACTCCTTTGGTATATTTCTCATTCCTCCATCCTCATTTCCTTTTTCATCTCCTAATTACTGAACTGAATTGTCTATTTATTGTCCCTGATACCAAGATACAGTAAAAAGCTTTGTTGTGGGCCACTATCCAGATTTGCTTGTCTGTACTCCTTTAAATATATGATTTGTGTTTGTAAAGGCCTTTTCTTCTTCCCCTTGTCAGATTCTCGAACCTTTCTTACACTATTAGTAAGTGATGTTGATTTCCTTAACAATTTTTACACTTTTTTTGTGCTTTTAGTCTGAGTTGTGCTCTACAATTCTTGTTATGTTCTTCTCTGTTGATCTAAGGAGAATAACTATGACATCGAGCTCAAATTTCAGAATTTGCACTCAAATCCATTGCAGGAATATGAATTTGTAACTATTTTAACAACTTTTTTTCTTTGTGCATCATATCTCTCTCCATAGATAGCTCACATTAGCAGACTTTTTTTAATAAAAGCACCTCATGAGGAAGAAGTCCTACCATATAACCTAAGAGAATTAGAGGTGAGGGATCTTGAAATGTGTTGGCATTTTAACTCTACTGTGATAAAAAGCAATAATGAAGGAAGAAGCTAGTTGAGATGCCAAATACTTTACAAATGATAGCATGGAGGTATGAGAAAAGTGGGCTAAACTTAAAAGTAGACAAGTCATCAGGACCAAATTGGATGCAGCCTAGAAATCTAGAGCTGCAGGAGAAAATGGCATGGGTATTTAAATGCTTTTTGGATGGTATCAGAATATTTGAATGTGGCATATGTCACGTCCTAATAAGCCCAACCATAGGCTAGTAAGTTTAACCGAATATACTGTTTAGAACATGCTCTTCTGCCCAACTAGTCCATGCTGACAAATAATGTATTTTGGGCTAATCCCATTTGCCAGCACTTGATCCATAACCCTCTGAGCCCCTCTTATCCATAAATCTGTCAAAATATCTTTGTTGCTGTAATGTTGTTATTGTATCTGCTTCTAAGTTTCCTCTGGCAGCTCATTCCAGATGCAGGCCTCCCACTCGGTGAAAAAAAAATCATCTCGGGTCCCTCCTAAATCATTCTCCTCCCAACTTAAATCTATGCCCTCTGCTTCTAGTGCAATACACAAAAGTGTTGGAGAAACTCAGCAGGTCATGCAGAGTCTATAGGAAACAAAAGTATATAACCAACATTTCGGGCCTGAGCCTTTCATCAAGGTATGAGCAGAAAGCAGGGAGGTGCCTGAATAAAAAGGTGGAGGAGGAAATTAGAAGGAGCAGGAACACAGACCAACAAACAAGATGTTATAGGTGGACATAGCCAAGAGGGCATAACAGAAAAAAAGCTGAGGTGATGGGGTAGAGGGTAGCTTGGGGAGAGAAGGGTGTTGAGAGCTGGAGACAAAGGAATATGTAACGAGAGATGGGAGGGACCTAACAGAAATGAGAGAAGTCGATGTTAATGTCATCTGGTTGGAAGGTACTCAGATGTAATATAAGGTATTGCTCAAGGTGTGGGAATGGGATGTGATATTGAAATGGTTGGACCATTATTACAGGGGACAGAAAAGAGGTGCTCAATGATACAATCTCCCAATCTGCGTTCAGTCTCTCCAATGTAGAGGAGGACTCAACAGGAGCACTGGATGCAGTAGATGACCCATACAGATTCACAAGTGAAGAGTTGCTTCACTTCTAAAGTCTGTTTTGGGCTCCAAATTATGAAGGAGGAGGTGTGGGTGCAAGTGTAGCATTTTCTATGGTCATAGGGATAAGTACCAAGAGGGTGATTAATGGGAAGGGATGAATGGATGAGGAAGTCTTGGAGGGAGCAGTCCACACGGATGATGGAGAGCAGAAGATATGTATGGTGGTTGGAATTGTGTGGGATAATATGTTGGATGCGGAGGCTGGAGTGGTGATAGATGAGGACAAGAGGAATCTTGTCCTTGTTACCTCTAGGGGTGGAGAGGGGCCAGGGCAGATATTTGGGAAATAGAGGAAATTCGGGTAATGACAGTAGAGGTGAAGCAACATATTTTTTGAAGGAGTATATCTTGGATATTCTGGAATGGAAGACCTCAACCTAAGAACAGATGCAGTGGAGATGGAGGAATTGAGAGAAAGGAATACAGTGCCCTCCATAATGTTTGGGACAAAATTATTTTTTTTCCTTTATTTTCCCCTGTGCTCCACATTTTTACATTTGTAATCAAACAATTCACATGTAATTAAAGTGCCCATGCCAGATTATATTCAAGGTATGCATTTTGGTTTGACCATGTAGAAGTTGCAGCAATTGGAAAGATCTCACATTTCAGGGTACCATAATGTTTGGGATATTTGGCTTCACAGGTGTTTGTGAGTATTCAGCTCTATTTAATTGCTTCATTGGTGCAGGTATAAGAGAGCTAGGCTTGTCTCTAAGCTTTTGATCACCTTTGGAGTCGGTAGATGCCATTTTTCAACATGAGGTCCAGAGTTGCAGAAATGAAAGTAAAAGAAGCCATTCTGTGGCTGAAAAACAATAAAATAGTAAAAGACATCACCCAAACCTTAGGATTACCAAAATCAACAGTTTGGAACATCATTAAGAAGAAAGAGTGTACTAATGAGTGATAAGGTCAGAGATGGTCTGTGAGATGGTGGCTTGATGTTGTTTGCAGAGGTCAGTGTGCCAGATTGCAAGCACATCACCCTTGTCTGCAGGTATGGTGCAGAGAGAGTTTAGGGCAGAGTGTTCTGTGGGAGTGAGATTAGAATAAATGAGGAGAGTAGTGAAGTCGAGATAGTTGAAGTCTCAGTGGCACTTGGAAATATAAGGATCCATTGCAGGCAGAAGGCAGGAAGGAGTTGTCCAAGTGGAGGAAGAAGGTTTAAGGTGGGAGAAGGAGTCTGCAGAGGGGGATGGAGAATCCTGATATCCTCTACTGATCTTGTACTGAATAGCCAAACACCCAGTTAATTATGGGATGTCCTGTTCAATAGTTAAAGGGTAATCCCATATGATGAATATTCCATGTCATGATTTCTTGTTCCTATTTTGTAGGCTTTGAGCTCCTGAAACATTAACTCATTCTGCGAGCAGTTATCCTGTTGTTTGGCCTTTCAGGGAATCTGTTCTTCCAGGGTTCCTGATGCTGCAATGGCTTCACAGGCCTCCCCTGCACAAAGCTCTTTTCCAGGTAAAATCCAGGCCAATTGCTTCCATATGAAAATTCAGGTCAAATACTTATTTTCAGCCAATTACGCTTGAAGGTTGGATTCAAACTCCAGAGAAAAACCAAATAGTTAATGTAAGAATTTTTAAATGATGTTGAGCAGTAGGAAGTCAAGTCTGTTTCCAATGATCATTGTTTGGTCTTTACATATTAAACTAATACAGGCAGCTAGGTTTTGCATTAAACTTTGATATAATTTCTACCAAATACCTCCAGGATATCAAAAGATATTTTAAGCTGTTTGTTTAAATGATTTGATTTGTTGCTTTATTGAGGGTTAGGTATACATTGTGACATCTAACAATATTTTCCTTCAGTTATTCTTCTGATTTTGTTCCCCTCAGGGTGCAAATGTTATATCTCACTTTATTCTAAGCCACATAGCAAATACAGATTTGCTCTTGGGTCAGTGATTCTTCATCTTTACATAAGTGCATAATCTTTACATGAGGGTGTTTACCACTGCTCTAAGGTGGTATTTTCAGGTCACCTGGGTCTCCAAATATCTTGTGAGCAGACAAACGGGTTACCAGTGCTGTATTTTCTGGTACATTGTTATTAAAACTGCATAATGGCATACCTTTAGTAGTTAAATAAACCTGGCAGTTAGATAGAATCTAATTGATTAATATATATTCTATTGTTAGAATATATTAGCATTTCTTGCCTTGTTTTCATTACTGTAGATTTTAAAAACTGTTGTTTTCCTCCATAGCCATGGGTGAAACATCTGTCTATCCCATTGACTTAATAAAAACTCGTATGCAGAACCAACGCTTAACAGGGGCATTTGTGGAAGAGTTTATGTACCATAATAGCTTTGATTGCTTCAGGAAAGTGCTGTGATATGAAGGCTTCATTGGACTTTATAGAGGTTGGTTGTGCATTGTTTTGTGATCTAATCACTCAACTCATAGGCACTCTATTGAAGTATGATCCTCTCCTTGTTACAAAAGATGATATCAGATACTGCCATTTACTGTAGAAACTGTGTTATAATACTTTACATGTTGGTATTTGCATTCTTTGGATTCCCTCCAGGACCTCCCATTTCTTATCATTTCCTTTTCCTTTTATTTTCCATGAAATTTTATTTTCATTCTGAACTTCCTATAAATGCTAACTTTTTAAATTGCTGAGACCACGTTATAAACCGTAAACCTTCAAGAGAAAGTTGGAAAAGTTGGGTGCGAATTTACTCAGCTGTATTTGTTGAAAACCCAACATTACAAATGTGTACTCATTGTATTCCACCTGATGGTTCACATTTGGTTCCATTCGTATTGAGTTACTGTTTGTTAGTTGAATCCTTCAGTAATAGATGTACAGATTTTGTTATACCCACAACCCTAATCCTTTTGATTTCTGTTCCATCTGCTGTCATTCCACCTTTTACAATTTACATTTGCAGTGTTTGATCCATAAAAATTCAAATTGAGGTAGCTAAAGATTTGCTCTTAAAGATTTTTACCACTTATTATTTATAAATACATTTAAAACTTGGCCACTGGACCTGTAGTTTAATAATCCTCCAGAAAGAATTTTGGCTCCTAGTTCTGCCATTCTGGTAATAACTTTGCAGTTGCCTTTCAACAATCTAATGAAACTTGTTGTCTCTCACTGTCTGAGCAGCGACAGGATCTGTTTAAATTTCCCTACCACAACAACAGGTCTACGGCAGATGCCATCTCACTGTCTCTACAAATAGCCTTAGAATACCTGATCAACAAAGATGTATAATATCATGATGCTTTTTATCGACTACAGTTTGGCATTCAACACTATCATCCCCTCAAAACTGATGATCAAAATTAAGGAAGGTTTTATTGTAGCACTTAATCATCAATAATCTAGTTGGTTTGGTTTTGCTAGGTGTGGTGGAACCACTGAATTACCGTTTGTACATGTATGGCTGGTCTGCCCCTTGCTGATTGTACCTGTGGCTCCTCCCCCTTGATTTCCCCTAATAAAGGCAGCAACACCATACTTCTTCCCCAGAACAAGCTCAGGTCTTGGGTCAGCAACATGAGATGTGCCATTAGTTTATGGTAATAAAAGCCTTTCAGTCAGTTAACTTCTAGTCTTTGGAGTTATTGATAGCACATCAGTTTTATTACCATAATGTTTTATTTGGAATGGACAAGTTGCTGAGACCAGAGAGACTGGAATTCAACTCATGGTCACCAGAAGCATCTGACAATTTTGAACTCTGGCTATGCTGCTTCATTGTGTTTCTGCAGGCCTCCACTGAAATCGTACAATCCAACGCAGATAAGATGCACTTTCTATTCTCAAAGGTCAGACATCGCATTTACCCGATAGTCAGAAACTGCAAGACATTCACCGAAGCAATGGACATTCTGAAAGGCCAGTACCTGGACTAGGTGAATGATGTCTACGCCAGGCATGTACAAGCCACGCTTAAGCAGCAACTCGGGGAGTCGATTGAGGATTACCTTTGGGTCCTGTAAGACCTTGGATGGGCCTGTGGCTTCAAGGTCATATCAGCAGAGGAGTACATGGAGGAGCTGATCCAAGATGGCTGTGTAGCAGCATCAGATTGGATTACATTCGCCAGAGACTGCTAGGACAGGATAAGCTTAAACTGCAAAACACCATTGAATTGACTAAAACCTGGAAGTAGCTCTCCATAATGTGGACTCTTTCTAGTCCACGTGGGGAAACGCAGGCGCTGCCATCTTGGGTCATGGGATCACAGGCCTCCCCACACCCCCACCTGACTGATGCTATGGGCGAGTACCCGAAGTGCTACTTCTGCGGCCAGCAGAAGCACTGCCTGACAAAGAACATGGTCTGTTCTGGCTGTGGGAGGAAGGGAAAAACGTGAAAGTATGTAAATCTAAGCAACCTAATCTAAGCAGCGCAATGTATGGGCAGTGGGAGTCACTAGCATCTTGGATGACATCACTTCCGATGGGGCTGCTGCCACCTTGAACAACATCACTTCTGATGAACAACAAGCAGCAGGGAAAAATCAAGAATGTCAAGGTAGAGAATCAAAATCTCCACCTACAACTATGACATCTTATACCTGCCTGGAAAGCTCAATGAACCTTCAGATGCCTGTCCTGAGGGTCTTGCTCCAGTGCACACTTAGACCATTTACAAGCACTCCACGCCATCCTCTGCCACCCAGGAATCACCAGGTTCTCCCATTTCATCAAATCCCGCAGCCTCCCCTATTCAGTTGAGGACATCAGGATGATGACCAGAAACTGCTAGGTTTGTGTGGAGTGCAAGCCACACTTCTACCAGCTCTCATACCTGATTAAGGCCACCTGCCCCTTTGAGCATTTGAGCATGGATTTCAAGGGGCCCTTGCCCTCTTTTTTTTAACTTTATTTATTCATTCAAAATACAGATAGTAAATAACATATACAACAATGAACCAGAAACATGAACGTTATATTTTATAGAAAAAAAAGAAAAGAAAAAAAAAAGAAAAAATGAAAAAAAAAAACCCTCCCCCCCCCACCTTCAGCCAGCTCTCCTAAGGAGAGTCATAAAGAAAGGAAAACAAAAATTAAGGAAAAATTAAACATACATATTAAGATCTAATCAATGTTAATCAAAATGTAAATATTCTGAATATAACAACCACTTACTAATAAAAAAGCTATAGTTATCATGCGAAATGTATGTAATTTTTTCCATTATTAAACAATATTTCATCTCATTATGCCATGTATTAATATCAATCATATTTGTATCTTTCCACATACTAACAATACATTTTTTCACTACAAATAATACTAAATATACAAAAGCAAGTTGAAATTTATCTAATCCCAAACCTTTCAAAGGTTGCAAACGACCCAATAAAGATACTATCGGATCTAAAGGTATTTTAATCTTACATGACCAGACAGCCATGAAAAAAAAGTTCCAACAGAATTACCACATCTAAAACACGAATCTAATTCATGAAAACCATACTTTTTTAGTTTTTCAGGTGTTAAGTATAATTAATCATTGCATAACGTACATTTATCAGTCTAATTACACTATCATAACAAATATCTAATCAATCATCTTTGGAAAAAATAAAGGTAAATATACCTTTGGATTTATCCCAACCCTTTTTATCCATACCATCCCATAATATTTAATGCATAAATGAAGTATAACCCTTCTCTGGTACCTTCATAAGAAAAATCTCAAATTTAGTCATTTCAGGTAAAATCATATCGCTACCAAACACACGTTTTACCAAAGATCAAATTTAATAATAAAGAAACAAAAAGTTCTTATCAATACCATAGCTGTCCCTCATCTTTATGCTTAATCTGACTGTTTAAACCTCGAACATTAAAAGTAGCAAACCTCAACTTTAACATATCTACTAATATTACTAAAGACCAATAATATCTTTGTATGAAAACTCAAATCATCGTATATAGGTACTCCAATAGGAGAAAAAAAAATCACAAATTAAAAGCTAGATAAAATGAAAATAAAAATAAATAATTAACAACCCCCCCCCCCCAAAAAAAAAACTACCAAAAGGTAGTAATCCCTAAACAAAATTTGGGTGTGGATCACCCACCAGTGGATGATGACTAATAAAACCTAGAATAAATCTCTTCCTCCCCAGCCGAACAAAATGTAATCTCAGAATATCGTAATAACATAAAAAGTAAAATAAGAATAAGAAGATTCTTCTATTCATCCAAGAGGTTCCAAACTCGGAGATCCCATTTCAAAAGAAATTGGACTCTTTCCATTCCTGTTTTTTTCCCATTTCTGCCATTTCTTCCATTTCCAGAACAACCAAATTTTTATTTAGGAGACAATGGTGGACTACATCTTTGTCCTCTTGCATCTGGCAATGATTCAGCAAAAATCATTGCTTCACGATCATCCTCAAAAAACTGAGATTGATAGTCTCCATAAAACACCTTCAACACTGCCGGATAGCGAAAAGTAGACTTGTAACCTTTACGCCACAAAACTTCTTTAACTAGATTAAATCGATGTCGACGTTGAATAACCTCTTAACTCAAATTAGGATAGAAAAACACTCTGCTATTCTGAATCAATAACAGAGTTTGTCGTTTTCTCGCATTTTGCACTGCCAGTCGAAGTATTACTTCGCTATCCAAATAATTCAAACATCGAATTATCACAGGTCTCGGTGATTGACCAGGTAAAGGTGTTCTCCTTAAAGCTCTATGAGCTCTTTCCAATACCAAGACTCCAGAAAAAAATTCTTGCCCTAGTACTTGTGGGATCCAGTCTTTAAAAAAAAACAAAGAGTATCTTGTCCTTCTATACCTTCTGGCAAACCAACAATTTTCACATTATTCCTTCTACTTTGATTCTCCAAATAGTCTATTTTCCTCTCTAACTCCTTCTCACGTTCTCGCAATTCTATAACGGATTTTTCAACCTTCAACACATTTTCTGTATTAGAAGCCACTTGTTGTTGACATTCCAAAAAAGCAGACTGAAATTTTTTAAAATCTTCACAAGATGCTTCCACATATTCTTTAACTGTATTGAATTCTAAACTTATCCTTTGAGCCATCTCATTCATTTCTCGGCTGGATGACAGCATTTAATTGCTTATATTGTAGCTCAGAAAAGCTCAGCCCTGCTTTTTCTAACGTAGTGGCAGAATCAGGTAACTGCAGCTCCTGCTGCAACTCAACCAAAGGCATTTTAATGGTTTTACTGCAGGTCTGGATTCCCAGCGACGGCACCCCGACTTCCTCAGGGGGTCGACGCCAGGGTCCCCCCGCAGCTTGTTGTTTTTCCGGAAAATCACAGATAAGTTCAAAATCTCCAGGTTGGAGTGGTGCCTGAAGCATTTCAAACAATGGAGTCGTCTTCCTGCATGCTCCCTCCATTAAAATTGGCAAGCTGCCAGAATCGGGATCTACTTCTTGGGAAGTTCTCCTCCAGAGAACGGGTAATTCCAGCGCCATCCTTCACTTGGTGAGTAATAGACCTTTTTTTTTCAGCTCCCACAGGCAGTCTTTGTGGTTTAGGCACTGAGGACGTTAAACCTGAAGCTGTAGCAAGTTGTTAAGGCCCCAAATCTTCAACACTTCGAAAATGTAACTTCTTCTGGACTTGAGATTTAATCATCTTACCATTAATGGCCATAAGCATTCCTTGATACTTTAAACTAAAATTTTAAAAGTTTAAACTTGAAAACAAAGGGTTAAAAACAGGTACTTAAAAGTCCGGGCAGAAAGGTCGAGATCCCACGTCTAGACTCTACGCCATCTTGCCACGCCCCTCCCTTTTGCCCTCTTCAAACTACAACGTATACTTTCTCACATCATTAATGAGTACTTACAGTTTCTGTTTGCCATTCCCTGCCTGGACATGATTACTGCCACCATCACCAAATCTTTATGCAACCTCTTCACCCTGTTTGGATACACCTGCTATATCCATAACAACTGGGGGGTCCTCTTTCATGAGCGATGAGCTGCGCCAATATCTGCTGGCCAGGACCACCAGTTGTAACCCCTCCAAAGGAACAGCTAGCTGGAAAGGGAGAATGCCACTGTCAGGAAGGCTGTCCTCATTGCCCAGAGTTCAAAAGGCTGGCCTGTCTCACACTGGGATGAGGTCCTCAGCAAAGCGCTCCACGCAATCTGATCTCTCCTGTGCACTGCCACCAATGCCAACCCTCATGAAAGGTTGTTTGCCTTCCCCAGGAAATCTGTGTTGGGGACCATGCTGCCATCTTCGTTGATGTCCCTAGAGCTAGTCCTGTTCCAGAAGCCTGTGAGAAGCCACAAGTCTGACTGACTGGTCTAGAGGGTTCACCTCCTCCATGCCAACACCCAGTATGCCTATGTAGCGTACCCAGATGGGCCTGAGGACACTGTCCATCTTGGACCTGGCACACACGTGAGACCCTAGGACTCTGGCCAACTAACCAGTACATTCATGCCCCCCCCAATCACCATATCACATCCTATGTCACCCCACCCCCAACCCCCGACCCATCTATCTCAGTTCAGTCGCCATCGACAATGACCAGACTGTCCAGGAGCCAACAACTGAGCCACAATTGACACAACAATGGTCGAAATGGAAGGCAAGATCATCGGACAGACTGGACCTGTGATGGACATTAAACCACTTCACCCTGCCGGACTTGTTTTTAAAAGGGGGTGAATGTGGTGGAACCATTGTATTACTGTTTGTACATATATGGCTGGTGTGTCCCTTACTGATTGTACCTGTGGCTCCTCCCCCTTGAATCCCCTAATAAAGGTGGCAACACCATAACCCCTTCCATAGAACAAGCTCAGGTTTTGGGTCAGCAACATGAGATGTGCCATCAGTTTATGATAATAAAAGCCTATCAGTCAGGTAACTTCTAGTCTTTGGAGTTATTGATAGTGCATCACTAGGATAACAGTATTCCAGATATTAAAGCCTTGATTCAACATGAACATCCATCAAAACAGTGTTTGACATCTTGAAACTCCAGAGAAACTAAAGTCAGTGACGAACATGGGGAAAGCCTTCTTCTAATAGATCACATTTGTTGGGTATTTGAGAACTTGACGAAGGGATCAGCCCCAAAATCTTTGCCTCCTATGGACGCTGAATGACCTGCTGAGCACTTTTGTGTATTAACTACAATCACAATATCTGCAGACTTTCTTGTTTCACTCCATTTGGCTGCTCCATGTATCCTTCCAGACAACTTGCCTCTGCTGTTCTCCTACACTCCCATCCAAGTCCAACTATGGCTATTAGCCTTTGCTCCTCCCCTTGCCCCTTCTTCCCTCCTCCTCCTCCCAGCTTTTTATTCAGGGGCCTGCCTGTTTTTTGCTCATACCTTGATGAAGGGCTCTGGCTCAGGCCCGAAATGTTGGCTGTTAATCCTTGTCTCTTATGGACGCTGTGGGACCTGTTGATTTTCTTCAGCACTTTTGTGTATTAAACACAGGATTTTGTTGCAAGTTCTGTGGATCCAACCTGTTTCAGCTGTTTCATTAACATTTTTCAAAAATGTTAGTATTAGATAAATTTGTTGATGATTATGCAGTTTTCAACTTTTTAGAAAAATGAATCAGCAAAACCCTTACAACTTCCCATGACTGGCATTTATAAGTGGATATTGACCGTCATGCTGCAAAAGCACCAGACAATATAACTTGACATTATCATTATCATGGTATCCACCATCAATGTCCTGAGAGTCACCATTGATCAGAAGTTTAACTGAGCCAATTTCAATCATACAGGAGCTCCCTGAGTAATGAATGATCTGATTCGCAGAAATCCAGCTTTACACAAATTCTCCCAAGCATTTTAAGGCATTTTTCAAACTAATACTAATAATAAATATTTAATGGTACTCATTCATGATTAGCTACAATATAATTATATAAAATTGAGGTTTCTGACAAAATTGCTTACAGACAGTTCCTAGAAAACTCAGGGAATGCCTGCATTATGGTGACAGGAACATATCGTCGACTGGGTATCCAAACTTACAAAATTCTTGCCTTCATATTGATATATACCTTGATGATGGAAACTCAGACAATACTCAAAAAGTTTGGGATTATTCAAGTTGAAGCATTCCATTTGATTAGTATATTAACTATACTGGAAATGGAATGTACATGGCAATTACTTACCAAGTCTCTAATAGAAACCCACAAACTTGTGACCTGTATAAGTAGGAGGGCCAGTGAGGAAGTAGGAAAAATACCACCTGCAGTTCTCCTTCAAGTTGCACAACATCCTTACTTGAAAATATATAATCTTTTGTTCAGTGTCACTGTGTCTATCCAAATGTGGAATGAAGAGATAATTATTAGTATATTGGAAACAGTTGTTTAAATATAATCTTTATCTGAGAATGTTAGCAGGATGAGAGAAAATTATTTTTATATTTCTCAACAAAAAATGCAATCCGAACCCAATAGCTTGAATCTCAGAGCATTCTCTGTGACCTGTTCTTTCTCACGTGCCCATTAACTCCACCCAATTCTCCTTATAGAAACCCAGAGGGAAAAATTAGCAGGCTCTACAAGCAGCACTATAGGTCAGAAATTGGGGCTGTGAACGGCTGGAGCTCTACTGAAGTTAATAGCAGGAGTTACTAAAATGAATTTAGGCTAGATTTCTACCTTGACTGATAATTGTCACTCTCTGCCATTTGTCTTTTCAGATTTTTTTAATAACACTGCAGAGTTTACAGGTTTTTATGCTATTTTTTTTTGGATTGCAAAAGAGTTGATATACGAACAACTCCAATTATCTGAAATCAGATTCTCCAAAATCCTCATTTACCCAAACTTTTTTAAAATTCAGATAAATGACAATATTAGAAATAAATCAGAAATCCTCATTTATCTGAAATCTTTTCAGAGCCAAACTGACTTCACAGTTTGGGAAAAAAAAATTCACTTGACATGAAATTGGAACAACAATTATCCTCGTTTCAAATAACTCCCATCCCCTCTCTTCCATTTCTTTTTTTAACCTTCCCCATTGTCTTTTCTCTCCAACTCTCCCTCTTGAACTGAGTGCCACTGTCTTCCAGCCACAAGCGGTTGGAAGAATCCTTTGTCCCAGTGTCATCAAGGAGAGCGGCTGCCTGGGCAGGAGCAGGACGGGATCCTGGGCTCAGTGGCATTCATTCCCCTCCCCTCCTATCCTCAGCACACCAGATGCTGACTCCGAATCCTCCCCTCGGCCTACTTCCCTAGTGTGTGTGTGCGGATGTGTGCAGTAGGCCGAGGGGAGGATTCGGAGTCCAAGACTCCAGCATGAGGATTCTGACGTCAGGAGCTCCAGTGACCATGGAGATATGAGCCCTCTGACTTTCCAGTGAGTGTTCTACTGGCTGGGAAGCCTCCCTGGGGATCAGTGGCAGCGGTGGTTACACGTTGGGGATTGGCGGCAGCAGTTGAATGGTCTCGATGATCAGTGGCTGCGTTGGGTTCACCTCAGTGATTGGCAGCGGCCAGGATTTTCTTGGTGAGAATTAAACATTATTTTAATGCTTAAAAAGCCTTCACTTGTTGTTTGTTGTTGTTTAAACATTGATACATTATTTGCTGTTGCCACTGGACTGTTTTTTTAAAAAAAATGACTAGTTCTTTGAAAAATCATTTATCTGAAATAAGACCAGTCCTGACCATTTTTGAAAATCAGAGTTGTACTGTAGAGTTGTTTCAAGTACTAGCCAAAAATGCTAAACTAAACTGTAGGACATTTACTTAAGTAAGCTGTATAATGAGTGATTTTTTTTTAAAAAAGTAAAACATGAAAGTTGATCAGCTAGATTTTAAAAGTGTGTATAGATAATATGTAGACTTTGTGCTACTTAAGCATGGAGCCTTGGAAAATGAAACTGATTTATTGCCCTGGCTGTCATGCTTATATGGGCCCTAGGTGCTGATGTCAGGACCCCACATCATCAGAGTGCCGGCCTGGGATCGGCCGGCATTTCCACCAGGGTTCCCCATCCTATTGTTGGAGGTCACCTGGGACAGTGGCTGGGGTCACCCCCAGCTTTGCTCGGTCGCTGTGTTCGTCGGCCATTTTGTGGGCCGGTTCACATCTCCGTGCACGGACTGCTACCCACCCCCCACCCAAACCTATGATCAGGTCATTGTCTGTTGCCTTGTGTGATCTGCCCCTGTGTCATGGGGGAAGGCCGGAAACCGGCTGTTTACGGAGCAGATGTGCTAGTTTCAGGTGGTCGATGATAAAACTCTCCTCCTTACCGCCAATGTCGATGTCAAAGGTGGAGCCGTTGTCCTTGGTACGGTTGTTGTAGGAGTGGCCAGTGTGTGCCCCTTCTCACAAAATATGTACTGATGTCTTTAAGTCCCTGGGGACATTATGTTTGGGCTGGCCATATGCTGGGGGTTGCAGGCCCAGGGACCCCAGTTTTTGCCGCAAGTCCTCAAGGGTTGCCACCGGGTCTTCCAGGTATTTATCGGGGACCAGAAAGTCCTTGGAAATGATTAAGGCCACAGCGCAGACCATCTCTGCAACCGAACCACTGAAGTCCTTTGGCGCGTTATGAATCCCCAACAGATGGGACCCTTGAGCCAGGCCATCAAGGCAAATTTGAAGTACCTATGAAAGTGTTCCACCAGCTCATTGGCCTGAGGGTGATATACATTAATGTGATGGAATTGTGTCCCCAGGAAGTTAGCCAGCACTGCCCAGAGATGAATAGTGCCCCCCGTCCAAGGTTAGGTGCTCTTGGACCCTGAATATGGGTCGATGAGTGCCCTGTCACAGGTTTCTGTGGTGGTATTAGCCAGTGTGACTGCCTCAGGCCACCTCGTGAGCAGTCAACCATGGTCAAGAGGTATCTCGTCCAATGGGAAACTAGTAACGACCCTACTATGTCAATGTGTACATGGCTGAACTTGCGCCACGCTAGTTCAATAGTCGGTGTGGGCACTCTCATGTGAACCTGCACTTTGGAAGACTGGTACTTCGTGCAGGTTTTGGCCCATTGGCTGACCTGCTTATGGAGGCTGTGCCAAACTAATCTGCTAGCCACGATTTTGACCATGACTCAGATTTCAGGGTGCACCAGGTTGTGGATGGTGTCGAAAACCTGATGCCTCCATGTGGCCAGAATAATGGGGCGAGGACTGCCGGTAGAGATGTCGCACAGTAGTGTCAGGTTTACCTGGGCTGATGGGGACTTCTTATATTCTGAAGCCAGAGACGGCTCCCCTATACCTGGGGATCTCAGGGTCCTGCTGCTGCGCTTTGGTGAGGGCCACGTTGTTGACCCCTGGCACAGAGCATGGGGCGTGACAGAGCCTCGGCTACTATGTTGCTTTTCCCTGCAATGTGGTATATGTCCGTGGTAAATTCGGATATGTAGGACAAGTGTCTCTGTTGTCAGGTCCAATAACTTATGAAAGCGGCTTGTGATCGATGAAGGCCTTGAATTGCCGGCCATCCAAAAGGTAACAGAAATGCCTTACCGGCAGGTACAGCACCAATAGCTCTCTGTCAAAAGCACTATATTTGAGCTCTGGAGAGCGGAGGTGCCTGCTGAAAAAGACCAGGGGTTGTCACCTGCCTTCAATGAGCTGCATGCTCCATACTGCTGTGCTGGAGTTGTCGATTGTCAGGGCAGTAGGTGCCTCTGGTCTGGGGTGGACCTGGAAGGTGGCATTGGCCAGTGCATCTTTAGCATTCTGGAATGCCCTTGAAGACTCATCATTCCAAGTAATGTCTTTTGACGCCCTCCATCAGCGCAAAGAGGTGGCGCATGATGCATGCTACTGATGGTATGAACCTGTGGTAAAAAATTATCATACCAGCAAATCCTGTAGCCCTTTTACAGTGTGTGGTTTGGCGAAGTCCCGGTCCGACCCATGTCTGTTTATCCTGTGCCCCTGGAAGTCGATGGTGTCCAGGCCGAATTGGCACTTCACGGGGTTGAAGGTCAGCCTGAACTCACTCAATCAGGTACACAGCTGTCTCAGGTTATCAACATGGTCTTTGTGGCTGGCGATGAGGATATCGCCCAAATAGATGAATGCAAATGGGAGGTCCCAGCCCACTGTGTCCATCAGCTGCTTAAAAGTTTGTGCTGCATCCTTTAGACTGAAGGGCATGCAGAGAAATTCAAACAAGCTAAAGGGGTTATAATTGGATTCCTGGGGATCTCCTTGGGCTGACTGGGATTTGGTAGTACCCTCGGATGTGTTCCAACCCATGCAGGGTGGTGGCAAAGTCTTGGATGTGGGGCACAGGATATCTGTTAGGTGTGGTGGCATCATTGAGGCGGCGGTAGATGCCGCATGGTCTCCAACACCCCACTGATTTGGATACCACATGGAGGGGTAAGGCTCAGAGTCTGTTGGAACACCATACAATCCCCAGCTCCTCTTTTTTCTTAAACTCCTCCCTTGCTGGGCTGAGCTTTTCATGAGGGAGTTGGCGCTCCCTGGTGTGGAGCAGGGGGCCCTCAGTCAAAATGTGATGCCTTACCCCATGCTTTGGCTCGGCCATGGGGAAACTATCAAGGAGCGCTATCCCTTGAGGTCGACAAGCAAGCAGTGAGCACAAAGAAAGTCAGGCCCCAGGAGCAGTTGTGCCACTCCCACGAGGGTGAAGGTCCATGAAAAGCGGCTGATGCTGAACCAAAGGGGAATGGTGTGGGTCCCAAAAATCCAAATGGAGGAGCTGTTGAATTTCCTCAGATCTGGGTCCTGCTTGCTGTTGCAGGTATCTAGGCATGTAGTGGGGGGGGTGGGGGGAGGGGTGGTGTAGGATGCTTATCTTGGCACCAGTATTGACCAGGAAATGCCTGCCCAACAAGGAGTCCCAGACGTAGAGGAGGCTATCACATGGATCAAGCATCACAGCCATCAATGATACATGACCAGGGCATTTCCCAGAAACCCGCAGGGTGTATGGCATCAACGGGCCTCTGCACTCCATCACTGATGATAGTAACATAGCTGTCCCTGGGTATTAACTTGCCTCTCCATTGGTCTTGGTCTTGCAGGTGACTGTTCATGGTGCTTGCTGATGTGGTCTACGATGGCACTGGTGTCCTTTTTTGCTCTCCAGAGTATGTCTGCCTGGGCCATGACCTCCAAGGGTTGCTGAAGTCCTCATCCGTGAGCAAGAGTTGGATATCCTCAGGTAGCTGTTCCAGAAAGATCTGCTCAAAGAGTAGGCAACAGTTAAAGCAACCACCTCTCTTATTAGGGTGGACAGGGCCCTGCAGCAATCAGATGGCCCAGAGAGCCCAAAAGTGTAGGTTAACAGCTCTTTGAGGACCGGGTTTTTACCTTGCTCTGGAGGCTGCCGTAGGAATTCTACGACCATTGCTGCTCTGTCCTGATCAGGGGTGCTCATGATGTGGAAGTAGCGAGTGTTGTCAGCGGCGATGTGTTGAAGCTGAAACTGAGCTTTGGCCTGCTTGAACCATGCGTATGGTTGTGACACCCAAAACATTAGGAGCCTGAGTGAGACCACATGAATGGTCACTGGCTCCACTTGATCCATCATCTACAGGTCCAACTGCCAATTGGACCTGTTGGGGTTACCATTGTAGTGATCACCCTATGCGAGCATGGAGAAGAATGACAGGCACACCAAAGTCTTGGAAAATGAGACTGGTTTATTGCCCTGGCCATGGCGCTTATATGGGCCCCAGGTGCTGATGTCAGAGCCCTGCGTCATTGGAGCACTGGCCTAGGATTCCCGCCAGAGTTCCCCATCTTCCCACGATGTGGGAGGTCACCTGGGACAATGGCTGGTGTCACCCCCTGGTCAGCATGGTCACTGCATTCGTCGGCCATTTTGTGGGCCAGTCTGTGTCTTCATGCACGGGCCGCTACAATATAAAGTGAAAGAATTAGTTAAAATTAGTAGGACTCTTGGAGACAGAGAAAGGGAAAATTATATAGGGAATAAGGAAATGAGAGAGAAATTAAACACTGCATTTCATGGCAAAAGATACAGAAATCTAGAAATAGTTGATAAAGGTCTAGAGTAAATCAGTTCAAATATATGAACATTAGGTAAAACAAAATCTAGTTTTGAGGAAGCAAATGGTTTTCTGATTTTGAAGGAAGTAACAATGAAAGTAGCTTGAAATAAGAGAGTTTGCCATTGGAAAAACCCAGGAACCAACAAGAGCAGTAGTACTTTAATCAGCATTGGTACCAGATCTGCAGAGCAGATACTTTGCTGGTAAATGTATGATCGGAGCATCTACTAGAGTCATTTGGTTAGGTAGCACATGGAATAACAAAGGAAAAAGTTTTTTGTCCATTTTGTATACATGACAATTAATTGAATCTTGATAGTACTGGTCTCCATTCCACAGGAAGGATGTGAATATGCTGGAGTGGGTGCAAAAAAAAATTCAATGTGATATTGCCTGGACTAGAGAGAGGGCTTGAGTTATAGGGAGAGATTGGATAGTCTTGAACAGTTTTTTTTTTTGCTGGAGCAAACGAGGCAGGTTATTTTTACATAGAGGGGGATGAGGACATGGACGGAGCTCTCGGGGAAAGGGGTAGAAACAGGTGCAATTGCAATATTTATGAAACATTTGGATAGTTACATGGATAGGAAAGGTCTAGCTGGATGTGCAGGCAATAAATCGAGGTTACCATGGATGAGTTTGATCAAAGAAACTGTTTCCATTTCTGTATAAATCTATGAATCTATAAAAAACTACGTGCTTAAGCGTGCAGAATTGCACCAACCAACCTGCAAAAAAAAGTTACATTTTCTGGGGATTTTCTTCTGAAGCCAAATTTTTTCCCCCAAAATCGCTCCAAATCCTAACCCCCGAGAGGCAAAGGTGACATTTTGATGCCGCCATTTTGGCCACCAAAATACAAATGAGGTGAAGGCTTTCATCCACAAGATGGTGACAGGAGGAAAATGCTCAACCTACACACTATTGAATGCAAACTAAAAGTTGTAACATATGCTAAGGAGCATGGTAATAGAGCAGCAGCTAAAGTTTTTGGAGCGCCGCCTACAGCAAAAATGGTACATGAATAGAGAAAGCAAGTAAAACAACGAGAGGCTTATAAAAGAGGTAAACGTAACCTTCATTGGTGTTATCGGTTCATGAAAGACTCAACACATACAAAAACATCGATTGCACAGAAAATGACAACGAATTATAAAGACAAAATATTAGAATTTTATAAGTTTGTAATAAAAGCACAAAAAAGACCTTGTTTTGAACGGAGCCAAATAGGGAACATAGATGAAGTTCCAGTAACATTCGATTTAACATTCAACAAAACTGAGTGTTAAACGAGCTAAAATCACTATAATAAAAACCTCTGGTCATAAAAACAAGCACCAAACAGCAGTTGTGAGCTGTTGTGCTGATGGTACAAAACTGCCACCGTTTGTAATATTTAAAAGAAATATCCATCCCAAAGAAAAAATTGTGAGAGGTAGAGGTATACAACCTAATGAGAGATATAGAACATGGAACTGCAGAGAGTATTTTGCCCATGGTAGAGGATCAATAACCAGAGGACATAGTGTGACAGAGTACATAGATATGTTTTTGGGAGATAAATTGGGAAAGGTTTGTTTGAGGAGGTTACATACAAACACTTTAAAACAGATGTTATTTGAAATAATGGAGCTCTGATAATGCTAGACATACCAGGGCCTCAGAGCTTTTGCAAGAGCTTTGCAGAGTGCTCAAGTGACTTCACTAATGGATTGTTTACAAAAGGCAACAGATGAAAGATCTTGTTGGAGCCACATATTTTCTGGAAAAGTATTTGCTGTTCTGAGAGGGTCATGTTGTTTTGCATGGAGTGAGAGAGTCAAACAGACTTTCTCTGAGAGAGAGAGAGAGAGAGAGAGAGAGAGAGAGACACACACACACACACACACACACACACACACACACACACACACATCAGTTCTGCAGTGTTACAGCCAGCAGACAACAGCTGGGTCTGGAACACAACAAACTCAAGATTGTGGAGTGCCCAATTTTGGAAGACGGCCTGTTCAAAGCCCTTGTGGTTCATGCAAGAGGAGGAGAGGACTAGCTGTCTAATGTTTCACTTGGAATAAGGGAAACAAAAAGGAACTCTGTGGTGACCTGAAAGAAAGGTTATCATCTGGAGAACCCTGAAGGGGCAAGTTTCATCAGCAAGACACTGAAGTGGCTAATTAAATAGGAACAACAAATCTCTCACTGAAAACATTCAAGTACTTTCCTGAGCGGTAACCATTTACCTTTCAGGCACCAAAGCCTGCTGAACTTTATAAATGTTAAATTCTGTGCACAGTACAAAAATTGCCTGCAACCAGTGAACTTGAAGGGATGAGAAGTGAGACTGAACGGTGAATTCAAGAACTTTTCTGAACTTAAACACATATTACATGCACTTAGAAGGGGGTTAGGTTAGCTTAAATAACTTGATAGAGATAAGTTAAAGTGTAATTCTGTTTTCATGTTTAAAGATAATTAAAAGCAACTTTTGTTTAAGTAACCATTTGTCTTGGTGAATATCTATTCCTGCTGGCTTTAAGGGTCCTCTGAGCTCGTAACAATAGGTTTAAAGTTAAAGGGGAGGAGATCATTGAGGCAGTTACTATTGCAATATCTAAATATTATTGGACAAATACATGAATAGGATAGAGGGGTATGGGGCAAACACAGGCTGATGGGACTAGTATAACTGGGACATTTTGGTCAGCCAGGGCAAGTTGGGACGAAGGGACTGTTTCCATGCTGTCTGATTTTATGACTCTGACAGAGTAGATGCAGAAATACTTCGACTTGCCAGAGTGTCTAGAACCAAGGGATCAACCTTTCAGAAGAAACTTCTACATTCAAACAGTGAACATTTTGAATTCTTTACCCAAGAGTTCAGTGGAGACTAAGATAATTAAGTTTTTAAATATAAATAGAATTAAGAGATGTGGGGTTAGTGAAGGAAGGTGGTATTTAAGTAAAACCTCAGCTGTTATCTTGGTGAATAGCTGATCAGGTAAAAAGGAATGATTGGGCTTCCTGATTAGTGACTCTTGGGATACAAAAACATAACATTTATTTAGATTAAATTACTTTTACTGATACAGTTCTGCAATCAGAAAATATCTTGTCAAAGGAAACTCATAATTAATACAATCATTTTATTTAATTCACTGATATATGAATCCTCTTTCCATATTCCTATCACCAACCTTGCTCCAATTTTCTGGGATTATTAATCAAATTTAATTAAAATATTATTAAAATAAAATAAAATATGTAAATTGAGATAAACAAATTATCAGAGCTGAGCCCTTTCAATTGTTTAATATTGTAGTTGTATCCTTATTGGATACAATAAATCACAATTTTGAAATTTTTAGTAAATAATTCTAAGTTTGTGGCTTGGCACATTTCATAAAAGAATGACAACGTGACTTTTGTTCTATTTAAAGGTGCAGATCGGGATTGATTATTATTGTACATTGGGTACATATTTGTCATATTTTTATTTCATTTAAAATATTTTATTTCATTCTTCAACCTGGTTTTATTTTGCTGACAATATCCTCTGTTTATAATCTCAGTCAAATTTCTGGAACTCAGAACAAAATTGCCATATTTATGATGTGTGATTTCAATACAGTTGTAAGGAATAAAGAAAATAAAGAATGTTGGATTGATGCAAGTAGGGTTGCCCTTTCATTTAGGACTGCAACAATGGAAGCGTAATGGTTATAGGTCAGTAATTCAAAAGTATCCAGTTCAAATCTCATTACATCATCATTAGACAGAACTATATTTTTCTAAAGAATGGAATCTTTCATCAACATTATGTTTGACTATCAAAGCAGGCAGTAGATTATATGTTGGGCTCTTAATGTCTGCTGAAATGGGGTACTGCTTTCTGTGGAACAAGGACTTTGCTCTCATATAGAGTAACCAAACTGGTGATTAAATAACTTCTTTCCAGTTTGCCCATTAAATTAGAAACTTAAATGAAGCATTGTAAGAGTAATGGAAGCTTTAGTTAGTATCTGGTTGACCGAAGTGTATGAATACTTGCTAAAAGTAAGTATCTGGTTGACCAAGGTGTATGAGTACTTACTGAAATTAGATTCCATTTCCAGTACAAAGTTGTAGTGAATAATAACTTCACTTTTTGGAAATGTATCAAGTTGGGTTAAAATCTTTATTTTGGTGATAAAATGTGAAATGCCCTGTTATAGAATACATATAGAGTTAAGAGTATCAGCTGCTTTGAGAGGTATGTTAGATTCAGATTCAAATATATTGTCGGAGTACATACATGACATCACATACAACCTTGAGATTCTTTTTTCCTGGGGGCACATCAGAGTTACCACTAATTGGTAGAGCAAAAATACTTCACATCGTAAACATATAAACAAACAAAGAACTGTAAACCGATGAATGTAAACAAACTGCAATACAGAAGAAAACGAAAAAAAATAATGAAATGCACAAGTAAGAGATGTTAAATGAGTCTCTGATTGAGTTTGTTGTTGAGGAGTCTGATGGTGGAGGGGTAACAGCTGTTCCTAAACCTGGTGGTGCGAGTCTTTCCTGATGGTAGCAGCGAGAACAAGAGAGTGAGCTGGGTAGTGTGAATCTGTGATGATTGCTGCTGTCTCTCACGGCAGCATTCCCTGCAGATGTAATCAATAGTGGGGAGAGTTTTGCCTGTGATGTCCTGGGCTGTGATCACTAGCTTTTGCAGGGATTTACGCTCAGGGGTATTGGTGTCCCCATACCAGACTGTGATGCAGCCATTCAGCACACTTTCCACCACACCTCTGTAGAAATTTGCCAGGGTATCTGGTATCATACCAAATCTCCACAAACTCCTGAGGAAATAGAGGTACTGACATGCTTTCTACATTATGCCAGTGGTGTGTTAGGTCCAGGAAAGATCCACTGAGATGGTGACTCCCAAGGACTTCAATTTGTTCACCCTCTCCATCTCTGATCAATGTTCCCTCTAATTTTCTGTACTATGTTGTGCAAATGTTTTTCCTGTGATATAAGTACGTACGCACTGAACGCTTGTGCAAATGTAAATTTGAAATTGTTTCAAGATAATTTTGACACAGCCTGTCTCTCATGGCTAATAAAACAGTACTGCCATGTTTTAATATAAGTATGATTGCATTCAACAAAGTATTTAGTTAAGATTTTATTTTGGGTAACTAACCTTTTGTGTGCTAGTTGCAAAATGTGCGCACGCACAGCTTAAAGGGAACAGTGCCTCTGATCCCCCAGTGATCACTGAATGGGATACCTCTGGCTTTCCTTTCCTCAAGAAACAGTAGTGAGTCAGCGAATAAGTGGGATAGCTAGATTAAACTGGGCAATATGTGTGTAATGGAGACATTGATGCGAATGTAATGCATCAAATAACCCATCTATCAGTTGTGACACTCGACGATTCTGTGGTCATAAAGTAATGTGGATCATTATGCAAATGTGGCAATTTGCAAATTTGCTTATCTGCCCCCTCAAATATTTCTCTATAATGTTGATCTGCCTATTTCCAACTATTTCAGTTTTTATTTCCAATCTCCAGTATACACCAGTTTTTTTTTCATTCATGTGGCATTTTCTATTGATTTGTAGAAATATATGCATCAGAACTGTTATTTTTGGGGGGCGTAGTGTAAGGTAAAACATCATGAGATGGGAATGTGTAAGGAGTTACCCTGCCCTGTACAGGGCTGTAACAAGATGTAAATGCATCCTTGTACTTACAAGATAAGAGAGACATTGATGGATTGAGAGGCAGGAAGCTAGCAGGGAAAGGATAGCAACAGTTTTAGTCATTGGACAAGTAATGATATGATGATGTTCTAAGCATGTATCCAAGGGTATAAAAAATCACCATTTTGCTGATAACGGCAGAATGCATTCTCCGACTAACATGTTTAGTCGCAAGTGTTACAATCCGGTAATAAAGAACAAAGAACCCTGATTTCGACTCAGCCTGGTGTTTGTCTCACTCATTCATGAACAAAGCAGACCTAACAGTAGCAAGATGGCATAGAGTCTAGACGTGCTATCTCGACCTCTCTGGCCAGACTTTTACCTACCCATTTTTAGCCCTTTGTTTTCAAGTTTAAGCTTTTTAAATTTTAGTCTAAAGTATTAAGGAACTGTTATGGCCATTAATGGCAAAAAGATTAAACCTCAAGTGGAGAAGAAGTTACATTTTCAAAGTGTTGAAGATGTGGGGCCTAAACAGCTTGCTACAGACTCGGGTTTAATTCCTTCAGTGCCTAAACCACAAAGATTGCCTGTGGGAACTGAAAAAAAAAATGTTTACTACTCATCTAGAAAAGGACAGCACTGGAATTACCTATTCTCAGGAGGAAGGTGCGTGTTCCCACGAAGTGGATCCTGATTCTGGCAGCCTGCCGACTTTAATGGAGGGAGCATGCAGGAAGATGACTCCATTGCTTGAAACACCTCAGGAAGTACTCCAACCTGAAGAGCTCGATCTTATCCGTGAGTTTTTGAAACAGCAGCGAGCTGGGGGGAGACCAGTGTCGACCCCCTGAGGAAGTCGTGGGGCCATCGCTGGGAGTCCAGACCCACAGTAGAACCGTTAAACTGCCTGTTGTTGAGTTGCAGCAGGAGCTGCAGTTACCTGGTTCTGCCACTACTTTAGAGAAAGCAGGGCTGAGCTTTTCTGAATTACAATGTAAACATTTAAACGCTGTCATCCAGCCTATGATGAATGAAATGACTCAAAGGATAAGTTCAGAATTGAATACAGTTAAAACACATGTGGAAGCATCTTGTGAAGATTTTTAAAAATTTCAGTCTGCCTTTTTGGAATGTCAACAACAAGTGGCTTCTAATACAGAAAAAGTGTTGAAGGTTGAAAAATCTGTTATGGAATTGCGAGAACATGAGAAGGAGTTAGAGAGGAAAATAGACTATTTGGAGAATCAAAGTAGAAGGAATAATGTGAAGATTGTTGGTTTGCCAGAAGGTATGGAAGGACAAGATCCTCTTCATTTTTTTTAAAGACTGGATACCACAAATATTGGGGCAAGAATTTTTTTCTGGAGGCTTGGTATTGGAAAGAGCTCATAGAGCTTTAAGAAGAACACCTTTACCTGGTCAATCACCGAGACCTGTGATAATTTGATGTTTGAATTATTTGGACAGAGAAGCAATACTTCGTCTAGCAGTGCAAAATGCGAGACGACAGGCTCCGTTATTGATTCAGAATAGCAGAGATTTTTTATCCAGATTTGAGTCAAGAGGTTATTCAGCGTCGATGTCAGTTTAATCCAGTTAAAGAAGTTTTGTGACGTAAAGGCTATAAGTCTACTTTTTGCTATTCGGCAGTGTTGAAGGTGTTTTATGGAGACTTTCAATCTCGGTTTTTTGAGAATGATCGTGAAGCAATGATTTTTGCTGAATCATTGCCAGATGCAAGAGGACAAAGATGTAATCCACCATTGTCTCCTAAAGAAAAATCTGGTTGTTCTGGAAATGGAAGAATTGGAAGAAATGGGAATGGAAAGAGTCCAACTTCTCTTGAAATGGGGTCTCCGAGTTTGGAATCTCTTGGATGAATAGAAGATGTTTCTTATTCTTATTTTATTTTTATGTCATTATGATATTTTGATGTTATTCTTTGTTTGGCTAGGGAGGGAGAGATTTTCTCTGTTCTATTAGTCATCAGCCACTGGTGGGTGATCCACACCCAAGATTGGTTTAGGGATTATTGCCTTTTGGTAGTTTATTTTTTGGGGTAAGTCTCCTGGAAACTTGTTTGTTTGCAAGGTTCCCAAGGCCCGTTTGATTTCCTCATCAGAAAGTGGGGCTTTTTCCACTCTAAGTTTGCGGAGTGTTCTATACAAGTTTCTTATTTTCCAATTCCTGATATTTCTCATTTGATCCTAAATTTTAATGTTCTTTTCCCAATTTTCTGATCTCCTGTTCCAATGTCTCCACCTCAGTTAGTATTTTTTTTTAAAACACTTTTGGTGTACGAAATTATTTACACTCTTAGATAGGCCTTTAGTGTGTCCCAGATTAAGAAATTATTATTACTTGATGGGCAGTTTGTTTCACAAAACAGAGCAATTTGACCCCTTACAAAGGTGCAGAAGTCTGGGTTTCTCAAAAGCGTAGCATTAAGGCACCACCTATATGCTTTTCCCTTTGTTCAGGCATTGTTATCTGCAAGGTCAGTGGTGAGTGATCTGATAATGCCCTGGCTAAATATTCTAACTAAAGCACTCTGCCTTCCAGCTGGGCAGACATCAGAAAGTAATTAATTCTGGTGTGAGAGTCATAGGGTTTTGAGTGAAAGGAGTAGTCCCTAGCCTGTGGGTTCTTCTGTCTCCATATTTCTATCAAATTTAATTCTTTCATAAAAACTAGGGTTGTTTTTGCCACCTTGGACCTTGCCAATGTTTTTTTGGTCTTATCTAGAATGGGTCCAGGCAGAAGTTTAAATCTCCTCCAATTAATATGTTCTGTTTATCCTCTGCAGCCCTTAGGAAAGCATTTTGCATGAACTGCTAGTCATTAAAGTTTGGCGCATAAAGTTTTAGTAGTGTCCATGGTTCTGAATATAGTTGGCAGTGCACCATTACAAATCTCCTGGCTGTGTCTGTGCTTCACGGCTCAACATTACCAGAACCCTTTCGAGTATTAAAATGGCTGTCCCCCTAGCCTTTGAACCAAAGGAGGAGGAGAATACCTGCCCCACCCAGTCCCTTCTGAGTTTATCATGTTCCTTTTTCATCAAATGCTTTTCCTTTAAGATTATTATATCTGCTTCCAGTTTTTTAATGTGTGCCTGGACTCACCTCCTTTTTATGGGGCTGTTTAAGCCATTCACATTAATACTAATAAATTTAATAGTCTTTTTCATTTGTTTCTATATCTTTTCACCTTCACAGCACCCTCATTTGTTGTCTCAAATGACTCCCTCATCACACCCTTCTGTCATTCATGATCTCTCCTTGCCAACATTCACACCAACCAGAAAGAATAAAGATAAACATAAGAAAAGCAGAATCACCTCCCCCGCTCCCCATAAACAAGCCTAGATGAAATAACATAATCCTTTAAAAAAAAAAGCCCAATATGTCAAAGTTAACCAAAACATTCAAAATATTCCTGTTTTGGCACCTCTCATCTTTGCTCCTGTGCCATTTCCCCTCCTATTTCGAGTCTCCTTGTGTACCATCTTCTCTCTTACCTGGTCTGTGCTGCAGCCTTGCATAGTTTCTTCTGCCTCGAGCTCCCATTATTTTCCCCATTTACACACATATAAAGAAAAAAAAAACAAGGAAAATTATTTAATCCTCCATTCCCTCCAATCATTGCAAAACTTTGTCAAAAACCCAGCTACTTTGACCAAATTATCCTCAATCACCCTAGTTGTTTTCATAAGTCAATAATTGTAGAACTGTAATGACCACTCTCTGTCTCATAGATTCTTAAGCATTCTGTCCATGGCTCCTTCAAAGGGTTCGATTCAGTCTGTATTTTTGCAGGCTTATGTACTTTCTGGCAACTCCTGTGGTTCCTTGAAATGCTTCCTTTCCCCTCCAGGTAGCATGATTTTTAGGATGGCCGGGTACGGCATTGTGTACTCAACTTTTTTGTGTCTCAGTATTTTCTTGACCTAGTCAAATTCTTTCCTTTGTTTTAGCAGCACAGGACTTAGGTCAGGGAAGAACATCAATCTTCCCTCCTGAAATTCTACCATCTACGTTAATCGGGTCATTGTTACCCTTAGCTCTGTTTCCAGGTCCTGGCTACCAATGTACTGGATCAGAACCGGCCTCAGTCATTGATTTGGGGTGGGGCAGGGGCTGAGTGTCTGATGGGCCCTTTCTATGGCTAGGGAGCATCTGAATTGCTCCCTTCCCAACACTTCGGGGATCCAGTGTTCAAAGAACTCCACCTAGTTCTTCCCTTCCTCCCCCTCTTTTAGGCCCAGTAGTTCTAATATTATTGCACTGATTGTAATTTTCCAGATATTCCAACCTGTATATCAGCTGGGGTTTTTTTTTATGACCCACGTGTTGGCTGTATTTTCCAGTCTTTCTTGTCCGTCCTGGTTGTCCTCGATCTTGCCTTCCTGGGCTCTGATGGAATTTGTCAAAGTCCCAGTTGAAGTTTTCAGGTTGATCACACCGCTTCCAGAACATCTTGGTTGGATGAGCCCGACGTCACAGGCTTCATCCTCACGTCTTTCATACTAGGCCCTGCTGGTAACGCGAGAGTCTGCATGCTTCCAGTGTCAAGTGAGTTTTCTCTCGATGTTTCTGTTGCTTCTATCTGGTCTCGATCTTCTGTCGTATGTTTTTTGCTCTTCCTGCTTCAGCATGGGTATGTTTAATTTCTTTTTTAGGCAGTATTTTCCTTGTTTTAGAGGCTTTTAGACAGGAGCTCTCTGGTCACATCTTTTCAGCCTTTCAGCATCACGTGACTCCTAATTTCTGCTGTCTTAAATGGGGAACATAATATTCTGAATTCCAAATTCTATATTTTCTCATCAGAAGAAACATCCTATCAACACTATCCTACAAGCTAGTTTTCAAAGATTCACTGCTTTGGGTGGAAAAAAATGTTTCTCATCTCTGAACGGCTACCCTTCTTTGAGACTTAGACTATTAGCAAGTAGAATCACAAAGTTCACATTGAAACTAAGTCAGTTTTATTTCCACAAGATCTCTTATTCTTCTGAACTCAGATACCCTAGTCGGTTTGATCTCTCCTCATATGAAAAATACAACTTCCAAGGAATAAATCAACTCCACTCTTTCAATCACAAAAACTTGTTGCTTGGATAGGGAGATCAGGTCTGTACTCATTGATCCAGTAGCAATGTCACTACCATTGTATAGCTATTAGCTATACACCGATTAGCTATTAGCACTGTCTGTATGAATGTACTGTATGAGCTGGCCCGCCCCATACCTGTGACTCCTCCTCTCTGAATCCCCATAAAGGATTTTTATGCCCAAACTCCTCCCTCACTACCTGCCTTGGAATCGGGCCAGCAATATGTGAGACATTTGATGTTTTATGGTGATTAAAGCCTATTAATCACAACTCTCAGTCTAATGTGGTTAATTGGTAGTTTAACAATTTAATCACCATAAAACATCAGCATGTCTCGCATGTTGTTGGCCCAGTTCTAAAGCAGGGGTTTGGGCATAACAGCCTTTATGGGAATTCTGAGGGGAGGAGTCACAGGTACAGGGGCAGGCCAGCACATACAGTAAATTCATTCATACAGACAGTGCTAATAGCTATACAGTGGTTCCACCACAATTGCTTTTACTCTTACCTGTTGAAACAGAAGCCATTATACTGTGGTCAACAAGAGATCTGGGAATGCCAGAAAACACAAAGTGCAAAGATCTCACTAAGTTCAAAGTTCAGATTTATTGTCAGAGGACATACGTGACATCACGCACAACCCTGAGATTCTTTTTCCTGAGGGCAGGCAGAATTTTAACTTCTCGGTAGTGCAATCTGTACTTAAGAAAATGATACATATACAAATGGGAGAAATGTAAACAAACTGTGCAATACAGAGAGAAGAATATTCAGTAATAACTGAAGAGTTGTTACATGAGTCTCTGAGTTGGTTGTTCAGGAGTCTGATGGTGGAGGGGTAACAATTGTTCTTCAACCTGCTGATACAAGTCTTGTGGCAGCTTTATGTCTTTCTTGGTGGCAGCAGCAAGAACCAAGCATGTCCTGAGTGGTGTGGATCATTATTGTTTGCTGTTTCTCTCTGACAGCAGCGTTCCATGTAGATTTTCTCAATGGTGGGTAGAGTTTTGCCTGTGATATACTGTGCTGTGTTCAGTACCTTTTGCAGGGCGTTCTACTCAGACCATACCAGAACATGATTCAACTGGTCAGTACACTTTCCACAACACATCTTAAGACATTTGCCATACCAAACTTCTGCAAACTCCTGAGGAAGTAGAGGTATTAATGGAGATTGTGGAGGAGATGTTCTTACTAATCCTCACTGATGTGGTCTTGAGATGAGGTAATCTAAGATCCAATTACACGGTGGGGTATTGTGGCCCATGTTTTGGTGTTTGCTGATCAGTTTTGAGAACATGGCATTGAATGCCGAACTGTAGTCAATAAGGAACATCCTGATGTATGAGCCTTTGCTATCCAGATGCTTCATGGTTTTGTGTAGAGCCAATGAGATGACATCTGCTACAGACCTGTTGCTGTGGAATGGATCAATGTCGCCACTCAGACAGGAGTTAATATGCTTCAAAACCCAGTGGCCAGCCATTTTAATTCCACTTCTCATTCCCACACTGACATATCTGTCTATGGCTTAATGTACTGCCAGGTTGAGGCCACATGTAAATTGGAGGAACAATACCTTGTATTCTGTCTTGGCAGTCTCCAACCAGATAGCTTCTCCCCCCTCCCCAACTTTCCTGTATCTCTGGCCACATTCCTCCTCTTCTCCTCCCCACCTTCCCTACCTGCCTTCAGGTACACCTTCCTTCTTCCAGTCCACCTTCCCTCCCTTCCTCTTGTCAGAGTGCTTATTTCTCAGCTGTCTGCCCCTTCCCCATCACATCTTAGCTCTATTAACCCATTACCTGCCAACCAGTGCTCTCTACCCTCCCCCAAAATCCACCCTTTTATTTGGGAATCCAGTTCTTGCTGTTCCTGAAATGTTGACTGTCTATTGGTTTCCATGGGTGTTCCCTTAACCACTGAGTTACTCCAGTACTGTGTGTGTTGCAGCAGTTATATAGTTTGCTTTCCTCATTGCGTACTGAACCACATGTCAATTTTTAATGAATTCTACATTAGGCCTCCAGCCATATCCATTATTTATATCAAAATCATTTAATCTCAGATGGTACAGACATACAGCATGGAAACAGGTCATTTAGGCCCTCGAGTCCATGCCACCCAATTAACCTACACTCCCAGTATGTTATGAATGGTGGAAGGAAACTGGAGCCCCCGGGGAAAACCCATACAGACATGAGGAGAATGTACAAACTCCTTACAGACAGCATGAGATTTGAACCCTAGACTCAATCGCTGGTGCTGTAATCACGTTGCACTAACCACTACGCCAACCATGCTGCCCCTCAAAAGAGTACTCCATCTTTATAATTTCTGTACCAAAATGAATGAATAAATTTTTCCTAATTATATTCAGTTTGCTTTTGTTGACACTCATTCACTTACTTCGCCCATTTCCCTCTAAAACCTGTATGCATCCTTCTCATACTTTGTTTCATAAGTACACTTGAATTTGGTTTGGCTTCATGGACAAAGATTAAAGAAGGATCATGGACATGGACACGTCCTTCAAACCTGCACAATGGATTTTTTAGGTGGAGTGCAGCGTGCACAGTACTAGTCCCCACCCTTTACACCCAGGGTTTATCTGCCATAGCCTAGCAGGCTGAGCCAGGTCTTCAAGGTCGTAGGTGTTATGTCGGAGTGTCCTTCTCCTAGATGGATGGCCTGACAAGGCTAATGAACACCTTCTTCCTGGGTTTGAAATCAGAGTTTTCTTTCTGTTAGGCTGGCTGCCAACCAAGGCTAACAAGCCCAGCCTACCCATCCAGTTATACTGCCAGACACTCGGTCACACCATGACATAGCAAACTCTGTGAAAATGGAGCACTGATGAGAAGGTATTGTTGCAGATGCAGTAATGTAGGAGAGATCATTTGCAGTGACCTGCCTGGTAAGCCAGACAGTTATCCAGAAAGGAGAGGCAATGTATTATGCATCCACTTCCCCTGGGTGAACTGGACATCAGGCCCAGTCCTTACCCTTCCCCCTTTATAATAGATCCAGTATTTTCTCTCCTTCCCTTCTCCAAGAGATGACACAGTTTGCTGACCCATTGATAAGTAATGCTGAACTGCATTTTTCTTTGGTCCAAACATTTGGCAAGAGTTGAGAGGAGGTTGCAGGCAGTCTGGATTTTCCTGTTGTTGAGAGTGCAGTGGAAGAAATTGGTGGTGATCAAGTGGCCATAGAGGAATGCTTGGGTCAATCCACTGGTTAAGTTGTAGATCATTTTGGCTTAAGAACAGTCTTGGAAAGACAAACATGAAAACAATGGGCAGAAGAAAGCAAAAAGGGACTTTGTGAAAGAAAGGTGCTGGATTGACAAGTGATTGGATGTGGGAAAACATAGCATTTTGAAATTATTTGCATTATATATTAGAATACATTGAACTGTATGCTGTGGCATACAGTTTAATTTTCCAGTTAATTTATTTGTTTTTATTTAACTTATTCTTCATGACACATTTAAAACAAATGTTTCTGAATCAGGATTTTTCATTAGCTGTTAAGGTCATGTGTTGAAGGTTTTTAAATGATTTTTTCTCCAATCAACTTTTACAGATACTTTTTTTTGCCACAAGTCCAACCAATAATTTGGATCCAGATTTTGAAAGTAATAGATGAAAACACATCTTGCCTTGAGGTTTTGAAATGTTAAGAAATATTAGTTTGATACAAATGTGGACTCAAAAAAAAAAGAGCCTAAAGACAAAGATATTTTGATCTAAGGTTGTAATTGGTATCCACTGTCTCCCCAATTTCATCAGAACATTTTTTTTAACTTTGTGTTTGCATGCAATTATTGTGTAGATTCTATTTTGTACTGGACTTGTAATGGAGGTGTAACTCCAGTCTCCATAAACATCTGACTATACACAGACAGTAGTAGGAATTACTATATCTTTGCCTCTGTTGCAGTTGCAGTTTTCAATTATGAAGCACACATGATCACCCTGTCATCAAATTTTAAGATCCTTAAAGTAAAATTTTCAATTAATACTTGTTTATTATATACTTATTTGTATACATATAAGAAAGACTGCTGTCAGAACAAATATTCTTCACTAACATAAAATATTAGCAAATGTTCCATTTGAGTTGTTCATCCGATGTGACAGGTGAAAAGATGACGAAGATATGTAGCATGAGAGAAGCAGCACTGACTGTCATTTGATTGCTACCTGCTTTTGATCAGTGACCTGTAGGTCACTATGTAGAACCCTGTGCAGTAATTTTAGGACTACTAAGATGTAGAGCTTTGATTAGCATCCTTTTGATGTCTTCAAATGCTTTGTGCTGAGTCTGAGGTGCAAAATAGAACATGAGCACCTTTGAGGAGCATAGCTTATCTCTCACCTACATTAACCATATCATTAAATTGTATCTATATGCAGATACTGAAATATTGTTATATTCAGTTATAAGAACAAATGAGTTCAAAAATGTCAGAACTTGGCATTATATATTGAATTGATCAACTTTTTTCCTCGTATCTTAGAAAAGGAATAGTTTAGCAATGTTAATTATCTCTGGAAAGATGTACCATAATTATTTGATGTGACAACCTCTTTACTGGCCATAAGACAATTTATTTGATTTATAAGGATTTCAACAATTTACTTGTGAGGGCGTTTTTGGAAAATGTTTGATTGGCTTTCTTGAGAAGTTAGAGAAGAAGCTTTGCAAGGTGTGTGCTCAATTCTGCTGAATTACTTGAGCAGAGTGAATTTCAAATTTTCAGTGGCCTGTCCGTATGATTTTTCTGACATTTATTTATATAGAAAAAAATAAATGATCCCTAAGAATATACTCCAACCAATTTTCCAAAATATGAAATATAAAAGTGCAGCTCAAGGACCAAATCCACATTTCCTTGTTTCACAGCAGAGTCGATGAATGAGAAAAAGAACATAGAATGTGGAATTCTGGTGGGCATCAGGCTACGTGTAATAAACTGAAAATTTGAGAAAAGAATGAGTATTAATAATAAAAGAGAATCCAAAAATCATCTGTAAGTAAAAAAAAACAGATTGCAAGAAGACTGGTCAGGATGATTAGGGATTTTAAAAAATGATCCCTGCTTAAGTCAGCAATAGTAAAGTTACTGGACTAATGTACAAAGGAAGGAAAATTGATTGAGAAACACTCTTTCGTTTTCCTACCGTGGGAGCCAGGATAATTTAATTTGAGAATGTCACCATGCATATAAGTGTTGTAATAATAATAGACTCCAATAAATCATGGATATGCTGAAGGAAAGGGCAAACAAATTGCAAAGAATTTCTCTGTGATGCAACGTCACCCCATCTAATACTTTCACGCTAAAGTGATCTTGGACAATATTGGAGCAGTTAAAATTCCCTACGATTGAAATCCTATTTTTCTCATTCTCAATTCCTGTGTGATGGTCTTCTTGATCCACAGCCAATCAAGTTCCTTGCATTTTATCCTTTTATCCACACATTCATCTGACCGACATTCCAATTCTGATACTGTTAATTGTACAGCATTTTTTTAGAAACAAGGAACAAGTGCAAAATCAGCCAGATGAAGTGCTTTAAAGACTATATTAATCCACTTGTCCTTCTGGGTCATATTTTTTTATGATTCATGTTGACAGGACGTTTTGTGGATCATGATGAAAGCATCAAACCTGAACTGATATCTAAAATGTAAAGCTTACTGGCATAAAAGTAGGTGTAATTGAATCCAACTCTTTAATTTTTAGAATGTTGTTTTGCTTTGCCTAAGTACCAATTTTCCCTTGCAACCGTGTCTGCCTGTCCCGCATCGGACTTGTCAGCCACAAACGAGTCTGCAGCTGACGTGGACATTACCCCTCCATAAATCTTCGTCCGCGAAGCCAAGCCAAAGAAGTACCATGTACAAACAGTCAATTTAAAATGATGATTGGATTTTCCTTTCCTCATCTATTTTAAATCTTAGATCAGTACTTATTTTTTCACATGAAAAAAGTATTTTTTTTGGCCTAGATCACCTGAAGAAGGGGTGAAATTAATCATCGAAAGAGGGCTCTACGTTATAATTTTTCCATTGCTTCAAGCCATGTGAAGGAGACAAAAATAAATTCAAAATGTTTCCATTGTCATTTATCAAATGTTATGTTGGTTGCTTCAGCTTTTTACAACAAGCAGTGACCAAAATAGATGGTGATTATGGGGCTTTGAGCCCATAGTGCCCTAATAATGTATTAACCTATCTCTGTCAAAAGCTTTCTGTTCCTAACAGCTCTTCCTAAGCAGTTCAAATTTATGTAAAACTTTAGAAAGTAGAATACATTCACTTTAATTAAATGAAATCTATAAATTTGTTGATGACATCACCATTGTTGGTTGAATAGTGGGAAATGATAAGTCTGAATACAGGATATAGATCAAGGTTCTGGTCCTAGATGCTAAACCTTGTAATTTCATGTCAGGCTTATTCCAACAATTATTTTATGAATTGAGAGTTAAGCAGATTGTATCTTCTGCATTCCATCCAGAGTCAAGGAGCTTTGGAGAGGTTCCATTCGACCCTGAAAAACACAATGATAACTTTTGCTTTGAGAATGAAAAGGATTCGAATGAAGGGGTTCATTTGCTTTTATTTGCAGTGAGGGAGTCTGTCCAAAAATCACTGTTTTAGTCCATTCAAATTGGTTTGGTTTTTGGACATGAGGTGAGAGGTCCATTAAAGCACACATGTCAAACTCTGGCCCGATATAATTATATTTGGCCCGATTATAATTATATTTGGCCCGCAAGATCATATTAAATATATATTAGAGTTGGCCCGCTGGCCGCCGCGCCAGTATAGCGCATGCACACTGAAGGTGAAAATGAAGACGCCGAAGGTGTGGATGGATCTCAGAGTCCCGAATCCCGGGGATTGGAGCGCCGCACTCAGCCCGCCCGGCTCCCGGACACACAGACGCGGCTGGAGTTGGGGACCATCCTCGCTGGGTCTGCACTTCAGCGGCGATGCTGGACCGAATGTCTCGTTGGTGATGCCTTCCCCCTCGCTCCGTGCGCGGTGGACCCTGCCTCCACTCCTTTTGTTGGAGATGAGCCCGGCACCGTGAGATCGCAGTTTAATCCCTCTCCAACCATGGGAGGGGGGTGGGAGCCACGCGCTCTTCTCAGCCAATTCCTCCACCGCCCCAGACGCTGGCGTTTCAACGGGGGGTTCGGGTGCCTTCGTCAGGCGACCGACCTGTTGGTCCAAGACAAGGGGAGAGCGTACAAACTCCACACAGACAGCACCTGAACTTGGGTGAACGTGGAGCTGCGACCCCACATTCCACATCAGGACTGTGTGTAAGATTGGGAGCAGTGAGACGGAAGCTTATTTTATTCCTGTGATTTAAGCCTTTCTTGGGGTGGGGGGGGGGGTCCTTCTCTAACCACTTGCAAAACAATTAACCTAATCAGATGTGGAGTTACCACAATACAACAGTTCTCAACCTTTTTCTTTCCACTCGCGTCCCTGTGCCATTGGTGCTCTGTGATTAGTAAGAGATTGCTTAAGGTGGTCTGTGGGTGGGAAGAAAAAGTTTGAAGACCACTGCTTTAATCATCCCTCATTGACTCGTCATGTGCACGGTTTCAGAACGCTAAAGGAAATGGGCCAATGACAATTTTTCTCAAGCAAAATATTTCAGTAACAATTGGGTCTAGAGCAGTGATTCTCACCCTTTCCTTCCCACTCACATCCCACCTTAAGCAATCCCTTACTAATTACAGAGTTCCGATGGCATAGGGCACACATGTCAAACTCTGGCCCGCGGGCCAAATTTGGCCCGCGATATAATTATATTTGGCCCGCAAGATCATTTCAAAAATGTATTAGAGGTGGCCCGCTGGCCGCCGCGCCAGTATAGCGCATGCACAGTAATACAACAAATCCCAGAATGCATTGGCGTCAGCCTGCTAATCGCCCCCACCTCCTCTGTTTACGTTGCAGGGTCTCACTGTGGACTCTGGTTTTGGGGCCTGGCCGGTGTCAGGGGAAGCCAAGGCCGCTTCCCAGCGCCCGGAACCGGAGGCCTCGGGCCTGACCTCGCCAGGACCGTTGCCCACTCCCCCTCCCTGCCGCAGGCCGATCCGCGACTCACGGTGACGGGGCCGCTGATCTGCTGAGATGCCGCCCTGCAGCGAGAGCCGATGCCCCCGCACTGTCGTTGTCCAACCCGATCGCCCGCAAACCCCGCCCTCCCACACACAGGCCTGAGTAAGTATTATGAACTTTACTCTCAGGATAAAACGATCTTCCAATAGTTTCATGTCACAGTGATAAATATATTCCTGGTTAAAAATGGTCCTGCACCTGGATACAAGCTCATTAGGCATAAAACTTGAAAAGTGTGTAAATCAAACGATAGCTGTACCAATGGAAAAAGGGCATGGCAAATAACCCTGCTAGAGTTCATGCCCACAATCAGTCACCCATTTGATTGTTTCAGGAATCATGTTATTCTCCCACATTCTCAATAGCCCTCAGATTTTACTATTCGACAGCACACTAGCAACATTTGACAAATCCTCTATAGAGAAATATTATTTATTGAATATTTTATTTCTCATTTGTTAATGCTTCTTCTGGAAAGAGTTTATCCAAAACTATTATTAAACATTTATTTTAATAAGAAAAAGTTTAACATTACATATGTTGAAAGAAGAGAAAACATGCCGATGTTGTTGAAAATTTTCAATAAATATTTAGTTCAGCCCTCGACTTAGTCCAAGTTTTTAATTTTGGCCCTCCGTGAATTTGAGTTTGACACCCCTGCATTAAAGGAACAGTGGGTTAATAATGATGTGCATTTAAATTTGTTGGATAATGTCTTTAAATTTAAGGATTGGTTGAATAAAGTTTGTGAAATGGCAAAGGAGAATTAAAGGCCATTCAACAGAAGATGGTATGATTGCAAGGCAAAGATGAGAAGTTTTAAACCTGGTGACACAGTGTTGGTTGTATTTCTTACACATTCAAATCTTCTTAGCATTAGGTTTTCAGGACCATATGAAGTTGTCTAAAATTAATGAGGTCACTTATTATTGAAAAACCTAATTGCAGATGAGAAACTCAGGTCTGTCATGTAAATATGATTAAGCCATATTTTGAGCATGGGCATCACAGTGAGAATAAACTTTCGCCAGAGGTAATGGTTTAATGAGGAGACAAAACCAAGGAGGCTATTATGCATTTCAGAAAAGAGAGGCCAAGGGATCACTCGCCCATCTTTGCTGATGGGACTGAGATGGAAAGGGTTAGTACCATTAAGTTCCTTGGATTCCATGCATCAGAGAATCTCTACTGGAGCGATAACCTCAAGAAAGCACACTAATGCCTCTACTTTTTAAGGAATGAAGAGATTTACCATGTAATTGAATACTTGATCAAATATCTACAGGTGCACTGTGTAAAGTATACTGACTAATTGCATCACAGCCTGATTTCATAATGTAGTCATGTCCATCAAAGGCTATGACCTCCCATTCAATGAAGTCATTTATGTGAGGTGCTGCCTCCAAGTAGGCAGCCAACATTATAAAGGAGTCCTTCACTCTGGACACAAGCTTTTCTTGCTGCTTCCTTTGCAAAGAAGGTACAAAATCCCAGCAACTCTAGGTTCAAGAAACTGTTTTTTTACAACAGTTATTAGATACTTGAACCTCCACTTACTCCTGTAATTATAAACTAATCAGACGCCACAAAAGACCTGTCTGCACTATTGAAACACCATTTTTTCTTGCACTAACTGAATATGTATTATATATTCATATCTATCTTTTATATCTATTATCATTTTCCATACTGGGTAATTTAATGACTTAATGCATTGTTATGGACCATGGACTGACCTTTTTGACTGTCATCGTAAAGGGTGGAATTCTGCTGGGAACTCCGTGTGAGTTGTGGTGCATTCATAGTGCAAACGTACATATTATAACCATCTTATGACATTACTAAATCAAAAAACCTAATAGTGCATGAAAAGTAAAGCAGTGTCTTTGGTTCATTGATTTTTCAGGAATCTGATGGCAGTGGGGAAGAAACTGTCCTTATGCTGCTGAGTGGTCATCTTTAGGCTCCTGTACCTTTTCCCCAATGGTAGCAGAGGGAAGAGGACATGGCCTGGGTGGTGGGGGTCTTTGAGGATAGAGGCTGCTTTTTTAAGACACCACCTCATGTAGGTGTCCTTGATGGACTGAAGTCTGGTGCCTGTGATGTCGCAGGCCAAGTTAACAACCCTCTGGAGTTCATTCTTGTCCTGAAAGTCGGTGCCTCCGTACCAGGCAGTGATGCAACCAGCAAAAATACTCTCCATGGTACACCTGTAGAAGTTGATGAGAGTCTTCGGTGACAGTGAATCTCCTCAGACAGCTCACAAAGTATAGCCGCTGTCAAGGTGCCTTTGTGATTGGATCAACATTGATCCTCCAGGACAGATCCTTGGAGATGTTAACATCCAGAAATTTGGAGTTCTTGACCTTCTCCACTATTGAGCCCTCGATAAGGACTGGGTTATGTTCCCCTGACTTCCTCCTGAAGTCCACAACAATCTCCTTAGTTTTTCTGACATTGAGCTCAAGGTTGCTGTCGTTACACCAGTCGACGAGCTGATTTGTCTCCCACCTGTACGCTTCCTCATTGATGTTTATGATTCTGCCGACAACCGTGGTATCATCGGCAAACTTGTAGATGGCATTGGAATTGTGTCTGGCCACATAATTGTGGGTGTAATAACAAGTAGAGCAGTGGACTAAACCACACATCCTTGGAATGCACCTGTGTTGTTGATCAGTGAGGAGGAGATGTTGTTTCCAATTTGTACTGACTGTGGTCTTCCAATGAGAAAGTCAAGGATCCAGTTGTAGAGGGTGGTTCGGAGGCCTAGAGTTTGTAACTTGTCATAACTCATAACTTAGCACATGAATGTCATCGTGAAGAAAGTTATGTCGGTGCCTCTACAACCTCAGGAGTTTGTGAAGGTTTGGTATGACATTTGCAAACTTTACTGATGTGTAGTGGAAAGTCATTGAGAAAATCTACATGGAATGCTGCCAGGAGAGAGGAGCTGTGATCATCAAGTATGCATACCACCCAGGATCAGCTCCGTCTCACTGCTGCCCGCAGGAAAAAAGATATGGATGCCACAAGACTCATACCACCAGGTTCAGGAACAGTTGCTACCTCTCCACCATCAGTCTTCTAAATAACAAACTCATCCAGGGGCTCATTTTAAGGATTCTTACTTTACACATACTGAATATTTCTTTTTTGTATTTCAGTCAGTTTGTTTACATTTTTCTCTTTCGTATGCATATCTTTTCTTGAGTACCTACCAATCACCCAGGCTCACAGGAAAAAGAATCTGGTTGTATGTGATGTCATGTATGTTCTCTGAACAATACATTTGAACTTTGTAAACCAAAATCAAGTGAAATAAATGAACCATTTATTTTCATTTCTTCCTAACCAAGATTGGATATCTATCCTGGCTGTCCCTGGTGTAAAGCTGAGGGATTGTGTGCACATTTTATTTGTCCTTCACCCTAACCCTTGGATGATTGTGTTGAATCCCACAGTGTAGCAGGAGGTCTAGCATGGCCTCACTGGCCTCAGGTAACCTCGGGTCTCTGATAGTTATGGTATTGAGGTGCACCAAAGAAGAGGTACAAGGACTGCCTAAAGAAATCTCTTGGTGCCTGCCACATTGACTACCGCCAGTGGGCTGATATCGCCTCAAACCGTGCATCTTGGCACCTCACAGTTCGGCGGACAGCAGCCTCCTTTGAAGAAGACCACAGAGCCCACCTCACTGACAAAAGACAAAGGAGGAAAAACCCAACCCCAACCCACCAATTTTCCCTTGCAACCGCTGCAACCGTGTCTGCCTGTCCCGCATCGGACTTGTCAGCCACAAACGAGCCTGCAGCTGACGTGGACATTACCCCTCCATAAATCTTCATCCGTGAAGCCAAGCCAAAGAAAAGAAAGAAAATTAATGACAAGATACGTTAGAAGAAGAAATGATTTGTGGCTATGCTACGAATCATAACTTAAGACATAACATCATTTTTAAAATTTGTTCTTTTTTTAAAACTATTTTTATTGAGTTTAATGTATTGATTTTTAAATATTTGTAAATGTTTTGTTACCCATTATTGAATTGAAAATCTGCTTTATCAAGCTCAATCCAAAGCAGGTTATTATAATCAAGTCATATTTGAAAATATTTATGTTTTGTGTAGTTAATGTGCAGATATAAAATGCAACTGGATAATATGTTAATTTGTCATAGGCTGGTGCTTCACAAGTTATTGTCATTTAATCCACTGGAAATCGTGAAGATCCGGTTGCAAGTGGCAGGTGAAAGTATCACATATTCTCATGTCAACGCATGGACTGTCATCAAAGAATTGGGGTTCTTTGGACTAGACAAGATATATGAGAATTATCAATTCCAACTTTAAAGTAAAGAGCTACTTTGAATGGTTTTAGATGTTCAAAACAAAAATAATGTTATGTGCAATAAAGTGTCATTGGAAATTTGGGTGAAGGAAATATGTACAGTAAATGTTAAGAAACAAAATTTTATTCCTTTTAAAATGTGTCAATTTGGAAGCTTTGCTCTCTCACTGTCTTCTACTCTATGCTATCCATGTATCTGATCCTGCTATCCTTTTCTAAGGTTAGTCTATCTACTTACTTCCTCCCAGTTGATAGGTGTGTAACCATCTGATTACGACCAACACCAAATTGGATCCACCAATATTTAAAATGCATCTATCAATATTCTCCTGACTTTTTCCCAGTTAATTCCATAGTCAGTATTGTTGACTCCCAATTAAACAATATTATTTCTAGAAAGGGAGGTAATGTGAAACTACAAATATATAAAGACAGCATCTGGCTGGTCCCATTTTTGACATCCTAGTTTCACAATCTGTCAAATAAATAAAGAATTTTCCATTTAAAATTTCTGTCATAACTCTCACTATTTAGTATTTAAATAGGCAGACTTTATCCATTTTGCATTAATGTCAGTTTCAACAAAAGCATTTGGGTTGACTCAATGATGCAAGATGTTTTGATAGACAGAAAAGATCCTCCCTGCTTCTGCAAACTGATAATAGAGAAAATACAAGAAATTCTGAGATCAACCTGATTAAAAGTATTGTCAAAACTCTGCTCAGTTATCTCATAGTGATTCTGATCCACACCTGGTAATGGATAAGTCATCAAAACCTTTCCTATCACAATACATCATAGTTTGACAAAGAACTTATTACACTTGCCAATAATATATTCATTATTATTGCGGTTAATACAGAAAGCCTGTAATTTTACAAATTCAGAAATGGTAGATTTAGAATAGTTATCTTGACAAATGTTACTGAACAACTCTCGCTTTGTTCATTTCTCATAATGATTCTACGTCTGTTTGAATTAGAAATGTTAAAACTATTACAGCTGTTTACAGGAACAACCCTTCATTCACGCCCACCCCTTCTCCTGTAAGCAGTGGGGCAGTTCTACCTCACAATATATTTTTTTCATTTAAATTATCTGTGTACTTTTCATTTTGTAAACGAGGACATGAAAAAAGAAGGAAAAATAGACCAAGTAGCTTCTGAAGCTTGCTTATTAAAATCATGGCCAATCTTGTACCACAAGTTCACTGTTCTGGACAAACCCCATTTCTTTTGGTTCTATTGTGTTAGAAATTTGACAGGTTCATGCTTGAATAAATGCAATGTTTTAGCATCTATTGTACACTACATAGATAATTCCAAATATATTTATAATTCCTTTCAGATTACTTTTCTCCATATCTGCATTCTAAATGACCAGCATATTATCCTGTAGCAACTTTTAGTCTCTCTAGAGAATTTCAGAATCTTTCATAATGGACTCTCAACTAATGAGCAGCTGATTTAGCAACTTTCAGGTTAACTATACACTGTTTCTAGGTTCTATGCTTACATACCTCAAGTCCTGCCTCCAGGAAATGCAGAAGAATATTCCCTTTCTATTCTTGGTTCCATCCACCCTACCCTCATATTAGATTGTTTTATGCTCCAGATTCTTGCATCTGCAGTCTTTTGTGTCTCCAATCAAACCATCTGCATTTTCTCCACAATAAATAATATTCCTTGCAATATGTAGATGAAAGCTATCCACAGATCTCCAGATGAGGTATCATCATAAACAGGTACAGTTATACACCCAGTGAGATTTCTTTCTCTTTTAGTTAAACCTCAGGCAATAGAGGCCAATTTCATATTTGTCTCACAAATTACTTTTTGCTTTTGCATATTAAATTTGTGTTTCATGATTCAAAACATGGCAATTTTTCTGGTAACAAAATCTACTAGTTCCTTACCACTTGAATGAAATTTCTACCATCCTACCCATTCAATAAATGTATTCATTTCTCGAATCTGCATTGTCAAGGCACCTAATTATGTATTGTCAACAAATTTAAATACCCTATTTTATTTTTGTATATGCCTTTAATATCAATCATAACTGATTCTTGAGACACCCAATTACTATTAGCCCAATTTGAAAATGATTCGCTGTTTTCTGTCTTTTAATCAAGTCTCTTTCCTTGCAACGATATAATTCAAGCCCCATGGGCAAACGTGTCAGATATTTCTATCATACCTTATAAAATATCTTCATGACATTTTATGTTATTGAGAAGGAATTAATTGGATCCTTTAACTATGTATTAATTAATTACACTAAATTAGATCTGTTGAAGCAATAGCTCTTCAATAAAATCAAGCTGACCTTCCAGATCATGTTGAGATCTCATTTGGTGACCTGCTACTGTTACGATCCCAGATGACCCCAAAACCCAGCAGCAATAGATATCCACTGAGACAAATGGCTACTTAAACAAAAGTGGCTTGCAATTATTGTTAAACATGAAAACAAGATGAAACTTTAACTTATTACTTAACCTAACTTATCTCCCTTCTAATTCTAAGCACACGTGTATGTAATGTGTGTGTAAGTTCAGAAAAGTTATTTGATTCAGTCCAATCTCGCTTCTCATTCCTCCAAGTTCAGTGGTTGCAGGGAATTCTTATACTGTACACAGAATTTAACATTTATAAAGTTCACCAGGCTTTGGTGCTTGAAAGGTAAATGGTTACTGCTCAGGAAGCTTCTTGTCGGTTTTCAGAGAGAAATTTGTTGTTTCAGGACATTGATAACTGATGTACTTCCATCAGTCACTTCAGTGACTTGCTGAAGAAACTTGCCCTTTCAGGGTTCATGAGATGATAACCATTTTCTTTCAGGACACCACAGAGTGCCTTTTTATTTCTGTTATTCCAATGAAACATTAGACAGCCAGTACTCTACTCTTGCATGAACCACAAGGGCTTTGGCCAGGCTGAACTAAGCACTCACAACCCATCTTCCAAATGGGGTTTTCCACAAGCTTGCCAGTTGCTGCTGCTGACTGTAAAACTATAGAATTGATCTCTCTCTGAAAGAAAGCCTGTTTTACTCTCTCTACTTGCAAAACAACCTGACCCTTCTAGAACAGCAAGTTCTCCTTCAGACAAAATGTGGCTCCGGCAAGCTCTTTCATCTGTTGCCATTTTGTAAACCACAATCCATTAGTGAAGTCTCTTGAACACTCTCCAAAAATTTTGCAAAGACTGTTGGCCCCAACATGTCCAGCTTGAGCAGAGCTCCAGTATTTTAAATAAAATCTGTTTTAAAGTGTTTGTATGTGACCTACACTAAAAACCCACCCCAATTTATTTCCTGAAAACATATCTATATTCTGTCATACTACCATGTCCTTAATAACAGATTCCAGCATTTTGCTGATGGTTGATATAAGGCGACCTGATCTATTTTCCCAATTTTTAAATGTCACTCTTTTCTTGGCACCATGTTCTGTTTATTCCAAGATATAGAGACTTTTGAAAAATCATCACTAATGTGTCCTCAATCATTTCCTCCTAGTTCAGATCCCAATTCTGTTTCAATTTTCCACATTGTTATGTACACAAGGTAGCAGAGTTAGCGTAGCAGTTAGCACATGCCATTACAGTGACTGGGGTTTGAATTGGCTCTGTCATTAATGAGTTTTATGTTCCCCCTGTGTCTGTGTGGGTTTCATCTGGATGCTTGTTTCCTCCCACTCTTCCAAAAAAAAAAATTACTGGGGTTGTAGGTCAATGAGTATTATTAGGTGGCATGGGCTCATGGGTTGAAAGGGGCTGTATGTCTAAAAAAAAATTTAAACTCAATAAGGGCAACCAGAGCTGTTTATGGAACTCCCAACTTTAGCAGCTGTACTACCTGTATCACTTTCTGGAATTTATTCCAATACCTTTGGAATACATTTTCCAATTTTAGAATATTCCTATCATTCCAAAGGTATAAAAGAAATATATAAAATGTCCTTAGATACAGATGTGGTGCCAGAGGAATGGAGGGTAACTGATGTTGTTCCATTGTTTAAAAAGGCTCCAAAATTAACTCTGCAAATTACAGACTGGTGAGCCTGACCTCAGTAGTAGTTAAGTTATTGGAAGGTGTACTTAAGGTTTGTGTATAGAAGTATTTGGATAGCTATGGACTGATTAGGATAGTAAACATACTGTGTGTGTGACAGGTCGTGTTTTTCTTTTTTTTTGGTAAATTTTATTTTTCATTTGCATCAATACAAGTGCAGTATTTATCCATATCGTAAAATAATTGAAAGTTGCAAAAAGAATGCATAATTTCATATTTTCTTCTTCCCCCCCCCCCCCACCATCCCCCTCCCTCCCCAAATAAGTAGGATAGATAGAAGAAAAGAAATAAAAGCCTGGCTGATAATCATATAACCTCTTGATTAATTAAATTTAAATTTACTCGTGATCTTGAACCTTGAGTTGGAGCGGGAATGGCGGATGCAATAGATGAAGTCATAGCAATAAAATCCATATAAGGTTTCCAAATCTTATCAAATTTTTATGGTTGATTTTGTAAATTATATGTTATTTTCTTTAATAGTGTACAATTTAGTAGTTCTGTTTGCCATTTATTCAACCCCACATTATTGTCTAATTTCCATGTTATGGCTATGCATTTCTTTGCTATTTCTACACTTAAAAACTTCTGATAAGTATCTAACTTCAAATCAAAAATACTCATATAAATATTTTGGGATCTTTCAAAACTTGCACCTTCATAACTCATCCCCATAAAATACTTATATCTTCCCAAAATCTTCCTACTTTTTCACATTGCCAAATTGCATGGAGAAAAGTTCCTACTTCTTTATTACATCTAAAACATTTATCAGAATAATTTGAATTAATTCCATGTAATTTGTGTGGAGTATAATATAATTGATGTATAAAATTAAATTGTATCATTTGGTATCTAACATTTATTGTCTTACACTTTCATGACATAATTTTGACCATACTTCTTGTTGAATTTGTATATTTAAATCTCTTTCCCATCTCAATTTAGATTTAAATAAATCCTTTTATGGCAGTCTCTTGCACTTTTATATACATATTAGTAATAAATCTTTTGATAAACATATCTGTTATTAAATATTTAAATTGACTTTGATTCACTAGTCTAAAATTCATCCCTAACTTTCTTTTTAAATATGATTTAAGCTGATAATAAGAAGAAATGGTATTATTTGGTATATTATACTTACCTTTCAATTAGTCAAAAGTTTTAAAAAAAAGAACCTAAAAAACAATCCTTTATCCTTTTTATTCTGCAATTATACAAAATGTCAAAATAAACATTAATAACCATAAAAGGAATCAAATTATTTTGCTTTAATAACATTCTAGCTAACTGATAATTCTTCATTTCCCTTTCTACATATATTCCATTCCATATTTTAAGTATATGTTTCAATTTGGTGTGTCAATTTGCCTTCTCAACAATCTTTCATGCCATTTATACAAAATATGCTCAGAATTATTTTCTCCTATTTTACTCATTTCAATCTGTACCCACATTGTGTTTTCACCAGTCTGATAACAGGAAGACAAAAATCTAAGTTGAGCTGCTTTGTAGTAATTTTTAAAATTAGGCATTTGTAATCCCCCGATCATATTTCCATGTTAATTTTTTCTAATGCCATCCTAGGCATTTTTTCTTGCCAAATAACCTTCTAACACTTTTATTTAAATCTTGAAAAAATATTGTTGGTACAAAAATTGGTAATGATTGAAATAGGTATTGTATTTTTGGAAAAATATGCTTCGTCACACAATTTATCCTTCCATCTTATTAAATCTTCTTTAATTTTCTTCAATAAAGGTATGCAAATTAATTTAAATAAATTATTTAAATTCTTATCAATATTAATTCCTAGATACTTGACCATCTCCTTCTGCCATTTAAATTTTGTCATTTTCTTAACTTGAGTGTAATCTGTCTCAATTATTGGTATTACTTCACTTTTATCAATATTTACCTTATAATCTGATAGTAACCTTTACTCCACCAATCAAATATTTACTTTATTTTTATGAACTTTCAGGATTTGTAAGATATATTACATCATCTGAAAAAAGACTAATTTTATGTTCTTTATCTTAAAACCTTCAATGACATTATCTCTTTTAATCACCTCTGCTAAAGGTTCTATGGCCAACATAAATAAAAAAGGAGATAGTGAACAACCTTGTCCAGATGATCACTCCAACAGAAAATATTTTGATATTTGTCTATTTGTGATTACTCTAGTCTTTGGGCAATTTTATAATGTTCTTATCCAATTTATAATATTTATTGGAATTCCAAAAACGTTCAATACTTTAAATAAATAATCCCATTCTAATCTATCAAATAAGTTTTCTGCATCTATAGCCAAAGCTACTGATGGTATTTTTCTTTTCTGTGCCATATTTAACAAACTTTAAAATCTAACAATGTTGTCAGCTGCTCTTTGATTCTTAATAAAACCAGTTTGGTCCATATTGACCAATATAAGTAAACATTTAGCTAATTAGTTATTATTTTAGACAAAATTTTATAATTTGTATTCAGTCAAGTAATTGGTCTATATGAAGATGGAAACAAAGGGTCCTTCCTTTTTTTGGAATAACTGTTATTAATGCAGTCTTAAATGACTCAGGTAAATCACAAAATCTTCCATTTAGTCTAACAATCCCATAAATATAGTATTCGATAACTCTTTATAAAACTCTGGAGAAAAAACATCTTCCCCTGAAGCCTTATTATTTGGTAAAGACATCACTATGTAATATATTTCTGTAACAGTAAAATGATTTGTTAATTCAGCCTTCTCCTATATTTAATTGTGGCAAAGTAATTTGTGACAAATATTCATCTATTTTATCTCCATCGTTCTAAGATTTGGATTGGTATAATTTCTTATAAAATTTCATTAAAATATCATTAATGCCCTGTGTCTTATAAGTAAGATGATCTGCATCTTCATTTATAGCTGTAATTGTTCTCAATAATTGTTCAGTCTTCAATTGCCATGCTAAAACTTTGTACGCTCTATCACCCAACTCATAATATTTTTGTTGGGTTCGCCTTATATTTCTCTCCACTCTGTATGTTTGCATTGGATTAAATTTCAGTTTTTAAAAATCCAATATTCGTTTCTCATCATTTACTTGATTTTGCAATTATTTTTCCATCTTTATTATTTCATTTTCCAAATGGTTAACTTCAGTCATGTATTTTTTTTAACCTTAACCATATAACGTATTATTTGTCCTCTTAAATGAACCTTCAAAGAATCCCAAACCACAAACTTATTAGATAAAGAATGTTCATAAATATCTTAAAAAAATAATCTGTTGTCTTATAAATTCACAAAAGTCTTGTCTTTTTAACAATGCAGTATTAAACCTCCATCTATAATTTATATTTTGCTCTTCCTCCAAAGATTAAACAATAACCTTGCTTGATATTGAATATTTTGAATTCTAGTTTGCAGTTGAGAGATTAAAAACAAATCTATACGTGAATGTTGTATCTAAAGGAATAAAAAGAATAATCTCTAACATAAGGATACATACTCTTCCAACTCTCCACAAGTTTCATTTCATACATAAAATTTTTCACAACTTTAACCACCTTGTTTTAATCATAATTCCACCTGATCTATCTAACTTTGAATCAAAAGTAAAATTAAAGTATTCTCCCATAATTATTTTCCCCTTTGCATTAGCTAATTGCATAAAAAAACATCCTGTATAAATTTTCCAACATCTATATTCGATGCATATATATTCAAAGTCCAATATTCAGAATAAATTCTACAATTTACCATAACATATCTCCCCAATTTATCAATAATTGCATCCAATATTTTAAATTGGTAAATTTTTATTTATTAATATCACCACTCCTGTAGCTTTAGAATTAAATGAAGAAGACAATACGTTCCTACCCTGTCTTTGCATGGTCTGTTTCCATTAAATGAGTTTCTTGTAAAAAGGCCATATCTATTTATTTTTTTCATATAGCTTAATAACCTTTTTCTTTTTATCGGATTCTGAATTCTGATAATTTCCCTGCCATTAGACACCAAAATTAAAGCATTTGTCCATCCAGCATCCCCTTCCCCTCCCCACTCACCATAACCTTCTCTATATAATGTACTACATATATAAACCGTCCAAGCTTAAAACAAAAAAAAAAGAAAAACCCCAGAGGCACGTGATGTTGAACTGTCTTTATTCCCCTGATCGGGATGCAAGAAGTATCACATTAGTGCCCATGACTCCGCAGTGGTCAGCATTCTATTCCCCACTAACTCATTTGAAATACCATACATTCCCTTACAATAGTCTTTAATAGACCTTGTAATCCATTAATCTTATCAAATATAATAGATCATGCACATTATAAGTTAAACCTTCCTCCCTCTTTAAGCTCTCTTGAAACACAGTATACTTTCAGTTACCACACAGGTCATGTTTTTGGAGGAGGTTATCAGGAAAGTTGATGAAGGAAAGTCTTTGACAAGGCCCCACATTGGAAGTTAGTCAGATAGGTTCAGACGCTAGGTATTTATGGTGAAGTAGTGAACTGGATTTGACAATGACTGGATGGGAGAAACTAGAGAGTAGTGGTGGATGATTGCATCTCAGACTGGAGGCCTGAGACTAGTAGTGTGCCTAATGGATCAGTGCTGGGACCATCAAGTCTGCAGATGACACAAAGATGGGAGGTATTATGAACAGCAAAGAAGGCTTTCAAAGGTTGTAGAGGGATCTGGAAAAGTAAGTTGAAAAATGGCAGATGGAATTTAATGCAGACAAATGTGAGGTGTTGCATTTTGGAAGGATAAACCACGAAAGGACATACACAATAAATGGTAGGGCACTGAGGAGTGTGGTAGAACAGAGAGATCTGGGAATACAGATATATGTTTCCATGAAAGTGACATAACATGTAGATAGGGTTGTAAAGAGAACATTTGGCATATTGGCTTGCATAAATTGAGTAGATGTTGGGATGTCATAGCAAAATTGTACAGGACATTGGTGAGACAAAATTTCATGTATTGTGTGCATCTTTGGTCACCTAACCAGGAAAGATATCAATAAGATTTAAATAGTGAAAAACAGATTTACTAATGTTATGATCCCAGAGGACCCCAAAACCCAGCAGGAACAAAAATTTACTAAGACAGATTGTTACTTAAACAAAAGTTGCTTTTAATTATCTTTAAACATGAAAACAGGATGAAACTTTAACTTATTACTATTAACTTAACTTAACCGCCTTCTAATTCTAAGTGCACGTGTATGTAATGTGTGAGTAAGGTTAGAAAAGTTCTTTAATCCACAATCCAATCTCACTTCTCATTCCTCCAAGTTTATGGTTGCGGGCAATTTTTATACTGTGCACAGAATTTAACATTCATGAATTTCACCAGGCTTTGGTGTTTGAAAGGTAAATGGTTCTAGTTGCATCCTTGTCAGGAAGGTTCTAGTTGGTTTTCAGAGAGAGATTTGTTGTTTGCTGGACACAAACTGATTCCTTCTAATCAACCACATCAGTGTCTTGCTGAAGAAACTTGTCCCATCAGCATTTTCCAGATGATAACCTCTTTCTTTCAGGTCACCACAGAGTTCCTTTTTGTTTCCCTTATTTCAAGTGAAACATTAGGCAGCCAGACATCTCCTCTTACATGAACCACAAGGGCTTTGACCAGGCTGAACTAAGAACTCACAACCTGTCTTCAAAATGGGGTTTTCCCACAAGCTTGCCAGCTTGTCACATTCCAGTCCCAGCTGCTGCTGCTGAAATTTAGAACTGAATTCTCTTTTTCTCTCTCTCTCAAAGAAAACCACATGACCCTCTTAGAACAGCCAACTGCATTCTGACAGACTGCGGCTCCAGACCTAATCTTCTGAGTTTGTTTATCTGTTGCTTTCCAAAACATAATCCATTACTCCACAGCATGTCCAATTATCTCCTACTTGTGAAGTCCATATAGGCATTCTTCAAAGTTTGTGCAAAGGCACTCGGAGCCTGAACTGTCTAGCTTAAGCAGAGCTCTGGCATTTTAAATGAGGTCTGTGTTTTAGTGTTTGTATGTGACCTACCCTAAAAAAAACCTGCCACAATTTATCTCCTATAAAACATATCTTTGACAAGGATGTAGGTAGGTTTTTTCCCTTGAGCTTAGGTGAAAAGGGGAGAAGTTTAGGGGGAACATGAGAGGAAACATCTTCACACAGAGTGGTGGGAGTGTAGAACGAGCAGCCAGCTGATATGGTGAATGCAGACTCAATATTTATTTTTTATGAAGAATCTAGATAGGTACATCGATTGGAGGGTATGGAGGGCTATGGCCAGGGTGCAGGTCAGTGGGACTACGGAGAATAATAGTGCAGCGCAGACCAGAAGGGCTGAAGGTCTTGTTTGTGTACTGTATGGTTCTATGATTCTAACTATTCCTTTCAAGAGCTAGTTAGCCCAGCACTTCCATTTCCATACTAGTTCTAATGCTGGGACTTAAATGAAAAAACATTGTTTCAGCATTGTGTAGTGCGACTGTGAGAACTCTAGACCTTTCACTCTTTTATTCAGTAAGAATAACACACAATGGTCTTTGGACTGAACTGGGGTTTTGGCGGGGATCCAGGGTTTATATTGGGATATGTGGGGGCGGAGTGAGGGGAGGAGCCACTCCTCAGAACATCACACCAGTAGTGAATTCCCAGTTCACTACATTCACCCCTTCCTTTAGAATGAAGCCTGCAGGCGAAATAGAGAACATAGAATAGTCAAAAAAATTACAATATTTACAAGATCAGGAGGTCGGAGATAAGGGCAGAGCACTATAGTGTAGGAGGGCACTGGACTTCCTGATCTTCCTGTGGTTCCGGGTGTGGGTGATCCAGCTCTGGTTGAGGGGTTGCTGGAGCCACTTCCTGAGACATCATACCTGAGCTCCTTAGTGTTCCTCAGGGAACCCTGGGTAGGTCCTGGCTCCCTTGGGGTGATGGACCCTTGGTTCTGGTGGGTGCCTGGTCCCTGATTGAGACAATGTCCTCCCTGCCATCTGGGTATGCCAGGTAGGTATAAGTGGGGTTGGCATGGAGTAGGTGCATCTTCTCGAATAGTGGGTCGGGTTTTCTCCTCCTCATGCTTTGGAAGCAGCCCTGGTCCTGGTCCTGTAAGCCAAACTGGGAGGGTGGTCTCTGACGTTGACTTTCTCTCGAAAGGAAACATGAGCTCATGAGGTCGGGGTGCAGAGTAGCGATCTAATGAGAGTGGTGTGCCTTGGGTAGGACATCCTGCAAGCATGAGTCTGGAAGACCTTTGGACTGGAGAGCCAATTTTACAGCTTATCAAACCATGGTATTTTCTTTCTCAACCTGTCTGTTCCCCCGGGGGTTATAGCTGGTTGTCCTGGTGGATGCAATGCTCTTACCAGCAGTAAGTGATATAGCTCTTTGCTCATAAATAATGAACCCCAATCATTAAGGATATAGCTAGGATACCTAAACAGGGTGAAAATGGAGTTTAGGGCCCTGATAACAGATGGCGTGGACATGTCCAGGCAGGGAATGGCGAATTGAAAATGAGAGTACTCGTCAATGAATATGAGAAAGTACACAATCCCTTTTGTGGAAGGGAGGGGTCCTTTGAAATTGACACAGAGTTGTTCAAAGGGCCGGGATGCCTTTATCAAATGCTGAAGCGGTAGAAATGCGGCTTGCACTCAGCGCAGACCTGGCAGGACCTGGTCATTTCCCTGATATCTTCAATTGATTAGGTTAAATTGTGTGCCTTGACAAAATTAGCCATTCAAGTGATGGCTGGGTGGAAAAGCTCATTGTGCAGAGGCAAAGCTTCCATTGGACAGGGCATCTGGAGGCTTATTGAGGGAACCAGGTAGGTAGACTATATCGTAGTTGTAGGTGGAGAGTTCAATCCTCCACCGAGCGATTTTATCATTTTTAATTTTATCATGTTTTGTATTGTTGAACATCAATGCCACTGATCGCTGGTCTGTGAGGAGTGTGAATTTCCTGCTCACCAGATAGTGCCTCCAGTGCCTGATGGCCTCCACAATGGCTTTGATCTCTTTCTCCACTGATGGATTCTGAAACTCGTGACCTTGTAGGGTTTTGGAAAAAAATCCAATCGGCCTACCCGCCTGATTAAGAGTCACAGCCAGGTCTACATCTGAGGCATCATTTTCCACCTGGAAATGTACATTCTTGTCCACTGCATACATGGTGGCCTTCACAATGTGGCTTCTGATGTAGTTGAAAGTAGTTTGAGTTTCAGCTGTCAGTGGGAACGGACCTTGTCTGCATATTGAGGGACCCACTGGGCATAATATGAGAAGAAGCCCAGGCACCTCCTCAAAGCTTTCATGGTCCTCAGGATTTGGAGTTCTAACAGGGGATGCATCCTTCTGGGGTTGAGGCCAATGATGCCATTCTTCACCACATACCCCAAGATGGCTAGGCGTTTATCTCTGAACACACACTTACTGGTGTTGTAAGTGGGATTCCTGGCCTCAGATTTGTGGAGGAAATTCTGGATTGGTGTTATGGTCCTCCAGAGAGTGACCACAAATGGTAATGTTGTCGAAATACGGGAAAGTGGTCTTCAACTTAAATTCATCCACCATTCGATCCACCTGTCTCTGAAAGATTGAGACCCTATTTGTGATACCAAAAGTAACCCTCTGGAACTTATAGTCTTCTGTTAGCCTCAAAAACAGTGTAGGAACGGTCCTCAGAATGGATTGGCAACTGGTAGTAAGCAGCTTTTAGGTCAATGGTTGAATACTGCGCAATTTTGTTCACCATGTCCGAAGTACCAGGGAAAGGGTATGCTTACAGGAGTATAAAACAATTAATAATTTGGCTATAGTCAATTACTGGCCTGGACTTTTCTTCCCCCTTTACAACAACCACCTGCACTCTCCATGGGCTGGTACTGTGCTCGATAATGTTCTCATCATGCAGTTGCTGTGTGTCAGCCCTTGATGAATGCCCAGTCCTCTGCGATGTAGTGCCTGCTTTTTGTAGCAATTGGTCTGCAATCAGTGCTCAGATTTGGGAACAGCGGGGGTGGATCAATATTCAGTGTGGAGAGACAGCAAATGGCATCAGTTTTGGGACCTTCCATTCCGATCCATAATGGGAGGGAGACGACCAGAATACTCCAGGTCACATTTTCAAAGTGACATAAGAAGTCAAGACCCAACAAAACCGGAGCACATAAATTCTCAAGTTCATACATTCTGAACTTGCAGAACTCCCCCTCCTACAAAGGTAAATGAACCATACACTGTTCTTGAATATTTACAGACTGATTATGGGTCACTTAAAAAAATATAATTAGAGGGATACATTTGAAGACTGAGGTTTTTGGACTGTCTCTGCGCCTATGAAGCTCACAGTCAAGCCAGAGTCAATTGAACACTTCAGTTTATACTCGTTAACCCACACCTTCACTGTGGAATTGTTCAGTTGGATTGGTATCTCTTGGTCCAACACAATCGCTGCCAGGACTCCGGAGACACCACCATTTCCCTCGCTAGAGTTGCTTCCCATTTTAGATCCTCCTGCAGGCAAGATTGCGGGGATCACGAGGTGCGGGCATGATGGCCACCCTCCCTCATCTGTTGAAGATGACATCAGTTTTGAAATGCGGCAGGATGGTCACTGAGGTTTCCTGCATCACCGATTTCACTGCATGGTCCCGTAGGAAGGCCATGGCATGCAACACTTGCACTGGGAGGCCATGGGTTTGGGTTTTGGGCACGCCTCAGTCAGCCTATCCAGGGTTGCACACGCGTTGGACCTCTCAGTGCTCTCCCTTGCCTTGCAGACCTTCACACAGTGTCCTTTCTTACCACCACTGGAGCAGATGGAATCTTTTGCAGGACATCAAATTCTTGGGTGCTGCTGCTGACCACAGAAGAAGCATCTCTTAGTGCTAGAGGCTGCTGCCATCAGGGCTGAAGCAGCATGTGGAGCTGCTCCGGGAACCAGATGCTCCTGGAAGGTGCTGCCACCACTTTCCAAGTTATCATTTCCCAGTTGAGCCATCTCCAGTGACTTGGCCAACAGTACGTTGTCAGACAGAGCCATTCTCGGGTCATGCCATCCTCGTGCCTACTGTTCCTCGCAAGCTTTTGTAGGATGAGGAAAAAATCTTCAATGGACTCACCAGGCTGCTGCTTCCATTGTGAGAACTGGTGCCTCACTAGGACGACATTTTGAGGTCTCATGTAGTGAGCCTTCAGCCTTTCAACTGCTGACATGTAAGTTGTACAGTCCCTGGTGATCGAGAATCCTTTGGGTCCGAAGTGAGGGAGGACTGCCAACCTCTTGAGCTCATCTGTTGAATAGACAGTTTGTGTGGCCATCGGGTTCTCCAGCCAGTACACAAACTCTTCTTGGGCCTCTGGGGACAGAGGGTTGATTAGGAGCATCGCGGGCTTCGACAGAGCTTCCATCCTCTTTCTTACTGAATAAAATTGTAGCGCGACTGAGAGTACTCAAGACCAGAGAGAGTACAAGGTGCTTTTATTCAGTAAAAGTAACACACAATGGTCTTTGGACTGAACTGGGGTTTTGGTGTGGATCCAGGATTTATATCGGGATATGTGGAGACGGAGTCAGGAGAGGAGCCAGTCCTTAGAACCTCACACCAGTAGTCAATTCCCAGTTCACAACATATTGAAAATCAATTCTGAAAAATTGTGTAAAATTGTGTTGGATTCAGTGAGCCTGTTGCCAGTGCTAAATCACACTGCATAAAGACACCATCTAACACTTGTGTACATTAAATTTCACAGTCTACATAGATAATCATATCTAGGTAAGTTGTGAAACCGGAAACCTTGTTAATGAATTGCTTATAGCTGACCGCTACAAAGAAACACACACACAGTGTGGCAGTTTAAGCTCACTCATTTTATTTGGGCTGGAAAGGCTGCTTTTATACTGTTCAAGTTCCTGCCGTTTTTTTTTGCCGATTGACTGAATCAACAATATGAATAACAATAGCGGCGGGAACATACACGCATATGAATGCCCTTCTTCCCCAGCTTGTTTCTGCTGAGTTAGCTGGGCAGCTTGACAATGCCATTTTAGGGCTGTTGGTCTGATGCTGCCCCAGCTTCTACCCCGACTGGTTTGTTGTCCTGGGAGTTGCTTTAGCGATCTCTGTCCGCATCTGCTGCCACGCGATATGCCGGCCCGATTGCAGGCCACCACATGACCACCCCCCCCACCACAGGTTTTACAGTCTATAGTGTCCATAGGTATAATCCCCAAAGTCTTTCGTGGTCTGCCTCTGAGTTGAGGTGTTGGGGTCTCCACGGGTTCTGCTGGGTCTGTGTGGGCAGGCTCGAGCCTATCTGTAGTGAAGACCTTTGGTTTATCACAATGTCCAGCTCGAAGGTGGCTCCGTTGTTCTGGATGACTTGAAAGAGACCTTCATATGGTTTCTGCAGTGGTGAATGGTGGGATCCTCTGTGTACAAACACGTACTCACAGGAGGGTGGGATCGGAGCCAGGTTACTGACCTTTTCGCGCATCCTGTCCAGGAAGGTGGTTGTCTCCTCAAGCTGTCCTCTGACCTGTGTAAAAAAAATACCCAGGAACCATGAGTGGGGCTCCATAGACGAGTTCAGTGGAGGATGTGTGGCACTCTTTTGGCACTGTTTGGATGCCCAGTAGCACCCATGGTAGCTCGTCCACCCAGTTGGGGCCCTTGAGTCTGGTCATAAGGGCAGTCTTGAGGTGCCTGTGGAAATACCTCACCATGCCATTGGCTTGTGGTTGGTATGCCGTCGTATGGTGTAGCTGAGCGCCCACAGGTTGGCAATGTCGGTCCACAAACTGGAGGTGAACTGTGCACCTCGGTCAGAAGTGATGTGCTGTGGCAGTCCGAATCTTGCAATCCAGGACGAGAGCAGTGCTTTGGCACAGGACCTCATGGATGTGTCGGCCAGGCGGATTGTTTCTGGCCACCGGGTGAAGTGGTTGACCACTGTGAACAGGTAGTGGAAACTCTGAGAGGCTGGCAAGGGTCCCACTATGTCCACGTGAATGTGGTCAAACCTGCATTCCATTGGCTCAAAAGGCTGTGGGGGGACCTTGGTGTGTCGCTGCACTTTGGCTGTTTGGCCCTGCGTACACGCCTTGGCCCACCCCCAGACTTGTTTCTGCAATCCATGCCACACGTACTTGCTGGCCACCAGCCGGACAGTAGTCCTGATGGATGGGTGTGCCAGCCTGTGGATGGAGTCAAAAAACTTATCGTCTACATGCCATTGGGACAATAGGTCGAACCTGCCCGGTGGCCACATTGCACAGGAGGGTGGTAGTACATTTGCCGAAGGCCTGTGATCTCATCGTCCAGCTGCTGTGCCTCTGCCAGTGCTGTGAAGTCCAGACCGTTGACCAGGGAGTGGATGCTGTGTCTTGACAAAGTGTCCGCGATCATGTCGTCTTTGCCTGAGATGTGCTTGATGTCGGTGATGTACTCTGAGATATAAGACAAGTGTGTCTGTTGGTGGGCAGATCAGGGATCAGAGATTTTAGCCAAGGTGAAAGTAAATGGTTTGTGGTCCGTGAAAGCCCTTTGCTTAAGAAAGTACCAGAATTGGCGGATGGCTAAGTACAGCGCTAGCAGTCTCTATTGAAAGCACTGTACTTTAGTTCAGGGGGCCGCAGATGTTTGCTGAAGAAAACTAGTGGGTATTAACTTCCTTCTATTTGCTGCTCCAGGACTCCACCAATTGCTGTTCCTGAGGCATCAACTGTGAGGGCTGTGGTGCATCTAGTCTGGGGTGGTTCAGGGCTTCTTTGGTTTCCACAAACACACTTGTGGATTTGTCGTCCTGGGTCAGAACCTTCTCTTTTCTTTCTTTTCCAATCTTTTTATTATTATTATAATTTATAAACACATACAGTTCAAAGAGATATGAAAAATACATAGTAAATAATGAATTAATACAGAGATATTAAACAATAATATTGCAGAATAAAAATATATCATAAAAAAAATTTAGATCAGTTTAGAGTATGAACTATCTCTAAAAAAATGATATAATTAATAAAAATATATAAAAAAAGAGAGAAAAAAACCCCAAAAAGGAAGAAAAAACAAATCTAAATTAAAAACTTTAAAAAAAACCTACCGATATAGCTAAATCACGCCGATCACTCCGATCTCATTTAACAGCCCAATTATCATACATAATCATAAAAAGAAAACAGAGCCAGATCAACTCACCACAAATGAAAATATTGAATAAATGGTCGCCAGGTTAACTCAAACTTAGAAGGGGATTCATAGACAGAGTTTCTAATTTTCTCTAAATTTAAATATAGTATAGTTTGGGTAAACCATTGGAAAACAGTGGGAGGATTAACCTCTTTCCAATTCAATAGTATAGATCTTCTAGCCATTAGTGTAAGAAAAGCAATCATACGATCCGCAGGAAGAGATAAATAAGTCAAATCTATCATAGGTAATCCAAAAATTGCAGTAATGGGATGTGGTTGTAAATTAATGTTCAAAACGGTAGATATAATGGAAAAAATTTCCTTCCAATAATTCTGTAAAGAGGGACAGGACCAAAACATATGTGTAAGGGAAGCTATTTCCAATTGACATTTATCACATATAGGATCGATATGAAAATAAAAACGATGGAGTTTATCTTTAGACATATGAGCTCTATGAACAACTTTAAACTGTATCAGTGAATGTTTTGCACATAGAGAAGAGGAGTTTACCAGTCGCAGAATTTTATTCCAATTTTCATTGGAAATATGAAGGTTGAGTTCTCTTTCCCAATCATTTTTAAACTTTCCAAAAGTCCCAGAATTTATTTTTGTAATTATATTATATAATTTAGATATCACACCTTTTGGAGGGAATTTTGAATATAGTATATCCTCTAAAACAGTCATAGTCTCCCGATTGGGAAAAGAGGGTAAAGTCGAAACTAAGAAACTCCTAATCTGCAAATATCGAAAGAAATGAGATCTAGGTAAATCATATTTCATGGATAATTGTTCAAATGACATGAAAGAGTTATCCAAGAATAAATCTGAAAAGCATGTTATACCTTTAACTTTCCAGAGTAAATAAGCTTGATCAATTAGAGAGGGATGAAAAAAGAAATTTAGTACAATAGGGGTTTCCAAGATAAAATGACTTAGGCCAAAAAATCTTCGGAATTGAAACCATATACGTAGTGTATGTTTAACCATTGGATTATCAATTAGTTTATATAGTTTAGTAAGAGTAAAAGGGAGAGCAGCTCCCAAAATAGAACTAATTGAGAAATTTTGTACCAGTTTAATTTCTAAATTTACCCAATGGGGATTTAGAGATAATTCTGAATAATTCAACCAATATCTTAAGTAACTAATATTAATTGCCCAATAATAAATTCTAAAGTTGGGTAATGCCAATCCTCCCTCCAGTTTAGATTTCTGTAAATATTTTTTTCCCAATCTAGGATTCTTGTTTTGCCAGATATATGAAGACAATTTAGAATCGACCTTATCAAAAAAAGATTTAGGAACAAAAATAGGTATAGCTTGGAATATATATAAAAATTTAGGTAAGATCATCATCTTAATAGCATTAATTCGGCCTATCATAATGGTGACCAATTGGTAAGTAAACTACCGATCAGGTCCAATAGAGTAAAAAATTAGTCCTAAACAAATCTTTATGTTTTTTAGTAATCTTAATCCCTAAATATATAAAATAGTCACTAGCTATTTTAAAAGGCAAACTATCATAAATAGGAACCCATCCATTAAAAGGGAATAATTCACTTTTATTTAAGTTCAGTTTATATCCCGAAAAATTACTAAATTGGGCTAATAAAGATAAAACTGCAGGAATAGAATTTTCAGGATTGGAAATATATAGCAATAAATCATCTGCATATAGTGATACTTTATGAATATCCCTGCAACGAATAATACCAGTAATATTGGGTGCTTCTCTGATAGCAATTGCCAAAGGTTCTAAAGCTAAGTTAAATAATAAAGGGCTGAGGGGGCACCCTTGCCTGGTGCCCCGAAATAATCGAAAATATGGCGATCTTTGGGTATTAGTAAAAACCGAGGCAACTGGGGAATTATAAAGAAGTTTAATCCAAGATATAAATATTGGACTAAAATTAAATTTTTCAAGAACGGTAAATAAATAAGGCTATTCTACTTTATCGAAGGCCTTCTCAGCATCTAATGAAATAACACATTCTGAGGACTTATGTGAAGGGGTGTAAATAATATTCATCAATCTTCTAATATTAAAGGAGGAATAACGATTTTTAATGAATCCAGTCTGGTCTTCAGAGATAATATATGGTAATATCTTCTCTAGCCTTGTCGCTAGAATTTTAGAGAAGATCTTAGAAACAACATTCAACAAAGAAATTGGTCTATAAGAAGAACATTCGGTCGGGTCTTTATTTTTTTTCAAGATTAGAGAAATTGTAGCTCTGTAAAATGATTGTGGTAGTTTACCCAATGTGATAGATTCATCAAACATCTTAATAAGCCAGGGAGAGAGAGTAGAAGAAAAAGCTTTATAAAATTCCACAGAATATCCATCAGGACCTGGTGCTTTCCCCGAGTTCAGTGAGGAAATAGTATTATTGATCTCAGAATCTGTAATGGGTTTACTTAATTCTGAGTTATCTTGAGGTAATACTTTTGGGAGTCTCAAATGTTCTAAAAAATTAAACATATTACTAAGGTCTTGAGGGGATTCTGAACTATATAAGGATGTATAAAAATTTTGGAAAGATTGATTTATCTCTTCCTGGTTAACAGTCAGTTCTCCATTCTGTTTGCGAATCTCCACAATTTGGCGTCTAACTGAAATATTCTTCAGTTGATTAGCCAACAGTTTACCCGATTTCTCACTATGCACATAAAAATCAGATTTAGATCTAATTAACTGGTTTTCAATCGAAGATGTAAGTAACAAATTATATTCCATCTGCAGTTCAATTCTTTGTTTGTAAAGTTCTTCAGTAGGATCAGTCACATATTTCTTGTCAATGTCTTTAATCTTCTCAACCAATAGATGAGTCTTGTTTTTGATGCATTTCTTCAAAGCTACAGAGTAAGAAATAATTTGACCACGAATATAAGCCTTGAATGTATCCCACAATATTCCATAAGAAATTTCCGTAGTGTAATTTGTTGAAAAAAAAAGTTAATTTGTTCTTTCATAAATTTAACGAAGTCTAAATCTTGCAATAATGTAACATCAAAACGCCAGTGCTTAATAGTAGAAACAGTCTTTGAATTTAAGAGAGAGTTGTAATGGAGAGTGATCCGAAATGGCTATAATGTCATACTTACAAGCAGTTACAAGTGAAATAAAACGTGAATCAATAAAAAAATGATCAATTCTCGAGTATGAGTGGTATACATGAGAAAAAAAGGAAAACTCTTTATCTGTCGGGTGAAGAAATCTCCAAATATCAACAGCTCCGGAGTTAGTAAGGAAAGAGTTAATATATGTAGCCGATTTATTCTGTAGGAACTGTGAAGGTTTCAACCTATCTAGCAGGGGATTCAAACAACAGTTAAAATCCCCACCCATTATTAAATGATATTCATTTAGATTGGGTAAAATAGTAAACAAAGATCTAAAAAACTCAGGGTGATCTACATTCGGAGCATAAACATTAACCATGACAACCTTAATATTGAATAATAACCCAGTAACCAATAAAAATCTGCCGTTAGGGTCTACAGTGATGTCATGTTGAACAAATGTAATAGAGGGATCAATAAAAATAGATACACCTCGAGTCTTAGAGCATGAGTTGGCATGAAATTGTGGGCCTTTCCAAGATTTAAAAAAACGCAGATTATCCTCCTTCCTCACATGAGTCTCCTGTAAAAAAATAATCTGTGCTTTCAGTCTCTGGAATACTTTAAAGACCTTCCTCCTTTTAAACAGGTGGTTTAAACCATTAGCATTCCAAGAGACAAAATTAATGTTTTGATCCATTACTTAGGTCAACCCTCCAGTATATAAAGGGTTAACCAAAGCAGGGACCCATGCGCCCGGAAGAAGAATTAAGATATAAAGAAGGACCGGAAATGACGACGTGTCAGCTATATCTGTAGTTCTAAAAAAAAAATCAAAAATGAAACATAAAAACCCCTGAAAGAAAAACAAAACCCACCCCCCACCCAAAAAGCCCCCCATCTGACCAGAGAGCGATCAGAGAAAAAAGAAGAAATAACACTAAACCTACCCCCATGTCTTCAGACGGCAGCTCCTAATATTAAGGTAAGATCCACCACCTAAACTTATAAGAAGGATTTTATGGAGAAAGACAAAGAGAAAATGGCGAATGTAAAAAAAAACCGCGAAAAGTTTTAATAAACAAAAAAAAAAATTGCCATTTTCAGTAACTCAGAAATAAAATAATAAAAAATATAATCATATTATTAGTATAGATTAATATAAAATTAAACATATATTTAAAATTAAACTTATATATTTAAAAAATTTCTCACAGAGGAGAAAAAAATATATATAAAAATGTGTTAGAGATGAACAGGATAATTAGAGCTACAATGATCTATTACTTTTCGAATGGTCAGAAATCAGAGTCTGACTATTAACCTGAAAAAGACCAATATCTACCGCATTTTTTATCGGTCACTCGGGCTGAGAGGTCGCGCTAGACGGGAAATTAGCCGACAGGTAGTTCCGTGCTGCAGACACGGAGTCGAATATTTGACGAGCTTGGTTCTCCGGAGAAATTCTGAGCCTCGCAGGATACAGGAGCGCAGGTTTCAGTTTCTTCTCAAAACATTCGGACATCAGATCTTTAAACAGTCTTCGAACCCGTACTACCTCCGGACTAAAATCTTCATAGGCTCTTAGACTAAAGCCACGAACAGTCACAAGTCTTCTGGCTGTACGAATCAATCTATCCTTTGTACTCACGTAGTGCATACAGACCATCACCACTCTGGGTTTAGAAGCTTCAGCATTTCGGTTCCAGATATGATGTACTCTATCGAGTAGCGGTGGATCAGCAGGGAATTCGGATGGGTATGCTTCTTTTAATAGCTCAGCAAAAAACGTCAGGAGATCTCCTTTCTCAATGCCTTCAGGAATTCCAACCAAACAAATATTTTGTCTTCTGGAACGGTTCTCTGAATCAATGCTTTTCAGCTGGAGCGCTTCTAGCTGTTTAATTGCTTTGGAAAGTTTCTGTTCGACCTCAGCCAGTCTAATCTCTTTTTGTTGTACTTCAGTCTGAAGAGCTGCAATTAAGATATTTTGTTTTTTGGTTTCAGCTTCTGAGGCAATTAAAGCTGTACGAAGATCAGCTAGGTCTTTTTTGCGACAAACATCTTTGAATTCATCACGAAAAAATTTTAAAAAGTCATTGAAGGTCATCTCACTTAGTTTAATGTCTGGTTGTTTCTTCTCTCGGCCGTCACCTTCTTCTGCCCGGGTTTTAGCTCGTGTAGCTTTTCCTTCAGTCATTTCTTCAAAATTTTCAGACTCAAGTATAAATAGAGAAATAATAAAGATCTTTCTGACTTCTGTGAAGTTAGTTCAAAGGTGGATACAGGTTAAAAATAGTATATTTTATGGAGCAAAAACCAAAACGTGTTCACTCCATGAGCGCCACCTGGAGACTCAGATCCTTCTCAAGATGAACAGAGGGCGTATCACTCAGGCAGCTGCTGGGATAAACCTGCAATAAAAGTTTATTATCCCCACAAGCTCCTGCAGACCTTTGGTTGTACTGGGCTTCGGGAAACTGCGGATGGTCTCTACCTTGTTGGGCAGTGGTGTGGCCCCGTCCTTTGTAATCTTGTGACCCAGGAAGTTGATGGGGTTCAGGCCAAACTGGCATTTGGCCAGGATGATGATGAGGCCGAACTCCTGCAAAAAAACTACAGAGATTTTGGAGGTGTTGAAGGTATTCCTGTCAGGTTCTACTTGCCATGAGGATATTGTCGAGGTAGACGAAAGTGCCATCCAGCTCTCGGCCCACTGCGTCCACCAGTCTCCGGGGAAGCCGTCTCGCCCTTGCGTGGAGAGGTGGTCAGGATGTGATGTCTGATGCCGTGTTGAGGCATCTCCGCTGTGAACTGAGGGGGAAAGGATTGCCAGGAATTCCGCTAGCACCTTGGAGAACTCATCCTCCAAGCTGTGGATGGAGTCCAGGTGCACTGCCGGAAACCTAGTGCCCCTCAGTGCGATGGTCTGGTAGGTCTCAGTGTGGACGAGTTGCTTACCCTTAAGGTCCACTAGGAGGCTGTGGGCTCCCAGGAAATCCGCTTCGAGGAGTGGTTGTACCACTGCGGCCAGCATGAACTCCCACGAGAAGTGACTGACCCTGAACTGCAGCTCAGCCCTACGAGTGCCATAGGTCCGTATAGTGCTGTTATTGGCAACCCTCAACGTGGGTCCCGCTAGCCTGTGCCTAGTGTCCAACCCTGTTGGGGGTATCACGCTGAACTCTGCTCCTGTATCCACCAGGAAGCGTCTGCCGGACAGGCAGTCCCAGACGTACAGGAGGCTCTCTTGGTGGCCAGCCTTGTAGCCATCAGCAACGGTTGGCCTTGTCGTTTCCCTGAAACTCCCTGGACTGGCATCGGCGGGCCTCAGTGCCCTATCTCTGGTGGTAGAAACACCATCTGTCACTGGACTTGCTCCTGTCTCTCGTCTGCTGTTCCTTGCTTGGGACTGCTCTGGTCTGATTGCGGGACTATTTTATGAGCCCCATGGTAGCTGAGCACTTCTGTTTTTGTTTCCCCAAAATGTCTGCCCATGCTGCGACTTTATGGAGGTCGGTGAAATCCACATCTGCCAGGAGCAGCTGGATGTCTTCAGGCATCTGTTCCAGGAATGCCTGCTTGAACATTATGCTGGGCTGCTCATCTCTCAGGAGGACCAGCATGAGTGCCGACGGGGATCTGTCTCCAAGCCCATCCAGGTGGCGTAAATGTGCTCCTCGCCATCACCGCGAGTCCGAATGTCTCGGCTAATAGCTCTTTGAAGGCAGTGTAAGTGCCTTCCGATGGTGGCCTGTGGATAAAGTTTGCCACTCAGTCTGCAGTCTGCGGATCCAAGGTGCTGACCACATGGTCTCTGCTGTGATGCCCTGGATCTGGAACTGAGCCTCTGCCTGGTCGGAGCACATGCCAGGTCGATCTGTCCAGAAGGTCAGGAGCTTTAGGCCAACTGCGCTGACTGCTGCTTTGTTCTCCTTTGTTTAGATTCCTTCTAAACCGTCGGGGTCACCAATTGTAGCCGATCGCTACAAAGAAACACACACACACACTGTGTGTGGCAGGTTAAGTTCATTCCTTTATTTGGGCTGGAAAGGCTGCTTTTATACTGTTCAAGTTCCTGCCATATTTGCTAATTGACTAAGTCATCCATATGAATAACAATAGCGGCCGGAACATCTATGCATATGAATGCCCTTCTTCCCCAGCCTGTTTCTGCTGAGTTAGCTGGGCAGCTTGACCAACGCCATCTCTGTCTGCGTCTGCTGCCACGCCATGTGCCAGCCGGATCTCCGCAATTGCGTGCCACTACAGGCTCACAATTCTGTTGCTGCTTGGAATCCTCAATGTTTTGAGACAATTGCAAACTACAGATATTTTGGAGCATTGTTGTGGTGTGGGGTTTATTTATAATCGGGGTTGGGTTATGGAGCTATCTGAACCAAGCTTTTAAACTTGTTTTCCAGTTGTAAATAAATTTTGTATCAGAGACAAAGGCTATGCCTGTTGCATGGTGCTCTTGGCATATTGCCTCTTTTGTAAGAAGTAGTACTTTAACTTAAAAGCTGGCAAAGATAATCATGCATTTCAAAAAATTGTATTTTAGATAAAGCATCATTTTAAAAGGTTGACAAATGCAGGTTATAATATCTATCAAATACTTTTTAATTTGGAAAAAAACATGAATTCTAGAGCTTTTCTGATTGATAACTGCATGTTCACAACAGGAAATGAGGTTAAAGCACTATGACCAACATAGAAGATAGCTTCATACAATCTACTGGAGAAATGCTGGGATAAAGTGCATGATGCAGTTCCATTGGTAGATTGTGTGTTGGTCCAGATTGCCTCAAGATAATAGCTTGTTTCAGTCCCTATTTTCTGCTGTTACTGATACAAGACAATTAGGATCTGATTTGTTTATATGATTATTTTCATGGTAGCTTAAACTATTCATTCCATGAGATGGATTTTAAAATAGGTAAAAGTTACTAAAATGAATGGGAAAGGGAATATGTTTGCAGAAGATTTCACCTGAGCATGGTGGGAAGATTATCTAATCATCTGCTTGGCAGACCTTGCCCAGGCAGTCATTGACCAGTTTTTTTTCTCAGGCAGGTGATCTTTGCAATTTACTCCAGAATGAACCAGAAGTTTTCGGTACAATTTACAGAGAAACTGACATTGCATACATGTAGAAACTTTCTGTAACCTGAATGTGCTTACGCATAATCTTAGTCGCCGGTAATTAGCCAGTCATGATTAACAGTAATTCATTCGAGTTATGCTTTTGCAAACATGTTCTGAATTGAAAGTTTGAAGAATAGTAACCACTTCCATATTTGAAGACCAATCTCATTTCTGATTAAAGCGAAGTGGATTTGTAATTTGAATTTTATAAGTTTTTGTAAGCAAATTGTAATCTACTGTTAAGAAATGTGTATTTTTTCACGTTAAAACATATATGTTTAATATGTAAACTTTAACTTGCATTAACAGAAGATTAGTATGCTAGTAAAGCTGATACTTCCGTCTCTGAATGTTTGGGTTTGCATAAATTTAAATTTCTTAAAATGGAAGTTCCTATACAGAATCTTAAGCTGTTAAAAAGATCAAATGACAGATTCATACAGTACTGAACCATTATGTCTATGCCAACCACCAAATGCCCATCTGTACAAGTCCCATTTACTAGCATTTGGTTCTTAGTCTTAAGACGTAGAACCAGAATCGAGTCATTCATCCCATTGTGCCTGCTCTACCATTTGAATCCTGGCTAATGTATTTTCCTCTTAACTCCGTTTTTTCATCTCCCCATAATTTTTAATTTACTGACTAATCAATAACCTATCAACCTGTGCTTTAAATATACCCAATGACTTGCCTTCATAGCTGTCTGTGACAACAAATTCCACAAATTCACCATCTTCCAGGTGAAGAAATTTATCTTCATCTCTGAGCTAAATGGATTCTCCCACTGTTGGAAACAACCTCTCTATCCAGTCATTTCAATGAGATCCTCCTTCATCCTTTCAAACTCGAGCAGTACAGGCTCGGAGCAATCACATGCTCCTCGTACAATAACCCTCTCATCCCAGTATTATCTTGTAAACCTTCTCTGGATCCTCTCTAACACCAGCACATGCTTCCTTAGATATGAGGCTCAAAACTGCTCTCAATGCTCCAAATCCCCCATCTACAAAAGTGCTGGAGAAACTCAACGAGTCATGCATATCCTTGGAAAGTAAAAGGCAGTCGATATTTTAGGCCTGAACCCTTCTTCAAAAGTGCTGAAAACCTTGAGTGAAGTTGAGGTGGAGGGGTTGTGTGGAAACAAAGAGGGAGGCCAACAGTGAAAAGGTAATGGGCGGATACGTGTGGAGATAGAAGCTGAGAAATGATAGGAGGAGAGAGTAGAGGGGTAAGAGCAATAGTTCTCTGATGGGAGAAGGAAGGAGCGAGGAGCTGGATGATGGGAAACAGAGGGATAAGAGAACAGAAGGAGACAAAGAAAATTGGAGGTTGACATTGGTGCAGTCTGGTTGGAGACTGCTGAGCTGGAACATAAGGTATTGTTCCTCCAATATGTGGGAGGCTTCAATTTGACATGTCAGTGTGTCACTGGGGATGTGGGATTGAAGTGGTTGGGCACTGGGAGCTCCTTGCTGTTGCAGCAAGCAGAGCAAGATGCTCAATGAAACAAACTCCCAGACTGATTCCATTCTCCCTAATGTAGAGGAGGTCTTGTGTACTACCAAGTTGAAACCACCCTCAAATTGGAGGCAACACATCTGTCCTTGCATCTCATGACCTTCAGTTCCAGTAAAACCCTTGTGAATCTTTTCTACACCATCTCTATTTAATGACACCCTTTTAATAGCTACTTGACAGGAATTGCATACAATATTCCAAGTGCAGTCTTGCCAACGGTAGCCAAATTTTGTGTAGTGGTTAGTGCAATGCTGTTACCTTGCCAGCGACTCAGGTTTGAATCTGGTGTTTGTACATTCTTACCATGTCTGCATGGGTTTCCATCAAAACATACGGGGGTTGTAAATTAATTGGAGTATTTTGGCAGCACAGACACATGGGCCAGAAGGGCCTGTTACTATGCTTTACATTTAAATTTTAAAATGTTATATTTAAAGAAAACATCTTGTTTAGCTGTAACTTGAGATCCCAGCTTTTGTACTCAATGAGTGAAGGCAAGAGTGCCATTCACCTTCTTCAACACCTTGCCTACCTTTGTTGCTATTTTCGAGGAATTATGTACCTGTTCCCTTAGGTCCCTCTGTTGTACAACACTCCCCAGTTTCTGTTCAAGTCCTACCCTTTTTTAACTTCCCGAAATGTATCACTTCACACCAATCGTGCCAGTCTTTCTCCTCATTTTGCCAGAAAGATGTTGGCCCAGGATTTTCCCCATCTCACTTTTGCCAGGTGCCTTTTTTTAAAATCTGCCAGCAACTTCTGCCTTATGCCATCAAAAGTGGCGAAGCAATGTTTAACTTTCTGAAGGTTTTCTTTAGATGTTACTTGTGATAGTACAGATTCTATCACCAATGTGTATATGTACATATGTAGAGATGGTAGTGTAGGATGACTGTGATTGGCTGAGAGTGTAGCCACACCTACTGGCAGGTCTTAAAGGATCGCTCCTAGCCAGACCAGGTCATTCTGGACTGGTCGACTTACTTGTGATATGCTCCAGTCTTTTAGTTACTAAAAGCCTTGGTTTGGATCAACCAGTGTTTGGTTCTTTCGACGCGCATTACATTACTCTTAGAGAATACATTTGGATATGCTATACAGACTATCACCAGTAATGGTGTAATAATTCTTATAAAACATTACTATTTTTCCAGCAACTTTTTGTGACCATCAAGTTTCAATTAATTTTAATGAATCTAATTATTCCTAATGAATGTAGGGAAGAGTTAGACTGTTGTGGAGTAGATTAACATTTAGTAGGTCAGCCTACTGGTCATCATGGACTGAAGGGCCTGTACTGCGCTGTAATGTTCTATGAACTATGATAATTTATCTACTAATTACTAATAGTCTATTTCTTTCTCTCACAGGGTGCAAGAGCTTGTTCTTTACGTGATATCCCATTCTCTGCTATCTACTTCCCATGTTATTCTCACCTAAAGCTCATCTTCGCAGATGAGTATGGGCATGTCAACTCTAGAAATCTCCTGTTGGCAGGAACCTTGGCTGGTGAGCACCTGTATTTTCGTTAAACTGTTGCTACAGCTGCATTCGGTGAAAAATTGGTCTTTGACAAAATCTGCATTCTCAGTTTAATTATTTCTGCCAACCCACTTTATGAAAAACTTTTTAAAATTAATAGAAGCTCTAAAGTTCTGTGATCAGTGATTTATCTCTTCAGTTAGGCTGTGTACCATTGGACCATACCAGATGTGGAAGTTATTTTAATGCTCGTTTCGTCGCACTTAATGTTTAATTTTTAATTAAGAATATTGTCAAGTAAACACATTTTAAAGCACTAATCAGTTCACACCAGTCAAAGCTTGCTTCTTGAGCTTTCTTGGAGTGCTACATTCAATACACATGCCAGATCGCAACCCACACTGGTGATAATTCCTCCCCCCCCCCCCCCCCAACAGATGCTGCTTGACCCACTGAGTTCTTCCAATGGTTTGTTTTTTTTTGCTCTAGCTTCTAGCATTTGCAGTCTCTAATTCACGTATCTTAGATGTTGATTTTCTATTACTTATTTATTTTAATTCCCCTGACAATCTGTTTTTTTGATACATGGTACAATTTAATACTAGTTTCAGTGCAGTTTACAATAGCATGAATATTCCCCTCTCACTTTCCTTGCTGTATCTTAATTTTATCTGTTGTCAACAGTAATATATTTACATTCTTTCACCACTGATAATTGTCCTTGCTGAGATTTTCAGAAATGTACCATTAACCTAGTAATGTTTATTGACATTTACATTGCACAATGTACATATGCACCAAAATTCTTGTTTGCTGCAGCATAATGAGTACTTTGTAAATAAAACTACATACTAAATATTTAATTGAATTAAAAAATAAATGTATAGTTATTTTTTTTTAAAGTGAGTTAGCAATTGAGCAGACATACCTTGTATAGTCAGCAAACATCCTTGATTGGTGTAATAAGGGGAGGTTCATAAGCTTGATAACAGTTGAAGAAAAAAATCTTGAACCCAGAGGGCCTGTAGGCTTCTATACCTTCTGCCCAACACTAGCAGCGAGAGCAGGTTGTGATCAGGATGATGTGGGTGTAAAACAACTGTCTTTGTAACTATAATGTATGCTCTTTTTTTTGGCAATTTTGATGATCTGACTGGGATTTAGTTCAATATTGGGAAAATGTTTGAATAGGTCCACAGTTGTTAAAGGCAATTAAAAAAGATACCTGGAATCCACTTTCTGGAACAAGATGTTTGTTCAAATTTCAGTATTCAAAGATTGGCAGTATGAGAAAGAAGTAACAGGAATTTGGTGCCCTTGAAATATGATGCATTTGATCATGTTCTGGTTAACTGTAGAGAGCACATTACTGCACTTACGAACTTAAGGACTTTGGCATAATAGATCTCTACTCATGCTTATTCACCCCAACCAAATTAGATTAATTGTTAATCATTTCAAATGGCTGCACAGTACACATTTTTCATAGAATGATACAGCATGCAAAAACACTACTCGGCCCAACTTGTCCACACAAATCAGTGAGCCCCTTCCTTATTAACCCCATTGCCTAGCACTTGTTTCATTATCGCTGTCTGTGACTGAAGTGTTAAGTTTAAATTCAACCTCTCAGATGCTTTGGATAAAGAAGATTCCTCCTGTAATAATGGAAATACTAAAGAGGATATTCACTGGAAGATTGTCCAGTGAAGCTAAACAGATGGAACAAAAATAGGAGGGAGAGTGATCATTTTGATGGGATTGTGATATGAGCCCCCCTATAGTCAGCAGGAAGTAGAGAAGTAAAAATGTTGGGAGATTGTAGTTGTCTGTGGGAATAATAGGGTGATTGGGAAAGGGTTGATTTTGCAAGTAGGTGCCTGCAACCAGTGATGTATCACAGCGATCAGTGTTGGGACTACTGTTGTAATACATGTGAAGTAGTGATGAGTGATGTTCACTCTCAACATGAAGATTGGCAGAATTGTTGATAGTTGTGTTAGGCTAATTTTGATGTTTGGGGGAAGGGGTGTGCAAAATGGCAGATGAAGTGAGATGTATTTTTGAAGCACTAATGAGGCTAGCACATGCATCATGGATGGTAGGGGCTTAGGGAGTATTGAGGAACAGGAAGACCTTAAGAGTATATGTCCACAGATCCTTCAAAGGGGCAACACAGGTAGACAATGTGGTTAGAAAACTGTAGGTACTCGCCTTCATTAGTTGGGGCATTGAGTACCGAAGTAGGAAGGTTATGCTCCAACTTCATAAAACTTTGGTCAAGACTTCACCTACATTACTATAGGAAGGACATGAGAGCACTAGTTAGAATGCAAGAATGGGGCTGTTGTTATGAGGAAAGACTAGAAAAACTAGGTATTTTTTTCTGTGAAGCAGAGAAGGATAAAAGGGAATATGTTAGTCTATAAAAGTATGAGGGATATAGATAGTTGAAACTGCAGGAAACATTTACCTATATCAGAGCTAGATAAAACAAGAGAGCATGGTTTTAGGTTAAGGAAGAAGAGATTCAGAGGATATAAAATTACAGTGCTACAGCATGGAAATGGGCCCTTTTGACCCAACTCATCCATTGTCAATGAAGTTACCTACTTGAGATATCCCCCTTCGACCAAAATCTCTCTATACCTACCTAATTGTCTATGAGCATAATTGTACCTAACATGCAAGCTCATTCCATATAGCTTCTGTGTGAAAAAGGCTATATTGAAGATCACCTTTAAATTTTACCCCTCATTTTAAAAATATGTATTCTAATTTTAGATTCCCTGAACCTGGGACAAAGACAGTGACTATTCACCTTACCAATGTCTCTTGTGTACCTCTCTAAAATCACCACTCAGCGTCCTATGCTCCAGAGAAAAGAGTTTCAGCTAATCTAGTCTCTCCTTATAACTCAAGCCCTACGCTCTCAGTCACAGGAGTAAAACACGAAAGTCTGCAGATGCCAACTTTGAAGTAAAGACACAATGCTGGAGAAATTCAGCAAGTCAAACAGACTATATAGCAAAGATAGATACATAAGCAATGTTTTGGGCTTGAGCCCTTCATCAAGGATTGATCAAAATGTAGGTAGGCTCCAAAAAAATGGTGGGGTGGGGGGAAGGCACATTGTCCCACAGGAAGGAAGTAATAGATTGATAAGGGAGGGAGGGCAAACCAGCAAACAGGGGGAGAGGATGGCTCTCTGAATAGAGAGGGAAGGAGTGGAAAGAAGACAGAGTGATAGGTAAGAGAGGGGAGTGAGTAAGCAGAAACTGGAGAATTTGATGTTAATGCCATCCGATTGCACGTGTGCAGACGGAATATTAGGCGCTGCTCCTCTACTTTATTTATTGTGCCTGTCCTGCCCTGATTTAACTTTGACAAGTGTAAGTGTTGCATTTTGGTGAGTTAAATTCCATCTTCTATTCCTTGGCCCATTTTCCTGGTTGATCTAGATCCCATTGTAACTTAAGGTAATTTTGTTCACTGTTCACAAGACCACTAATTTTGGTATCATCAACAAACTTAGTAACTACATTGTCATTCTTTAGTATATAGAGAAAAAAAAACAGCAGTTGATATCACTTTCCTTTTGAACCAGTCTCCCATGCGATAGCTCGTCAAAGACTTTACTAGTCCATGTTGCCTTACCTTCAATTACATACTTTTGTAACTTATTCAAAATATGTCCTTGACAGCCTGTTGGCTATCTCTGATTAGCACCTGGCTTTTGAAGTGGTCATTACCTTTTCACTGAGTTATTCTTATTTGTTCCATACTTAAAACTGCCGTGGTTTTAGATGGATGTTCTTTCTCTCTTGTATTTTCTTTATCTGTGTTTAGCAATGCCTACAGCTTCTTTGGTGACAGCCGCTGATGATATCAAAACAAGGTTACAGGTGGCTGCACGTGAAGGGCAAACCACTTACACTGGATTGATGGAGTGCTATTGGAAGATTCTAAAACAGGAGGGTCAGAGGGCTTTTTGGAAAGGAGCAGCAGATTTGCAGATACATTTTTACTTTTATTCACCAGGAGTATTTGGATTTTAATAACAGTTTCTTTTTTAACCTTTAAAGCACGTGTGTTCCGATCCTCGCCTCAGTTTGGTATTACTTTGTTAACTTATGAGCTTTTGCAGAATAGGCTCCATATTGATTTTGGAAGGTCAGTATCATTCTGGAACAAATGTTGCTGTATTGTTGTTTGATTAAAAAATACTATCATGAGTCCGGGGGGGGGGGGGGGGGGGGGGGGCAAGAGTAGAGAATTCAATTTTCTTGATATTTGGTTTAAATTGAATTTTTTAAGATATTTTGTGCTATATACATTTACGTTATTTTAGTTTAAAATGCTAGAATATAAATGAGGTTGATGCAAAAACAGTTCTTCTCAGTGTTAACTGCATTACAAAAGGAACACCATAAACCACATTGAATCCACAATGGGCAGAGAAGTGGCAAATGGAATACACTGTCCAAAAATTGTAGTCATGCTCTTTGGTTTAAAAAAAAGTAAATGGTGAGAAAATTGAAAATACGCAGATGTAAAGGGACTGGGAGTCTTTGTGTCAGATAGCCTGAAGGTAAAATTGCATGTTGAGTCAGTGGTGAAGGCGGAAAATAAAATGTTGGTATTCATTTCAAAAGGAATAGAATACAAGAACAGGGATGTGATGCTGAGGCTTTATAAACAACCTCACTTGGAGTATTGTGACCATTTTTGGGATCCTCAGTTAAGAGAGGATGTGCTGACGTTGGAGTGTGTTCAGAGGAGGTTCACAAGGATGATTTCAGGAATGAAAGGGTTATCATGTGAAGAGTATTTAACAGTTCTTGGCCTGTATGATTGAATTTTTGGAGAACAAGGGGGATCTCATGAGACATTTCAAATGTTGAAAGGCATAGAGGGTAGATGTAGAAAGGTTGTTTCCCATGGTGGGAGAGTCTAGGACAAGAGGGCACAACTTCAGGAAAGAAGTGTGTCCACTGAGAACAGAATTGCAGAATTTCTTTAGCAAGAGAGTTGAATTTGTGGATGCCCAGGTCATTGGGTGTATTTTAGGCAGATTGATCAGGTCTTGATTAGCCAGGGCATCAAAGGTTATGGAAAGAAGGCCATGCAGTGGGGCTGAGTGGGGAGAATGGATCAGGTCGTGAATAAATGGCGGAGAAGAATCGATTGGCTGAATTGCCTATTTCTGCTCCTATGTCTTATGGCCTTATAATATTAGATTTACATCTCTAGGCAAAAAGTAGAAATTGGTGATGGGAAAGATTAACAAGGGCAGAGCTGTAGAGGTAGAAGTAGATTTCAGCAAGGCATTTGATAGTGTTCAACGCAATAGGCTAGGTTGCATGGGATTCAAGATGAGATAGCAGATTGAATGAAAAATTTGTTTCATGGAAGCAAGCAGAGGGTGATGGTGGAAGGTTGTGTTTCAGACTGGAGTCCTGTGACTAGTGCTGTGCAATAGGGTTCAATGCTGATCTCGTTGCTGTTTGTCAACTATATTCGTCTAGTTTATTATATAAGTACAACCTGATAAAACAGCGTTCTCCAATCCTCGGTGCAAAACATGCACACTTACAACCAGATATAAACACACATACAGACAAACAATACATATGCAGGACAAGTATTCATCTATACAAATAAATAAATGTTGCTTCATGAATATGAGAATATTGTTAGTGTGAGCAGTTCCTTTGATCATTCAGCATTCTCATTTCCTATGGGAAGCAGCTGCTCCTCAGCCTAGTAGTGCTGACTCCAGTACTCCTATATCTCTTTCCTAACAGGAGCAGCTGAAAGATGCTGTGTGCAGGGTGTAAGGGATCCTCAAAGATTTTGCACAACCTCCTCAGACAACAATCCTGGTAGATTAAGTTGATGGGTGGGTGGGGTGGGGGGGGAAGGAAGGAAGGGAAGGATCCATTGATCCTTTCTGCCACTCTAATAATTCTGTGAATTGAACTCTGATCCATTGCTCTGCAGCAACTGTACCATGTTGTGATACAGCCAGGCCGGATGCTCTCAATAGAGTTCCTATAGAAGGATGACATAATGGTGGCCGGTAGCGTTGCCCTCTTCAGTCTTCTCAGGAAGTGCAGTTGCTGTTGCGCCTTCCTGACAAGTGAGGATACATTTTGCATCCACAATAAGTCACTAGATATGAGAACTCCAAGGAGCTTGGTGCTTTCCACTCTCTCCACTACAGAATTGTTGATGTGTAGTGGAAGGTGGTCATTCCTGGTCCTCCTGAAGTTCTTTTGTCTGTTCCATGTTGAGACTCAAGTTATTACTCTGACCATTTCATGAGATTTTCCATTTCCTCTCTGTAGTGCCACTCATCATTGTGTCGTCTGCAAACTTGATGACACAGTTGGAGCTGAATCTGGTGCTGCAGTCGTGGGTCAGTAGCATGAACAGGATCAGGCTGAGCTCGCAGTCCTGATGTGACAGTGCTCGATATTTTGCTACCAACTCAGACAGACTGGTCTTTCCATTAGGAAGTCGAGAATCCAGTTACAGAAAGGGCTATTGAGTCCTAGCGGTGACAGCTTCTCCACCAACCTCTTGTGAATGATCATATAAAACACCTAGCTGAAGTCAATGAACATCAGCCTGGTGTAGGAGGTGACACTTTCTAGCTGGGTCAGGACTGAGTGAAGGGAAAAGACTTTAGCATCGGAATTGGAATCGGTCCAGTGTCTCTAGGAGGTGTGTTTCAATGCATTTTATCACCAAATGCTCATATTGGTGGAGGTCAGTGTCACAGGGAGGTAGTCACTGAGGCCATTATTGTCGCCTTTTTGGATACTAGAATGAATGTGGCTGCCTTGAACCCTGTGAGAATGATGGACTGCTGCAGTGATTTGTTGATATCTCTGAAGACCTTTGTCCATTGGTCTGCACAGTACTTCAGTACCCAATGTGGTATGTTGTCATGACTTGCTGCCTTGTGTGGGTTCACCTTAGTTAAGGTTCTCCTTACCTCAGCCATGCAGGGGGCCAGTTCATCATGGGGACACAGTTTTCTTCAGTGTAATCCTGTTCTTCTCATCAAACTGTGCTTAGAAGCTGTTCAGTCTGTCCGGAAGGGAGACATCATTGTCCTGAAACGGCACTGATTTAACACAGCTACAAACATTCTCTCACTTCTTTCAGCACACCATGAAGTCTACTTTATTTCATTATTCTCTCGACACAACATTGCATATTTCAACTGTCCAAACACCACTCAGCTAAACTCTTCTGACCTTCTCATTGGCTCATTGCCACATAGGTGATCCGGGCACTCTCACTCTCCTCCTCCTGCACCTGACATTCATTATCCATACACTGACATTTAACACACCCGCATGCTATTACCCCAATGTGTCGCATCGCTTACATCATCAGCGGTGGCCGGCACCACACCCAACGAAGGTAAGTACATGACCGTGACTTGCAAAGTTGACTAGAGATCTGTTTTAGTTTTGATCCCTTGCCACATGCACCTCATGTCACCGATGTTGCACAACTGTCTGTGGATCTTCTAAATGTACCAGGCTTTGCCTTCCAGATTGCATGGGAGAGTTCAGCCCTGACTGAACAGTGCCATCCTATGCCCTGTCCTGCAGGCCGCATCATGAGCTCTAAGAAGGGCCCAGACCTCTGCATCCAACTATGGTTTTTGGTTAGCCTTAGTAATGAAGCATTTGATCTTGGTGACATCCTCAATGCACTTGCTGATGTTTACATGACCATTCGTGGTGGCTGCCTCCCTGAAACAGCTCCAGTAATTGGTCTCAAAGCAGTCTTGCAGTGCTGCTGTCGAGCCTCTCACTCCGCCACGTCCTGATCTCTCTGCAAACATATATGCCAGCGGCATATATGCCAAGATTAGCAGGACAGAGATATGATCGAAGTAACCAAGGTGGAAATTAATGATTTAGATGAAACATACATGGCAAGATGAGCAAGTTTGTACATGACAATGAAGTGTTTGGTATTGTAGATAGTGAAGACAGTTGCCAATTATTTCAGCCACGTCTTGATGGTTGGGGAGGTGGTCAGAGGAATGCTTAATGAAATTTACTACAGAGAAATGTGACACTTTGAATTTTGGGATCTAGGGAGTGTTGTAGAACAGAGAGATGTAGTCCTTTGAAATTGGCATCATGGGTAGATAGGGTGGTCAAAAAGGGTTTTGGTACATTAGCTTTCATCAGAGTATAGAAGGTGAGAGGTCAAGTACAGTTGTATAAGATGCTGGTGTCATCTTTTCAGTTTTGATCACCCTGCAGCTGGAAAGAAGTTGACGAGCGGAAGGAGGTGCAGAGATTTGAGGATTTTGTGAAGACTTTATTTGGTGGAATGTAAGAGAATGAAGGGTGACATCATAAAGGTGTACAAAATCGTGAGAGGAATAGATTGGGTAGGGGAATTGGTAATGGGGCAGGGGGGGTGGGCGCAGTGGAGATTTAATAGAAACCTTGGGGCTATGTTTTTGTGAATGTATGGAATGATTTTGATGCAACATTCAGGCAGGTGGGAAATTTTGGATTGGCATGGGCAAGTTGAGTTAAAGGGCTTGTAGCCGTGCTGCACGACTATGAAGCTTGAGATCCTCAGGTATTCAACATTAGTCAATTGAGTATTTTAACTGTACTATTTTTAAAATTGGTTTATATATGCCAGTGGCTCTCAATCTTTTTCTTTCCTCTCTCATACCACTTTAAGTATTATCTATGCCATAATTGCTCTGTGATTAGTAAGGGATTGTTTAAGGTGGTATGTGGGTGGAAAGAAAAAAATTGAAAACCACTGTTTTAAAGGTACCTAATTAACTCATTATGTGCACAGTTTCCTAACTCCAAAGGAATTGGGCCAATGACAGTTTTTCCTCAAGCAAAATATTTCAGTGAAAATTGGGTCTAGAGCAGTGATTCTCAACCTTCCCACCTTAAGCTATCCCTTCCTAATGAAAGAACACTGATGGCATAGGGATTACTTAAAATGGTATGTGAATGGAAAGAAAAAGGTTGAAAACCCATGATCTACGCTCATTGAACAAGATAACTTCATCAAAATAAATTCACGTGGAAGTAAACTGATGAAAAATATGAGAGATCAAAGAGAAAAAATTACAATTGTTAACACCAGACGGATTAGTGCAGAAGCTAAGTTATTGGAAAAAATTCAAAATGTAGTCAGAATGTCTGTGGTTTGGAGAGAAGAAATTGTTTTCTAAATGTAGTAGGCCATCTGGCCTGTCGAGCCAATTCTGCCATTCATTGAGATCATGGCTGATCTGAAGATAGGCGCATCTCCACCTACCTGCCTTTTCCTCATATCCCTTAATTCACTTACTATGTAGAAATCTATCCAACCTTGTCTTAAATATATTTACTAAGGTAGCCTCCACTGCTTCAATGGACAGTGAATTCCATAGATTCACTCCTCAATGAAAGGCCATTCCTCCTCATCTCAGTCCTAAATCTACGACCCTGAATCTTGAGGCTATATCCCCTAGTTCTCAAGTCACCTACCATTGGATATAACTTGCCTATCTCTATTTTATCTATGCCTTTCATTCTTTTATTCTTTTCTCTCAGATCACCGCTCATTCCCAGATGATTCAATCTCTCCTCACAGGCTAACCTTCTCATCTCTGGAATCAACCTAGTGAATCACCTCTGCACTACCTCCAAAGCGGGTATATGCTTCCTCAAGAAAGGAGATCAGAACTGCATGCAGTGCTCCATATGAGGCCTCATGAGTACCCTGTATAGTTGCAGCATAACCCCCCTGCTCCCAAATTCAATCCCTCTTGCAATGAAGACCAACATTCCATTTGCCTTCTTGATAGCCTGCAAACCAACCTTTTCTGATTCATACCCTGTGATAGTACATATCTATCACCAATGTACATAGTGTATATAGTAGTGAATATAGTTACTGTATCTAGACTGTGCTTATAGCGATTGGCTGAGAGCTAAGCCACACCCATTACCTGGGCCTTAAAGGGCTGTGTCCCTAGCCAGGTCGGATCATTCCGGACTGGTCGGCCACCTGTGAAGAGCTCCGGTCTTTTGCTAATAAAAGCCTTGGTTTGGATCAACAAGTCTTTGGTTCTTTCGACGAGCTCTACAATTTTATTAGCAAAAGACCGGAGCTCTTCACAGGTGGCCGACCAGTCCGGAATGATCCGACCTGGCTAGGGACACAGCCCTTTAAGGCCCAGGTAATGGGTGTGGCTTAGCTCTTTCGACGAGCTCTACATACCCAAACACTCTCAAGTCCTTGCTTGCCATTTACATAATTATCTGACCTTCCAAAGTGGATAACCTCATATTTACCAACATTGTAAACCATCTGCCAGATGCTTGCCCACTCACTTAAAGTATCTATATCTTTCTGCAGACGCTCTGTATCTTCTGCACAATTTGTTTTTCCATTGAATTCAGTGTCATCATCAAATGTAGATACACAATAGTCTATCCTCCCTTCCAGATTATTCACGTATATGTGAAGAGTTGTAGGCCCAGTACCAACCCCTATAGCACACTACTCACCTCTTGATTGCCAACCAGAAAAATACCCATTTTTCCCAACTCTGTTTTCTATTGGTTAACCAATCACCTGTTCATGCTAATATGTGCTTTTATCTTGGTGATAAGTCTTTTAGATGGCACCTTATTCATTACCTACTTGAAATTCATCTGTTCCCCTCTATCTACCGCATTCATTATATCCTCAAAGAACTCCAGTAAGTTTTTCAAACAGGACCTGTCTTTGCTAAATCCATGCTGCATCTGCTTGATTGATCTATTTAGTTCCAGATGCCTCACTATTTTTTCTTTAATGTTAGCTTCAAGCATTTTCCCCAAATACAAATGTTAAACTAATGGGCCTATCGTTCCCTGCCTTTTGCCTACATCCTTTTCTTTAAAACAGTGGCATGACATTCCCTGCCTTCTAATTCACTGGGACCTGGCCAGAGTCTAGAGAATTTTGGTAAATTATCATCAAAGCTTCAACTATTTCTTGTGCCATTTCTTTTCATACCCTGGGATGTATTCCATCAGGACCAGGGGACTTGCTTATCTTCAGGCTCAGCACCACCTCTTTAGTGGCAGCTGTTGTATCCAGGTCCTCACATCCCATCACATTCGTAAACTCTGTCTCTGGAATGGTAGACATGTCCTCCACAGTGAAGACTGATACAGAATAGTCATTCAAAGCCTCAGCCATCCTCTTTACCCAATATTAATTCCTGCTTCTCATCCCCCAAAGGACCTCTTTTCACTTTAGCTACCTTTTTCTGTTTTATATAATTATAAAAACTTTTACTCTCCCTTTTTATATTTTGTGCTAATAATTTTTCATGATCTACCTTCCTTTTCTTTATTGCTCACCCTTACTATCCTTGCTTTTAACTGGAATATACTTTTGTTGAGCACTGTGGAAAAATCCCTTTAAAAGTCTTCCACTGTTTCTCAACCGTCACACCATATAGCCTGTGTTCCCAGTCTACACTGGCTAACTCCTCTCATCCCCTTTTAGTTTCCCTTGTTTAGACACGATATACTGGTTTTAGATTGAATTATTGCACCCTTCATTTGTTTGAGAAACGTGATCACTTTAGAAGAGGATTGCTTACTTTACATGTCTCATTGCGCAGGACTAGATCCAAAATACTGTAGCACATTTCCTTGAAGTTCAGTAACATGCTATTCAAGAAAGTTATCACAGATGACTTCACTTCCATGTGATTGAGAATCTCATTCTAATATGGGAATATCAGCACCATTGAGAATAACATAGGGGCTGCCTTCAGGAGACTGATCCAGACCAGAAGGAGTACCCAGCTGAGTACTGAAAACCTATGCTGAGCAACTTGCCAATGTATTCATGGATATCTTCAACATCTCACTTTGGCAGGGTGTACTACCCACATGTTTCAAACAGGCCTCAATCATACCTATGGCCAAGAAGAGTACGGTAACCTGCCAAAATGACTAGGAGCAGTGGCACTCACAAATCCATAGTTATGTAGTCTCAATAGGTCATATGCATTAAATGGTAGGCTATTGAGATGTGCAGAGCAACAAAGGGATTTAAGAGTGATGGTAAATAGTACCCTCAAGGCTGATACTCAGGTAGATGGTGTGGTGAAGAGGGCATTTGGAATGTTGGCCTTCATAAATCGGAGTATTGAATTCAAGAGTAGGGAGGTTATGATGAAATTGTACAAGGCATTGGTGAGGCCAAATTTGGAGTACTGTGTACAGTTTTGGTCACCAAATTATAGGAAAGATATAAACAAAATAGAGAGAGTACAGAGAAGGTTCATGAGAATGTTGACAGGATTTCAAGGTTTGAGTTACAGGGAAAGGTTGTGCAGACTAGGGCTTTTTTCTCTGGAGCGTAGAAGATTGAGAGGGGACTTGATAGAGGTGTTTAAGATTTTAAAAGGGACAGACAGGGTAAATGTGGATAGCCTTTTTCAGTTAAGAGTGGGGGAGATTCAAACTAGAGGGCATGGTTTAGGATTGAAGGGGGAAAATTATAAGGGGAACATGAGGGGAAATTTCTTTACGCAAAGGGTGGTAGGGATGTGGAATGAGCTTCTGGCAGACGTGGTTGAGGCGGGATCATTGGTTACATTTAAGGAAAGACTGGATCGTTACATGGATAGGAGGGGACTGGAGGGGTATGGACTAGGTTTGTCAAGCAAGATTTTCCTTTAAGGAAACCATGCTGAGTTTGGCCTATCTTGTTGTGTGCCTTCAAGTATTCTGTAACCTCATCCTTGACAATCGTCTCAAACATCCTCCCAGCCACTGACGACAAGCTAACCAGTTTATCATTTCCTTTCTCCTACCTCTTTCCCTTCTTAAATAGTGGGAATTCATGTGATTTTCCAGTCCTTCAGGACAATACCCCAATTTATTGACTATTGAAGGATAATTGCTGATGCCTCCACAATCTCTACTGTTACTTCTTTCAGAACCCAAGGCTACAATCCATCTGGTCCAGGTGACATATCCACCCTTGGACCATTCAGTTTTCCGAGCACAAAGAAATAATAACTGCACTCACTTCCCTTCCCTGATATGTATTGACAGCTGGCAATTTACTCATTTAGTTCCTTCGCCATCTCCTACAATTATTTTTGTAGCATCCTTTTCAAATGGGCCACTGTCTACTCTCACCTCTTTTATATACTGGAATAAGCAATTCAGCCTCACCCACTAAACTTGCTTTGTAGGACCTATACCCCACTCCTGCCTGTGTCATTAGTACCAATATGTACCACTACCTCTGGCTACTCACCCTCCCACTTAAGAATGTTTTGCATCCATTCAGAGACATCCTGGACCTGAGGACCCAGGAAGCCAGACACTATCCTGGAGTCACTTTTGCGGCTACAGAATCTCCTAACTGGTCCCCTATCAAGTCCCCAATGACCATCGCTCTATCCGACATCACCTTTCCCTTCAGAGGCTCAGAGCTGACCATGGTGCTATTGGTCTGGCTGTTGCCTGGCCCAGATAGATCATCTCCCTCACCATTATCTAATTGCTAAGTGGAATGGCCACAGTGGTACCCTGCACTGCTTGCCTATTCCCTTTCACTCCTACAAACAGAGGCACACTATTTCCTGCCTATCCTTTTGATATACTGGGTATCCTTGGACATTAAGCTCCCAATGACATCATCTTTTAGTCACGACTCCTTGATGGCCACAACATCATACCTGCCAAATTTGAAGATGTACTAAAAGGTACAGGTCATTCATCTATCTCCTCCTGCCTCCTAGGTGTGATTATGTCCCTGTAACTCCTGTTTATCACTCCCTCATCCTCCTGAATGATCCAGAGTTTATCTAGCTCAATTCTATCACATGACCTGCAAGGAGATGCATTTGGATGTACTTCTCGCAGATGAATTCATCAGGGATTCTGTTGGCCACTCTGACTATCCACATTGTGCATGAAGAGAACATCCCTGCCCTGGCTGCCAGACCCACTGTCTATTAAAGAGCAAAGAATAAGGAAAAACCTGTCCTTAGCTTGCCTCAACTCTTACACCTTCACCTTGGCATCTGCTCACCGGATCCTGTTAAACTAAAGCCTCAAATTCCCACTCCTAAACATGGCCACTCACACCCTGGGCACTCCACAATGGTCGCTCATCTTGACCTTGCCTTCCTTTTATTGGCTATAGCTAATTAGCCTATGGAAAAATGTAAACAAGCACCTACCCCTCCCACTGCTTTTTTTAAAAAAAACACCTCTTGTTCAGTCCTGCTATCACAGTCCCCAATGAGACCTATGAAATGTTCCTTTTTAAACTCTTCTCCCTGACCTGAATGTAGCTCTCTTGCTCTATGAATCTATTGATCCACCGTTATGGCATTTGGGGGGAGGGAAGGGTGGATCTCATTAAAACATTTTGATACAAGATTGAAGGACACCTCTTAGAATAGGCCCAAAATGAGAAATTTCTTTTGCCAGAGGGTGGTAAATCTGTGGAATTTGTTGTCCACAGGTGTTTATGGAGGCCAGGTTACTGGGTGTATTTAAGGCAGAGATTGATGGGTTCTTGATTAGCCCTGGTATCAAAGGTTATGGGGAGAAGGCTGGGCAGAGGGAAAATGGATCAGCTCATGATTAAATGATGGGCAAACTCGATAGACCGAATAGTCCAATTCTGCTTCTATGTCTTATGGTCTTTTGGATGAAATTACTACTAGCAGTTAACAGTTCACCTCTATATAAACTGTATATCCTATAGATACACCTGTATTCCCTATGGTCACTCCATTGAGAGTCGAACATGCTGTTAGGGATTAAAGATGATTTTGTTGCCTTCAAGATGCTTCTTATACTGAAATTAAAACAATTGCACAGGTGCTGAAGCTCTTTTGCTCTGCAATTTATATATCTATCAACTAATTATTGTTTTTTTTTATTTCTGCTTCAAATAACAGCAAACAAGGAAAGGATTCATTGCCACATTCACAATTTAGTTTACCTGCTGCTAATCCAGACTATTTGGTAGAATGTTTGCTGGAATTGAATGCAAATTTGGACTTTATCTTCCATGATTTTCACCATCTGATGCATGATCATGTAATCTGAAGAAAGAGCAAAAATTTTATGACTCTGCCAGAATGAGAAAACATTTTACAGCTTGTCAATATTCCATCTTTTACTTACAGAATTTGATGGGAGAATGGTTAGTTGGCAGGGAATGCATTTTAGATTCTCTCTCTTTCAATCTTTTTAGAGTTTTAGATTCATTAAAACTAGTTATATTCCTTCTGATGTTATATAAATTGTAAATATATTTTAAAAAATTGATTTACTAAATTGGTAAGATTTGAATTACATATTTAATGAAAGGAAATTATGGTGATCCAATACATACAAATTTAATCGAAGTATTTATGCAAAGGTTATTTGATTTCTATTTAAGTAGGAAGTTGTTCCAAAACTGACCCATATTGTTAATGAGAGATACTTGCAGTTTGATTTTTTTGAGTTTGAAAATCTGGAACCACCAAATATAACAGGTTATACAAAAGATGTAAAAAAAAATATAAGGTGTGTTTCTTTTTAATTGACAATAAAGTTGAAGTTATTTATGATTATTGTGATCGATGGCAACCAGATAAATATTCCAGAGATTTCTGATGTTGAGCATATCTGACATTTTTCCTCTGGATGCCAGCTTCTCTGCATTGGAAGTTGTGGTTTAAAATGTTTGTTGATTATTTAAATGTGAGATTTAAAAGGAATGTGCTGAATTTTTCCCTCAAAATATTTTAATTCCACAAGTATTCCTTGCCATCTCTCTAGCTACACATTTTAAGAATTATTCAGCTGTGTAAGAACACATCTGCTGGTGCTATGTGGCAGCATTTCATTCCCACCCCCCACTCCACATCCAGAGAAGTTGCTGTTCCACCTATTAGCTTTCTCCATATTCTCTGCTACCTTGGCTATCATTTTTATTTTTTTCTTTCCACGGATGCTGCCAGATCTGCTTCATTTTTCCAGCACTTTAACTCCGCATTCACCCCATGGCTCCTCTTGCCTTTTGCACGTAGAAATTTATCTGCTTTTATTCTTCAATACTTTATACTGTTCTTTCCAGTATTTTATTTTCTTGGACACATGATAAAGTTGTTATACAGCTGCAAGAATATAATTAAATCGTGAAACAGAAATAAACCAAGGGTACGTTACAATAGTAGCTACACTTTTGAATTACTTAAATGGCCATTGATGCGAAGGGTGCCTCACAAGGAATGAAAAAGGACCAGGAATTGATTTTGTTTATTTTTAGGTCCTTCAATGCCAGCTTTTGCCTTCTTCTCTAATAGATCCTAAAAGTTCCAAAGTTCATAGCATACACAATTGACAGAAATGGAAAACTTAGCATATTTTCCATAAGACTATATTTGACAAACACTGGTGGTTTAGTTTCCCAGCTGCAACGAGCTAGTTAGAAGGGAGGAAAATTGGCTAGCTTTCATCCATCTGAAGCTGAGCAGACCTTGTTTGGGAAGGGATGATGATTGTGAAAAGCCTGCAAGTTTTTTTTTAATATATATGAATCCTCTACAGCTATGCTCCATATTAGTGCCCTCTGTGAAAGATCCATCGAAGATCCTGTGAATAACTCTTGATGCACTAAAGCGCTGGAGAATTTCAGCTGATCATGCAACATCCATAAAAAGCAAAGATGTGCATATAATTTACAATTCAGTCTGGAGTCTTTTCTCATGGTATGAGCAGAAAGCAGGTAGGCGCCTGGAAGAAAGGGAAGGAGCACAGGTCAACAGACAAGAAGTTGTAGATAGGAGTCCAGAAGAGAACATAGGCAAGAAGTTATAAGTGGTGGCTCTGTGACTGGAGAGGGAATGGGGTGGGGAGCTGGAGGAAAAGAGAGAGGGGGGAGGGGCCTAACAGAAACTGAAGAAGTTGATGCAGTCTGTTGGAGTCTGAGGCAGTGTATGATGCCATGGATAGACATGTTGGTATGGGAATGGGGTGTAGAACTTGAAATGGTTGCCCCTGGGAGGTCCCCATTATTTCAATGGACAAAGTGCAGGTGCACAACGAAATGATCTTCCAGTCTGCATCAAGTTTCTCTGATGTCGAGGAGGCCACAATGGAAGCACTGGATGCATTAGATGCTGTACTTGAAGGACTATTTGTTGCCCTAATGGTGGTAAGAAAGTAGGTATGGGTACAAGTATTAACATTTCCTGCAGTCACAGGGCAATTTACCAATTAGAGGGAAAGGATGAGTGGGTAAGGGAATCATGGAGGGTGCAGTCCATCTGGGCATTCTCCAACCAGATTACATTAACATAAACTTTTCAAGTTTCGGTTAGGCCCCTCCCCTCTCTCTCTCCATCCCTCTCCTTTCCTATGACCTCATCTGTTGGCCTGTGCTCCTCCTTCTACCACTTTATTCAGATGCCTGTCTACTTTCTGCACCTCAGAGCCAAAACATTGGTTGTACGTACATCTTTGCTTCCTACGCTGCTTGACTTGCTGAGTTTCTGCAGCACTTTTCTGTATTAAACGACCATCACTGTGTCTACGGACTTGTTACACTCTGGTGATTATTTTCTGTTCTGCTACTTGATGCTGTGATATCAACCTGCAATGACAAACTGATAACTTTTTTAAAGAATTCCAACAGACAACAAATCAGATAAAAATAAATGCACAATTCTTTAAAAAAATTTAAAAAATTAATGGTGGACAAAATGAAGTTGAAAAAATGTTCATTTTTCAGTATCTGATTTTAAAAAGTACTTTAAGGAAAATACAACTAAAACCTATATGATTATGACTTAGTCTATGTTGTCTGATGATTATCACTAAAACAGGGAATTTTGAGGTAAAACGTTAATAAATAGCTTTTATTATCTCTCCAATGACTGTTGGTTATGACAATCCCGGTAGCATTTCATTAAAATAATTCCATTAAAGTTGGCTTTCTTTGCTAATCCCATCTTTTTAATCCTGGAACTGAAGTCTTCCAGGAAGACTATTTTGTTCCCTCTATAACACAGGCCAGTTTTCTTAAACTCAGAAGAAATTCTCATTCCCTGAATATGTAGCTTTGAGGATGTACTGAAGACTGTAACATGCTGTCTCCATGTGAGTGATGCTGAAGGTAATTTTACATTTGCTTATTCCACAAGAGCAGTGGTTTTCAAACTGCCCTCCCCCTTCACCTCTCTTTCCATCCTTATGCCATAAGTGTTTTGTGACTAGTAAGAGATTGCTTAAGGTGGTAGGTAAATGGAAAGAAAAAGTTTTAATTGTACCTAATTGGCTCGTTATGTGCACAGTTTCATAACTCCAAAGGAAATGGTCCAATGACAATTTTTCTCAAGCAAAATATTTCAGTAACAATTGGGTCTTGAGCAGTGGTTCTCAACCTTCCCTTCCACTCACATACCACCTTAAGCAAATCCCTTACTAATCACAGAGCATCGATGGCATAGGGAGTTGGGGGGGTGGGGGCAATTTGAAAACCACTGCACTAGAGGAAACTGCAGCGATTAGGGCAAAATGGCAATCTAGCATCAGGTAGATTATAATTGGAGTATAAAACCACAATATTCACATTACACATATTAGAATAGTGTCAATAACTTGATCCAACTCTTTCTGTTTTCACAAGAGAGGATACAAATAACCTCCCAAGGATATTGGGAAACATAGAGACTAATGCAAGGGAGGAGCTGAAAGAAATCAGTATCTCTAAGGACATGGTCTTGGGGAAATTGAAGGCCGATAAATCCCAAGGGCCTGATAATCTACATCCTAGGGTACTTAAAGAAGTGGACATTCAGATAGCAGATGCTTTAAGAATTATTTTCCAGAACTCAATAGACTCAGGATCAGTACCCATGGATTGGAGGGTAGCTAATGTTACCCCACTAGTTAAAAAGGGGGGTAGAGAAAAAGCGGGGAATTATAGGCCGGTGAGCCTTACATCAGTAGTGGGCAAAATGATGGAATCCATTATTAAGGATGTAATAGCGGAGCATATGACTAGCAGAGAAGGGATTGGACGGAGTCAACATGGATTTACAAAAGGTAAATCGTGCTTGACAAATCTATTGGAATTCTTTGAGATGGTGAAAGGTAAAATAGATGGGGGAGAGCCAGTGGATGTGGTGTACCTGGATTTACAAAAGGCCTTCAATAAGGTCCCACATAAACGACTGGCATGCAAAATCAAGGTTCATGGGATTGGAGGCAAGGTATTGATGTGGATTAAGAACTGGCTGGCAGATAGAAGACAGAGAGTTAAGATAAACGGCTCATTTTCTGAGTGGCAGGGTGACCAGTGGGGTGCCACAGGGATCTGTACTGGGACCCCAGATGTTCACAATTTACATTAATGATCTAGATGAGGGGATTGTATGTAATATCTCCAAATTTGCAGATAACACTAAGTTAGGAGGGATTGTGTGCACTGAAGAGGGGGTCAGGAAACTCCAGTGTGACTAGGCAGATACATGGCAAATGCACTACAATGTGGATAAATGTGAGGTTATCCACTTTGGTAATACAAACTGGAGGGCAGATTACTATTTGAATGGCAATAGATTGGGAGATGGGGAAGTGCAGAGAGACCTAGGGGCTCTTGTACACCAGTCTCTGAAGGCGAGCATGCAGGGACAGCAGGCAGTTAAAAAGGTGAATGGTATATTGGCCTTCATATCAAGAGGGTTTGAGTATAGGAATAAGGATACCTTACTGCAGCTGTACAGGGCCTTGGTGAGACCACACCTGGAGTATTGTGTGCAGTTTTGGTCGCCTTATCTAAGGAAGGATGTTCTTGCAATGGAGGGTGTGCAGTGGCGATTCACCAGGCTGATACCTGGAATGGCAGGAATGACTTATGAGGAAAGATTGTGCAAATTGTGATTGTACTCGCTGGAGTTTAGAAGATTGAGAGGGGATCTCAAAGAGACATATAAAATTCTGGCAGGACTGGACAGAATGGATGCGGAAGGGATGTTTCCAATGGTGGGGGAGTCCAGAACCCGGGGCCATGGTTCGAGGATAATAGGCAAACCATTTAGAACAGAGATGAGGAGGTATTTCTTTACCCAGAGGGTGGTGAATCTGTGGAATTCATTGCCACAGAGAGCAGTAGAGGCAGGTTCATTGAATATATTTAAGAGGGAATTAGATATATTTCTTCAGTATAAGGGAATTAGGGGTTACGGAGAGAAGGCGGGGATGGGGTACTGAACTTTAAGGTCAGCCATGATCTCATTGAATGGCGGAGCAGGCTCGAAGGGCCGAATGACCTACTCTTGCTCCTATCTTCTATGTTTTTATATTTGTAACCCACCATCTCCATCAGCCTGCTACTAAAACAAGCAGTAGCAGAATTACAGCCACAAGAAAATCACATTGGGTCTCAAGAACTTTGCAGAACAGGTTATTCTCAGATAGCTTTTCGCAGAGAATCTATTACTGTCAACAAGAATTGCAGTACTCGTCCATCATATTTAAAACATGTAAAGCAACTCTCCTCCACAAGGAAACAGAGGAAATACAAAATTTATCTGTAGACGCAAATACAGAAAGCAAACAAGGAATATTTGACTTTACAAGTAGATTATAATGATGTATGCTGCCATACTCGCACATGTTCACTGAAATTTTTCTTTGCTGCAGGCCAACAGGTAATTGTAAAGACGAACTACAGTAGTAAACTCCTTGAATTAAAGGATACAGTTAATAAAAGATGAATAATAAATATTCAAAGTAATCTATTTGTGCTGTCAGAGCAGTATATGGTTAATGATGCAGGAGATTCAGCAATAAGCATTCTTTAACTTAGTTGTGACCATTTATCACCTAAATACCAACGGCTAACTTTATCCTTGTAGCAGGGTACACAACCTAACAGGCTCAATGCTGTTTCAAAACAATAAGTTGAAAAGCTCAAATGTCAACTAAGTCAAATATTGAGAGCAGCGTACAAAATGCTGGAGGAAACCAGTGGGTCAGGCAGCATCCATGGAAGGTAATAGGCAGCAATTTCTATCCATGTGCTCTGTGATTAGTAAGGGATTACTTAAGGTGGAATATGAGTTTTGGGGGCAGTTTAAGAGAACTGCTTTAAGAGAACAGTATTGGATTCATTCAGCCTTGTGTTAGCAATGCTGAAATCCCCAAATCCATTTGGCAGACTGCAAAATCAAACATCGGAACAGGAGAGGCTTTGCAAAACAGACTGAAGCAATGTGAAGTCAGGATACATGGGAAGAGAGACATTTTGATTCAGAGGAATGCAAGAGTGGAGAAGTCAACACCCTGTGACATACACAGGAATAAAACTGTAAGCTCTAGAGAGGGAGATACTGGTCTCTACTATATTATCCTTATCATAGGAGTAAAACAACAATCTCTAGAAAGAGGGAGATACTGGTCTCTACTATATCACAGTAGCCAGAACACCTGTGTTAGACCCTTGTGAGACAAGGGGCTGAATTACAGTAATCAGATTAGATGCTGTTATGTGACACCTAACAAAAGGTGACTGCAGAAATAAGTAGATTTTGAAAGGGAGACCACTTCTCAACTGCTCTTTTAAGAAAATAAAGGCTGCAGCCTCAAAGGAAAGAAACTCTGGAGAAGCTAAGAAGGAGTAGAAGATCACTAGTGTGAGAGCCTAAGAAGAAATTTCTTCCTGGGAAAATAGCTCAACAAGATTTGTGTGTTGGATCAAACACTTAATTACTGCTTTAAGCAACAATTTAAAAGAATTTGATGTTTGTAATTATTTCCGAACTACAATTAATAGATCTTCAAGTTCAACAAGTCTAAAATACTGGGCCTTAAAAATAACTTTTCAGACTCAAGTTTGAACTGAAATAGTTTGGACATTATGACACAGACACATTTAATCAATTACATTCACGCACATTGAGGGTTTAAGCTGAGAGTTAAGTACGTTTGGAGTCGTGAGAATTGTTATGTGATTTAATAGTTTAATTAAAAACTATAAATTTGCCACTGTCTGGCAAATCTTTCTTTGCTGTTTCTGTAGTGGGTCGGTTAGTTCATAACAGGTCAAAATGTTGACCATCTATTACCTTCTAGGGATGCTGCCTGACCCACTGAGTTCCTTCACCATTTTATATGTTGCTCCAGTTTTTCAGCATTTGCTGCCTTTGTTTGCCTAAATGTTGAGAAAATGTTTTGTTCTAATTTCTGGAAATTGGTAGATAGGACATATAGACTCAAATTTGCAGCATCTTGCACAACTGGTAAGAGGCTATGCAAGTGACCCTCTTCAAGGAACCACACCTGAACCCAGAAATTTAGAAGTCATCCTGTTGTCCACCAGGAAAAATCAATGTCCATATAGACTGCCTTGTGGAAATATTATGCGTCCTTGTCAAAAAATGTTCATGGTAGTGGACAAATGGTGAAACTATTCAGTCGCCAATATCCCCATTCCAGAATCAACATCAATTGGACCTTGATCAGAGCTGCAGTATGCAAATGATGTTTGTCTATGAACCATTCTTAAAATTATCAATGATGAGAGTGAATGGCCCTTACATTAAACAACACCCCTATGCCAACCTGTCTCTACAAGACAACACATTCCCTACACAATGAGGTTGACAAGATGCTGGAAACACAAAACTACATCATAGTTCAGACTTCACCTAGAAAAATGTTGTGTAATGAAGTTGTCAATTCTACACAAAGCTTATGATTTGTGGGCTAGCAGTAAGATGGGCCTTTGCACTTCAAGAAATGCAGAATATGCTAATTGCAGGAGACATCCTACAGCACCTGGAGGGTACTACCAACACTGCAAAATCTTCCATATTCACAGCCAGAATAAATGTGAACCTTTGAGGATGGAGATACCTTTTGCGTGGATACTCAACAGCATAATCCTGAAGCACACTACGATCTATCACAGCCAAGAGATTAACTGAACAGAACTTTCGTCTTCTTGAATAAAAGTAACATCTTGTCACTTGACTTGAGGGAATCCCTGCCATAAGAAGAAACATGTCGAAGATGTCTTTTTTAAATATATATCATAACCACTGCTAGCAAAAATAGCAGGAGCATTCCAAATCTCAAAGTACTGTCAAACTTGTGTCCTACCTGTAGCAGAGATAGCAGGTCACATGCTGGCCTCCCCAGCTATTGCAGAATGCACAGAATTGGAGTAGAAGCAAGTAATTATCTTCAAGGAAACTAGCTATGTTGCAAGAGCAGGAGTCAATAAATGCCAAAAGTTCTTGCCAACGTACCAATTTTCCTTGATTTTGTTGAAGGAAAATCTGAAGGAGATTGAAAAACTGACAATAATGAATGCTCAAAAATCAAAATATTGCAACAGTTTTTTTTGGTAATAATTCATATGGAATAAACGAAAATGTTCAGTGATTGTTTATTTCATACACACAAAATTGCACATCTGCAAAGGGCATAACTTAATTTTCCTTGTATGCACTAAATAAACATTATGTTGTAATGTACATGCATTGAAATTTACCTTCTGAAATATGGTTGTATCCAGGGTTGGTGTCAGGAAGAGGGGGGCATCCACAGGTACTGCCCCCCAAGTGAGGTGCTGTTCCTCCCCATACAGTGTCACCCATCGCTCACAGTCAGATCCACCCCCACCTCTTCCGGCATCACTAGTGTGCATCAAGCATCACTAGTGGCTAATGACGCTTGACGCCATAAAAGTGGCGCTCTCAGCACCTACATCAGAAGGGCGGAAGATGGTTACAGCACCCCCCCCCCCAACCCCCTGCTGGATGAGTGGGTCTTTGAGCTTTGCACCATGTCCCCCCAACATGCTAATGCCCCCCACTAACATTTGTTCTGGCGCTAACGCTGGTTGTATCAGTTTCAATAGAACAGAGTTCAACATGCACATTACTGTATCTTGTATTTAGGACATACAACAGAGGCTACATTTCTATCCTTATCTGATAATATGCATTCTTATTTTATCTCCTAAATAATAAATTTCAAAGGATTTGGAATCAGAATGCAGTTCAACATATTGCTATGAATTTGATTCCTATATATTTTGGTAAACATGAATCAGAAATAACCTGTAAATATTCAGTAGTTCAGACAACATCTGTAGGGATGAAATTTTAATATTTAAGAACAGTAATTTTTTGTCAACCTACTTCTGTATCTCAATTTTTCTTAAACTACAGAGTACCAGGCCTGCTGAATGTCAAGCCTTTTCTTTTCATCTTTCAGTATCAATATCTGGATTATTCATTTCTATTGATTATTGACTGAATAGTATCTATCAAAAACAGATTTTTAATAGATTGAACTTGAATTCCAATTTAACATTTTTAAATTTAGACAAACAGCATGGTAACAGGCCCTTCCAGCCTGCAACCCTGTGTTGCCATAATACCTTAATTAACCTACTCCCATGTTTTGAAGGTTGGGAGGAAACTGGAGTTTCCAGAAGAAATCCACACAAACAGAGGCGAATGTACAAACTCCTTTCAGACAGCACTGGGTTTAAACCCGGGTCACTAGCACTGCAATATCATTCCGCTAACCACTACAGCATCCTTTAATAAAACTTCCAATACAGTAGCCTGCATGTTCAACGCTCATCACCAACACCCTAGAATCTGTACGAGAAAAAGCTAAAATGGCAAGAAGTGACATAACAAGTATTTACATGAAGTGTTTCTTAGCCGTTTCCACTCATATTGTTATTCATCAAAAGTGCTCAGAGGATGAGGTTTTGTCCTCTTTTTGTGACTTGCTCAGTGAGTAGGTTAAACCTTCAGGATCATGAGACCACAATTTATACAATTTCAGAGGCCGAAACTGAACATATCTCAGTCCTCATGCAAGCAGATTTATTTTTGTGAAAGTCGTAGCAGAGTTTTGGCATGGTAAATGCAAAACATCATTTCTTGTCACATTTCTTCTCTCTTAACAGGTCTTTCAAGTTATGCAATTCTTCACTTGTTTATCCATGGGAATGATCTACTGCATCCGGTGTTCCCTTTGTAGTCTTCTCTACATCCTAAAGACTTGGCGCAGACTGAAAGATTGCTTCGCTGAGCACCTTCGCTCCATCCCCATCAGTGACAGAGATCTTCCATTTCAAGTCTGCCTCCATGTATTATCCCACCAAGACCACCCATAAATGGGAAGAACACTTGATTTTCCACCTGGACACTCTCTAGCCAGATGGCATTAACATACACTTCTCCAGTTTCTGCTAGCCTGCTCTCCATTCTCCCTCCCTTCCCTTCTTCTTGCCTTTTTCTCCCTCAGCTCTTTACCCCCTTCCCCTTCCATTCATCGAGCCATCCCTCCTCCCCCTGCTTGCTGCTGTGCCCCACCTTTTTGTTCGGATAGCTTTTTCCATACCTTGAACAAGTGCTTAGCATGACATGTTGGTTATATATATTTATCTTTGTGATGTAAAGAATACTGTTTGACTCCAGTTTCTCCAGCATTGTGTTTTTACTTCAACAATGGCGACTGTAGACTTTCATGTCTTACTAAGTAGGGAGAGTTAATTGGGTAGATGCTCTCGAGAGAAAACACAGAAGTAATGTGGTGGATGTTTAGGGTTCTGGATAGGTTTGTTCCACTGAGACAGGGAACCGTGGTTGACAAAATAGATAAGGCAGCTAGTTAAGAGGAAGAAGGAAGCATACTTAGATTTAGAAAGCCACAAACAGGAAGGCCTCAGGAGAATTATATAGTAGCCAGGAAGGAACTTACAAAAGGAGTTAGGAGGGCTAGAATGGGGAATGATTAAGGAAAATACTATGTGAAGAACAGGAAGATGATGAGATTGAAGGTTTGGGTGCTTAAAGATAAAGAGGCAACATGTACCTGGCGGCAGACAAGGTTGGATATTTTGCTTTAGAATTCACCAGAGAAAAGGAAAGATCAGAATAGAACAAGCTAATGTCCTTGGATACAGAAGGTGCCAGAGGATTGGAGAATGGCAAATACGGTTCCTTTGTTTAAAAAAGGTAATTAGGTGAATCCTGGGAATTGTAAACCAGTGAGTTTTATATCAAATTATTGGAGAGGATATTTAAGGACAGGATTTATGAGCATTTAGAGAATGCTTTAGTTTTCTCATTAATAGCGTGGCTTTGTGAAGGATGGGTGGTAAGCCGAATTGGGTTTTTTGAAGAGGTACCAAAAGAAATTTATGAAGGTAGGACAGTTGATGTGGAGAATATGGATTTTAGTGAGGCATTTGACATGGGAGATTCATTCAGACAGTCATGAGGCAAGGGATCCATGGAATCTTGGCTGGGTTGATTCAAATTTGGCTTGTCTGTAGAAATCAGAGTGGTAGTGGACAGAAAATATTTTAACTAAAGTCAATGAACAGTGGAGTTCCACAAGGATCTGTAATAGAACCCCTGCTCCTTGTCATTTTTATAAATAACCTAGATGAAGAAGTGGAAGAATGGGTCGGCAGGTTTGTGAATGAGACAATGTTTGGAGGTGTGGTGCATAATGTTGAAGGCTGTCAAAAGTTACATCAAGATATAGAGTTGGGCAGAAAAATGGAAGATTGAGTTCAATCCAGATAAGTATGAGGTAATGCATTTTGAAGGTCAAACTTGAAGGCAGAGTACATGGTTAATGTTAGGATACTTAAAAATATGGAAGGATAGAAGAACCTTGGGGTCCAAATCCAAGGTTGCCATGCAGGTTAATGGGAGTTGGGGATTGAGTTCAGGAATTATGAGGTAACATTACAGTTCTATAAATCTCTGGTAATACCACACTCAGAATATTGTGTTCAGTTCTGGTCACCTCATTACAGGAAGTAAGTGGCAAGAGTGAAAAAAAGATTACCAGAATATTGCCCTGGTCAGAAAATAAGTCTTATAAGGCAAGGTTAGCAGAGCTATAATTTTTTTCTTTGGAGCAAAAAAAAGATAACATAATAAAAGTTACAAGATCATGAGAGGCATAAGTAAGGTTAACAGCCAACATCTTTTTCCTAGGGCAGGAGTAGTAAACACTAGAGGACATCTGTACAAAATGAAGGGGGGGGGGGAGGAATTTAGGGGACACATCAGGGGTACGTTTTCTTTTAAAATAGAGAGTTGTGGGTGCCTGGAATGCATTGTGGAGGCTGGAACAATTGAGGCATTTAAGATACTCTCAGACAGGCATATGGATGAAAGGGGGTGTGGCGTGATGGTGTGAGTGGGAGATGCGAAGATATGCCTCTCCTGGGAGAACTAAGTAATAATTGACTTAAACATTTTTTTTCATTTTAAAAGATTAACAAAGCTTTAGTAACTTACCTGCAAATTTTTTATTATGGGTTCAAGGAAGGTGAAGACACAGAAAGTAAGAAAACAATTAGAAAAGTTAAAAAAAATTGGAGCAAGTTGGGCCTACCTTGATGCTGGAGCCTTGGGCTGAAGTTCCTCCTCCTCCTTGTTCAACTAGACCTGCAGCGGCCTGTGTGCAGGTAACACCAACTCCATTCCTCAAGGGAGCCAGAGAAGATGGCATTGTAGTCCAAAAGAGAATAATCAACTGACAATTGCTTCAGGAACAAGTGCGCATGCGCAAGAGTTCACACCTGTGCAGAACAGCTGCATCCCTATGGGGAACGACTGAAGCTGCTGTCAGTTGCGTTGCCCTGCAGGCTCTGCCTTCTGTGCAGTCGGAGGCAAAATCCAAAGCTCATGTTTCCAGTGATTTGGAAAGACAACGACCAAGATCGAGGAGGAGGAAGAAGCAACAGTAGTAGGACATCCAGATGAAGAAGCCCAATTAGCACACAGTATAAAAGCCATGCAAGAAAAGATTCTTGAGGCGAGAAGTCAAGGTATGGACAGACAAGAACAAACTTCTCTATTGCAGAAGATCGGTATGAAATTTTTATGACATTATGTTAATATACAATTTGAGTATGAGGAGAGATGAGAAATATTAAGGGGGAAATGAAAAGATATTCTAAAGTGGTTGACAAAGTTAAATTTCAAAAAATTGAAGAAAATATGCAAGAGTATCGTGATGTGGTGGAACAATGCAAAGATGAAGTTAATAAAATGGAAGATCAGGTTACGGCATGGGATTGGCAGAGAAAAGAACTTATGCAAAAAATTGATATACTGGAAAATCATAGCCGAAGAAATAATGTGAAGATTGTTGGGTTGGTTGGAGATTTTGAAGGCTCTCATCCGCTACAATTTTTTCAAAAATGGATCCCATTAGTCTTGGGTTCTGAGAATTTTCCAAATGTAATTGGATAGGGCTAATAAAAAGAAACCAACGGGTCAAGCTTCATGATCTATTTTGATTAGTTGCTTACGTTATCAGGATAAAGAGATGACATTGCAAGTGGTTGTCCAGAATGCCTGAAAATATCAGGACTCAGAGGAAAGTATTTATCTCTGTGGATTTAAGTATGGCGGTTGTGAAAAAAGTGGGGTGGGGCACTGTTGGCCATTTTTTGGCAGTGACTTTTCTTTTGGGAGTGTTTCTAGTTTTTTTTTCTTTTGGACAGAGATGTCAAGTGTGATTGATGCTGGAGATCCAAGAGTTCTGATTTTTTTTGTAAGTAGAGAAATGGCTTTTAGCAGGGAATTAAATTTTGTAAGTTTTAATATAAATGTGCTTAAAAATCTGATTGAGAGATAAAGGGTGTCATCTTATGTAAAGAAAATGAAAGTTGCTATTGCTTTTTTGCAAGAGACTCATTTAACAGAGAAAAAACACCAGAAATAAAAGGAATCGGGAATGTCAAGTGATAACTTCAATGCTTAACTCTTTAAAAAAAAACTTTACCTTTTAAAATTCAAAAGGTTGTTTCAGCAGGGAGATCTGTTTTGATTCATTGTTAAATTTATTCTGAAGTATGGACACTTCTGAGTATCTATGCACCAAATGTAGATGAAGGATTTATTCAGGATATTTTTATGTTTTTAGCTGAAGTGAATGAGAAAGTTTTGATTGGAAGAGGATTTAACTGTTGTCTTGATCCAGTGTTGGATCATTGCAAGATCATTTACAAGAGAAAAAGCAGCAAACACAACTTTAAGTTTGACGAAAGAATAAACTTGATAGATATTTGGTGAAGGATAAATTTGTCATATAGGCATGATTATTATTATTTTTTTAAATTTATTTTTCACACTATGAACCATAATAATCAAAATACACACAAACATTTCCCTCTTGAATATACAGTGTCATTTTCTCCCCTTTTTCCCCGCTCCCTTCCCTCCCTCCTTCCCACCCCCCTCCAAACCCATTAAACGTTCAACATATACAATAAACCCATTAAACAATGTCATCACACAATGAAAATAAACAAGAAAATTGTGTCATCTACTTTTACACACTGGGTCAGTTCATTTCGTCGTCTTCTCATTCCATTATTTTAGGGGGTGGAGGTCCGCGGTAGACCCTCTCTGTTCTGTTCCATGTACGGTTCCCAAATTTGTTCAAATAAGGTGACTTTATTTTTTAAATGAAATGTAATTTTTTCCAAGGGAATACATTTATTCATTTCTATGTACCATTGCTGTACTCTCAGGCTCTCTTGATTTCCAAGTTGACATTATACATTTTTTTGCTACTGCTAAGGCTAACATAATAAATCTTTTTTGCACTTCATCCAGTTTGAGACCTAATTCTTTACTTCTTATATTACTTTGAAGAAAGATCTCTGGATTTTTTGGTATGTTGCTTTTTGTGATTTTATTTAATACCTGATTTAGATCTTCCCAAAACTTTTCCACTTTCTCACATGCCCAAATTGCATGTACTGTTGTTCCAGTTTCCTTCTTACAGCAAAAACATCTGTCTGATAATGTTGGATCCCATTTATTTAACTTTTGGAGCGTCATATACAGCCTGTGTAACCAATTAATTGTTTCATGCGTAACCTCATATTTATTATATTTCTCATAGTTCTGGAGCATAACTTTTCCCATATTTCATTTTTTATCTTTATGTTAAGATCACTTTCCCACTTTTGTTTGGGTTTATAGCATATTTCATCATTTTCTTTCTCTTGCAGTTTGATGTACATGTTTGTTATAAATCTTTTAATTATCATTGTGTCTGTAATCACATATTCAAAGCTGCTTCCTTCTGGTCATCTCAGTCTGCTTCCCAAGTTGTCCTTTAACTAAGTTTTCAGTTGGTGGTATGCAAACATTGTACCATCAGTTATTCCATATTTCTACTTCATTTGTTCAAATGATAATGAATTATTTCCCAAAAAATAATTTTCTATTCTTTTAATCCCTTTTCTCTCCCATTCTCTAAGGGAAAGGTCATCTATTGTGAAAGGGAGTAGTTGATTTTGCGTCAATAATAACTTTGGTAGTTGGTAATTTCTTTTTTTTCTTTCTACATGAATCTTCTTCCAAATGTTGAGCAGATGGTGCAGTACTGGTGAACTTGCAAGAATTAAAGGGCAGAGGTTTAGAGGTAACATGAGGGGGAACTTCTTTACTCAGAGAGTGGTAGACGTGTGGAATGTGCTTCCAGGAGAAATAGTGGCGGCGGAGTCAATTGTATTATTTAAGAAAAGGTTGGACAGGTATATGGATGAGAAGAAGATGGAGGGTTATGGGCATTGTGCAGGGAGGTGGGACTAGAGAGGGGTGTTTGGTTTGGTGTGGACTAGAAGGGCCTAATGGCCTGTTTCCGTGCTGTAAATTGTTACGTTATTATTATTTTTCATTCCACTTATAAAGTATATGTTCTGGTACCTTCTCCCCTATTTTGTCTAGCTCTATCTTGGTCCAATCTGGTTTTTCCCTTGTTTGATAAAAGTTAGTTAGTTATCCTAATTGTGCTGCTCTATAATAATTTTTAAAGATTGGTAGCTGCAAACCACCTTGTTTGTACCATTCTGTTAAGGTTCTGTTATGGAAAGGTTTCCCCCCTTTCCATAAGAATTTCCTTATTATTCTCTTTAGCTAATTGAAGAATTTCTCTGTTAAGTGAATTGGTAATGATTGAAATAGGTATTGTATCCTTGGGAAGATATTTATTTTTATGCAATTTACCCTTCCTATTAGTGTTAGTGGTAAATCTTTCCAATGTTCTAAGTCATCTTGCAATTTCTTCCTTCATGGCTGATAATTTAATTTGTATAGATGGCCTAAATTATTATCTAATCTAATACCTAGGTATCGGATTGCTTGTGTTTGCCATTTAAAGGTGATTCTTTTCTAAACTCGATATAATCCGCATTATTCATTGGGATCGTTTCACTTTTATTTGCGTCGATCTTGTACCCCAACATTTCTCCATATTCCTTCAATTTCTTATGTAATTCTTTTATTCATAATTCTGGTTTTGTTAAGTATACTATGATGTCACCTGCAAATAAACTGATTTTATATTCATTCTCTTTTATTTTTATCCCTTTTATTTTCTGTTCTTATCTGTTCTGCCAATGGTTCTATTGCTAAAGCGAACAGTGAGGGAGATAGTGGACCTGCCTAGTTGACCTGCTTAATTTAAATTGGTTCAACATATATATCCATTTACTGTCACCTTTACCAATGGTCCCTTATATAATGCTTTAATCCAATTAATATATTTCTCTGGTAGGTTGAACCTCTGTAATACTTTGAATAAATAATTCCATTCTACCCTGTCAAAGGCTTTCTCTGCGTCTAAAGCAACAGCCACTGTTGGTACCTTATTTCCTTGTACTGCATGGATTAACCACCCTTTCCCCTTTTCTCCATTTTCATTTCTCAGTTTTCCTTTTTTGAACTCAATGTATGACAATACTTCTAAAACATAAAATACTTCAACCACTCCCATGTCTAAAATTTCCTTAACCCAAAGTGACCCCCCCCCCCACCTCTCTGAGTTGCCCCTTGTCACTTGCCGGGCAATCACAACTCCCCTCTCAATTCGGACTGCGAACCCGTTTTCAAGTGTCAACTATTTCCTTTCCCACTCAACACCCCCAGAAGACTTTTATTTTCACATTAAAACAAAGCTCCCCTTCTTTTCTTCTTTTTCTTTTTTTTACCCTCCTCTTTTTCCCTTCTCCCTTACTTACCTTTTCTTCCTTCCTTTAGTTCTTACTTATACATTATTTTTACATCTTTATATATATGTAGTTTGTCGTCGTTCTTCGTTCTTGTTACATCTCTTCATCTCTCTTTCTGTCCTGCAAATTCTCGTACTTTCTCCGGATCTGAAAACAGTCTGTTTTGCTCCCCCGGGACAACTATTTTAAGCACCGCTGGATATCTTAACATAAGTTTATAGTCTTTTTTCCATAGGATTGATTTTGCTGTGTTAAACTCCTTCCTCTTCTTTAGGAGTTCAAAACTTATGTCTGGGTAGAAATTTTTTTTGACCTTTGTACTCCAGTGGTTTTTTTGTCTTCTCTCATTTTATTCATTGCCTTCTCCAAAATATTTTCTCTTGTCGTGTATCTCAGAAATTTTACTAAAACGGATCTTGGTTTTTGTTGTGACTGTGGTTTCAGACTAATGTTGTGTGTGCCCTTTCTATTTCCATTCCTTCCTGGATTTCTGGCATTCCCAGGACTTTTGGGATCCATTCTTTTATAAAATCTTTCATATCTTTGCCTTCTTCATCTTCCTTTAGGCCCACTATCTTTATATTGTTTCGCCTACTATAGTTTTCCATTATATCGATCTTCTGAGCTAACAATTCTTGTATTTCTTTAACTTTTTTGTCACTTTCTTCCAATTTTCTTTTTAAGTCGTTCACTTCCATTTCTACTGCCATTACATGTTCTTCCACATTTTCTAATCCTTTACCCACATCTGTTATGACCAGCTCTATTCTACTCACTTTTTCTTCTGTACTTTTCATTTTTCTTTGCATTTCACTAAATTCTAGTGTCAACCATTCTTTTAATGCTTTCATTTGTTCTTGAAATTTTTTTTAATCTATGTACTGTCCATTCATTTTACCTTCTATTCCTCTGTGCAGAGCTTGGTGTTCTTCTTCTTCTGTGTCTGCTACTTCTCTTCCTTGTATCTGTGTCTCTTCTGACTTTCTTGTGGAGCTGCTTGCCTTAGTTTGTTGGGTTTTTTTTTCTCATGGCTTCTTGCTGTTAGTCTTCTTCTGGGCTAGTTATCTGTTGGGCCTCCTGCTTCTGTTTTTCTTTCGCATCCCTCCCTTTCCCGTTGCTTTCCTTTTCTTCCAGCTGGGAGCCCTGCTGTTGAGCATCTCTCAGCTGTTCGTGCTGTGTAGGTTCACTCTACACCTGGTCCCCCCTCCTGTCATTGTTGCCCTTTTTCTTGTTGTGCGTGGTTGCGCACCTCCGTTTGGCTCAGTGAGCCATTTTTGCAGTCCCACGGTCGGGAGGTTGCGACCCTGCGGGGTCTCCATTAACCTCGGGGAGCGGGCTCCTCTGTCCACAGCGGGTCCCGGTTTCTTCATGCAGGTAAGGCCTTCTCCTTTCTCTTCCGGTGTCTTTCCTTTTTTTCCCATTGTTTTTGTTTTTTCTTTCTATGTGCCATTTTCTTTCTTTTTTCCATACCTTTATCTCTTTTATTTGTTGTGTTTTGTATATTTTGGGCTTTGCTTTTCCTTCTTTTCTGGAGAGGGCTGGTATTCTCCTACTGGCCACTACTCCATCACATGACTCCTCAGCATGATTATTATTTGAGAATTGATTTTTAATATCAGCGCATTTGTAGAATTATGCATGTAGAGAATTTTATCTGATCATTCACCACTTCTGATGACATGCTAAGTTCCTGAGAAAGAAGAATCAGTTTATAGGGGAGATTTAATTCTACATTGATGAAGAGAGTGGATTTCTGTGACTTTATAAGGAAACAAATTCAAGATTTTTCAGAAATAAATTCTAATTCAGTGGATAATAAGTTTATTCTTTGGGATGCTTTGAAGGCATATTTGAGATAATTAGTTATACAGCAAAAGTTAGGAACGATTATATGAAAGTGGTTGATCAATTTGAAAAGGAAATAGAAGGTTTGGAGAAAGATTTACAAAGAAAGGCTTCTGATTAAAAAAGGAAGAAATTAATAACAAGAAAAGTTGTTATAATATGATTCAGACAGATTGAAAAAAATGAATTGAAAGAACTAAACAAAGATATTATCAATTGGGGAAAAGGCTCAAAGTTCTTGCTTGGCAGTTGAAAATGGAACAAGCTTCTAGAACAATTAATGCTATGAAAAAGAATTCCAAGATAATTATTTATAAACCTCGAGAAATTAATGATTTATTTAAAGATTTTTATTTTAATTTATATTAGGTCTGAATCTAATGATGAGACTAAAATTAAGATTTAAAAAAATCTCAAATAAGTTTACCTAGTTTGAACTATCAGGATCAAAAAGATTTAGATGCTCCCTTTATGGCAAGAGAAGTTAGTGAGGTGCTAAGTTGATTGCAAAGTGGTAAGTCACTTGGGAGCATGGTTTTCTGCCTGAATTTTTAAAGAAATTTAAGGACCTTTTAACGTCCCCTTTTATGGAGGTGTTAAATCAAGAGGCTGAATCTCATTCTCTACTGGAATTTTTTTTAACTGCAATTATTATGGTGAAACCAAAGAAAGATAGATATCCATTAAACCCAGCATCTTATAGACCAATATCATTAACAATTGCAGACTACAAAATTATTGCTAAAATTTTAGCAAATAGATTAGCTAAACATTTACCAAATTTAATTCATATAGATATCAAACAGGGTTTGTTAAAAAGCTACAATCTGCTGTTAATGTTGCTAGATTGATTAGCTTAATTCATTTATCTCAGAAAAGGGATGTCTTAAATGTGGCAGTAGCTTTAGATGTAGTTAAAGCCTTTGATAGACTAAAATGGAATTTTTTTTGTTTAAGTTATTGGAAAAGTTTGCCTTTGGACCGGCATTTCTAAATTTGGTTAAAACTTTATATTAAAAAAAATCTGCCTGGAAAAGTGCTGACTAATGGACAAATTTCTAGTTCTTTCCAATTAACTAGATTGAGTAGAGAGGGTTGTTCTTTATCACCAGTTCTGTTTATTTTGGCAATAGAACCTTTAGCAGAGTTAATAACACAAGATTTTAAGATTAAGGGTCAATCAAGAAGAATATAAAATAAATTTGTTTGATGATGATGTTTTGGTTTACCTAACAGACCCTATGAATTCTTTGAGTCAATGACATACAAGGCTGGAAGAATATGGTGAAGTATCTGGGTATAAGATTAATAGGGACAAAAGTTAAATTTTGCCTTTAGTCAAGGGTGATGATACTCAATGTAGAAAGGCCACTCAATTTATGTGGCCAGATGCTGGAATTAAATATTTAGGTATTCGAGTTGATAATGATTTGAATAATTTATATAAACTAAATTATTTAATAAAATTGCTTAATAAAATTATTGAGGATTTGAATTACCATATAACAATTTACAGTATGGAACAGGCCATATCGGCCCTTCTAGTCCGCACCGATTTACGTGAAACTCCACTAGTTCCACCTACTCACTCCCATGCCCATAACCCTCCAATCCCTTCACATCCATGTACTCATCTAGCCTCCACTTAAATTACAGAATTGATCCTGCTGTAACTACGTCTTGTGGTAGATCATTCCATTCAGCCACCACTCTCTGAGTGAAGAAGCATCCTCTTATATTACTCCTAAAACTTTGCCCCCTAACCCTTAACTTATGACCCCTTGTTTTCCAATCTCCTCTACCCTCAGGGGAAAGAACCTATTAACATCTATTCTATCTATTCCCTTCATAATTTTAAATACCTCTATCAAATCCCTTCCCAATCTTTTACACTCCAACGAATAAAGTCCCAATCTACTCAAACTTTCTCCGTATTCAAGATACTGCAATCCAGGCAACATTTTTGTAAACCTTTTTTGCATCCTCTCTACCTTATTTATATCCTTCCTATAATTTGGAGACTAGAACTGCACACAATACTCCAAACTTGGCCTAACCAATGCCTTAAAGTCTCAACATCACCTCCCAGCTCCTATATTCTATGCTATGATTTATAAAGGCCAGCATACCAAAAGCCTTCTTCACCACCCTATCTACATGGGAATCCACCTTCAAGGAATGCTGAACTGTTATTCAAAGATTCCTCTGTTCCTCAGCATTCCTCAATGCCCTCCCCTTCACTGCATACATCCTATTTTCATTATTTTTCCCAAAATGAAGCACCTCACACTTATCTACATTAAACTCCATCTGCCACTTTTCCAAACAGTCCAAATCCTTCTGTAGTCCATGAAAACCCTCTTCACCATTCACAACTCCCCCTATTTTTGTATCATCCGCATATTTACTCACCTAATTTAACACCCCATCACCCAAATCATTAATACAAATGACAAAAAACAAAGGACAAAACATCGATCCCTGAGGCACACCGCTCATCTTCGAACACCATCCTGACAGACAGTTGTCCACCATGACTCTCTGGTGCCTATCTTCCAGCCATGAGAACCCATCTGACTATCTCTATATTAATCCTTAGAAATTGAACCTTCTTCACTAACCTTCCATGAGGAACCTTATCAAAAGTCTTACTAAAATCCAAATAGACCACATTAACTGCTCTACCTTCATTAATCTTTCTGGTCACCTCTTCAAAATATTCAACAAGATTCATCAAACATGACTTTCTCCTCACAAACCTTACCTATAACTTTAGTATAGCGGTTCTCAACCTTTTTCTTTCCACTCACATACCACTTTAAATAATCCCTATGCCATAAATGCTCTGTGATTAGAAAGAGATTGTTTCAGGTGGGAAGGGAAGGTTGAGAATCACTGCTCTACACCCAAAAGTTACTGAGATATTTTGCTTGAGAAAAATTGTCATTGGCCCATTTCCTTTGGAGTTATGAAATTGTACACATAATGAGTCAATCAGGTACGATTAAAACAGAGGTTTTCAAACTTTTTCTTTCCACCCACATACCACTTGAAGCAATCCCTTACTAATCACAGAGCACTTGTGGCATAGGGAATACTTAAAGTGAAAAAAGGTTGAGAACCCAGGATAGAGGATTGTTTTGAAGTTTATAACATTTGAATGAATGAAGAATAAATTGAATGTGCCAAATAATACTTTCTTATGCTATTATCAAGTTAAAACACTTTTGACTGATAACATAGGTCCAAGTTTGATGTTACCTAGCCAGAGTAAATTGGGATTATTGACTTGTAATAGTAATGTAAATAAATTTTTTCCATAATGTATCATTTACTTCAAAAGAAAACTCCTAAAATAGGGGTGCACAAGTTGAGATTAAGATGGGAAGTGGATTTAAATAGACAAATAGATGAGAAAAAGCTGGAATGAATTATCTTGCTATAATATGACAAAAAATATTCATGTTAGATATAGGTTGGTTCACTAACATTTTTTTGTGTCAGTTATGTTTGACTCCTCAAAAGTTTTTTTTTAAATTGAACCCTGCATTGTCAGATTTGTGTTTTAGATGTAGACAAGAGATTGGATAATTTTTGCATTCTACTTAGAAGTGTCCGAAAGTTAAACATTTTTGGTTGGAAGTTGGAAATTTTTTGGAACGAATAACGGGGGTTAAGTTCCCACAGGATCTGATGCTATTTTTGTTGAGTAATATTAGGGTTATAAGGCCTAAATTGAAACTAACTAGGTATCAAATTGAATTTGTACAAATTGCTTTGGCAGTTTACAGTGTACAGCAATAACTTGTAAATCAGACACAACTTTAGGGACAGAGAGATGGAATGCGGAACTTCAGAGCTGCATTCCACTCAAGAAGGTTACTTATAATTTACAAAATAAATATCAGGCATTTTGCTAAATAATGGGACCCAAATTTGAAAAATGATTGAATGTTTAAAAGATTCTCTGAATACCTCATTTCTTGATAACCTCTAGTATTTAAAAAAAAATGATATAAATAGTTTATTCCCTTGACATTCTCCAGTCCTTTTATTCTTTCTTTTTTTTCTCTTTTTGTTTTTTTTTAGGGGGGGCTTTGTGAAGGAGGGGGGATTTTGTATATCACATGTATAATATTTGAAAGTTCTTTATTTACTTAAATGTATTTACTGTTGTGGTTTAAAAATTGCTAAATAAAATATTTTTTAAAAAGCATACAGATGAAAGAAAAATAGAAGGTTATGAAGTATAGAGGGTTTTGTTTCTTTTGGTAGGTCGGCACAACATTCTGGGCCTAAGGGCTTGCACTGTGCTGTAATGTTCTATGTCTAACAGCCAGTTTCCATGAGACATGTCACTTAAGTTTGATTCTTGAAACAGTCCTGCTGGTTACCAAGTACTCAAGTATCAGGACACTGACTTGCATTTCAATGACAATAAGATATCAGAATTGTTGAAGAATGACATCATGCATTAAGCTCCCACTTAAATGAGAACAGCTACCATAAGACTTGGAAAAATGTTCCATTAAATGAGAACATAATCCTAGTGAGAAAATCTGGAATGCACACACTGGCAATAAAGATAGTACATATTTAAGGTTATTTTAATATTTTTCTCGTATGTTCCATGCAGTAGTTTAATAAATATGAAGCCACAATGCTAATACAGTACAACCATTCATAATGTGTGCACTGTGAATACACATTTGAAAACACCACATTTAAAATTCTTGGCTCAGTCTTGTGTAGTGTGGCTTGCCACATCTGCGCGTCATATCTGTTATCATATGGATTTAATAGATTTAGTGCATACAACCCTGCAACACAAAATTAACATTGAGCTTCATGACATTAAATAAAATTATTCCAATTCATTAATGATCACAGTTTTAGAAGTTGACAACTATTTAACATCTCAGATTCCAGACTTTTTTTTATATAATGCATTGTAGTTTTTAGACACATTTTGTTCAACCGAAGTGCGAAATGGAAAAAAAATAATAGCAGCTTATTTAATGGCACTTTACACTGGCATATCTGGTAGGGCATCATTGGGATGGCAAGGCAGTGGTTGTACATAATGGCTTACAGCTGTGCAGACAGTTCAACTACACTTTCCTCTTCAGCATCTGCCCGGTTAGCCCGGATCTCCACTAGGGTCCTTGCAAAACGGGCCCATTCATCACTGTGAGGGATTGCCAATTGCTGCAAAAGAGAATAATGTGGAAGAGCTTCACCTTTTAGAAAAAATCTCAACTCTCAATCCTCAAGGTTTTGAAGAGATCCCTTTCCCTTATTTCTGGTTTCATTTCTAGTATGACTGCACAGAACATCAAATTATAATAATTTTGACAGATTAGTCAAGATTACTGTATATAGCACAAATGAAAGCCTGAGCAACAAGAATGAGATAGTTTTAAGAGTACAATATTGTGTCATATTGCCAGACATTTAAGACTATAAATCATTAGCCTGGAGTACATGCATCTGAACAACTATTAGCTGTATGACATACATTCAGGAAACTTAAGGATTTTGCACTTTCTTTGATTATATTAATAAATGAGAATCCTTACACTCCATCCATTTATTCTTTGGGAGCTGAATTTATCTGAAACAAATAGGATAAAACTCTTGCTGTTTATCACACGATACAATTTTAGCCAGTCTCAACCCGCTCTCTTGCAGGACAAAAACACCCATCACTTGGCACAAATCATATTTAGAAGAGTACCACAAAGGTGCTTCTAGATTCAGAAGTTCTCCATAGCAGCACCCAGTTCAATCACCAGAAAAGACAGAATGATCAACTACTTTCATTTCATTTGTATTTCTGGTTATCTCAGCAGGATTTGTACATTGTTCTAAAATTTACTGAGAAGTAGTTATTTGAGCTAAAACACCTAATGCACAAGCAATTTTCCCCCCTAGAACTCAGAAATTCATCAGGTGAACTTAAATCAAAACTGCTTTTGAAGAATATACATTTATGACTGCATGTGGTGACAAGACTATAACTTGCCAGAAGATTGGGTGAACATGTGAACATATTGCTATAATTAGTCAGATTAAATTTATTCATTAATGGTTAACAAGGCTTCACTCAATGAATTTTCCAGATAAATTACCCTGCTTTCACTGAAATTACAATAATTCATTTTCTCCACTTTTAATATTGTTTACTGAATTAATTAGTTTATTGTGAAATATTTTGTTTGCTGAGACCTTGTGTCCCCACCGACAGTCAAAGCATGAAATTTAACATGCTTTATTCAACTTCCTCATGTAAACCAGGATAATAAAAGCAGACTTTGTGACATTTTGGAGCATCATAACTTGGTCTTACTCTAACTCATTGACAACCTACCCCATGATGCTTTTCAGCAAGCTCACTAGAATGGAGTCCAGCAGGAATCAGAATTTCCATTTTAACTAGGTAATTTTCTAGAAATTGCAGTGACCTTACTGCTATTCCAGCTGTTATCAAGCTAACTTGTGTGACCTATTACATCAGTAACTTGGTGTATTAGTACCACACAAAGTATTTGCCAAACAATTTAGAAAATAAGATGAATTGTACTTGAAAAGCTAAAACTTTCTACTGAAATTATGATCCATTTGTCTACTTGAACATATTGTATGTCAAAGTATTCAATACCTGAGTGACTAAGAATCAAATTTCTATATGGCCACTAAACTGATGGCCTATAGCTTCTGATATGCACATTTGGGCACCATCTGTTTTACCAGATGATAAAGTTTTAGTTGCAAAGAGTTCTGGTCATAAACACAACTGTGCACATACATAGTTAAAAAAAAATTAAGAGCTCTATTTCTCTTCTAAACCTACAATAAAGTACAGACTTAACTAATTGTCAAGTGAAATGTGCAAACTGACCAGAGTTTTAAAGTGATGTCTCTTGCGATTGCTTTGGTGTAAGCAAAGAACATTGTTAAGTTTGGGCAGCCACCAGTGGGGGAATGGAAAATGCACATATTGCCTAGGAAGCTAAATTCAAGGCAATTGATGGTTGCGTGCCAAGGAGATAATTACTTGTGATACAAAAAATTTGGGCAGTGATCCAAGTTCGAAACTAGCACTGACTGTAAGGAATTTATGTTTTCCTCATGTCTCCGTGGGTTTTCTCCAGGTGGTCTAGTTTTTCTCACCCTTCAAAATATATGGGGGTTGTTGATTAACTGGAATATTTGGACAGCACAGGCTTGTGGGCCAAAAGGGAGGGACTGTAACTGTGCAGTACATTAAAAAAAACACTGGGGCAGTTGTAGGTCTGAAGATCAATTTCTTGGAGCCATGGAGAGTGATGGCATTTGGGCAGGAAGGCTATGGAGCATGTGTTGTCCTTTGCAAAGCTAAGTGAAAATACGAGAGTAAGGAAGCCAGTAGTCTTGTGTACTAAGATTTTCAATATTGTCAGGATCCTGTACTATCTCACCCACTAGCTAATCCTGGGTGGTTAACTACTTAGCAGGAAGGAGACAGAATTAATTTAAAAAGTCAACACTTCTTTACACCTTTCTTGGAAGATGGCAAATGTATGATGAACTCCAGCTTCTAATAATGACCATCTTAAATGTGAGAGAAAACAAAGCAAAACTTACTCGTACATATATGTACATAACCCTAACTTGGTTGACTGAATTTTTCCTAAACAGCCGCATTCACTCACAAACCTAACAGAAAGATATCAGTTATTTATAATGCCTAGAGTGTAAGCAGGAAGTGGTGGAGGAGAGGCCATCCACCTGTAAATTGTTAATCTCCACACCATTTTCCTGCCAGAGCTCTTGCTTCCCCAAAAAGCTCTCATATGCCATGCTCCCAAGCTACTCAATCTCTCTTCAGAAAATAATCTCTTTAATTCAAGAATGAATTTACAGAACCTTCTCCACCCTGACTCCAAATTTCTTTAAAATGGAGGCCAATATTTCTATTTTGGGGTAGGGGAGCACAGTGGCAAAGTCTGTAGAATTGCTACCTCACAACTCCTGCATCCTGCAGTCAATCTCAACCTCAATTATAGTTTGCTTAGAGTTTGCACATTCTCCCTCTGTACACAGGATTTCCCCATGTATGCTGGAAAAACTCAGTGGTCAAGGAGCATCTGCAGAGACAAAGAGAGCAAGTTGTCATTTTCGGGTTGGGATCCTTCCACGAATGCCAATGAAATAAAGTCAATGAGGGCCGTCCCCAGGTTAAGAACGCTTGATTGATGATGATCCTGGCACAAGATCAAGCTCCCTTGAATTCACAGGTCAGAGTTTATACCTATGAATGGCAGAATTAGTTTACTCTCTCCACTTCTTGTAACTTTTTAATCAGTCTTATGTGATTTTACTGCTATTTGTTCACATGCTGTGGAGGTATGGTTCAATATTGAATGATTTTGGTGTATTTTCAACTTATAGATGTCTGTACTAACGGATCCCATTCACTACCCAGGGATGGCTGTAAATACCAGTGAGGGGGCTGAGTCAGTGACTGACAGATGATAGGTGGAATCCATTAGGGAGGAGATGATGGATAGATAGAACCAGATTGTGAGTAGGGAGATGGGTTATGTGAAAGGAAGAAGAAAACGAGTAATCGGGTGTGTGGAAGGGGGTAGGGTGGGTAATTTTCCTGAAATTGGAAACCTCATCATTAATTGAAAGCTTCTCAAGTGGAATACAAAATACCGTTTGTAATGCGACTGATCGCACTCAGAGACTTGAGAGGAGCACAGATACACTTTTAATAGCTTACAATCAATGGCCGGTATATACAATAGTCCTCAGGTGAATCTGAGATAAGGTGGGAAAACCAAGGTCTATATTGGGGTAGGTGAGGGTAGAGCCAAGGGAGGAGTCAGCCATCTGAACCACACACAGACAGTGAATTCCAATTCACTGCATTCACCCCTTCCTTCAGAAGAGAACCTGTGGGTGAAAAACAGAGACCATACATTCAAAACAATAATAATTTACAAATATTTACAAGTTCATTCTGTCAGAAGGGCTAGTTGTTCCAGTTGAGCGCCTCAGTACTGGTGGACTTTAGGCTTCTTGAACTTCCTGGACCTCCTGTGGTGCTAAGTTACTGGGTGTCAAGGGCTCCACCTCTGGTCGCAGAGTGGATTGAGCCTCTTCCCAAACTCTGTCTTCTGGAACCCAAGGTGGAGTACTTGGTGGTCCCTTGCTTGTTTGAGACGTTGGATCCTCAGTTTTTGAGGGTGCTAGGTCTCTGATCGAGACGGTGTCCTGTCTGCCATCAGGATATGGCACGTAGGCGTACATTGGGTTGGCATGCAGCAAGTGGACCCTCTCAACCAGTGGGTCTGTCTTACTCCTCCTCAACGTGCCTTCTCTGCAGGACAGGCTCTGGTACCATTAGCCAAGTCGGGAGGATAGTCCCACATGTAGATTTCCTCTGGAAAGTAAACTTTAGCTTGTGAGGAGTTGTGTTGGTCACCATGCTGAGAAGCGACCTTATGGAGTGAAGTGCAACGGGTAGGACTTCTTGCCAGCGTGAGTCTGGAAGGCCTTTGGACCGGAGATCCAATTTCACGAGGAGCAACAAGATATCGATAGCGAGCAGCATGGAGAGGCCTGGGCCTGCATTTTGGGACTTGGGCACTGATTCGAGGATCGCACACGTGGTCGCCCTCTTTGAGTTTGGGTTCCCCTAGGCCTGGCAGACCTTTACCCAGTACCCACTTACCGCATCCTGAACATACAATGTCCTTCGCAGAGCATTGGTGCTCTGCCCATCCACAGAAGTAGCATCACTGGTCGCGTGTGGCCGCAGCAGTTGGTGCTGAGGCTACAGGGGTCGCCGGTGCCCCACTGACCTGGTCTTCCAAAAAAGCGCCACTTTCTCTCATGAGGTCGTCAGCTCCTAGTTGGGGCTGTTTGAGTGTGTTCGCCTGCTCTAGAGTGCTGGCCAAATCCTCCTTCCCCAACTCCAGCAGCTGCTGCCTCACATACCTTGACCTCGCTCCTCCCACAAGGGTATCCTGGATTTGTTCTTCCTGTCTCATCCGGGCTGTGGCTGGTTCGTAGTGGCATTTCCCAGTCAGGCCCCACAGTTCAAGGACATAATCGTCTAGCGACTCACCTGGGCGTTGCCAACGTTGAGAGAGCCAGTGTCTCACCAGCACCATTCTGAGCTCCCATGTAGTGGGCCTTCAAGCCTTCTATGGCAGAATCGTATGTTGCACAGTCCCTGATGAGAACGAAACCCGAGAGAGAACTCGACTCGAGAGAGAAGTGCAAAACTCCAGAGACTATCGGAATTGAAGAATCTTGTGTGGCCATCAGATAAGACTGGAAACACTCCAGCCAGTAGGCAAATTCCTCTGGGGACAGAGGGTCGACCTGGATCATACCTGGCATCCATCCTGCTTCAAAGTTAAGCTATTAAAATTGTAACGTGACAGATTGCACTCAGAGACAAATGAGGAGTACAAACATGCTTTTTATAGCTAACAATCAATGGCTGGTAGACACAATAGTCCTCCGGTGAATCTGAGGTAAGGCGGGAAAACCAGGGTTTATATTGGGTTAGGTGAAGGTGGAGCCAAGGGAGGAGCCAGCCATCTGATCAATACACAGTCAGTGAATTCCTGTTCACTACACTATTTGTCCTCTTTATAGCAATGTAGGAATTAGAGGTCATGAGTGCAGGAGTGGGAAGGAGAGTTAAAATTACATTAAACCTAAAGTTCAAGTTGGCAGCTGTGGACAGACTGCAATTATTCTGCAAAATGGTTGCCTAGTCAATGCTTGGTTTCATTAATGGATGCCACACAAACAGTTTTATAAAGGTTCTTCAGTTTCCTCCCACATCCCAAAGAAATACAGACATGTAGGTTAAATGCCCACTGTAAATTTCTACTTACATGCAAGAGCTGGAATCTAGAGGGAGTTGATGAGAATGAGGGAAGAATAGATTACTAGTAAAATTAGTGGGGAATTGGGTTGGTCTGCAAATCAGCATTGACTCTATGGACTAAAATGACCTTTTTCTGTGCTGTAAGAAAATATATGAAATGCTACATGAAAAACTGTAGTACATAATCCAGGTTTAGTCTCATTAGGATTGCAAAGTGTCCATCCCTCCTATTCAAATAATAGAATTTGGAGCTATCTGGAGTGTAAATGCCTCAAGAGGTGTTAACAATGACAAGGAAATAGATAGCCAAAATGTTGCTGCTCAATTCATCAATTTTGCCCGTTCCTCTCATGTTCTAAATGAAACAAATTTTATGTATGCCACTCTTTGTTTCAGAAATTTTACTTCAGTGTTCAACTTTGAATAATTATCCCAGCCTCAGTCACATTGGTAGTACATCACAATATCTCAAAGCAATAATTATTTCTATTGATCACCTAACTGATTTTAAATCAAGTTGAAAAGAAAAACTGTTGGGTAAATATATGCCTAATATTCAGGACAGTTTTTTTTTATTTTCCAGCAAAGTTTTCTGAACCAGGGTTAAAGGACACAATTATGAAAGGGAATGAGGTGCATTGAAAGTGGCAGCCCGATAAAACGATTAAAAACATGGAATGCTGGGTACAAAATTATGATAAATGATCATGGTAATCCTTCATAAGACATGGGTAAGGTCACAATTGGATAATTGTGTTCAGTTTTGGGTGCCCCAATACATGTAATGTGAAGACTTTGGAAAGGTTTTAGAAATAACTCAAAATGATTCAAGAAAAGGAGTTTAATGAAGTGAACATGCTGGAAAAGCAGTTATTGTCTACAATGCATCATCAGCCGGGAGGTCGAAGGAAAATAGAAATGCTTTAAGGAGTTTGTTTCCTGACACCCACGCTCTATAATATAAAAGAACTCTCCTGCATCTCTTGGATTCAAATCCAATTTTAAAATATTGAAATGTTCACAGCAAATTATTGGGATCATTGAATATTTTCTTATAAAAGGTCAATGAATTTGGTAAATAACCAAAGAGTCGATACTATTCAAGAACATTTGTTAGTAAACTTATAAATCAGAACTTTAAGCTGTCTTGCTCTTGCATTCAAACAGGAATTATTTGTTTTCCTTTGTAACTATTTAAATTAAATGTCTATATTTTAAGGGATCTCAACAATTAATATTCAGACACAAAATCAGCTCCTTTATAAAAACTGAAGTAACGCATGAACAAACACCATTAAAGGAAACATTTCTACTTACAGATTCTAAGTCTTATTAAAGTGTGTGAAATATTCATGTACACACACATATACACAGAATAAAAATCTGATGAAAAATGTTGCAAATAATGTATTTATACCGTATTTTCTTGTATGATATTTAATGCTAAACAGGTGAGACATTAAAATTAAATTTAGCTATTGAAAAACAATCTTCATAGTACCACTAATCTTATATAATTACTGTTTCATGTTAGTATTTTCCTGATAAAATCTGGACATTAATAGAAGACCTTGTTAAACCAGGCACCAAGCAAAACTTGTTACCATAAAGAAAAAGAGATTTTTAAATCAAGAGGGAAAAAAATCAAATCGAAAAGAAATGCATATTGAGTCAATCATAAAAATACAAGTTAAGCTTGTGTAGTTATTAACATATATTGTAAAAGTTTTCTTTACAATAATTTATACCAAACACCAAAGGTGGATGATTATTTCCTCAGTGTCATAAGTTTATCTTGATCATTATAAACTAAGAGGTCTTTCATGGCTTGGTTCAGCATCATGCTGAAGAAGATTGAAAAGAGGGTTGGTGCGAGAACACAGCCTTGCTTCACGCCATTGTTAAGGAAGAAGGGTTCAGAGAGCTCATTGCTGTATCTGACCCGACCTTGTTGCTTTTCGTGCAGTTGGATAACCAGGTTGAGGAACTTTAGGGGGCATCCGAGGCGCTCTAGTAATTGTCAAAGCCCTTTCCTGCTCATGGTGTCGAAGGCTTTGGTGAGGTCAACAAAGGTTATGTAGAGTCCTTTGTTTTGTTCTCTGCACTTTTCTTGGAGCTGTCTGAGGGCAAAGACCATGTCAGTAGTTCCTCTGTTTGCGCGAAAGCCGCACTGTGATTCTGGGAGAACATTTTCGGCGACACTGGGTATTATTCTATTTAGGAGACTTCAACAATGAAGACGCTGTTTACATCTGGTACTGCACGGATTGCAGTCTCTTCAATCTGAGGCGCCTGAAAGCTCACACCAAGACACAAGAGCAACTTGTCCGTGAACTACTCTTTGCAGACGATGCCGCTTTAGTTGCCCATTCAGAGCCAGCTCTTCAGCGCTTGACGTCCTGTTTTACAGAAACTGCCAAAATGTTTGGCCAGGAAGTCAACATGAAGAAAACTGAGGTCCTCCATCAGCCAGCTCCCCACCATGACTACCAGCCCCCCCACATCTCCATCGGGCACACAAAACTCAAAACGGTCAACCAGTTTACCTATCTCGGCTGCACCATTTCATCAAATGCAAAGATCAACAACGAGATAGACAACAGACTCGCCAAGGCAAATAGCGTCTTTGGAAGACTACACAAAAGAGTCTGGAAAAACAACCAACTGAAAAACCTCACAAAGATAAGCGTATACAGAGCCGTTGTCATACCCACACTCCTGCTCGGCTCCGAATCATGGGTCCTCTACCGGCATCACCTACGGCTCCTAGAACGCTTCCACCAGCGTTGTCTCCGCTCCATCCTCAACATTCATTGGAGCGACTTCATCCCTAACATCGAAGTACTCAAGATGTCAGAGGCCGACAGCATCAAATCCACGCTGTTGAAGATCCAACTGCGCTGGGGAGGTCACGTCTCCAGAATGGAGGACCATCGCCTTCCCAAGATCGTGTTATATGGTGAGCTCTCCACTGGCCATCGTGTCAGAGGTGCACCAAAGAAGAGGTACAAGGACTGCCTAAAGAAATCTCTTGGTGCCTGCCACATTGACCACCGCCAGTGGGCTGATATCGCCTCAAACTGTGCATCTTGGCGCCTCACAGTTCGGCGGGCAGCAACCTCATTTGAAGAAGACCGCAGAGCCCACCTCACTGACAAAAGACAAAGGAGAAAAAGCCCAACACCCAACCCCAACCAACAAATTTTCCCCTGCAACCACTGCAACCGTGTCTGCCTGTCCGGCATCGGACTTGTCAACCACAAACGAGCCTGCAGCTGTCATGGACATTTACCCCTCCATAAATCTTCATCCGCGAAGCCAAGCCAAAGAAAAGAAGAAGATAAACTAAGAACCATAAAAAAACAAACACAAACCTAAAGGGAAAAGTTTTGAAAAATTATAGTTTACACCTTCACAACACAAGTAAAATTGTTACTTAAAAGAAGTTTGTAATTTAATTAATTAGCCCAATGAAATTCAATGTTGATAAAACAAAAATGAAGACATGCACTAGGTTTTCTACAAGTTGTCCTAAATGCTGAAACCACCACAATGAATTCTATTTAAAATAAACAAGCATCCCTTCTACCTTAAAAATTTGGGCAGCACTGTGATACCGGCATTGATCCTAACCCAAGTGAAGGATTTTTATGTTCTCCCAATCATTTCGTTTGGGTGCTCCAATTTCCTCCTAAATCCTAAAAACACGCTGATAGGCTAATTCGCTACTGCAAATTATCACCTAGTTTAAGTAGCAAAAGAATCAAAGGAAAATTGAAAGGCAAAGTTCGGCTGCAGGCAAACAAGGGGTAATGGGACTTGTTGCAAATGATCCATTGGGAGCAGAATGGACTAAATGCCCTCATCTGTAATAATAAATAAAAGGTAGAATCTTGTTAGTAGACATATTCATAAAATTAATTATTCTTTAAGAGATCATCTCATGTGTTCCATACATCAAAGGGTAAACACTGAATAATCATTGCAAGAGAACAAACCCTGAAGGTTCCATGTCATGTACCGAATAACAGTTAGTCAAATAATTACATCTTTGGGGTTAGGATCAGTATATTTCAAAATGAGATAAAAAGAAAAAATAGCAACCAAAATAAACAGCCCCACTTTACTGAACAGTGCAAACAGAATTTCACATTTCAATTTGTCAATGGACTCCAACAATTTTTCTACAAATGTGCACGAGAAGATGCCAACTAGAAAAATATATCTGCACTGAAAGGAACATGAAACAGAACACTAATACAGCGCAACCTCTCAATTTACATAGAGGTAGTTACAAACAACAACAACAATAGAAAACATGGAAAAACATGTTTTGGACTACTGGGAAACACAGTGAATAATCCACATGCAGGATGCAATTGGAATGACTAAATGGTAACCATGTTTTGATTTTTGAATTTTCCAGATATTCCAGTTTGTTTGAAGAAGTGGAATAGAGAGGATACAATTCTGAATTTTGTGGGGAGATTTAGGGGACAGTGTAGGTCTACAGAAGTCAACCGAAGAAAGTTATTTCATTATGAAAGCGTCCGTCCTTGAAAGATTTTCACATGTAGTTTCAGTGAAAAGATTGTAAAATGTCCCTGAATTAATCAAGCATGATGACCGTAAAATCATGCTTGATTAATTCAGGAACATTTTACAATCTTTTCACTGAAACTACATGTAAAAAGGTTTCAAGGATGGACACTTACAAAACACTAATAAACAAATAAGTCTTTTTTTCTAAACGTTCAAAGAAAGCAACTTTTTTGCTACCAGACCAAAGTGGATAATGATAATTCCAATTCTTTCTGTAAGTGACAGCTAAATCTAGATATCTCTCCCAGCTATCTGAAATACCTACAGCCACCATGCAACTTAAAAATAGCACCATCGACTCCACAAATCATCCAAATTCACAAGGATAAGTGAACCAATGTCAGTGTGTTGTCCCTGCAAGCATCCCAGACAGTGAAGCCCTGGTTACTTTCATTCAGCTACACCAGATGGGGCAGCTCAGATTTAAAGGTTGGAAGAACAGGGAAAGGGTTCAAGCCTTCTCTTGGCTAATCCTCCATTCACTCTGTTTAGGAACCTGCATAAGTGATGGAAGAACATCATGTCTAAATGCACTCCAATCAACAACCTCTGCCCCATCCATGGAGAAATATAAAGGCCTTGAATTTGGCTTCAATAGCCACCTGAGAACACACAATAGTAGTGCAGAAACTTCACAGTTGATCCCAAGGGAATTGCCAAACAAAAGATTAAGTAGTTGGTAATCTGTAGTCACAACTGATTACCAGGAAGTGTGTATGTAATGAATGACATTAAAGATCAGTATTTAAGAAAACTTTGTGCAGTGATATTGCAAACCATGTGATCTCTGTATTGGAGTATAATGAAAACAATTAGAACAAATGTCAAACTGGCTTTCCAACATCTTAGAATTTCAGATATTCAAATAGAGCAAATCAGATTTGTTAAAAGAATTTCAAAGATAATTATAAAATAAATATCAATTTGTTAGTTACCTCACTAACATCATAAACCCATACATGTCCCTCTGAATCTCCAACGGCCACCTCTCTGCCAGTTGATGCCCATCTGACTCTATTTAGTGCAGATGTTTCCTCGACTGCTGCACTGGCAGTTGGCACCTAAAATGAATCAATATTAACATTGAGTTGTTTTACAAGTAATAACTAGTTTTTGATTTGTTAGCATTAACTTTTCCATTAATGGGATTCAGAAGGAAGCTAAATATATCTAATATATTGCCATGAAAACAGGTAAAATAATGTCTACTGTATGGTGTTACTTTACTTCATTACAGTGAGCACCTCTTATCTGAAGATCCAAAAACTGATTTTTTTTTAGCACCAACATGACATCACAAGTGGAAAAAAAATTCAACACCTGCTTTGCCCATGTGGGGCTCTGTCGGTGCAAGTTTTGATTACAATAACAGTTTAAAAAGATGAAATCTTTGCTTCTGGCCATAGTCGGAGACCGGTGGCGGCGTGGTGTTAGGGAACTGTGATGAGGTGCCAAGGACTGGTGGCAGGGGTGGGGAGATGTCAGGGAGCAGCAGCGGTGGGGGGAGGAAGAGGTGTTTGGGATCAGTGGCGGCAGCGGTGGGATGGTGTGGGGGACCGGTGGCGGAGAGGTGTTGGGGAGATGGTCTTCTTTTGAAAGCAGAGATTTTTTTTGTTAAGTACTAAACATTACTTCATGTGAATTTTCTACTTTTCATGTGAATGTTGCATCATGTCAGTGCTCAAAAAGCCTGTTATTGTTGGTTTTTGCTTTTTAACTGCTGATACAGGTATTCTTCAGATGCCACTGTGCTGCTTAGTTCCATTGTTCCAAAATTTTTAAAAAACCCAAAACCGAAAAGCATCTGATCCCAAGCATTTTGGATCAGGGGTACTCGACTGTACTATAAATGAAAACCATTACTTTCAAATTGCTTTTCATGAAAACCTTTAGTGATTTTTTTTTAAACCTGCAGTTCATATAATGGAGAGAACTGTCATTATTTATGTCTGGATTATCTTAAAAAAGATACCTGAACATTCGATCAACATCTTTCAAGTAAGACATATTCCATTAAAAATTAGAACAAAATGTTTTATGTAACAAATGAGAAAGACATAGAAGACCCCTGAAAACCAAACTTTGGAAACACTTCAATTTTGATATTAACTTGTATTCATCGGATTTTAATACATATTATTTTGTATAATGTAGCAGTAAACAATTCAAGCCAAAATTGATGTGAACAAAAGTTCTCACAGATTACAAAGGTATTTACTATCTGATAAATTATGGCTTCATTTAGATCCAGTTTTTAAAAATTCATCTTCAGTTTTTATTATGAATTTTTGCATTCAATAATATGAAGAGAATTAACACAATTACATTTGGGAAATATTCCAGTTCAAGTTGATATTTAAAGGTTGGCCTTGAAAGAACATGAAGAACAGAACGCTTCTCCTGTCTCCTTTCAGACAGATATGATAAATTCTCACCCAGTCCTTTAATCATATACAATTAACACCTTTTGTTGGTCTCAATTCCTCCCCATTGTTTGAATTCTGAGACTTTCTGATATATTCTGCCTTTTCTGATTTTTCCTTGAAGTAGGGCTCAGGCCTGATACACCAGCAATATATCTTTGTTTCCGATGGATGCTAAAAAGACCAGCGGAGTTCCTCCAGCATTTTGGTGTGTTAACTCAAGGCTTCCTCCAATTAATCTGTTCATGGTTGGTTATCTACCTGAGCCATTCTCCCAGATATTTTCATATTTCCCAAATTTCATCTTTTTTTTTAGATTTCCAACATTCCCAGATGTTCAAAAATTGAATGATTGAGTATCCACAACTCTTTGGAATAAATAATTCCAAAGATTCACAATCCTTTCATGAAAGAAATTCCTCACTAGATCCAAAATAGATCTAGAAGCAATAAAAATCTTTCATTCCTAGAATCAAGTGAATTTAAGATGCTCTCCTGAAACAATGAATCAAATCTCTAGATAACACTACAGGTGCTATCAATGTGACTCCAACCCTCTGATTAACAGGTCATAGAATCAGAGTTAGAATACTTTAAAAATGCACAGGTTTTATCAGTTAATTAATGTATTTGAGCAGCAGAGGGCTCATGTTCTGGAAGGGCCTGCGACCATACTGCATCTCAAATTTTTAAAAAAATCTCCATGCCAGCAAAGTCACCTACTCGAGCATCTCCCATTTGTCTGTATTCATCCTACATTTCTCCAAACCTTTGTTATCCATTTACCTGTCTTTTTAACACCACTACTATACCCATCTCTACCATTTCCTCTGGCTACTCATTCCATATACACACTGACCTCTGTGTAAAGGTGCCCCTGAAATCCCTTTTAAATCTTTCCTCTTCACCTTAAATCTATACCCTCTAGTTGTAGACACTTCTACCCTGATAAAATGATTGTATTTACTGGCATCCATGCCCCTCATGATTATAAACCTCTTTAAAAGGACTGGATTGGCTTTTATTGGAGCAGTGGAGGCAGAGGCCGACAGCATCGAATCCACGCTGCTGAAGATCAAACTGCGCTGGATAGGTCACATCTCCAGAATGGAGGACCATTGCCTTCCCAAGATCGTGTTCTACGGCGAGCTCTCCACTAGCCACCGAGACAGAGGTGCACCGAAGAAGAGGTACAAGGACTGCCTAAAGAAATCTCTTAGTGCCTGCCACATTGACCACCGCCAGTGGGCTGATCTCGCCTCCAACCATGCATCTTGGCGCCTCACAGTTCGGCGGGCAGCAACCTCCTTTGAAGAAGACCGCAGAGCCCACCTCACTGTCAAAAGACAAAGGAGGAAAAACCCAACACCCAACCCCAACCAACCAATTTTGCCTTGCAACCGCTGCAACCGTGTCTGCCTGTCCCGCATCGGACTTGTCAGCAACAAACGAGCCTGCAGCTGACGTGGACTTTACCCCTCCATAAATCTTCGTCCGCGAAGCCAAGCCAAAGAAAGAAGAAGGAGGCTGAGGGGGAACTGATAGAAGTGTACAAAATTACGAGGAATATTGAAAGATTAGATTATAAGAAATGTTTTCTCCTTGACAGAGGTGTCAAACCTGAGACAAAGGAGATTTAAAAGGGAATTTAGGAAATATTTAATCACCAAGTGGTTGGAATCTGGAGCACACTGCTTCCTGGTGGAGGTAGGTACTCTCATGACAGTTAAGTAGCATTTAGATAAAAAGGATACAAGATAGAGAGCTGGAAATTAAGTTTAGTATATATAGGTGCCCAATTGCCCACATAGACACAGTGGGTCAAAGAGCTCAGTTCTCTGTGCTATTTAATGCTGACTTTTTGGCAGATTCACTGGATTGATAATACTTTCTATGTGGAAAGATCACCTTACTTGTGTTTAAAAGAATGAAAGTTCTCTGAGATACTCCGGGAAGAACTGACAAAGCAGATACACAGAGGCTACTTCCTGTTGCACAAGAATATAAAACTAGATTGTTTAGTCTCAGAATTAAGGAAAATCAATTCAAACTGCGCATGTTGGAAATCTGAAATAAAAAATAGAAAATGACGTAAAAGCTCTTTCTGTGGGAAGAAAAACAGTCAACATTTCACTTAAAATGTTCATTGTTTCTCATTCTAAAGATACTCTTGACCTGTTGAGTTTTTATCATTTCAGAATAAATTATTTTGGCGAGTTGGATTCAGATAAGGAGAAGTTTCTTTGCACAGAAGGTAATAAATCTTTGGGATTTTTTTACGTCAGAAGGCTGAAGATGCTCAGCCTTTGAATATATTGAAGGATTCTGGTCACCAAGTAGGAATGAGGGGCAAGGTCCTGAATCACACACAATTTTACTGGATGGTGGAACTGGCATGAGGGATCATTTGATCTACTCCAATTTGTAAATAGCACATAATTCATCTCACCAGACACCTAGCCTATTATTGAAAAAATTCTACACTGATAATTAATTTGATCATACGCGTTCCATATTTAAGTTTAAATATTCCAAATACAGAGCAAAATGCCAACATTTTCAAGCTTCAGTAATGCAGTTACTTAAGTCAGATGAGGACTAAGTCAGAAAGGGTACGGTCATTTGAATTTCAAGTATTGGGGTTAACTGGTGACAGAAATGATAAATTATATAAATTATGAATGTTTTTGGTGCCACGCTGGAAATGAAAAGGTTAAGGACTTAAATAAACAGTTTTCATCAGGTAATTGAAACCAAAACAGGAGATGACTCAACTAAACCCTCCCATGATAAATGTTACCTAAATTTGGTGAATTTCACAAAATCTACCTGACAGCAATTCGACCTCCTCCTAAAACATAGCTACTGCAGAAAGAACTCTTCCCCACTCATATCCTGCAGCTGCATAGCTCATAATTAAAAAGGCTGCACCGCTTCCTGCTGTGGACACATCAAAAGATTTTTGTCTCCAGTCACTGACGTCCTGCTTGAAATGACTTGCCCACATTTTTTAGTTGATGTGGCATTAAGTAACAAAATTATATGTAAACTATGTACATGGATTAAAAATGAAAAAAAAAAATCAGGCTTAGAGAACAAACTGAATCCAAATTCAGCATGACAAAATGTATTAAGGCAAGGTTGATTTAAACAAGCATTTTAGAATTTTTCCTATTCTTAAGTTAATGAAACTAAGCAGAATTTTCCAAAGTGCTGCGATATTATTACAGAATGTACAAATTAAAAGATCCAAAAGGAATCTAAGCTACAAGCTGCAAACTAAACAGATTTCTTTCTTGACAAGATTGGAATTAAATTATTCACAAATCTACATTTTCAGTTCAGTGAAATTTTGTTGTTTAAAATTAAACTGACAAGGAATTTGGTAAGAAATCTCCAGCAGCAGCTAATGATTGCAATTTTTTTTGGAATACTTAAATCATATAGGGTTAACTTCTTCCTCACCTCAGTGTCATTATTGAGGTTCCAGAGGTCTAATCGTCCCATCCCATCCACACAGGCAAATAGAGCAGGATGCACTGGTGACCACATGACGTCGTAGACATAGTCTGCATTGTCTTCAAAGGAGTAGAGAGGCTTGTTGTGCTGTAAGGCGGAGAGAGCAAGAAGACTTTGTGGCGCTAGTACTGCCTGAGGCTGTCTGGCAAGTCTAATTAAAAACTTTGCACATTTTCAAAGTGTCATAAACCAATGAGATGAAAGTCTGCAAAGGTGAGAGCAACTTCAATACAACAGCTGCTTGGTAAGATAAATAATATAAAAAAAAATCCATAAGGACTTCACGAGAATGCCGAAGACAGGTAGACATATAGGCTTCCAGCTCACAATTCATTCACGACAAGTAGGAGGCAACATGTCCAAATGAATCAAACTGTGGTAAACCTGCTTTAAGTGAACTAGGCAGGGGAATTAACTGCAGACTTCCAGACAATAACCTGGCATTATAGATACAGAGTGCCATCTAGTGAAGAAAATTTGTGCAGCAGGCATGTTCTATTTGACATGAACTGGATTCCCCAGAGACAACATGACCTGCTCTGCTTATCTCCACTCTAGACATTTCATCTTCAATGTGGACACCTGCAAGGACAAACTTGCCAACATCAAAGCCAGAACAATCAACTTCACTGACCAACATACTGGCTACTGCTCATAGCTGTCATCCTCTCATAAGAAAAAAATATACTTAAATGAAAGATGCTTCTCCGTCCTTCTTTCTGCCCTGTCCCTCATACATTCAAGTGAATAGTTTCTCCTCTCCCACCCTACCCAATGCAACCTCTCTCAGAAGCTAATGCCTTTAATTCTAGATTTCTATTCCGTATTTCTAGATAAATTTAATTCTATTTAATTTTAGAGGGAAAATAAACCTGGATGATTTTGCTTTTATTGAAATGCCATGGACCATCACTACGTGTCTAATTGTTGCACCATGTTTTAGATCAAATTCTTATTTTCAGTTTTCCCAATGCTTTCTGCACTTCATCATTGCCTAAAGCTCTTGACAATCTGCCTGCGTGCGCACTTTCTCGCTCTCTCTCACACACATCACTTGGTGAATGCTTGTTGCTTTTACACTAGAGGCACAAATTTTATCATTTTTGATAGATAAAGCAAAAATTGATTCAAACTGAAGATAACAGACTGATCTTAGCCTGGCAGTGTACAACACTCAAAGATCATATCAAATCCAGGTATGATAGAAATGGATCTCTCTGGAGCAAAACAATAAGTTGCACTACAACTGGTGGAGGTAGGTACTCTCATGACATTTTAAAATTAAACAGAGAACTGAATTTTATTACTTCTTACATTGGCTCCTGCCATCTCACTGAGGGCAGAAACATCAAAGGCTTTGAATAAGTAGTGTTGTACACTGTTATTAAGCTTGATTGACAGATCATAAATCAGAAAAAAAGAGTAATGTAGCTTTTCATACTGTATGTGAAGTAGTCAATTAGGCCAGTATATGAAATTAATTCTCCAGAATCCAATGGTTCTCTCTATAAAAGGACTTAATAGCATGCTACCTTTTCTGGGTTACATTATTGTTAATAAAGGCTTATTAAAACATCAAATGAACTGCATGTTCAAGAAAGAACAATGTTAAAGATTCATACAAGGCCACAGACTGTTCAGCTCAAGTACACACCAAATATTAATCATCCATTTAAGCTCATCCTACTTCATTTGCCACACATTCCTATCAACTCCCAACAGATTCAACCACTCACCTATACACCATAAGAAATATTACAGTGGCCAACTGACCTTCTAACCCAAACATCTTTGGAATACAAAAGGAAACAGGAGCACGTGGAAGAAACCTATGCAGGGAGACATGGTAGAATTTGCAGACAGAATTGGAGATTATAACTGAACTGAGTCACTGGATTTGTGAGGCAGCAGGCTCTGATGAGTTATTCTGTGTACACTGCACTGCTATTATCTTTACTGAATAGTTGTAAACCAATTCCTGTAATACTGTAACAGTGGCCCATTTAGTGTTGCCTGCAGAGTGTTCATTCATTATAGATCTGTACATCCTGGAGTCTAAACAGTCACTGGCTGCACCTGCTCCAGGTGTAATGAGACAGTTCAGATCCTACGGTCTTTCTTATCACCAACTGGTAGGACGTGATGCAAGCTACTATCTCTCCCACTCTCTGTCTGGCAGCACACTTTTCCCCAGGTCATAGAGTTTTATATGATGACAAGCACAGAATTAGTCACTGGAACTGAAGTCATTACTGCAAAGAAATCTCTGCTACTTTCAATATGTATAGACACTTTAAACATGTCTGGACTCTTACCCAAGCCCCTCCAGAACCTTGAGATCTTCAGTTTCTCCCACCTTGTTACACCAAAACGTATTGAACCTTTCTCAGTATAATATTCCACTTGACAATTGTCCATCTGTTCTGCCAGCAGACATTCTCCGGTACCTGTTCTAATCAGCTCTATGCCACATTTCCAAATTTAAAGACATGTAAATTGTGAAATTTTTCTTACACATCCATATCATATTCATTATTATATGTCAAAAGAAAAACAATGGTCCTTGTACTGATACCTTGGGAATGCCAATAATTACAAGCCCCCAGTCAGAAAAGCAACAATTTGAGGCCAATTTCTTTTTCATGCCAACATGTGCTTCCAATTTTGCCAAGCAATCTTTCAGTTTCACTTGTCAAATACCTTGTGGAAATCAACAAGATAATATGTACACCATTCCCTTCATCAAACTCGCCCATTTTACAACTTCATAAAATTCATGCAGATTAGTCAAATACATTCTGCTTCTAACATATTCACACCCATTCCTCTTTGCTGAGAGAAACTTTTCTTTACTGCTCTCTACTGCCCCCACCCCTTCTAAACCTCCCCACAAACTGTTTCCTCTTTGCTGAGAGAAACTTTTCTTTACTGCTCTCTACTGCCCCCACCCCTTCTAAACCTCCCCACAAACTGATTAGGTTGTAGTTGCCAGACAGATCCTTGCACCTCCTTTTAAATTATGTTTTGCTGACATTGATCCCTTGATCACCTGCTCCCTTAACACCATCTCCATAGCTAAGAAAGCCCAGCAGCACCTTTACTTCCTGAGAAAGCTGAGGAAAGTCCATCTCCCATCCTCCATCCTCACTACATTCTACACAGGATGGATCAAGAGCATCCTGTGCAACTCCATCACCTCCTGGTTTGGAAGCTGTACCTCCTCGGATCGCAAGACCCTGCAGAGGATAGTGAAGTCAATGGAAAAGACTATTGGGGGCTCTCTTCCTACCATGAAGGACATTTACAACCCTTGATGGAGATGAAAGGCAATATGCATTGTGAAGGACTCCACACACCCCTCACATCTGGTAGGAGGTACCATAGCACTTGGGTCATTACGTCCAGAGAAGTTTTTTTTCCCCAAGCCATCAAGCTCCTGAATTCACAGAACATATATGAATAGTGTACCATGGACTTTTACTGTATACATCTTGATATTTAAATATTTCAATGTGTTTAACTTCTATTCTAACATATTTATGCAAATATGCTCCGTGGTCTTGGAGAAATACTATCTCGTCTTTACTGTGTGAGCACAGTATGAACAATAAAGGTGACTTCACTTGAGTGGAAGGTTGTTGTCACATCACTCAATTAGCTAATCTATGTCACTCCTGTACACTTCCTCATTGCCATCTGTTTTTCTGCCAACAACCGTGGTGTCATCAGCAAATTTGTAGATGGCATGTGAAATGTGCCTTGCCACACAGTCATGGGTGGAGAGCAAGGAGAGCAGGGAGATAAGCACACATGCTTGAGATGCGCATGTGTTGATTATCACTGAAGAAGAGATGTTTTCCGATAAGGAAGTCAAGGATCCAATTGCAGAGGGAGGTACAGAGACCAGTACTGAGGGAATGATGGCATTAAAAGCTGAGCTACAATGAAATAACAGCCTGATGTAGGTACTGCTGTTGTCCAGGTGATCCAGGGATGAGTTTGATTGTATCTGCTGTGGAATGATTGCAGTGGATCCAGAACTTTACTTAGGTACAAGTTAATTCTGGCCATGACCATCTGCTCAAAGCTTTTCATCACAGTAAATGTCAGTGCTACTGGGTGATAGTCATTGAGGCAGCTCACTCTGCTCTTCTTGGGAACCCGGATGATTGATGCCCTCTTGAAGCAGGTGGAAACCACCAACTGCAGCAATGAGAGATTGAAAATGTCCACGAACATTCCAGCCAGTTGATTTGCACATATTTTCAGTACACTGCCAAGTACACCATCAGGGCTTAATGCCTTGTGAAGGTTCACCCTCTTGAATGATGTTCTGACTTTGGCCTCTGAAACAGGTCACCAGCTTCAACAGGGATTTTCACTGGTACAGATGAATTCTGCTTTTCAAAGTGAGTATAAAAGGTGTTCAGCTCATTGGTAGTGAAGCATCACAGCCATTTATCATGTTGGATTTTGTCTTGCAATGATCTGCAAGCTCTTTCACAGCTGGCATGCACCTGATTCTGTTTCTAACTTCACTTATAATTCTTTCTTTATTCCAAAGATAGCCTTCCAGAGGTCATATACCTGGTATTCCTATTGAGATATGGATCACCAGTCTTAAACACCATCAATCTAGCCTTTAAAAAGGCTGCAAATCCTTTGGTTCATCCATGGCCTTTGGTTGAGGTCCTCATGGTACACGTGTGGGCACGCATTCATCCACGCAGATCCTGATGAAGTTGGTGACAGCTGTGGCACATTCATTCCAATTTCAAGATGAATCCTTTAATATGGATGTGTTGATATTCTAGGGCATGGAAATATTAAGGTGGAGGCGTTGGGCATCTTTAAAACCATGTCTCAGATTATTGTACCGTCCCCAGTCACAGGTAAGGTATCAGATGACGAGATAATAGTCATTAATGTCTCTCTGTTTAAGAAAAGCAAAAGGGACAAACCAGGAAATTATTTCAGTAAGCCTGACATCAGTGTTAGGAAATTATTTGAGAAGATTGTTTGGGACAGGATTTACTCATATTTGGAAAAGCAGAGAGTTTTTTGGGTCAGTCAGCATTGTGCAGAGAAGATCCAGTCAGATAAATTTCATTGCATTTTTTTTGAGGAAGCAAAGATGATAAGGATAGGGCAGTGAATTTTTCCTACATGGACTTTAATAAACTTTTGACAAGATGCCCCATGATAGGCCAGTTCAAAAGATTAAAATCACACAAGTTGCAGAAATTTGGCAAATTGGATATAAAACTTGTTTGGACATAGAAAACATAAGGTAATGGTGGAGAGTTATTTCTGACTCGAGTTCAGTATGGATCAGTGCTGGAACCTCTTGTATGTGAGATATACATGCATGAACCTTAATCTGGACAAAAGAGAAGTGTTGTATGGAGGTTAAATGTAAGAGGAAATGAACAGTAAATGGCAGGACCCTTAAAGACATCAATGAACAGAGAAATCTCAGGGAGGAATTCCATAAATCCCTGACAGTAGAAAATGAAGTGGATTAGGTGGTAAAGAAGACATAGATCATACTTACCTTAAATCAGACAGGGTGCAAATATCAAAGTTGAACATAAGCGGGGTAAAGGTCGAAGGAAGCTTGCAAGGTTAGCTTTACAAACACACTCAGTGATAGGTGCCTGAAATGTACCGATAGGGGAAGTGAGAGGAGCAAATGAAGGGGCCCGTTCCTGTGCTGTATGGTTCTCTGCTCAATATTACAAAGGCACAGAATCAGAATTTTACCACATGGAAACAGGCCCTTTAGCCCAACTCAACTATGCCAACTATGTCTACTTAAGCTCATCCAATTTGCCTACATTAGGCTCATATCCCTCTAAATCTTTCCTATCCGTGTACCTGTCCATATCTTTTAAATGTTATAATTTTATTCATCTCTACCGCTTTTTTTCCAGATTTCACATTTATTGTCAACATATACATTTTTTAATTTTTTAAAAATTTTCCACACTATGAACCATATTAATCAAAATAAACACAAACATATCCCTCTTGAAGATACACAGTGGCATTTTCTCCCCTTTTTCCCCCCTCCCTCCTCCAAACCCATGAAATGTTCAACATTTACAATACAATAAACCCATTAAACAATGTCATCACACAAAGAAAATAAACAAGAAAATTGTGTCATCTACTTTTGCACACTGGGTCAGTTCAGTTCGTCTTCTTCTCATTCTATCATTTTAGGGGGTGGAGGTCCATGATAGGCCCTCTCCGTTGTGTTCCATGTATGGTTCCCAAATTTGTTCAAATAATGTGATTTATTTTTTAAATTATATGTTATTTTTTCCAATGGAATACATTTATTCATTTCTATGTGCCATTGCTGTACTCTCAGGCTCTCTTCCGATTTCCAAGTTGACATTATACATTTTTTTGTTACAGCTAAGGCTATCATAATAAATCTTTTTTTGCGCTTCATCCAGCTTGAGGCCTAATTCTTTACTTCTTATATTACTTAGAAGAAAGATCTCTGGATTTTTTTGGTATGTTGCTTTTTGTGATTTTATTTAATGCCTGATTTAGATCTTCCCCAAAACTTTTTCACTTTCTCACATGCCCAAATTGCATGTACTGTTGTTCCCATTTCCATCTTTCAGTGAAAACATCTATCTCAGGGGTGGGGTCTCAAACTCAATTTACCCGGGGTGTCTGGGTGAGGCTGGGCCGCATCAGGTTTTCCACAAGAAAAACTCTTACAAAAACATTCCAATGTTATCAAATGTCTTTATTTTTTATTTTTTAACACAAAATAAGATGAAAAAAATAAATAAATTAACAATTCATAAGAAAAAAAATAAAATCAATCAGTAATAAATAAATAAAATGAAAATAATAATAATGAAAATAATAATTATACAGCAGATATAGAAGACTGAAGAAACCACATATAGTTCCTGACTGGAGAAATGTAATTATTATTATTCAGATTCAAATGTCTGTATTAACATTTCTTTAACCTTTAACTTTCTGAACATGAATGGAACATTGAACATAAACTGTTATGAACATGTCTTCTTCTGCCTACTTCTTACTGCTAGAGATCTGGGAGCGCTTCCTCTCGCATAGCCGAGCCACATTTGGCAGTTGAGACCCTCAGTAGGACTTGAAGATGCTCGTCAGTAAGTCTGGACCTGTACTTGGACTTACTGAAGTTCAAGGTAGAGAAGAGCTTTTCACACAAGTATGTGCTCCCAAAAAGACACATGGTCCGCTTGAACATTCGGGAAAGCTCAGGGAAGCTGGGGGACAATTCTCTCAAAAATTGCCCAAGCTTGTCTGCTTTTCCATTCACCTCCCTGAACTTGGTTTTGAGTTCAGAGTTGCACTGCAGGTCAATGAGCTCCATTTGAAGCACAGGAGGGGTATCTTGCACATCAAAGGAGAAGGGGTCCGCAAAAATTTGAAATGTGGCTCTGTGCATCTTGAAGTCTGCAAATCTGTGATCAAATTCCTCCTGTAGCTTCAAAATGACATCCACGTACTTCTCACCACTGAATGGTGTGCCTGAATCCATGAGTGCCTTGCATGCTGGGAAATGGCAAAGGTTTGTCTGAGAAAGCTCGGCTTTCCATAACATAAGTTTCACAGAGAATGCTCTCACGTTGTCATAGGCAGCACTGACAAATTGCCCCTGGCCTTGTAACTTCTTGTTTAGTACATTAAGCTCATGTGTAATATCAACAAGAAAAGCTAAGTCTATGAGCCATTTGGAATCACTTAGCACGGGAACAGCAACCCCATCTTTCTCCATGAAGGCTTTCACTTCCGCTCTCAACTCAAAAAACCTCTTCAATATGTTTCCCCTGCTGAGCCAACGTACCTCGGTGAAGTAGAGCACATCCCCATAATCTGACTCCATTTCCTCTAAAAAAGCACCTTCTGTGCTTTAAGCTCCTGGATCTGATTTGGTTGATGCATTTCACAATGACAGACATCACATTGTCAAACTTCAGGCATTTGCTGCAAAGAGCCTGCTGATGGATAATGCAGTCCAGAGCAATGGCCTCCTCCACACTCTCCCCTTCCAGATTTTTTTTAACAAGTGCCACCAGTCCATTTTTGGCATTCATTGATGGCGCTCCATCGGTTGTTATTCCAACAAACCTCTTCCTTGGCAAACCGGCATTCTCAATGGCATCACACAGCTGGTAAAATATCTCCTGAGCAGTGGTCTGGCCATGCATTGGAATTACTGTGAGCAACTCCTCTGAGACTTCAAAATTGTCATCAACACCACGAACATAGATTGCGAGCTGGGCAGTGTCAGTGATGTCTGTGGTCTCATCAAGAGCAACTGAGTATACACTGAAACATTTTGCGTTGAAGTTTCAGTGTTTAGCTGATGCATCTTTTCCACTTCTTTTTCTGTCCCGCTGAGCAACAACTTCCGGGTTCAGACTGGACGCCGCGGAAATTGCACATGTGCCGCGTGCATATAATGACAAATAGAAAATGCACACAAATATGCTTATATTCGCAATAAGCCCAGCCGATGTCCCGCCCCCGAGAGCAATATACCCCACCGTGATTGTTAGGTTCGTTCAGCTCCGCACACAACACTGAAAAGTGCCAATCATATCAAACTCGCGGGCCGCACTAACATTAAACTTTCGTATTAAGGCGGGGCCACAAACTATCGTGCCCTCTTGTTTTAGATTCTTCCTACATTGGTAAAAAGACTAACTATTGACCTTATTGAGGTCTCCAGAATTTATAAACCTCTAAAAGCCCCAAAAACTTCCCCCGCCTCCCTCCTTCCCCCCATTCCTCTTTCAGCCTTCTATAATTCAGCGAGAAAGGTCACAGCCTTTCTTATAATCCTTATAATTCAAGCCAAACATTCCTGGTTACATTTTTGTGATTTATTTCTGTACCCTTTCCAGCTGGATGGGTAGAACTACAATGTGGTCTCACCAACATCTTGTTCAGTTGTAATGTGACATGCCTGCTCCTTTACTGAATACCCTGTCCAATTAAAACAAGCAGGCCAGAAATCTTCTTCACCACCATGTCTACCAGTGTTGTCACTTCCACAAAGCTGACTACCTGCCCATTTGCCATTCCTTGGCCCATTTCCCCAGTTCATCTAGATCATGTTGCAATCTCAAGATAACCTTTGTCACTTTTCACTGCACCATGAATTTTACTATCGTTTGCAAACATTCTAACCATGTTCTAATATGGTGAAGTGCAAACTGAGAAAGGAAAACACAAGTTCTCAAACAACCAATTCATCTCCCACCTGTAGCAGTCTATAGATTCCACATGGAATTCATTAGTCACATGAAAACCCACAGGAATCTAGTGGAAGGAAGCATGTACAAGCGACTCAATACAGTGGGTACAACAATATCATTCAGGAATAGTCCCAGCTTATTAATCACAAAAAAAAATCTGTGCTGCATCATCTAAATGTAAAAATTTAATTTTTGCATTAAAAAAAACTCATTGCAGGCTTGTACCTCATTGTTCCAACAAATATTTAACAAATGAATACTACCTGTGATCTTCACACAAAAAAAAAGTTGTGGGAAAGCATTTACTTTTGATCTGGGTATTTCCTCCTATGGACCTCCTCAGTCCTCTTGTTACTCAGTGCCTCTTTTCTCCACACCCTCAAGATATCAGGATTTTTTTCTTTCTTCATCCCACTCAGGCTGCCCAAAACTATAGCATTAAACTTGCATGAAGCAACATTCTTTGTTTTTTTTAATTAAAAAAAATGAAGCCACAAGGAGAGAAATGCTGCATAGTTAGAAGAGTTTCAATGTGCACCAAAGTCACACTGACACAACATACACAGATGTGGATTTGACTTGGGAGTGATGCAGCTTGTATCTCAAACTTAGTGAAGGCACTGAAGTTAATCCATCTAAAATGGCAGAGGTGAGGGGAGAGAAGATGAAGCAGCAATGATTGAGTGTTTTATTAAAAGTTAGATCTATGTAATCTACAGTAACTAAAAACATACCAGCCAAGAAAGTTCAGAAAGCACACATTTCATTAAACAGGGCAGCTGGAAAATATTAACATTGCATAAACATGAAGAAACAAAAACCCTCAAGTGTTCAGGCACTGAATAATGTAGCAAACTCTGGATTTACAAATTAGTTAAGAAGTGGAAAAAGTCAGGAAAATCTAAATCCACAATGCACAATATCTTGGTAAAGAAATTATGGCCGAGAAAAGATTCAAAATTACAAATCTGACTGTCAGATACGAGGAAGTACATCTTACCTTGGTGGTCCACAATTTGACCGTCCAATCAAATGAAGAGGTGACAAAGAGATGAGAGAAATCAATCTGTCCCACAGCCATGTGGCAGTTGATACCAGTCACTGGACCTTGGTGTCCCTCAAACATTTCACCAATACCGGCCTTACTGGAAAACAAGTTTTAGTTGCAGTAACTCATTGACTGGGAAAATAAATATGTATTCTTAATGCATTCTTGTGGCCCAGCAGACATAAATTGACCACAATTTTCCATCTGGTTCAATTGTTATAAAAAAAATGACAAGTCACAGCTCTGTTGCTTCAGCTTGATGTACATTATCCCAGGAAAAAATAAAGTTGCATGGCAACTTACAACAAGACTCTCCAACAGCTCATATTGATCATTCTAGTATACTGCTGAGTTACATCCGTGAAAAAATACAAAAAAAACAGCTGTTGAGTTTTTAAATTTTTTTTAATCTCAGAAATTAAAGCTAAGAATGCAAGAGTTATACACATGAAGAACCAAATATCCACATCTTCACAAAACAATGTTTTGATTAAACTCCAAGAGGAATTCCTTGGAGAAATTATAATATTTATGTCTTTTCATGCAAATTCTAAAATATTGAAATATTGTTTAAAAAGGTGTTTTATTCAAATGCTGACATCAAAACAAGCATTTTATATACATACACACACACACACACTAAAGCAAAACAACACACACACATATTCACAGAGAGATGGGTGCCTAGAATGTATTTTTAGGGGTGGCAGAGTAGGCTGGTACAACAGGAAAATTTAAAATATAGATTTCTGAAAAATAGAGGGTATGAGTGTGAGGCAGGGAAGGATTGCGTTACATAGGTAACACCAACATTGTGGGCCAAAGGGCCTGTACTGTGTTGTAATGCTTTATGTTCCAGGTCATTTTACCATTAAGCAATGGTAGAATTTATTTTATGGTTGGCTACTCCCAGAGAACACAAGTGTGGGCTAATGAGGAAATCATAGATTGAAATTTTTGATTTTCCAATTACAGTATTTTAATAAATGCTATGAAAAAATATTTCATCGAATGTTCTATGCACAGTCCCAGTCTGCAGAATCAGACATTGTAGCAAGAACAGGGGAAAGCTCAGGAGGAAATTCATTGCAGCCAATAATTTTTTTTTAACAATAACTGAGCAAAATCAACTCATAATCAAAGAACACACTTTAAAATGCCAAAAACCATAACACATTTAAAGCTTGGGACTGAGCATCCACAAATAAACAGCAATAAGGAAGTAGTCAGTGGTGGTGCTTCCCTGAAACTTGGTTCTCCCTTTTGTGAGAGAATGAAAGAAAGATTCACACAACTCATTGTGCTCAAAATGGAAAAAAATGGTTAAGAGGCTGTGTTTGGGAGTGAACTCAAAAACTAGATTACTTTAAAATCATTTATATTCAAACAGCAAATAAAAATGTCATAAACATTTGATATCAATTATTTTGCAACATCCAAAACCAAAGAAGTGATTGGACAAGCCATTTACAGTTGCTGGGAAAGTATGATCGGCTATCATTTAGTTCATCCATTAGTTCAGATTGTTAGCAGGGTCCAAAGTGCCCCAGTCATACAGCATAGAAGCTGGGTTGGGATCAGTGTTTTGTAATTCTCCTTCTCCTGCTAAACTCAGAGTCTTCACTGGAAAATGTATTATACTGCATGAAATGTAATCATAAAATGCAAGATCTTTGGCTATAAATAACATGGAATGATCTGGAAATTCTGCCAGTCTGACTTCAAAGACACAAGGATGCTGGATTATTAGAAGTTTACTGTACAAATCAGTTTGAGCAGCAACAATTACACAGCATCTTTAGAAGGTAAAACCTCACAGAGGTGTGATCAAACATAGTTCTGCAAGCCATTAGGGAGATAAAGGTGTTTGAAGAGTTAGAAAAACATCTTGCAGGTTAAAAGAGCTGTTTGGGTAGCAAGAGACATGAGTATCAATGGCTTGTGACTAAAATCAGGTATGTTTAAAAAATGTGGGGAAATGTACAGATCTTGGGAGGACTGCAGAGTTGGAGGAGATTACAAAGTTAGGGGTGATAGGGGTGCCAAGGGAGGGATTTAAAATAAAGTATGTAAATTATGAAATATTTTTGGAGTTTAGGGAAAAGAGAATAGGATTTGATGGGAATAACAAAATGAGCAGCAAGATTCTGAAGGGTTTAAATTTAGACCACAACAGGTTCAAAACTAGGGAAACTATTGATCTACATCATAAAACACTGATAAGAGGTACTGTTAATATGTAACATAATTGGGACAATAGAGTTACAGATTCACAGCATAGAAACAGCTATTCATCCATACTGACCAGTGGATATCCTTCCCTATTAACTCCATGGTCCAGCACTTGGTCCATATCCCTCAAAGCTCAAGTGGCGTAAGTGTTTTTAAAACACATTTTAGAACACGGAGCATTACAACACAGTACAGGCCCTTCGACCTGCAATGTTGTGCTGACTTCTGTATACTTTCTCCACAACAATCTCCCTCTACCTCACACCGTTAACATTAGCTTTTCTTGCATCCATGTGTCTGACTCTTTTAAATATCCCTATTGTACTAGCCTCCACCACCACGAGCAATACATTCGAGGCACCCACAAATCTCTGTTTAAAAAAAAACTTACCTCTGGGATCTCCCCTGAACTTTCCTCCACTCACTGTAAACAGATGTCCTCTGGTATTTGCTATTGTCGCCCTGGGATGAAGATGATGCTGTTCACTCTATCTGGGCCCTTCATAATCATATATAGCTCTATTAGGGCATCTCTAATCCTTTGACACTCAACCTGTCAACCTTGCTTCACAAGACGTATTCTTCAATCCATGTAGCATCCTGGTAAATCTGTAACCCACCCCCTCTGCAAATGGATCCTTAACTTTCTCATTGGAAGACCACAGTCTGTACAAATTGGAAGGAACGTCTCCTCCTCAGTAATTATCAACACAAGCGCATCCCGTGGATGCGTGCTTAGCCCACTGCTCCTAATTATACACTCATGACTGTGTGGCCAGGCACAATTCCAATGCCATCTAAAAGTTTGCCGATGGCACCACAGTTGTCAGCAGAATCACAACCGGGAATGAGGAAGATAGATCAGCTCGCTGAATGATGTAACGACAACCATCTTGTTCTCAACGTCAGCAAAACCAAGGAAATGATTGTGAACTTCAGAAGCAAGTCAGGGGAACACGACCCAGTCCTCATCGAGGGCTCAGTAGTGGAGAGGGTCAAGAATTTAAATTCCTGGTGTCAACATCTCTGAGGATCTGTCCTGGAGTCTCCAATGATGCAATCACAAAGAAGGCTCACCAGCAGCTATACTTTATGAGGTGTCTGAGGAGATTCATTATGTCACTGAAAACTTTCATAAACGACTACAGGTGTAATGTGGAGAGCTGGTTGCATCACTGCCTGGTATGGAGGCGCCAACTCTCATCACAAGAATAAACTCCAATGGGTTGTTAACTTGGTCTGCGACATTACAGGCACCAGGCTTTGCTCCATGCGGCGGTGATTTAAAAAAGCAGACTTTATCCTCAAAGACCCCCACCACCCAGGCCACGTTCTCTTCACTAACATCGGGGAAAAGGTACAGGAGCCTAAAGATGAGCACTCAGCGGCACAAGGTCAGCTTCTTCCCCACTGCCTTTAGATTCCTGAATAGTCAGTGAACCAAAGACACGGCCTTACTCTTCGTGCACTATTATTTTTATATTTTTTATTTATAGTAATGTTGTAAGATGGTTATAATACAGATCAATTCTGGTTCTGATATCCTCTGCACCCTTTCCAAAACTTTTGCATCTTTCTTGTAATGATGCAACCAAAGTGAATGTAACACACCGAGTGTGGTCTAATCAGAGTTTTATAAAACTGCAACATTATGTCATGGCTCTTGAACTCAATCCCCTGATTAATGAAGGCCAACATGCCATATGCCTTTTTAACTCTGGGTGAAGTTCCCATTCAGATTCCATCTGAACCATGTCCTCTAATTTTATCTACATCTGATATAGGAAACAATTTCCTGCAGTCAATCCTGTCATTCACCTTTACAAAAAATAACATGGTCCTTCTTAATCTTGGATATTATAATTCTGGGGATTTGCTTCTCAGACGCAAGTGCTTATTAACTTGCATCAGGAGAGCATCTTGTATACAGGAGTTCATAAACTCTAAATATATAATACAAGCAAAGGGAGGGTCAAGAAATGATTGATTTATTTTCACTTCCGACCCAATGTGCATCTCACTAATCTTTTCCAAGGCAGATCAGGAAAACATTTGGTAAGGAGAGGCCACAAATGGCACACAACCTCTTGATCAAAATAGCAGTTATAGTTTGACTAATATGCTAACTTTAACTCTATTCTCAACCAATAATTAGCAAATATTTGTCCTTGCAACTGGTGTCAAAAAAGAATTTGATTTAAATCTTGCTCCACTCATGTTGAGAACCAAGAACAAGCCAAAAATTGAGATTAGTAATTTCACAAACAACGTAACAAATAGCTCAATGCCTTTCATTCTGAGAAAAAAAGTTTAATTGCTTGCAATTCAACCACATTTATCTTGAATCTATTTTTAAAATTGAAAACAGTCCTTTCCAAAGCCCTTCTTTTGGTGCTTGTTCATGCTCCTTGCCCCGTCATCTGCCTTCCCCCCTCCGTCCTCAGCCATCTGTCAGTCCCCCCTTGACCCCAGGCCGGATGCCAGGTTATTTTGGGCCCTAGGCTGGGCTGAGCAGTGGTTCAATGCACACTGTACAGGAGGCTCTCAACCAGCTTGTCAGTCAGGTGGAGGTTGGAGGTGACAGGGTAGCCTGGGAGCTTGGCCAAAAAGGCAGCTACTGCCGGCTGCTCAGAGCTGGTGGCCAAGCAGGGCAGAAGGCAGGACACGAGGTGCAGATCTACAAGATGAGTGGGCCATCAGGCGAGGAGCTGAGCACTGGCATCTTTCACCTGCTCGTCGGCCTGCCCTCAAACACCAACCAGCAGCGCAGCGTCATTTGTCACCCCCTCCCCCATCTAACTCCCAATGTGGTAGCAAGGATACAGTGCTGCCAAACCCAGAGTTTACAAAGCACTGCACTAGATCATGCTGATGGCTGTCTTAAATGTACATTTGCTTAGTTAATACTGAGCATTCTTCTCAAACTGAACATCACTCTATTTGGTACAAATTCAATTCTAAAGCATCATGGTAAGCAGAAAATAAAGTTATAAATGTTACCTGCCATGACGACATGCAGTATAAACCATCCCCTCCTCACTGCCCACAACAAAATTGTTGACATCTCCTGTTGGGAAAGCCATGGTAGTAACAGCCACGGGCTTTGACTTGTTGTAGACCAACTCCATATTTTCCTAGATTAAAAAAAAACCCAAAATATTAGCACCTAGCTTTGTTTTTTTCTGAATTTTTCTCATTAGAGTGGATATTCCTGCCTGGGTCCTATTGTTCATATTCACCAACCCCCATTCCCCCAAACTTACCTTCTTGGGTTCCAGGCCAATCTTACTGGACTAAATATTCCAGGTGCCTAGCAGCAGGCCCTTCATCATGGAAAATGCTACTAGTTGTCAAAGAAGGAGTTTCCACCTGTGATGGTCCTTGTACATCATTGTTCTAGGTTTCTGAATGTCTCTGAAATTCTGAACCATTTACAAACAAATAAAAATTATTGCTCATTTTATTGTAAGTAAAGGTTTTGAAAATGAAATGTAACACTGATAGGTGCCATGCTTAGAAGCGTAAATACTCCAAGATCTTGTTCTGTATATGGACTATAAAGAGAGCTGCACTGTGCAATGTGTGGCCAGCAATATCAGTACTTCAGTGCTTGAGAAGGCATCTAAAACATGCTGGCACTAATCACAGTGCCCCGATGGCATAGGGATTACTTAAAGTGGAAAGAAAAAGGTTGAGACCACTGTACTAGATAGTGTGAATCACCAAGGTGGCTGCATGAATCTTTTTCCTCCAGATTCCAGCACATGTCTCTTGTCTCCATGGAAATTTTGCAATTGTTTTCTGACAAGTACCAACTTGAGGAGAATCCCACCTCCCCCAAATAAACCTACTTCTAACAAACAATGTCATGAATCTTGCACTTAAATAAATGTAGAAACATTACAATCAAAACGCTGTGATTTGGATAGTAAAATATTTCCTTTGCTCACTCTCACCTATGCTTGCCTGGTCATTTATCATTAATGCAACAATTTACTTTGTTTAAAAGCAACTCATGTTCAGAAAAAATTTCTGGGACCAAGAGCTACAGAAATCCTTTATTGAAATCGTACAATGCACTGTCAGAATTAATGCACAGCTTGAAATGCATGGGCATCAATTAATTACAACAGGTCTCCTAAAATTAATGTAGCATCTGCAGAATTTACCTATTAATATTTTGTTCCTCTTTTTGTGATCACCCAATTATTACACATGACCGCAATATGTTCAGAATATAGGTGCAAGAGTCGGCCATTAAGTCCTTCGAGTCTGCGCTACCATTCAATAGGATCACATGACCTCAGTAGCTCTATGCCTTGATTCCTTCAGCAAAGAGGGGTAGATCCAACTCCCTTTTGAATATATCTAATAAACTGGCCTTAACAACACCGTGGCAGGGAATTCTATAAGATCACATCTCTTAGTGAAACTTCTCATTTCAGATCTAAATGGTTTACCCCTTTTTTCCCCCCATTTTCTCAACATTAGGAACATCCTGCTTTCATCTAGCCCAGTCAGAATTTTGTGCGTCTCAATGAGAGGAGATCTTATACTTCTAAATTCCATTCAACATAATTCTCTTCTATCCATTCTTTATCCAAATGCCAGTCTTGCCTTCCAGGACACTGTCTGGTGAATCTTTACTGCACTTTCTCAATAGGAAGAATACACTGAACAGTTGATAAATATTTTCAACGGCATTGGGATTAATGAGGTGATATCCAACTCAAGGAAGCCAATCTGCCAAAATATGCATCCTCATGGCAGCATCTACAACACACCCCAAAAAGGTAGCTCTTATTCTTGAACTAAAGGATCAGATTTCATTCATTAGAAGTAAAAACATGTTGTTGCAGAAACTAAGCAGGTCAAAACGTGTACTTTATATAGCAAAGATAAAAATCATAACAATCGTTTCAGGCTTGAGCCCTTCAAGCAAAATATAGGGCTACCTTGATGAAGGGCTCAGGCCCAAAACGTTGGTTATGTACCTTTATCTTTGTTATATTTGGAAGACTACACAAAAGAGTCTGGAAAAACAACCAACTGAAAAACCTCACAAAGATAAGCGTATACAGAGCCGTTGTCATACCCACACTCCTGTTCGGCTCCGAATCATGGGTCCTCTACCGGCACCACCTACGGCTCCTAGAACGCTTCCACCAGCGTTGTCTCCGCTCCATCCTCAACATCCATTGGAGCGCTCACACCCCTAACGTCGAAGTACTCGAGATGGCAGAGGTCGACAGCATCGAGTCCACGCTGCTGAAGATCCAGCTGCGCTGGATGGGTCACGTCTCCAGAATGGAGGACCATCGCCTTCCCAAGATCGTGTTATATGGCGAGCTCTCCACTGGCCACCGTGACAGAGGTGCACCAAAGAAAAGGTACAAGGACTGCCTAAAGAAATCTCTTGGTGCCTGCCACATTGACCACCGCCAGTGGGCTGATATCGCCTCAAACCGTGCATCTTGGCGCCTCACAGTTTGGCGGGCAGCAACCTCCTTTGAAGAAGACCGCAGAGCCCACCTCACTGACAAAAGGCAAAGGAGGAAAAACCCAACACCCAACCCCAACCAACCAATTTTCCCCTGCAGCCGCTGCAACCGTGTCTGCCTGTCCCGCATCGGACTTGTCAGCCACAAACGAGCCTGCAGCTGACGTGGACTTTTACCCCCTCCATAAATCTTCATCCGCGAAGCCAAGCCAAGCCAATAAAGTACACTGTTTGTTATTCTGAGTTTCTCCGTCATTGTGTTTTTACTTCAATCACTGCATCTGCAGACTTTTGTGATTTACTTCATTCATCCAAATCCTAGTGTTAGTGAAAAGCAAGTAATGAAAAAGGTACAGATATGATCCACATTCACATCTCATATGTCAAGCTGGAAAGGATGCAAAGAAGATTTACGAGGATGTTGCCAAGACTTGGGGCTTGAGCTAGAGGTTGAGCAGGCTTGGAATGCAAGAGGATGAGGATGATCTCGGAGCTGTACAAAACCATGAGAGGAAACAGATCGGTGAATGAAATCTGATCCTTTAGTTCAAGAATAAGAGCTACCTTTTTGGGGTGTGTTGTAGATGCTGCCATGAGGATGCATATTTTGGCAGATTGGCTTCCTTGAGTTAGATATCACTTCATTAATCCCAATGCCGTTGAAAATATTTATCAACTGTTCAGTGTATTCTTCCTATTGAGAGAGTTGTTTGCCCAGAGTAGGGGAAATCGGTAATCCAAGTTCAATTTTATTGGCAGAGTACATACATCATATACAACCCTGAGATTCTTTTTCCTGAAGGCCCAGCAGAATTTCTACTCATTGGTTGTGCAAAAAAATGTACTCAACTGATCAAATGGAGAAATGTAAACAAAGAAATAAAAGTAAACAAACTACAGAAAATAAATATTCCATAATAAACCATGAGCAAAGCAAGAGTCCTTAAATTAGTTTCTGATTGTATTTGTTGTTTCAAAATTCCTGACCCTTGTACTCTGTAATGACAGAGAATGTCCTGGGTGCTGTGGATCCTTGATGATCGCTGCTGCTTTCCAACAAGTGTTCCATGTAGATTTCCTTGATTGGGGGAGTGGGGGCAGGGGGGGAAAGAGTTTTGCCTTTGATGCACTAGGCTGCGTCCACTGCCTTTGCAGGGCTTTCCACTTAGAGATATTTTTGTCGGCATATCATGTCTTCACCACAACAAATCTGTAGATGTTTTCCAAGGTTTTCCATGTCATACAAAACCTCTCCAAACTCCTGAGGAAGTAGAGGCGCTAACATGCTTTCTTCACAATGATATTCATGTGTTGGGTCCAAGAAAGGTCCTCTGAAATAGTGACTCCCAGGAATTTACATTTGCTCACCCTCTCCTCCTCTGATCCCCCAATCATCACTGAATCATATACCTTTGGTTTTCCTTCCTAAAGTCCACAATCAGCTCCTTGGTTTTGGTGACATTGAACATGAGGTTATAGTTAGTACACCATTCAGCCAAAATTTCAATCTCCCTCCTGTTTGCTGACTCATCGCCATTTTTATATAACCCATAGTATTGTCACTGACATGGTCTTTGCCCTCAGACAGCTCCAAGAAAAGTGTAGAGAACAAAACAAAGGACTCTACATCACCTTTGTTGACCTCACCAAAGCCTTCGACACCGTGAGCAGGAAAGGGCTTTGGCAAATACTAGAGCGCATCGGATGTCCCCCAAAGTTCCTCAACATGATTATCCAACTGCACGAAAACCAACAAGGTCGGGTCAGATACAGCAATGAGCTCTCTGAACCCTTCTCCATTAACAATGGCGTGAAGCAAGGCTGTGTTCTCGCACCAACCCTCTTTTCAATCTTCTTCAGCATGATGCTGAACCAAGCCATGAAAGACCCCAACAATGAAGACGCTGTTTACATCCGGTACCGCACGGATGGCAGTCTCTTCAATCTGAGGCGCCTGCAAGCTCACACCAAGACACAAGAGAAACTTGTCCGTGAACTACTCTTTGCAGATGATGCCGCTTTAGTTGCCCATTCAGAGCCAGCTCTTCAGCGCTTGACGTCCTGCTTTGCGGAAACTGCCAAAATGTTTGGCCTGGAAGTCAGCCTGAAGAAAACTGAGGTCCTCCATCAGCCAGCTCCCCACCATGACTACCAGCCCCCCCACATCTCCATCGGGCACACAAAACTCAAAACGGTCAACCAGTTTACCTATCTCGGCTGCACCATTTCATCAGATGCAAGGATCGACAATGAGATAGACAACAGACTCGCCAAGGCAAATAGCGCCTTTGGAAGACTACACAAAAGAGTCTGGAAAAACAACCAACTGAAAAACCTCACAAAGATAAGCGTATACAGAGCCGTTGTCATACCCACACTCCTGTTCGTCTCCGAATCATGGGTCCTCTACCGGCACCACCTACGGCTCCTAGAACGCTTCCACCAGCGTTGTCTCCGCTCCATCCTCAACATCCATTGGAGCGCTCACACCCCTAACGTCGAGGTACTCGAGATGGCAGAGGTCGACAGCATCGAGTCCACGCTGCTGAAGATCCAGCTGCGCTGGATGGGTCACGTCTCCAGAATGGAGGACCATCGCCTTCCCAAGATCGTATTATATGGCGAGCTCTCCACTGGCCACCGTGACAGAGGTGCACCAAAGAAAAGGTACAAGGACTGCCTAAAGAAATCTCTTGGTGCCTGCCACATTGACCACCGCCAGTGGGCTGATAACGCCTCAAACCGTGCATCTTGGCGCCTCACAGTTTGGCGGGCAGCAGCCTCCTTTGAAGAAGACCGCAGAGCCCACCTCACTGACAAAAGGCAAAGGAGGAAAAACCCAACACCCAACCCCAACCAACCAATTTTCCCTTGCAACCGCTGCAATCGTGTCTGCCTGTCCCGCATCGGACTGGTCAGCCACAAACGAGCCTGCAGCTGACGTGGACTTTTTACCCCCTCCATAAATCCTCGTCCGCGAAGCCAAGCCAAAGAAAGAGAATAGTATTGTCAGCAAATTTGTAGATGGTGTTATTGTACCGAGCCACACAGTCATAGGTATAAAGTGACTAGAGCACACATGTCAAACTCAGGCCCGCGGGCGTGGTATAATTATATTTGGCCCGCAAGATCATATCAAATATGTATTAGAGCTGGCCCGCTGGCCGCCGTGCCAGTATAGCGCATGCACATCTAATACTACAAATCCCAGAATGCTTTGCAAATGCATTGGCGCCGGTCTGTCAGCCCGCTAATCACCCCCACCTCCTCTCTTTACTTTCATTAGCATCTGCGACCTGTCGCCCAACTCACATGTAATAAACCCCTTACGAAAAATGGCCAAACGAAAGATAGAAAACAGGACCTTTCAAGACAGGTGGGAGGGAGACTATATGTTCATCATTTTAAAAGACAAACCTGTTTGTCATTGAAGCAAGTTGTTATTTTTTTGACTTGTTGGCTTGTGAAAAAAATACATTTAAAAGGAGCTTAAAGGCTATAGAGAAATATTATTTATTGAATATTTTATTTCTCATTTGTTAATGCTTCTTCTGGAAAGAGTTTAACCAAAACTATTATTAAACATTTATTTTAATAAGAAAAAGTTTAATATTACATATGTTGAAAGAAGAGAAAACATGCAGATGTTGTTGAAAATTTTCAATAAATATTTAGTTTGGCCCACGACTTAGTCCAAGTTTTTAATTTTGGCCCTCTGTGAATTTGAGTTTGACACCCCTGGACTAGAGCAAGGGGCTAAGAACACAGCTCTGTGGTGCTCTGATACTAATGGAGATTGTGGAGACATTCTTAACCAGGCTCACTGATTGTAGTCTGGAGGTGAGGAAATCCACGATGTAATTGATACTTCGATGAAGGGCTTAAGCCCAAAATGTTGGTTATGTATCTTTATCTTTGTTATATAAACTACACTGATTAACCTGCTGAGTTTCTTCAGCATTGTGCTTTTACCAGGATCCAATTAAACAGTGGAGTACTGAATCCCAGGTCTTGAAGTTTGCTGCTCAGTTTTGAGGAAGATGATGGTGTTGAATTCCAAACTGCAGTCGATAAAGAGCATCCTGATGTATGCGTCTTTGCTGTCCAGGAGTTCCAGGGCTTTGTATAGAGCCAATGAGATGGTAGCAGTCGTAGACATGTTGCTGTGGTAGGCAAATTGGAACAGATCCATGTCGCCGCTCAGACAGGAGCTAATATACTCTGACACCAGCTTCTCAAAGCATCATCACCATGGAAGTGAGTGCCACTTTCGGTAGTCATTTAGGCAGGTTACTGTACCTCTCTCATGCACAGGAATGATTAAGGCCTGTTTGAAACACACCCTGCCGAAGTGAGATGTTGAAGATATCAGTGAATATATTGACAAGTTGGTCAGCAAAGGCTTTCAGTACTCAACCAGGTACCCTGACCAAACCAGATGTTTTCCTTGGATTCATTCTTGTGAAGGCAGCTCACGTCATCCTTGGATACAGACAGTAGAGGGTCATCGGGGCCATTGAGTGCTCAGTGGTTCTTCCTTGTTCTGGTGGTCAAATCTAGCATAGAAGGATGAAGTTCAAATCAGAGGAGAAGGGTTTAAGTTGAAGGGGGAAAGATTTGACAGGAATCTGAAGAGTAACCTTTATAAATTTAGATACAGAGAATAGTGGATGCATGGAATTTATTTTCAGGTGTTTATCTTAGTTTGAGCCAGATTAAGTTTGAAGTTGTACTGTATGTTTTACTTAAAAATACAGGGATTGACCTTCAGCAGAATGTCATCAATCCCGTTGAAAGGGTATTTGACAGAGGAAGCAGCTCGGGAAGAGAGTGACAGCGTGACTCAGGCAGGTGAATGGGGAGAGGCTGACAGCACAACTCGGGCAGGCGAATGGGGAAGAGCAGCTCAGGCGTGCGAGCGGAGAGAGACCGACAGCACGGGGCTCGGGCGGGCAAGCGAGCGGGGAGAGGCTCAAGCAGGCAAATGGGGAAAGAGCTGTCTATCTTTATCTCACTATATTTACCTCCCTCCCAATGCAATGCAGCCGCAACCCCTCCCTCCACAATTACTTAAAAGTACCACTGTTTTAATATTATTCCGTTATCCATAAAATTCCAAAATCCAAAAAGTCTCTGGTCCCAAGGATTTTGGATAAAAGATTAAGCACCTGTATAACTTTGAAGAAGTTCAAAGTTTAGATTTATTTTCAGAGCACATACGTGACATCACATACATCTGAGATTAAAATACAAGGATAGGATGGGCTTAGAGGGAGATGGGCCAAACAAAGGCTGGTGGGATTTGTGTGGGTGGGGCATTTTGGTCAATGTGGGCAAGTTGGGCTGAAGGGTCTGCTTACATGCTGAACGACATTGTGACTCTATTTTAAACGGCAGGGTTGCATGAAACAATCATGCTGGTGGAAACCAAGAATGTAGAAGCCATAATAGCATTTTTACAGATGCACTTTCACACTCAAATTATCCAATTCAGTTTGAGTTAAATCTTGTTGCATGTTGTTTGCAAATGAGCACATGGGTTCAGCTATGTTATGCAATGAAAATTTGAATAATTTTTAGTTCAAGAAAAACAAGAACACAACACATAGAAACTGCTTAAAAGTCAAGCTATTCTCCCTATTGTAAGAATTTGATTTGAAAAATATTCCACAAGAATTTTGCCCATCTGCTGCACATACTTTAGATCTTTCTCAACTGTCAGCACATGCTAGTCTACGTCCTTAACATCTTTACAGCACACAACTATTTTTCACTGGAGGAATTATACATCTTTCTCATGTGGGCTTACATACAAAGGGAGGGTTGGGAATGATGGTGCTCAGGAGCACCAATTTTAAACAGCTGAGCTACATTTGCTTGGCTGACTATTCCCTGTCCTATTCCAGGTTTTTCAACTTCATTTAGTTTCACTTCTATTTCTCCAAGTTGACTTTCCTCAAAGTCATCCTCTTTCTGCTCTCCTGCTCCTATTCCCATTAAACCACAAATGATTCAGCCTCACTACAGAGCTCCCATGTTATTCAAGATTGAGAATTGATTCCTCTTTCATATATAGTTCAAAGCTACCACTGCATCTTTTTTTTTAAAAATGACTCATCTGGACTGGCTAGCTAATGCAAAATGGGCAGACATTTCTGGAGTATCATTTCGTGGGACGTATCCCAGAAAATCATAGTAATTTCTGGCGGAGATGACACTGCTCAGGTATACGTAGTTACTTGTGGAGGCTGTTTATAGGATGTAACTTCTACCAAGCAACAATGAAGTAAATTGGCTCAAAAATTCTCCTTTGCAAATTGCTGCCTAAATATGTATTCATCATTCTTGTTTAAAATGGAATAATTACTCTTGCCAGCTTTAAATTACCTGAAAGGCAACCAAAACTGATTTCAAAACATTCGAGGCCACAGTTAATCACTCCAACATCCTCTACTGACTGGTTTCTGTCACCCTGTGATTCAGAAAGTCTTCACATGAAGTCTTCTTACATATTCAAATGGAGTCAGATAATCTCATGCAAATGGCTGAAAACTCATCCCACCTTAGCATTCTTCTTTGGCTTGGCTTCGCGGACGAAGATTTATGGAGGGGGTAAAAAGTCCACGTCAGCTGCAGGCTCGTTTGTGGCTGACCAGTCCGATGCGGGACAGGCAGACACGATTGCAGCGGTTGCAAGGGAAAATTGGTTGGTTGGGGTTGGGTGTTGGGTTTTTCCTCCTTTGCCTTTTGTCAGAGAGGTGGGCTCTGCGGTCTTCTTCAAAGGAGGCTGCTGCCCGCCAAACTGTGAGGCGCCAAGATGCACGGGGATGAACAGGAGTGTGGGTATGACAACGGCTCTGTATACGCTTATCTTTGTGAGGTTTTTCAGTTGGTTGTTTTTCCAGACTCTTTTGTGTAGTCTTCCAAAGGCGCTATTTGCCTTGGCGAGTCTGTTGTCTATCTCATTGTCGATCCTTGCATCTGATGAAATGGTGCAGCCGAGATAGGTAAACTGGTTGACCGTTTTGAGTTTTGTGTGCCCGATGGAGATGTGGGGGGGCTGGTAGTCATGGTGGGGAGCTGGCTGATGGAGGACCTCAGTTTTCTTCAGGCTGACTTCCAGGCCAAACATTTTGGCAGTTTCCGCAAAGCAGGACGTCAAGCGCTGAAGAGCTGGCTCTGAATGGGCAACTAAAGCGGCATCATCTGCAAAGAGTAGTTCACGGACAAGTTTCTCTTGTGTCTTGGTGTGAGCTTGCAGGCGCCTCAGATTGAAGAGACTGCCATCCGTGCGGTACCGGATGTAAACAGCGTCTTCATTGTTGGGGTCTTTCATGGCTTGGTTCAGCATCATGCTGAAGAAGATTGAAAAGAGGGTTGGTGCGAGAACACAGCCTTGCTTCATGCCATTGTTAATGGAGAAGGGTTCAGAGAGCTCATTGCTGTATCTGACCCGACCTTGTTGGTTTTCGTGCAGTTGGATAATCATGTTGAGGAACTTTGGGGGACATCCGATGCGCTCTAGTATTTGCCAAAGCCCTTTCCTGCTCACGGTGTCGAAGGCTTTGGTGAGGTCAACAAAGGTGATGTAGAGTCCTTTGTTTTGTTCTCTGCACTTTTCTTGGAGCTGTCTGAGGGCAAAGACCATGTCAGTGGTTCCTCTGTTTGCGCGGAAGCCGCACTGTGATTCTGGGAGAATATTCTCAGCGACACTAGGTATTATTCTATTTAGTAGAATCCTAGCGAAGATTTTGCCTGCAATGGAGAGCAACGTGATTCCCCTGTAGTTTGAGCAGTCTGATTTCTCGCCTTTGTTTTTGTACAGGGTGATGATGGTGGCATCACGAAGATCCTGAGGCAGTTTACCTTGGTCCCAACAAAGCTTGAAAAACTCATGCAGTTTGGCATGCAGAGTTTTGCCGCCAGCCTTCCAGACTTCTGGGGGGATTCCATCCATACCTGCTGCTTTGCCACTTTTCAGTTGTTTGATTGCCTTATATGTCTCATCCAGGGTGGGAACCTCATCCAGCTCTAGCCTTAGGGGCTGTTGAGGGAGCTGGCAAACCTCAAAGCAAAGCTCGACGTTGCAACCCGCCTCACGGACCCGTCCCCTGAAACCCTCTGGGATCAGTTGAAGACTACCATACTGCAATCCACTGAAGAGGTACTGGGCTTCTCCTCCAGGAAAAACAAGGACTGGTTTGACGAAAACAGCCAGGAAATCCAGGAGCTGCTGGCAAAGAAGCGAGCTGCCCACCAGGCTCACCTTACAAAGCCGTCCTGTCCAGAGAAGAAACAAGCCTTCCGTCGCGCATGCAGCCATCTTCAGCGCAAACTCCGGGAGATCCAAAATGAGTGGTGGACTAGCCTCGCCAAACGAACACAGCTCAGCGCGGACATTGGCGACTTCAGGGGTTTCTACGAGGCTCTAAAGGCTGTGTACGGCCCCTCACCCCAAGTCCAAAGCCCGCTGCGCAGCTCAGACGGCAAAGTCCTCCTCAGCGACAAGATCTCCATCCTCAACCGATGGTCAGAACACTTCCAATCTCTTTTCAGTACCTTAGCATTACAATGAATATAAAAGCCATTTTCACACCATCAAGTACATGTTGGTTGAACTGGCCAATTTTGCAGGTAGTCTGGTGATGTGAAACGTCCCAATGGAGCAGGGCTAGTAAAAATCAACCAGGCTCTGACTCTTGGTGGGGGCAAGTATCAGAGCCTGGCTGAGTTCATCATTCGTTAATTGCGCTGTGAAATATAACTGTGCAGTCGATAGGGCTATCAGGGTGCGGCCAGCCACGCTGTGAAATATTACTCTGCTGTCTCCGGGCCTGTCAGAGCCCAGCTAGCGGTAATGCCAGAGTGCGGCCACCAGTGAAGTATTACCATGCAGTCGGCAGGGCTGTCAGAGTGCCGTATGTAATACGTCAGTCGCGATGTCACTACTGGAGCCGGGACCCCCCTTAAAATCCAGGGTTCCCGATGAACCAAGTAAATCATGGTGCAGTGGTAAAGGCTCCCTGGGTACAGCATGTCCAGTAAGTTTACTTGTTTCCTAGACGGGCTGGTGGTGTGAAAGTGGATAAAGAATCTGTTGCTGTTCCAAAGCATTTCTTGTGCCTGTAACAAAGCTGTGAAATTCTTAATTCTATCAAGTCCATTTTAAAATGCATTAACTTCCATCTAATTGGTTTGACTTATAGCTAGGTGGGCATTGTTGCTCAGATGGAAGGACATGACTCCACTTAATCAAGCTCAACGGTTATATGATGTCATATCATGTTTAAATTTACAGAAGATTAGATACTCAATTTCTGATTTTAATTCAAATTTTCAAACACTGTGGCAACCCTTGTTGAATTACTTTCATACTCCTTGATTTGTTATGAACGTAGAACTGTTGATTAATGAGGTAATGTATTACTGATAAGAATTCTGCCTTTTTTGGGCCAGCTTCTTTCTTAATATACAAATACAACTCTGATTATCCAAAAATCGAATTATACAAAATCCTCAGTTATCTGACATTTTTTTGGACCCAGAAGTGACGTCTGTTTGGCTCCAAAAAAATTTTTTGGATAATTGAGGATTTCAGAAAAATCAGAAATCATAATTTATCTGAAAAATTTCAAAGCTGAAATGACATTATTTCGCCTCCGAAAAATTTTGGGTAAATCAGAAATCATCAGTTATCTCAAATTTTGGAAAAAAAAATTTGGAATTTTGGAAAAAACTGTGAGTAGAATTTTGTGTTCTGGTGTTGGATTACAAGTGTTTGTTACAAGTGATTCGCTGTTGCTACTGGGTTGTTTTTAAAAAATGACCAGTTCTCTGAAAATATCATTTATCTAAAATAGGCCTGGTCCCAACCATTTCAGATATTCAGATTTGTACTGTAATATAATCTGATTAAAATGTGGGATTCCTTGGATGAAATTATATGTTTTAAATTTAATGTATCTTTTTGACTTTTAACATCGGAGTAGGTATTCTATTTTTGGATGTGAAATTTTCTATGTTAATAAAAATATTGAAAAAAATTTGTTTAAAGTTCAGACAAAAATTGAAGTGGTTAGGAAATAGGGATAGAGGAAAAAAATCTTCACTTATTATACAACTACCAATTGTGATAGAAAAAAACAGAACACTCTGGTTGAATGTTACAAATGCTTTTCAGCCGATACCCTGTGTACTATTTAATGATTGACAAGGGAAAATTGGGCTGAATAATAGTTCTGAATGGACTAGATGGGCTGTGGTTGGCATGGATTTACCTGCAGTAGTGCATCTGGCTCCTCACACTTCTGTGGACCAGTACTTTGCTGCAGGTCAACCTTACCACCTGACGCTCCCCTTAGTTCCCAAAAATGCCTCTTTCAACTATGACTGATCATGAACTTGTAAATCCACCTCTCATTCTTCTAAATTCATGAGTACAGGCCATAGTTACTTATGTTCTTTTCAATTAACTACGCCTATATTCTAAGAGTTAACATAGGAAGTAGGAACAGGAGTAGGCCAAAAATGGCCCATCGAGCCTGCTCCACCATTCAATAAGATCATGGCTGATCCAATTTATGACCCAACTCCACCTACCTGCTTTCTCTCCATATCCCCTAATTCCTCTATCATGTAAAAATTTATCTAACCGAATTTTAAATATGTTTAATGAGGCAGCCTCAACCACTTCCCTGGTTAGAGAATTCCAAACATTCACTACTCTCTGAGAAAAACTATTTTTCCTCATCTCTGTCCTAAATCTACTCATCCCGAATCTTGAGACTGTGTCCTCTCGTTTTAGTTTCCCCGGCCAGCTCAAAAACCCTTCCTACATCTATCCTATCCATACTCTTCATAATCCTATATGTTTCTATAAGATCTCCTCTCATTCTTCTGAACTCGAGCGAATACAATCCTAGATGATTTAATCTTTCATCATAAGTCAACCCCTTCATCCCAGGGATCAACCTAGTAAACCTCCTCTGGACCGTCTCCAAAACCAGTATATCCTTCCTCAAATATGGAGACCAGAAATGGACACAGTACTCCAGGTGCGGTCTCACCAGTACCTTATACAGTTGCAACATTACCTCCCTACTCCTGAATTCAATTCCTCTAGCGATGAAGGCCAACATTCCATTTGCCTTCTTAATAACCTGCTGCACCTGCAACCTAACTTTTTGCGATTCATGCACAAGCACTCCCAAGTCCTTCTGCACAACAGTATGCTGTAGTTTTTCACCCTTTAAATAATATTCAGCTCTTTTATTTTTCTTGCCAAAGTGGATAACCTCACACTAACATTGTACTCTATCTGCCAAACCTTTGCCCACTCATCCAGCTTAACTATATCCCTCTACAGACTTTCCACATCCTCATTACAATTTGCTCTTCCACTCAATTTGGTGTCATCCGCAAAATTGGCTACACCACATTTTTGTCCCCTCCTCCAAGTCATCAATGTAAATGATGAACAGTTGTGGGCCTAACACTGACCCCTGCGGCACCCCACTTACCACTCTCTGCCAACCTGAAAAACTCCCATTTATCCCAACTCTCTGCCTCCTGTCAGACAACCAATTTTCAATCCAGGCCAATATACTTCCCCGGACTCCACTTTCCTGTAACTTACTGATAAGTCTCTTGTGCGGCACCTTATCAAACACTTTCTGGAAATCCAAATATACAACATCAACCTGTTCCCCTCTATCCACCGCACCCACTATGTCCTCAAAGAATCCTAACAAGGTGAATCTGTTACAATTCTCATTAATTCCAAGATAAATATGGAGACTATAATTCCACATTCTTCCAGTTGAGAATTCAGCAAGTTTGGGCGATCTAAGCTTGAACTAGTTCTAGCCAACCATTTCAATTCCACTCACCGTTCCAATACTAATATGTCTGTTCTTGGCCTCATTCATTGACAAGGTGAGGCTAAACTTGAGGAACAACACATTGTATTCTCCCTGGACAGCCTTTATCTAACAGCATGAATGTGATTTTTCTAATTTGTGGTAACCCCCACCATCACCTCCATCTGGTTCAACTGTTCCTATCTTTTCTTTACCTACTGAATTTTCTCTAATTTCCATCCCCCCCCCACCCCTTCCCAAATGGATTTTCTTTTTTCCAGTCTCTCTAACTCGCCCACCTTTTGTCCAAATCCCTATCACTTTCTGGCTCCTCCTCAGATTATTTCCCCCTTCATATCACCCACTTTTTACTTTAATCTTGATAAAAGGTCCTGACCCAAAATGTTGACTGACCATTTCTATCCATGGATGCTACCTGACCTGCTTTGCTGAGAATTCAGACACTATTCATTTTCCAGTCTCCTTGTAATAATGCCCGATTGTCATGTTCACTCAGGTTACAATATCAAGATAATTACCCTTGACATTCTGCATTGTGATTAGGTGCATAGTTCCTCAGATCTTCTCAACACAACTCCCATCACCAGTTATGTTGTTGGTTCCCATGTGGCCCATGACAATTAAATCCTTTCACTCCCAATCAATGATTTTTTCTCAGCACCAAATATTCTCAATATATAACAATTACAACATGGAAGCAGGCATTTTGGCCCTTCTAGTCCACACCGAACTAAGCACTCTCCTCTAGTCCCACCTACCTGCACCTTGCCCATAACCTTACATTCCCCTCCCATCCATATACCTATCCAATTTTTTCCTTAAATGACAAAATGGACCCTGCCGCCACTACTTCTCCCAGAAGCTCATTCCATACAGCCATTGCTCTCTGAGTAAAGAAGTTCCCCATCATGTTACTTTTAAACTTTTGCCCCTTAACTCTTAACTCATGACCTCTTGTTTCAATCTCTCCTACTCTCAATGGAAAAAGCCTATCCATATCAACTCTATCTATCCCTCTCATAATCTTAAATACATCTATCAAATCCACTCTCAACCTTTTATGCTCCAAAGAATAAAAACCTAATTTGTTCAATCTTTCTTTGTAATCTACATTCTGAAACCACCGATAACATTTTTGTAAATCTTCTCTGTAGTCTCTCTACCTTGTTGATATCCTTCCTATATTTTGGTGACCAGAACTGCACACAATACTCTAAATTTGGCTTACCAATGCCTTGAACAGTCTCAACATCACTTCCCAACTCCTGTATTCTATGCTTTGATTTATAAAGGCCAGCATATTAAAAGCCTTCTTCACCACCCTATCCACATGAGATTCTACCTTCAGGGAATGATGCACCATTATTCCTAGATCTTTCTGCTCCAATGCATTCCTCAATGCCCTCCCATTTACTACGCATGTCCTGTTTTGATTATTCCTACCAAAATGAAGCACTTCACACATCAGCATTAAACTCCATCTGCCATCTTTCAGCCCACTCTTCTAAACAGTACAAATCCTCCTGTAATCTTTGAAAACCTTCTTCATTATCCACAATTCCACCTATTTTAGTATTATCTGCATATTTAATAATCCAATTTACCACCCCATCATCCAGATAATTAATGTATATGACAAAAAGCAAAGGACCCAATACAGATCCCTGAGGCACACCGCTTGTCACCAGCCTCCAGCCTGACAATCAGTTATCAGAACCTTCCTAACTAACCTTCCATGTGGATCCTTATCAAAGGCAATCCTGGGAATGGGCAAGAAACCCTTGACTGTGACTGCAGAGAACACTTCCTTTTCTTCTGTCTATACCTTTACAGGCTGAATAGTTTCCTGCATGATTGGTTTACAGCTGTGGTTGGCATGGATTTACCTGCAGTAGTGCATCTGGCTCCTCACACTTCCAAATCTAGATCACTACCTAACACAAGATCTTGATTGCCTCTTGGCTTGAATGGTTGACACATCTTTCAAGCTCCTTAAAGTCTACAAGTTGGACTCCAGCTCAATATCTTCAAGCCAAACTTCCTCTAGATACAAATATTCATTAAGAGGTCATCCAACTGGTCCTCCTACTTGACACATTCTCTACATCACCTTCCCAGCATTAACTGACTGATTTATTTGCTTGATATTTAGCAATTTTACCTTGTTTATTTATTAAAATGTTGTGCAACTTGCATTTCACTGTTGTAACCCTGAAGACGGTTTATGCAATATGAATCTCTGCAGTGCTTGTGTGGTCTGTTCTGACCTTTGTCATGCCAGCTTAGTGCATTCCTGAAACCTCATTGTATTAGCAAGATGTGTTCTCTGAACTCAACAGCCTGTAGACAATGATTGAATCTAATTATGCATTACAGAGAGCTTGAATTATCTATAGCAAACTGGAACAAATTACACATTCCAAAATGTTGGGTGAACATTATCCTCCTACTTCATGTCAGTAAGATTAAAATGTTTGCTTTTCCCAGTGCAGTGGTAAAAATAAGTGCAGTTCTTATTATTTGTCAAAACAAATGAATAACTTAGCACAAGCCCTTAAGTTTGACTCATGCCAAGAAGTGCAAAATACAATTCATTTGGCCAGATAACACCACCTCCTCCTCAATGACCATAAACACAGAAACATCTCAAATCCCCTGCTCTATCCTCTCTATAGCTGCAATTGATAGCCATGTTCATTTCCGGCACAAACTATAAATTCTTGGATGGGATCACCATTGTTAGCCAAATAATGGGCAATGATGAGTCAGAGTGGCGAGTGAAAATCTGAATATATGGTACCTGAAAAACAACCTTGCCCTCAATGTCACCAAGACCAAGGAGCTGAGAAGGCTGAGGGACTACACAGTGTCTTTCAGTCCCCAATTGGCATATACAAGCCAATTCTGCAATTGTTAATGAGTGTCATGTCTTGGCAAACTTTAAGCTCCTAAATGGCTCAAAGCATCTTGGATCTCAGCAATAAGGTCTGACAGATCCATGGAAAACAGAAGCAGCCAACCTTCAATGCACTTTTAAAGATTTTGAACTCTAGTAAAATAATAAAACAATGGCATTTTGCTTTGTTGAACCTTTGCCTCTTCACCAATACCTCAACAATCTCCAAAGAAATCAATGGAGTCTCGGATCCTCTACTAAAACCTTAGCAAGTCTAAACTTCATCATAGCAATGCAGTCTAGTGTTTGTTCAGAAGCCTCAGACTACAGTTTGAATGGTTAAGCACTGGCAGCTCTTGTCAGAACCACCAGTATCAGTCAACAAGATGTGGCTCATAATCTATCACATTAAAACATAATGGTTCTCTGAGTGTCCTTTGGCAGGCATTGAGCCCACCATAATCTCTTCCATCTTCTGGTAGCTTGGTCAACACTACACAGAGCCTGCAGCTGTGCTTTCACGTAATCCCCCTTGAAGACCCATTCTTTGACAACCTTTAAATATTCCATGATATTCAATGACGTGCATGCAGCTACTGAACAAGGCAATGATGATGCATGGCAGGAGTATTCCAACAAACAACTCAACTTGCAGCTGTACGCATGAAATACCAAAATTTGTTGGAACTCTACCAGTTTCCTCCCTGCCTACATTTTTTATTGCATTAGAGAATCAAAACTTACTACTTCGATATTTTTCCATTAAATATATTTAAGACACAGTTGACTAGATTTTTGCACATTGTTACAGTGAAAAAGTAGGGAGGTGGAGCTGAGTCCATAGCCAGATTAGCCACAATCTTAATGACTGTTGGGAGAAGGCTCGATGGGCCAGATGGCTACTCCTATTATGTTCAAAGACTCCCTGGGAATATGCAATTGTAGGCAGAGGTGGGGATAGGAGGAAATGGAGCTGGTCATCAAGGCAAAGTCAGTATCTATCAAGCACTAGCAAGTGCTCAGCTCTTATGTGTTTCTATGATACCTCAGCTTTTAGAACTTCTTGGAAGTGGAAAATAGCATATTTTCTGCATCCGTCAAATAAATGGGGACCCCCTACATGCATAATCTGCTTGCAGACATGGGTTGCGAGATCCTTTCCTGGATGAGTGCCAGGCCATTACAACAGATTTACATCATTTGAAAAGTGATTCAGCCAACTTAAGAGTTTTTCTGTGGCTCATGTTTGGATTAGTGTAAGCTGTGGCTCAGTTCATAGCATTTCCATCTGAGTCAGAACGTGATGGGTTAAAATCCCATGATAGAAAAACTCAATCAACAACATCACCATGAAAAACCAAAAACAATCAAATGGCATTGCGATTAAAATGGGATCTCTATAAAGGCAGAGGTCAGGATCGAGTTCTATCTTCGATAAGATATTGACAAAAACTTGCTGATCTGTAGAGAAATTCAAGCATTTGTCTACATTTTCAGCATCTGCAATTTACTGATTTACTAATCCAAAAAAGTAGTCTTTCTGAAATTTGCAATTATAATTATATAATGTAATAAATCTGAACACAAAACTGGGGGTTTATTTTGAGCATGTTGGCACAAGAGATACAAAATTTGACTTTTACTTGTTTATTTTTAACCATAACACGTGTCAAATTTCAGGTTATGGTTCATGTCTATCAAAAAGAAAAATATTGTATTTCACATTCAAACATGACCCAATTATGATTTTGCTGAACTGATGTAACTGCACCCTATTATTTTTTTTTACATAGACTCATTGAATGCAAATAGGGCTGGGGAAGGAACTTTTTTTCTTGAAGGCACAGCCATAACCATATAACCATATAACCACTTACAGCACAGAACAGGCCAGTTCGGTCCTACTAGTCCATGCCGTAGCAAATCCTCACCCTCTAGTCCCACTGACCAGCACCCGGTCCATACCCCTCCAGTCCCCTCCTATCCATGTAACGATCCAGTCTTTCCTTAAATGTAACCAATGATCCCGCCTCGACCACGTCTGCCGGAAGCTGATTCCACATCCCCACCACCCTCTGCGTAAAGAAATTTCCCCTCATGTTCCCCTTATAATTTTCCCCCTTCAATTTTAAACCATGCCCTCTAGTTTGAATCTCCCCCTTTCTTAATTGAAAAAGCCTATCCACATTTACTCTGTCTGTCCCTTTTAAAATCTTAAACACCTCTATCAAGTCCCCTCTCAATCTTCTACGCTCCAGAGAAAAAAGCCCCAGTCTGCACAACCTTTCCCTGTAACTCAGACCCTGAAATCCTGTCAACATTCTCGTGAACCTTCTCTGCACTCTCTCTATTTTGTTTATATAGCCATGTGATCATTATTCTATAATAATGTTTCTGCACTATGTTGCCAATTAAGTTATTTGGTTTAAAGAATGCAAAATAAATTAATCTTGGACTTTAAAATTATTGTATAATGAGTTTCCAAAAGAAACAAAGAATTAAAGCACTAAATACTGTGTAGTGAGCATTCTTTTACATGAAAGTAACACATTTGGAGACAACTCTTTCCAAATATTTGTTTTTTACAATTTCCATGTGACAAAACATAGATCAGTCCATGAGCTTAATGTGGTATCCTAGTTCAGATCTCCTCAATTCAGAAAAGTGCTCTATCTCTAGGAGAATTCACAATCAAAATATTATTTCTAAACCATAAAGCAAACTTTGTTTTTACAAATTATGTATTGATTTAACATCCATTACTGTATAAATGACTAAAGTTGATATTTTAACATCCAAGTCAAGCAATCCTTGGCTTAAGAATCTAGTTGCAGAAAATTTATAGCCGAAGCAAATATGGGTTTGAAATTTTCAGACAGCATTTGCCATTGACCTTGAGGGTGAGGTGGGGGAATAAAACAATTTTTTTTTAAATCTTGATTTGAATTGTTTATTGTTATGTGTACTGGGATATAGCAACAAAAAAAAATGTTTTCTATGTTATCTAGGCAAACAGCAATTAGTGCAAGAATAAAACAAATATACAGGGTGAAGTGAAAAATATAGTTAAAAAGTGTAAGGCTTCATCTTATGCAAATGAGAGGTCCATTCCAGAGTGATATCAGAAAGAAAGAAATTGTCATTGAATCTGGAAGTATATGTTTTCAAACTCGTGTGGCTTCTGCCCAAAATGGAGAGGGAGCGGAAATGTTTTTTTTTAAATATTTTATTTAAATTATTTTTCCATCCATGTAATTAATAAACAATCATATAAAACAATACGTTTAAATTTTAAAAGGTTTCAATCATTAAATGATGGTTATTACCCCTCCCCTCCCATACCCTCCCTCCCTAAACCCCCAACCCCCCAAAAAAGTATATATAAAAGATATATAGCTGTATAGAATAAAGAAATAGAAAAAGAATAGCTTTATGGATTGCTTGAAGGGTCGTTTCAACACACACAACTTCAACAAGGTTTATATGATCAATTTATGGAAGATTAACACTGGTCTCAAGATGCTTGCTGGAAGAGCACCACTACATATTTATACCTAAAATTTGCACGTATGGGCTCCAAATTTGAAAAATTACAGGGAGTGGAAATGTTGAAATAACTATTTAAAAGTTATGAGGACATTTCATTCCACAGATATAACATTAGATTTAGTTGGGACCAAAGAGTTTGCTAAGCAGTTGGCGTTCTGTTAAAACTCACATGCATCATTTAGCAAAGAGCAACACTGGTTCATATAATTTAGTTTTTTCTGTCAATTCAAGGTTCTAGGTTCCTTTCATTGTCACACAATAATACATAAGGCAAACAAAGAGTCGCCATGAGCCCCTAACAATAAGAGAAGGTGAAGCAACAGAGAGTCACCTCAGGCACACTGAGTGTCCTTGGATTCACCTCAAGCACTCCCAAAGCCCTTGATCAGACTCCTGTTCAAACCAATGGCAGCCTGAGCTTCAGGGCCAAATCTCCGATATAATCAGAAAGACCAACTCTCGAACCCCTTCAGGAGCCTTTTTGACCTGGTTCCCATAAGCCAGTGTCCAGCAGCCTGCAGTCTGTGTGGGTCCTTTAACCTCAAATAGCCAGCAGCCCGCAGTCTGCTTGAGCCCTTCAACCGCATCGCCAACCATCTACTTGCTGGTCCACTATCGCAATCAACTTTCCTCTAGGGTCATATCCCATGCTTCTCCTTATCAACAGGGGGTATTCTCCCCATATTTGGTCTGCTGTTCCCCTGGAGTCTATAACCCGTCATGGTGTGCTGCGCAGCACTGGTGCTGACATTTTAGACATAGACCTCCGTAGCTGCAAGATTTAAAAAAAAAACATCGGCTCCTTTAGAAAGCCATTTAAAGCCACCATGACCGGACAGTAGGTCCCCGTGGAGTAGCTGCCTGATCTCCCGGGTCCCCATCAGTGGCAGCGCTGCCACTACAGCATTCCAGCTGCACCACCACTTTTTTTTCTTTATGGTGGAGCAGGGTGTAGTAGTTGAGGAGACCTGAAACACCAGCTGCATCTTCAGGGTTTTCATATTGAGCTATGCTTTTTGATTCAATGATGATGAACGTAATAGTTTAAAAAAAACACGACAACCACAAAATCTAAGTTGCAAAATATATTTTTAAAGACCCCTGAACTGAGTTGTCAGAAAGTTAAACAATCAGGCAGAAGGGTAATAGGCGTTTTCATATTTCAGTTGATGACTTAACATTCTTTCCAATTCCATGCATTCATACTGATCACACCAAACCACAGTAAAGAAAACAAGATAAGAACCGTCCTGGGGTTAACCACATCACTCTGCTGCTAGTTTCAAACATGTCATGAAATCAGTCATTCTCTGACTATCTCAAGAATTTTATTTCCTTCAAGTTAATCACTTTACGGACCTACATGCAAAGCTATCCATAGGATGGTTATTTAGAAGAGGAAAGAGCCGAAACTTCCTTGCCCATAAAGAAAATGAGATATTTTACTGTGTGCCTGCTAAGCACAGTTTGAAAGTACTACGATTGTCCGCATATCAGATAAATGGTAGCATAGCAATTGTTTTTGAAATATATTTCAGCATATAATCAACACATTTAACAATGCTAACATGTACTATGCATGAGATGTCTAATTGGTCTGCTCGCAAAACAACATCGATTAACTTATCTTTGATGAACTTGAAAACATTTTTTCGGCAACATGAATTTAAATTCAAAACAGTCCATGAACCTCAATACCCAGCACAGATACAAAAGTGACAAGTCACAAGCAAAAATAATTTAATCACAGTCTATTAGTATCCTACAATCACTGCGCAATCAATACAAATGGTAAATTTTACCCTGCAAAATGTTCGTTATAACTATATGCAACTTTTGTCCTTTTGCCAAGTATCTTAGCCCTGTATTCTCCAATTCTCAACTCTTCCACTAATGACAACAGTTCTCTGTCTCTTGTATTGTTATTTTATAGCCTTTCCTCTCTCCTGGCTTCTCTGTTTTCAATACAAAAATCTCGGCTTCTCCAGGTTACCCCCCCCCCACCCCCCCTCCCAAGATGGACCATTCCAGTAAATCTAGCTCTGACACACTATTCAAGTTCTTCACATCCTTCATGATATTTAATGTATGCTATACTCCAATTGCGACATACCATGTTGAATTTTTGTAAAACATTGAAGGTCTCATTTCTTTATTTATGTCACTCAGGATACTTTTCTAAAAAAGGACATCTACCTTTGCAAGCTATGCTACCAATGGCTTTAAAGTGGAACCTGTCATTCTTCCCTGTACTTCAGATTGCTCAATACCAAGTACAGACACTGAACAAATTCATTCAAATGTATATAAAGCTGAATAAAAACACAACAGGTGAGTTGCATTTCTGAGAAATTATGTTCTGTATCGCAAAGCCACATAATTTACAAATGTATCAAGAAACGCAACTTGAAAAGAACTATTAACTTTATTTTTGCACACAAATTCCATGTAGAGAATTTAATTCTGCATTGCAAATTTCTCAGTTGTGATTTGTGAATTCTGTAAGGACAAACTCTGTAAGATGATCATCCATAAAGTGAGAAGGCATGACTGTAACAACAAATTAACTGCTACTTTTACTTCAGATGAAATTGAAAATGGACAGTGTTTTACCCACCCAGAACAATGCAATGAAACGAGCTTACTTGTGGCTGAGTCAGCATATCCAGGCTCCAGGAACACATTTTCCCATCTGTGGAAACCGTGATCAGATTATGGGCATTTTGTGTTCCAACGACATTCACACAATAAACTGGGTGCTAAAAGAAAAGTACCATAGTAATTCAAGCAAAGAGTAATAATAAACTAAATACCCTGAATGCCAATTAATTATCTTTAAGATTCAAAACATTTAAATGTTATTCTAATAATTTAAATAACACTTTATTTAATATATTTTATACATCATTTAGGGCAACACAGTAAGCGTAGTGGTTAGCGCAACACCTTTACAGCGCCAACAATCGGGACCAGGGTTCTAATTCTGCATTGTCTCTAAGGAGTTTGTACATTCTCCCCATGTTTGCATGGATTTTCCCAGGGACTCCGGTTCCCTCCCACCTTTTATTAAAGGTGTGTGTATTAACTGGGTCTAAATTGGGTGGAACAGACTCATGGCCCGAAATAGCTTGTTACTATGCTGTCCGTCTAAATTTAAATTTAAAACTTAATGTAATTTTTAAAAAAATTTTACATTTCTTAGCTCATCATGTGCACTTGCAATTTTTATACATGTTGTCCTCTAGCTAATCCTTATTTTGCATACATGAGACACTGGTACTCTGAATTATATCACTGTTCTTTTTCAAACTACTTGCTGTCCCCAGGTTATGATCACTGAACTTGTGGACACAAGGGAGATCCCAGAACGTTGCTAAATTGAAAACTCTAGCAGACCAGCAAATATTTGTTCCTACAAACGGCAGGATTAATTTCCTCCCTCTCTTTACTTTTAGTAATTGTTCCTTCCTATCAATTTCCTGTGCTTTTGATGCTATTCATTCCCATACTGTAGAGGTACAGTTATCATACCATAATTTTTGTGCATTTCCCGACTTGCAGACAAAATTGACTTACGCATGTCTGTAAAAAAGAAATGGAACCCATGCATCGCTCAGTAATTGCTATACACAATTTTGACACTGGCAAAGAACTCAATTACAATTTTGAAAATGATCATGGTCAAAACTCATTGATGCTACCTCATTTCTTTTATCCTGAAATTTAACATTTGGGAGTCACAACATTTAAGACTATAGTTCCCAAGAATTTTCACATTGTAATGAGAACTAGAAGTCTTGCACAAAAAATTATAAAATTATTCTCAACTAAATTAGAATTTGTTGGTCATAGATAATTAAATCAGGATGTAGTCATAACTGATTCCCTATTCCAAAGCTGTTCAAATTATGAATTGGATTTAGTTATACAAATATTTTTATTTATAATAGCTGACATTCCACAGTATTGACTCCCTGTGAAATGCTAAGTATACTATTAAGGCAAAGTAAGACAGAATTTTAAGATAAGGAACAAGGCCTCACAAATAAATTCTAAGATTACAATTGTAAATTCTACAAACCTTTAATTTTATTTTATTATTATTTATAACTGAAAAGCAAACAAGCTAGTTTAAGAAACACAGAATTGGACCTGGTGGGTACCCTAGTATTCCTCTGAGGATCTAGAAAACAAAAAAATTAAGTTATGTTTCCACCCACAGAGAGAGGATTTAACTGCAGTGTGACATGTTTACATAGGCAGTTTCCAGTGTATGCACGCAACACACAATTTTATAATGGAAAGTCTGAATAAGCATTCCATGGGAGCAAGCAAAGTCTCAGACATGGGAAATGTGCACCCATGCAATATCTTTAACATATAATATGGATAATGATAATTTAATATTTGGCCAATGTAGTTCAAAGTCGCTTATGATGGAAAAAATAATTCACAGAATTCACATATTCATTCAGCTATATTTAAATTAGCTTTACTGGCAATAGGAAATGGCAGTAATCTTCATTAACTGTTACCATTTTAAAATCAGTACAGGATCAGTGTATGTGAAAAAAGAGGCCAGAGAAGATAATTCGGCCCTATAAAAAGTGGTTAATATCCCAGGCTTTATAAATTGTGGTAAAAACCACACTATGCTCACTATCTTGCCAAAAGTTCAAGGGGTATCGCAAGCTGTACCCTCCTCTGTCCAGTTCATCTTCAACTTCTATGTTGAAACTTGGCAGCTAGCATACACAAAACAAGTCTGAATAATAATCAGGTATTTTTGGAATGTTGATCAATTCTGGCCAAATCACAAGGAATAAATGACCTGCTTTTCTTGAAAATATTGAAAATAATTTATCTCAGCCATCTGAAAGAGACTTCCAGATCCAAAGTGACCACTGCAGGGATATCATTGACCTGTCTTCCAGTTGAGGGACTTGAGATATTTTTCATTGAAATGGCCATCACAGAGTGTACTAGAATATGGCTCTGAGGGCCTTTGGGTCAGGACTGGTAGGCAATGTGGCCCACTCCATTTAGAAGGGCTTTGAGGTAAGGGTCAGCTTTCTGGCCTTTTGTACCAAGAACAGGTTGATGCATGTGGCAAATTCAGGCTGCGAGCTAAAACTTGCTCAATGAATAAATGCCTTGTTGCAAATATATCACTGCAAACCATTAGGAAATAAAGGTTTCATACATGGAGAAACCAGAGAAAATTGGAAATTTGATACGTGTTAAAAATCCTGAATTACTTGAGAGCAAATAATGGAAAATTGTTTTTGTGTGGCAGAGAGATTATTCTATTGTGATACTGCCATTTTCAAAAATTAAGTTTCCAGCAATTTTAATTTTTAAAATATTTACCGGGTAGCTGTCATAGTTGGGCACCCGCAAAAATCATACTTTTAAAATTCACTCTGAGAAATGTGAAACTAAAGTCAACATTTGAAAAAATGCATTTGCTGACAATATGCAATCAGTTGTTGGCAAAAACCCCCATCATATTAGAAGAGGAAGACGAGCACTTGGAAATAAAACTACTTGTGGATCAGTGAAGTATGGATGAAAGCACAATCATCTCCCATAAGAAGGTTGTGGATCCAATTTCCATTTCAGAGGACACAAATACAAAAGTTCTATTGTGGCCATGCACCACCAATTGTTAGCTTTTGGATGAAACATTGAACAGAAGTTCCAACTGTTCTCATAGGTGGGTGGGATATATGATTTACATGCTGTTCTCCAAAATGGTGGAAATATATTCTGCATTTCCTGATCTTTCCTAAAGTAATGATTACCTGCTCAATTCTTGCACTTACCACATGCCAACTGAAGGTCATGTTTCAACACAGGAAAGGTGAGCAAGTTTTAAAGTGAACCTGGATCATTGCCTGTTAAGTACTTGGGAATGTTCCAAGATTACAAAAGCTGATGTAATTTTCTGAATAATTACATTCATAATTATTTGCTGAATAAATATGAAAGGGTATGTTAAGAGGTGATTAAAGCTAGAAAGAGGTGTAAGAATATTTTACTTACAGTGTGAGCAGCAGCAGAAAGTGGGGTTCGTTGAACAGGAGTTCGACGGTGACTGCGGTTGTCCCAGAGAACAATTTGGCCAGAGTAGGTACCGCTAACCACCAAATTTGGGTGAAATCGGGCAAAACAGACCGACATTACTGGAGACTGCATATAATCAACATAAGATTAATTAGTCCAATTACATCCATGTAATCTGACAATGATGCACTAAACAAAGATTCCACAGATAATCAGTAGAAATCATGGGGATAAAATTAGGGATTCATTTAAGGTATATTTTAAGTTACATTGATCACTTTCAGTTGGAATACTTCAAGATGGTACTGGAAAGTGTCGACATATTGGCAGTATCAGAGTAGAAAAACCTAATTATCAAAAAGGCTATTCACCTTGATAGAACTTATTGATATCAGTTATTTACTTGCTTCTGTGCATCACTGTGCACCATTGCATGAAGTACTTTCCAAAGAAAAAACAAATACAGCAACTTGCTGCCAAAGAAAATGAACACTGGTTGAATTGTTTATTGTCACACATGTTCAAAGTGTGCTCTGCAACTGGATCCTCAACTTCTTCATCAGCAAATCCCAATCAACATGGATCGGAAACATCCACTTCCTCCTTGCTGACTATCAACAGAGATGCACCTCAATACAATGTATACATTTGCTGTTGACACCACCGGCTGAAAAATTGAAAATGATGAGCCAGAATACAGGATAGAGAATGATAATTTTGTAATGTGGTGCCATAACAACAATTTTGCTCTCAACATTAACAAGACCAAGGAGGTTATTGTGGATTTTAGGAAGGGGAGGCATTGGGCCATGCACCTCCTGGAACATCACAGAGGTAACCGTGAAGGAGGAATAGCAACATCTCTACTTTCTAACAAGTCTCTGGAGATTGGCATGTCATTGAATAATCTCTTACACTTCTACAGGCGTATTGGTTGCATCATGGCTTGGTTTGGTAACTCAAGTGCCCAGGAATGCAGACGGCTGCAGAAAGTAGCAAATATAGGTGCATCATGGACTTTGACCTCCCAAATATTATGAGGCAGCGAACATCATAAAGGGCCCCCATCACACTGGTCATGACCTCCTCTCACAGCTACCTTTAGAAATACGACACAGAAGCCTGATGTCCAGCACTTTTGTGTTCAAGGACATTTTTTTAAATCCAACAGAATCATTCTCTTTCTACTCTAACCATATGCTACTCTAGAACTAACAGAAGGACATGTCTACACTAATGAAACACCACTTTTTCTCTTGCACTATCTGTAAATATTTGTACATCTATTCTTTATATTGATTATCTCTTTCTGTACAGAAATAATGTATACACGTACACGATCCTTTATCCGGACACCTAAAATCTGGAAAACTCCAAAATCCGGCAAGTAGAGACCGGCGGTCGGGGGAGACGGCCAAGGGACCGGCGATCGGGGGAAGATGTACGGCGGCCGAGGGACCAGCAGTCGAGGAAGGTGACGGTTGGGGGAGACTGCCGGGCGACTGGAAGGGGGTGGGGGTGGATAGGCAGCACAATTCGGGAGGGCTTTCCGAAATTCGGAACACACTGTCCCCCAAGGGTTCTGGATGAAGGATCGTGTACCTGTACAAATGGTATCTTATGTACCTGTTCGGCTGCAGCAAAGAAGAATTTCAGTGCATGTTGTACATTGTAGTAATGAATTTAATAAAAAAACATTATTATTATTATATAATTTCACTTTGTGTAATATCTAGGCAAGTCAACTCAGGCAGTGCAATAATAACAAGTACCTGTAAGTAAAATTAATTAAGTGTAGGGAGTAATGTTACAATAATGCAGGATTCAGAGAAAAGTAGAGTTAAAAATAAAGCAAGGGCATCATCCTTTGGCAGCAAGAGATCTATTTAGGAGTCATTTCCCACCATCCTCCACTCCAGAAAATAAATTGTCTTTTTGAAGCACATGCATATTCTGCCCAACAGAAGTGGGGGTGGGGTGGGAAAGAAGAGAGTATGGGGTGGGGGGGGGGGGGTTGGCGGGAAAGAAGAGAGTATGGGGGGGTGGGTGGGTCTTTTAGTGCATCAGCAGCTTTCCCCCAGTTAGCAGGAGCTATAGATGGAGTCAGTGGAGGAAAGGTTGATTGGCATGATGTGCAAGCTCCAGTTTCTTGGGGTCTTGTGCAGAGAGGTTCCAATACCACACTGCAATACATGAAACATATTATTTGCATTGAATTGCTCCGTTTATTGAATATCCAAATCAAATCTAAATTGGACTCAATGCATTTCAGTCTCAGATCTTGAATTATTGATGCTCATTTTTTGGCAGCTGCTAGGGTCCTGAATTAAAAACATCAGCATGCGCCGTTATTTGCAGAGAAAGTTTTATTAGACATCATATTTGCTAATGGGTTTATTATTCAAGCACTGAACTCCACTGTCACTATGTCAAGCAGATATACCACAACGTCAAAAAAATACAACCTGCTGTCGGAACTCGGTTGGAGTTACACAAGGGAGAGAAAATGTTTTCAATATTTCAGGTCAGAACCCTTCAATCCAACATTTGCAATCTCTTGCATGTCCTTTATATCACTCATCTGGTGTGCAGTAGATTTTACCTTCACAAAAAATAGAACCATCTAACTGTTTATCTTTCAAAAATAAAAATCTTAACCCACATGTTTGGTTTCGTTATATTAGGGAATTATGATCAAAAGACTGCCACAAGTTAAATAGAGTCAGAAGGATACAATATGGAAACAGGCCTTTGGTCCACCAAACCCATGCCCACCTCAACTACACTTTTTATACTTATAATTTACACTTATCCTACACTAATCTCTTTTTTTATTATTCTCCCATGTTCTGATCAAATTTTTGCCCTTCTCCCTCACCTACACACAAGAATCAATTTACAATGAATAATTAACCTAAGAACCCAAATCCCCATGGGAATGGAGGAAGCCCACACAGGCCACAGTTGAGGTCAGGAATTAACCCAAGTCTCTGGCACTGAGACGGCAGCTCTGCAAGCTAGTCCTGACCACAAAACAATGGTGAACATGTTTAAAATACTTCAAAACCTTGTTTAAAACAGACTAGTGTAATATCAGAAATAGTCTCAGACCTGAGATTTGAGAGTGTATCAGGAAGTACCTTCATACGACCAAAAAAAAATAAGAGCAGAAAATATGTTATGAAAGCTGGCAAGACATAAAAATCAATAGATACCATTCTCCAAAAAGAGCGCAAAGTTAAAAACTGAGTCAGAGAGACAATGAAAAAATTTTTTTTTTAAACCAAGGAATAAGGACACATTAAACAAACACGTTTTGCCTGCCTTCAATGCAGAAGACACAAAAAAGCAGAATGCCATTCATATCACTGAAGGAAAAGTATTACAGAAATTCAGTGGGGAAAAGAAACAGACTAATTCCCCCAGACTGCAGTCTCCACCCAAAAGTTCTAAAAGTTCTCATTTTAATAGATTTACAGATTTATACAGCACAGAACCAGGCCTTTTGACCCAACTCAAGCACGCTGACCAAGACGATCAAGCTAATTAATTCTGCTTTCCTGCATTTGGCCTATAATGCTTTAAATCTTTCCTACCCACCAATCTGCCTAATTATGTTATTTAAACTAATGTTGTAATTATATCTGCCTCCACCTCTTCCCGTGGCAACAAAATTCTCTTAATTCTTGAATCATCCTAGCAGAGTGGAAGGAAGCCAATTTAACAGTGCTGTTTAATAAAAGGAGAGGCATTTCTGAAGAACACCTGGAGTCAGATTTCCATGTTACTGCTATACACTTCAATATTCAGAAATGAACAGCTACATTCCACTTGAAAAGGTCACATTAGGAGGGAATATAAAATGTTCCTAAAATTCTGGCAGCCCCATTTAGAATATATATAGGTACCTCACTGGTGCAATCATAGGGTTATGATCGGTACTGATGAGCCAGCAGACTTCTGTGAATATTTTAACATTTGTGATACCATTATGTTCCTATGTGTTTTACTGTTTGCACTGACGATGCAATTTTTCTACTTTTTTTCTCTCCTCCCCGTTTAGTTGGCCGTACAGTGGGGGAGTGGACGGATGGGTTTACTTGACGTTTTGTATTTTGTATGGTTGTTGATTGTTAAATATATTTAAAATTATTAATAAAATATTTCAAAATTTAAAAAAGGAGGGGAAAAAAATAATGGTAACTGGACATCAGACAACCTGACATTAACAGTATGGCCTTAGTCCTAATAATTATATTTGTATGATATAACAGAATGCGCCATCATTAAATTTTTCAGAAAATTTCTTCGGGGTAATGCACACCACACAGAACTTCCTTGGAAATAATTTTGTACCATTCAGATTTCCAAATTATTCTTAAAAAATCCAACCCCACAACTGTGTTGCCTCCCTGAACTGTAAGATAACAATTACAGCCTCAAGGCAAAGCGGAAATCAAAACATGTTCATCTTGCACTCTCAACCATTATCATTATTTCTTCTTAAAATTTGTGGATTTTAATTGTCACATGTATCGATTTCGTACAATTTGGCTGGAAAATCCCAGGAAATATAACTGAATACTTTTTGCTGCTCACTTGTCAATATTCAGAATTTTTCTTTCAATCACGCATTGTTATTTTAATAGATTCACAGATTTATAAAACATAGAACCCGACATTTTGTCCCAACTCAAACACGCTGACCAAGTTGACTAAGCTAATCCCATTTGGCCCATAACTCTCAAAATTTTTCCTATCCAAATATGTTTTTTAAACTAATGTAATTATTACTGCCTCCATCTCCTCCTGCGGTAGATTGTTCCATACACAAGCAACATGTGGATGGTAAACTTGCCTCTTAGATACTTTTTAAATCTTTCCCATCTCACCTTAAATGCCATCTAGTCTGAAACTCCCTTACCCTGGAAAAAAATTGGTATCAAGGCTATCTGTGCCCCTCAAAGATGTATAGACATCCAAAAAGATCATCCCCCCATCCCAGGGAAACAGTTCCAGCCTATCCAATCTCTCCTGATTGCCTCTCATCCAGGCCAAATCCTTGTTAATTTTTTTATGCACCTTTTCCAGATTAATCACATTCTTCCTATAGTAATAGCAATAAGAACTCGACACAATACTCCATGTGTATTCTAAACCAAGCTTTATACAGTAATTTTCAGTATCATCTTTCTGAAGCTATTTAAGGTTCCAGCAAAACAAGACCACCCAAAGTTCTCAAAAACAAGGGGTCACAGTCCAAGGATAAGGGGGAAGCCATTTATGAATGAGATGAGAATAATTTTCATAAAGAGCAGTGAATTTGTGTAACACCATACCACAAAAGATGTTGAGGCCAATTCATTAGATATATTCAAAAGGAAGTTGAATGTGGCCCTAATGGAATCAAGAGGTATGGAGAGAACACAGGAATCGATTGCATGAACAGCCATGATAACATTGAATGGTAGAGCAAGTTCAAGGAGCTGAATGGCTTTCTCCTGCACCTATTTTATGTTATTTGGAAATTTTTCTCAATTTTAAAAGTTAAAATGCATTTATTACCTTGAGGCTTAATAATATAAAATAGTGGAATATTAAGTTCTTTTGTTCTGGAGGTGCAACAGTTTCATCCTCTGTACTTGTGAATTCAACATATCAGAGGAAGGAATGAGGTTACATGACAACAGTTGTACAACATTTTAAATAATCGACAAAATCCTTCAACAAAAATAGTGCATATCAAAATTGTTGGTAATAACCACACATAAATTATTGAAGTCAGATCACCAACATATTCAAACAAACAGGCTTTCATAGTAATTAAAGGATTTTAGGGATGTTTTGACACAGCAAAATAAAAGAATATATAATACCAAAGGTTATGCTAGGAGCACATATAAAAGTCACTTTTTAGACTGCTTCAATCCTCAAATTAAACTTTTTTTAAAATTATGCAACAACTTAAGAATTTAGTGAAAGAGTTAACTATTTATTAATAGTATTCATCCCAATCATCTGAAAAGTTATTAACTTGCTAAAACTCCAAACCTTTCGTAAGTTGATACAAAATCACAGATTATCAAGAAACTAGTCAGCTCCCATCAATGGATGAAAAATGCATTTTTTAAAGGAAGATTTTGCAAAAATAATTATAACATCAGGCTACAGAAGATATCGTGAGAGGTGATCAAAGGTTTGGGCAGAGATCAAGGTTTAAGGATCCTTTCAAAATAAGGGGGTTCAGGAGGGGATTTGAGAGGCTGGTCATAGCCAGAATTAACACATACCGAAGTAAAGATTTGGACCCACTGCAATTTGCCTACAGTCATAATCGCTCAACAGCAGATGCAATATCTCTGGATCACCTCAAAGACAGCAATTCATACATAAGGCTGCTCTTCATGGACTACAGTTCGGCTTTCAACACCATTATTCCCTCAGCACTGGACAAGAAGCTACAAACTCTAGGCCTCCGTACCCCACTCTGCAACTGGATCCTTGACTTTCTCATTGGAAGACCACAGTCAGTACGAATTTGAAACAACGCCTCCTCATCATTGATCATCAACACTGGCACACCTCAAGGATGTGTACTTAGCCCACTGCTCTACTCGTTATATACCCGTGTTGTTTGGACTGTTTGGCCAGGCACAATTCCAATGCCATCTACAAGTTTGCCAATGACACCACAGTTGCCAGCAGAATCACAAACAGCGATGAGGAAGTGTACTGGAGGGAGATAGATCAGGTCATTGAATAGTGTAACGACAACAATCTTGGGTTCAACGTCAGCAAAACCAAGGAGATGATTGTGGACTTCAGGAAGAAGTGAGGGGAACACAACCTAGTCCTCATCGAGGGCTCAGTAGTGGACAAGGTCAAGAACTTCAAATTCCCGGGTGTCCTGGAGCCTCCACATTGATGCAATCATAAAGTGGCTATACTATTTGAGGTGTCTGAGGCGGTTCAGTATGTCACCGAGGACTCTCATAAATTTCTATAGGTGTACCATGGAGAGCATTCAGATTGGTTGCATCACTGCCTGGTATGGAGGCACCAACTCTCAGGACAAGAATAAACTCCAGAGGGTTGTTAACTCAGCCTGCGACATCACAGGCACCAGACTTCACTCCATTGAGGACATTTACATGAGGCAGTCTTAAAAAAGTAGCCTCTATCCTCAAAGACCCCCACCACGCAGGCCATGTCCTCTTCATTCTGCTACCATCGGGGAAAAGGTACAGGAGCTTAAAGATGAGCACTCATCAGCACAAAGATAGCTTCTTCCACCCCCCCTCCTCTACCTGCCATCAGATTCCTGAATAATCAATGAACCAAAGAAACTGCATTACATTTCATGCACCATTATTATTATTATAACTTTATTTTTTATAGCAATGTTTAAGATGGTTATAATGTGAATGTTTGCTCTATGATGCTGCCGCAAAACACCGAATGTCATGACTTGTTCATGACAATAAATCCAGATTCCAATTCTGAGAGTTCAGAGCCTTTGGGGCTGACTCCATGATTGTTAATGGTAGACTGGAAAATTTGAAGAAGCTCAAGAGAGAAGGATTTGAGTCCAATGATATCTGAGTGGCAGAGAGCTAAGGAGGTTACAAACAGGAAGAGGAATTTGTTATGCTTAATGTGTTTTAGCTTAGCTGCAGGATGCAGGAACAGACATGAAAGGGATTTCTTTTTAACCCTCAATGCCCGGTAACAGAAGGATTCCAGTCTGTGGGCCTTCTCCGCAGTGCCCTCTCCTTGCCTGCTCCAAGGCTCACTGTGGCCCTCAGCACGTACTCCTGCGGCCTGGAATGTGCAAGCCGGCAGCATTCCCCCACCGACACCTCCAAGTGCTGAAAGATCAATAGGTTTCGGGCATACCAAAGTACGACTTTCACAGAGTTAATGATCTTGAAACATTTCTGACTCTGTGTTCCCCCACAGCTCCATCCTCTTGTAACTCCACCTCCTCAGGAAGGGCTGCTGGCCTCGTGACCTCCCAGAACTTCATGCCCTCTATCATGGAGGTCTTAGACAACAGCAAGCAGGAGAGTTTATACTAGCTAATCATCTTGTAGGAGCAGAATAACTCCACCCATTCCATTGGGTGGAATACATCTTCTGGATCTGTGGGACAGGGTGGTCCCAGCCCTGCTGGTAGTATATAATGCTATGCTCCTGGCAGGCAGCATGTCAGAATCCATGAGGAAGGACATCATCATCCACATCTTCAAACAGAAGTAGGAGAAGGAGGATATCAGGAATTGGAAACCCTTATCACTTAACATTGACAACAAAATCTTGTCCAAAATCATTGCCAATCAAGTGAAGACTGTCCTGGGGCAGATGACCCACGCAGACAAAACCTCTCGGTTCCAGGCATGAAAATCCTTGATAACGTCATGATGCTCAGAGAAATGATTTCCCACATACAAGACAGTGGGGTGAACTTGTGCAAGGAGAAGGCTTTTGACTGGATATCATACATGTGAGCTGAAAACTTCAGGAATGATTGGAGATTGTTTTGCTGGTGGCCCCATGGGGGAGGGGAAGTGGGGTGGAAAGGGGAAAAAGATTGTTGCGCCTCCAGAACTGGGCATCTTGCTGCAGGGAGGCAATTTTGTAATCACTGAGGTTAAGGAGGTGGTTCAAACATACCATAAGTTGGATCTAACATACCATAACACCCCGGCCTGGTTGATCAATATGTATACCGTGCTCATGCGGAATGAGAGGCTAGCCATCTTCCAGCAGCTCCCACCATTGCTGGTGACGCCCAGCCCAGTTGTTCTGGCCAGTGACTTCAAATTCATCATCAATGCGGCTGGATGATCTGGTCAGTGCTGATAGCAGACCAGACATCTCCTTCAGACTCCTGACAGAGATGATAAAGGATGCACAACTGTGTGACGGTTTCAGCAACCCTTCAGATGGAGCACAACCGCAGCCCACCTGATCTAGATTAGACAGTTCAACCTGGTCTCTGTTACACTTTACCTTCATGTTAAAGACAGTCACGTTCAGAACTACCAACATTACACCAGTATTCTTCTCTGACCACTGCCTTTTTCACACCTCCTGTCACCTACAGGACCAGAAGGCAGGCAGAACCTCGAGGATGGGCATACAGAAGATCAGCATATCCTTTTCTTCCAAATTACACAAAACTAAGGATGTATGAAAGGGAAACTATCGAATTAACGTGCTGCAGTGTCCCAAATCTGCACGTCCCACGCACATTCCTCACTACCTCCACCATTTCCCCCTCCCCCACCCTAACAATACATGCATAATATAAAAGCATTCAGCTATCATCTACCTAGAGAAAATGGAGACCTCCCAGGACCACAGCAAATTGTGGGACTTTTTGTGAGCGGTTGTTCAAAGCCTGATGAAACCTACACTTATAACACTAGGCGCATTCATTTTTCGGATTTTAAACATATAGGAACTTGACACATTTGGATGTCAGAGTTATAAGCATTGGAAACAAACCATTCAGCCAACCTTTTTCACACAAACCATCAATTTAGGATTTACACTTTAGATTGTACCTTGTTTATTCAGAAAGTAATGGCTTTATTTGCTGCTTTATATTCCTAACTGTTTTATTATAAACAACATCAAGAATTTGCTAATAATATTTCAAGCTACTTTGCATTCATATTTACAGAAATAGGATTTGTTGACACATTTACCAAGAAAAGGCAATTCAATTTCACTGAAAAACAAATAAATAGAATAATCAGGGTAAAATTGTGGCCGGACCATACTATTCTGCCCTCCCCACATCTGTCACCCATTTCCTACCAATTTGCCACTTTGATTCCTCCCACTCACTCATTCCAACCTGCCTCCAACTGCCAATATGTCAACTTAGCACGATCCAACTCCCAAGTTTTGACCTGCTCCATAAAATGCATATCAATAATCTCTCTTCCCAGCTCTACCCCACAACATTCATATGAGGTCACCAATTCCTCAACCCCCTAACTAAACTCCATGATGCCTAGACTTCACCCATCATCTCAGTCTCTGGGCTCTCTTCTCACAATAGACCTCAACATAGATTTCCTAGATTTTATGAAATAACAAAGAACATGAATCAATGTATTTTCCCATTTCAGGCCCATTCAATAATATAATACTGGATAATTCATATACAGATTCAAATACATGCACATCATCTTGGTTCTCTGTTTTTCCAACTTGTGCAATTTTTTTTGAAAAGGACTTCACATGTGCAATGATTTGCATGGAATGAATTTGTGCTTGACTCAGTGTAGATGCAATGTAGTCTAAATTATTTCCCAAGTATCATTTCTTCAAATGTGTGCAATAGTCAAACTTTGTGGACCAATTTTTAGAGTAAATTTTAGGGGGATGACTGTGCATGCATACATCTTTTGACTGTTCAGAGGGTGACCAGCCGGGATCAGGTGGTAAATCTGTGTTTGGGGCCTCAGGAGCTTAGATGTGAGGGCAACCAGCTAGCTGGGACCTGGTGGTAAGTACGCATTTAGGGCATCAGGAGCTCAGATGTGCGGGCAGCCAGGGGCTCAGCTAGAGTTTGCAGTCAGGGTGTTGGAAGCTCAAATAGGTGGACAGACAGTGACAGGCGAGACTCCGCAGTGGACGGGTCAGGAGCTCCGGTGAGCGGGCAGCTGGGTCCAGGAGAGAGTCCATAGACAAGGTGCCTCAACCTCCGATAATCAGACAGTTGGGGCCTAGGCAAGTGTCCGCAGTCAATGGGTCAGGAGCTCAGATGGGCAGGCAGACTGGGCCAAATATAGGGGTCCAACTTTTACATACGATATATGGAAAATGCCAGATTTTGGTGCTGAAAAAAGGGGGTCAAATTTTACATTGTATCAACTATTACATACTTTTTCTGGTTGAAAGTATAAAAATACTCTTTTTAAAAGAGGTAATTCTTTTTTTTCACATCAATTGAAAGCGAAACAAATTTAAGACAAAACATATTGTTGAGAAACAATTTTAGGAAATGCTCCCTCATCACAAAGTCTTACCGGACAGTGGAATATATATTCCGGGGTGTTTTTCTTAAATTTCATATTCCAAACCAAAGCTACCCCATCAGGCTCATGTGGGGCATCCTCATTGTTACAATAAGAAGCCACCATCAGTTCAGGATACTGAAACAGATAAAAAGTTTCAATACATTATCACACCAAATCACTTGCAAAGGTAAAACACGGGATTCTGCTGACACTGTGGTTAAGTGACAAAACACATAAATGCTGGAGAAACTCAGCAGGTCAAACAGTGTCTTTATGTAACAAAGGTAAAGATACATCATCAATGTTTCGGGCTTGATCCCTTCATCAAGGTTTGGGGGAACATGAGAGATGTCTGAACAAAAGGGGGAAGGGGGAGGGGTGGTGAGAGTGAGAGGTGACAGGTGGAGGGGGGACACCGCAAGGAGTGGGGGACACCGCAGGGAGGGGGGGACACCGCGGGGGGGGGAGTCAAGGCTAGGTGGAGAGAGAAAGGAACTGGAATAACTAGATGGGGGGGGGGGGGGGGGGGAGAGGGAAAAAGCAAGCTGATTAGTAGAATGCAGTGAAGTCAATGATCATGCCCAGATGAAATATGAGGTGTTGTTCCTCCAATCTGCGGGTGGTCAGGGAGGAGTAGTGTGAAAGGCCATGGACAGACATGTAAGCTTGAGAGTTGAAATGGTTGGCTACGGGGAGGTCACTTTTGTTGCAGACGGAGAGGAGGTACTTGGCGAAGCGATCTCCTAATCCAGTCTCTCTGATGTAGAGAAGGCCATAGGGGTTGCACTGGATGCTTCACCTTAAAGGTCTGTTTGGGACCTTGGACCGTGGTGAGGGAGGAGGTGTAGGTGCAGGTTTTACCCCTCCTACAACCACAGTGGAAGGTGCCGGAGGGGGGTGGGGAGGAGTTGTTGGAAGAGTACACGAAGGAGCAATCCCTACATAAAGCTGAGAGGAGAGAAGGAAAAATATGTCTGATGGTAGGGTCCTGTAGTAAGTGCCAGAAATTCCAACGGATAATGTGTTGGATGTGGAGGCTGGTGGGGTGGTAGGTGAGGACGAGGGGGATTCTGTGTTTAATGTTTCTGGGGGCAGGGGGGCTAGGGCAGATGAACGGGGAATGGAGGAGATGCGAGTGAAGGCCGAGTTAATATAGTGGAGGGGAAGCCACGTTTGTGGAAGAAGGCAGGCATTTCAGGTTTTGGACTGGAAGACCTCTCTATCCATCATCTCCCTCCCTCACCAACTCTCCCTCCCCACTTTTGTTTAGACATCTCTCAAGTTTCCCCACACACTGAAGAAGGGCTCAAGCCCGAAACATTGGTGATGTATCTTCACCTTTGTGACATAAAAGGCACTGTTTGATCTGCTGAATTTCTCTAGCATCTGTGTGTTTTTTAATATCACCTGAAAATGTTTTTTTATTAAAACTTTATTTATTCATTCCAAAAACAAATAGTCTATGACATATACAACAATTAACCATAAACATGAATGTTATTTTTTATATATAAAAAAAAGAAAAAAAAGAACCCCCCCCCCCACCCTTTCAGCCAACTCTCCTAAGGAGAGCCATAAAGAAAAAAGAAAACATATTAAAGAAAAATTAAATATACATACTAAGATCTAATCAATGTGAATTGAAATGTAAATATTCTGAATATAACAACCACTTATTAATAAAAAAAATTATAATTATCATGCAAAACATTCATAATTTTTTCCACTATTAAACAATATCTCATCTCATTATGCCATCTATTAATATCAATCATATTTGTATCTTTCCACATACTAGCAATACATTTTTTTGCTATAGATAAAGCTAAATATATAAAAGCAAGCTGAAACTTATCTAATCCAAAACCTTTCAGAGGTTGCAAACTACCCAATAAAAACTGTCGGATCTAAAAGTTTTTAAATCTTATACAGGTATTCTAAAAACAATTGAATTTTCTTCCAAAAAGATTGTATATATATACATGACCAAACAGCATGAAAAAAAGTTCCAACTGTATTACCACATCTAAAACACAAATCTGATTCATGAAAACCATACTTTTTTTAATTTTTCAGGTGTTAAGTATAATTGATGTAAAAAATTATAGTTAATCATTGCATAACGTGCATTTATCAATCTAGTTACACTATCATAACAAATATCTAACCAATCATCCTCGGAAAAAATAAAACCAATATCCGCTTCCCATTTACTTTTAGATCTATCCCAACCCTTTTTATCCATACCATCCTGTAATATTTGATACATAGATGAAATATAACGCTTCTCTGGTACCTTCATAAGAAAAGTCTCAAATTTAGTCATTTCAGGTAAAATCATATCTCTACCAAACATAGGTTTTACCAAAGATCGAATTTGATAATAGAGAAACAAAGAGTTCTTATCAAAACCAAAACTGTCCCTCATCTGATTAAAAGATAAAAATTTACCCTCTTCAAAACAATCTCCCAAATTTTTCACACCTTTAAATCTCCAATGCAATAAACACCGATTATGTATTGAAAAAGAAATAAGTTGATTATTATACAATGGAGTCAAAGCCGATAATTTACGCCTAAAGCTTATCATTTTATTTTTCTTTATCCATAACTTCATTAAATGTTTTAGTATAGGCACATTATATTGTTGTAACAAATTTATATTGCATCTAAACAAAAATTGATGTATTTCAAATTCAGAAATATGTGCCATCTCAATTTTGGCCCAACTAGGAGGCCGTACTAAATCCATCAATGAACTAATAAATTTAAGTTGGGCTGCTTCATAATAATTTTGAAAATGTGGTAAATGTAATCCCCCTAACTCATATTTCCAAGTTAATTTATTCAAAGCTACTCTCGAAAATTTACCTCTCCATAAAATCTCCCTAACCATTTTATTCAAATCTCAAAAAAAAATTATCAAGTAAATACGGAATAGATTGAAACAAATATTGTATACGCGGAAAAATATTCATCTTAATTGTATTTATCCTACCCAATAAATTAATAGGTAAATCTTTCCATTTAATCAAATCAGTTTTAATTTTTTTTAATTAACAGAACATAATTTAATTTATATAAAGATTGATAATTTACATTCAAAATTATACCCAAATATTTAATTCAATCAATCCATTTCAAATTAATAATATTCTTATAAACTGAATAATCTCCTTCACTTACCGGTAATATTTCACTTTTTTCCCAATTAACTTTATATCCAGAAAGACATCCATATTGTATTAAACACTCCTTCAAGTGTAAAAGTGACTGAGCTGGGTTTGTTAAATACACCAATACATCATCAGCAAATAAATTAATTTTATACTCCTCATCTAAAACTTTCATACTTGTATCTGTGTATTTTGTCTTATCAGCTGTGCTAAAGGTTCAATCACTAATGCAAACAAAGCTGGTGATAAAGGACAACCTTGACGAGTTGATTGAGTCAATTTAAAAGGTTCCAAAATCAAGCCATTCATCGATACTCTAGCTACCGGTTTACTATATAGAGCCCTAATCCAACCAATAAAGAAAGGACCAAACATAAATTTCTCCAAAACTTTAAACAAAATCTACATTTAACAACGAAATTGGTCTACATGAAGATACTTTCAAAGGATCTCTATCTTTTTTTGGGATTACTGTGATTAAAGCACTAGAACAAGACTCAGGTAATTCATAATGTTCTCCAACTTGACGTAATACATCCCCAAACACTGTAGATGAATCATCATAAAAAAAATTATAAAATTCAACTGAAAATCCATCATCACCAGGCGATTTACCGTTCGGCATTTCCATCATAGCCATTTTAATTTCCGAATCAGTAACTGGTTCTTCTAACTCCTGTATATCTGTATCCTCTAATATTGGTAAATTCAACTATGATTAAAAAAAAGATCAATCACTCCAGTTTCTTGTTTTCCTTCAGATGTATATAACTTTTTATAAAATGAACAAAATTCATCATTAATCTCACGAGGTTTATGTAATAAAAGAATTCCGTCTAACAGCATTAATAGTCCTCGAAATCTGTTCTTTCTTCAATTGCCACGCCAATACCTTATGTGCTTTCTCTCCCCATTCCTATTAATCACACATTCAAATTAATAAGATTGCAAAGTATTATATTCCAATTTCAACCTAGATAATTCTATTTTCTGATCTTCTGTAGCATCTTTCTGGAATTCCTTTTCTAACTCATCAATCTGTTTCTCTAATTCAAGACTCTGATTTAATTGCTTTTTTTTTATTTTAGAAGTATAACTAATTATTTGTCCTCTCAAATAAGCTTTCATAGCATCCCACAATACAAACTTACTTTGAACAGAATTAAAATTTTCTTTAAAAAAAATTAATTTGTTGTTTCAAAAAATCAATAAATTCCTTTTTTTTTAACATTGTATTAAACCTCCAATGATAGGCCACTTGAATTTTCTCAGAAGTTGCATATGTAAAATATAACAAAGAATGATCTGAAATCACCCTACTTTTATATTCCGCTTGTTGTATTTTCCCTTGTAAATGTGCCGATACTAAAAAGAAGACAATCCTTGAAAATGATTCATGTCTAGATGAATAAAAGGAGAAATCTTTCTCTGTCGGATTAAGACGTCTCCAAACATCTACTAAATTAAAATCTTTCATCAATGCTTGAACCTGAACTGCCATCTTAGATTTCTTAACTTTCTTCAGAGATTTATCTAATAAAGGTTCCAAAACACAATTAAAATCACCACCAACTAAAATATTATCATTAGCCTTACCCAAACATAAAAATGCATCTGAAATAAATATTTCATCGTCTACATTTGGGGCATAAATATTAAGTGAAGTCCAAAATTCACTAAAAATCTTACAATTCAATTTAAGAATACATCCTGCCTTTTCTTCCATTGATTGTAATTCAAAAGATAAATTTTTATGTATCAAGATTGCTACGCCTTTAGCCCTAGATTTAAATGAAGAAGAATATACATGCCCAACCCAGTCCCTCTTTAATTTCATACTTTCCTTCACATTCAAATGTGTTTCTTGTAAAAGAGCAATATCAATTTTCATTTTCTTAATATACGCCAAGACTCGCTTATCCTTAATTGGACTGTTTAATCCTCGAACATTAAAAGTAGCAAACCTCAACTTCGACAAATCTACTATTATTACTAAATACCAATTATATCAATGTATATAGGCCCTCCAATAGGAAAAAAAATCACAAATTAAAAGCAAACTAAAATAAAAATTACAAAAATAATAAAGAAAAAAATCCCCCCCCCAAAAAAACTACCAAAAGGTAGTAATCCCTAAACAAAAATTGGGTGTGGGTCACCCACCAGTGGCTGATGACTAGTAAAGAACTTTGAGCAAACAATGAATAACATCAAAATATCATAATAACAAAAAAATAAAGTAAGAAAAAGAAAATTCTTCTTTTCATCCAAGAGATTTCAATCTCGAAGATCCCATTTCAGAAGAAGTTGGACTCTTTCCATTCCCGTTTTTCCCATTTCTGCCATTTCTTCTATTTCCAGAACAACCAGATTTTTCTTTAGGAGACAATGGTGGACTACGTCTTTGTCCTCTTATATCTGGCAATGAATCAACAAAAATCATTGCTTCATGATCATTCTCAAAAAACCGAAATTGATAGTCTCCATAAAATGCCTTCAACACTGCCGAGTAGCGAAAAGTAGACTTATAATCTTTACGCCACAAAGCTTCTTTAACTGGATTAAATCGACGTCAACATTGAATGACCTCTTGATTCAAATCAGGATAGGAAAAAACTCTGCTATTCTGAATCAATAATGGAGTTTGTCGTTGTCTCGCATTTTGCACTGCTTGTCGAAGTATTGCTTCTCTGTCCAAATAATTCAAACATCAAATTGTTACCGGTCTCGGTGGTTGACCAGCTGAGGGTGTTCTTCTTGGAGCTCTATGGGCTCTTTCCAGTACCAATCCTCCAGAAAACAATTCTTGCCCTAATTCTTGCCCTAAGTCTTTAAAGAAACGAAGAGGATCTTGTCCTTCTATACCTTCTGGCAAACCAACGATTTTCACATTATTCCTTCTGCTTTGATTCTCCAAGTAGTCTATTTTCCTCTTAACTCCTTCTTGCGTTCTCCCAATTCTATGACTGATTTTTCAACCTTCAACACTTTTTCTGTGTTAGAAGCCACTTTACAGTCCAAAAAAGCAATCTGGAATTTTTTAAATTCTTCATAAGATGCATCCACTCGTGCTTTAACTATATTCAATTCTGAACTTATCATTTGAACCATCTCATTCATTAGAGGTTACATGACTGCATTTAATTGCATACACTTTAAGTCAGAAAAGCTCAGCCCTGCTCTCTCTGATGTAGTGGCAGAACAAGGTAAGTGCAGCTCCTGCTGCAACTCAACAGAAGGCATTTTAAAAGTTTTACTGCGGGTCTGGACTCCCAGTGATGGCACCCCGACTTCCCCAGGGGGTCGCCGCTGGTCTCCCCCCGCATCTCGCTGTTTTTTCACAAAATCACGAAAGAAAGCGATATCTTCAGACTGAAATGCTTCCTGATGCATTTCCAACAATGGAGTCGTCTTCCTGCGTGCTCCCTCTGTTGAAATCAAAAGGCTTTCCAAATCGGGATCCACTTCTTGGGAACACGCACCTTCTTCCAGAGAACGGGTAATTCCAGCGCCATCCTTCACTTGGTGAGTAATAGACATTTTTTTTCCAGCTCCCACAGGCAGTCTTTGAGGTTTAGACACTGAAGAGATTAAGCCTGAGGCTGTATCAAGTCGTCTAGGCCACAAATCTTCAACACTTCGAAAATGTAACTTCTTATGCACTTGAGGTTTAACCTTTTTACCATTAATGGCCAAAATAGTTCCTTAATACTTTAAACTAAAATTTAAAAGGTTTAAACTTGAAAACAAAGGGTTAAAAAACGGGTACTTAAAAGTCTGGCCAGAGAGGTCGAGATTACACGTCTGGACTCTATGCCATCTTGCCATGCCCCCCCACCTGCTAATGTGGATTACTGCTCCACTCATAACAAATAAATTGGTTGCCAATTGAACTTGCATGATTGTGAAATAAAGTTAACATTTACAATTTGGTTGCCATCTAAACAAATTTAATGAATTCACATACTGGTAAAGTTGTGACCCATTAAAAACAAAATTGCCATACTCTGTATGAATCATTCAACAGGATGAGGAAGGAATTGGTCAGCGTGGACTGGGAGCAGAGACTAGTTGGCAGAACAGTTAAGGAACAGTGGAAGACTTTCAAAGAGATTTTGCACAGTGCTCAACAAAAATATATACCCGTTAAAAGTAAAGGCAGGAAAAGAGGGAAGAGTCAGCCTTGCTTAACTAAAGAAATAAAGGAAAATATAAAATTAAGAAGCTCATGCGTACAAAGTCAGCAAGAGTAGTGGAAAACTAAAAGATTGGGAAAACTTTGAAAGGCAACAAAGGACAACTAAATGGGAAATAAGTGAAGAAGGTAAATTAGCACAAAGTATAAAAACATATAGTGTCATGGGCCCAGAGGACCCCAAAACCAAGCAGTAACTCAAATTCACCAAGACAAATGGTTACTTAAACAAAAGTTGCTTTAAACATGAAAACAGGATCAAAGTTTAACTTATTACTATTATTTAACCCCCTTCTAATTCTAAGCGCATGAGTATATAATGTGTACACAAGTTCAGAAAAGTTATTTGATTCACAGTCCAATCTCACTTCTCACTCCGTCAAGTTCTCTGGTATCAGGCAATTCTTACACTGTGCACAGAATTTAACATTTATGAATTTCACGAGGCTTTGATGCTAAAAAGGTAAACAGTTACCGCTCAGGAAAGTTCTTGTCCGTTTTCAGAGAGAGATTTGTTGTTCATTGGCCACACACAACTGATACCTTCTGAACAGCCTCTTGCCGAAGAAACTTGCTCCATCAGGATTTTCCAGATGATAACCTCCTTCTTTCAGGTCACCACAGATTCCCCTTTTGTTTCTCTTATTTCAAGTGAAACATTATGTAGCCAGTCATCTCTTCTTGTATGGACCACAAGGGCTTTGACCAGGCTGAACTAAGAACTCACAACCCATGTTCAAAATGGGGTTTTTCCACAAGGTTGCCAGAGAAAATCACGAGTCTCTTAGAACAGCAAACTGCATTCAGACAGACTGCGGGACTGGACCCAATCTACCGAGTCCATTCATCTGTTGCTTTCCAAAACAATAATCCATTACTCCACAGCATGTCCAATTAACACCTACTTATGAAGTCCTTTTAGGCAGTTTTTGCAAAGGCACCCAGATCCTGGACTGTCTGACTTTAGCAAAGCTCTGGCATTTTAAACAAGATCTGTTTTGAAGTGTGTGTATCTGTGTGTGACCTACCACAATTTATCTCCTTTAAAACATATCTATATACAATATAAAATATAACATAATCTGTCACAATAGCAAAATTTTTTTATAAATATATAAAATGTAGAGGGTGGCTAGAGTCAACATAAATCCCTTGGAAGATGAGAAAGGGAAATTGAGATTGAATAATGACGAGATGGCCGAGGCATTGAACAGATATTTTGTGTCAGTCTTCACGGAAGACATGTCCAGCATGCCAAAGACTGTTGATGCGAAGGGAGGAGAGGGCCTCGATAAAATAATTGTTACAAAAGAGATAGTGATGAGCAAACTAATGGGACTGAAGGTGGACAAATCCCCTGGTCCTGATGGGATGCATCCCAGGGTACTGAGGAAAATGGCAGGAGTTATAGTCGATGTGTTGGTAGTCATTTACCAAAATTCTCTGGATTCTGGGCAGGTCCCAGCAGATTAGAAGACAGCCAATGTCATGTCACTTTTTAAAAAGGTATGTAGGCAGAAGATGGGTAAATATCAGCCAGTTAATTTAATGTCTGTAGTCGGGAAGATGCTTGAAGCTATCATTAAGGATGAAATAGTGAGATATTTAGAACGAAAGGATTCAGAAAGGGCAGGTCTTGTTTTCAAACTTGCTGGAGTTCTTTGAGGATATAATGGGTGCATTAGATAGAGGGGAACAGGTTAATGTATATTTTGATTTCCAGAAGGTGTTTAAAAAGGTGCGGCACATGAGATTTATCAATAAAATTCAGATGAATGGAGTCAGAGGAATGTATATTGGCATGGATTGAGGATTGGTTAACTGACTGAAGGCAGAGAGTCGGGATAAATGGGTGCTTTTCTGATTAGCAGACAGTGTTAAGTGGGGTGCTGCAGGGCTCTGCAGCTGTTCACCATTTACATTAATCATTTGGAAGAGGGGACAGAGTGTGGTGTAGCCAAGTTTGCAGATGATACTAAATTGAGTGGAAAAGCAAATTGTTCAGAAGATGTGGAGAGCCTACAGAAGGATATATTTAAATTAGGTGAGTGGACAAAGGTCTGGCAGCTAGTTAAGGCAAGGTCATCCACTTTGGTAGGAAAAATAGAAGAGAAGATTGTTATTTAAATGGTGAAAGACTGCAGCATGCTGTAGTGTAGAAGTTCTTGGGAGTGCTTGTGCATGAATCGCAAAAAGTTGGGGTGCAGGTACAACAGATTATTAAGAAGGCAAATGGAATGTTGTCCTTCAGCGCTAGAGGAATTGAATTCAAGAGCACGGAGGTCATGCTGCAACTATACAAGGTACTGGTAAATCAGCACCTGGAGTACTGTGTGCAGTTCTCGTCTCCATACTTGAGGAAGGATATACTGGGCTTGGAGGCAGTCAAGAGGAGGTTTACCAGGTTGATCCCAAAGATGAGGGGGTTGACCTACGAGCAGAGGCTAAATCTCCCTGGATTATACTCACTTGAATTCAGAAGAATGAGAGTAGATCTTATAGAAACATATAAAATTATGAAAGAGATAGATAAGATAGAGGCTGGAAAATTGTTAATGGTAGCTGAGACCAGAACTAGAGGACACAGCCTCAAGATTCAGGGGAGTAGATTTACAATAGAGATGAGGAAAAACAGTTCTTCCCAGAATTCTCTGCTCAGGGAAGCACTTGAGGCAACTTCATTAAATATATTTAAGGTTTAGTTAGATAGACTTTTACATAAAAAAGGAATGAAGGGATATGGGGAAAAGGCAGGTAGGTGGAGTTGAGTCAATGATCAGATCAATGGCGGAGCAGGCTTGACAGGCCAGATGGCCTATTTATTCCTACTCCTATTTCTTATGTACTTAATACTTAGTTCAGAAGCATCAAAACCGAGTGACTTACAGGAGAATATAAATCAGTATCTTTAGTCACAAAGCATCTATTGTATATCTGCACACTGATTATTTTTTCATTTATATACTGAATTAATAGAAACATTCAAATTCAATTGCCCAAATCTGGATCAAAATGCCTGGATCAATCTGGAAGCGTCAGGAGGAAAATATGCTTTCAAATTCAGATGAGAGTACAGATACCCAAGTAAAACTTTCTTCATTTTGACACCATGGTGAGCATTGAGCATATTGAGATACTGATTCACTTTAATTAAGCTTGCTACTTTTTAAAATCTCTCTCTTTCAATCTTTATTTATTTTAATAATAAGTAAAAAATGTAAACACAGTGTATATGGAATACATAATAAATCCAGAAAGTAACATAACACTTACTCAAAGCTATTATACTACATACACATAACACTAATCACTTCTAAAGATTGAATTAAAGAATGATATGAAATATTTTATAATATATATTATCTATCCACAGTCCAAAATCTAAGTCAGTGATGAGTGCTCTACTGTCTCCTTTGATGCAAATTTGAACAAGTCATTTCACATCCCAAGGTCAACAACAGAAAAGAAATGGAGGATTCCTATAGTGTCCAGTTTTCCGTCTTATCAGAAGATTGTGAACTACTTCATCCACCATCAGGGCTTATGGTTTAAAAAGAGGAAAGATGACAACTTAGCAGAGCAGTTAGCGCAAAACTATTATAGCACCAGTAATGCAGGTCTGAACCTGCCACCATCAGTAAGCAGCTTGTACATTCTCCCCATGACTGCATGGGTTTCCTCCGGATGGTCTGGCATCCTCGCACATTCCAAAGACATTCGAGGTTAATAGGGCACATGGGTGCAATTGGGCACCGAGAGTCTGAGCTGGAAGAACCAATTACTGAGCTGTTTCCCTGGAATTATCCTAGCATTTTAATATAGGATTCCCATAGATCATTGTAAACAACTCACATCACCAAACCAATGCCATCACCCCAATGCAAATTTTGGTCTTCCTTTGTCCAAGATTGACAAATATTTGCTCGACATAGAAATTAAAGAACATGAAGCAAATATGGGGGTAAATGTAGATGAGCAGCAATGCAAGTGAGTGGCAGAACAGGCTTGAATAACCCAATCCTGCATCAATATTAACTCTTGGAAAAAAGGTACTTTTTGCCCAATGGTCAGAAATATTCTACGCCACACAAATCAACAAAGATTCAAAAATTGTAAACCAGGAGTTTTGCACTAGGATAACTGAACCATTTTTTTGTATTTATTGTCTCTTTTTAATTGAATTAGATATAATATTGTGATTGTTTTTGTCTTTTAATTTTACAAAGTACCTGTTCAGCTGCAGCAAGAACTTTGGTACAATGTACACGACAATAAACTCATCATTAGTGTGATACAAAGTTGATTTTAGTAGTTTCTATCCAATCATCTTCCAGACAATGATTTGCAGCAACCACAAATACAGCGAGCAAAAGATTTTAAATGTTCAATACCTGTCCTTAATTTTAAAAATTATTTTTAAATTTTTCTCTCTATGAACCATGTTAATCAAAATACACACAAACATTTCCCTCTTGAATATACACAGTGTCATTTTCTCCCCTTTTTTTCCCCTCCCTTCCCTCCCTCCAACCCCTCTCCAAACCCATTAAACATTCAACATATACAATTCAAAAAATCTATTAAACAATGTCATCACACAATGAAAATAAACTAGAAAATTGTGTCATCTACTTTTACACACTGGGTCATAAATTCTCATTCTGTAATTTTAGGGGGTGGAGGTCCACGGTAGGTCCTCTCTGTTGTGTTCCATGTACGGTTCCCAAATTTGTACGAATACTGTGACTATTTTTTTCCCCAATGGAATACATTTATTCATTTCTATGTACCATTGCTGTACTCTCAGGCTCTCTTCTGATTTCCAGGTTGTCATTATACATTTTTTTTTGCTACAGCTAAGGCTATCATAATAAATCTTTTTTTGCGCTTCATCCAGTTTGAGGCCTAGTTCCTTATTTCTTATATTACTTAGAAGAAAGATCTCTGGATTTTTTGGTATGTGGCTTTTTGTGATTTTATTTAATATCTGGTTTAGATCTTCCCAAAATCTTTTCACTTTCTCACATGGCCAAATTGCATGTACTGTTGTTCCCATTTCCTTCTTACATTGAAAACATCTATCTGATAATGTTGGTTCCCATTTATTTAACTTTTGGGGCGTGATATATAGCCTGTGTAACCAATTATATTGTATCATGCGTAACCTCGTATTTATTATATTTCTTATAGTTCCGGAGCATAACTTTTCCCATATTTCATTTTTTATCTTTATGTTTAGATCTTGTTCCCACTTTTGTTTGGGTTTATAGCTTATTTCATCATTTTCTTTCTCTTGCAGCTTGATGTACATGTTTGTTATAAATCTTTTAATTATCATTGTGTCTGTAATCACATATTGAAAGCTGCTTCCTTCTGGTAATCTCAGTCTGCTTCCCAATTTGTCCTTTAAGTAGGTTCTCAAATGATAATAAATTATTTCCCAAAATTTTCTATTCTTTTAATTCCTTTTCTCTAAAAGAAAGGTCATCTGTTGTGAAAGGGATTCGTTGATTTTGCGTCAATAATAATTTTGGTAGTCGGTAATTTGTGTTTTTCCTTTCTATGTGAAAATTATCAGCCATTAATGAAGAAATTACAAGATGACTTAGAACATTGGAAATATTTACCACTAACACTGATAGGAAGGGTAAATTGCATTAAAATGAATATCTTCCCAAGGATACAATACCTATTTCAATCGTTACCAATTCCCTTAACAGAGAAATTCTTCAATGAACTAAAGAGAATAATAAGGAAATTCTTATGGAAAGGGGGGAAACCGAGGATAGCGCTAGATAAATTAACAGAAGGGTACAAACAAGGTGGTTTGCAGCTACCAAACTTTAAAAATTATTATAGAACAGCACAATTAAGATATCTATCAGATTTTTATCAAACAAGGGAAAAACCAAATTGGACCAAGATAGAGCTAGATAAAATAGGGGAGAAGGTACCAGAACATGTACTTTATAAGTGGAATGAAAAACTGGTGCAATATAGAAGTACACCAGTACTGCACCATCTGTTCAACATTTGGAAGAAGATACCTGTCCTTATTGAGTCAAGAATATTCACCCAATAGCTCAGAGGAAGTGCTAAAAGCAAATGTGGTTCTTGTTGGATTAGTTAATAAACCCTCTTAAGTGCTTGCTTACCACCATGCCAAAGTACTGCTGAAAACCTGATGCTACTATTTTCAAGAATGTAAACTAAATTACTAACTTTCTAAAATACTGTATTCAGAAATACAGCAGGAGAAGGTTCAACACATTTTGGCTCATTACAGTGTAGTAATGACAACCAGATTTAAAAGGTACTATATTTTTGCACGAACTTCTATACAAAAAAACTCATTTACCTGAAGTGACCAATCTAAACAGGTAACAACACGGTGCTTTGACCAATGTTCATCATAAAACTGGCGGTTAAATGAAAGGTTTAATCCAGACTGAAAGTCCCTGCAACAAAAAACAAATTAAACTCTTGTCCAGACATACTTTGGTTATTCTTTGCAATTTTATGAGAACATCATTGTCGAGGATATTAATAATAAGAGTCCCAGAAATATTCATTAGCAAGATATTTTGCATCTTAAACATGGTGATTGCAGATGGCACTCAGGAACTGATACTTCAACTAATATGCCCCTCCCTCCAAGGTATAGTTGTTAATTTAATTATCCAAAAATGAATTCTACACATCATCAATGGCTAGAATAGGCTCAATATTGCACTTATATTTATCAAAGGCCAATCAATGGAATATATCCAATGTATTTTCATAATATTTGTGCTGTAATTTTCCCTTGATTATGGTATATGGGCGAGATGAACCAACATTCTTATGGCTCATACTCAACCCAATATGCAAGACTAAACAAAAGCCAGGGCTTTGCATTTGTTCAATAATAATTTTACAGGAAAAATCCTGTTTCAAAATTGTTGTTGACACTGCCAATGATACCATATAACCACTTACAGCACAGAACAGGCCAATTTGGCCCTACTAGTCCATGCCGTAACAAATCCCCACTCTCCTAGTCCCACTGACCAGCACCCGGTCCATACCCCTCCAGTCCTCTCCTATCCATGTAACTATCTAGTCTTATAATTACAAAGAGTAATTGTTTTAAACCAGAAATATCTATTTCTTTGAACCACTGTTGATTTAAAATAATTTCAAGCATCTAACTTGGTAAGTAATTCAATCACTAACTTTCATCTGAGACAATACATTGCCTGGTGGAATATTAAGCCTATTCTAGGCATTGATCATCAGTAGAATCCATATTGGGATAATTACATTGATAAATACAACTTGGAGGGAGGGGTATATTAGCTGAAACATTAGTTCCTGAGAGCCATTTTTAATCATGATGTTTAAGATCCAAAATATCTTTATATTCTGTCAGTTACCCTTATTATAGTGGTTTCAATGTCATCCAGTATAGCACGGAAACAGGCTCTTCGGCTCACATCTTTGCAAACCACAGTGCCAAATTAAACTAAATCTCTTCTGCCAGAAAATAATACATGTCTCTCTATTCCTTACAATATTTATGTGTGCATCTTAAGGCCTCTTAAAAGCTACTATTGGATCTGCATCTACCATTACACCTGACAGCCTGTTCCAGACAGCTACCTCTGTTTAAAAAAACTTGCCCTGTCCTGCACATATCCTTCAAACTTTGCCCCTCCCATCTGTGCACATCCTCCACTATTTGACATTTTTATCTGATGAACTATGAAATAATTTTAAAACATACCCTTCTTTTTCATCCAATTCTTTGCCACCATAGTCAAAGAAGAGGCTGGAATCTTCAGCAAGAGCCCGTTCTATGATGCGCATGTTGTGGTCGAAGAAAATCAAAAATTCCTCAGAATGAAGAATCTGTTGCTTCTCCTCTTCGGTGAGTTCTCTTGGAGAGGCTTTGAAATGAAAGAATAAAAGTAACAACAATGCGAAAAAGGGCAAACCCCCACTACATGATTATTACAATATGGCAGTAATTAAAGCCACTATACATAAATAACAATTAGAATCACAGAACACTTCTTCTTTGGCTTGGCTTCACGGATGAAGATTTATGGAGGGGTAATGTCCACGTCAGCTGCAGGCTCGTTTGTGGCTGAAAAGTCCGATGCGGGACAGGCAGACACGGTTGCACCGGTTGCAAGGGAAAATTGGTTGGTTGGGGTTGGGTTTTTCCTCCTTTGTCTTTTGTCAGTGAGGTGGGCTCTGCGGTCTTCTTCAAAGGAGGTTGCTGCCCGCCGAACTGTGAGGCGCCAAGATGCACGGTTTGAGGCGATCTCAGCCCACTGGCAGTGGTCAATGTGGCAGGCACCAAGAGATTTCTTTAGGCAGTCCTTGTACACTACAGCATAGTAATAAGCCCTTTGGACCATTTTGCCAAGTCCCATCAGCATGAACTCGACCATGGCCCTCTATCTAGGTACCTATCCAATCTCCTCTTAAATGTCAAAATCGTACCAGCATCCACCACTTCCATGCTTTCACCACCCTTCAAGTGAAGATGTGTCCTCCTAATGTTCCCCTCAAACATTTCACCTTTCACCCTTCACCAACGTCCTCTTGCTTGTCTCATCCAACGTCAGTGGAAAAAGCCTATTTGCATTTACTCTATCTGTGCACCTATAACAAATCTCCGCTCATTCTCTGGCACTCCAAGGAATGAAGTCCAAACCTATTCAACCTCTCCCTGTAACTCAGCTCCAATCATAGAAAGATCCTTATAACTTTTCTCTGCACATTTTCAATCTTATTGATACATTTCCTGTAGTTAGGTGACCAAAATTGCATAAATTTGGCGTCACTAAGGTCTTAAAAAAAACACTAACTTCCGTAGTCAATTCTTTGATTTATGAAAGCCAAGGTTCCAAAAGCTTTCTTTCTGACCCTATCTACTTATGACACCACATTCAGGGAATTATGGATATGTATTCCCAGATCCCTCTGTTCTGTCACACTCTGCAGTTCACTTCCATTTACCGTGCAAGTCCTACCTGTCATTTTTCACCCAAACTGCAAAACCTCACACTTGTCTCCATTAAATTCCATCTGTCATTTTACTGCTCAGTTTTCCAGCAGGTCCGGATCCTGCTACAATCTTTGAAAGTCTTCCTCACTGTCACTATGCACCCAATCTTTGTGTCATCTTCAAATTTTCTGACCCTGTTTACCATTGTAACAAGCCAATTTGGCCCTACAAGTCCATGCCGGCCAAAGTATACCCTATTAACCTACACTCTGGTACATTACATCATCCAGATCGTTGAAATTGACAATTCTAATCCCAACCTGCTTCTTCCAAAGTGGTCTAATTTTATTTAGATAATTCATAATCTTTGAGATCTATATATGGTTTTAAAGAAAACTACCAATAAAATTTGATCTAAGATCTCAGTACTTTTTTATTCCAGTTACCAAGAATTAAGTGAATTAAAAAATTAAATGTTTGTATACATTTACTTGTTAAAATATAAACTGCTTGGTTAGTGTAGGGGGTCAGTATAGATAGCAGTTAGCGCAACATATTACAGTGCCAACAACATGGGTTCGAATCTTGTGCTGTCTATAAGGAGTTTGTATGTTCTCCATGTTTGATCTCTAGTTTCTTAAAATTTCACAAATATTCAGACAAGTCCATGTGGAGCACCTGACATAATGTTGAGGAACAGCTACTGGTGACTGTTCGTGAATTTGCTGATAAACAGGAAAAGGAAGAGCAGGCAAAAACCTCTTCATAGATTTCTGAACTTCAGCTGAATCTTGTAGATGCCCTGAATGAACTTGAACAACTTCATGAAGCCAGAAGTCATCAAATGCAACTGGTGGAAGAGACTGGGAATGGAATGTAGATATTTTTGTTATGTAGACATAGTATTGTGCTTTTGTTTTTTTTTATATAAAGGGGAAAAATGTTTAACTATGCGTGTAAATAAGAACTGCATTTCACAGCATACAATCCCCACATTGGTGGAAACCGGAAGTGACATATTATGGGGGTTGTCGTTCTAAGTCGATTAAGCATTAAACCCACGTAAAGTTATTCTTCTTGAAAGAACAAGCATAACAGCATGGATCCCAATACCAGTCAAAATACAACCATTCCACTTTGAGTAGTCATGAGCCAAGGATTCCCAGCAATTAGAGGGGATGATACACTTTTACCAGAGACTTTTTATTGAACTCTTTGTCACATGTACTGAGATAATGATCATCTTATGATACAGTGAAAAACATTCCTTTGCTGACCATCCAGGCATCAGACTATCCTTGATTATCACAGGCAGTGCAAAATAAACTTGTAGAGTATAGTGTCATAGAGAAGAGGTTCAGTTAAAACAGTACAGGGCAGCCTCATTTACTAATAAGAGGTCCATTCGATAGGCAGATTACAGCAAGGAAGAAACGACCCTTGAATCTGGTAATGCATGTTTTAAACCCCATGTCTCCTCTTCCCAACTGTCTGCCTAGTCAACTCTTTCCTTGACAGAGCTTGGAGTATCTCAGGAACCGCATGAATGCAGTGACCTGCCCAGCAACACCAAGTGTAATTGAAGCCAGCTATCTTAACCACTGTTCTACATGGAGAGGATGGCTGAGGAGAGGATTCTGAGATTGGTTCACTTATCCAGCCAGTAGATTTGGAGAATTTTATGCAAACAGCATACATGGTATCTGCCCAGTTTTTTAAAATATCTGCTCTAATTAGTCCCAATCTCAGGGCAGTGATCTTGAGTTTTGTGCCAAATTTGGTGTCTTTATCTTCAAACATTCTTTTTCTCAATTGACTGAAAGCATTTCGGGCATGCCAGGATTTCATCTTCTGCATCTGCTTTCACTGAGAGGTGGCTCCCAAGATATGGGAAATAGTCCATGTTTTCCAGGATCTTGTCATGAATCTTTGCAATTGGTCAGCAGTGTTGTACAGCACACACTGGTGGAGAACATTCGTTTAGCTAGTGTTGCATGTCAATCCTCTTGTGGTACCTGCATGATATAGCCATTACTATTTTATTGGACTTGCTACCTGCAGTTCATACTTCCAATGAACCAAACTCTTTTACATGTTTCAGTGCCATCTCTGTGTTAGTACCTACTTTACAAACACTTTCAAATTATAGGCTAGCATGTCAAATAGTTTTGCCCAAAATCTCTTTGCAGGCCCACATGCCAAATTACCTGACAAAGCCTTAGGTTGACGACCAACAATGATAACTCTTCCCATTTTTACTGCTCATACAAATTGCTCTCAGTCTTCACAATATAATTCCCTTTCTGGAATATTTCCACTCATTGGATGTATAGATCAACAAACTGCAACAAGCTCACCATTATATCCAGCACGTCCAGCTCTACCTGGAGAAACTTGTAGTCTATTAATTCACACAATCTCTGCTCTGCCACTTTAAGCAGGAAAATGCCAAATGGATACAATATAGTGATAATTGGCTCTTTTGACTTCCTGAAGCAAATAATGCACTATATCCTTCATTGAAAGCAAACAACACACAACAAACAGCAGTTGCTGGCACAGAATTATATCAAATACAATGTGATCTTCACAGTTCTTACAGATGAACTCCATGCATAAATAAAACAGCAATAGAAGGAACCCCAGAAAGAGTGCAATAGAGGAGAATGAGGAGGAAAAATTGAGAGAAAGTAAAGCAGGAACAAGACAAAAAGAGCAGGAAGGTTCATATTAATAGCCTTCAAAGCCAACTTTGGAAGTGGGGTGATTTGTAAAAAGAGGCATTGATGCAATAACGGGTTGTGGAGGGAGACCAGTGTCGACCCCCTGAGGAAGTCGAGGTGCCGTCACTGGGAGTCCAGACCCGTAGTAAAACTGTTAAACTGCCTGTTGTTGAGATGCAGCAGGAGCTGCAGTTACCTGGTTCTGCCACTACGTTAGAGAAAGCAGGGTTGAGCTTTTCTGAATTACAATGTAAACAGCTAAACGCTATCATCCAGCCTATGATGAATGAAATGATTCAAAGGATAAGTTTAGAACTGAATACAGTTAAAATACGTGTGGAAGCATCTTGTGAAGATTTTTTAAAATTTCAAGCTGCTTTTTTGGAATGTCAACAACAAGTGGCTTCTAATACTGAAAAAGTATTAGAGGTGGAAAACTCTGTTAAAGAATTGCAAGAACGTGAGAAGGAGTTAGAGAGGAAAGTGGATTATTTGGAGAATCAAAGTAGAAGGAATAATGTGAAGATTGTTGGTTTGCCAGAAGGTATGGAAAAACAAGATCCTCTTCGTTTTTTTACCGAATGGATTCCACAAATACTGGGGCAGGAATTTTTCTCTGGAGATCTGGTATTGGAGAGAGCTCATAGAGCCTTAAGAAGAAGACCTCTGCCTGGTCAACCACCGAGACCCGTGATAATTCAATGCTTGAATTATTTGGAAAGAAAAACGATACTTCGTCTAGCAGTACGAAATGCGAGTTAATGACAAACTCCGTTAATGATTCAGAATAGTAGAGTTTTTTTCTATCCTGATTTGAGTCAAGAGGTTATTCAGTGTTGGCGTCGATTTAATCCAGTTAAAGAAGTTTTGTGGCGTAAAGGCTATAAGTCTACTTTTCGCTATCCAGCAGTGTTGAAGATGTTTTGTGGAGACTCCATCTCAGTGTTTTGAGAATGAGCGTGAAGCAATGATTTTTGCTGATTCGTTGCCAGATGTAAGAGGACAAAGACGTAGTCCACCATTGTCTCCTAAAGAAAAATCTGGTTGTTCTGGAAATGGGAGAAATGGGAATGGAAAGAGTCCAATTCCTCTTGAAATGGGGTCACTGAGTTTGGAATCTCTTGGATGAATAGAAGAACTTTCTTATTCTTACTTTATTTTTATGTCATTATGATATTTTGTCCTCATTTTTTGTTTGGCTGGGAAGGGAGAGATCTGCTCTATGTTCTATTAATCATCAGCCATTGGTGGGTGATCCACACCCAAGTTTTGTTTGGGGATTACTACCTCTTGGTAGTTTTCTTTTGGGGTTCCCCCCCCCCCCCCCACTCTATCTATCTATTTATTTATTTATTTATTTCATTTTATTTTATTTAGTTTCTAATTTGTGGTTTCTTTTTCTGCTATTGGAGGGCCTATTTACGTTGATTTGAATCTTTATATATCAATATTATTAGTTTTTAGTAATATTAGTGGATATGTTAAAGTTTTTTTTTGAAGACTTTATTTAAAATTTTATAACATGAATACAATAAAGAATTACATTTAAAGACAAATAGAAAAAAAAATTAAAAAGGTATGATTACAATATTACATCAGAAAACTACACAAAATAACCCCCCCATTAATTGTAACACAATATTAAAAGTCTAACTTAAAATTAGTCCAACCCTCCCCCCAAAAATAAAGAGTGAAGAGTTAATAAAATTGACAATATTATATATGAAAAAAAATACCCACTTACAAAAAAGAGATAAAACTTAACCTAAAAAAATTCTAATAATAACAACAAAAAAATTGTCAATACTAAAATATCACACTTAAACATATATTTAAATCAAACTTAAATGCATATAATTAGCAAACAGAGTCCACTTTAACTTATAAAAAGACATCTTATCCTGAATTGAAAAAGATATCCTTTCCATAGTCAAACAAAATTTCATTTCCAAATACCACTTATCTAAAGTTAGTATATTTCTATCTTTCCAAGTAAGTGCTATACATTTCTTAGCCACAACTAAAGCTAAATAAATAAATGAAATCTGATAATCCTCTAAACCTAAATCGATTAATGATTGCATGTTCCCTAATAAAAATATATCGGGATCTAATACAAGATGGATATTATATAAACTGTTAAAAACAGATTGAATACCTTTCCAAAACTGTTGCAATCGATCACAAAGCCAAACAGTATGCAAAAAAGTATTGGCCGTCTGATCACATCGAAAACAAGAATCCAACTTACTAAAACCAATTTTTTTTAATTTCTCTGGCGTTAAATATAGCTGATGAATAAAATTATAATTAATCATCGCTAGTCTAGCATTAATTAATTTCCGAATACTATTCTGACAAATTTCCATCCAAGCTTCTTCAGCTATTTTATGTCCTAAATCTTTTTCCCATTTCAACTTATCTTTATCCCAGTCTTTTTTACTATCAATTTCTTGTAAAATACAATACAAATCAGATATATATCCCTTCTTTGGTATTGAAAGTACATATTCTTCAAAACTAGATTCAGGCAATAAAATAATATGTCGACCACATAACTGTTTTACAAAAGATCTTAATTGATAATATACAAATATAGAATTTGCACTAATACCATATTTCCTTTGTAATTCGTCAAAGGAACAAAAACAACCCTCAGAAAAACAATCAGATAATTTTTTTATTCCCTTCTTTTCCCATTGTTTCAAAGTGGCATTGGAGACCGTAAAAGGATCAAGTTGATTATTAAATAATGGCAATCTTCCAGAATATATATTTTTAAGCCCAATTTTTTAAGTTTACTTGTCCATAAATTCAATAAATGTTTCAATATTGGCACATCATAAGTTCGTAATAAATTTTTATTCCATTGAAACAAAAACTCATGAGGAAATTTTTCTAAAATAACCGCCATTTCTATCTTTACCCAGCTAGGTGGGTCGTCCATATTCATTCATGCACTAAGAAATTTGAATTGAGCTGCTTCATAATAATGCTGAAAATTCGGTAATCTTAAACCTCCAAATTGAAAATCCCACATCAATTTTCTCATTGCTACTCTCGGAAATTTTCCCTTCCATAAGAATTCTCTAATCGCTTTATATAAATCCTTAAAAAAACTTTTTTTTTAAAAATAAGGAATTGATTGAAACAAATATTGTATTCTAGGAAAAATATTCATTTTTATGGTATTAATCCTCCCTAGTAAACCCAAAGGTAGATCCCTCCACCTAATCAAATCGAATTTAATCCTTTTTATTAAAGGAAAATAATTAATTAAATATAATTCTTGAAATTCCGTATTAACATTAATTCCTAAATATTTAATTTGTGTAGTCCACTTCAAATTTGTAATATTTTTATATACTGAATAATCACCTTTACAAATTGGTAAAATTTCACTTTTAGCCCAATTTACTTTATAACCAGATAATTGGCCATAAATTTCTAAACATTCTTGAATTGCAGGTAAAGAAATATCCGGATCCACCAAATATAATAAAACATCATCAGCAAATAAATTAATCTTATCTTCCTCATTCAGAACTCTCATACCTTTAACATTTTCATTTTGATGTATTAATTGTGCTAAAGGTTCAATAACTATAGCAAATAAAGCAGGTGACAACGGACATCCTTGTCTAGTAGATCTTGTCAAACTAAAAGATTCTGAAATTTGGCTATTAACAGCAATTCTAGCCTTCGGGCTATTATATAAAGCCTTTATCAACCCAATAAATGAAGAACCAAAACAAAATTTCTCAAGTATTTTGAACAGAAACTTCCATTCCACTCTATCAAAAGCCTTTTCTGCATCCAATAAAACCACTATTGGATAATTCAACTGAAATTTAGATTTATTTATCAAGGTTATTAACCGTAAAATATTATCTGACGCATACCTGTTTTTTATAAATCCCGTTTGATCACCATGTATAATTTTAGGCAGATATTTTAGCTACAATTTCATAATCTACATTTAACAATGAAATTGGTCTATAAGAAGAAACCTGTAAAGGGTCTTTATCTTTTTTTGATATAACCGTAATTATTGAGTTAGAACAGACTCAGGTAATTTAAAAGTATTGTAAGTTTGTTGTAATACATCCTTATAAATAGAAGATACATCAGCATAAAAAACTTTATAAAACTCTATAGAAAACCCATCTTCACCAGGTGCCTTTCCATTCGGCATGTCTCTTATTGCCCTTTCTATTTCATCTTCTGTAAAAGGTTTATCTAACTCTTGTCTGCCTTCTTGATTCAATTGTGGTAAGTTAATATTTTCCAAGAAAGAATCTATTGCGTCTCCAGTTACATCTTTACATTCCGAAGTATACAATTGTTTATAGAAATTACAAAATTCCTCATTAATCTCCTTTTGATTAAAAGTTATACCTGATTTCTTTCTAATCGCTGGTATAATCCTAGATAATTGTTCCTTTTTTAATTGCCATGACAAAATTTTATGAGCTTTCTCACCCCATTCATAAAACTTATGCTTAGTTCAATTCATAAAACATTCAAACCGATATGTTTGTAATTCATTATATTTAAATTTTAAATTAGTTAACTGATTCTTTTGCGTTTCGGTAGCATGTTTTTGAAATTCTTTTTCAGTAGCAGTTATCTTTTCCTCTAACTCTTCAATCTCTTTAATTCTCTCCTTCTTTACTTTAGAGGCATAACTGATAATTTGGCTTCGCAAAAAAGCTTTCATTGCATCCCATAAAACAAAATAACTAGAAACAGAATTACAGTTAATACCAATAAAAATTTCAATTTGCTGTTTTAAAAAACTAATAAGTTCTGGTTTTTGCAATAGCATGGTATTAAATCTCCATCTTGAAGCTTTCTGAACATCTTGTGAACTCAAATATTCTAATAATAATAGTGAATGATCCGAAACCAATCTAGCCTTATACTCCACAGATGTAACCCTATCCTGCAAATGTGCTGATATTAAAAAATAATCAATTCTAGAAAAAGAATTATGTCGCGAGGAATAAAAAGAAAAATCTTTCTCTGTAGGATTAACTCTTCGCCAAATACCAATTAAATTCAAATCTGCCATCATATTAATCACTTGGATTGCCATTTTAGACTTCTTAATTACTCTTGGGTACTTATCCAATAAAGGCTCCAACACCACATTCAAATCTCCCCCAATCATCACATTAGAGTTCGATTGTCCAAGTAATAAAGACATATCCACAACAAAAGCTGTATCCTCAACATTAGGAGCATAAACATCAAGCAAAGTCCATGCCTCATTAAAGATTGTACAATTTAATTTTAATAATCTTCCACCATTTTTCTCTTCATTCTGTAACTGAAATGGTAGATTCTTATGTACCAAAATTGCCACACCTTTTGCTTTAGAATTAAACGAAGAATAAAAAACTTGCCTAACCCATTCACGTTTGAGTTTCAAATGTTCCTTATCTGTTAAATGAGTTTCCTGTAAAAAAGCAACATCAACTTTTAATTTTTTTAAATAAACAAGTACTTTCTTACGCTTAATAGGATTATTTAAACCCTGAACATTAAGAGAAGCAAACTTCAATTTAGACATTTCTTACACTCAATAAAACACAACAACAAGAAACAAACAAAAAAAGGAAAAGAGAAAAAAGAGAAGAAAAAAAAGAAACCCCCCAAAAAAAGAAAAAAACCCTTAATTCCCCTTTGAAATTACAACGAAAAACTAAAAAAAATAAAAAAAGTTATATATATAAAAAAATTTAATTATTTTAAAAAAGATAATTAAAAAAAAGCTTCACTCCCTAACCCAAAAATTAAAAAGAAAAAAAAACAGGTCGGAGGTCACAATTACCTCCTCCTGTTTAAACCGCCTAATGCGGTAACTCCCCCAAAATATTGGGTGTGAGATAACTCACACGCAGCTGATGACTTCTGGAAATTGGTGCCCACCCAGTTCCCTCTCCCAACTCCCATCACTATCTAAAATCTTCTCAACAAAAAATAATATATATATTTTTTAATCAACTTTGCCATTGCGACCACCGTTTCTTCCATTTCTTCCAGAAATCAGATTCCCTTCTTGCAACTCTGCCCTCTTTGGAGACCATAGAGGACTACGTCATTCCTGGAATTGCATAATTGGTAAAGACTGAGCAAAATCCATAGCTTCTTTAGGATTATCAAAGAACTTTGGTTGATATCCATCCTGAAAAATCTTCAGTACCGCAGGGTATCTAAATGTTGCCTTATATCCTTTTTTCCACAATAATTCTTTCACAGAATTAAATTCACGTCGTTGAAACATAATTTCCTGACTCAAATCTGGATAGAAGAAAACACGATTACTCTGAACCATCAAAGGAGATCTGTTTTGCTGTGCATTTCTAATAGTCTCTCTATCACGGTAATTTAAACAGTGAACCAAGACAGGTCTTGGATTCTGTCCTGAAAAAGGTCTCCTTCTCAAAGCTCTATGAGCCCTTTCCAATATTAAACCTTCAGGAAACTTATCTTGTCCCAACACTTGTGGAATCCATTCAGTAAAAAATTTTCTTGGATCTGGCCCTTCTATGCCTTCTGGCAAGCCAACAATTTTCTCATTATTCCGTCTAGATTGGTTCTCCAAATAATCAACCTTTTTTACTAAATTTTTATTCTGAATCTGTAGTGTTTCAATTGTTTTATTCACATCTTGCAATTGATCTTGTAGATCAGATAATCCTTGATCACACATCTCAAGTCTTTCAATAGTTTTGACTTTAAAAGCTCCATAATCAGCCATCTGTTGAGTATTGACATCCACCAATGCATTAATCTTACAAATAAGATTATTCATAGAATCACCTAAATGCATCATTGAAGAAAATATCTTATGTTCAAGACTCTTGAAAAGTATATCAACATCAGTAGATCCAGACAAAGTGGGATCCTGCTGTTCTTGTGGAATCAGAAGACCTTCTATCCCTTCTTTTAATTTAGTAGCTTTTCTTGCAGTTTGACTCCGTGTAAGAGCCCCTGCCACAGACCCCCCAGAAGTGTCAGGAGGCTGATGATCAGGGTTATCTTTGATCCAAACCTCCTTTAAAAGCTTCGATTCGTCAGTATCTGGAAGAGCTGTTGTAACTGATGGTATAGCAGTCAAATAACAACTCTTTAACTCTCCAACTGGTGGCGCCCCAGCTAATTCAGCAGTCAAAGTCTCAGTAACAGTAGACGTTGTTTGAAATACTGGCATCCAGCCAGCCCTTTGTTCTAAAGGCTGTTGAAAACGACCTTCAGAAAGACTTACGGATTCAGAGTGGAGCTCCAAGGCCAAATTCTTCGCTTCTTTTCCTGGATCCATTTCACGCTGAGTCGTGGCTTTTTGTAAACAAGCAGGCTCAGATAATTTCAGAAAATATAGTTTTTTAACAATCTGTTGATGTTTCCTTTTACTTTTTTTTAACAAATGTACCATTAGGTATTAATTCAACACCTCATACTATTTATAAACTTTTTAAAAAAGTTTTAACGGGCACTTAAAGACAAAATAATAAGTTAGAGTCAGGAGAGGACTGGAAGGCACGTCTGTTCCTTACGCCATCTTGCCACGCCCTCCGTGGATATGTTAAAGTTGACGTTTGCTACTTTTAATGTTCGGGGTTTAAACAGTCCGATTAAGCGTAAGCGTATTTTGGCGTATATTAAGAAAATGAAAATTGATGTCGCTTTTTTACAAGAAACACATCTGAATGTCAAAGAAAGTATGAAATTGAAGAGGGACTGGGTAGGGCATGTATATTCTTCTTCATTTAATTCCAGGGCTAAAGGTGTAGCAATTTTGATACATAAGAATTTATCTTTTGAATTACAATCAATGGAGGAAAAGGCAGGATGTATTCTTAAATTGAATTGTAAGATTTTTAGTGAATTGTGGACTTTACTTAATATTTATGCCCCAAATGAAGATGATGAAACATTTATTTCGGATTAGATAAATTTCAACTTACTTTTGTATATTTAGCGCTATCTGTAGCGAAAAAATGTATTGCTAGTATGTGGAAAAATATGAATATGATTGATATTAATAGATGTCATAATGAGATGAAATATTGCTTAATAATGGAAAAAATCACATATTTTTCATGTTATAATTATAGTTTTTTTATTAATAAGTGGTTGTTATGTTCAGAATATTTACATTTTGATTTACATTGATTAGATCTTAATATGTATGTTTCACTTTTCTTTATTTTCTTCTTTATGGCTCTCCTTAGGAGAGTTGGCTGAAAGGGGGAGGGGTTCCTTTTTTTATATATATATGTATATAAAATATAACATTCATGCTTTGTTTATTGTTATATATGTTACTTATTATCTGTATTTTGAATGAATAAATAAAGTTTTTAAAAAAAAGAAAGAAAAATTGGACAACATACATAAAAGGAGATGGATTTGCTATCACTTGTTTCACTAGATTTTCCAAAAAAGAGTCTGAAGCCTAATTGTTTATTTAATTATTGAAAGAAGATAGAGCAAGTTGGCTAACATAACAGGTTTTCAAATCTCAGATAAGCTGAATCAGAGAGAATTAGAATGAAACGAGTATTTCAGTGGTTTCTCAGCTTCATTCCAATTTCCAAAGGGATCAGCTTCCCTTCTCACCCAACCAATTTCCTAAAGACAGGTAGATCTGGTGGATGGGAAGAATTGAAGAAGGCAGAAGGAATGTACACTCATGTCCCTCAGTAATCACTTGTGGAAAGAGAGGCAGATTAAATGTGACCAATCCCAAAACAAGATGTCAATAAACACAATGTACAGCTGCAGCCAAAAAGGTACACAAAAGAGATACTCAGAAGATTGGAATCTGAAGCTAAATTCAATTGACAGGAGGAACTCAGCAGGTCATGCAGCGTTAGTGGGAGAAGATGAATTGCTAATACAGGGCGTTGGATCGAAACATAACCATTCTTTTTCTCCAACAGGTGCTGCTTGACCTGCTGAATTCCTTCAGCAGATTGTGTTTAGGTACATCAATTAAAATTGTGAAAAACACAACACAGAAAAAGAGATACTAAATAGATAAGTATTCATAGTTACAGTTAATGCAAGAAAAAAAAGTGATGTTTTGGTAGAACAGACAGATCTTTCAGTTATCCTGGATGATTTATGGTCAAGGTCGAACTCATACAGAGAGGTTCAAGAGTCTGATTGCTATTGCACAAAACTGTTCTTGAACTTGAAAGGTGAAGCTATGAAAGATTGTGACCATGAGGGTGGAGGCACTTTATGATGTGGGCAACCCTCTTGAGGCAGTATCTCACGTAAATATTTTCGAATGGCAGGTCAGTGCCAGAAATGGACTGTCACCTTCTGCACTCAAGTTTTCAAACCAGATCATGGTGCAACCATTTGGTATCCTGTGACAGTACATCTATAGAGGTTCAGTAGAGTAATCAATGTAATGCCACAACTCTTCAGACTTAAAGTTGGTGTGCCATCTTCAATGGTACCTCTGAATTGGGACGAGATGGGTACATCTCTCCCCGATTAATGAAATGCCTTCTATGTTCATTTCAAAACAGAAAGCAATGAAGAACCCCCATAGACTCTGTGCTCCATGCCTCAGAGGTTGAGGTGAACAGAACCTTCAGGAAGGTGAATCCTTGGAAAGCATCCACTCCAGACTGTGGACTGACCCAGCCTCTGAGAACATGTGTAAACCAAATGGCTGGAGCTTTTAATGGATTTTTTCAACCTCTTGCTACAACAGTCATAGGTACCTACCTGCTTCCAAAGGACAATTGTTATTTTGGTGCCCAAGAGACCAGAGGTGACCTGCCTCAATGACTACCAGCCAGTGGCACTTAGTCTACTGTAATGAAGTACATTGAGAGGTTGGTTATGGACCTCTCAAGAAGGTCCTGGTCCAACAATTTGCTTATTGTCAAAATAGGCAGAAACCAACTGCTGGCCTTCCACTCTGATTTAGATCACCTAGACCATAGGAACACTCAAGTCAGATTGTTGACTTCAACTCTGCAATTAATACCATAATTCCAGCAAAACCTATGACCAAAATAAAGGATCTAGAGCTCTATGTGCACCTCTGCAATTGGATCCTTGACTTCATGGGCAGATTCCAATCAGTGTAAATCTACAAGGCCAACACTTCCATTCTGACCATCATCACAGGAGCTCCGCAAGGCTGCACGCTTAGTTCCCTGCTCTATTGCCTGCACATCTATCACTACGTAGCCAAGTTTAGCTCCAACGCAATCTATAGATTTGCTGAGGACACCACAATTGTTGGCCAAATAAATGGAAGCAATTATTTGGAATACAGGATAGAGATAGAGAATCTGGTTGGGTGGCACCCAAATAATCTTGCTGTCAAGATCACTGAGACCAAAGAGCTTACTGTTGATTTTAGGAAGGGGTTATGAGGCAAGGGACCACACATCTTCAACTTGGGCGGCACAATTAGTATAGCAGTTAGTGCAACGCTGTTGCAGCGCCAGTGATCAGGAATGAGGTTCAAATTCCACACTGTCTGTAAGGAGTTTTTACATTCTCTCATTGTCTGCATGGATTTCCTCCGGGGGCTCCAGTTTCCTCCCACCGTTCAAAACGTACCAAGTGACGTCAGTTAATTAGGTGTAATTGGGCAGCACGAGCCCATGAGCTGAAATGGCCTGTAACCGTGCCGCATGTCTAAACAAAAAAAATTAAATTAAATTAAAAAGAATTAAATCTATCCACATTGATGGGACAAAGGTGGGGTGGGTCATTACTTCCTGGGAATCCATATTTCTAAAGACCTTTCCTGAAACCAGCACATCAAGGCAACCATGAACAAGGCACACCAACACCTCTAAGGAATCTGGTGATTTGGCATGTCCTTGAATATTCTATCAAACTTCTGCAGGTGCAATGAAAAGTATACTGACTGGTTGCATCAGATTCTAGTTTGGAAATTCAAGTGCCTAGGAACACAAAAGACTGAAGAAGGTAACAAACATAGTGAGGTCCAACACAGGCTCTGACCTTCCAGCCTCTGCAGTTCCTTTCCAACAGCAATAAGACCTATGAAAATCCCCTTGTTTCACTAATCACAGATTGTTCCAATGGCAAAAAAGAACTTTCTGCACTTGTGCAAATCATTTTTTTTGCACTAAAATTACTGTGAATATTTACCATCTAATTCATTTATTTTCTCAATTCAATAAAGTTTACAATTAGTTTTTTCAAACAAAGTACCTGTTGAGCAGGAGCAAGAATTTCAGTGCATACTTACAGTAAATTGTATAATGTATATGGCAATAAACTTAGCAACTTTAGAGAACACTGTAGCTCAAAGAATAGGGGGAAAAGAAGAAACAATTGAAAAAATAAAGGAAAAATACCAAGTAAATTATTTATCCTGCAAACCCACATCACAGTTAATCCTGGGTGCTCTTCCTTGATCTTGAACTCACAGCCAAAGGAGCAGTGAAAAACTCAAAACTGAAGATAACAGAAAAAGGATAAAAACAAGTGAGAGGGGAAAACTGTGGTGAAACAGAAGGTCCAAGAGAACCATTAACACTGACTATGGCTGATGAACTGGTCACCATATTCCCTACTTGTGCCACTGTATTATCTACTGCAACTGAGAAATGAAAGACTTGCTCTACTTACTTTCTAATATGCAATAGACAATATGAAATTTTAAAACAGTAAATTAAATTATGCAGATTTTTAAGAAGGTAGATCAAGGTTAAAAATGCAGTTGTTATGCTGGTCATGAATTTTACAAGAATATTGGGAACAATTCTTTAAAATTCTATTACTGTGACAGATTATGTTATATTTTATATTGTATATAGATAGGTTTTAAAATAGATAAATTGTGGCAAAAGACTTTGAAGATTGCCTATGGAAACTTCACAAGTAGGTGTTAATTGGATATGCTGTGAAGTAATGGATTATTGTTTTGGAAAGCAACAGATGTACGGATTCTTTCCAAGATTGGGTCCGGTGCCACAATCTGTCTGAATGCAGTTTGCTGTTCTAAGAGACTCGTGTGGTTTTCTCTGAGTGAGAAAGAATGAGAGAGTGAGAGAGGAGAGAGAGTGAGCGAGAGAGTGAGAGAGAGAACAGTTCTACAGTTCAGCAGCAGCAGCTGGGACTGGAACAAGACAAGCTGGGAAAAACCCCATTTTGAACACAGGTTGTGAGTTCTTAGTTCGTCCTGTTCAAAGTCCTTGAGGTCCATTCAAGAGGAGATGGATGGCTGTATAATGCTTCACTTGAAATAAGGGAAACAATAAGGAACTCTGTGGTGACATGAAAGAAACCCCAGATGGGGCAAGTTTCTTCAGCAAGATAATGAAGTGGCTGATTGGAAGGAATCAGTTTGTGTCCAACGAGGAACAAAGCTCTCTCTGAAAATCATTTACCTTTCAAGCACCAAAGCCTGGTGAAATTCATAAATGTTAAATTCTATGCACAGTATAAGAATTGCCTGATACCGGTGAACATTAAGGAGTGAGAAATGAGATTGGACTGTGAAAGAATTTTTCTGAACTTACACACACATTACATGCATGTGCGCTTAGAATTAGAAGGAGGTTACGTTAAGTTAATAGTGATAAGTTAAAGTGAAATTCTGTTTTCATGTTTAAAGATAATTAAAAGCAATTTTTGTTTAAGTAACCATTAGTCTCGGTGAATTTCTATTGCTGCTGGGTTTTGGGGCCCTCTGGGCCCATAACATCACAGATTCTTAGGATAAAATTAGAACCATGTCCTTTTATTGCTTACAACCCTGTACAACCCTTCCCTAGAAGAGAAGATTTTCTTGATTTCAACTTAAAAAAAAGAATAGTAGCTTTTACTTCATGAATGGCCAGATGAGCAATTTTGATAAGATGGAAAGACAGCGTAGCACCAACTCATACTCAATTGTTACAGGATGTTATCTCTTGCTTGAGTTTGGAGAAAATTAAATATAATGTTAAAGAGATCAAGGTTGAATTTGACAAGATATGGAGCCCATTCATGGACTGTTATCGTAATTCGATTGCTTAGGCAGGGGTGCTCTGCAGATTTTCGATCCGATGTCCGAGAGCTGATATTCAATTATTTACAATTTATTTGCTGGTGACCATGTTTAGTGGAAGGGGTTAGATTAGTTCAAATTAATATTAACATGTAATATTTCCCACTATCAAATTAATAAAAATATTTTAAAAACAAAAAATTTCATTATTTTGTTGGATATGTAAATATATACCATATATAGTTCTGTATTCTGTTAGAAGCCCAAAGGACTCTAAAACTCAGCAGCAATTGATATGCACCACAACACAGGGTTGTACAAAAGTAGTTTTGAATAATAATTGAATAAGAAAACAGAATTAAACTTTAACTAATTACTTAACCTACCTAACCTACTTAATTTCCCCCCCCCCCCCAATACTAAGCACAGGTGTGTTTAATGTATACTTAGATAAGAAAAGTTCTTTGGATCACAGCCCAATCTCACTGGTTGCAGGCAATTCTTGTACTATATACAGAAGTTTGGATTAACAAAGTTCACCAGTCTTCGGTGATTAACAGGCAAATGGAGGGTTCTTGCTGGTTTTCAGAGAGAGATTCCTTTCGTTCCAGAACATCCGCACCTGATTCCTTCTCAATCAGTCTTGCTGATGAAACTTGCCCCTTTCAGGGTTCTCCAGATGATCCTCTTTCTTTCGGGTCACCTCAGACGGCTAGTCTTCTCCTTTGACCAGACAACCTTCCAAATGTTTGCCAGCTTTGTCCTTTTGGAACTGATTTCTGTCGCTTCTCTCTGTTTCACTCCCTCCCTCTCTGAGAGCAAAACTGTTCTGAGTCTGCCTGCAAAAATCACATGCTCTCCCAGGCAGGCTGTATTCTGCAACCTTGTTGCTCCTTCTACAAAAAGCATTCTGCAAAAATTCTGCATTTTGAAATGTGTGTGTGCAAGTCGCTCTAACGATTCCTCCCAAGCCACGTCAAAATACTCTTGTCACAAATCATCGAATTGCTTGGGCCAATTATTTGGGTCAAATTTAGGGAGAATTGACTTTTACACAGGTCATACTTTTGACCGTGTTAAGTACCTACGTCGTACAAAGCGACGGAAATTCATAAGGTGCTGAGTCTGCGTTTGGGGCACTGGGAGCTCAGATGGTCGGGCAGCTTGGGCCTAGGACAGAGTCTGTGGTCAGGGGTTCGGGAGCTCCGGCAGGTGGGTAGTCAGGGCAAGAATCTACAGTCAGGGTTTCGGAAGTTTGGATGGCCGGCTGGCCAGGGCGAAAAAAAAGGGGGTGGGGGGGCTCGACTTTCACACAGGTTACATGAATACACTACTTTTGGCCAAAAAGGGGGAGGGGGCGATTATTATAGGGTATCTATGATTACATGGATATATATGGTAAGCATTTTAAAATTATATTTAACATTTAAAGCATTTGAATGCATGCCTTTGCTTATAAAGTACAATTTAATCCTATGACCAATGATGCGGTAAAAAGTTACTATTTTAATTGGGTAGAGTACTTGAAGGAACTGCTTTGTTGCTGGAACCAAGTTAATCATCACACAGCGGTACTCAGTGAAGGACTTGTATGTTTAAGCACCAAAGTATATATATTTAACTGCTCAGTGAAAATCATCTAATAACTTTGGGGAAATGCTGCACAAGGCTTTCAGCTTTGTTATCGCTTGTTTTTGTGTAATTTAATTTAAAAAGAGATTTACCTTGGGTTATGAACTACGATTGATATTTAGAATTTTAAAAAAAATACCCAACATGCATTTTCATTGGCAACATTATTAAAGATGCACAGCTACTTTCAGGATGAATTTCCCATGAGCTTTCTTTTTTTTTTGAACACTTTATTTATAAATTTTTAACCACAATATAATTACATTCGATTGTAAATTACTTGAAAAAAATCATACATGTGGTATATGTACTCCCATGCCCCTCAACCCACCACCCCAACACCCCCCACCCCAGAACTTTCAATCTAATATTTATTATGATGGAAATGTGCTCTAAATAAATCACATTTCCTCCATTCATTTTAATATTTTTTTAAATTTAAAATGTGAGCAAAAGACTCTTTGCAACTAGACGCATTATATATTCTGTGTCCCAAGACTGAAATTATTTTAAAATATTATTTGCAACCTTTTGCATTTGACAATTCAGAGGAAAATCAACTATTTGAAGAAATGCTTCAAAGAGAGTCGATTCTTATCAAAATACTTCACCACTGTAACCACAATTTCATACATCCATGTGCAATTGTCTATATTTTAAAAAAAATTTGGTAACTGGCACTTTGGTAGCATACTTTGATCTCAGTTTCTTGACTGTCCCTTATTTCTTCCAGAGAGGCCAGCAGATGCACAAATAGTGGATCAAAGTATAGTGTTGAGGAACATCAAGAATAAGATAGGGCACCATGTTGCATCAAACCGCAATCTGACAAAGCAATACTTTTGTAGGAAAAGTTAGTTATTCCTCTTTGGAACATAATGATAGTCTCTTTCCTTTTTGATGTTTTAAAGAAGCTCTATTAATGTACTGAACTTGCACAGGCATGAGGCATGCCCAGAGTACTCAATTTATTACGTCAACAATTTAAAAAATGAATTAAAACTGAAATATAACAAACAGCTTCAAAAATGTTTATTCATTAACTACATATTAAACATTTTAGACCTGGGAAAAGTCTCTGGCCATCCACATGATAAATGCCTCTCATTATCCTGTACACCTTTATCAGGTCACTCCCATTCTTTGCTGCTCCAAGGAGAAAAGACCAAGTTCACTCAAACTTTGCTCTCCAATCCAGGCAGCATCCTTGTAAATCTCCTCTGCACCCTCTCTAAAGCATTTACATTCTTCCTGCAGTGAGGTGACCAAAAATTAAACACAATATTTCAAATGGGGTTGAATTATGATTCTCTATAGGTGCCACATTACCTCATGGCTTTGAATTCTATCCCACAGTTAATGAAGGCCAACATGCCATACACCTTCTTAACAACACTATCAATCAATTCAGTAGCTTTGAATGTTGTTTGGATACAAACTCCAAATTTCCTCAGTACTTCCAAACTGCTCAGAGTCCTGCCCTTCAACATTATGTTCTACCTTCAAATTTGACCAACCAAAATGAACCACTACTCTTTCCTGAGTTAAACTCCCATCTGCCACTTCTCAGCCCAGCATCATATCAATGCCTCTCTATAAACTGGTAACTCTCCAGACTATCCACAACACCACCAACCTTCATGCCATAATATCATGTGTTGTTCCTCAAATTTAAGCTTGGCCCCACCCAAATGATTGACAAGGCCAAAAACAGACATGTCTGTGCAGGAACAGTTGGGGAAGTTGAAATAGTTGGCTGTCAGAAGTCCAGGATTAGACCCACAGAGTGCAAGTGTCTGGTGAAGTGGTCAACTAATCTGCACTTGGTCTCACTGACTTAGAGGAGGGCACACATCAGCCACCAAATACAAAAAATTAAGTTGGGCGATGTGCACATAAAGCTTTGCCTCACTTGGAAGGTCTATTTGCAGCCCTGGATAGAGGTGAGGGAGAACATATAGGGATGTTTTGCAGTTTGTGCAATTAAGGCAGTGAGTGCCCAAGGGGTTGGAAGAGCAGAGCGGGATTGAGACTATTCCTTTTGAAAAAGTAGATCAGGGTGGGGAAGGGAAAGGGTGGCTGGTGTGAGATTCCACTGAAATTGACAGGTGTCAGAGGATAATATAACAGATGCAGAGGCTGGTGGGCTGGAAAGTTGAGGAGAAAAGGAATTCTGTCCTCCTCCTTCCTGAGGAGAGAAGGGATGAATGTAAAAGTACAAGGAAATAAGGGTATGAACTTTATCTTTAGGGGGGTTCTCTGTTCATTGAAGAAGGACATTTTGGATGTCTTGGCATGGAAGGCCTCATCTTGGAAGCAGCAGAGGAACTGGGAGAAAGGGATGGTGTCCTCCCAAGAGACAGGGTGGGAAGAGGCATGATCCAGCTGTTGAACATTCCAGCAGTTTTTGCATTTCTCCCATGATCTTGATCAGTTTTATTAGATATTTTACATTTAACTCATTGACACATAAATCTGTTGAAGGGCTTGACAGGCAGAATAACGGAATGACGATTCTCTTGACTGAGCATCCTTGGACTGGATGTAACAGATTGAGTAGAAGAGATAGGTCTTTTAGTACTGAGATGAGGAAAACATCTTCACAGAGATTGGTAAACCTTTGGAATTCTCTATTCTAAGGGTTGTAGAATCTGAGTGCTGTATTCAAAATGGAGATTGAAGGATTTGTGGATATTAAGTGAATTAAGGTATATGGGGAAAGAGCTTGAGGATCAGCCATGATCTTGAGGAATGGCAGAGTAAATTCAGATTGCCTACAACTGCCTGTTTTACTTAAGTTTCTGAATTACAGGTTTAATTTTTATTCACTTAAGGTTGTCTGCAGTTTAACTGTGTCCCCTTTAACAATCGCTCAACTGGCACAAGATCAGTTCAAGCAATTTTCGATCAACATAACCTCCCATCCCGCTTTGGAATGTACTAGTCCTAAACTCCTTCAGCTACTCTCTTGTCCATAGTCCCCTTCAATGTTTTATCCCAAATATCAACCACCTCTGTGTTCAATATTCTAGAAATCTGCTCCCAAGCTGTTAAGATTTTCCTGCAACAATTTTAGAATCTATAAAGACCCAACAAATTATTTTCATCTACTCTAACTTTTTCACATAGACTGCAGAAATACATGAATAAGAATGCACCACCTTCTCAAAAAAGAAAAAATGCAGGCCTTTTCAGAAATTCCCATATCCCAAAAAAAGTTTTTATTTCCTTGCAAAATCAGAATCTCTATAACCAACAACATTGAAGACAAGGTGCTTTATTCAAGTATTTAGTTGGCAAAAAGACTACTTAAACCCCTTTAGCTAACCTAACCAATACATGTATGTGGAGTGCGTCAAAAGAACCAAAGACTTGTTGATCCAAACCAAGGCTTTTATTAACTAAAAGACTGGAGCATATCACATGTAGGTCGACCAGTCCAGAATGACCTGGTCTGGCTAGGAGCAATCCTTTAAGACCTGCCAGTAGGTGTGGCTACGCTCTCAGCCAAACACAGTCATCCTACACTACAATCTGTACATATACACATTGGTGATAGAATCTGAACTATCACATTCACCCCTTCTTTGAGAACTGACCCCAGGGTGGATGGAGGGCTGTAAAAAAAGAAGAAAAAAAAGGGCCCGGTGGAGGTTAGGGGCTGTACCGATCAGGGGGCCTGTCCATCCCGCGTGACCGCCGTGGTGCCAGGATCGGGGTCACTGGAGTCGTGTCGCCAGCAGCCTCTTAGGGTGCAGCCACTACTTCGTTCAATTCCCCAACTGCATTGTCGACAGTCTGGCCTGAGCTGGTGGGGTGGTGCTGGTCCCTCTGTTCAAGCACATGACCTGGGGGAGAAGGAATTGGGGAAGGTTGGGTTGAAAGCACTGCTGCACCTGATCCAACTTGGGCTAGTTCCCTTACCGAGACTGTGTCCTCCCGTCCATCCGGGTACTCAACGTAGGCATAATGCGGGTTCACATGGAGCAGAGTCACTCAGTCAACCAAGGGGTCTTTCTTTGAGTACTGGACGTGGCGTCGTAGGAGGACCAGCCCGGGAACCATGAGCCATGCTGGTATGGATTCGGATTTTCTCGGGAAAGAGAACATCCTTTCATGGGTCACGGTGCAGAGGAGGAAGCAGATGGAGTGTAGGCCACTAGTGAGCACGTCCTGCCAGCAAGAGGTGGGGAGACCTTTGGACCGGAGGGCAAGCATAACTGCTTTCCAGACGGTGGCATTCTCTCTTTCGACTTGCCCATTACCGCGTGGGTTATAGCTGGTGGTCCTGTTTAAAGCAATACCACACTCTGGAAGGTACTGCTGCAGCTCTGCGCTCATAAATGAGGACCCACTGTCAATGTGGATATAACTGGGGTACCCAAAAATGGCAAAGATGCTGTGCAGGGCCTCTATGACGGAAGAGGCCGTCATGTCCGACAAGGCACAGCGAACGGGAAGCGGGAGTACTCGTCGACGGCTGTAAGGGTGTAGGTATTACGGTTGGTCGACGGTAGGGGCCCCTTGAATTCCACGTTGAGACGCTCAAAGGGGCGGATTGCTTTGATGACGTTGGTGTTCTCCGGATGGAAGAAGTGGGGCTTGCACTGAGAGCACACCGGGCAGGCTCGGGTCATGGAGCGAATCTCCTCGACCGTGTAGGGCAGGTTGCGAGCTTTGACAAAGTATGCGAATCTAATGTCCCCTGGATGACAGAGCTCTTCGTGGAGTCTCTGCAACCTGTCCAGTTGTATGTTGGCGCAAGTTCCCCTGGAGAGCGCATCTGGCGGGTCGTTAAGTTTACCAGGCTGATACAGTATGTCATAATTAAAGGTGGAGATTTTGTCATTCTTGATCTTACCTCACTGGGTATTGCTAAACATGAAGGAGACCATGAGTTGGTCGGTCAGCAGTGTAAAGCGCCTGCCAGTGAGGTAGTGTTGCCAACGACATAATGCTTCGACTATGGCCTGGGCCTCCTTCTCGACAGAGGAGTGTCAGCTCTCAGGACCCTGGAGGGTTCTGGAGAAGGTGACAACTAGCCGGCCTGGTTCAAAGTGGCTGCCAGATCAAAGTCAGACGCGTTGCTCTGGACTTGGAACGGGATGGACTCGTCGATGGCGATGGCATGCAGCATTGCAGCAGTGATGTCCGATTTGATGCGGTCTAAGGTCGCTCTGGCTTCGGTTGACAGGGGGAAGGAGGTGGTCTTGATGAGTGGCCGTGCTTTGTCGGCATAGTTTGGAACCCATTGGGCAAAGTAGAAGAAAAAGTCCAGGCAGCGTCTGAGTGTCTTCTGGGTGTGTGTGGGGGGTGGGGGAAAGTCCATGAAGGGACGCATGCGGTCAGAGTCTGACATGACCACCCCATTCTCCACCACGCAACCTAGAATTGCGAGCCGAGTGGTCCGGAAGACACACCTGTCGAAATTGTAGGTCAAGTTCAGCCGAATTACAGTCTGAAAAAATTTGTCAAGGTTGGCATCATGATCCTCCGTGTCATGGCCGCAAATGGTGACATTGTCCAGATATGGGAAAGTAGCAGTTAGCTCATTCTGGTCCACCATCTGGTCCATTTCCCGCTGGAAGACCGCGATGCCATTTGTGACCCCAAAGAGTAGCCTGAGGAATTGATACAACCGCCAATTCGCTTTGAAGGCCGTGAAAGGTCGATCTTCTCGGTGGATCGGGAGCTGGTGATAGGCCCAATGTAAGTCAGTGGTGGAGAATATGCAGTATTGGGCGATCTGATTCACCATATCCTTGATCCGTGGAAGGGGGTACGCATCCAGAAGCGTAAAGCAGTTGATTGTCTGGCTGTAGTCAACCACCATCCGCAGCTTCTCCCCGTTTTTAACAACCACCATCTGGGCTCTCCAGGGACTCGAGCTAGGTTCGATAATGCCCTCGTCCAGCAGTCTGTGCACCTCGCTTGTGATTAATTTCCTGTGTTCGTAACTATATTGCCAGCTTTTGGTGGCCATAGGCTTCCAGCTAGGGGTGAGGTTTACGAAGAGCGCTGGCGGAGCAACTAAGAGGATGGAGAGGCTACAGGTGAGGCCCCGGGGTGCGGGGGCGGGTGGCTTGGGCTGCTGCTGACAGGAGGCTTCCGAAGTGGAGTGGTTACAGACAGAGAGTGAAGCGTGAGGCCCCCCAAAGTACAGGGAAACGGTTTGAAACTGGCACTGAAAATCCAGTCCCAGTAGTGCAGGGGCACCCAATTGAGGAAGGACTAATAGTTTGAAGTCTGTGAATGTGATGCCCTGGACTTTCAGGGTCGCCATACAATACCCCTTTACCCCAGTCGAGTGCAATCTGGTCACCAATGAAATCCTCTGGGCAGTGGGGAGAATAGCCAGTCCGCAACAGTGGGTCAGGTCTGGGCAGATAAAACTGTCAGTTGACCCCTAGTCAAATAAGCAATTGGTATAGTGTCCATGCATTTTAATCAGTTCCATTGCTTTTGTGAGGGGATGGGGGAAGTCCTGGTCTAGGGTTACTGATGCAGAGACTCGTAATGGGGACAGTGGAGTCCTGCGTGATGATGTCATTCAAACAGTTGGGCCTGAAAAGACAGTGTCAAGGAGTTGGTGTTGCTGCCTGCAGTCTGCTGGGGGTGTCGGCCAGTTAACGGTAAGTGTTGGGGGTTGCTGCTTGCTGTCGGCGGTGGGTCAGTCAGTCATCGGCGGTGGGTCCCTGGTCTGTAGCAGCGGTGGGTGTGGCGGGTCCCCGGTCAGCAGCAGTGGCGGGTGTGGCGGGTCCCTGGTCGGCAGCTGCGGCGAGTCCCGGTCGGCAGTGGCGGTAGCGGGCTTGGCGGTGGCGGGCTCAGCGGTGGCGGGCTCAGTGGTGGCGGGCTCAGCGGTGATGGCAGTGGCAGGTCCCTGGTCGGAAGAAGTGTTTCAATGGGAGGGTGGCGACTGGGCTTCACACGAGGCACTGTGTTTGATGGCAGCCATTTTGGAGCAACAGACTACAACAAAGTGGCCCATTTTAAGGCACTTCTGGCACCTGGCTTTTCTTGCCAGGCACTGGGACCTGCTGTGCTTTTTCCTCCCGCAGAAATAACACTTTGGGGTTGCATTAGGCAGCGTAGCGGCATCCGACAGGCTGTCGGTGTGCCGGGGAGTAGTAGGGTAGAGGGAGGGGATCCTACTCACATCAGAGCGTGGGGTCCAGCCCTGAGAGTACACGTCCATACTTAAGACCGCAGCCTCCATTGTCTCTGCGATCCGGATCATGTCCGCTAGGTTTTCTCCCCCGTGCTCTAGCAGGCGCTGCCTCACCTCATTTGATCAAACCCCGGCCACATAGGCATCCCGAATGAGATTGTCTGTGGTCTCTGCAGCAGTTCTGTCTGTGCAAGCACAGTCCCTGCCCATTGCCCTTAGTGCCTGAATATAAGCTCTACAGGACTCACCGGGCTGTTGCCTCCTTGTTGCGTTTGTACCGAGCATAGACCCTGTTCACCGGTCGCTCGTGGAGCCCTTTCAGCACCTTCATGGCTGCGGCGTAAGTGGTCACGTCCTGGATGCTCTGGTAGACTCTCAGGGACACTGTAGTCATCAATATTAGTAGTCGATGGCTGTCATCTATCACTGCAGGGTCAGAGAGCTGTAAGTATGTTTCGAAGCATCTCACCCAGTGCTTAAAGTCATTCAAGGCTGATTGTGGGTTGATGTCGAGACGTTCCAGCCGTAGCATACGCTCCATCCTTCAAAATTTTTTAGTTAATAACATTGTAGAGCGTGTCGAAAGAACCAAAGACTTATTGATCCAAACCAAGGCTTTTATTAACTAAAAGACTGGAGCATATCACAAGTAGGTCGATCAGTCCAGAATGACCTGGTCTGGCTAGGAGCAATCCTTTAAGACCTGCCAGTAGGTGTGGGTATGTTCTCAGCCAATCACAGTCATCCTACACTACCATCTGTTCATATACACATTGGTGATAGAATCCGTACTATCACAATTTATAATTTAATTTTTTTTGGAAAGTGTTTTCATTAATGCTAAAAATGTGATCATAATGTGGTCAGTGGTGACATTGCAGGTGCTCATTTTCTTCTTTGTGCTCCCATAACAAGATCTGATTTCTCCCCCAGATACCATGGTTCTTTCATAACAAAAACATTTTGACAAGAAAAATGTTAGTACACATCACTGCCCATGGTTTTATTTTAGACTGGTATAGTACACTAATAATTTAGCCATCATGCAGTGCTCTCCCCTGCCAGAAGGTGTTAATACAGGAGTTAACACAGGGGCATGAACTCAACTCAAAACAGATGTTACCCAGCACGGAAGACATTTACACTGAAATTCATTTATCACTGCTGCTATTTTGCTTTGCACTAGCATGAAGGGAGCTCTTCAATGGATAAAATAAAAAATGTGCTGCATAATGTTCATCCAAAACCCTGACACACACATTATTTCTTGAGAATCCAGAAGGTTTACCTTTTCTTCATTGTATCTCATAATCACTTGATATAACTCTATGTTAATCCTGGATGAATTACTTTTTAAGTCTGTTGAAAAAGTTTTGCAGATATGATGATTGATCTTTTTTGTCCTCAACATCACAATCTCACACCCTCAGCATTAACAAGTATTATCAAAGAAGCTGTTGCCAAGTACATTATAACTGATGAATTAATACCATTGGCATTATGACTCAATGATTTGATTATTATACAAGAAACTTTCTGAATGAACAGATCCTGAAAATTTTATCGATCAATATAAATCACATGCAAGCATCAAAGTTTTAATTTAACTCAGGCATCACGTTCAGTGGACACATGCTCTGAAGGACCTGTGGCTGTGTTAGTCCACGCTAGGATGATTGGACATGAAATTACAAGTTCAATATAATCATCAAAGAAACCTGGGGCACTTTATTTGGTTTGACAGAGATATGGCATTAATTCTGCAGCAACATAGTTAACTTTCAAATGTCCTCGAAAATCATATAGAAATTGAAATTAGGTCTAATAGATTTCACAAACATAATAGTGACCAACCTTCTTTACTTTCAGCTTTCGAATCTTGGCTCTCAACCTCAGATTCGAATCCAACGTTCAGTTCAGGCATCTCATCATCTTCATCTTCTGCAAGAAAAGATGAAAAAAAAAATGATCACTTGGGTCTGTTCATTTTGTCCATTTCACCTATGAATTTTTCTGCATTTAAGAGCAAAGTGAACAGAATCTGAGGCAGCAAGTCGCAAAAGGTGATTGTTTAACCAAAACTATGGGAACAAAGGTTAACAACTTAAGTGATAACTTCAGAGCAAGCCTGAAAGGATAACCTAATCCTTAGATCCACTAAAGAACAGTTATTGTTTTAGGTCTGTCACCTGTTGAAAGGATTGAGAGTTGGCTCTCAGTCCAAAATAGAGCTGAAGAGCTGGCTCTGAATGGGCAGCTCTTCAGCGCTTGACGTCCTGTTTTGCAGAAACTGCTAAAATGTTTGGCCTGGAAGTCAGCCTGAAGAAAACTGAGGTCCTCCATCAGCCAGCACCCCACCATGACTACCAGCCCCCCCACATCTCCATCGGGCACACAAAACTCAAAACGGTCAACCAGTTTACCTATCTCAGCTGCACCATTTCATCGGATGCAAGGATCGACAACGAGATAGACAACAGACTCGCCAAGGCAAATAGCGCCTTTGGAAAAGAGTCTGAAAAAACAACCAACTGAAAAACCTCACAAATATTAGCGTATACAGAGCCGTTGTCATACCCACACTCCTGTTCGGCTCCGAATCATGGGTCCTTTACCAGCATCACCTACGTCTCCTAGAACGCTTCCACCAGCGTTGTCTCCGCTCTACCCTCCTCAACATTCATTGGAGCAACTCGAGATGGCAGAGGCCGACAGCATCGAATCCATGCTGCTGAAGATCCAACTGCGCTGGGTAGGTCATGCCTCCAGAATGGAGGACCATCGCCTTCCCAAGATCGTGTTATATGGTGAGCTCTCCACTGGTCACCAAGACAGAGGTGCACCAAAGAAGAGGTACAAGAACTGCCTAAAGAAAGCTCTTGGTGCCTGCCACATTGACCATCGCCAGTGGGCTGATCTCGCCTCAAACCGTGCATCTTGGCACCTCACAGTTCGGCGGGCAGCAACCTCCTTTGAAGAAGACCGCAGAGCCCACCTCACTGACAAAAGACAAAGGAGGAAAAACCCAACACCGAACCCCAACCCACCAATTTTCCCTTGCAATCGCTGCAACCGTGTCTGCCTGTCCCGCATCGGACTTGTCAGCCACAAACGAGCCTGCAGCTGACGTGGATATTACCCCTCCATAAATCTTCGTCCGCGAAGCCAAGCCAAAGAAAAAGAAAGAAGAAGTCCAAAATAAATATCAGACTCCAAGTGTACAGGAGGAGAAATGGGGGATTGTGGGAAAGGTGTTTGGTGGGTAGAAGGTAAGAGGCAAATACACAATTGCCTGTGATAGGAAGGAAGTGAAAGAAATTATATGAGAGATTAAAATGAGAAAGGCATAATACTGCAAAGTAAAGCAATAATGAGACCAGGTAATCTGGAAGGACATAGAAGAACAACCTGCTCCCTGCCAAAGTTGGAGAGGGGGTGAAGGGGCAAAAAAAAAACAGGAGTCAACAGCAAATACAGACTGAAACTACAACAGATGTCAAGTAATAAGCAAACAGAAGCAAATGGTGAACCATCTGTACATTGAATATTTCACCAAGTAGTCATTCACTACAAGCTTCACAGGAGCATCACAGGAGAAATCATATTATGAACAGTAAATGATGCATGAAGACATTTTTAAGCAGTGAATTATGGGAACAGAGCATTTGAAGAAAAGAATGCCCCGCATCCTCCCTGCCAGCATGCAAGGATATAACGGAAAGGTGGCAGCACATCAAACAGAATGGTTGTGGATCAGAATGATATCTTGAACTTAACATCCAGACAAAACGTTAAATCTTTTTAACTAACATGACTAAAGATGTTTAAAAAAAAATGGATGACAGAGGAAGAGGGCAATTCATAATAGGAATCAATGCCCTTAAGACCATACTGGATAATTATGAGAAAGTCTCTGGATATAAAATAAACTGGAACAAGAGTGAGATTTTACCTTTAGGCAAAGACTATATCCAATATTAATATGGCAGTCAGTTTAATTGGGCCACATTTGATATGAAGAGTTTGGGGATTAACTTTAATAGTAATTTGAATGGCATATATAACCTTAATTATCTCCTCTTGCTGCATAAAATTGAGAAAGACCTACATTAGTGGGTAAACTTGCCATCACATTATTGGGAAGAGTAAATTGTATAAAAATTAAGATAATGCCAAGACTTCAATACTTTTTTCCCCAATCCTTACATATCCCACTACCTAATAATTTTTTAAAAATTCTTCATGGACATATTTGTTCATTCCTTTGGTCAGGCAAAGTTTCTAGAATTTCCATGGTTAAAGTGACTTGGGGTTATAAATTGGGTGGGTTAAAATTACTAGATTTTTAAAAAAATATTATTTAGCTGCATAAATTTGTTTTGTTGCTGTTTTTTTAAAAAAATGAGGCGATTCCTTCCTGGGCTATAATTGACTTTCGCATGGTAGGAAAGGAGTTTAATGTGTTTTTTTCTCCCCCCATTTTTTTTTTAATGTAACATAGGTTACAATTTCATCAGTATTATTCTATAAGGCGTTAATATTCTATTTTGTTCTCATGCACCTTTAACATTTACATGATAAAACGAATAAAAATATTTAAAGTAAAGGAGATGGCAAAAGAATTTATTTATAAATGGAATTTTAAATTAATTAAAAAGGAAAACAAATAACCCATTATTGAAACATGTAATTTATATTTGGGATAAAATTAAACAATTTGAGGGATTCAAAGAGGGATTATCCTCAAAGACGCCTCTATCTCAAAACAGTTTAATACCCATGACTTTGGGTAATAGAATCTTGGCCACCTGGTACCAACATGACATTAGTTGCATTGAAGATGGTTATGATCAGCAGAGGCGATTTATGTCTTTTGACAGACTTAAATATAATTTACCCAACAACACATTCTTCTGCTATCTCCAATTGTGATCTTTTCTGCAGGAAAAGTGGGGACCATTAATAATCTCACCAATGTGCTCAAACATATTGCTCATCCAAGAACAAAGCCCAAATTCTGGACTACATAGATTACGGGAGAGATGGGAAATTGGATTTGGGCATTGTAATTGATCCACAATGCTGGTCAGATGTATGTGTAGATAGTAAGACTACCTTAATTAATTCTAAATATAGACTGGTTCATTGTAATTTTCTGCACCAATTATACCTCACACCTCAAAATATACATAAAATTAAACCAGAATTTTCAGATAGATGTGGTATAGTTTTTGGTACCTTTTTACATTCCATCTGGTTATGCATGAAATTAAGACCCTTTTGGATAGAATTGAGGGAAAGTGTTGACAAAAATTGTGAGGGTGAACTTCTCTCTAGACCCAGAATTGTTTCTTCTGAGGAATTTAGCAGTTATAAAAGTTAACTTCTCTCAAAGTAAATCTAAATTTATTACAATTTTTGTCAGTTGCCAGGAAATGTATAGTGGTAACATGGAAACCTGATTCCCTACTTCACAATGATTGTTGGTACATGGAAGTGCAAAGTTGTATTCCCCTTGAGAAGATTACTTATAGTCTTAGGAATAGATGTAGTATGTTTGTTGAAATTTGGCAACCTTATTTAGATTATGTAAATGCCCAGATTGAATAATTTATTTTAATATTTTTCAATTAGTATACTCCTTATTAGAATTTTAACACTTTTAAAATGATGTGACTCTGAGATGTCAAATCTTGTTCCTGTTGTCTTTTCTATTTTCTTTCTTTTTATCTACCTCTATTCTCTGGTGCCTGTCCCTTTTTCTTTCAAATCTGGGGAGGGGCCACTGGGAGAAGAGGGACTCTCCTTTTTTTCCCCAGTCTTTATGAATGTTTTTCTATGATTTTATATTTAATATATTATTGTTATTACATTAATTGAGCCCTATATTGAGTATTTTCTTAAAACTTAAATAGAATATTTTTAAAAAGTATCAATGCCAAGTAATTTATGGAAACAGATGGGAGGTGGAAAAAGATTGAATAGAGAGAAAAATTGTGAAGGAAGAAAAGAATTTCATGAAATGATTCATAATCTAAAAGTGGGTGTCCCCACATAAAGCTGATAACTCAATAAACAAGAAAAATGACTGGTGGTCATATGGTGATTTTAATAGACAATTAATATACAAATAGAGGAATATTAGCCATTAAAAAAAAATCAGGCATTAAGAGTGAGGTGCAGTTTTGCAGCAAAGCCATTGGTATACAGGTACTCTCCGACTTGTGACCTATGTGACTTACGTCCATCCGCACTTACGGCTCAATTTTTAAAAAATATAGAATTTACATGGTTTATGTTGTATTTGACAAACTATAAGAGATACAGTGCATGCAAGAGCCAAAATGTACATACTTATCTTGTTCGTTGGCATATTGGGGTCCATAGGCTGGGTGCGGCAATCTTGATTCCTGTGCGCTTGTGCGAGTCTTCAGTTGGCGCATGCATGGTGGGTTCGCATATTGGAGTTCGGTTGGCACATGCATGGTGGGTTCGCCTATCGGAGTTCAGTTGTTGCTGCACGAGTTGAGGGCGCAAATTCAAAACCGTCAGGGCGCTTAACTCTCGCATGTGCACCAAACTCCACCATGTGAACCCACCACACATGCCAACCAAAGTCTCGTGCATGCACACAGGAATCAAGATGGCCATGCCCAGCCTATAGACGCCAGGACACTGACTAACAAGGCAAGTACACACATTTTGGCTCTTACATGCCCTGAATCCCTATTTTATTTTGTCAAATACAAGACGTGATTAAAAAGTTTGCTTTAAGACTTCGGTACTCCATGTGCGCAGGAAAAATTCTGACTTGGGTCCATTTCAAGATACGTCCAATTCTTCGGTCACAATTATGGTCCTAAGTCGGAGAGTACCTGTAGAATGGTTTGCCACTTTCATAGCACCTTATTTCCACTGACATTGCTGCCATTTAATTATCTTCCTTTCAATAAATCTGGCCTAATAAAAGCATTTATTCTGGCTGATAAAGAGGAACCTAAATTTTAGATCCTTTAATTTTCAATTCTAAGAAAACTTGCTTTTAGAAACATAGAAACATAGAAGGTAGGAGCAGGAGTAGGTCATTCGACCCTTCGAGGCTGCTCCGCCATTCAACGAGATCATGGCTGATCTTAAAGTTCAGTATCCCGTCCCTCCATAACCTTTAATACCCTTATACTGAAGAAAAATATCTAATTCCCTCTTAAATATATTTAATGAACCTGCCTCTACTGCCCTCTGTGGCAATGAATTCCACAGATTCATAACCCTCTCGGTAAAGAAATTCCTCCTCATCTCGGTCCTAAATGGTTTGCCTATTATCCTCAAACCATGGCCCTGGGTTCTGGATTTTCCCATCATTGGAAACATCCTATCTGCATCCATTCTGTCCAGTCCTGCCAGAATTTTATATGTCTCTATGAGATCCCCTCTCAATCTTCTAAACTCCAGCGAGTACAATCCCAATTTGCGCAATCTTTCCTCATAAGTCATTCCTGCCATTCCAGGTATCAGCCTGGTGAATCGTCTCTGCAAGAACATCCTTCCTTAGATAAGGTGACCAAAACTGCACACAATACTCCAGGTGTGGTCTCACCAAGGCCCTGTACAGCTGCAGTAAGATATCCTTGTTCCTATACTCAAACCCTCTTGATATGAAGACCAACATACCATATGCCTTTTTAACCGCCTGCTGTACCTGCATGCTCACCTTCAGAGACTGGTGTACAAGTACCCCTAGGTCTCTTTGCACTTCCCCATCTCTTAATCTATTGCCATTCAAATAGTAATCTGCCCTCCGGTTTGTATTACCAAAGTGGATAACCTCACATTTATCCACATTGTAGTGCATTTACCATGTATCTGCCCAGTCCCTCAATTTATCCAAATCACACTGGAGCTTCCTGACCCCCTCTTACGTGCACACAACCCCTCCTAACTTAGTGTCATCTGCAAATTTGGAGATATTACATCAAATCCCCTCATCCAGATCATTAATGTAAATTGTGAACAGCTGGGGTCCCAGTACAGATCCCTGTGGCACCCCACTGGTCACCGCCTGCCATTCAGAAAACGAGCCATTTATCCCAACTCTCTGTCTTCTAACTGCCAGCCAGTTCTCAATCCACATCAATACCTTGCCCCCAATCCCATGAGCCTTGATTTTATAAGTCAGTCGTTTGTGCGGGACCTTATCGAAGGCCTTTTATAAGTCCAGGTACACCACATCCACTGGCTCTCCCCCATCTATTTCACCTGTCACCATCTCAAAGAATTCCAATAGATTTGTCAAGCACGATTTACCTTTTGTAAATCCATGTTGACTCTGTCCGATCCCTTCTCTGCTAATCATATGCTCCGCTATTACATCCTTAATAATGGATTCCATCATTTTGCCCACTACTGATATAAGGCTCACCGGCCTATAATTCCCTGTTTTTTCTCTACCCCCCCCCCCTTTTTAAATAGTGGGGTAACATTAGCTACCCTCCAATTCATGGGTACTGATCCTGAGTCTATAGAGTTCTGGAAAATAATTCTTAAAGCATTTGCTATCTGAATGGCCACTTCCTTGAGTACCCTAGGATGTAGATTATCAGGCCCTAGGGATTTATCTGCATTCAATCCCATCAATTTCCCCAAGACCATATCCTTAGAGATACTGATTTCTTTCAGTTCCTCCCTTGCATTAGTTTCCACATTATGTTTCCCAACATCTATGTTTCCCAACATCCTTGGAAAGTTATTTGTATCCTCTCTTGAAAAAACAGATCTAAAGTAAGAATTTAATTGGTCTGCCATTTCCTTATTCCCCATTATATATTCCCCTGATTCCGACTGCAAAGGATCTACTCTGGATTTCACCAATCTTTTGCCAATCAAGAAATTAGCATTCAACAAAACTGCAACTTCAACCTGCTCAACACAACCCAAAACATTGCCGAGTTTGATCTTTTGGATATCTGCTGCAATTTTTTGCTCAACTAATGAGAAGACCTCAATTAAATGGCCTCCAAGTCCCTTTCTCTTTGAAAATTTGTCCTTGCATTCATTTCAGTGTTGGTGATTCATTTTTCTTTTGAATGAGATCCCATATCTGCAGCCCCCTCAATTAAGACACATGAACATGTATAATAAAAATCCTTTAACCTTGTTGTGATGTTTCTTTATTACAATAAAGAAATTTGGGTTATTTTCAAACAGTTAGATTTATTAACGAAAGCAAATAGCTTAAGACAGAGCACACACAGACCAGACCTCATGTGGAGGCCTCTATCTTGAATCTGCCCAAGATGCAGCAGCATTCCCAAGGTGGGACACACTCTGTATCCAACTCCTCCTGATGGTAGCACTCTACCACTATACCTGTCATTAGATTAAATCGCATTTTCCTCACAATAAAGTTATCCCAGTTCCAAAATAAATGAGATGGCATCTTGGAATTGATAGATGTTTCCTAATGAATTGCACTTGGTCAGATTAAGCACAATTCTGGTGGCTGCACTCAAACTATGTTGCTGTTCCAGAGTTCTCGTAGTCCACTTTAAATTTATGCCTTCACGATTCATGCTGCCTGATGGGTGGTGGGGGAAGGGAGGAAGATGTGGACAAGTTGGACTACCCATCTTTCAATACTTCAAGGGGAAAATGGTCCAGGGCAGTATAGAGGAATAAAAAAAATAAGGAAGCAACTTTTTCTATTGACTGAGAGTCTGGAATACAGGAAAAAAGGAACAACCTTAATGCTTAAGCCAGATGATTCAGGAGAGAAATGTTAGGAATCTCTTTTAACTCAATGGATTGCTAAGTATAGAACTCTCACAAAAAGCAGAGATGTGCATTCAACTGAGATCAATAGTTTTTTGATGAAGGGAACAGAGGAAATAAAAAGAATATGGAGTCAAGGCAGTGATCACATCACATCAAAACAAGATCTACATTCTAATATATTCAAACTGCAGAATTAACTCAAAAACAATTATAAAATACTGTACATTTTATTAAGGCGGCTAACAAAACAAACAAACATTTCGTAAAGCGATGTTGTTCCCCATATCCTGGATAACATCGAATCCACGCTGCTGAAAATCCAACTGCGCTGGGTAGGTCACGTCTCCAGAATGGAGGACCATCGCCTTCCCAAGATCGTGTTATATGGCGACCGTGGCCACTGTGACAGAGGTGCACCAAAGAAGAGGTACAAGGACTGCCTAAAGAAATCTCTTGGTGCCTACCACATTGACCACCGCAAGTGTGCTGATATCACCTCAAACCGTGCAGCTTGGCGCCTCACAGTTCGGCGGGCAGCAACCTCCTTTGAAGAAGACCGCAGAGCCCACCTCACTGACAAAAGACAAAGGAGGAAAAACCCAACACCCAACCCCAACCAACCAATTTTCCCTTGCAACCGCTGCAACCGTGTCTGCCTGTCCCGCATCGGACTTGTCAGCCACAAACGAGCCTGCAGCTGACGTGGATATTTACCCCTCCATAAATCTTCATCCGCAAAGCCAAGCCAAAGAAGAAAAAGAAAAAGGATAACAATAATAAAATGAATAAATAGCATATTTTAATCACATGGAAATGTCTTATTAATAACTGTCCAAGATTGCCTACTTTTTAAAAACATCTTGCTACATCTATGCTGTGAACCCAAAATCTCAAATTGAAACCTGTGCAAACATTAGCCTGAGAAACATTGTGAACCTGGTCACCTATCACCCAGCAAGTCGTTACATGTGCTGTTCTCACCATTTTTTTGGTTGTTAATCAGCTTGCTTCTGGGCAGAATGCCTTGCTGAACTAAAAGGTTAATGACATTGGGCCACAGAGTTTTAACAGAGCATTTTAGGTATTAGAACAATCAATGAGGTCAGAAACCAATACAAATTTTAAAGGACTGTATTAATTTTCAAACCCCTTCCAAATTAGTACAGTGGGATATTAGAAAAACCAGGAAACCATGCTTCATGCAGATGTTATAGGTCTCAAAAGTGGTTTCTAAAATTAGTTCAGTTTACTTCTCAGCTACTACAAGCAGAATAATATTTTTCACTTCAAAATATGAACATATTTGATAACTATATTTCAGTTACATTACAACCCTCCACTGTAATGACATTTTTGGACTTTTCTTAATGATCTATATTTAAACTGTAATTTACTGTAATATAGCTATTGAGATAGGATTAAGGACAGCACAGTTAATGCCGTAACCCTTCTTAGACCAACCACACGCCACTATAATAATTACCAACAGATGTTGCAAGTGAGAATGAGGAGAAGTACTGGGAGGTAAGTGAACGATAACTTCTAAAATAAATTAAAACAAACTTTAAAAATGCTTTTTAAATGAAAGAATTTATCTCCATCCTATTCTCATGATGCTCCAAGATTTGATATGGAAATCCTTGTCTGTTTCTCACAATTAACATGCCCATTATTTTGGATGATGACAATATCAGGTTCCTCCAGAGCACGTGGGTCCAATCAACAGTCCTCTGTATCCCAGGCAGCTGAAATTAAGTGTAGAAGTTTTTGACCCCACCACTTCTATATAATGGGTGTTTGTCATTTAATAGTCGTGTGTCCTCACACCTCCTTGTTTAGGCATCTCTACCGCCTGACTAGAAGGAATACATAAATCAAGATTGCTATAGTTACAAGAGATTGTGGACTGGCTTGTTTGTTACATCTCCAAATGTGGTTAATTGATTTCTTGATGAAGTATATGTTGAGCTCCGAGAGCTTCAAAATAGTTCCCTATAGCCACTCTTTGTAGATTCTGCTGAGACTGACCAGTCTCTGATCATTTGCATTTATTCTTCTGCTCCCCCTCCTCCTCCAGTTTGTCCAAAATTATCTGGAGTAATGTTTATCTTTATACCAACCTTGCAGAATAATATTGGTGGAATGCTGAATGTAATTATTTTCAGTGATTGACAGGACTCACATCCATTAAACCCATCAAGGAAAAGAAAAATCGGTAAAACTAATCATTAGATTACTGGGCTGAGTCTCTCCATTTCATCCCTTTGTGGAACTCTTGTTGGCCATGAAGTAGTAGGTTACCAGGTCATCCAGCCATTACTTTCCTAAATAGAATTAATCCAGCAAACTAGTACCATCTATGACACTGAGTCAGAGTTCTACAGCATGGAAACAGGCTCTTCAGTCTAACTTGTCCATGCTGACCAAGCTTGTCCCGTTTACCCATGTTCAGTCCATAGCCCTCTAAAAGGTTTTCCTATCAATATTTAAATATTTTTTAAACTTACAATTGCCCCCGCTTGTACCACTTCCTCTGGCAGCTTGTAGCATTTTCTGTGTGAAGAAGGTCCCTTTTAAATCCTTCCCCTCTTACCTTGCATCTCTGATCTCCAGTTTTAGATTCCCAATCCAGGGGAAAAGCCTATGAATACTTACCTATCTATGTCCTTTATGACTGTATAAAATTTGTCAGAGTTCCCTTAGTCTGCTATAGCCAAGGAAGAAAAGCAACCCGAACCTCTCCGGATTCTCCATATTGGACTACATCCCAATAAGATTTTTGTGACTCTTTTCTGCACCCTTTTCAGTTTTACAATATCTTTCCTATCGCTGGGTAACAAAAACTGTGCATAGTGCTCCAAGTCCTTTCTTACCAGTTGTAACATGACATCCCTTCTCCTGGATTCAATGCCCTGACCAATGAAGGCAAGTACAGGTGCTCCCCTACTTACGATGGTCTGACATGATTTTTTTGAGGTTATGACGGTTTGAATCTGTACTTTCAATTTCAAATTCCGATCTGCTCCCACGCTTATGATATGCAGTACCCTACTCTCATGATGCTGGGCAATAGCAACATCATACTTTCGTGTGATGCTGATCTGATTCAGTTCAAACATTCTTCATGGCAGTGTATATTAATGGTTTTTTCCAGTGTGGAATAAAGGTATTCAAAATTGAATCACAAGAAAATGGTAGGTGCTGTATTTTTTCTTGACATACGATGGCTTTGCCGGAACATAACCCCATCATAAGTTGCTTGAAGAGGACTCTTCACCACTGTCAATCTGTGCTCCAACTTTCATGGATAAAGAGACTAATAAAATGTCAAGCCAATTTGCCAGAAAACAACATTGTATCCTGAAAATATTTTTAGCAGTAAATAATTCAATAAAATTTTTGACCATTTAATCTTTCAGAAGCAAATCGAAAAAAGAATCTAAGAAAACACTAACAATTCAGTCTTCATAATCTTTCGTTAAGTAGCATTGAAAATTAAATGATGTCACGTACATGCTCAAGTTGAACTCAAAGATGCAATGTGCATCATAAAGAAGACATTTTAAGGACAAAAAGTTTAAGTTTTTAATGCCAGTTGTAGGACAGGCCAACTTACAACATCTTGAAACAACTCTCAACTAGAGAGGGAGTAATTTGTAAAAAGATCAAGTAAACTGTATTGTTCCATTTGAAAAGAGCATGCTTATTGTGCACTTCAAGATTCTGGAAAATATACCAACAGAGTTAAAAAAAAAATTGCAAAAATGGAAATACCACTGAATGCACCACACCACTCACTGTTCCATCCCACCGACATCTTGTGCCCTCAATTTTGAATTCAAACTTTGGCTCTGTTTAGCACTCATTGGCTCCACTACACTTTTAGTTTTGATGTATTATCATATAGTGGCCATATTTTTCTGGTCTTGCTTCAAAGACTGGGAGTTTGGTTTTATTTTTATTTATAGTGGATGGAATATCATCCATAATCTTGTTATATGCCAATACTACTGTTCAGAAACCTAGAAGAAGAATGCACTTAAATTTTAGATGAGTATTCCACGTATCATTTAGTTTTGCACATATCCAATATATTACTCTTTGATTACAAGAAATATACAAGTAATAGGAGCAAGTATTTGCATTGTTTGTGGGGCACTGTGCAGGGCATGAGAAAGGTCATATACTGAGATGATGTAATATGTTCTTAAAAGAATTAGGCATCCGAAAAAAAAATCCTTGTGGGCTTTCAATCACGACCACAGCAAATGAAGCAGAATAAATAAAAATAATACTTTAAAAATAACAACTATATTGTTATAAATGCTGTTTTCTAAAAGAGTTTAACTCTTCTCATTCAACTGATGCTTATTTATAACACATGCTTTGCACAACTAGGTTGACCAATGCAGTACACAACATCAGACTAAATCAGAGTCAAATTTCTTGTTCAATTACCCCACACTAAAGGGTAGCTTATAACAAAATTTAATTGACAAATCCTTACAATAACTCAATTCGAAAGGACAGTGCAGAATGGAAGTTCAAGCAAAATGAAGCTAAATTTCATTATTACATTGATAGTTTTGAATTGTAAAGATGGCAGCTTCAACCTGAGATAGTTATTAAAGAGCTATTCTCATTTGTAAAAGATTATTTAAGCTATACTTACACAGTGACCAAAGCAAGTTTTAAGATTTATATTAGTATTTCACAGTGCTAAAGCTATAAGCATTTTTTTTTTTGCTAACGATTAACTCCTGCTGGGCAAGTAAATAAAACTTCATTCCACTTCTGGGGACAAGGAGTGAATTGAACATTACTACAGTTCAAAGGAGTTCATTGAAATTATTCCAAGAATACAGCGATTACCTATCTGGTATAAATAAAACTGCATCCATACAAAAGCAACTGTCTACAGGAGGCAATTTGCAGTAGCGTATCAATCCCCTTTACAACATTTATACAAAAAATGCCCCAACCATGTCTTACCACAAGTAGACCACCTAATTTACAAAAAATACAGGGCAAGAAAAGGGAAACAATATTTCAACATGGCTGCTGGGATCAAGTAACAGCATTGTATACAAAAATGCTAAACTAGTGACACACAGGGGAGCTGCAGCAGATTAATGAAGTGGATTTTTGTGCAACGTCGAGCAGTTCAAGTTCCATAATTTGAGGAGTTAAATGTACAAGAAGTCTTGTGGATTATCCCACTGTGGTAAGCGCTTGAAATAAAGGGTTCTAGGTGAAACTGGCAGAATTGGGTCAATTAAAGGCATGGATTATAGAAAAGACACCGGAGGAGAATTTCCCTCTTTTTCTGGTGATCAATCACTACAGCAGCTAACTGCAATGTTGGTCACCTGCTGATCCAAACAGCAAAGCACAAGGCAGTAAAGGCCAACTAAAGGACTTGTCAAAAAAAATGTTGTTAAAATGTACATCTGAAATAGAAGCAGGAACGGATCATTTGTTTTTTGTGGTTGCACCACCATTTAACAAGATCATGAATCATTCTTTATCTCAATGCCACTGATAAAACCCATTATTCCAGGATTTCTGTAATATCCAAAAATCAATTTGTTTTGAGTGTGATCAACTGCCAAGGCTACAATTTTATTGTAGACCCACAGCACTGTAACAGGTGCTTTCGGCCCACAAGCCTGTGCCGCCCAATTACACCCGATTGACCTACAACCCTTTAATGCTTTTTTTGAACTGTGGGAGGAAACTGGAGCCTCCAGGGAAAACCCACACAGACATGGGATAAATCGTACAAACTCCTTACAGACACCGCAGAATTCGAACCCCCACCCCGATTGCTGGGACTGTAACAGTTGCGCTAACCGTGCCAAACTCTGCAGTAGACATTTCCAAGGATGCATTCTCCTCTGGGTGAAACAATTTTTTTGCTTTGCAGTTATGACCATCAGTTCTAAGTACCCCAGTCAGGGAAAACATTATGTCTGCACATACCTTGTCAAGTCCAGTGAGAAATTTTAACATTTCAAATGAAATCAACTCCTATTTTCCTAAACATGTACCAAATCTCCCTGATTTTGCCCAGGAATCAATACTGTGATCTTCTGTTTCATTCCTTCTTTACAAGTGAGAGCAGATCAGTATTCAATACTCCAGGTACCATCTCACCAGGACCCTACATACCTCTTTAGCCTGATCAACAAATATCTTGCAGCACAGGGCAACATATCAGCTGCTTTCCTAATTATTTCCAGTCCCTGCTCATCAAGTCACTGAAATTTATGTACATGAACACCTTGGGTCCTCCACATACAAACATTTTCCCAATCTTTCAATTAAAAACTACTTTTGTTTTCCTTGCAATGTGGATGGCTTCTCATTTTTATTCCACCTGCCACACACTCATCCATTCACCTGGTCCACCTGTACCCCAACAGCTCCCTGTGTCCTCAACTCACAGTATTGCTGACAAAGGATTGCCAACCTGAAACATTAATTATTTGTCTTTCCATGGAGGTAGTCTGACTGCTGTGTGTTTTATTGCTGTTTCAGAATTCCAGCTTTATTAATTTAATTGCCATCCAGTTTTGTATCACTGATATAAATAAACATATAAACATAAGCAATCCACCAGTAACAGGCTACAAATCCAAACCAAAATAGGCAATGTATACCCACTTTCCATTTTCTTTGTAAACCAAACCCATGCTGAAAAAGTTGACATTTTGGGCTCATCTCATTTGCTTGCATTTTGTCCTTACCATTTGCATCTTTCCAAATGTCTTCTGAATGTCAGACTGTATCCGCTTCCATAGTTTCTTCTGGCACCTCATTCTGATACAGTCCACCCTCTGTCTGAAAAAGTGGAGCCTCAGGTCCCTCTTACATCTGTTCTCTCTCAACTTCAACCAATACCCTATTGATCTAGTATCACTGCCTCTGGGGTGGGGGAAGGGGGGAGAAACTAAGCATTCACTTTATCTATGCCCATCAATTTTATAAACCTCTAATAGGGTCATGCCTCTGCATCCTACACTCCAGGGAATAAAGATAGGGAGATATTGGATAGACTGTATAACTGAAGATCTCTGGTCCCAGAGATATCCCGGAGAATCACCTCTTCCAATTTACTGATGTCCTTCCTATAGCTGGAGAGAATATTCTAAGTGTGGTCTCACCTTCTATAGTTAAATCATGAGGACCCAATTTTTGTACTCAATACCCCAAGCCAAATGCCTTAATTATCTTGTCCACCCGAGTTGCTAATTTGAAGAACTATACACCTGCACTCCTCAGTCGCGCTGTTCCAAGACACTCTCTAGTGCCCTCCCATTCACTATGCAAGTCCTATTCTACTTAGACTTACCAAAGTGCAACACCTCACACTTGTGAAGAGTTGTATGCTATTAGCCACTTCTTGGCCAATCTTCCTAACTGATCTAGATCTTCATGTAGCTAACCTTCCTCACTGTCTACTGCACTACCAGGTTTGGAATCATTTGAAAAGGTACTGATCAGTTAACTGCATTGCATCCAAACAATTAAACAGGGGATTCAGCACCATTCCTTCCACACCACTAATCACAGGCTTCCAAGCCAATAGCAGCCCTGACTCCTTTCACTCGGCCAAATGTTTTAATCCAATGGGCCACCACCCCCTTGGATCCATGGTGACCTACTTTCTGGACTAACTTTCCACGTGGGACTTCATCAAAGGCTTTGCTAAATTCCACATATAAAACATCCACTGCCCTACTCTCATCAGTCCTCTTTGTCATCTCTTCAATGAAGTGCAGATTTATGAGATAACATCTGCCCTGCATGAAGCCATGCTCACTACCTCCAATCATCCCTTGTCTAACCAAATGGCCATAGACTATGTCCTTCAGAATCCCCTCCAAGAATTTTCTGACCACTGACATCAAGCTCACTGGCCTGTGCTCCCCATCTTGTCCTTGCTGTCCTTTTTAAAAAGCAGTACATCATCAGCCACCCTCCGCTTTAACCAAGGCCCTCTGCAATTTTTTCCTTGCTTCCCACAATTTTTTAGATTCTCAACATAAAATTCTGAAAAGTCACCACTAGAATGTCTTTTTAATCAAGAAAATCCCTCCCACTTATGGGCTAACTCCTTCCTTATGCCTGGATGACTCTGACAATGCCAGTTGCTGGATACTCTAGATCAGGGGTGTCAAACTCAAATTCACGGAGGGCCAAAATTAAAAACTTGGACTAAGTCGAGGGCCGAACTAAATATTTATTGAAAATTTTCAACAACATCTGCATGTTTTCTCTTCTTTCAACATATGCAATGTTAAACTTTAGGATATAACTTTAGGAGGATAATGTTACAGGTCAGGAGTAGGTAGCTCAAGTTCACCCTTTGCTTGACCTCAGGGAAACATATTTGGTCCCTGTGGAGATGTAGTCAGCATTCACAGGCTGTGTCCATTTTGGCCTGCATCAGAACTCAGCATTTCCTGCTCACTCCTCAGGCTCTAAGCCTCTATTCACCCTCGACCCACCATCCCTCTACCTGACCAGTCCTTTACCCAACCTCTACTCACCCCTCACTCCACTCGCTCTGCCTCTACCCGCCCCATCCTATACATGCCCCTCTACTGCCTCTCCCCTCAACCTGTTCCTCCCTCTACCCGTCTCTCACCCTCTAATCACCCCTCCCCTACTCGCCCTGCCCCTCCCCTTTTACCTCTTCCCTATCCACCCCTCCTTCTACTCATCCTTCCCTCTAACTGCCCCTCGCACCACCATAACTTCCCCTGCCCATTACTCCTCACCTACACCCTCTGCCCACCCCTGCTTACCCACCCACTCAGGCCCAGCGCGCTGCCGATCAGCCTTTGCGGACAGCCACCATCTCTCGCTTCACGTGAAGGGCCGAACCAGCCATTCCTGGGGTCCGCGTGGGTGCAAGCGCTGAAGGCTGTGGCGACCGGGAGAAATGCGCTCGCGCTGTGGAAGGGCCGTCCGGTGCCAGTCGCGCGGGGCTCGCGCTGCCCGGGGCCGTGCGCAGCCTGCCATGCCCGTCGTGCCGACAGGAAATCACAGGCGCTCGCCAATCCGCCGCACCGCTCGACAGGTGGGAGAAGTGACTGGTTGTGCGGGGAGCCTTCCAACTGGTTTGCCGGCTGATGACATTGACAGACTTCTCGTGTTACAATTTCTCGTGTTACAATGGGGAAGGATGTGCAATGAAGGGGGAGGATGGTGGGGGTGACATGACCAAAAAACAGCATCGGCTCTCGCTGCAGGGCGGGCCACCTCTAATACATTTTTGAAATGATCTTGCGGGCCAAATATAATTGGCCCGCGGGCCAGAGTTTAACATGTGTGCTCTAGATGTACAGTGTGTGTAGCTTTTTAACAATTTCCTGATAGCAATATTTTTGTCACATCTACACTTTCTCAACAGCCTGTACACGAGCAGAAACACCATAGTATAATGGTGATCCTGCCAGTGATGCCCGATGAATCAAGTCCAACTGTAACATAATATTCCCCTACATCATGCAGCTTTTTGTTATTTTATTTTTTCTCTAATTCCTGTCACACATTTGTAGTTAGTCGACCAAGGTGATAGAATGACAGTTCTTTACCAAACACTCAAAGGTTTTTCCCCTTGAAAAAAATCTTTTTTTTTATTGATTCAATTCATCCCTAATGGAAATTCCACGTCCAATTACTGCCAACCTTCTCACTGTTAACCTTGCGTTCTCATCAAGGAGACTCAATCCATTCAATGGCATTCATTCCAATACTCACCACCAAACACACCCAACCTCTTTTCATCTTCTTAGGAAAACAGACCAGACAATATTAGTCACTGCACCCCTTACTTTCACTTCTATCTAACCTCGACGCTCACGATCAACCTATCCCTTTCCTTCCACAGATGCTGTTATGTGCATAGGTGCTGCCTTGAAGATCAAGTGATTGCTACATTCTCCAGGCTTGTACAGTTGGATTGGATATTGGAGGTGCACTGCAAATATTTGTGGGAGCCAAAAACAAGATACGCCTTTGTTTTGAAACCTCCCTGAAGGAAGAAAAAACTTATCAATTGGTGTTCCATTTAGGATAAGATTGGGATTAGTGGATAGCAACAGATGTAGATTGGGCTTTTGTAACAAAAAGGGAGGGGAAGGCACCAGGCAAAGAAAGTTTTATATTAAAAGTATTTGTTGCAAGATGACAATATGGAAGTCAAAAAGGACAGCAAGGACAAGATGGGGAGCACGTGCCAGTGAGCTTGATGTCAGTGGTCAGAAAATTCTTGGAGGGGATTCTGGATATCAGAAATGAAAGCACAGTAAACTGGAATCTATATTTAAGGAAATGATGATAAGATACTTTGAGATCATAACATTTGTGATATGGGCATGTCAACATTATTTGTGCAAACAAAACAGCATTTAATATACCCAATAAAGTTGAGGATATAACTGCACAAACACTGCTTTATTGCACTGGCAGCTCTGCGTATATAGACAATAGACAGAAGGTGCTGGAGTAGGCCAATTTGCCCTTCGAGTCAGCACCGCCATTTTTCAGATCATGGCTGAGCATTTTCTGTCAGTATCCATTCCCTGCCTTATCCCCATAACCCTCAACTCCTCTGTCCACAAGAGGCTTATCTAACTCCCTTTTGAACATCTCCAGCAAATCTACCCCTACCACCCTCTGCAAAGCATTCCACAGATCCACACTTCTCTGGGTAAAAAAATTTCTTCTCATCTCCGTTCTAAAGGGCCTTCCTTGTATTCTTAAACTATGCCCTCGGGTTCTAGTCTCTCTCAACATTGGGAACATGTAATCCGATTTCATCCTGTCTAGCCCCTTGATAATCTTATATAATCTAATCATGTCTCCCCTCATCCTTCTAAACTCCATCGTATATAAGCCCAGTCTTTCCAACCTTTCAGCAAATGTTAATCCTGCCATCCCGGGAACCAACCTTGTAAATCTGCGCTGACGTCAGGGGCTTGTGTCGTCAGAACACCAACCTCAGGTTGGCCAATATTCCCACCAGAGTTCCTCGTCTTCCCGCCGTGCGGAAGTCACCTGACATGATGGCCAATGTCACCCCCAGATCTGCACAGTCGCCGTATTTGTCAGCCATTTTGCAGGCCGGTTTACATCTTCGTGCACAGGCCGCTACACAACCCCCCCCCACAGAACCGGTGACTGGGCCATTGTCCATAGCCTTAGATTGCCTGCCCATGCATTGAGGGAAGATTGGCTCATTACAGTCAAGATATGTCAGTTTCAGACGGTTGACAGTAAAGGTTTCCTCCTTACCATCGATGTCAAGGATGATGGTGGAACCATTGACTCTATAAACACCTTGTAGGGCCCCTCATAGGGTCGTTGCAGTGGTGGAGTGTGTACGCCCCTCCTCATGAACATGCACAATGACGTCCTTAGGTCGTTTGGAACGCTATGCTTTGGGCTGGCCGTGTGGTGGGGGCTGCTGTGGGACCAAAGAACCCAGCTTCCACCGCAGGCTCTTGAGGCTTCCCGCAGGGTTTTCCAGAAGTTTATATGGATGAAGAATTCCCCAGGGATGATTAAAGGCACACCGTAGGCCATCTCTGCTGCTGAGACATTGAAGTCGACCCTTGAGCTGGGCTATCAAGGCTGCTTTGAAGTGCATGTAGAAGCGCTCCAGTGATAAGCCATAGCATGGTGGAGTTGCATCCCCAGAAAGTTAGCCAGTGCTGCCCAGAGCCCAGAGGTGAATTGTGCACCCCCCCCACCCCCACTGTCAGAGACAAGATGCTCTAGGACCCCAAATCGGGACACCCATGTGTCAATGGGTGCCCTGGCGCAGGTTTCTATGGTGTTATCAGCCAGCGGGACCATCTCCAGCCACCTCGTGGAGAGGTCTACCATGATCAGGAGGTATCTCCCCCCATGGGAAACTTGTAACAGTCCCACTAAGTCAATGTGCATGTGGCTGAACCTGCACTGCGCCAACTCAAAAGTCTGTGTGGGGTGTCTGGTGTAAACCTGCACTTTGGAGGGCTGGAAGTTTGTGCAGGTTTTGCCCACTGGCTGATCTGTTTATGGAGGCTATGCCAGACAAACCTGTTCCCCAACATTTTGACTGTGGTGCAGTGGCAAGGTGCGCTAGGTTGTGGATAGCCTTGAAAATCTGGCCAGGACGATGGGGTGGGGGCTGCCAGTAGAAATGTCACGCAGCAGTGTCAGGTCACCTGGGCCGACCACGATGTCTTCCACCGAGACCAGAGATGGCTGTCCTGTATGCGAGGGCCACGTAATCAATCCTTTGGGACAGGGCGGGTATCAACTCGATCATGGAAGTGACAGAGCATCAGCCACCATGTTGTTTTTCCGTGATATGTTGAATGTCCGTGGTAAATTTGGACACAGAGGACAAGTGCCTATGCTGTCCGACCGACCACGGGTCCAAGACCTTATAGAAAGCAAATGTAAGTGGCTTATGGTCAGTGAACACATGAATTGCCGGCCTTCCAAAAAGTTACGGAAATGTCTTACCACCAGATGCAGTGCTAACAGCTATGGTCGAAAGCATTGTACTTAAGTTGTTGGGGGGGGCAGAGGTGTCTGCTGAAAAAGGCCAGGGGTTGCCAGTGGCCATCAATGAGTTGTTCAAACACACCCCCTACTATTGTGCTGGAGGCCTCAACAGTTAGAGCGGTAAATGCCCTGGATTGGGGTGAATCTGAAGGGTGACCCTGGTTAGCGCATCTTGGGCCCTCTGGAATGCCCTGGAGAATTCCTTGTCCCAAGCAATGACTCTTGCTTTGCTGGTCATCAGCGCAAAGAGGGGACGCATCATGCGTGCCGCTGCCAGTATGAACCTGTGGTAAAAGTTTACTATAGTGGCAAATTCCTGCAGTCCTTTGTGCATGGCTTAGCAAAGTGCCAGACCTCCTCAACCTTCTTAGAGAGGGGTGTGGCCCTGTGTTTGTTAATTCTGTGGCCCAGGAAGTCAATGATGTCCAGACTGAACTGGCACTTAGCAAGGTTGATGGTCAGCCCGAACTTGCTCAGCTAGGTGCACAGCGTGGGCGGTGTGGTTTTTGTGACTGTGGCTGGCGATAAGGATATCGTTAAAATAGATGAATGCAAATGGGAGGTCCTGGCCCACTGCATCCATCAGCCGCTGGAAAGTTTGTGCCGCATTCTTTACACCATAAGGCACGTGGACATCCTGGGGGAGAAGTGGGATTTGGTGGTACCCCCAGATGAGGTCTATCTTGGAGAACACCATGCCCCATGCAGGTTGGATGTGGGGCACAGGGTATCTGTCGAGTGTGGTAGCCTTGTTGACGCAGCAATAGTCCCTGCTTGATCTCCAACCCCCTGCTGATTTGGACATCGTGTGGAACGGAGAGGCCCAAGGACTGACAAAGCTCCTTCATCTTTTTGAACTCCTCCTTCACCAGGATGAGTTTCTCGGGTGGGAATTGGCGTGCTCTGGCGTTGAACAGGCACCCCACCAACCCCCCCCCCCCCCCCCAACCCCGTCATTATGAGATTCCTTATCCCAAGCTTTGGCTCGGCTGTGGAGAACTGTGGCGCCACTATTGAGGGGAACTCCGCTAGGATGTAGGCAAACTCTTTGTCCGAGAGTGTTATAAAGTCCTGGTTGGGGGGGGGGGGGGGGTGTAGCTTGAGATTCCCCCAGAGGCAGAGTCTGAAAGGTTTTGGTGTGCACCAAGCGCCATCCCTTGAGGCCGACCAGCAAGCAGTGGGCCTGAAGGAAGTCGGCTCCAAGGCCACTGCCGTGAGAGTGAAGGTCCATGTAAAGTGGCTATAGGTGAAACAAAGGGGGATGGTGCGGGTCGCAAAAGTTCGAATGCAGGAACTGTTGGCTGCCCTTAGTTTTGGGCCCCGTTTGCCACAGTGGGTGTTGATGCCTGCAGGAGGTAGGATGCTTATCTTGGCACCTGTATCGACCAGGATACGCCTGCCCGACAATGAGTCCCAGACTTAGGGGAGGCTATCACATGGGCCAACCGCCACAGCCCATCAACGACAGTTGGCCAAGGTGTTTCCTGAAAACCTGCAGAGTCGGTGATATCGACAGGCCTCCACACCCCATCACTGGCGGTAGTAGCATAGTTATCCCGGAATGTTCATTAGCCTTGATCTCGCTGGGAGCTGTTCGAGGGGCTTGGTGATGTGGTCTATGATGGCACTGGCATGCTTCTTCGCTCTCTAGAGTATGTCTGCCTGGGTGGTGACCCTCTGAGAGTTGCTGAAGTCCTCGTCTGCGAGGCAGCTGCTCAAAGATCTGCTCGAAGAGCAGGCAAGGCTAGTGGCCGTTGGTTAACATGAGCATCTCGCTCATTAGGGTGGAAAGTTAGGAAATACATGACAGAGGATTTTATAGGACGCGCTATAAAATGAAAGTAAAAGTGACTGGGAGAATTTTACAGGGCTTTGGAAAAACATCACTTGAAGTTGTGTGAGGAGTTTTGAATGCAAAGGCAAAAAAAAATGTGCAACTGGTTTTGGAGGCAATGCAAGATAGACTGATCAGCAGACACTGTTCTGCAGTGAGAGATCAAATAGAATGAGCCAAAACGTTGCTACTCGACCCACTGAATTCCTCTAGCAGATTGCTTTTTGTTCCAGCATCTGCAGTCTCTCGCATCTCCCAAAACATTTTAGTGCTTAAAAAAAACTTACAGCACAAGAGGTTAGTATTTAATATTAATACAAGGGTTGTGAGTGTTTGAAATCTCAGTCCTGGACTGCTGTGATTACTTAGCTGTCGAGTATATTGAAGGCATATGGTTTTAGACCAAAGGGAAAAATAGAAGAATATGGGAACTAATCCCCAAATCAAACACCCATAAATATTGGAAAACATTCATCAGAATTCACATTTATTCAGACTAGGTTTAGTTATCTACCTTCCAATGGCCTACTTTCATAAATTGGAAAGGTTCATACAAGCTCTGTGCCATCCACACTAAGGAAATTAAAAACAGCCAAAGTATGAAGCCAAAGTAAACACTGTACTTATGGATCCATGAAGAACTGCCAACTATATCCTGTCTATGGATCACTTTGTCTTGGACTTCATGCCTTTGCGAAGTGGGAGTCAGAAATGAGCTCCACCACTAGGCACACGACCAAGTTCAGTTTTCAGGTTTCAGATTTATTGTCAGAGTGCATACATGACATCACATTAAACCCCAAAATTCTTTTTCCTGCGTGCCAAGCAGAATTACCACTTATTGGTAGTGCAAAAAAAATGTAAATGAATAAATAAATCTATACAACTGACTGCAATACAGAGAGGAGAGAAACAAAACAAACAAGTTCAAAAGTAAGCGTCCTTAAATGAGTCCCTGATTCAGTTTGTTGTTGAAGAATCTGATGGTAGAGGGGTAGCAGCTGTTCTTGCATCTGGTAGAGTGAGTCATGCGGTACCTGTACCTCTTTTCTGATGGTTGCAGCAAGAACAAAGCATATGTCACCGAAAACCACTCCAGGTGTTCTGTGGAGTACATTCTGGCTGGTTGCATCAGTCTGGTATGGAGGTGCCAATGCTCAGGACACAAAAAAAAAAGACTCCGGAGGGTTGCAACTCCAGAGGGTTGTTAACTCAGCCTGCAGCATCACAGGCACCGGTCTTCATTTCATTGAGGACATCCACAAGAGGCAGAGTGTTAAGAAAACAGCCTCTATCCTCGAGGACCCTCACCATCCTCTTCACTGTGCTACTATCAGGAAAAAGGTACTGGAGCCTAAAAACAAGGACTCAGCAGCACAAGGACAGCTTCTTCCCCACTGCCATCAGATTCCTGAAGGATCAACAAACAAAGACACTGCCTTAATTTGACTTTTCATGCACTATTTTTATTTATTTTTTGTAAGGTGGTTTAGATAAGTGTTTAGATTTTGATGCTTCTGCAAAGCAATGAATTTTCTGACTTGTTCATGACAATAAATTCTGATTCTGGATACATTCACAATAATGACATACTTCCCTGACTGTGTAAAAAAAAGTGAGCAAGGGCAGTGTAAAACAGAACGTTTTGAAACTCTACTTTTTAAACAAAAGTAGCATTCTTGGCTTTTAAAAAATTTAAATGTAGGTCTCAGTAATGTTAAGCAAGTGATTTTGCAGCCAGAAAAGCATAGAAACAACTGTTGAAGCTGTCAGCACGTGATCAGAGGCTCATTGGGAAAGCAAGTTAAAACATGCAGTTGAATTTTCCCTTTTGCAATATCTTCTTTGGCTTGGCTTCGCAGATGAAGATTTATGGAGGGGGTAAATGTCCACGTCAGCTGCAGGCTCGTTTGTGGCTGACAAGTCCGATGCGGGACAGGCAGACACAGTTGCAGCGGTTGCAAGGGAAAATTGGTTGGTTTGGGTTGGGTGTTGAGTTTTTCCTCCTTTGTCTTTTGACAGTGAGGTGGGCTCTGCGGTCTTCTTCAAAGGAGGTTGCTGCCTGCCGAACTGTGAGGAGCCAAGATGCACGGTTTGAGGCGATATCAGCCCACTGGCGATGGTCAATGCAGCATGTCTCGGTGGCCAGTGGAGAGCTCGCCATATAACATGATCTTGGGAAGGCGATGGTCCTCCATTCTGGAGACATGACCTACCCAGCGCAGTTGAATCTTCAGCAGCGTAGATTCGATGCTGTCGGCTTCTGCCATCTCGAGTACTTCGACGTTAGGGATGAAGTCACTCCAATGAATGTTGAGGATGGAGCAGAGACAACGCTGGTGGAAGCATTCTAGGAGCCGTAGGTGATGCCGGTAGAGGACCCATGATTCGGAGCCGAACAGGAGTGTGGGTATGACAACGGCTCTGTATACGCTAATCTTTGTGAGGTTTTTCAGTTGGTTGTTTTCCCAGACTCTTTTGTGTAGTCTTCCAAAGGTGCTATTTGCCTTGGTGAGCCTGTTGTCTATCTCGTTGTCGATCCTTGCATCCGATGAAATGGTGCAGCCGAGCCGAGATAGGTAAACTGGTTGGCCGTTTTGAGTTTTGTGTGCCCGATGGAGATGTGGGGGGGCTGGTAGTCATGGTGGGGAGCTGTCTGATGGAGGACCTCAGTTTTCTTCAGGACTAAAGAACTACTCTGCTCAAACTCTCGTCAAATGACATACCATCTAAGAACAAATCTGGACTGTTTGCACTTCCTTTATTACATGTCTCATATTATGCCCAAGATACTTTTATCCCTACCCAAATCTTCCTAACTGCTTGCTGCTCCTATAAGTCATCTTTCTGAGACATGTGTAGGGGACCAGGATGTCCTTAAGCCTCAATATTTTCTATTAAAACTCAGCATTCCAAGTGGATGTTCAATATTTTTCAATGCCATACTCTATCTGCCCATTCAAAGCATCTTCATCACATTAACAAGCTTTGAAATCTAATGTTTGAACAATTCAGCCATATTGTTAGCAAAGATTATGAACAGGTGAAATAAAACAACCCAAAACAGTGCAAGGTAAAGGAATGATTCTCTCGTTGACCCCAGGATTTACAGTCACCTACCCTCACACCATGCAGTTTCTTCCAGCCTGGCCCCTGGCATAGTCTATCACTAGAAAACTAGCTTCCAGTTGATTGGAGAGGTTCCACGCAGTGTAGTGGCCTGCTGTCTTCTAGAATGAGTTTCTGCCCCAGGCCATCCTGCTGTCAAAGCTGTTGTTTACACTGACACAATTAAAATGAAATTCAAAATGACTTGTGAGCTATTAAAAAGTCATGTTTAATTTTCAATTTAGATGAAGTAAAACAATTCAATACTAATATAAACCAACTAAAAACACATTTACTTACCATTTCCCTAAAAGCTATTATTCCTCATTCATTTCAATAGGGCCACCATACCTGCATTAAATATAATCTGGACAAGCTCAGTGGCAAATTTCTCAGTATGAAAAGCGTCTGGGACTTTACTGCAAAAGGGTGCCCTTTACATGTTCAAAATGAGAGATCTGTCATCTTATAGGGGATAATATCTGGTCTAACACTTTACGTAGATCAGATGGAAGGTAAAACACCCATCCAACAACGTGGTTAACCTATAGTATTTCTTTTAAATCCAAATGATACCATATACAGGTTTACAAACTCTTGACACAAGTATGGCAACACGCTTAGCGTTGTGGTTAGCGCAGCGCCTTTAAAGCACTAGGGATCGGGGTTCGAATCTCATGCTGCCTGTAAGGAGTTTGTACGTTCTCCCCATGTCTGCGTGGGTTTTCCCTGGGGGGCTCTGGTTTCCTCCTACTGTTCCAAATATACCAGGGGTGTAGGTTAAAAATGCTGGTGATAGGGTGAGGGATCTCTCTCTGAAAGAAGAAGGGAAGGGGGTAGGGAACCAAAGGAAAGGAGAAAGTGGGATAGGGAAAGAGAGACTCTTTAATTGAAACTACAGATATCAATTTTAATGCCATCTGGATGGAGTCCCCACACAGAATACAAAGTTTTCCTCCAGTTTGCAAGTAGTCTTAGTTTGGCAAAGCACAAGGCCATAGATGGATGTGACAGTGTGGGAGTGATATGTGGGATTTAAATGGTTGACCTCTGGGAGGTGTCTTTTATTGCAGAGGACAAAGTGAAGGATCTGCCAATGTGCATCCAGACTCTCCAACGTAGATGAGCACAATGGGAGCACTGGATACATCCCTGCAGATTCAATTGAAAGAACTGTTTGTGGCCCTGAATGGGGGTGAGAGAGAAAATTTGGGTTCAAAATATTCTTTTCAAGAAGAAGGTGAAAAGATGTTGAATATCTTTTATTCAACACTGAAAAAAAAACAATTTTTAATCATACAATACTGTATAGCGCCAGCTGAAGCTTCCATCAGCTGTTGCGCGATACCCAATAACAACACTCACGTCACCATCACCATGCGGTAAATAGTGAAAGTACAGAACCAAGTGACTACACACAAGTATTTTCATTAGAATGCTTATCACCAACATAAGTCGAGCCATCATAAGTAGAAGACCATCTGTACTAGAAATATAAAGATGGGGAGTGGTAGAGTAGGGGTGGACAACCAACAGAGATTATAGAATTTACAAAATGTTTTGAGAAGCTGATGTTGAAGAAACTCCTGGCTGAGCAGCAACATGGATCCATTCCAATTTGCCTACTGCAGCAATAGGTCTACAGCAGACGCCATCTCACTGGCTCTATACAAAACCTTAAAACACCTGGACAGCAAAGATGCATGTATCAGATTGCTCTTTATTGACTAGAGTTCCTCAAAACTAATCAGCAAACTCCAAGACATGGGCCTCAATACCTCACTGTGTTATTGAATCCTGGATTTCCTCATCTCCAGACCCTATTTAGTGTGGATTGTAAGAACATTGCCTCTACAATTTCCTTGAGCATCAGAGCTGCGTGCACTTAGATCTCTGCTGTACTCGCTTTACACCTATGACTGTGTAGCTTGATACAGCAACACCATTTACAAATTTGCTGACGATACCACAGTGGTGCGCTGTATAAAAAGGGAGCCTGTCGCAGTTGCATACTTAACTGCGTTGGGAGCAGTGCCTGTCACCGCTGTTGACGTAAGCAAAGCACAAGAATAATAGCATGCATGCATATTTGTGTTAAGCGTCAGTATACAGGTGATGTTTCTCAGATGGAAGAGGAGGAGAGTGAAAGTGTCAGGATAACCCGTGTGGCAGTGAACCAATGAAAAGGTCAGAGCAGTTTGGCTGGGTGGTGCTTGGAGAGTTGAACAATGTAATGTGGTGTCTGCAGAAAATAAACAGTCAACAGTTACCGATAAAAGTACACCTGTACTCCGAAATGTGGAGCAGTTGATTTTGTCTTCTACTTTCTTGTAAACTGTACAAAGGTGCAGTGGAAAGTGTGCATCACAGTCTGCCATGGCAGCACCATTACCTCTAAACAGAAAGCTATGAAAAAGGTAATGGACATAGCCCGGTACATCACAAGCAAAACTCTCTCGACCATCGAGGAAATCCATTTGGAACACTGCCATTGACAAGCAGCAGCAATTATCAAGGATCCACACCATGCAGGATATGCTCTGATCTCCCTGCTACCATCAGGAAAGAAGTATAGGTACAACAAGACTCACACCAGGTAGGTACAGGGGCAGTTGCCACCCCTCCACCATCAGAGTCCGAAACAACAAACTCAATCAGACTCATCTAAGGACTTATTTTGCATGTTATTTATTACTGAATACTTTTTTCCGTATTGCAAAGTTCATTTACATTTTTCTCTTTTGCATATGTATCTTTCTTCTTAAGTACAGCTTACTGTTACCAATAAATAGAAATTCTGCATGGTCCACAGGAAAAAAAATCTCAGAGTTGTATGTGATGTCATCCATGTACATTGACAATAAATTGAACTGGAACTTGAAAATGTCTAAAGGCAGACATCTCACTTTTCTCTGCATTATAAGTGGAAGTAGTGTTCTAGGATACCCATTTTTATTAATATATTGTACCAAATTGTAGCTGGTAAGCTTATCTGGCCGAGATTCAACTTCAGAGAGCCACTGCTTTGGTATTGGCAAAGCTTAGAGAGAGCATCACCAGAGCCTCAAAAAAAACAATGCAAGGTTTTCTGATGCATTAATGGCTACAGAGCAAAATTAAGCCAAACTTATAAAATCCCAGCAAGGAGCTCAATTAAATTTTTAACACATCTCAGCTTTCCTTGCACTCTATCCCCAAGATTGCCAGTTATCCTTTGGAAGTTAACCAATTCTACATTTGAATATTTTGTTACAGTTGCAGAGTACTTGATTATCAACCTCTATCTTGTATTTGGAGCTTTCATCAAATTAAAGAAGCATCTTCAAAGATCATAGACTCCTAAAAAAAATTTTAAACATAATGATACTTTCTTAATTTCTTTAATATTTTCCCCATAAATATACATAAACATTTTCCAGAGAGAGATAGAGAACAACTGTGAGCATGACAGGAAATAAAAAATAAAACTTTTTCTTACAAAAAACAACCCATTCCCCCCCCCCTCCACCCCCTTCACAGTATAAATCAATAAACCGTCAGGGCTTAAAGTTGGGTTTTAAAAACAGTCTTCACTGGGGAGGTAATTTATATTTTTAAAATTTATATTTGGGTGCCTATATAGTCTAAATATGGTTGCCATATTTTTTTTATAAATATATCATATTTGTTCCTTAAATGTGATTTTTTTTTCCATAGGTATACAACTATTTATCTCTGTCTTCCATCATGCTATCTGCAGAGGGGAGTCAGATTTCCATGTAATCGCAATACATTTCTTAGCTAAAGCTATTTTAACAAATGAAATTTGGAATTTATTTAGTTTGTTACTTATTTCAAGAAAGTGCCCAAAAGTAGTCTGGGTAGTCTGCAAAGGCCACCCATTATCATTGTTAATATTTCAGTAATATCCTCCCAATAAAGGTCTCACCTTCACACACAACCATAAACAAATGTTCCTTTTTCTATTCCACATCTAAAACACATCTGATATTTCCAATTTTGATTTGTAATTTCTGTGGTGTGAGGTATTATGTAGGAAACTGTATTGATCCGTATCTTCTATTTATAATTGACATCGTGCTATCCAAACACCAATCAGACCAGCATCTTTCCATTATTGCAACTCTTAAATCCAACTCCCATCTCTATAAACCTGGTTTTGAATTTTCACTTTGGAGAGCAAAGTACGTTTTAGATATAAATTTAGGTATGTTCCCCAGCCAAATTGTTTGTTCCATCTTACTAATTTCAGGTGGGGCCAAGTTTGGTCCCCATCTTTCTCGTAAGAACAATCTTAACTGGAGAAAGAATGTGCTATTGGCTATTCGATACATTTCTCAATTGTTCAAAGACATAAAAGATCCTTCCCTATAGCAATCATCATCTCTTATTCCTTTGTCTAGGATTATCTATTTTTTTTATATATTGAGTTAACATTCCATTTGTAAATAAAGTATTTCATTGTCTCCTCTTTTATTGAATTTAGTCCCATTCAAATCCACAAAGAACAATGATAGAAATCTTACTTGTGCTGAGAGATAATACTTCTTAAATTCCCATGTTAACATTTCTAATGGAATTCTAGGTACTTTGTTATCCCATATGTTACAAACCCAGAGGACCTCAAAACCCAGCAGCAATAGATATTCATCAAGACAAATGGTTATTTAAACAAAAATTTCTTTTAATTATCTTTAGACATGAAAATAGAATCAAACTTTAACTTATACTATTGACTTACTAAACCTTTCTAATTCTAAGCGCATGTATATGTAATGTGTGTGTAACTTCAGAAAGGTTCTTTGATTCACAGTACAATCTCACTTCTCACTCCTCCACATTCACTGGTATAAGGCAATTCTTATACTGTGCACGGAATTTAACACTATTATAAAGTTCACCAGGCTTTGGTGCTTGAAAGGTAAATGGTTACCACTCAGGAAGGTTCATGTCGGTTTTCATGAGAGGTTTGTTGTTCCTTTTTAATCAGCCATTTCAGTGTCTTGCTGATGAAACTTGACCCTTCAGGGTTCTCCAGGTAATAACCTCTTTCTTTCAGGTCACCACAGAGTTCCTTTTTGTTTCACTTATTTCAAGTAAAATATTAGATAGCCAGTCAGTCCTCTCCTCTTACATGAACCACAAGGGCTTTGACCAGGCTGTCTTCCAAATGGCTTTCCACAAGCTTGCCAGCTTGTCCTGTTCCATTCCCAGTTACTGTTACTGATTGTAACATTGCAGAACTGATCGCTGTCTCTCTCTTTCTGAGAGAAAGCTTGTTTAACTGTCTCTGCTTGCAAAACCATATGACCCTCCAGACAGAAGGCAGCTCTGTAATGGAAGATTTACACCGTGTTTCTTACTTTTGCAGTCTTTGCTTTTGCAAGGCTGAGAACTTGCCTGTTTTTTTATTAGAATTAGTAGACACATCTAAATTCCACCATGAGCCCAGGATGCATATTTAGTAAACACCCACCATGGGGCCCAGGATGCAGTTGAATAGGAAGACATTATTTAATTTACACTTATGAGGCCCAGAGCAGTTTACATTTGTTGGTCGCAGACTGTCAGGAGACAGTTGTTCATTTGACCATTTGTTCAAAGAGATGGGATTTGAGGTAAACAACTTTTGGGGTGATATGAGCCATGGTCCCACTGCTGAAGTGAGAGACTCTCCAAGAGGTGGCAACATCTCTCAGCAAGAGGTAGATAATAAACCATTTGTTCAAAAGATAAGATCTGAAGTAAACAACTTTTGGGTAATATAAGCCCTGGTCCCACTGCTGAAGAAAGAGACTCTGGAAGAGGTGGCTACATCTCTCAGCAAGAAGAACTTCAAGAGTCCAGCTAACGTCCAGGTCGAGGGAGGTAGAGAAGCTGTGACTGGCGCCCCGACAACCTACTACAAGTGTGTCTCGCTTTGGCAGTTGGGACCAGTCCAGGCATTGATAAGTATAATTGGGAAGGGCTTGCATATTGTAGTGTGAATTCAGCTTTAGATTTAGTAATAAAGAACTCTATAAACTGAACTGCTCTCGGTGTGTGTGTCTATTTTCTTTCGGTAGTTCGAACAATGTGACCAATCTAAAACGAACAAAGTGAGAGGTACAAGTTTACCCAAGACAAGCTCCAACAAGATCTTTCATCTGTTGCCTTTTGTAAACAACAATCCATTTGTGAAGTCTCTTGAGCACTCTTCAAATCTCTTACAAAACCTGTGGAGCCGATATATCTAGCATGGGGAACAGCTCCAGTATTTTAAATAAGATCTGTTTTAAAGTGTTTGTATGTGACCTACTCTAACAAACCTTTCCCAATTTATCTCCCAAAAACAATTATGTAATAATTTGAAGAAGTTTTTAGTTAGTTCAAAAGGTAACAATTGAAAGAGATACTGTAGTCTTGGCATTACCTTCATTTTTATACAATTTACCCTTCCTATTAATGTAATCAGCAGATCTTTCCATTTCTGTAAATCTTTATATTTTTTCTAATAGAGGGGTATAATTAACCTTATACAAGTTGTGTTAATTATTATCTGTCAATATTCCTAAGAATTTAATTCCATCTTTCTTCTATTTAAATCAGTGGCTCCCAACCTTTTTCTTTCCACTCACATACCACTTTAAGTAATCCCAATGCTATTGGTGCTCTGTGATTAGTAAGGGATTGCTTAAAGTGGTATGTGAGCAGGAAGGGAAGATTGAGAGTCACTGCTCTAGAACCAATTGTTACTGAAATATTTTGCTCAAGACAAATTGTCACTAGCCCATTTCCTTTGGAGTTGTGAAACTGTGCACATTAGGTTCAATTAAAACAGTGGTTTTCAACCTTTTTCTTTCCACCCACATTAACACCTTAAGCAATCCCTTACTAATCACAGAGCACCTATGGCATAGGAATACTTAAAGTGGTATGTGAGTGGAAAGAAAAAGGTTGGGAACCACTGATTTAAATCTACTACCTTTTTGGTATTTTTCATAATCAAAATTTAGCAATGGCATTATCTCACTTTTATATATATTTATTTTATATCCCAAATTTCTTCCATATTTTTCTAATATTGATTGTAATCTTAGACATATATAGCACATCATCAGCAAATAAACTAATTTTATGTTCTTCCTGTCCAACTTTGAAGTACTTAATATTCGGATCTCTTATAATCTTCGCCAGAGGTTCAATAGCAGGTATGAATAATGCTGAAGAAAAGGGGATACCCCTTCTACTCTATCTACTCAAAGGGAAAAATAGATTACATTTGGTTATTAGTTATAATTTTAGCTTGTAGCTTATAATAGTTTTTATCCAATGTATAAATTTTATCCAATGTACAAGAAAGAACATTTTAGTCGGTTGAATGCCTTTTTCATCTAAAGAAATAGTTACGTTTAGATTCAACCTTGATTTTGCTCTATGTATTATATTGAATAGACTATTTGAAGATTGTCTTCCTATAACAAATCCCATCTAATCTGTATGTAATAATTTTGGTAAATACTCACCAAGTCTGTTGGCTAGTGCCATTACTAGAATTTTATAGTCTGTATTAAGAAGTGATATTGGTCTGTATGAATAGGTTTTTAATGGATCTCTAGCTTTCTTCAGTAGCTCTGAAATTATAGCATTTGAAAAAGTTTCTGGGAGGGTCTGGGTCTCCACCACTTTGTCTAACAGATCCATCAACATATCTTTAAATTGACTATAGAACTCAGGAGGAAACTCATCTTCCTTGGGGATTTATTAGCTTGCCAAGTACCCAGAACTTTCTCTATTTCTTCCCTTGTAAAAGGTGCATCCAAGTCATTTTTTTCTCTCTCCTAGTGTAGGAAGATTAACATTTGTTAAAAATTCTTCCATCTTGCTTTCATCTCCTACTGATTCTGATTTATATAATTTCATGTGGTATTGTCTAAACATATTATTTCTTTTTTATTATGTTATAGTATCAGCTTCTTTCCATTGCATTTATCATTTTGCTTTAACCTGCCAACACTTTGTGTGCTCATTCTCCTAGTTCATAATATTTTTGTTTAGTTTTTAATATTGTTTTTTTCTGTTCTATATGTTTGTAACGGTCAACCAGTTTACCTATCTCGGCTGCACCATTTCATCAGATGCAAGGATCGACAATGAGATAGACAACAGACTCGCCAAGGCAAATAGCGCCTTTGGAAGACTACACAAAAGAGTCTGGAAAAACAACCAACTGAAAAACCTCACAAAGATAAGCGTATACAGAGCCGTTGTCATACCCACACTCCTGTTCGGCTCCGAATCATGGGTCCTCTACCGGCACCACCTACGGCTCCTAGAACGCTTCCACCAGCGTTGTCTCCGCTCCATCCTCAACATCCATTGGAGCGCTTACATCCCTAACGTCGAAGTACTCGAGATGGCAGAGGTCGACAGCATCGAGTCCACGCTGCTGAAGATCCAGCTGCGCTGGATGGGTCACGTCTCCAGAATGGAGGACCATCGCCTTCCCAAGATCGTGTTATATGGCGAGCTCTCCACTGGCCACCATGACAGAGGTGCACCAAAGAAAAGGTACAAGGACTGCCTAAAGAAATCTCTTGGTGCCTGCCACATTGACCACCGCCAGTGGGCTGATAACGCCTCAAACCGTGCATCTTGGCGCCTCACAGTTTGGCGGGCAGCAACCTCCTTTGAAGAAGACCGCAGAGCCCACCTCACTGACAAAAGGCAAAGGAGGAAAAACCCAACACCCAACCCCAACCAAACAATTTTCCCCTGCAACCGCTGCAATCGTGTCTGCCTGTCCCGCATCGGACTTGTCAGCCACAAACGAGCCTGCAGCTGACGTGGACTTTTTACCCCCTCCATAAATCTTCGTCCGCGAAGCCAAGCCAAAGAGAAAAAAAAAAATGTTTGTAATGTATTATATTGTAACTTTTTATCATCTAATATTCTATACTTTTCTTGTGTTCCTGATATCTGAAATTCTTTTTCCAATTTTGTTATATCCTTCTCTAGACCTTCTAAATTTCTCACATATTCTCTCAAGATTTTTTAGTTTAAGAAATAATTTGTCCCTTCAGATAAGCTTTAAGCGTATCCCATAGGAGAAAACTGTTGTCAGTGGGAGCAAGATTGTTTTCTCAAAATATTTCTGTTGTCTCTTAATCAATTCACAACAATCCTTTCTCTTTAAAAATGTACCATTAAGGTGTCATCTATACATACTTCCTTGCTTTTCCATTATTGTCATAGTTAATGTTAATGGTGAGTGGTCTGATAAAAGTCTTGCCAAATACTCTGTTTTTAAACTCTCTATTTCATAACTGGGCAGACATTAAAAATAGGTCAATCCTTGTATGTGAATCATGTACCACTGAATAGAATGAGTAGTCTCTTTCTAAGGGGTTGAGCCACCTCCATATAATCAATTAAATTTAAATCCTTCATAAATGACAATGTCGTTTTTTCAGCTTTTGCTGATTTGTCCAATGTTGCATCTAAACAAAAATTGAAATCACCTCTAATCAATATATAGTCTTCCCCCTGCAGTTTTAAAAAAGATATCCTTCATAAAGACTTCATCATCATAATTTGGGGCATAAATGTTTATAAACATCCATGATTCTCCATAAATTTTGCAGTGTGCTATTACAAATCTTCCAGCTTAATCAGTTAATGTCTCTTCTATCATTAATATTGGTATATTTTTATTAATTAAAATCGCTACATCTCTTGCTTTTGATCCAAATTAAGATGACATTACTTGCACACCCAACTTCTTTTTAATTTTGTGTGTTTCAATTTGGTAAGACGTGTTTCTTGTTAAAAGACTAAATCTGCCTTTAAGACCAAGACCAGTTTTCTCTTGACCAGGCTGTTCATTCCATTAACATTAAAACTAATAAATTTTTTTATGTTCTATCCTTATTCTTCTTTAAAACAATATTTTAATAGTAAAACCTATGACTATTTAAAATAATAGTGATCCTTCCCCTTTAAGAAAAACACAATTTCCTCCCCCGACGGTGACAATATACATATATCCCCGAAAGCCTGTGGAATCTCTCTCTCTCTCGAAGAACCCCTTCCTTTAACACCATCTCTTTTTTCCAGGTGCCATTCCTCTCTTAGACCACCCAATGAGTCTCCACCCTGCTACTATTTTTCCCAGATTTTTTTTCCTTTTACTGAGCTCTCTGTGAGCATTTCTATACACTTTTAAACAAACAAGATGTTTTAACAAAATTTTTTTAAATACAAATTTTAATTAGTTCCATTATAAATATTTTTACAATCTTCTCCCTTAGCAACCTGAATCTTTTTTTTAAAAAAAGAAACCACAGAAAGTCTTCCACCTCATTCTTGGACTTCAAAAATTGCCAGTTCCCTTCCATTACTTTAGCCCTCAAAGTCGCGGGATTTATCATTGAGTATTTCAAGTTTTTAAACACAGTTTTTTTTCACATCTTCAAATTCTTTTCTTTGTTTAACCAAGGTCGGGCTAAAGTCTTGAAAGAAATAGTACCTTTTCATGATCAGCCTCAGGTAGGCCATTTTTCTGCTTAAGAGTTATTTCTGCTTCTCCCAGAATTATCACCCATTCTCAGTAGCTTAAAAGTCTCACCAGAACTGGTCTTGGTTTCTGATCGCCAGCTCTTCTAGGTCCGATGTTCTCTCTCGATATGCAGTTTTTTTTCCAAATTTGTCTTCTCCCAACACTTGAGGGATCCATTTTTGAAAAATATCCACTGGGTCTCTTCCCTCAATTCCTTCCTTTAATCAAATAATTCGGAATTTATTCCATCGACTAATATTCTCCATGTGGTCAATTTGTGAAGCAGTCCTTGTTTATCCAACTCCCATTCTTTGGCTTTATTTTTCCAAAGCCTCAAGTTTTTCATGCGTTTTCATCAATTCAATCTCTCCTCGATCCATTCTCTCTATTAGGTCTTCAACAATCTCTTATTTCAGTCATTTTCTCTGTCATATCTCTCATCACCACCTCAACACTTTTGAATCAGTCACTCAAATTCTCCATTTTTTCCAGGATGATGCTCAGTTCTTGTCCTGACTCCCCAGTTTTACCTGGTTCTGCTGGTCGCATCGTCATTTTTGCACAGCTCCCTTCCGGACTTTCTCCCGATGTTCCCAGATGAATAGGAGCATCTTCAATCTTTGATGTAGGCTGCCTTAGCTTCTTCGTTCTAGTTTTATCCAATTTTGAGGAAATCTTGATCTTCAAGTTTTGACCATCTATTTAGTCCTCTTCATGGAGAGCTCTACCAATACACGCCTGTCTAAGTACTTTGTACTTATCCATCATGACACTTTCTATTGTCCAATTACCACAGTACACACTGCATACAACAGGCAACCACAAGCATCAATAATCAATTAACAGTAGCTGAGCAAGAAAGATATTCAAATACTTCACTGACAACAAAATTAGTTGTAAACATGCAATAAGGTTGGTGTAGCTGCCAGTGCAATGCCTTTACAGTGCCGGCAATCGGGACCAGGGTTTAAATTCCTCGCTGTCTATAAGGAGTTGTACATTCTTCCCATGTCTGTGTGGGATTTCCCTGGGGGCTTCAGTTTCCTCCCACCGGGGCTCGTGGGTTGTAGGATATAGTGCATGCCCATTGGGCATGGGCTTGTTACCATGATGTGCATCTCAATTAAAAATTAAATCTAACACTGAAAACAAAACAGGAATTATTTATTATAGCTACTCTCAACTACACTTCGGACTTGCAGCTACTTTAATAATGAATACAACCCCAATAAAACTGACATTGAACGGTGAGATTTAATCTGCTACTCACATTAATGACACTGAACAGGTTGCAAATTATTCGTTGAATTTTTAAATGCAGAGTAGAGGAATTAATCAAATCCAAAGTTTGCCAATTGTGAATTAAATCATCATTGAAACACATTCAATAGAAGCAGTTCTAGTCATAACTTTATGTGCAAATTATAACAAAAATATCACAACTCCATTTTCCTAACCCATTTTAAAAAAATGACTGTAATATTATTCACTTTCATCAACATGCTGCAATGTTAAATCATAAGAACATCCATAAGTGCTGTTGAAATGTACATAAATCAGTATTCTTCAAATATCTTTGAATTTTATGTCCTGTGCTATTAGAGGCCTGAAATGATTACCAAACTACACATGAATGCCACAGCACTTTTATTATTACAGTTCCCAAAAGACACCAGAACATTTTGCCGATTATAAAGCTCATTTGTAATTCCCCCATGACGACAGGAAATCAAAGAAATATATGGGAACAGCATTTCTAAAATTACCCAGTGTATGTGCACTCGCAGCCATTTGGAAGCAAAAATAAATTAATTCCTCATTTGAGCTCAGTAGCTACAACTTTCACAACCTACTAAACAGATGAAGAATGTTATATTTCCATTAAAGACCATCAGCAGCATTACAGAATTCAATAACCAAGTTCAATCCATGCCCATTACTTTTAGCATGAAAACAACATTTATACCCAAATGACAACAATCCAGTTTAACTTGGCAATTGAAGCTTACTGCTAAAAAATTATTGTGTCAAGAGTAAAATCACATGAATGCATGTCAGAATTACCCTCTTTGACTCAGACCAAGGCATTTTTTTTTCACATTCTGATCCAGGTAGAGAATAAATCTAAATGTTTTTTAAACCTCAAATTAATTACATACAATTTTATAGTACAGAATAAGTCTTTACCGGGGTGGCCAACCTTTTAATTTTTAATTTAGACATACAGCATGATAACAAGGCATTGCGGCCCATGAATCCATGCCGCCCAATTAACCTACACTCCCGGTACGTACTCGTGGGCCGAAATGGCCTGTTACCATGCTGAATGCCTATAAATTAAAAGGTTGGCCACCTCTGCTTTTCAGAAACAAGTTCATGTATTATGCACTCTCCTTTGTCTCAATTACACTATATCCTATATTTTCCCAGCATGTTTTTCCAGTTTCTCAAATACATCAATTCTATTTGCCTCAATTATTCTAACAGCAGCAAGCTCAACGTTAAGGTTCCTCCTGAACTGTATGCAATTCAGGAGGAACTTGGGATAGCTGAATGTTGAACTGACCTATTAGTCTCCATTTTGTGTTATGGTTCCATTTTGGACTATTAGCATTTTCTCTACACCTATCCTATCATTTTTGAAAAGATCTCCATCAGATTACTTGTCAGCCTGCATGTCTGAGAAAGTCTAAATCTGGTGCCTTTTCTAATACTTGTATCGGTTCATTCTGTTGCCACCTTTGTAACTCTTATGCACTTCACCAGTGCTACCTCTAATCTAATAAAACTATTCCCAGTTGTAAGGGTTAAAGTGTAGATTCTGCAAGACTGTGAAGATGCTGTGACATTTTTTGAGTGTCTCCATTAGAAATGTATTCTTAGCTAAGGTATCTCTCTCTCTCGGCATGCTTAAGACAATGCAGTTCAGTTTTGATTTTCCTCTGTTCTGAAAAGAGAGAGATTTGAAATAGACTGAAAACTTTTACTGACCATTTTAAGTTTTGTTTTGAGTATAATTTTAAGTACCATTTAGTCGTATAATAAAGATGTAATAATGTAGTAACCTATACTGTGGAAAACTCAACTTTAGTACAAACTTTTTCTTGAAAAAGTAATAAACAACGACATTCTAGTCTTTCCAAGCAAATATGAAGGAAGATAGACGCAATATTTAGTCAATAATTATTTACTCATTAGGCAATAATAAAACTAATTTAAGACACAGAAGTAGTAATTTAAGACAACAGAAAGTTGGAAATTGGATTTGGAATTCCGAATGGATCGATTGGACTATGCTTAGAACATTTTGAACAAGAAGCATGACGATCACCAAAGCCAATGACAAAGCGGGAATCCTTACTAAAGGATTCCTTCAGTAAGTTTATTGCAAGTTAGAATAGTTTGGAGAAACTGCCGCTTGTCTTTTGACAACTGTTTTGGTTTTGGAGTTATTGTTGTGTATGTTCGATGTCTGAGTGCATCGAATGTCTGAATAGATGACAGCCACCGCTACCACACCTAAAAAGCTAATGTGTCGAGAAGATGAAGAAAATGAAACATTTAGAAGAATTGCAAAGGCGGCAAGTGGAAACAAAGCGTCTCTTCAAACAAGACTTAAAGAGGTAATAGAAAAGCAGAAGGTGCCAACTGCTGGGAATACAGATCTCACAGAATTACTGCAAAAACTATTAATAGAAACCAAGATCAGGCACAAGGAAATGGCTGAAACTGTGCCACAAGATGGTAGTGAGGAGGATGGGCAATCCAAAATGGAGACGGAGTCAGATATTGAAGTGGAATGCTTCAAATTAAATTGGACTTGGAAAAATGGGAGGAGCAAATATAACATGGATGCAGCTACGAAGAGAAAAGGAGCAAAAACAGGAGCAGCTACGAAGGGGACAGGAGCAGAAACGGCAGAAGCTGCGGATGGAAATGGAAAAGGAGCTGCTGGAGGAGCAGCTAAGAAGGGAGGAGGTGCGGCTAAAAAGGCAAAAGGAGCTACTGGAACTGGAGAAAAAAAATGTTGTTAATCAGGTCAGGATGAAGGCACTAGAAGGCTCAGTACTATCTGCTTGAAGTAAATCATCCAAAACGCCACGTTTTGAAGAAAATGTTTAATACCAAGGCTGAGCTAGTGCTATGGTCACAGAATGTGCTTGCTCATGAACAGTGGTGCCAGATCTCAAACCCCAATGATGACCCTATTGGACAGAGATGTGAGCCTAATCCATCTTGTGAAACAGAATACCACCCATCTCCCAGCAGTTAATAAAAATCTTGGTGAACAAAGTGATGTACGCCCAGGCATGACAAGACAAGATGAAATCACTGCACAGTTACAGACTCTCTCTTCTCTGTCCAAGAGGAAGATTCCAGTTTTTGATGGTGACCCACTTGAATTCCAAACATTTGTGAAAAGCTTTGAGCACAGTATTGAAATTAAGTGTCAAAACTTGTAGGATTGCTTATATTATTTGTAGCAGTTCACAGAACACAACCACAAGTTCTTGTAAAGAGTTGCCAACATCTGGCTCCGAATAAAGGATTCAAACTGGCTAAGTCATTATTAAAGAAGCATTTTGGCAACAAGTATTAAAATTTCTATAACTTATGTACAGAAGGCTCTTTCATGGTCGTCAATAAGACTGGATGACATGAAGGGTTTACAAGCTTACACTCTTTCTAAGAGGATGTAGCAATGTAATTATGGAGATTGGTCATTTTCAAGAGCTTGGCATACCTAATAATATGGTAATAAACTATGAAGAAGTCAAATTATTGAATACCAGAATGTAAACTATGTGACAGCTACTTTTAAGGATTTGGTGGAGTTCCTTGAAGGGCAAGTGGACTTTGTCACAGATTCAATGTATGGAATTATCAAAAGGTACTCAAACAGTAATTAAAGTTGAGAAGTGCAAATCATACCCCCAACCAAAATTTTTTAAAATGTACATTTGCTACCTCACTGACTATGGCAAAAAAGAAATTAAAGGAAAATGAAAGTTTGCCTGTTGTGAGGAAATGTTTGTTCTGTAATCATAAGCATGATTTAGAAAAGTGGGCACAGATGGAAGACGATGTATAGTGAGAAAATCATTTTTTTTTAAAGTAAAATGGAGTATGATTTGGCTGTCTGTGTAAAAACTGCAAAGTGACTCAGGTGCAACATATGTAGTTGAAAGCATCCCAAAATACGACACCTCTTCCAGGAAAAGATGAATATAGAAAAGGAATAAGTGAAAAGAAGCAGAAGAAACAGTGCTGAAGCATTAGTTTTGACAAATGGTCTTACTGGGGCCGGTGAAAATAACTGCAAACATTTGATAGAACCTGTGCAGGTCAAGACCAAGAAAGGAAGTGCAATAGTGCACACTTATGCATTTCTTGACCCAGGAAGTACTGTGGCATTTTGCACTGTGGGGCTAATGAATAAGCTTAATCTTCAAGGAAAAAAGTAAAATATTGAAAACTATAGGTCAAGTTAAACACATTGAAACCAATGTGTTTTTCAAGCCTAGAGATCGCTGGACGAGATAGTAACGATTTTTGAGAGCTCCTAGGCACATGCACTCAGAAGACTATGTTTGTGTATAAAGGAAACATCCCGCATCAAAACAATATTGAACCATGGATGCACTTGAAAAATGTTCATTTACACAAAAATCAACTCTGAGATTGAGTTGCTGATTGGTTCAATGTACCAAAGGCTCTGGAACCACTAGATATGATAAAGAGTGTGGGAGATGGACCTTGTGCAGTCGAAACAAATGCTTGGTTGGATGATTAATGGATGTTTAGGTGAAAGAAGAGGTTCAAAATCAGCTGGCTACAAGATGATCGATTGCTAAGCTTAATAAGCGGTGGAAGCAGCAGTTCAAGAATGGCTTCCCTGAGTACATTAGGGACAACCAAGAATCTTCAAAGGAAGAACAGCAGCTCTTGGAATCAGTATCAAAATCTGCCAAGCTGGTTAATGGTCATTATTGTATTTGATTATCTTTAAAGGGAAATAGGCATCCCTAATAACAGAAGTGTTATCGAGCAACATATATTGAATTTCAAGCGAAGATTCAAGATTCTTCCTTTCATTCAGACTACACCAAATGAGTGCCTGATAAGATATCCACAGGATATGCAGAGAAAGTATCAGATAATAACTTGGAACATAGTGATGGAAAAATTGGAGTTTTGCATCCACAGAAGAAAAAAAAACTTTGTGTGGTATTTGAATGTGGAGCAACCTTTCAGGGAGTTTCACTAAATTCTCAACTTTTACAGGGTCCAGTCTTGACCAATACATTGATAGGAGTCTTAAAACCAGATTCCATAAAGAACCTGTTGTCATCACTGTAGACATTGAATCAAATGTTCCATCAAGTGAAAATACCAAAGGATGACAGTGACCTGTTACAATTCCTTCGGTGGCCTGATGGAAACTACGGTCAGAACATGGTATAAGGTAATGGTCATGTGATGCTACATTTAGAATGTAATATACATGAAATTCTTTAAATTTGTCTACTATTAAGGACTACAGAGAGTTGCCACTTCATTAAACACCCCTCGCAGAAATGAGGCCCCAGTGAGGAACAAATCCATGACCCCTGGTTTACAAGACCAGTGCTTTAACCAACAATCTATCAGACCCAGAATAGCAGGGCAATTATTTGGAGCAACTTCATCACCAAGTTGTGCCAATTTTGTCTTTAGGAAGTGTTCTGAGGACACTATGGAACAATTTAGCTCTCAAGCCATAAGCACCATCAGGAATAACTTTTATGTGGATGACTGTCTTATTTCTGTAAAAGCAAAAGCTCTTTATCATGAGTTAAAGGTGATCTGTTTCAAAGAAGGTTTTCTATGAAAAAGTAACAGTCACCAGGTATTGGCTGCCATACCTGAAAGAAAGGGCAAAAGAAATAAAAAAATTTGGACTTACACCATGACAACCTTCCTGTTGAAAGGGTGTTAAATGTACAATGGTGTGTTCAGTGTGACGTCTTTAAGTTCAAAATCACTTTGAAGGACTGACTTCTCACAAGAAGGGGGATTCTATTGTCAGTTCGATATATGATCCTTTAGGAATATTAGCACCAGTTGTCCTGACTGTCAAGAAGATCTTGCAAGATTTGTGAAGGAAGAAGATTGGTTGGGATGATGAGATACCAGAATCCATTGTAGAAATGTGGACATGTTAGATACAGGTTCTTTGTAACCTGGAAGACTTCAAGATTGATAGATGCCTCAAACCCACAAATTTTGTAACTGTAACATCTGCTCAATTGTGCTGATGCACATGAAGACGGTTATAGAACTGCTAGTTACCTGTTAATGAATAATAACAAGGATCAGGTACATTGTGGATTTGCAATGGGAAAAGCCAGAGCGGCTCCATTGAAACCAGTCATAATCCCATGAATGGAGTTGGCAGCTGCTACCATGACAAGCAGAATGGACACAAAGTTGAAAAAAAAAAGTTGCAGATGAAACTAATAGACTCCATATTTTGGACTGATAGCACCTCTGTGTTCAAATACATCAACAATAAAGCCAGAAGATTTTGAACTTTTGTGGCTAACAGAATCACAAAATCAGGATAAAGTCTCATGACCAATACAATGGAGATACGTTAATACAGTTAACAATCCTGGTTTCTTGAGGTTTGAAAGTAGAGTCTTTTCTGAAGAATGAAATGTGAGTGTCAGGGTCTTGATTTCTTCTACAGCCTCAAAATCTGATAAATTAAAAGGAATTTTTCCAGAAGAGCCTAAAATCTAAAGTAAGACAAATATAAAAACCGACTGCAAAAGCTTTTATAAATATATCAAGAGGAAAAGATTGGTGAAATCCAGAGTAGGTCCTTTGCAGTCGGAATCAGGGGAATATATAATGGGGAATAAGGAAATGGCAGACCAATTAAATTCTTACTTTAGTTCTGTTTTTACAAGAGAGGATACAAATAACCTCCCAAGGATGTTGGGAAACATAGAGACCAATGCAAGGGAGGAACTGAAAGAAATCAGTATCTATAAGGACATGGTCTTGGGGAAATTGAAGGGATTGAAGGCAGATAAATCCCTAGGGCCTGATAATCTACATCCTAGGGTACTCAAGGAAATGGCCATTCAGATAGCAGATAGCAGATGCTTTAAGAATTATTTTCCAGAACTCGATAGACTCAGGATCAGTACCCATGATGGAATCCATTATTAAGGATGTAATAGCGGAGCATATGACTAGCAAAGAAGGGATCGGACGGAGTCAACATGGATTTAAAAAAGGTAAATCGTGCTTGACAAATCTATTGGAATTCTTTGAGATGGTGACAGGTAAAATAGATAGGGGAGAGCCAGTGGATGTGGTGTACATGGACTTCCAAAAGGCCTTCGATAAGGTCCTGCATAAACGACTGGCTTCCAAAATCAAGGCTCATGGGATTGGGGGCAAAGTATTGACGTGGATTGAGAACTGGCTGGCAGGTAGAAGACAGAGAGTTGGGATAAATGGCTTGTTTTCTGAGTGGCAGGCGGTGACCAGTGGGGTACCACAGGGATCTGTACTGGGACCCCAGCTGTTCACAATTTACATTAATGATCTGGATGAGGGGATTGGATGTAATATCTCCAAATTTGCAGATGACACTAAGCTAAGAGGGGTTGTGTGCACGGAAGAGGGGGTCAGGAAGCTCCAGTGTGATTTGGATAAATTGAAGGACTGGGCAGATACATGGCAAATGCACTACAATGTGGATAAATGTGAGGTTATCCACTTTGGTAATACAAACCGGAGGGCAGATTACTATTTGAATGGCCATAGATTAAGAGATGGGGAAGTTCAGAGAGACCTAGGGGTACTTGTACATCAGTCTCTGAAGGCGAGCATGCAGGTACAGCAGGCGGTTAAAAAGGCAAATGGTATGTTGGCCTTCATATCAAGAGGGTTTGAGTATAGGAACAAGGATACCTTACTGCAGCTATACAGGGCCTTGGTGAGACCACACCTGGAGTATTGTGTGCAGTTTTGGTCACCTTATCTAAGGAAGGATGTTCTTGCAATGGAGGGAGTGTAGAGGCGATTCACCAGGCTGATACCTGGAATGGCAGGAATGACTTATGAGGAAAGATTGCGCAAATTCGGATTGTACTCCCTGGAGTTTAGAAGATTGAGAGGGGATCTCATAGAGACATATAAAATTCTGGCAGGACTGGACAGAATGGATGCAGATGGGATGTTTCCAATGATGGGAAAATCCAGAACCCGGGGCCATGGTTTGAGGATGATAGGCAAATCATTTAGGCCGAGATGAAGAGGAATTTCTTTACCCAGAGGGTGGTGAATCTGTGGAATTCATTGCCACAGAGGGCAGTAGAGGCAGGTTCATTAAATATATTTAAGAGGGAATTAGATCTATTTCTTCAGTTTTAGGGTATTAAAGGTTATGGAGAGAAGGCGGGGACGTGGTACTGAACTTTATGATCAGCCATGATCTCGTTGAATGGCGGAGCAGGCTCGAAGGGTCGAATGACCTACTCCTGCTCCTATCTTCTATGTTTCTATGAAAAAATGTATTGACCATTTTAAGTATTGTTTTAAGCATCACTTAGTCATATAACAAAGTTGTAATAATGTGTTAAACCTACACAAAGTTTAATAAACTGTGGAAACTCAACTTTAGTACAGACTTTTTCTTGAATGAGCATAAACTATGACATTCTAGTCTGTCCAAGCCATTATAAAGGAAGATAGTTGCAATACTAGTGTTTCTACTTGTGTTTGAACTCTGTAAAGTCTTTATCAGACCTATCTCTACTTTAGAATTCTATTCCTTTTAAAGAAACCTTAGTGCTTTGTTTACGCATTTAATAGGCTGGATCATCTGATGCACCTTGTGTTGGTGGGTAGTGACACCACAAGTCAAAGACAACAATAAATGGACCTTAATCACAGTTTTTCCTCATCTTCTTTGAGATATTATGGTCTGCTTGCAGTGGACAATGCATGATGGATAAATTTTATTATAACTTGCTTCAATTTACCAAACTCTCAAACCAGTCAATGTTGACCTTTGGTCCACTCCAGGAGTGTTATATAGCATTGAAAAAAATTGCCATTCATAAATTGCTTGAACAATATGGTGCCATGTAATTTTCAAGCCTCTTCAGATAATATCAGGTTTTCTATAATGAAATAAGTAGACAATTACTTCTCATTTGTGCTACATATCCATTCAGAATTTAATTCTATTCTTAAATGTAATTTGCAATTGTGGGGGAGCACAACATTGCTGCAGATAACGTGGGGGGGGGGTGTTCTTGGCATTTTATGTTTACATTAAAAGACTTGGCAGGGTTGAGGACTTCTATTCTGAGATGATTTCTCATGCCTCTGCAACCCACCACTGCCTGCCTGGTAATCTCTTCCCATGACAGATCTTGGAACAGAGGATTCATTTGCATATTCCGAAGGGAAGGAGAGACAGACATGGCTTGGCCAATGGAGGTGGTGAGTATAACCAGGGCCATGATGCTGAAGACACTGGGCAAGGAAAGGATGCTGGTAATAGAATGTTTATTCTTCTAGTGAATTTAGAAGGTTCTCATTTTCATTTGGGTGGTTACTATAAACAATCCAAGTTTCAGAAACATATAGAAAGGGAGTGATGACTGCTTCTTGTTTTGCTACGTTCAATCTCCTGATCATTGAAGATCCTCACTCCTCCTCTCCATTTTCCATCCACATCAAAACAGCCAATGCATGTGCCGGGGCTCTGAAAGTGGTGTTGAATTTCATCATGGTATCTGCCTTCACTGACATGCAGCTCATAAGAAAAGTGGTCCCTATTTTTCAGGGTCTTGTCATGATCCTATAGAATGATATAATACAGCAAACACAGATCGCTTGAGAAATTTGTTTTGCACATATTCAGGACAAGGTCCATCTTCGTACGTTTCAATAAAATATCCAATGATTTGGATCACAGCCTCTAACTTAAGTTTTTAAAGTAACACTATACTACACTGAACTACTGATACAAGAGGACCTTCGTTGTGATGTGCAAACACTAATTTTCAGTTTCCTATTAACCTGTAAATTACTGCACTCCAAATGAACACGATGTGTAGTGAATAAATTAGAAGTGACAGAGGATCTATACAGCCTTGCTCAAGACCGGGCAAAATGTTTGTCATTAACAGGTTTTGGATGACAACAGAAGTGAGGCATGGTTAACATAGCAGTTAGTGTAACGTAATTACAGCACCAATAACACTGAATCTGCCGCTGTAAGGAGCTTCCATGTTCTCTGAGTCAGTTTGGGCTTCCTCCAGATGCTCTGGTTTCTTCCCATCTTTTAAAATGTACAGTGATTGTAGGTTAATTAGGATATTTGAGCAGTATGGGCCAGAAGGGCCTGTTACTGTACAGTACGTCTAAATTTAAATTCAAATTAAGTACAAATGTGCAAAGAATATATTGGCTGGGATTTAGCATTAGTGAATGGGTTAGAACTTCATTGCTTGGATGGAAGCACTCATTAACAGCTGAACAATTTTAGGCAAGATTATGAGTGGGGGGGGAAATATGTTCGCCTTTAAAACTGACACAAGTTGGTCATGTGGTCTTCTGCACATATGCCAAGGCTAACATCGCTTCGTTAAACAAGAAAACCTGCAGATGCTGGAGACAAGTGCAAATGACAAGTGTGCTGGAGAAACCCAGCAGGTTGCGCAGCATATATGGGTGCTGTAAGACTGACCATGGTTATCTCACATCACTCGGAATATGTAGAGGACTTTCCAAATGTATTGGGGATAGATGTAGAGATTGCAGCTAGTTGTGCAAAATGAGCAATGAATGGTAAGTTGAACAATACAGTCCAGTCACTTGCACACCAAACCAAATAAATTTGGAGTAGTAACCAAAGTAGACTTCAAGAAGAGGAGAGGGCTATAGCAGAGGAGTTCCTACAGAGAATTCTAAAGTAATATGGAGAGCAAGGTTGAAATAGCATCCTAAATAAAGGGGAAAAAGGTGAGAGAGAATAGAGATGTTCCATAAAGGGATGAAGTGTCAGGCTGTAATGCTGAGGCCTTACAAGGAGTAAATCAGCCCACATTTAAAGTATTAAGAGTAGTTTTGGGCTCCATATCTAAGCAAGGATGTGTTGGTGTTGGGAGGGTCCAGAGGAGGCTTACAAGAATGATCCCAGGGATGAGAAGATTACTGCATGAGGAGTGTTTGATGGTTCTGGGCCTGCACTTGCTGGAGTTTAGGAGCTATTGGGGGGGGGGGGGGTGAGCGGGGAGAGAGGAATCTCAATGACACTAAAAAATGTTGAAAGTGCAGGAAAAGAGGTTTCTAGAAGTGGAAAACTCTAGGACTAGAGGTCACAGCCTCCAAATAAAAGGACTTCCTTTAGAGCAGACGAGGAAAACTTTGAGCCAGAGAGTGGCATTGGTTGGCAAAGACAGCTATGGAGGACATGTCATTGGCTATATTTAAAGCAGAGGTTGTTGTTTCTTGATCAGTAAAGGTGTTAAAGGTTACAGGGAGAAGGCAGAAGAATGGATTTAAAAGGAAAATACATCAGTCATGATTCAAATAGCATGACAGGCTCTTGGTACCAAAAGGCCCAATTCTGTTCCTACAAATACAAACCTTATACATAATTTTTATCAAATGCTAGTTGTGGACAGCAAAGGTGGTTTTCAAAGCTTGAAGAGGGATCAAGACCAGCTGGAAAAAAATAGGCTAAAACATGGCAGATGGAATTTAATGCAGACAAGTGTGAGGTGTTGCATTTTGTAAGGACAAACCAAGAAAGGACAAACACAGTGAATGGTAGGGCACTGAAGTAGAATAGAGGGACCTGGGAATAAAGATACACAATTCACTGAAAGTGGCGTCACAAGTGGATAGGGCTGTAAAGAGAACTTTAGGCATAATGGCCTTCATAAATCAAAGTATTGAGCATAGGAGCTAGGACGTTATGGTAAAGTTGTAGAAGACATTTGGTGAGGCCAAATTTGGAATATTGTGTGCAGTTTTGGTCACCTAATTAAAGGAAAGATATCAATAAGATATAAAAAGTGCAGAGAAGATTTACTAAGATGTTGCCCGAGTTCAGGAAATGAGTGACAGGGAAAGGTTAAACAGGTTACAACTTTATTCACTAGAGCTAGAAGAATAAGAAGATTTGATAGAGGTATTTAAAATTATGAGGGGGATAGACAGAGTAAACAGAGATAGGCTTTTTCTACTGAGGGTAGGTGAGATACAAACAAGAGGACATGGATTAAGAGTGAAAGGGGAAAGTTTATGAGAAATGTAAAGGGGAACTTCTTCACACAGTGTAGTGGGAGAGTGGAACGAGCTTCCAGCTGAGAGAGTGAACGCAGGCTCAATTTTAAAATTCAAGAAGAATTTGAACAGGTATGTGAATGGGAGAGGTATGGAGGCCTATGGACTGGGTGCAGGTCACTGAGACTAGGCAAAAGGGAAAAAACAGTTTGGCACAGACTAGAAGGGCCAGGTTTCAGTGCTGTACTCTTCTAATAGGAGTACAAACACTGCCAGTCCTGGACAAAACAATGAACACCCAGAACAAGGATGAAAACAAGCTTACAGCTAAATATTTAACTTCACTTGGCTTTAAGAAATTAGCTTTCTCCAAACTCTACATTTTTTTAAAATTAATCCAAAGGTTGAAAACAATAAAAGTACAAAATGCAAGTTAAATTCAAATTCTGGACAATTTTTCAGTCATGTATCTAGCAGTAGTTCTCAGGCAAGATAGATTTAAAAATAATATTGAAGTTGCTGGATTAAAAATACACAAGGTTCTTTGTCTTCTGTCACTCTGAAAGTCACTTGATACAATGGAATTGCTGACTAATCAGAGCAATCACCCTTTCAATTAGTATACGTTTAATTAATCCTACCTTCATGGAGAAAACGAGGTAGATGTTTAGTTAAAATAATCCCAACAGATTTTAAATGAAGCCCAGGCACTTAAAATTGGCTGTGTTTTATTTTAGGATTGCAGGTGAAGTTTCAAATAAATTTAAAATCAGGAGCTTTCGATTGCATTTGCTATAGAGGTAAAACAAAATCTGTACATTTAAAGACAATTCAGAACAGCAGTCACAAGTATTTGCGTCCACGAATATGCTCAGAAATTCTGAAGTTTCTGCACTTACACATGGGAACAGGCAATATTTCACTAAAAAAATACAAGCCACTGATTTAAGATTTCACTCAAATCCCTACATTTTAACAAAAAGCCTCTGAAACTTCTGCTGAGAAGTGGAAGCATCTAGCAATTTATTTATTTTTTAATTCTCTGCAATGAAAAATGGTTTCACGGTACGTAAAAATGAAATTTAAAGTTTCCTAAACTTGGGCCTCTCGCAGGTGGGCTTATTTTATATTCAGAACATTAGCAATATATTTTCAAAGTTTTCATTAGGGCAAGGTTACCAGAATGATGGACAACTTGCATATACCAGCACATGTGGGGTACAGGAAAGTGGAAGGTGCACAAGCAACAAAAACACACACCAAAACTCTGTTGCAAGCATTGCTAAAGGCTATGTCCAATCAAAGGGTTGTCACTGGTATACTCTGAATAAATGAGCTGCATTGACAGGAAATTCCAACAGCAATTTTAATTCTGATCAGGCTTCAGGAAGTGGAAAGAATAAAAACACATCAATTATAATGACAGGAAGTCTTAAATTACATGGCAAACAGCTGCTGCCAGCAAACATGGCCTTTTCTTTAATTATTTAAAAGAAATGTTATACATGTAGAAAGCAAGAAATTCCACCTAGAAAGTAGTATACAGGGTCAACATTTTTTTTTCAGGGTCAAGTTACTTACTTACAAAATAATTTTGAAAAGAGTACAGTGTGATTTATTTTTCCATTTAGGTGGAACATTTCACAAAATTCAACTTTGGGCTGTGGGAGGAGGCATAATTTCCCTTCCATCTCCATCTCACTAATTTTCACTTGTCAGAATGAAACACTTGAATGTACATGCAATGTGTACAAAGAACACAGAATTATAGAGCTGCAGAAAAAGATTTTCTCCTCTGATGTTCCTTGGATAGTTGGTTGCAAAGTGTTATAAATTATGTTATGCTTGTGGAGTGCTGGACAACCTTGAGGCTGCAGGAAATTGCAGTTTGGTTTTGATGTTTAAAAATAGACAAATACCAGTTATTTCTAAGTGTATTTCTATTTGCCTTTGTGACACTTCCTTAAAATAGATTTCCCTTGTATCACAAGATAACTTCATTTTAATTTTTTTTTCTACAGGTATTACTTTAACAATTTAAAAAAAGCTATTTTTTATATTCTAAAACACGAACCATTAAAAAAATTATAACAGTAGTATTAAAGCAATGAAATAAAATGCATACATGTTCCTTACACAAAGTTAACCATTGTATTTCTGCCAAATGAAATATGTTCTTAAAAAAAAATCATGGAAAAATTCCAAAACGAGTTTTGACACAAGAAATGCTATTCAGTATAGGTTTATTTTATGATTATGGAGCTTGAGTTCTTGTGTGATTGTCAAACTTCATAAAAGGATGGAGATATTCATAGGAAAATTGAGAATCCACAGCCTAGGGCTATATTCAATCTCATCCATTTCCTATTAATTATGAACCCTAGTGCTGAGCAACAAGGCAGTTATTTTGTGTTTGTAACTCACCCAAATTTTCAAAACAAAATTACAATGGGCTAGACAGTTGAATCATAAAGCATAACTTTTATGTACTACACAATATTCAGATCAAAAACAATGGTAACGTTCATGTACAATTGACTCCACTGCCACAATATTTTGTGCTAACATGTGCCTTTCCAGAGGGGATTTTCTCCAGAGACCCAAGGCCTGCACCAGCACATTGCAGGGTAAAAGTTCACCAACCAATATGAAGTGATTCCTTATAATTCAGAAGCACCTGCATCATTGCTGGACACCAAGCAATTTGTTTGAATTAAAAAGCAAATCTGCTGATAACTAATTTATCACAAGCTTAAAAGCTTCGAAGTTTTTGATAGACAAGAGCTGCTCTTGTCTATCACATCAACAAGTGTGCCTTGTAACCAGAACTTCAACATGACTACAGTGCTGTCTGCTTCCCAGCTGCCAAAGGTATCAATGAAACAAGCAACAAAAACACAACATCAAATAGCACCAGAACTACTTCTGAATAGTTCACTGGAGATCGCAATGGAAGAGATCCTATATTCTTGTGGTTTGGGAGCTTTCGTTTTTCCTTCTTCCCATTTACACACCCAAACTCTACATCCTTCCTTGGTCAAGTGCAGAAGTGAAATGACAAAATGAATACATGAACATACCATTCTCACAGCTCATATATAGATATTGCAAACAATTTTGAGAATAAAAAGATAGAAAAGATAGAAAGTAGTAACACCCACACTGCATGAAAGCTGGAATCTCTGCTTGTATTGTATGTAGCACACTGCATCCATTCGCCAACTCTGTAGCTGCTGCTGCGGTGGCGGTTTACACTCCATATTCATGACTCTTATCCGCAAACTAAGTGGCTTCCAATGTGTTAGACCATTCTGAAACTACATTTAATCTTCTTAAAAAATTTGCTGCATATGCAGGTTAACAGTGAATCAGAATTTATTGTCATGAGCAAGTCACGAAATTCATTGTTTACATGGCAGCATCAGTGCAAACATTCACATAAACCATATTACAAAATATATAAAAATCGTGCAAGAGAAAGGAAAAAAAGGTAGTGTCTATGGCTCAATGTTTATTCAGAAAACTGATGGGGAAAAGCTGTCCTTGTGTCAGTGAGTGCTCATCTTCACACTCCTGTACAGTACCTTTTTCCCGATGGTAGCGGTGTGAAGAGAGCATGGCCTGGGTGGTGGGGATCCTCAAGGATAGAGGCTGCTTTCTTAAGACATCGCCTCTTGTACATGTCCTCAATGAAGTGAACACTGGTCCACGTGATGTCACAGGCCAAGTTAACAATCCTCCAGAGTTTTTTTTTCTTGTCTTGAACATAGGCACCTGCACACCAGGCAGTGATGCAACCAACCAGAATGCTCTCCACAGTACGCCTATGAAGGTATTCATGACATATTGAATCTCCTCAAACTCCTCACAAAGTATAGCTCATGGTAAGCCTTATTAGTGATTGCAAAAACATGAGAGCATTTCCCCTCCTCTGTTGGCCCTGAAGGATCTCAACTTGAAATGCCAAAATTCTTTTATATTCACAGATGATGCTTAACCTACTGAGTTCCTCCAGTACCTTTTTTTTGCTCTCTGCCTCCTCCCTCTTCTGCCAGCTTGTCCTGCTCGGCACCTTCTGCTCACTCTCTGAATCATAAAGAAAGTTGCCTATTAATCCTCAACAGAGAGCAACTGCAGTATAGTGAAGCCATTAAATCACCCAAAATATTCTGCAGTTTTTGCCAAGCCACTCCCTTGACAAGATCAACATCAAGAAACCTTTACATGCTGATTAGGAATTTGGTGGCATCTTTCCACAAGGTTTAGATAAGGGGTCTCAACCAGTGGTCAAAAATGGTAACATTTGGCATGTCCACCTCATCTGCTATTAAATGGCAACAATGCAATCTCTTCACTAAATGGCGGTCAGTTCACTGAATATCAAATGTGACTGTGCTACAGACATTTTCAATCCTTCAGGGGGCTCAAAGAATTCAAGAAAGGCAAGGCAAAGAGTCTGATTTTGTCCTCATAATCTTCAATTCACAAAATTACCTGTGTTATAATCAAAATACAACTTCAATTGCTTATCACTGCACAAGGCATTCATTATATCAGCAAGTAACAAGTTTATCAGTTGCACATATTTGAATTAATTTTATCATTGAACTAATTTTATTATTTCTCACATTGCTCACTTGTATATCAGACCCAAACACTGCTGGGAAACCACTTCTCCCTTTTGAACATTGTCCAATTTTGGCTTCAAAGTTCAACTTCTAACCTTTAATTCATTTGTGATGTCATTGGAAATTAATGGTCACTATCTTCAGACCAGATCTCTGTATTGTTGTCCTATTCCCATAATTATCTGGATTTGTTTTAAATGGACAGATATCAATTTTAGCAGGAAGTTGCATATGTAAAAATGGCAAAAGTTAAATCAAATAGAAAAAGGGGAAAGGACATTCCAGGCAAAGATAAAAGACCAATATAAATAAGCATTACCAATGAATTGATTGATTGGACAGATATAAACTGGTGTTCAATTCTGACTAATTCTTTCTTGCCCTGTTCACATTGACATAGATGAGATCTAAAAATATTCCAAACTAATTCCGTTGTCATTTCATCTATTGCACAAAATCCAAAACCTAGAGCACCAACTCCTACTCGATGTACTAATTTCCTAATTAGTGTCCTCCTCTGCACGAGAAAGCGCTTTTCTCAGTGTGGACAAGCAAGAGCTGGGGCCTGTTTCCATGCTTTATCACTACGACTACAATTCCTCAATTTCACTGGAATAAAGATTCTGAAGATACCTTCTGTGGTCAAAACATAATGCATCTTAGTTCTGCAGTGGAATAGCAGTCCATCTAGTAGAAACATCACCTCACAGCGTCAGCAACCAAAGTCCAATCTTTTCCATGTGGAATTTGCACGTTATCCCCATGACTATCAAGGCTTCCTCCAGGCACTCATTTTTCCTCCCCATTTCCATGACAGGTTGATTTGGTAGGTTAATGCCAGTCAATTGACCCTAGTTACAGGTGGAATCAGACGGGTTAATAAGAATGTAGGGAGAATTAAAAACTGGGATTAGTGTACATGGTAGTCTGCACAAACATTGTGAGCTCTCTCCTCTAAGAGGAGATTGGAATGTGCTCTTGTACTTGTCATTAGGGGAAAGATTCCATTTGATTTGTGCAAAAGCTGCATTCCCATTTCCAATCACCAGAGATGCATGGAAGTAGTTCATCAGCTTAAGTGTGGCATAGCAAACCATCATGCCATAGAGGTAATTAAAATTTTAATTAATATGCTGATCACTGTTCATTGTGCATAATAAATTGCTCACTCATTCAATGCCTGAGGCTTTAAAAAAAGGTGCATAATCCTATTCATAGTTCTTTTATTCAAATATGTTGTATGAAGTTACATTCATTAAAATATGTTATCGTCACGATTCTTTTTATTTTATTAAATCGGCAACCTTCAATAATAGCATATTTACAAGAATAAATATATTGATAGATAAAATTCTAAAGGACTTCAAAGGAGAGGGTGAAGGGGAGATTCATGAGGATGGAGCCTGAGATGGAGTGTTTGGACTGACTGCACAAGATGGGTTTGGTTCTTTGAAGCTGAGAAATCCAGGAGTGGGAGGTGGGGGGAGGGAAGGAACCTGAATAGGCTGACAAACTTAAAGGGCATAGCTAGAGTAGATAGTGAGAAATATTTCCTAATGAAATAGAGAATGCATGATTAATGCAAAGGTAGGAGATTTAGTGGGGATGAGGAAGAAATGTTTCCCCACTATGAGGTTAACTGAAATCTGAAATGTAGCCTGAGGGGAAAAGGGCAAGTAACTACTCTCACAACATTTAAGTATTGGATGAGCACTTGTTTTAATCATGGCATAAAAGACTAAAGGCCTTCTGCTGGAAAATGGGATTGGTATAATAAACACTTGAAGGCCAGCAGAGACAGTGGACTGAAGGGCCTATTCCTGTGCTTTACACCACACAAATTAATCTCCAAAGAAATGCAAAACCTCTGGGGCATGGCAACCCAATCTCGAATTGCCTCATGGTAATATTTCAACAGGACCTCTGTAATCCTAGTCCAAACCAACATCTTAATTATTCTCAGAATTTTCATAGAGTATTGGTTCACACAATTCAGTGACATTACTCTTTTGTTACCATAATTCCTCATCAGTTCAAGAAATTGAAAAAAAAAAGGTTACAGACAAGGTTAAAGATACAAAAAATAAAGACAAATAAATGAATTAATTAAAATAAGAAACTATTTTGTTGCTGCCAAAACAAGATAAATTACAATGCACCCAATGTTATTCAATACCATGCAGATTAGTCAGACCAAGTTTTCCACACAATTCCTTGCACAAGTGATTAAAAAAAGTAGGATTCTCGCATACTTGTCATGGAGGAAACTCTTGTGATCACAGGGAGATCATGCACAGAGCACAGGATGGAACTCTTTGGTTCCGTCAGGCAATCTCTACTGCAGTCCTGCATTTGTTGGCAACAGTTTCCAGTGATTTCTCTTTTAACTATTCTTCAGCATTGACTGTTGGCAGACCTTATACAGGAATTTCCTTCTCTGTTCATTTAATTTAAAAGTCTAACTATGAAGGATCAAGCTCTCTGGAGAAGAGAACATTGACCAATGTTGTAAATGGTCTGGGCCAGAATTGTCTTGACAAAACCCAGGGCTACTTATTAATGCTGGTAACAACTCTGCTGATCATTGGGAATAGAAATACAAGCAGTAATCAGCCAAATTGTCCCTGCAAGTTCAGCTTCTGATGATCAACTACAATTCCATTGAATGCCATTACAGAATCAAAGAGCTTAGTCGTCTTTCCCTGTTCCTCTTTTCAATATTTTTTTTAATTGCTTGAGTTTTAATAGATTTAACTTTTTTGAAAGATGTAATGTTTTAGTGAGCAAACCAAGCAAGCCATTGCTCAATCCTGGATTAATGCTTTCTCAGCTATCATGTGGATGTGTTCTGGCCCGGTTATCCCACATTTGAAAGCATAAGACCCTGTTGTCGAGCATATTCTTACCAGGACCAGTCTAACATTTTGCAGAGAACAAGGATCTCTAGGATATTAACTGAAGGCAAGTCTAAACACAACATGTCTCAGTAGTGAACACCAGTGACAAGCCACTGCCAAGAAGTTCTGAACAGTCACATTTACCAAAATGGTCAAAACTGTATTAAGTATTTTAATCCATAATTCAAGGACCATATCCAGCTCCAGTTGCCTTTTTCATATAAAGCATAGAAACAATGGTGAGGAACTAAATATTACAAGGATAGCACCAGAAATAAGGGATTTTACACAAAAGTGAACTAAAAATAGGCAATGTCTCTTGAAAAAGGGGCAGAAGCACAAGCTACAGAAGTGGGTTTTTTTTGGACAACAGAATCAATACCATGTGTACTTGAAGTAAATTAAAACCCAATAGACAAAAGACCAACTTGTACCGTGATCTTTGAGGCAGTTTTTAAAGAACATTCTGTTCCAGGCACAAAACACTGATTCACCACAGATCCACGGAAATTCCAGCATGATCATTTATCCTATTATGTCCTGAACAATTCCAATTAAGGGCATGGACCTCGTGTTTTAAAAAAAATAAAAGTTTTTCACTTTGCACCCCAAAACTGAGTACAAAATCCAATTTTTTCCCCTTCTACATGAACTTCCAGAAAAAAAGTCTGCTTGATTATAGGAGATTACATTTATTTCTAAAAGATCAATTTTGACTCCGGTTCCCATCTTTAAGCAACATGGTTCAAGCAAAGAAACCAACTTCTATTAATAAATCTACCTAAACTTGGCAAAGAGGCAAGTTGTTAACTGGTTCGTGCAAGTCCATCTATGGCAGTAACATAGAAGTTTCACTACTCTTACTTTGTCCTGAGCCTAAACATTGGCTCTCCCTCACCAATAGCACTGTATACCTTCAATAGGCCTTCAGTCAATAAGTACACAATCCATCAAACCCAACTGAGATCCCACCTGAACCCACAAACTCAGAATTACGACCACATGCTAAAACAAATATAGGATCAGGCTAGCTGCTTCGGTAACACTTCATTTAGAATCTTCATGGAACTGAATCCTGTTACTTCCTCACAGTGTGTGCCCAACTGAAATATCTTTAATAGATATACAGATAAATTCTAATCAGTTTTAAAACTCTTTACATGTAAAAAGTGAAAAAGAGAAATGTGTTGATAGAACAAGATCAACCAAGATAGAGAAAATAGGTACAAACCACTGGAGGAATTCAACAGGTCAGACAGCATCCATGGAGCAAAATGGAGAGTCAACATCTCACGTCAAGACCTTGCTTCAGGACCCAAAACACTGATAGTCCATTCCCCTCTACTTTTGCAGTCTGACCTTTAGTTCGAGATTCTATAATCTCCCATGTCTTGTGTCTCCATAAAGCAAGATGGATGTTTCCAATGAACATGAATACCATAGAATACTATAGCACAGAAACAGGCCCTTTAGCCCAGCTAGACCATGAAAAACTATTATTCTATCTAATCCCATTGACCAACCATAGCCTTTCATACCCCTTCCATCCTTGTACCTATCCAATTACTTTAACCCATGTCCTATGATCGTCTCACCAAATTTCAATGGGGAAAAAAAAACACTTGCTTGCATTAACGCTATCTGTACCTCTCAGTCTTGTATCCCTCTATTAAATCTCCCTTCATCCATTGATGCCACAGGGAAGAAAGCTCTAACCTCATTCATATACCCCACAACTCAGCTCCTCAAGTTCCGGTAACATCTTTCTAAATTTTCTTTGCACTCTTTCAATCTTATTTCTCCATAGCTAGTGACTAAAACTGCACACAATACTGCAAATTTGGCCTTAACCATGTTAGATATTGTCAGAGTACATTAATCAAATACAAACCTGGGATTCTTTTTCCTACAGGCAGGGCAGAATTACCACTTAGTGGTAGTGGAAAAAAAAACTGCACAGTGTACACATGTAAAAAAATAAAATTTAAACTGACTGGGCAATACAGAGACAAAAAACAATCAATAAAGCGCACGAGTCCTTAGCGAGTCCCTGATTGAGTTTATTGTTGAGGAGTCTGATGGTGGAGGGTGGCAGCTGTTCCTGAACTTGGTGGTGTGAGTCTTGTGGCACCTATACCTCTTTCCTGATGGTAGCAGCAAGAACAGGGCATGTGCATCCTTGATGACTGCTGCTGCTCTCCAATGGCAGCATTCCCCATAGATGTTCTCTATGGTGGGGAGGATTTTACCTGTAATGGCCTAGGCTATGTCCACTACCTTGGGGGTATTGGTGTCCCCATACCAGACGATGATACAGCCAGTCAACAAAATAGGCAGCTAAAGACCAATGTCAAGACCCAAATCACTGATAGTCCATCTTGATGTCTTGTCCAGTTTCAACTTAACATCCCAACACATGTACTCAATACTTTGATTTACGAAGGCCCATATGCCAAAAGTTTCTTTACAATTTTGTCTACATGTAGTGCTACTTTCAAGGAATTCTCTATTTGTATTTTCAGATCCTTCTGTTCTAGCCTACTCCTTCTTGAACTACAGATCACCATGTATATACTACCCTGGATTTTCAGAATCAATTTATTGTCATGAACAAGTGTCACAAAATTCATTGTTTTGCACCAGCATTATTGTGCATTACAGGTGCAAAATTGCTACAAATTACATTTCTGCAAATATACCTTTAAAAAATAAACAAGTTAGTGCAAAAGATGAGAAAAAGTGAGGTAGTGTAAGTGGTTGATTGTCCATTCAGAAATCTGATGGTGGAACAGAAGCTGCTTTTGTACCATTGGGTGTTCGTCTTCAGGCTCCTAGACCTCCTTCCACATTGTAGCAGTGAAAAGAAGGCATGGCCTAGGCGGTGAGGTTCCTTGATAATAGACGCTGCTTGAGACACTGCCTCTTAAAGACGTCCTTAATGGAGTGAACGCTAATGTCCACTGATGCTGCTGGCTGAGTTTACAATTCTCTGTATCCTTTTCCTGTCCGGTGCATTGGTACCTCTACACCAGACAGTGATGCAACCAGTCACAATGCTCTCCACAGTACACCTGCAGAAGTTTGCAAGAGACCTACCAAATCTTCTCAAACTCCTAAAAAAGTTTTGCTGCTGGTGAGCCTCCTTCATGATTGCATAGACATGAAAGCCCCAGGATAGATCTTCAGAAATGATGACACCCAGGAATTTGAAGTTCTTTACTGTGATGCAACCACTGTATTGTTTGAGCTGGCCTGACCCCTGAACCTGTGACTCCTCCCTCCCAGAAATCCCTACAAAGGTTCTTATGCCCAAAATCTTCCCTCAGTACCTGCCTTGGAACCAGGCCGGCAACATGTGAGATGTATTGATGTCTTAAGCCTATTAATCACAACTCTCTATCTAATGTGGTTGATCTATAGTGCTACAATTTAATCACCTTAAATTTTTGGGCCATGGACAAGGGAATATGGATGGAAAAATTGGACACCATGCCAAAAGATCCAGAGGTCTCAGTCAAATTCGATTAATGGTTGCACTGTCTCAACGCTTTCATGAGACGCAACGATGTGCAGTGTGAGGAAGACAAATGAGAGACTGCACTACGTAATCAGCCGCAGTGGAGGTCCTGCGGAAACTGTATCAAACCCCAATAAACGTCATCTATGCCAGATTATTTCAGGGCAGTCATAGACAAGCGCCTGGTGAGTCAGTGGATGAGTATATGTGGGAGCTGGGGCAAGCCTGCAACTGCCGAGAAGTCTCTGCTGCTGCCCATCTAGAAGGCTTGATACTCGATGCATGTGTGGCTGGGTTCAAGTCTGAGCAGATCAGTCAGAGATTCTTCGAAAAGGGTGATTGAAGCCTGCAAGAACTAGTCAACCTGGCTAAAGCACTTGAGACAGCATAGCTGAAAGCAGAGGTCTTCTCCTTGGAGAATGCAGCTGCCACGTGGGGAGCTTGGGCGCCACCATCTTGGGACCCAGGGTACCAAGTCATTGCCGCTACCATAGAGCACCCAAAATGCTACTTCTGTGCACACATGAAGCATCCCTGAAAGAATTGGCCAAAACACTACATGCTCTCCCTTCTAGCAACACTGCATGTGGCCAGCAGCTGCCGCCATCTTGGACTGCGGCACTTCAGTCACAGAAAACGGCTCAGTGGGACCATGGGAGCGGTACAACGGGACAGCACCACTTTCGGCAGCAAGGAGCAGCACCGCGTCTTGGCAGGTGACCCAGAAGTAACTCTACAGCAGCGACCCAAACAGCAACCACACACTGGCCTCGATTACCCTGGATCAGGACAGCCCACATCAACTGGCCAAGGCTATGATGAACATCGAGGTTGCATCACAAACTGCTTATTTGATACATGGAGCACAGAGAGCTTCATTCATCTGGGCACAGTGCAGCACTACTCCCTTGCAATAACCCCGGAAAAATGTACTTTCCCTGGCCCCCAAATCCCACTCGGCTGAGATCCACGGCTGCTGCATCTTGATACTGACTGTGCGGGGCACAGAGTACAAGAACTTTAAGCTCCTTATCATGCCACAGCTCGGCACACCAGTCATACTGGGATTGGACTTCCACTGCCATCTAAAAAGTGTCCAAATGCAGATTGACAGCCCATACCCGTTTCCTGTGGTCCACAACTGCAGATGCTTAAACCACCCGATCCCCATCCCCCGAACACAACCTTCAGACTCTCTACCCTCTGAGTCCCACTGCTGCACTGGTTCGAGAACCTCACCACCAAGAGCAAGCAGTACAGCCCCAGGGACAGAGCATTCATTAAAGTAGAAGTCAAACAGGTTCTGGCAGAAGGGATTATAGAACCCAGCACCCGCCTCTGGGGGACTCAGTTGATGGTTGTTAAGAGAAGAGAGAAACACTGCATGGTCATAGACTACAGCCAGACCATAAACCATTTCAACCAGCTGGATGCCTACCCACCCCCCCGCATCACTAACATGGAAAACGAGATCGCCCAGTTGCGGGTCTTCTCAACCACTGATCTGAAGTCGGCCTACCAATCCGTCCAGAGGACTGCCTGTACACTGCCTTCGAGGTAGACGGCTGCCTCTTCCACTTCCTCAGACTCCCTTTCTGAGTCACCAATGGGATCTCTGTCTTCCAGAGGGAGATGGACCCAATAGTCGATGACTACAGGCTCAAGGGTACATTTCCTTACCTGGACAATGTGACCATCTGCAACCATGACCAGCAGGATCATGACTCTAACCTGCAAAATTTTCTCAAGACGGCCAAAAGCCTCAACCCAATTTATAACCAAAAGAAATGCAGTGTTCAGAACTTTTTTTTTTATTTTTTTATTTTTCACACTATGAACCATACTGACCAAAATACACACAAACATTTCCCTCTTGAAGATACACAGTGTCATTTTCTCCCCTTTCGCGCCCCCCCCCTCACTCAACGTTCAACATATATGATACATTAAACCCATTAAACAGTATCATCACACAATGAAAATAAACAAGAAATTTGTGTCTTCTACTTTTACATACTGGGTCAGTTCATTTCGTCTTCTTCTCCTTCTGTCATTTTAGGCAGTGGAGGTCCACGGTAGGACTTCTCTGTTGTGTTCCATGTACGGTTCCCAAATTTGTTCGAATACTGTGATGTTATTTCTTAAATTATATGTATTTTTTCCAATTTTTCATTTCTATGTACCATTGCTGTATTCTCAGGCTATCTTCTAATTTCCAGGTTGACATTATACATTTTTTTTGCTACAGCTAAAGCTATCATAATAAATCTTTTTTGTGCTCCATCCAAATCGAGTCCAAGTTCTTTACTTCTTGTATTACTTAGAAGAAAGATCTCTGGGTTTTTTGGGATGTTGCTTTTTGTGTTTTTATTTAATACCTGGTTTAGATCTTCCAAAAATTTTTCCACTTTCTCACATGCCCAAATTGCATCCACTGTTGTTTCTGTTTCCTTCTTACAGCGAAAACATCTATCTGATACTGTTGGGTCCCATTTATTTAACTTTTTGGGTGTGATGTATAGCCTGTGTAACCAATTATATTGTATCATGCGTAATCTCGTGTTTATTGTATTTCTCATAGTTCCGGAGCATAGCTTTTCCCATATTTCCTTCTTTATCTTTATGTTTAGATCTTGTTCCCATTTTTGTTTGGGTTTACAGCTTATTTCCTCATTCTACTTCTCTTGCAGTTTGATGTACATGTTTATTATAAATCTTTTAATTATCATTGTGTCTGTAATCACTTATTCAATATTGCTTCCTTCTGGTAACCTCAGCCTGCTTCCCAATTTGTCCTTTATGTAGGTTTTCAGTTGGTGGTATGCAAACATTGTATTGTGAGTTATATTATATTTGTCCTTCATTTGTTCAAAAGATAATTTAATTCCCAAAAAACAATTTTCTATTCTTTTGATCCCTTTTCTCTCCCATTCTCTAAAGGAAAGGTTATCTATTGTGAAAGGGATTAGTTGATTTTGCGTCAATATTAGTTTTGGTAGTTGATCATTTGTTTTTTTCCTTTCTACTTGAATCTTCTTCCAAATGTTGAGCAGATGTTGCACCAGCTTTTCATCCCACTTATATAGTATATGTTCAGGTACCTTCTCCCCTATTTTATCTAGCTCTAATCTGGTCCAATCTGGTTTTTCCCTTGTTTGATAAAAATCTGATAGGTATCTTAATTGTGTTGCTCTATAATAATTCTTCAAGTTTAGTAGCTGTAAGCCCCCTTGTTTGTACCATTCTATTAATTTATCTAGCACTATCCTCGGTTTCCCCCCTTTCCATAAGAATTTCCTTATTATTTTCTTTAGCTCCTTGAAGTATTTCTCTGTTATGTGAATTGGTAATGATTGAAATAGGTATTGTATCCTTAGGAAGATGTTCATTTTAATACAACTTACCCTTCCTATCAGTTTTAGTGGTAAGTCTTTCCAATGTTCTAAGTCGTCTTGTAATTTCTTCATTAATGGCTGATAATTTAGTTTGTATAGATGGCCTAGATTATTATCTAGTAGTGTTCAGTACTTCATGGCTGGCCATCTTTGGATGTGTGGTGGAAAATGGCATCATTGGGTTTGACCCTGACTGCAAGCGTCCCCTTTTGGAACTTCCATATCCAGATCCTCAAGGCGCTGAAAAGGTGCTTGGGCTTCTTTTCCTATTATGCCCAGTGTTCCGAATAACATGGACAAAGCCCGCCCCCTGGTGAAATCTACCACTTTTTCCCTGTTGGCGGAAGCCCAAGCTGCATTCATGCACATCAAGGGTGACATGGCCAACGTGGCAATGCACATTGTGGATGAATCCATCCCCTTCCAGGTGAAAAGGGATACATCTGACTTTGCCCTGCCTGCCACACTCAACCAGGCGGGCAGGCCAGTGGCTTTCTTTTTCCAAACTCTTCAGGGCCCTAAACTCAGCACCCAGCCCTCGATAAGGAGGCCCAGGCCTGACATTGTTTAATGGGTTTAATGTATCATATATGTTGAATGTTGAGTGAGTGGAGAGGGGGGAGGTGAAGGAGGGAGGGAAGGGAGGGGGGGGAAAAGGGGAGAAAATGACGCTGTGTATATTCAAGAGGGAAATGTTTGTGTGTATTTTGGTCAGATGGTTCATAGTGTGAAAAAGAAAAAAAAAGAAAAAAAAAAGAAAAAAAAAGAAAAGGAGGCCCAGGCCATAGTGGAAGCTGTGCACCTCTAGAGGCACTACCTGCCTGGAAAAACATTCACCCTGCGGGTGTCGCCTTTACATTCAATAATAAACAACAGGGAAAAATTAAGAACAAGAAGATCCTCAGGTGGAGAATTGAGCTATCCACCTACAACTACAAGATCTTGAACCAGCCCAGGAAGCTTGACGAGCCTCTCAATGCCCTGTCCTTGGGGACATGTGCCAATGCACAGCTGGTCTGTCTCCAAGTTCTCCACAACAACCTCTGCCATCCTGGAGTCACCAGGCTCTACCACTTTCTTAGAGTTCATAACCTCCCTTACTCGGTTGAAGATATCAGAGAGCTGACACAGAATTGCCCAGTCTGCACCAAGTGCAAATCCCAATTCTATCGGCCAGACAAAACCTACCTGCCCCTTCGAGCAGCTGAATATGGACTTCAAAGGCCCCTTTCATCTACCAATAGGAATGTATACTTCCTGAATATCATTGACGAATACTCCTGCTTCCCCTTTGCCATCCCTTGCCCAGAAATGACCACAGCCACAGCCATAAAAACACTGCAGAGCATATTCGGTCTGTTCAGATACCCCTGCTGTATCCATAGCGACCGGAGATCTTCGTTTTTGAGTGAAGTGCTGCACCAGTACCTGCTGGCCAAGGGCATGTGTATGAGTAGGACCACGAATTATAACCTCCAAGGGGACGGCCAGATAGAAAGGGAGAACGGCATCATCTAGAAAGCAAAAGGTTTATCCATCTCCCGAAGGCAAGATGTCCTCTGAGACACTCCTCGCCACCAGGTCCCTCCTCTGTACTGCTAGTAATATGACACCACATGAAAGACTCTTTTTCTTCCCCAGGAAGTCGGTGTCGCGAAACACACTGCATCCGAGCTGACAACCCCGAGCCCGTATTGCTCTGAAGGCGTATCAGATGCCACAAGACTGATCCTCTGGTTGAGAAGGTCACAAGCCCCCAACATGCTTACATGCAGCACCAGGATGGGCAGCAGGTCACTGTTTCCATCTGAGACCTAGCGCTTGCAGGGGATCCATCCCCTCATGGTAACCCTGGCCAATCGGTCCCACTAATTGCAACCAACATAGCCCCCCAGCCCCAGACCAAGCAACCCCATGGTCCTACTAACCCCCCTCAGCCACTGGAGGCACAGCCTGCCTCACAAAACACTGCCCGGACCAGTACCACAGCAAACCTTATGATGGACAGGCTGAACCTGTAACAAACATTGAATCACTTCACTCTGCTGGATCAACCACATTAAACATGTGCTTTACTCCCCTTGAGACATCAGACATCTCACATGTTGCTGGCCTGGTTCCAAGGCAGGTACTGAGGGAGGAGTTTGGGCATAACAGCCTTTATAGGTGTTTCTGGGAGGAATGAGTCACAGGCTCAGGGGGCGGGCCAGATCATACAAAACAGTGGTTGCACCACATTTACCTTCTCCACTATTGACCCCTTGATAAGAACAGGTTTGTGTTCTCCTGGTTTCCCCTTCCTGAAGCCCACAATCAGTTCCTTAGTCTTTCTAATGTTGAATGCAAGGACGTTGTTGTGATGCCACTCAACTAGCTAATCTATCTCACTCCTGTACGCTTCATTATTGCCATCTGTGATTCTGTTAACAACCATGGAATCCTCAGTAAATTTGAAAATGGCATTTGAATTGTGCCAAGCCACACAGAAAGGGGTGTAGAAAGAGCAGAGCAGTAGGTAAGCACACATCCTTGAGATGCACATGTGTAGATTGTCAGTGAGGAGACTGTTATCAATCCACACTGATTTGGTCTTCCAATGAGTCAAGGATTCAGATGCAGAGGCCCAAGTTTTGAAGCTTGCTAAGCAGACAGAAGGGATGATGTTGTTGAAAGCAGAAATGTTAATGTTGCTGTTGTCTCGGTGATCCAGGGCTGAGTCGAGAGCCAACAAAATTACATCTGCTGTGGAGCGATTGTGGGAGTAGACAAACCACGACCAACTTCTCAAAGCATTTCATTATAGTAAATGAGAGTGCTACTAGGCGATAGTCATCAAGGCAGCTCACTCTGCTCTCGGGCACTGGTACAGGTATACGATCCTTTATCCGGAACCTTGGGGGACAGTGTGTTCCCAATTTCAGATTTTTCCAGATTTCAGAAAGCCAGATTTAAGCCCACCCGAATTGTGCTGCCGTATCCACCCCCACCCCCTGCTCACACTGGTAGTTCCCCCCCCCCCCCCGGCCAACTCACGCTGCCATCTCTCTCCCCACTTGCCGGATTTTGGAGCTTTCCAGATTTTAGATACCCGGATAAAGGATCGTGTACCTGTATAATCGATGTCCTTTTGAAGCAGGTGAGGATCTCCAACTGCAGCAACGAGAGATTGAAAACCTCTACCAGTTGGTTGGCTAGTTTCCTCAAAGTCCAACAGCTGATACATCCATGCATTAAATTCCATCTGAAGCCTTTCTTTTAAGCTCATCCATGTTCTGCTGAAAGCTTTTCTAATATTCTCAGGATTGGAGAATTGACTCATCCAACCCTCTTTGCCTCAAGCAGTCCATGACAGCCAAGTGGGCTGTGAACCAACAAATCTATTTTCTCCAATAACGTCAAACATTTGAACAGCTTTTTTAAATTCAACAACGGAAAGGAAATCAGCTGCAAAGTGGCACTGAGACTTCACAACCACAAATGAGGGGGAAAATACATTTTTAAAATCCTATAACTCACTTTTGTTTCAATTGATAAACCACCAGTTTCCCTTAAAGTTTGCTTTTAAAATGAACATGCACCTCAATGGATAATTGTACCAATAATGGATTATTCAGATTATTTAGCAGTCTCAATTTACCTACTTTACTTTAATACTGAAAATAACATTTTGCTTTATTTGGCTTCAAATGAAAGAACCAAACTCACTAAAGTTCTATTTTTTTTTGGAAAATGCAAAAGATTAGCAAATTTTTTTTGTAAATACTATAATACTTTCTCATCTATTTTCATCTCAAACACTGATCTAACGGGAACGTCAAATGGTTGAGTTCAATCCATCTCTCATACAATTCTTAAGGCTAAATAAGATTTAAAATTAAATAACTAAATGATTCTCATTTAGATCAGCACCGAGGAATAATGAACCTAAAAAAAAATTCAAGTTGCTTTTTGATAAAAATCAAAATTTAAGGTACCATAAGGATTAATAAACATGTCACCTGCATTATTTGCTTTGATGACAGAATCTTTAGCACAGTTAATAAGGCAAGATAGTGAGATAAATGGTTTGGATGAATTCAAGATTAATTTATTTTTTGATGATGTGTTGATTTATTTTACAGAACCAAAAGAGTCGTTGAAAGTTTTACAGGAAAGATCAAAACAATATGGAGATTTATCTGGATATAAACCTAACGGAGAGAAAAGTGAACTTACGCCATTGTTGGACGTTGATTATTCTTCTTGTAAAGACGTTGTACAGTTTAAATGGACAGATCAAATTCAATACTTGGGTATTAAAATAGATAGACATATAAATCATTTACATGCATTAAATTATTTACCATTATTCTCTAAAATTAAAAATGATTTAATTAGATGAAAAGATTTATCAATAACTTTAATAGGGAGAGTGAATTGAATTAAAATGAATATATTTCTAAGACTTCAATATATTTTTCAATCTATTCCATGTAAAGTCCTTAAATTTTATCTTTTTTTAAAAAAATGTTTAATACAACAGTGAGAACATTTTTATGGAAAGATAAAATGGCAAGAGTATCCTTTCAGAAATTAACATGGAAATATAAATTAGGAGGTTTAAAACTTCCATATTTTCAAAATTATTACAAAGCCACTCAGTTAAAATTAAAAGAATGTTTGATTCTGATAGTTTGTTGACTTGGGCAGATATAGAATTAAATTAAATAATGAAAACAGAAGGGATCAATTTGTATACAAATGGATCAGTAAATTATTATATCTGAATAAGTCATCAATATTGTAACATCTGATAGAAATGTGGGATAAGGTAAACAGAGAAATTGGTACTCAAGATAAAATATCTAGATATAATCCTTTGTATCAAAATAAACTTTTTCTTTCTATGATTAATAATTTACTTAAAATTTGGGATCAGAAAAGTATTAAGACAGTAAATCATTATAAATTAAGTCGATATCTTTCATTTGAGAGAATGAAAGATAGATATCAAATACAAACCCGTTCACTTTTTTGTTATTATAAAATTAATAATTATTTTATGATTCTTTACAGGAGAAATTTGGAACTTCCAAAGGAATCAAAATTGAAACAATAATTCATTAAGGTGGAAAAAAAGGATTTATGTCTGAAATGTATAAATTACTGCAACAGAAAATGCTTAAGATAGATTTACAAAAGTCAAGATTAAAATGGGAAAAAGATTTGGGGGTTGAATTTAGTACAGATCATTGGAAAACTATAAAGAGTGTATGACAAAGATTATAAATGTTGAATATAGACTTGTTTATTATAATTTTATACATCAATTATACTCAACTCCGGAACGATTAAAGAGATACAATTTGATTTCTTCTGACCTCTGTTTTCGATGTCAGAAGGAAAATGGGACTTTTTTCTTTTACATTCAACATGGTTATGTGAAAAAATTAAATCTTTTTGTCTCGGGTTAGTGAATTTTTACAAGATATTTTTAAGATCAAATTTTCTTTGGACCCATCAATTTTTTAAATTAGCGACACAAGTAAATTTTGTTTGAAAATAGGTTTGGATAAATTGATAAATTTCAAATAGCTTTTTATTAAGACTAGCTTTAGCAGTAGTGAGGAAGTGTATTGCAATCACATGCAAAGACCAGATGGAACTTAATATACAATGATGGCATTTAGAATTGAGATCTTGTATTCCTTTAGAAAAAAATAACATAATTTGAGAGATAAGTATTGTATTTTTTTGGAGGTTTGGAGCCCTTATCTGGATTGAAATTTTAAAGATTTGGACCTAATTGTGGCAGAATATCCCCAACACATTAATTAATGTATTGTTTCTGGTTATTTCTCTTCAATCTTCTTTTTCTTTTTAGTAGTTAGTGGGGTAATATTATAGAGGTATTCAACTTTTGGAATGTTGGGAGGGGGAGTAATGTTAGTATAAGGGAATAGGGGTCTGTATAGAGGGTTTTTTTAATATAAACCATGTTTGCTTTGATGGTATATCTTGTTTTAATTGCATTTTGTGTGTAATATTCAAAAAAATTGCAAAACATTTATTTGCTCATGCTCTCAACAACCTCACAAAACAACTTTGGTGTCAATGACAATTTAGAATAAGAGACTGATAGCTCAACCCCTTTCCCTTCAAAAAAATAAATTACAAGGAAAGCCTAGTCAAATTCAGATTGGTTGTCCTTTAACTGTTATATTTCTTTCTGACATACCATTGTAGTTTGGGGATTGCTCCTTTATGGCTGCAGTAGGTGATGATTGATGAAGAACAAGTCCCCAAGCCTCTGATGTGGGGATGAGGCCTCAAGTCTTCAGCATCGCTTGTTGCCAGTGGCCGAGATTGGGATGTCATGGCGCGCTCTGCAGAGGGTGTGTCATGGTGACCAGAGCAGCTGTATCATGTGCCTGGTTCAGGAGGTTGCATCGTCTTATATCGTGGGGCCCTGTGCAACTGATGAGGTCAGTTGATGAGGTAGTCAAGTCTCTCTTTCGCCATTGCAGGTATTTTTTTCATCATACACCATGTCCATGGAGGCTGGCAGCTTTATGAGGGACCACACACATCCTCATGCGAAGTCTTCTTCTTCCTCCTGCCATTGGCATAGCTTTCAGGCTCCAATGGTTTCTTCACTCAAGCTATCAGACTTTCAATATCCAGAGACTATTTATATTGTAACTTGTCTCCACTGTCTAGTTTTTTTTAAGTCTCATGTCATTTTATGTAGCACCATGGTTTGGAGGACCGTGGTCTTTTTTTTAAAACTGTGCACTTGCTGTTTGGTTTAAAATGACAAATAAAAGCTATTTGAACAGAGGCTACAGTGCTTGCAGTGATGTGTCACAACTCTATCAGTTGGCCTATATACTAATCACTACTCAAATCTGGGTTTGTCCCCATTTTAGTTAGTTTGGCTCTGAATGCTACAATGACTCTCCACACCCTGCACTCCTCCTCTCTCTCCCCCCCCCCCCCCCCCACTCCATATTTACAATCCCTTTACCCTCCAGCTTTAATATCATTTGCTAGTCTTAGAGGAAGAAAAAGTGTTTGCCAATATTTGGCACATACAGCTTTCTAATACCTTTTGATGGTTAAAAAGTCCTAAAATTCATCATCAATAACTAGCAATGTTATTTACTTTAGTTGTAAATAAATTTTAGTCATCACCACTAGAGGGTGCCATCTTTTTGCTCTCAATTTAAATGCACACATCAACATCCATATTTTGTATGTTCATTTTCTATGTATTACAAGAGTTTTTTTGCAGCCATGGCATTCATGATGAGTGTGCACATACCTTAATTATTAAAATCTGTTAATATATTAATTATAGTTAAAAGCACAATGCTAGAGAAACTCAGCAGGTCAAACAGTGTACTTTATATAGCAAAGATACCTAACCAATGCTTCGGGCTTGAGCCCTTCATCAAGGTATGGAATTATATTAATTATAATTGATAAACATACACCACAGCAGAAGTTCAATTATTTTGTTGAATCAAGCCAGGCAAAATTTGTATCCTCCCCAAATCACTACCATCCCCACTGAGAATATCAGCCTCGTTCCCTTGATTGGAGGAGACTTTCATTTTATTATGAGCTTGTTAATTATATTCTTGACCTTCCTCTTTTAGAAAACTGAGCTGAGCTAAAGTGCAACTTCTTTTTCCACCAAGACCACTCATAACTCTTTCCCCACTTAAAATATATTCTGCTTTATTCCTGACTGCACAATAAGTAACTTAGGAGCCAAGTTTGAAAAAAATTCGAATTTTCAGAAATTTAACTAAGAAAACTAATGTCTTCCTTTTGCAACTTTGAAGAAACCCAAACTCCTTAAGTGTTACTAATAAATGAATAATTAAGCAAATGTAACGACTTTCAGTTTAAGCCATCTTAATTATTCATGGAGTCTGTGAATCTTTTCCCTGAACCAAGGTTACGTTATGACACAAATCTTTTACCCATTTTCCCCATTTTGTTCAAACAGGCAAGTACTTGCCATCTTTTATCACTTGCTAACAAAGCTGCCATTTAACATTTGACTGGTTAATGGTGATCAGTATTTTATTTAAAGCCTACTTTTGGAAGTAAAATTGTATGAACATTCAAACTGCAGGAGGCAATTTCATTGTTTTCACTGTTAAAGTTTCCAAACTTGTAGCAATGAAAAAAGATTTGACAGGGCAGCAAACATTCTAAAATCATCTGCTGGATAATCCACCTTGTATGCAGTAATGTTAATTGACACAGGAACCAAAGAATTTCACAAGCTTAAGCTTGAAAACAGAATGATGTAAACGTTAAACAGAAGTCAGTCACCCACTTGGAAGTGGTTGATTTTTCACATCACAAGGATTCAAATTTATTTCCCACCACCAAAACTATGCATGCAATTATATCATTTTTGTGTTCATAACACTAATGCTAACAAATACAGAAATATAATTTAAATGCTTTTGTGCAAAAAGGTTGACACCTCAGCTTCTTCTAAACTGGGACAAGGTTCTTGGGTTCTCAAGTTTTCCTCAGTTTCACTCCAACCTACAGTCATTTCTGGCTAACTATTTATCCAAATTTAGACCAAGTCCCATCCTAATCCCAGCAATCCTGTGACAAAAACAGCCCTGTTATATTTTGCAAGTAATTAAATGGCAGTCACATCATTAAAATTTTGTAAGGTAGAATTAAGGATAAATCTCAAGTTTAACATTTCCCCAAAGGGGAAAGCATTATGGAATGGCACTGCAGAGCTGACAGTGAACAAGTAACAAACCAAAAATAAGGCTTCATCTAATGACCAAGAGGAGGCTTCGGGTGCAGGACAGAGAGTCCTAAATAGTTTACCAGTTTGGGGAGGGGGGGGGAAGAAGAGCGTGGAAATGAAGAAAGAAAATGAGAAAGGTGGAAAAAAGTCTATTGTAACAAAACAAACAACTTTTTCATCTCATCTTGAAGCAAATAAAGGAGCATTGAAGGTAAATGTACAGTTCGTGGTAGAATGTGGTGAAAGAGGACAAGTTGTATAAAGGTAATGGAAACTGTGGGACATGGAAGATAAAAAGAAACGAGATGCATAAACTGTGTGGGTGGCAGGAAGGGCGAGAGGATTAGGATGGTGTGGAAGGTTGGCAAATACACAGGATGGGGTTACAAAAATGGATACAAGGGCGACAGTTTAAAAACTCTTGTATGTGTGAACAAACTATGAATAATATACATTTTGCACTCTACTTTTTACAAGATATTTTTAGTTCATCAATATCAAGTTCACATTGGTAAAGCAAAATACCTTCTGGCTCATGTGCAACTGGCGTTTGGGTCTCTTTGGAGTATGACACCACCTCTCGAGGTAAAAAATCAACTTGGGTAATTTTTGAAATCACAAGTTTAGGCAAACGGCGGCTGTATTGAACAGTAAGGAAAAAATGCATTTCACTGGAGCTGTTATTTTCTTTAAAATGTACTCTGAACTTCAATAACTACACAAATCACATTTTAGAAAACAGCAAAAGGAAATTAAAACAGCATATTTTATTAAAATTCTTGTGCTTAACAGAAAATCAGACGCTCCTACCCTGATAATCTCAACAATTTTCTTTAAACAAAAATGTTCCTTACTAAATACATTATCATGTGAGCAACATTAAAGTTTAGGAAATTGGTAAAAGTAACATTTAACAATCAAATATAATCACAATATCTAATAGCTTTATGCACCATATATAGTGAATATTAAACAAAGCCACATACCCAAGATCAGAGTCAGACTGTAGCTGCAGTACAGAAGGATCGGTATCCCATTGTAGTGTTCTAATTAGGTCATCCAACAATATAAATAAAAAACACAGCAGAACACAAGAATATTTGATCATTGACTGGAAAGAACACAAGGCAAATTAACAAAATGTAATGTGTCATATTACCAGCAAGTATAGTTAGATTTAATACACTTATTTCATATGTACCATATCTGCAAAAACCTAATTTTTTTTGCTGAACCCAGCACTCATGGCTATTTCGATTATGATGAATAGTGTTGTTAATGTGCAACCTGGCCAGTTAAGGAGTTAAGAAATTCCAAAATCCGGTGGTCATTTTTTTTTACTGCCTGCATTGTGGGAAAAAAAAAAATCGCATCCCTATCCTCCCATAAGAGAATTATAAGAACATGGTGGATTTGTACATCAAATGCCACTTTAATGAGCCTCATGTTGAGAGTTTCTGTTTGTATTCAACAACCCAATTACCATTTTAATGCATTTTTATTGCAATGCTAACATTTAAAGTGCTCAGTCTCATTCCTCCAACAAGTTAAATTTTGAGATTTTGGATTTATATTTTTTTTCCCCCATTTGTCCTTTTTCCTACTTACTACTGCTCAGGAGACAAGTTGGTCGGTTCAAATTTTCACCATATTAATATCCCAGATTGCAAGGAAGTTTAACAAGCTGGGTTTTCCAATAGATCAAACAGGAGCTTGTGCCAGCTGCAAAGGCTGTGGGAAGCACTGGAGGTGAATCCACAGACTCACTGCCTCAAAAAGGACTCTTTTGCACTCTTATTTTTGGGGGCACTGGGCAATGCTGGTTCTTTGGATGTGTTTACAGCAGGCAAAACTTGCTAAATTTTGTTCATTATTGCATTTAGTGTATTAGTACCTGACAATAAAGGAATCTTAGATAATGAACAGAAAAGCCAAATGAAAAGAAACAAGAATTAACAGGTTTTTGTTAAAAAGAATGCCAAGTTATTTTTTTAAAATATTCTAGCTTAAATAGGGAAATCAGGCCACCACTGCTCAATTACATAATTGAATGCCTTTGAAACATGAAAGGCAATGCAAATTTTGGAACAATTCCAGCAAACCATCTCAAGTGGAACAGCTCCAATGCTGCAGATCAATATAAAATTATCAAAATGTCTCTGTGCCCCACATACAAAAAAAATCCAGTTTCACCAATAGAGGGAAACAAAATCATCAATTGATTAATTCAAATGTATAGCTAAACTCCTAAGATGCTACATCTTTCTGCAGGTATCAGCACATCCACAGAACACACCAAGATATTTTGCTTGCAAAGTAGTAGCAAATGTTTGGCTGTGCTCCCATGCTTTCCCATCCTGACACTAACTTACAAATTGGCTAATCTAATGAATCACAATTCAAAATGGTATAGGTTATAGAATGTGAATGCAAAGTCTAGCCTGCTACTGCAATAAACCAGCAACTAATCAGAATGTAATGGGGCACACATTAAGCAAAGTCCGTCGAGCTTGATTTCAGGATTCTCATTCTCATTCACGGGGAAGAAAACTGCATTCCAGTATTCTCCACCACTTTCCTCCCCATCAGAAATTTAGAGGAACTTAGAGGATATCTGCTACACTGAAATATATTAATGTACAATATTTACTCTTCAAAAATTAATTTAGTGAAGCAACATTCATTCATCTTGAATTTTTAATCACTCTCAAACTCACATTTCTCAATTTGAATGTGACATGGACTGAATATGCAATAGAGAAATGTATGAGCATTGTACTCTACTTGTGTTACAATTCCATAGTCAACAAAGTACAGTTCCAAACTCAATTTAAGAACACAGCTAGGCCATCTGTAATATTCCTACAGATTTCCATTTAAAAACCTGGGGATATATCATTTTTTTTAAAGTAACATTATTTTCATCATTATGGTTGTCTACATTTCTCCATTTTGGAAAGATCATTTTAATCTAACAAGAGTTTTCTATGTTTGCAATATGGTTTGATATCCTATTGTCAGGAGTTTCAAGAGCCAAGGAAAAGCAAGAGCTTGGAGTGCTGCAGAGAGGGTGGGGGAGGTGGATGTCTCTAATAAGGTGAAACCTGGGTGATCCAGAGCTGAGAATTTCCAGTATTTTCTGGTTTTGATTTGGATTACCAACATCTGCACTTGAATTTTCACGAACTCTTTGCCCAGTTTCTACCTCTACATCACGAAGACAGTCTCCTCATACTTTCTCATTGCCTTTATATTTTTGAGGAACAGAACAACTGCAGATACTGGCATTGATGAGAAAACAGCAATAAAGATCCCTGATGAAAATCAACAAAAATAAATGTTTTAAAAAAAGCTAATTACCTTCCAGCATGTCCACCATCTGCAGAATCCTGGCTTCCAGCTTCACTGGGCGTGCTCACTGATTTCGAGGAGGGAGACATGGGGGTTGGGACTAAATAATGAAAATAACAGGCATCCCATGTTACTAATTGCAAAGGCTGCACTGATGATGTACAGTGTCAGACACAAAAAAAACATCAATTTAAATAAATATGGGTTATGGCAGAAAATGGAATTGCGATGGTGAAAGTCAAAAGAAGAAAGGAAAAAAGGGGAAGAGTCAAATGAACATTTAATTTTTATTTTTGCAAAATTAATCATTCAAAGTGAGCTTGGAATGCATACCTAATCACATTAAAATGCACCAAGGTTTCAGCTGTCACCAAAAATCCGCTGCAAAGTAATCTGAATATGTAAATAGCTCAAATGCATGTTTGCAATTATTTCAGAGACAGCTGTCATCACATGGGCATGCAGAAGCCAGACCAAGCCATCAGAAACAAAGTTGTATTAACTGTTGCTCATCAATTCCAACTTACAAAATGTTTTAAAATGATCTTAGTTATCCATCAGAATATTTAAAAGTCTAACAATGCTAACAGTGACCCATTCATGATGACCCAAATCATTAAATGGTCTTAAATTCCTGTTTTATACAGAGAAACAGATAATAAGATGCATCTGGTGCAGCTAGAGTTAGAATATTAACATTTCTAATTCTAAAAGTTTAAAAAGGGTGAGAATGCATTTCAAAATGTTAAATTTCATTTCAGTCCTTCTCAATGAAAAAGTGAAAAGGCAATCTTAAGTTAAAAAAAAAAGTAAACTGGGGTGCAGGCTAACTTTACGAAAGGCTACAAGAATAATCTGGGGAAAATATAGATTGGTAATCCTGACACCAAGTAGTAAGTAAATTGTTAGAAGGCATCCAAAGAGATTGGATATACAAGTACAGATATTCAGATATCTGAATTGTCATGGTATCAAAAGGTTGGGGAGAAGGTACTGAGTGGGAGAATAGATCAGCTCATGATGGAATGGTGGTGCAGACCAGAGGACCAAAATGGCCTACTCCTATATCTTATGGTCTACTTGGATAAGCTGGGACTGATATGAAATCATCAATGTGGCTTTGAGCATGGTAGATCACGTCCTTAGGAGACTACCAGGAACTTGCAGCTGATGTCTTAAAAAACACATAATTAAGTGAATTATATGTACATATTATGTGTATATGTACATTTACTCTCAGGGTATTTGTAAAAGATTCTTCTTCATTGGCTTGGCTTCGCGGACGAAGATTTATGGAGGGGGTAAAAAGTCCACGTCAGCTGCAGGCTCGTTTGTGGCTGACAAGTCCGATGCGGGACAGGCAGACACGGTTGCAGCGGTTGCAGGGGAAAATTGGTTGGTTGGGGTTGGGTTTTTCCTCCTTTGCCTTTTGTCAGTGAGGTGGGCTCTGCAGTCTTCTTCAAAGGAGGTTGCTGCCCGCCAAACTGTGAGGCGCCAAGATGCACGGTTTGAGGCGTTATCAGCCCACTGGCGGTGGTCATGTGGCAGGCACCAAGAGATTTCTTTAGGCAGTCCTTGTACCTTTTCTTTGGTGCACCTCTGTCACGGTGGCCAGTGGAGAGCTCACCATATAACACGATCTTGGGAAGTGCAACGACAATGGGCGCCTCCTGTTGGAGCTCTGCGCAGAACAGCGGCTCGTCATTACAAACACCCTTTTTCAGCAGAGGGACAGCCTTAAGACCACCTGGATGCATCCCCGATCCAAACACTGGCACCTCCTGGACTACATCCTGGTGCGAGAAAGTGACAAACGAGATGTGCTCCACACCAGGGTCATGCCTAGCGCGGAATGCCACACTGACCACCGGCTGGTTCGCTGCAAGCTCAACCTTCACTTCAAGCCAAAGCCCAGGAACAATAAAGCCCCCAGAAAGAGGTTCAATGTTGGAAACCTGCAGTCAGACGAAGCGAGAGGAAACTTCCAGGCAAACCTCAAAGCAAAGCTCGACGATGCAACCCGCCTCACGGACCCGTCCCCTGAAACCCTCTGGGATCAGTTGAAGACTACCATACTGCAATCCACTGAAGAGGTACTGGGCTTCTCCTCCAGGAAAAACAAGGACTGGTTTGTAAAAGATTACTGCCTATCCAAACATTATGAATTACATCAAAAACATTTAGATGAAAAAGGAAACAAGCAGGTGTGCTTCCATGCAAATGGGAAGGGTGATATGATCACCCGTTATCAACATTTGCACCCAAACTGGAGTTTATAAATTTTCCCCCTTGTCTGCATGGGTTTCCTCTGGCTGCTCCGGTTTCCTCCTACCCTTCAAAAATATACAACAGGGATTGTAGGTTAATTGGTTTATTTGAGGGCACAGGCTCCTGGGCCGGAAGGGCCTGTTATCGTGCTGTATGTCAAAAATCAGCAAAAATAACAAAGTGTCTCTGAACTTGCATTTTGTCCACATGCAGCTTTATAATGGAATGAGCCACACTAGGAGATGGTCATAATAATAACAAAGGGCTTATTTTGTTCAGAGTTGACAGAAGAAATAACTATAGCTCAAGCATAATTACCCTTTAAATTCAGTGATCTAGAACATAGAACAGCACAGCACAGCACAGAACGAGGGTCTCAACCCACGATGTTGTGCCAACTGATTATACACCAACTCCACAATCGATCTAACCCTTTCCTCCCTCACAATCCATAATCCTTCATTTTCATACATGCAGGTGCCAATTAGTCTTGTTCCCCAAGTTCTTCACCTTCCAAGTTATGAATTGTTAGAGAATCTTGATCTCGTGCAAAAGAAAATTGTTAGCCATGAAAGAGGGGGAAAAAAAAAAATCACTCTATGAAATACTTCCTTACCTAATGCTGGCTCTGGGGCGATGCCAATGCTCTGCAGTAAAGCCTCAGTCTCTCTGCGTTTGCGGTCAAGATCAGAGTCCTCAGGGGGAGCCTCTTTCTTCTGTTGCAACTCAGCCTTAAAAGACAACAGAAATTCCATTAAATTTATCCTGGATAAAATATTTTGTTATCCAGTAATCTGAAAAAGAATCCACCTTCAACCATTAAAATTATACAAGGCCTAGAAAGCATGAACAAATACAATGGCACAACTACATCAGGATTAGTCAACTTTCCCATCAAAGCTCAATAAGCAAAACATTTGTCGTTCTGTAGCGTTCGAGCTATGCGGGCTTGGTGAAGAACAATACATACACCAAAGCCTTCAAGTCGAGACTGGTTTATTGCACTGGCCATTGTGTTTATATGGGCGCCAGGCACTGACATCAGGGCATCGCATCATTGGAGCGCCGGCCTGGGATTCTCCACAGTTCCCTATCTTCCCACTGCACAGGAGGTCATCTGGGAAGACAGCCAATATCACCCTCCCCCTGGTCTGCGTGGTCACAATGTTTGTCAGCCATATTGTGGGCAGGTCACATCTCCGTGCACAGGCTGCTGCACACCCCCTCCCCCCACACCAAAACCAGCGATTGGGCTGTTCTCCACTGACTTGGGATTTCTGCCCCAGCATTGCAGGGGCACAGTATTGCTGGATGCGCCAGGTTGTGTATGGTGCCAAAAACCTGGCGCCTTCATATGACCGGGATAATGGGGTGGAGTCTGCCAGTGGAGATATCACACAGTAGTGTCATGTTATCTGGGCCAATGGGGACGTATTCCATCTTGAGACTAGAGATAGCTGCCCTATATGCAGGGATCTGAGGTCCTGCTGCTGCTGCACTTTGGCAAGGGCCATGTAGTTGACCCCTGGGACAGGGTGTGTACCAATTCAATCACAGGGCGTGACAGCGTTGGCTATCACATTGCTTTTCCCAGCATAGTGCTGTATGTAAGTGGTAAATTTGGATATGGAGGACAAGTGTCTCTGCTGTCAGGTTGACAAGTCCGATATCTTATGGAAGGTGAAGGTCAATGACTTGTGATCGGTGAAGACCTTAAATCGTTGACCTTCCAAAAAGTTACGGAAACGTGTTACAGCCAAGTACAATGCCAATAGCTCTCAGTTGAAGGGGCTGTATTTGAGCCCGGGGTGGGGGGGTTGGAGAGTTGGCAGAGGTATGTGCCGAAAAAGGCCAGGGATTGCCACTTGCCTTCAATGAACAGTTCCAGTATGCCTCCTGCCGCTGTATTGGAGGTGTTGACTATCAGAGTGGTAGCTGTCTCTGGTCTGGGGTGTACCAGGAGAGTGGCATTGGCCAGTAGGTCTTTAGCATTCTGGAACTCCCTCAAAGACTCATCATCCCAGGTAATGTCCTTTAACTTGTCCTCCAGTGCAAAGAGAGGCCGCATGATGTGGGCCAGTGCCAGTAGGAATCTATGGTAAAAATTTATCATACTGGCAAATTCCTTTAGCCCTTTTACTGTACATGGCTTGGCAAAGTGCCAAACTGCCTCAACCTTTTCAGGGAGGGTTGTTCCCCCGTATTTATTCTGTGTCCCAGAAAATCAATAGTAATCAGGCCAAATTGGAATTTTGCAGGTTAATTGTCAAACCTAATTCACTCAACCGGGTGCACAGTTGTCTCAGGTGAGCAGAATGGTCTTTGCAACTGCAGCTGGCAAAGAGGATACCGTCCAAATAGATGAACACAAATGGGAGATCTCAGCCCACTGTGTCCATCAGCTGCTGGAAATTTTGTGCTGCGATTTTCAGACTGAAGGGCAAGCATACGAATTCGAACAGGCAGGGGGGAGGCAGTTATAACCGTGGTCTTGGTGACATCCTGGGGGTGAACTGGGATTTGGTGGTACCCCCACATGAGGTCCACCTTGGAAAAAACCTATGCCCCGTGCAAGTTGGCGGCAAAGTTTTGGATGTGGGGCACAGGATAACTGTCAGACATGGTGGCCTCACTGAGGCAGCAGTAGTCGCCACATGGCCTCCACCCTGCCCCCACTGATTCTGGCACCACATGGAGTGGGGAGGCCCAGAGACTTTCAGAGAGCCACACAATCCCGGAGAATTTTATGAGTTTGAACTTTTTTCTTTTTTTTTTCTTTTTTTTTTATACAAGGGGAGGGGAAGGGAATAAAAAGTTTAACTGATTGTTTTTCTAAGGGATGTTTTTGTTCTCTCGATGAATTATAAAGGAAACTTGGTATTAATGGAAATTCTGTATTTATGTATTATTAATTATGATTTTTTTGAATAACAGATATGTGGTTGATATATGATTTTAATATTTGAACTTAGTTTTAAAGTGGATTTCATTTGTTAAATACATGTATTATGTTTGATTTAAATATATGTTTAAGGGTATTATTTTAGTATTGATATTTTTGTTGTTAAGTTTTATCCTTTTTTTGTAAGTGGGGTTTTTTGTATTTTATTTACAATATTGTTAATTAATTCTTCACTCTTTATTTTGGGGAGGAGGGTTGGACTAATTTTAAATTAGATGATTAATGTGTTATAATTATTGGGGGGGTTAATTTGTGTAGTTTAATCATGTAGTATTCTAATTTTTATTATCTTATTTTTTATTTTTTCTTCAAATGTAATTTTTATTTTATTCATGTCACAAAATTTTAAATAAAGTTTTAAAAAAAAGAGAGCCACACAATCCCGAGCTCCTTGATTTTCATGAACAACTCCTTCAAGAGGCTGAGTTTTTCAGGAAAGAGCTGGCATGCCCTGGCATGGAGCAGGGGAAAACCCCCCTCCCCCCCCCAGTCAGAATGTGGTGCCTTACCCCATGCTTTGGCTTGGCCGCGGAGAACTGTGGCCCCGCTATTGTGGGGAACTCGTTATCTGAAAAGGTTACAGTCAAGGTGGGGGATGGGTAGTTTGGCTTCCCCCAGAAGTAGAGTTTGAAGAGTTCTGGCATGCACCATCCCTCGAGGTCTACGAGCAGGCAGTGGGCATGAAGGAAGACAGCCCCCAGGAGCAGTTGCACCACCTCCACAAGGGTGAAAGTTCATGTAAACCAGCTATTTCAAAACTGAAGGGGGATGGTGTGGGTACCATAAGTCCGGATGGAGGAGGTGCTAGGCCCTGCTTGTTGCTGCAGGTGCCGAGGCCTGCAGGAGTAGAACGCTCATCTCGGCGCCGGTGTCACTGACCAGCAATCGCCTGCCCGACAAGGAGACCCAGATGTAGAGGATACTCCGACGTGAGCCAACTGCTGCAGCCATCAATGACAGTTGGCCAGGGCATTCCCCGGAAACCTGGAGGGTGGGGGGCATTGACGGCCCTCCGCACCCCATTGCTAATGATAGTGGCAGAATGGTTCCATGGGGCTTCCTGATGTGGTCTATGACAGCGCTGGTATCCTTCTTCGCTCTTCAGAGCATGACCGACCTGGCTACAACCCTCTGGGGGGTCATTGAGGTCTTCGTCCGTGAGGAAGAGTCAGATATCCTCGGGCAGCTGCTCCAGAAAGAGCTGCTCGAAAAGGTGGCAAAACTCATGGCTCTTGGTCAAAGTGAGCATCTTGCTCATTAGGGCAGACAGGTGCCTGTCCCCCAATCCATTCATGGGCAGAAATCGGGAAGCGTGCTCACACCGGGAAAGCCCGAAAGTGCGAGTTAATAGATCTTTGAGGAATGTGTATTTACTTTGTTCCAGAGACTTCCATAGGAAGTCTATGACACTTGCTGCTGTGTCTTGATCAAGTGCGCTCATGACATAGAAGTAGCAAGTGATATGTCAAAGCGGGAACCATATGTGTGACTGCAACACCCAAAACATTGGGAGCCTGAGTGAGATTGCTGGCTCCGCCTGGTCCATCATCTTCAGTCCAACTGCTGGTTGGACTTGTCAGAGTCACCAACATAGCGTTTGAGCTACGTGGGCATGGAGAAGAGCTCCATGCACACCAAAGCCTTGAAGTCAAGATTGGTTTATTGCACTGGCCGCTGCGTTCATATGGGCCCCAGGCACTGACGTCGGGGCACCACGTCAGCTTGGGAGTGGCTGGCATTCCCGCCACAGTTCATCTTCTTCCCACTGTGCGGGAGGTCACTTGAGATGATGGCTGGTGTCACTCCCAGGACCACATGGTCACCGCTTTTGTCGGCCATTTTGTGGGCGAGTCAGTGTTTCCATGCACGGGGTGATACAGCTACAAAAAAAAATGTCTGGGAAGTTTAAAGAGGCAACGATATGACAACAATTCCTTTGTTAAATTCATGCTGCTAGCAGGAATAGGAGGAGCTCCTGCAAAATGAATGCAGGAAGCTAGGATGTTGGTTAAAAATTAGAACCTCCGAAGTGGTAATTTCTGGATTACAACCAATACCTGATGTCAGTGCAAGTTGGAAAAGGATACATGACCTTATGGCTATACAGTTGGTGCAAGAGTTTTTCCAGATTTAACAACAATTAGTATGTCTTCGGGGGCAAGGGTGACCTACATACAAATCATGGATTATATCTGAACCAGAAGGGGAGTTTTGATACATTCTCCCAGGAGGCTTTTAACTCATCAGGCAGGTGTTGTATATCCAAGATGGAGAGAGAGGAATTGAAAAGATTAACAAAGCAAAGGAAGTGTGATGAATCAGAACAGGATAGTAGAGAATAAGCATCTTGATAGCTCATGATAAACAGTCTATAGGATAACTCCGATATCTGAAATCAGAAATCCTCATTTATCCAAATCCGAAAAAAATCCTAATTTATCCAAAATTGGGTGTGTGTGTCCACCCCCCGCCCCCCAACCCGGAGCTGAAATGACCTCACAGGTTGAAAAAAAATTCACAACATGAAATTAGAATGACGATGTTCCTTGTTTCAAGTAACTCCCTCCCCTCTCTCTTCCATTTCTTTACCTTCCCCTATTGACTTTCCTCTCAAACTACATGCCACTGTCTTCACCCACAAGTGGTTAGAAGAATCCCTTGTACCGGCATCATCAAGGACAGTGGCCTCCCAGGCAGGAGCAGGACCTCTGGCTCAGTGGTATTCCCATCCCTCCCCTCCTAGGCACACTGGAGCTCTCAACGCCAAACTCCAAACCCTCCCCTTGGCCTAGGCACACCAGACTCCCCTGTGTGCATGTGTGGTAGACTCAGAGTCAGGAGCTATGGTGACCGTGGAGACAGGAGACCGTTGATTCGCCAGTGAGTGTTCCATCAGCCTGGGAAGCCTCCCCGGGGATCGGCAGCAGTGCTGGGGAACGTGTTAGGATCAGTGCCGGCATTAAGGCCAGCATTTTTTTTAAAGTGAGAATTAAACATTATTTTAATGCTTAAAAGCCTTCCCTTGCTTGATGTTGTTTAAACATTTTTACAAGTGATTTCCTTTTGCTACTGGGCTGTTTTTAAAAAGACCAGTTATCCGAAGAAACAGTTTATCCGACATAAGTCCTGACATTTGGATAATCGCAGTTGTACTGTTCTTAACTCAGTAAATGACACATTTATGACACAAGTAAAAACACCATGCTGTAGAAACTCAGCAGGTCAAATAGTGTTCTTTATATAGCAAAGGTAAAGATACATAACCAATGTTTTGGCTTGAGCCCTTCACTTCCAGCATTGTGTTTTTATTTCAACCACAGTGTCTGCAGACATTTGTGTTTTACTTCCTTTTACATTTATGTCACCGCTTGTGGAGGAAGGTTCTTCTATGATTGCCAATTCTTGTCATGTCTTCAGTTCCACCCCCCGCCCCCCCCCCCACCCCTCGGACACTCCACTGTCTGGCAAGGGCCACAGACAAATCTGAGTGGTTTTTCCCCCAACCAATTTCATCATCTGATATACAAAGCACCAAGTCAGTTTTCTTCTTCAAGTTATTTATATTGCAGTGACTGTAATTTAAATATTATATCCACAATTTACAAAAAAACACTCACGAGTTTTAACAGCAATAAAAGTGGTGTCTATCTTAGTTTTATTCTCTGTTCCAAACATTTTCAACGGTCTCCCTTTCTCCTCTATAGCATGCCCCTCGCACACACGCCACCCACCCGCCTAGCTATTGGCTCTCCCACTCGTGCGACATCGGAACTCCTCACTCTGACCCGCAAGTGTACATTACCAACAGTGGCCAGCTTGCACATGTGCATTATTTCCCACACACATCACTCCAACTAAATAAATCGTGGCGCCAAGCACTGGAAGGCACACAACGGCAACAGCACCCCGTTTCATTGACTGGATCTGCCCTGCTACTAAACAGTCTGGTGGGCAGACAGTCCAGTTTGGTATTGCCAGGCATATGTTAGAGGATCCAGCAGATGGGTTCAGTCGTTTCTTCCGGTGTTGGCAGTGCCAAAACAAATGGAACATTGATAATATGCTATATTTAAATGATTAATGGAAATAGAGTCAGCATTCCCATTCTGCAGGATCAGGATTTAGGATGACATTTCATGATCTTGTAGGGGCCGTCATACAAGGCTGGAGCGGCTGGTGAACTGCACCGTGACGCACAAACACGTGCAGCATTGCAAATCATTCGGTAAATAAACCGTGGTTGATGAACAGCGGTGAGGACTTGGTCTTAATATTCGCATATTCTCCCAAAGACAGTGAATGTAACTCAGTGGTTCATACAGTGGAGACCCAACATACGCCTCAACAAATTCACCAGGTAGAATTAGTGCGGTGCCATAGAGCAATTCTGCAGCCAAACATCCATGGGCAAACCATCAGAGACATCACCCCGTCTTTAATGCAGCCTTAACTGTTGATGGAAATGGTCCATGAGGACGATGGCTTGCGGATGTTAAGTTGTAGTATGAATGTGGGTGGTGCCCAATAGATCAGTGAGAGCTCGAAACAATGTCTACTCAAACTGAGCCCCTTGATCCATGGTAATAGTGTCTGAGACACCAAAAAAAAAACCCAACGATCAACGAAAGCCTGAGCAATACTCTCCACAGTGATGTTGGTAGTAGGGATTGCCTCCTACTATCTGACAGCTTGGTCTTCACACACAAGTAAAGAAGTGATTCCTCTCAACGGAGTGGACTGACCAAATCCAAGTGCACATGCTCGAAATGAGCATATGGAACAGAAAAATCTTCAAGCCTGGAATTAGTGTGTCTCCAGATTTGCGAACGCTGATATGGCAAGCAGATCCTTGCCCATGATCCAACATCCCATTTGATGTGAGGCCAAGTAAAGCAACCAGTACTCAACCTTATCAATGCTTTTATGCCTGGGTGGGACATGTTAGAAACTGATTACATGTTCCTGATATTGGGGGAGACTAGGACAAGAGGCCATAGTTTAAGAATACAGGGAAGGCCCTGTAGGACAGAGATGAGAATAGTTTTTTTTAAACCCATAGAGCTGTTGGTCTGTGGAATGCTTCGCCACAGAGGGTGGTAGAGGTGGGTTCTCTGGATAAATTCAAGAGGGAGTTAGATAAGGTTTTTGTGGACAGGGGAACTAAGGGTGACGGGGAGAAGGCAGGGACAGGGTATGGATAGTGGAAGATCACCCATGATCCAAATGAATGGCAGTGTTGGTTCGATGGGCTGAATAGCCTACTCCAGCACCCACTGTTTATTGTTATGAAGGACCATGAAAACCATCCGCTGCATTTCTGCGGGTACAAAAGGCCTTGGTTGACTTGTGGAAAAGTCACAAGCTAGTGTCTCACCCAAGTCATCAAGGCGCACATCTTTTAGGCGCAGATCTGCGTTAATCTGTTAGTACTGAAGGAAATTAGATAATTGTACTGCAACCAAATGATTTTTGTGAAATCAGTGACTGCCACTGTACTTAAGGCATCAACGTTTTGCCTGGACAAGGCATCAGCCACCAAATTTGTCTACCTTTCAATGTGTCATATGTCTGAAGAAAATTACATAATGAAATCCAAGTGTCATAACCCATGGGGTGAATAGTGGTATTTGCTGTATGCACAGTATATATAAACAGTCAGTATAATGGGTAAAAATTTGTCTTTGTCGCACCACGAGGTAGATGGCTAGGAGCTCGTGTCTGAAAGTTCTGTATTTTGACTTAGAAGCTGACAGTTTGGCTGAAAAGAAAACCAGCGACTCCAATGTGGCACTGATTTTTTTTTTGCTCTAATACAGCTCCCACAGCCCTCTCAGAGGCGAGAGATAGAATAACATTGGGCTTCTGAAGCACCAGCTTCACAGCTTCCACAAGGGCAATCTTCACCTCAATGAAGTACGGATGGCATCGTAACCTTACGCAATAGTCTTTTACAAGCTGACTTATCAGATCCTTTACATAGGTTGGCAGGGGCAAGAGGGACCCAGCTACTTTAAGGAAGAAATGATGGTAGAAATTAACCATTCCGAGAAAACGCCACAACTGGCCAAACATAACAATCTCAAATTTCCTATACCTTTGCTTCCTCTAACAAAACGCCATCTTTTGTAACCTTGTATCCTAAAATCGCAAGCTCAGTGGCCGCAAAAATACATTTAGTTGGATGAAAACAATACCAATTTCAAGTCTCTGGAATAGTGTTTGGGGGGGGGGGAAACAATGTGATATGGTAGAGAGAAAGGAGGAATGCTAAGGCTCTCGGAATATAGGAAGAAAAGAGAAAATTAAAAAGATTGTAAATTTACATTTAAACAATAGTTAAAACACTCTGCTGTAAATGATGACTAGAAGGAAGAACCCACCTAAAGGAGGGAACAAAGTCCAGCCATTTGTAACTGTCTGATGCGCTCCACCAAGTATGAAGGATGGCAGGCCAGATCGGATGGAGGCCTGATTAAAGGAAAAACCTGGGTGAGGAGAAATGACCCTAAACACTTCTTTCAGGAGTGGATCCCGAGGGTCCTGGGCCAAGAAAAAAAATTGGTCAAGATATCAAAATTGAGAGAGCACATAGATCTTTGGTACCCCACCCTGCTCTTGACCAGAGGCCTCACTCTGTTCTGATAAAGCTACAACACCACCCAGTGCTGCAGCACTGAGTGCCAGAGAAAGAGGAGGCCAAATTGAAGTGGAAGGGGGAAAAAACTACACTCTAAATTGGAAAATTATGGGAAGATATCAGGATCGAAGATAAATTGGAACAAGAGTGAAATAATGCCACTTATGGGAGAGGATTACAATTATTATCAAATAAATTGTCAATTTAAGTGGCCACTCAAAGAGATAAAATATTTAGGGATTAAAATAAATAATTTACAAGATTTGTATATATAAAGTGATGTCCCCCTGTGGAGGAAAATCAGAGGATTTAAGCAGATGGATGCTTCTGCCAAGTTCATTAGTTAGTAGAGTCAAATGTATTAAAATGAATGTGTTGCCAAGACTTCAGTACCTCGTCCAAATACTGCCCATATCATTGCCCCAAAGATTTTTTTCAGGACCTAAACAGATTAGAAAATTCCTCTGGAATAGTAAGGTGGCAGGAGTCTCCATCAATAAATTAACATGGGATTATGCCCTGGGAAAATTACAGCTCCCAGATTTTAAAAAAAATTATTGAGCAAATAGCTTTAAATCTTTAATTTCTATCCTTCTCCTCCCCCCACACCCCCACCCCTCAGAGCATCTTGTCTGTACCCTTCCCCTGGACCTAGAAAAGCTCTCTATTCTCTTTCTCTTAATTTTTCTCAGGGGAGGTGATGTACGGTTAATTATAATTAGACATGCAATAGCTATTAATGGATATATAATTACTATTTTTTTTTAACTTATTTTGTCTTTTGCACTGTTTGACTTGAAAATATATAAATAAATTTTAAAGTGTATAAAATGTTTTTTGTGTTCCTGTTCATTGGCACTGAATGTAATTAAACACAAAAATCGAAACCTGAGAGGACATGATCCATAAAATCCCTGAAACATTTAATCTGTGTTCCTTAAGCCCAATGGCATTTAGAGAAACTCATATTCAGAAAGGAGTAATCACCACTCTTGGCCATAACTAAAGGTTCCACCGGAACCTGATAGTAAGCACACACCATCTATTTTAGCGAATACTTGTTTACCATGCAGGTTGACCAAGAAATCTTGAAAATTTGGAATACTGTACCAATTATGGATGGTAGCATTATTCAGCACATGGTAATCACCACACAGTCACCAATCCTCCAGAGATTTCTTTGGGATTGTGGTGGTACACCACTGGCCTACTGCAGGGGGAAACCTCTGCACCTGCAGAAGAGCATGGGGACAACACCAGGTCGGCTGTCATTCAGCCAACCTGAATGGACCAAGCCCCACCCAGTCGGGTGTCAATCACCCTCCGCAATATAAGCCTGATCCGGCCCTTCAAAGTCACTCTCAGAGTTTACAGCAGCATATCTCACAGCTGGCTCGGTGGAAGTTTACGCCAAATAAAGCTTGTTGTACAGACTTTTGGTTTTGTGTGTTTGCTTCTGACCGACAGCGCACCACAGGGACCATATGCAGTGGTGATGCCTAAAAGTCTTTGGATCCACAATCAATTGCATAGGATCAAACTCTGCCCCCAGAGGCAATAGCAGCCTTCATGGAATCATATTGATCTTTTTATCTGGATTAATCAGAACATCTTCCACCAGGCAACAATGCTCTGAAACCAAATTTAGTCTTCTGGGTTGTAATATTAAACAAGGAGGAACGTGCCTTGAGGATGGAGAACCAAGTGTGAGCAATGTTCAGAAAAAGATGGGGAACTTCCAGTTTGACCTCCCCAACTGCTTCTGCTTTATCCTCATTGCTTTCCATTTCCATCAGATGTTTTAAACCAGCGGGGTCGCCACTTGTAGTGACTAATTTAAATATTATATTCACAATAACAGAAATGCTCACGAGTGTTTATCAATAAAATTGGTGTCTGCTTTCTTCTATTCTCCTCTCCATCCGTTTTCAATGGTCTCTCCTTCTCTTCCCCAGCACACCCCTCAAACCACTCTCTTGTCTACCTATTGGCTCTCCCATTCACATGTCATGGCAATTCCTTGCTCTGACCCACACATGCACATTACCAACGCCAGCCAGCTTGCGCATGCACATTACTTCCCACATGTGACATTCCAAATGAATAATTAACAGCGCCAGGCCCAGATAGGTACGCAGTTTGGCTTGGTTTTATTGAACTTTAGCAAGAACAGATCGGACAAGCAGAGTTTATTACCTGGAGTAGAGGAAAATCAGTAACCAGAGGACAGGTTCAAGGTAATGGGAGAGAGAGATTTAATGGGAACCCGAGGAGTAACTTTTCTTACACACGGGGTGGTGAGTGTATGGAATGAGTTGCCATAGGATGTAGTTGAGGCAGGTACTACTGTAATGTTTAATAAAGATTGGAGAGATACATGGAGAGGATAGATTAAGAGGGATATGGGCTAAATAAAGGTGAGCGGGACATGTGGATGGGTCATTTTGGGCAAGTTAGGCTGAAAGGCCTGCTTCTACCTATATGACAGTAGCTTTATAGCTAGAGAACAGATTGAAGGGAGAATCTGGATAAAGAGCAGGAATTGGCAGAAAAGCCTGTCACTCTTTCCCGAGAGTATTTTGGCAAGTTGGATTACTTGCTCCTTCTTGGTGTTCCTTCTACCTGCATACAAACAGAGCCTAAAAAAAAGTGGCACCAGAGATCAGGACGGCCAGAAGGTAGTTACAGGAGGCTAAAGAACAGCTACAGCATTACCTTAAGTCAGTAGATTGGACTGCATTCAAGAACTCAGGAGAGGATTTGAATGATTAAACCAGGGCTGCTTAAGACTTTAGCAAAACAGCTGTGGACAAGTGCATCCCCACCAAATCATTCAGGGTTTTTCCCAACTAGAAGCTCTGGAAGAACAATGAAACCCAGAACCTGCTGAGAACCAGATCAAAAACATTTAAGTCCAGAACACTACACAAGGAGCAAGTGTGGCCTACAGACAGTTATCTCCCAGGAAAGTGGAGATTCTGGACAAGAATGGAAACAATGAAGGATACCCAAAGCTGTGGCAGGGCCTAAGCGACATAACCTGCTACAAAACCAAATCTGGTGCAATAGGAGACAGCAAAGCTTCACTCTCAGATGAGCTCAATTTTGACAACCAGAACACAGAAAAATTACTGCACATCCCCACATCCTGATGATCCTCGAGTCACTAGACGAAGAGGACGTGCAGCTGCCTTCAGGAAAGTGATATGAAGGAAAGCATCCAGTTTGGATGGAATACCTGGCTGAGCACTAAAAAACCTTGCCCAACTGACCAGCATATTCACAGATATCTTCAACATCTCACTCTGTTTCGAACAAGCATCAACCACATCAGTACCCAAGAAGAGTGTGATAACCTGCATGAACAACTACTGACCAATGACACTCACATCCACAATTTATGAAGTATTTTGAGAAGCTGATGTCTGAGTAGCAACATGTCTGGGATCCATTCCAATTTGCCTATCACAGCAACAGGTCTGCTATCTCACTGGGTCTACACAAAAGCCAGGACCACAGACACAAAGATGCATCCATCAGAATGCTCTTTATTGATTACAGTTCAGCATTCAACACCATGATCCCCTCAAAACTAATTAACTATACCCCACTGTGTAATTGGATCCTGGATTTCCTCACCTCTAGCCCCCAATCTCTAAGGATTAGCAAGAACATCTCCACAATCTTAATCAGCACCAGAGCTCCACAGGGCTGCGTACTTAGCCCTCTGCTCTACACTTATGACTGTGTGCCTCAGTACAACTAGTCCTACAAACAAAGAGCTTCAAGCCACCCCTCAGATTCTCAAATGATGGTTCTATTCAATTCTAATAGATGCTGATAAAGATGGACATTTATATCAAAGACAAAAATCTTTAAATAGCCATTGCGAAGATCAGGATGAGGAAACCCAAGGGGGCACAAAATAATATCACAAGACTATTTATTCTTTTTCTAAATATCAAATTGCCGAGAGTTCTTTAGCTCCAAAAATAAAAATGTCAATGTCCATTGACCACAGCACAACCATGCCAAGCACCAGCAAAATTAAGTGTAGCTGTTAGCACATGTATTCTTTCACAATAAACAATGATTGCTACTCATCCAATCCTTCTCAATGAAGTCAAAGTCAGTGGTCAATAAACATGCACAAGTCTCAGTGTTTAGTAAATATTCCATATCCAACTGCAGCACTATAGATCCAGACAGGAAGCTACCACCTGTCATTTTTCCCATTTCCTTAAGAACTTTTCCATCTGAGAATCCATTCCACTTGCACACTTTGAACTTTCCAAAGCTGAAATTTTAATGAAACCATGTCAAGGTCAGAGAGCATCAGATACAAAACCTCAACTTTGCGCACATTCTTATTCAATTTAGACCCCCCCCCCCCCCCCAACAAGAGAGAGGTGAACAGCATGGTGCTGGATGAATATTTTAATGTGCCTTTTCCTCATTACATCATGGGCTAAAATAAAGAGTTTGATCACTCAACTCCTATTGGCAAGAAACCCAAAAATTAATTGACCAGTGTGCCAAGTCATTTTCAAATTGCAATTCCTGTAAACTTTAATTCAGTTAAATTTTCCATTATTTTTAAATTGCTTGAAGAATTCTACATCAATCATTATTCCCACACTGACTTACCTCTTTCTTTTTCCTTTCTTCCTCTTTTCGCTTTTTCTCTTCTCTGATCTGAGCAAGTCGTTGCTTTTTGCGTTCCAGTTCTGCTTTTAAATCACTTTTGTCTGACATTTTGATTAAATCTGAAAGATCTCAGGCAAAAAGTTGAAAATTAGATTTCATATGTGCAGTAAATTAAAATCCTATCATATTAAATCACCTTTATATTTTATTTTTGCAATTGTTATTTGATTATAACACTTCAGAAAGTTCTGGATTTCGCAAGAAGGAAACAACTTTGCTGAAACTGCATAATATGAACCCAAATGATGTTATAAATATAAATTCAATAATCTCACTCTAGGCATGAAGTCTACCCATTTGGCTGAACACTCCACATTAATGAACTCCTCAGAATTCAAAAAGGGGCAGAAAAATTGGATACAGACCAATCAAATTGCTGGGGGAGGGAGGGGGAAGAGAGAGAAAGAAAGAGAGCGCGCCAGAGAGCATGCCAAAGAGAGAAAAAGGAGCGGAGTTTAGTGCTTTAGCAGACCAACTAATTCATGATTAATTCACAAGAACAAATGAAAGTAAAGCAGGCACAAGTAGAGTGGCCAGTGTATAATCACCTGGTGTAGGAGTAGTGAATTAGAGCCTTTGGCTTTAGCTCAAGAGCTTCACTGAGCAGAAGCTGAGGACATGCTACAGGAAAGGTCATGCAAGATATTTTCATGGCCACTCAGTGGATAGTTGAGGTGGCAGCTAGATCATCTAATGCGTGATATGCTCCAATTGCAGGATGTGGAAAATCTGGGAGAGCACAAGTGACCCTGATGACTACACCTGCAAGAAGTGTATTCAGCTGCAGCTCCATACAGATAATGTTAGGGAACTACAGCTGAATGAACTCTGGATAATTTAGGAACCAGAAGCTTTAAAGAGAAAGTCACATCCAAGAGGCAGGTAACTGTAAGGAGAGGAAAGGGAAATAGACAGTCAGTGCAGAGCATCCCTGTGACCATTCCCCTCAACATTAAGTATAATGCTTTGAACACTTATTTGCAGCGATCTACCAGGGACAAATCATAGTGGTCAGGTCTCTGACACAGAATCTGGCCCTTCAGTTCAGAAGGGAAAGCAGGGGGGGGGAAGGGAGAAAAAATAAGAAGTGGAGAGCTATCACGATTAGACATTCCTTAGGGAAACAGACAGGAGGATCTGTGAACAAGGTAGAGACTCACGAATGGTACATTAGGTGCCAGGGACAGGGACATGTCAGATAGAGTCCACAGCATTCTCAAGTAGGAGGTTGCGCATAGATAGGAAAAGGAATAAGGTCTTGAAAAGGGAATATAGATAGTAAGGAAGGAAGCTAAAATCAGGACCTCAAGGCAAGTAATCTCTGGATTGCCAACTGTGCCATGGGCCAGTGAGGGCAGGTATAGAAGATATGGCAGATGAACATGTGGCTGAAGAGTTAGTTTAGGGGCAAGGGTCAAAATTTGTGGATTATTGGGATCTCTTCTGGGCAAAAAGGACAGGTTGCACCTGGACCTGACAGCAACTAGGATCCAGGTTTGCTAGAGCTGTTGGGGAGGTCTTACGCTGTTGGGCAAGGAGATGGGAACCAGAATAAGAAGGCAGTGAATAAGGCAAAAGATTCACAAGTAAATGCACTGTGTAGTGAGATTGTGAGGAGGGATAGGGAGTAAATAAGGCAAAAATGCAAGCGCAAAATTAAGGATTTAACTGTGAACTTTGGAAAGAAAATTGAATGAAGAGTGATGAATTCAGCACTGAAACCTTGTATTTGAATGCCCACAATATAAGAATTAAAGTTGATGATCCAGTAACACAGCTGGAAGTTGGTAAGTATGACATTGTGGCACTCTGAATCGTGGCTGAAAAAATACCTTAGCTGGGAACTAAATATCCATGAATATCGCAAGAACAGAAAGATAGGCAAAGATGGGTGGGGTGGTTCTGCTAGTTAAAAATGGAATGAAGTGTTTGGAGAGGAGACATTGGATCAGAAGATATAGAATCTCAATTGGTAAAATTAAGAAACTGCAAGGGTAAAAAGATCCTGATGGAAGTTGTTTTCAGGCCTCCAAATAGTAGCCAAGATGTGGCGAGCAAAGCTAGAGGGAGACGGAGAAGGCATGCAAAAAGGACAATGTTACAAAAGTCATAGGAGATTTCAATATCCAGCTTGATTGGGAAAACCACGTTGGTGCTGGATTCAAAGAGAATGAATTTATTAAAAGCCTTCAAGGCGGCTTCTTAGAACAGCTTGTAGCTGAGCTGACCAGGGAAATGGCAATTCTGGATTAGGTATTGTGTAATGAAGGGATTTGAAGGCCAGAGAATCCTTAGGAGGTATTGTTCATAATACAATAGAGCTCACTCTGCAGTTTGAGACAGAGAAACTAAACTCAGATGTGTCAGTATACCAAAGGAATAAAGGGGACTACAGTGATACAAGAGGGGTAATGGTCAAAGTCCATTGGAAAGGCACACTATCAGGGAGGATGGCATAGCAGCAATGGCTCAAGGTTCCTTTATAATAGTAATTCCTAATAATACATTCAAAATTTAAGGTACATGATATACTTTAACTAGAGATTCTGAGAGAAATAAGAAAGGTGCAGGACAGATATATTCCAAAAAATAAATATTTGAATGAAAAATAACAAGTGTCTGACAAGAGAAGCCAAAGTAAAAACAAAAAGGGAAGGGCATACTGCACAAGGGAGCAAAAATTAATGGGAAGCTTAAAAGCTTACAGAAATCAAACTGAGAAGGTCATTTGGAAGGAAAAGGTGAATTTTGAAAGGAGGCTGGCAAATAATATCAAAAAGGATATGTAGAGCACGTCGAAAGAATCAAAGGCTTGATGATCCAAACCAAGGCTTTTATCAACTAAAAGACTGGAGCGTATCACATATAAGTCGACCAGTCCAAAATGACCTGGTCTGGCTAGGAGCAACCCTTTAAGACCTGCCAGTAGGCGTGGCTATGCTCTCAGCCAATCACAATCATCCTACACTGCAATCTATACATATACACATTGGTGATAGAATCTGTACTATCACAGGATACCAAAAGCTTTTAAGTTATAAACTGTTTAAAAAGTAGTGAGAGTAGACACAAGACTGATAGAAAATGATACTGGAAAATTTGTAATGGGAGACAAGGAGAAGGCAGAGGAACTGAATGAATATTTTGGATCAGTTTTTACTGTGAAAGACATTAGTATACCTGGCTTTCAAGGGTATCAAGGAATAGAGGTGAGTGTAGTCACAATTACAAGAGAGAAGGTGCTTGGTAAGCTGAATGGTATGTTACGGAGTCCAGAGGACACAAATAACCAGAAGCAATGGATCTGCACAACACAGGGTTATTTGAACAAAAGTAGTTTTTTTTTAAAGTATATTTGAACAAGAAAACAAAATTAAACTTTAACTTATTACTTAACCTACCTAACTACTTAATCCCCCCTCTAATACTAAGCACAGGCGAGTATAATGTATATTTAAGATTAGAAAAGTTCTTTGGACCACAGTCCAATCTCACTGGTTCCAGGCAATTCTTGGACTGTGCACAGAAATTAACATTAACAAAGTTCACCAGTCTTTGGTGCTTAACAGGCAAATGGTTACCACTCAGGAGGGTTCTTGCTGATTTTCAGAGAGAGATTCCTTTGACAGGAAATCACAACTGATTCTTTCTCAATCAGTCTTGCTGACGAAACTTGCCTCCTTCAGGGTTCTCCAGATGATCCCCTTTCACACCACCAGTCTTCTCCTTTGACCAGGCAGCCTTACAAAGTTTGCCAGCTTGACCCTCTGGAACAGATTTCTGCCTCTCTCCTCTGTTTCACACCCTCCCTCTCTGAGAGCAAACTCTTCTCCCCTGCCTGCGAAGATCACATGCTCTCACAGGCAAGCTGCTGTTGATACTTTGTTGCCTCCTGCAAAAAGCATTCTGCAAAAGTCCTGCTAATATTCTGTGTTTTAAAATGTACGTGTCCAAGCTGCTTTAACAATTCCTCCCAAATCACCTCTAAATACTCTGTCACAGGTGTAACAGTAGACATCTCCTGGACTAGATGGAATGCACTCAGGTTCAGAGAGAGATAGCTATTGAAATTGTGGAAGTGTTAGTAATGTTCTTCCGAGAATCAATACATTCTGACTTGGTTCCGTGGAGAGGAAAATTGCTAAGTTCACTCTACTATTTAAAAAGGGAGGAAGGCGACAGAAAGGAAATTATAGAATTGTTAGCAAACCGCCTAACATAAGCAATCTGTTGGAGTTCAGTGTCATGGATGAGGTTACTAAGTATCTGGAGGTGCATGACAAGATTTGGTTTCCACAAGGGAAAAATCTTCCTCATTAGAAGATCATAGTCGGCAGGAATCAGAAACAATGCCTCCTCAATGTCAATCAACACAGGCACACCTCAAAGATGAATGCTTCGTCCACTGCTCTACTCCCATGACTGTGTGACTAGGCACAATTAAAATGTTATCTACAAATTTGTCGATGACACCATGGTCATCTATACGGAAGCTAACAGGAGAGAGATAGATCAGCTTGAAGTGTAGTCACATTTAAGGGATAACAATGAAACCTCATGACTAAGAACTTTTGGAATATTGAAAAACAAGATGCAAGATGATCAGCAGATGCTCTGAGGTCATGCCAGCATCATGGGTGAAGGTTAGAATTTAAGGACAAAAATTCTCCTATTATGTAAAAATCTATCCAACCTTGTCTTAAAATATATTTACTGTGGTAGCCTCCACTGCTTCAACAGGCAGCAAATTCCACAGATTCACCACCTCTGGTTAAAGAAGTTCCTCCTCATCTCCATCCTAAATCTACTACAGGTAGTCCCTGACTTATGACCATAATTGAGACCAACTAATTGGTCGTAACTCAGGGACCTCTGGCTGCTGCCAGGAGCGGGGACCACTGTATACAGTACTTTTAATACAAAAGTATGTATTCTACAGTAGTTTTAATAAAGATTTTGTCTTTAAATGTGGTCATATGTGCAGGAGGATGCAACTTGTGGAGGTCAGAAATTGAGCACTACCTGTACCCTGAACCTTGAGGCTATGTTCCCTAGTCTGGTTTCCCCTGGCAATGGAAACAATTTACCTACCTTTCATAACTGTATATATTTCTACAAGATCCTCTCTTATTCTTCAAAATTCCTGAAAGTAAAGTCCCAGAGAACTCAATCTCTCCTCACAGGCTAATCCCCTCATCTCTGGAATCCACCCGTCTGTACCACCTCCAAAGCCAGTACATTCTTCCTCAAGTAAGGAGATCAGAACTGCACGCAGTGCGCCAGATACGGCCTCACCAGTACTTTGTACAGTTGCAGCATAACCTCCTAGCTCTTAAATTCAATCCTTCTAGCAAAGAAGGCCAACGTTCCATTGGCCTTTTTGATAGCCTGCTGCATCTGCAAACTTACCATGCACAAGCATTCCCTTCTGCACAGCAACATGCTGCAGTCATTTGTCATTTGAACAAGGCCCTGACTTTCCATTTTTCTTTCCAAAGTGGATAACCTCACACATACCAATGTTCAACCTCGCATTAACCAACATAATGATTGTGGCCAAGTTTCCAGATGGCGCAAAGACAGGTGAAGGGACAGGTAGCGATGAGAAAACAGAGGCTACAGAGAGAATTGGATTAGGAGGTTGGGCAAAGAAGTGGTAAATGAAATACAATTTTGGAAAGTGTACAGTCATGCACTTTAGAAGGAATAAAAGAGCAGACTATTATTTGGATGGGGAGAAAATTCAAAATTTGGATATGCAAAAGGACTTGAGCGTCCTCGTGCAGGATACCCTAATGGTTAACCTCCAGATTGAGTCAGTAGTGTAGAAAGTGAATGCAAATTTAGCATTCGTATCCAAAAAAATAGTATACAAGAGCAGGGACATGATATTGAGGCTTTAGAAGACATTGGTGAGACCTCACTTGGAGTAAATGGTATAGTTTTGGGATCCTTCTTTAAGAAAGGATGTGACAGCATTGGTTAAGAGAAGATTCACAAAAATGATTCCTGAAATGAAAGGATGAGCATATGAGGAATGTTTGACAGCTCTTGGACTGTACCCCTTGGAATTCAGAAGAACGTGGCAGGATCTCAGAAGTATTTCAAATGGGAAAATTGTTTCCTCATGGTGGGTGAGACTACAACAAGAGGTCACAACTTCAGAATTGAGGGGCACCCATTTAAAACAGATAGGGAGGAATTTCTTCAGTGGTGAATCTCTGGAATTTGTTACAACAGTCATTGATGCATTTAAGGCAGAGAATGATAGGTATACATATAGACAGGGTATCAGAGGTTATGGTGATGTCAGGGAAGTGGGGCTGAGTGAGAGAATGAATCAGCTCAATATGGAATGGTGAAGTAGACTTGATGGGCTGAATGGCCTACTTCTGCTCCTATTTCTCATGGAGAAAAGTAAAAATCACTGCAGCATCTGGGTTTCTCAATGGACTGATTAAATTATAAATTTCTCCTCGAGCCAAGAATTTAAATTGTAGATCACAAAAGCAGAAAAATTGGAGTTATATAGCAGGGAAGTACGCCCTTCCAGCCACATGTCTATGCCAGCCATCAATCACCTATCCATGCTAATCCCATTTTTCAGCATACGTTATAGTTTTAGATGCTTCAAATGCTCACTTAGATAGTAGATGTTATCATGCGTACCTCCACTGCTCTCTCAAGAATATGTCCCAGATTTCAACCAGCCCCAGGTAGAAAAAGATTCTTGTTCAAGTCTCCTTTAGATATTTTATTTATTAAATTAGGTGCTCAACAACTAAAACGAGTTTTAAAAAAACTTTTTGGGGTTCTTTTTTTCCAATATTTATAATTCAATTATTTTTGCTCTTCATTAAAAATCTTTCATTTTTTTTCTTCCAAAATACTATTAGTATTGATATTAGTAGTTTACGCCTGGCTGTGATTGTTTTCTTTCTTTGGCTTGGCTTCGCGGACGAATATTTATGGAGGGGTAATGTCCACGTCAGCTGCAGGCTCGTTTGTGACTGACAAGTCCGATGCGAGGACAGGCAGACACGGTTGCAAGGGAAAATTGGTTGGTTGGGGTTGGGTTTTTCCTCCTTCGTCTTTTGACACTGAGGTGGGCTGTGATTGTAATCACTCAGATAATAGGTTGGGGTTAGAAATTACATTTTAAAAAATTGACAACATGGATCATGTGATATAAAGTTCAGGGAAAAGTACATTAAAATTACCAATAGTAAACAAGATACATATAGAAACATAGAAGATAGGAGCAGAAGTAGGTCATTCGACCCTTCGAGCCTGCTCCGCCATTCAACGAGATCATGGCTGATCTTAAAGTTCAGTACCCCGTCCCCGCCTTCTCTCCGTAACCTTTAATACCCTTATACTGAAGAAATAGATCTAGTTCCCTCTTAAATATATTTAATGAACCTGCCTCTACTGCCCTCTGTGGCAATGAATTCCACAGATTCACCACCCTCTGGGTATAGAAATTCCTCCTCATCTCGGTCCTAAATGGTTTGCCTATTATACTCAAACCATGGCCCCGGGTTCTGGATTTTCCCATCATTGGAAACAACCCATCTGCATCCATTCTGTCCAGTCCTGCCAGAATTTTATATATCTCTATGAGATCCCCTCTCAATCTTCTAAACTCCAGCGAGTACAATCCCAATTTGCGCAATCTTTCCTCATAAGTCATTCCTGCCATTCCAGGTATCAGCCTGGTGAATCGCCTCTGCACTCCCTCCATTGCAAGAACATCCTTCCTTAGATAAGGTGACCAAAACTGCACACAATACTCCAGGTGTGGTCTCACCAAGGCCCTGTACAGCTGCAGTAAGGTATCCTTGTTCCTATACTCAAACCCTCTTGATATGAAGGCCAACATACCATTTGCCTTTTTAACCGCCTGCTGTACCTGCATGCTCGCCTTCAGAGACTGATGTACAAGTATCCCTAGGTCTCTCTGCACTTCCCCATCTCTTAATCTATTGCCATTCAAATAGTAATCTGCCCTCCGGTTTGTATTACCAAAGTGGATAACCTTACATTTATCCTCATTGTAGTGCATTTGCCATGTATCTGCCCAGTCCCTCAATTTATCCAAATCACACTGGAGCTTCCTGACCCCCTCTTCCGTGCACACAACCCCTCTTAGCTTAGTGTCATCTGTAAATTTGGAGATATTACATCCAATCCCCTCATCCAGATCATTAATGTAAATTGTGAACAGCTGGGGTCCCAGTACAGATCCCTGTGGCACCCCACTGGTCACCACCTGCCACTCAGAAAACGAGCCATTTATCCCAACTCTGTCTTCTACCTGCCAGCCAGTTCTCAATCCACATCAATACTTTGATGTGTATTATTAATTTTCTCAAAACATAAAAAGATTGAAAAAGATCTATTTATTTTAAACCATTAGCACCTGGCTATAAACACCTCTGCAACAGGGAATAATCTCATTATTCGCGTCCCTCCTAATTTTGCACAATTTAATCTGGTCTCTCTTTAGTCTTCCTCCACTCCAACAAAAGCAATTTCATTATCATCAACTCTCAGCATCTCAATTCAGATACATTTTTTCACAGCTGAATATTTGCTGGCACCAGTCAAAATTTAGTTTATAACCCTAGAAATCTAAGCTGTTCTAATCCAAATATTTCTATTTTAGTCATTATTGAAGGATCAGTTCAAACAGTGAATTGCAAATGAGATGATAAACAATCCTACCTATTTCAGCTCTACAATTTACTAATGTACTACATATCAATTTGACAGAATTAAGAAATTCTACATAAAAGTCATCATTTAAAATTAAACACATCCAACAAGTGCTCCAAAATCACAAATAATAACAGGAACAACATTATATTGTTTCCATCAAGGGCACCATCACCAACTTGGAGGTGCACAGATCAATTTAGAACCATAGAATGCTACAGCACAGTAAACAAGCTATTTGACCCTTCTAGTCTGTGCCAACCATTATTTTGCTAGTCCCATTGACCTGCTTCCATTCCATAACTCTCCAGACCTCTCCCATCCATGTATCTATCCAATTTACTGTTAAAATTCAAGATCGAGCCTGCATTCACAACACCAATTGGCAGCTCATTCCACACTCCCACCACACTGAGTGAAAAACTTTTCCTTAATGTTCCCTCTAAACCTTTCCCCTTTCAGTTTAAGACTATGACCATTCGTATTTATCTCCCCCAATCTAAGAGGGAAAAGCCTACTTGCGTCCACTGTCTATACCTCTCAATCTTGTAAACCTCTAGCAAACCTCCCATCATTCTTCTCTCCAAGAAATAAAGTCCCAACATGTTTAATCTTTTCCTATAACTCAACTCCTGAAGACCCAGCAACATCCTAGTAATCTTCTATGCACTCTTTCAATCTTATTGATATCCTTCCTGTAGTTAGGCAGCCAGAACTGCGCACAATATTCCAAATTTGGCCTCACCAATCTCTTAAATAAATTCAACATTGAAAACAACTTGTTCAAGATATTCAAGATACAAATATATGAAACAAATTTAAAAGTAGTAAAACATTGTTAATGTTATTAAAGATAAGGTTCCAGAAACAGAGGGATGCCTGTAAACATTAACCTGCTATTCCGTTGCTGACTGCAAAGAGTTTTTAATGTTCTCCCCGTGACTTGTACTGGTTTCCTCTAGGTCACACATGTCAAACTCTGGCCCGCGGGCCAAATTTGGCCCGCGATATAATTATATTTGGCCCGCAAGATCATTTCAAAAATGTATTAGAGGTCGCCCGCTGGCCGCCGCGCCAGTATAGCGCATGCACAGCTAATACTATAAATCCCAGAATGCATTGGCGTCAGCCCGCTAATCGCCCCCACCTCCTCTGTTTACGTTGCAGGGTCTCACCGTGGACTCTGGTTTTGGGGCCTGGCCGGTGTCAGGGGAAGCCAAGGCCGCTTCCCAGCGCCCGGAACCGGAGGCCTCAGGCCTGACCTCGCCAGGACCGTTGCCCACTCCCCCTCCCTGCCACAGGCCGACCCGCGACTCACGGTGACGGGGCCGCTGATCCGCCAAGATGCCGCCCTGCAGCGAGAGCCGATTCCCCCGCACTGTTGTTGTCCAACCCGATCGCCCGCAAACCCCGCCCTCCCGCACACAGGCCTGAGTAAGTATTATGAACTTTAATCTCAGGATAAAACAATCTTCCAATAGTTTCATGTCACAGTGATAAATATATTCCTGGTTAAAAATGGTTCTGCACCTGGATACAAGCTCATTAGGCATAAAACTTGAAAAGTATGTAAATCAAAAGATATCTGTACCAATGGAAAAAAGGCATGGCAAATAACCCTGCTAGAGTTCATGCCCACAATCAGTCACCCATTTGATTGTTTCAGGAATCATGTTATTCTCCCACATTCTCAATAGCCCTCAGATTTTACTATTCGACAGCACACTAGCAACATTTGACAAATCCTCTATAGAGAAATATTATTTATTGAATATTTTATTTCTCATTTGTTAATGCTTCTGGAAAGAGTTTATCCAAAACTATTATTAAACATTTATTTTAATAAGAAAAAGTTTAACATTACATATGTTGAAAGAAGAGAAAACATGCAGATGTTGTTGAAAATTTTCAATAAATATTTAGTTTGGCCCTCGACTTAGTCCAAGTTTTTAATTTTGGCCCTCCGTGAATTTGAGTTTGACACCCCTGCTCTAGGTGCTCAAGTTTTCTCCTACCCTCTAAAAACATACAGCATTAGGAGGTTAATTGGGCAGCACACTTTTAAATGGCTGCAATCAGCTGGTACTATGTTGTAAATAAGTTTTATTTTTAAATATAATTTTATAAAAGCACAAACAAGTCCTTCAGCTACTCTATGACATCAAATCCCAGTCGTTTCTCCATAGCCTACAATGTTTGGGCAATTCAAATGCTCACCTGTGTGCTTTATAATTGTTGTGAGTATTTGCCTTTACTACATCCTCCAGCAGTGTGTGTTAAATTGCAACCACACTCTATGTGGGGAGAGAGATAAGATCCCCTCTAAAATGTCATGTGTCTCATCTTAAACCAATGACCTCTGGTTTCGAGACCTCAATCATGGGGAACGTTCCCATCTTTTGCTCTCATAATTTTTTTTATATCCCTTTAACTACAGCTCCCTCCCTCTTTGGCTTCAATGAAAAAGCCCACTTACCCAGAATCACATCACAACTGAAAATATTTCATCCCAGACAATAAGAAGTGTAGCAACCCAAGTGTTGGTTATTAGTAGAAAGAGCAATCAATCATCTGAAAATCCACTAGTTCAGCACCTGAACCTGAGTTTTACTGTATTCAAATTAGTAAGAACCAACATAACCAGTCAGACTGTATTTAACTCCAACTCAAGCTTCCTCCCAACCACTTTGCGTTGTGCATTTGTATAATCCTGCCCTTCATTTTAAGGAAGCGATATCTTGTGCTGTATCTGGTCAGCAGTTTTTGGAACACTTCTTTCAATTATAATGGCATTTGACTCAGCCACCAGAATTTCCATTCGCCCTAAAGATAAATAGTTTAACTTTTAATTATATCAACAATTTCCCTTCTACAATATTAGACAAAAAGGTTTCTGATTTGTCAAAGAAATTAGAAACCGATAACATTATAGATAACCAACAGATAATAGCCCCCTGTACCTGTATACCATGGTGTGCATCCACAAGAGAACACATAATTTGAAACAAGGTATTTTCTGATTGTGGCCATAAGATGGCCACTTCAGCACCTCACCATAGGATGGGGGTGACATTTTGTGACAAAGTGGCTTCATTGCAATCATGCAATTTGGAAAATTACCCCCAGGAAGCAAATTGTTAAAACTGTAGGGCAAGGCAAAAAGCAATGAAACACAGATACTGCGAACACAGCAATATTCTGGGTGGAAGATGTGCTTTAAAAAAAACACATCGTAACGGAATGCAAAGCAAGGCCAAAAATACGCATTTTCTTTAAACAATATCGGTGACTACAATAGGAGAGCCGCTCCCCAAACAAAATTGGTAAGGATGAAATTAATTAGGAGCAAAGAAACAGGGTGGATAAGAAACATGACGATGATGCAGCAACATTTAAATTTAACCTTACCTATTTCAACCCAATTCACTTAAAATTATAAATGTATAACAGGGCATTTCCTACTGAAGGAGTGCTGCAATAAATAATCTGAGAATCATGCAGTTTATAGAGCTACAGCCAGACACTTACAGTCTGATCCCTCCCTCTCCGTCTGTAAGCCACCAGCTGACGCGCATGAGCATCACATGAGAATGAAATAAGATGCAGCTTCCCCTCCCCGGGAGGTCGTTCTGCGACTGCGCCCTTGTTCTATTGTTGCCGAACCTCAGCTGTCGATCAATCTTCAGGTAAGGTGCGGCCGCGCGGAACTTCCATTGGCGAGGAAAATAGACTTTAATAAAACGATTCAAAATGTTCCAATTCTCTATCAAGGAAAAATTGGTTTGTAGGAGGAGACCAAAACAAATGCTGAGTTACTTCTAATGTTATAGTTGGTAACAAAGTTTATTTTGAGTATGTATGGACGTGGAAGAAGGACATTCAGTCTATCAAGTTTATGCTGCCTCCCCAATTTATTACTCTGTAGCCTATTTTCTCACACCTGTCCATTAATACCATCATCTCCCACCTGCATTCCACTCCCTTCCAATTCCCCCAGATCCACCTACACCATTGATAATTCATTACAGCCAGTTAACCTACCAACCAACATATCCTTCAGATTGCATTTAGGAGAGAGACCCATTCAGTCGCAGAAAGCTGTAAATCCATACAAACAGCAATGGAGGAAAATTGAGTTTGGGAGCTGGGAGACAATTGTGCTAAGGGCAATGCCTGCCCTGCACAGTTTTTGGAGAGGGAGCAGAACAGCAGCTAACATCACAAATCTTCCCATCACCCTGGTCTTCAGCATTGGCACTGCCGTACCAGACAGTGGTGCAACCAGCCAGAATACTCCACATGGAACACCTGCAGAAGTTTTCAAGAGGCTTTGGTGACACACTGAATCTCCTCACAAAGTAGAGCTGCGGGAGAGCCTTCTTTGCTATTGCATTGATGTGGAGGCTCCAGGACAGATCCTCGGAGTTGCTGACATCCAGATTTGGATTTTGAATTTCTTGACTCTCCACTACTGAGCCCTCAATGAGCACTGGTACGTGTTCTGACTTCCTCCTGAAGTCCACAATAATCTCTTCAGCTTTGCTAAGGTATAATGCAAGGTTGTTGGTGTGACCCCACTCAAAGAGCTGATCTTTCTTTCACTGCCATGTGTGATTCTACTGACAACCATGGTGTTATCAGCATATTTGTAGATAGCATTGGAATTGTGCCTGGCCACACAGATGTGGGTGTATAGTGAGTAGAGCAGTGGGCTAAGCATGCATCCTTGAAGTGCACCTGTGTTGATCATCAGTGAGCAGGAGACATTGTTTCCAATTTGTACTGACTGGGTCTTCTGATGAGATAGTCACGCATCCAATTGTGTGTGGTGTGGGGGTACAGTGTTTGAAGCTTGTTAACCAGCACTGAGAGGATAATGGTGCTGAAGGCTGAGCTGTAGTTATGAATGAGTTACTGATTTCTAGGTAATCCAGAACTGAGTGGAGAGCCAGTGATACTGTGTTTGCTGTGGTGCAATTGCAGTGGGTCCCTTCTTTGCTTAGGTACATGTTAATTCTGGCCATGACCAACCTCTCACAACATTTCATCATCGCAGATGTTAGTGCAACTGGGTGACAGTTGTTGAGGTAGCTCACTCAGCTCTTGTGCACCAGGATGCTTGATGCCCTTTTCAAATAGGTGGGAACCACTGACTCCAGCAATGAGAGATTGAAAATGTCTGTGAACAGAGAACAGAGCGTGTGCTGGGTTGTGTGGATCATTGATGGTTGTTACTGCTCTCTGACAGCGGCACTCCCTGTAGATGTTCTCAATAGTGGGGAGGGTATTGCCTGTGATGTCCTGGGCTGTGTCCACTACTTTTTGGAGGGCGTTATTCTCACAGGTATTGGTGTTCCCATACCATGCTGTATGTAGCCAGGATTTCAGATGTCATGCTAAATCTCCACAAACTCCTGAGGAAGTAGAGGTGCTGACGTACTTTTTTCACGATGGCATTAGTGTGTTGGGTGTTAAGTGCCTGGGAAGCTGCAGCAAATAAAACTCTCATTAAGTCAAGTTTATTCTCATCGTACAACCCGATGAAACACCATTCTCTGGTCCTTAGTACAAAACACATTAGACACACAACCAGACATAATGCGCAAACAGTCAAACAATACATAGGCAGAATTCATATTTACAAATAAACAGTGTTTTTTGGATGGTTAGTGTGAGTAGCTGCTTTGGTCATTAAGCATTCTCACTGCCCGTGGGAAGAAGCTGTTTCTCAGCTTGGTGGGTTCTGGCTCTGATACTCCTGTGTCTTTTTCTTGATGGGAGTAGCTGAAAGATGCTGTATGCAAGGTGGAATGGGTCCTCAATGATTTTGTGCACCCTCTTCAGACAACGATCTCGGTAGATCACGTTGATGGGGGATGGGAGACTCCAGTAATCCCCTCTGCTACTCTTATTGTCCTGTGGATAGGGCCGGTTTTAAGCCTATTTGACCAATTTGATCAAATTGGGCCCCGTGCATGTCTTTGAGCCCAGGCCTTGAGCAAAGAACACTGTGACGGAGTTCGTTTAAACTGGTAAGAAAATAATACTATAGGCCTTATAAACTGAGGGATTTGTCAGTGAACTTGTGAAGTTATTGCCCTTAATTGATCGTATTATCAAAGTGAAATATTTTTAGGAAATATTTCTTCGATTAAACTGCAAAGGCCTCCTTTGTCTCTCTAGCCAAAAATTAAATGTTTCGTATTCATTTGACCCAGTAAGATAGATGTATTCCGGAGCTGATGAAGCAGCTCTTATTATTATCAAGATCAAAACAGCTATAGGCTAATCAATAAGAGAACTTGTACTTTAATAATGAGATTGAGATAGCGTCATACTAGCCTAGGGCCTAGCCTATAGCCTAGGGTTAAGCAGTTAGCCTGAATGCAAATAGCCTAGGCCTAAGCATAGAATTTCTGACAATGTTAGCAATTATAGATGGATTTGGTTAGGATATTCAAGTCTTGTAAAGATGAATAACCCCGAAGTTAGGTTAGTTTAAGTTGATCTTTACTAGGCTAGGTCATTGTGGGGGTTATAGCCTACATCTTTACGAGCTGGTTTACTAGGCTAGGTCATTGTGGGGGTTATAGCCTACATCTTTACGAGCTGGTTTACTAGGCTAGGTCATTGTGGGGGTTATAGCCTACATCTTTACGAGCTGGTTTACTAGGCTAGGTCATTGTGGGGGTTATAGCCTACATCTTTACGAGCTGGTTTACAAGGTTATTCAGCTCTAGGGGCATGTACTGTACATTTCGGGGTTATTCATCTTTACAAGATCCAGATATTCTTAGCAAGGCTGCCTCTGTAATTGTTTCTTAATTTTGCTGTGGTTTGATTTAGTATCAAAATAGTACAAGGCTACTGTTACAAACTATGCTATTGCACTGCCAGGGCTTAATATAGCCTATTTCATGTTTTTGGTGATTTGGAACAGATGCAGTTTAGCTTGACCATGCGGAAATGGTTTTCTTTGGAGGCAAATTACATGCATCAGTTTTTCCGCCGATTCTTTAGCCAAATATCTAGCAACAAACTAGCACTAGACATTTGACTAGAAAATCAGTTTAAAAAAAAAAAACGGCAAAATTAAAGTGTGTCCCCCCATTCTGGAATGTAACCTTAACTAACATAACCTAACCTAAATAACCTAACCATTACTAAAAAAAGGCAATTCTTACCTTATTCGAAGTTGTCGTCATTCAACAAATCCAGAATCGGTTGCTTGTTTTGCTGTTTGGTGGCATTCACAAGTTGAGAGTTGAATGCGATGTTCCAAGGTCAGCAGCTGACGTTGGAACAACGTAAAGCTAATGAGCAAAATGACGAGGGATTGACGTTGGTTTCTTACGTTGTACCAACGACGATGAACAACATAGACATGTTATCAAGGATGGCGAGTCCAATTTTATAACAAATTGCTAACATCAAGTTTTTTATGTAATTTTAAGTCTAAACATTTTAAAATATACTTTTACCTTTTTTACCTTAAAAATATAGCCCAGCGAATTAGCAGCTTAAAATTTGTATGTCATTTTACATGGCAAACACAAGCAGAGATAGAGACAAAGGGCGTAAGTATTTAAGCGGCAACCAGAAACGAGCACTGGCCAAGGCTAAGGTAGCTGAGAATGAAAAACATAGATGTGCTATCACAAAATTTCTTGTCACTCCATCTTTGAAGCGCCCATGTATTGAGGATGCAGAAAACAAAAACAATTCAGAAAATGACAATACAGCCTTGAGTACAATTACAGTTGATGAATACAATGATGAAATTGATAAGTTAGAAAAGGATGACACAGCTATGAATCAAATTGAAGACGATCTCACTACACCAGAAGACAGTGCCAAAGTGGAAAGTCCACTTATAGCCGAAAAAGACCAAGCCCAAACATCATGCAATGATGGATCATCCATGAGTACAGTTGTAATTAACATTTATGATGACCCAGCCAACTCACCAGCATATATAAATCAAAATGTAAGAGATTATTTAACAATGAAAGGTCCTCCTATTCCAGTGAACAACTTTCCACAAAAAGAGAAGGGATTGTGTTTTTCAAAGTTTCACTGTAAGAGGAAACTTTCAAATGGGGAGTGTGTTGAAAGACCTTGGATTATATACTCTCAGTCTGCTGATAGAATTTATTGCTTTTATTGTAAACTTTTTAGTAAGAACACAACCAGTGCATTATCAACAAGTGGATTCAACAACTGGTCTTCATACAAGGTTGTGTGAGCATGAAAATTCTTAAAAACCATTTGGAAGCCACATGGTGTTTCTGGGAGTTGCACCAAAGACTTTGTAGTGGACAGACAATTAACAAAGAACTTGAAATAATTGTCAATGAACATGCAAAGCACTGGCAGCAAGTATTCAAAGGCTAGTAGCAATAGCGCAGTTTCTTGCTGAGAGAAATCTTGCACTTAGAGGAACAGAGGAAAAAGTTGGTAATGTGAGTGTACACAATGGAAACTTTTCAGGTCTTGTTGAGCTGTTTGGAAAGTTTGACCCTGTTCTTGAAGAACATTTGTGAAATGTCAAAACCCACAAAATTCATAATCACTATTTAGGAAAAGATACTCAGAATGAACTACTAGACATTATGGCTACAGCTGTTTTGAATGAGATACTGCAACACATAAAATCAGTTAAGTACTACACTGTAATTTTAGACTGCACAACTGATATGAATCACCAAGACCATATGTCTCTAACGATCAGGTATGTGTCTGATGCTCCTTCAGGTGTTTATGAACATTTCATAAAGTTTATGCAGGTTGAAATTAGCACAGGAGAAGATTTATATAAAACAATATTAAACACACTGAAGGAATTAAATTTAGAGGTGAAAGACTTTCGAGGCCAAAGCTATGACAACGGTAGCAACATAAAAGATCACACATCTGGAGTACAAGCACGACTGTTGAAGGCTAATTCAAGAGCTTTCTTTGTACTCTGTGCATGTCACAATTATAACCTTTTACTCGGAGATGTAGCCAAGTGTTGTCCAGATGCTATAACATTTTTTGGGATCTTGCAAAGGATCTACATATTGTTCTCAGCATCAACTAAGAGGTGGGCAGTTTTTAACAAACATGTACCCGGGTTATCAGTGAAACCCTTGAGCAACACAAGGTGGGAGTGTTGGATTGATAGTGTTATCAGGTTGGAGAAGTATATGATGCACTTGTGGAAATATCAGAGATTACAGATGAGCCCAAGGTAAAAGCAGAAGCTGAATCTTTAGCAAACCAGCTAAAAGACTACAAATTTTTAGTTTCTTTGATATTTTGGCATGAAGTATTTTTTAAAGTTAACTATGTAAGCAAGGAACTACAAGGTGAAACAAAGGACATTGATGAAGGCATGGAGTCATTTGAAAAACTATTATCATGGCTAAGAATTTATAGAGAGGGCGGTTTTAATTATGTCCTAATAGGTGCAAATGAATTGGCTGAAGCTGTTGAATTACGATTGGAGTTTAGACAATTTCAAGAGAAAAAAACTACGTAGAAGGAAGAGAATGTTTTCATATGAGGCAAAAGATCAAGCTTTAGATGATCTAAAAGAAGCATACAGAGTTCAGTGCTTCAGTTTAGTCCTAGACAAAGCTATTCAATCTTTAGAGTCTAGATTTAAGCAGCTTAAAAGCCATGTAAAATTATTTGGATTTTTAAATGACTTTCAGAGCTTACAAAAGGCAGAAATAAGGAAACACACAGCAGACCTTGAAGCAGCTCTAACTGACACCATACTAAAACAGAGCACTGATGGAGGGGTAGTTACTGAAACAACTAAAGACGTAGATGGTTATCTGTTGGTCGAAGAACTTGAAGCTCTGAAAACTTTTCTTCCCTTCAGTGTCGTTAAGCCTCAAGCTCTGTTTGAATACCTGGTAGTAAACAATCGATTCACAGCATTTCCTAATGTTTTTATTGCTTTGAGGATTTACTTAACAATCCCGTAACAGTCGTATCGGGCAAAATAAGTTTTTCAAAACTAAAACTGATTAAAACATACTTACAGTCAACAATTTCACAAGAGAGACTAAACAATTTGGTGATGCTATCCATAGAAAATGACATTACTAAAACCCTTGACTTTGAAATTATTTTGAAAGATTTTGCAAAAAAAAAACCTGTGCATAAACAGTATGTCTGTAATTGTCTTAACTTGTATTAAAAAATTAAAACTTTCATATTGTCTTTCACTATTTAGTATATCAAACATTTAATGCTTTTTGGCTAAGACTGACATACTACACGAAATATAAAACATCAATTTCGACTTTTGTAGAGGCCCTGCTATCAATTTTCTAATTGGGCCCTGCAATTCCTAGCACCGGCCCTGTCTGTGGATTGACCTCTGATCCATTTCTCTGCAGTACCCAAACCACACAGTGATGCAGCCGGCCAGAATGTTCTCGATAGAGCTCTGGAGAAAGATTGACATGATGGTGGTCAGTACCCTTGCCCGCTTCAGTCTTCTCAGGAAGTACATTTGCTCTTGCACCTTCATGATAAGAGAGGACATGTTGAGTGTCCACGATAGGTCATAAGTTAAGTGAAATCCAAGTAGTTTGATGCTCTCCATTCTCTCCACTACCGAGTTATTGATGGTCCTCCTGAAGTCCATGATCATCTCCTTCATGTTATCTATGTTGAGATTGTTGTTACTCTTGCACCATTTTACGAGATTTTCCACCTCTTCTCTGTAGTAAAATGGGATTATCATTGAAAGGGATAGCATAGACAGGGACTGAATGGTCACATTTAAATTTTCACACAAGTCACAGCTCAGCAATAATTCGATACATTGGAAGAACTGAGGGAAGGTTTGTCACAGTCTGTTCCAGAACTTGATACATTTTCAAAGACATTATGGTTTTGCAAAGGGAGAATCATTCTGAATGCTGAAGAAACTGCTAAAGCAGATCTTGTTACCAGCCATTTTTGTGGAATTCAGAGCAAAGCATGCTCTGTGAATGATTGGGCCTTTTCAATAGATTGATCTGTGCCAGGAGGGACTTTATGGGAAGCAAAGTGCTTAATTTTGATTTTGACTAACAGAGGAGGTCACTTGGAGAGACAGCTTCATTTTAAGTGTTAAATTACTTGGAGAGACTCAAGCCAGGGTCTTGGAAGCTTCATAGAGGCTGCCCAGTTCAAGTCTTGCCTACAAAAGGACCAGGAGTGTTGTGATCACAGCTCGTGTGGATGGACATTTCTTCAAAGGCCGAGCAAGGAGAATTAGTGAGTCTGTAGCAGCAACAACTCCAGTCTTTTATCAGTTCCACATTAATTCTGGGCATCAAATTTCAAAGGCCTACACTTCAACACTGAATTTGAAAGAATGAACTTTGACGTAACTACATTTTGGGCTGGACTGTAATGTATTACCACACAGACGCACACGCACGCCTGCACATAGTTGGGGATAGATTTAGTGTTAAAGATAGCTTAAGAGTTAAGACTATAGTTTAAGAGTAAGAAATAAAATTAGTGTTTTAAAATTGAGCATTGTCTGGTTCATTGCTGCTCACTACACACAGTTCGTAACAAGAACAAGAAGTTGGTCATCTTCCAGCAGGATGAGACATGCTCACGTTTCTTCTTCTGAAATGTTAACAGAGAGAACTCTGTGATCTTCATCCTTAAGGAAGCAAATGACTCAGCCACATCCTTTCAGATGGGTATACAGAGGATCATCATCAGAAAATGCTCTGATCTCACCTCGGTCATCAGGTAAGACCTAGAGGTACCACAAAATTCAAACCACCAGGTAGCAAGAGTTGCTACCCCTCTATCATCAGTCTCCTAAACAACAAACTCAATCAGCTGCTCATTTAAGGTCTTTTACTTTGCACGTTATTTATTGCTGAATATTTTTTCTGTATTGCAGAGTCAGTTTCTTTACATTTCTTACATTTCTCTCTTTTGTATATATGTTTTCTTAAGTATAGTTTTTTTTCCATTACTGTTAAGTGGAAATTCTGATTGGCCTGCAGAAAAAAGAATCTCAGGGTTGTATGTGATGTCATAAATGTACGCTGACAATAAATATGAACTTTGAACAGATCCCAAAACTGTACAACACGAAGATTACATATAGAACGGCCTCCAAAAGCATCCTGTCCTCTGTCACAGAAGTCTTCAATGAGAGCAAGCGGGAGAGCCTGGACCAACCAACAACCCTGAGGGAGCTGACTATTCCACCTGTTCCTTCAGGCTTACCAGCTGAGTTACATGGGATTGGGTGGGCCTGGACCTGCTGGGTTTACAATGCTATGCTTCTCCTACCCATAATCCCCCATGCAGCTGGAATGGCTGTTTCCCATAACAGTTCCAGCTGCATAGGGGATTATGGGTAGGAAGACATAATGCCATAAGGAATGGCATTATAAAAGGGAGAGAAGGAGTATATCATGAATTGGAGACACGTCATTGTTAAACCTTGACTACAAAATCCTTTCCAAAGCAATAGCCAACCAAGTCGTCTGCCCTGGGACAGGTGATCCACCCTGACAAAGCTACACAGTAACAGATCCTGCTTGGAGATGTATGATGGTACATTGTCAAATATTTTCAGAATTATGGACTTTTGAAAATTGTATTTAAATGTTCCATACATATTTTGATGTCAAAATATAATAATTGTATAGTCATATCAATTCCATTATACATGATGGGTTTATTAAACCCCCCCCAAAAAAAATAGAAAATAAAAACTCCACCCAATCCCCGCCTCACAAATAATAACCCCAATAAGGATAGAAAAGAAAGAAATACAATTAGTAAAAAAAAAGAAAAAGAAGCAAACCTAGTTGTTGAGCGATCACTACCTTTCACTCGATTCTAACCTTTGTTTTATTTGTTTATTTATTCCAAGGAGTTAACGATGTTTCATGAGGTTTAGGGAAACCCATTTATAGATTTATACCTACAATATGTAAATATGGACACCAACTTTTCAAAAAATGTATAATTTATTTCTTAAGTTATATATAATCTTCTCAAGAGGTCTACAACTATGAATTTCCAGATGCCATCCTTCCAAACCCAAATGAGAATCCAATTTCCATGTCACTGCTACACATTTTCTTGCAACTGCTAATGCAATTTTTAGAAATTCTTTTTGATATAAATTCAGTTTCAGTTTTGGTCTTATCCCTGATATATTACCCAGTGAATACAACATTTGATCCTGTGTAAATTTAATTCCTGTGACTTGTAACAAAAAAGTTTCTAATTCTACACAAAATGGTCTCAATTTTGGAAATGACCGTGTGGAATGTAAAAAAAAAAAATGAAAAAACCAATCCCTTGGCTACACCTAAAACATTAACCTGAAAGATTTGACTTCAATCTGTTTAATTTCTGTGGCATAAGATATAGTTGATGTAAAAAAAAATTATATTAAACCAATCTATATCTAACATTTATTGTATTTATCATACAATCTTGACACTTTCAACCAATTTTTCACCTCAATAATAATACAGGTACACTATCCTTTATCTGGACATCTAAAATCCAGAAAACTCCAAAATCCAGCAAGTGGGGAGAGAGACAGCAGTGCGAGTCGGTGGGGGGGCGAGGGGAGTGACTGCCAGCACGAGTCGGGGCAAGGGCAAAAGACTGGCAGCAGGAGTCAGGGGGGCAAGAGACCAGCAGCGCGAGTTGGGTGGGGGGCAAGAGACCGGCAGCATGAGTTAGGGGGAATGAGTGACCGGCAGTGACGAGAGGGGAGAATGGCAGCATGAGTCGGACGGGAGGGGGGGAGCATGGAAGTGCATCGGGCGGACGAGGGGGGAGAATGGCAGCACAATTCGTGTGGGCTTAAATCTGGCTTTCTGAAATCAGGAAAAAATCCAAAATTTGGAACACTGTCCCCCAAGGGTTCCGGATAAAGGATCCTAACCCTAACCTGTATTTAAATCTGTTCTCAATCTCTGTCTAGATCTATAAATTCCCTGCTTTTGAGTTCCCTTTTACAATAATGTATTACAATAATGTAATGTATAATGTAGCTGAGATAAATTTCTTAACAGAACTATTACAAATCAAGGTTTCCCTTTCACTACTTTTAGGTAGTAACAGTTTATCTTGTAAATATGCATTTATTTGATGATAACAAAAAATTGTATTACTTTCATATCCTATATTTATTTTTTTATTGTTCAAATTGCATTAAAATTTCACCTTCATAACAATCTTCCATATTTCTAATTCTTAGAAAACTAAATATTCAAAAGTTGATTATTCATTGTAAATGGGAAGTCCGTTTTGATTCAAAGGCATTATAGATAATACAGGGTTCCTTGCTCCCATTTAATTATTTACTTATTCCAATTATGCACTCTTGTGAACCTGTATACACCAAACATAGATAATGAGAGATTTATTCAAGAAACTTTTTTGAATTTAGCAGAGGTATGTGAGAATATTTTACTAGGAGATGACTTTAATTTCTGTCCAGACCCAATCTTGGATAGATCTACAAGAGAAGTAGCAAGAACCAAAGCAGCAAAATCTACATTGGTATTAATGAGAGACTTGAACTTAATAGATACATGGAGGAGAATCCATCCCAGAGATAGACTATTCTTTTTATTCAAATAAACATGATTCTTATTGCAGAATTGATCTATTTTTAATAACTGCACAAATACAAAACAGGATATTAGATGTTGAATGTAAAACAAGAATTTTATTTGACCATTGGTCCTTGTTAATAACTATTGTAATACCTGATCAAGAAAAATCAGTTTATAGATGGAGGTTGAATTCAATGTTATTAAAAAGAAAAAAACTTTTGTGATTTTTTTTTTTAATTAGAAGACAAATTCAGCTATTTTGTGATACAAACAAATTTGGTGAATGATAAATTTGTAATGAGATGCTTTAAAAATGTATTTGAGAGGATAAATCATGTTTCACCTCTAAAATTAAGGACTATATGAAAGAGGTAGATCAATTGGAGCAAGAAATAATGGTATTGGAAAAAGATATTCAGAAATGAAGTTCTGAAGATAAACATAGGCAACTAATTAACAAAAAAATGTCAACATAATATATTACAAACTATAGAACAGAAAAAGTAATTGCAAGAATTAAACAAAGGTATGCGTTAGGTGAATGAACACACAAAGTACTTGATTCCCAATTGAAATCAGAACAGGCTTCAAGAAAGATTAATGCAACTAAAAATAACTTGAATGTCAACAGTTATAAACCTTGAGTAATAAATGAATCTTTTAAGAATTTTTATTCGAAATTATACAGTTCCTACTCCTTAAAAGACGATAATAGAACAGACATATTTATCTGGAATGTATGTTCCTAGATTGAATATGGAAGAACAAATAGAATTGAGTGCACATTTTACACAATTAGAAGTGAAGGAGGCAATGAGGTCACTATAAAGTAACAAGTCCCGGGGGAAGATGGCTTCTCATCTGAACTTTGCAAAGAATTTAAAGATGTATTGATACTTATTTTTATGGAAATGTTAGATCAAGGATCAACAACTCGTACTCTTCCAGATTCATTTTTAACAGCAATAATTATTGATAACTTTAAAACCCTCATTGTATAGACTTGTTACAAAATTCTTGCCAAAATTTATCTTCAATAAAGATACTCCCCATACCCATTTGAATTTCTGGTATATAATATAGTCATTGGACTCAGACGTTGGGCTGCTGTGGAGTGTGGTGACTTCAGGGCTGCTGTGGAGACCAGGGACCACTGCGTACAGTACTTTTAATACAAAATATGTACTTGTACAGTAGTTTTAATAAAGGTTTTTTTAAAATTTGGTTGTATGTGCAGGTGGACCTAACTCGTACAGGTTGGAAGTCGTGGATTACCTGTAAACTTGGATCAGACAGGATTCATGAAAGAGACAATTGACAATGTAACTAGGCCAGTTAGTATTGTACACTTAGCACAAAGAAGGAAATATCTGAGTGTAGCAGTGGCTCTAGATGCAGAAAAAAAAGTTTGATAGACTGGAGTGGGACTTCTTATTCAAAGTGCTAGATAAATTTAGGTTTGTTCAAACTTCTATAAACTGAATTAAGGCATTATATAACAACCCTAAAGCAAAAGTAATAACTAATGGGCAAATGTGGTCCATTCGCAAAATCTAGCAGACAAAGTTGTCCCTTATCTGCAACTCTGTTTATTTTAGCTATAGAGCCACTCGTAGAGGTAATTAGGAGTGACTTAGAAATTAAGGGGTTCAAGGTTGGTCAGGAAGAGTATAAAATTAGTTTATTTGCAGATGATGTTTTAATATATCTGACTGAACCTGAGAATTCCTTACTGAAACTATATCTAAATTTGAAAGAATATGGTAAGATTTCTGGTTATAAAATAAATTGGGACAAAAGTGAAATTATGCCCTTTACACAAGGAGATTATAGCCATTGTTGAACAAATACTCAATTTAAATAGCCAAAAGAGGTGATCAAATATTTAGGGATTCAGATACATAATAATTTAAGCAATCTATATAAACTGAATTATTTATCACTATTAAAAAAGTTGAAGATTTAATGAAATGGATGACCTTGTCAATAACATTAATAGGAAGGGTAAGATGAATATTTTTCCATGAATACAATATCTATTTCAAACCTTAACACAAAAGTGTTTTTCAAGAATTAATAAACGTGTAAAGAAATTTCTTTGAAAATGTAAAATGTGAAGAGGTTCTATAGAAAGATTAACATGGAATTATGAATCGGGAGGTTTACAGCTTCATAACTTTAAGAAATATTAGCAAGTGGTTCAAATGAGATTTCTTTTTTTTGAGGAATCAGGAAAAACCAGTGTGGGTCAAAATAGAGTTGGACAAAATAGGAGAGAAATTAGCAGAGCAATGCATATATAAATGGGATTCAAAGTTAATAACCAGCATGAAAGAAGCACCATTGTTGAAACATTTGATCACTAACTGGAATAAGATAAATAACAAAATTGGAACAAAAGGAAGTATATCATCTAAGATACAGAATAATCTTACATCTTTTACTAAAGATAATCAATTTTTAAATATTTGGTTTCACAAAGGCATTGATACTTTGATGAAGGGCTCAAGACCAAAAAGTCAATTATCTATTTTTACCTTTGCAACATAAAGGACACTCTTTGACCTGCCGAGTTTCTCTAGCATCTTGTGTTTTTACTTCAACCATGGTGTCTACAGAATTTTGTGATTTACTTCTTAAAAATATTGAAAATTGTTATGAATAATGACAATTGATGTCATTTCAACAATTAAGGAAGTAAATATGGAATCTTCAACTGAAATTATATTTGCAGGAAAACTTAGGTCCAACAATGTTTTTACTGACTTGTAGTAAGCTGGAAACTCTTATCAGGAGAGGTAATTCTAAGAAATTTAGTTCTGCATTTTACCTTTTATTACAAACAGATACTACTAAACAGGGAGTCCATAAATCTAGACATAAATGGGAGGTAGATCTTGTTAGGTCTGCTTTGTTCATGAATGAGTGAGTCAGACACCAGACTGAGTCGAAATCAAGGTTCTTTGTTCTTTATTACCGGATTGTAACACTTGCAACTAACAGTGTTAGTTCCTATATCAGTTAGTTGCAAGTGTTACAATCCGGTAATAAAGAACAAAGAACCATGATTTCGACTCAGTCTGGTGTCTGACTCACTCATTCATGAACAAAGCAGACCTTACAATTTACATATCACAATTGATGAGAAAAGATGGTCAGATCTTTGTCAAGATTGTATGATAAACATTATAAATATAAGTTCGATATAATTACCTGCATCAATTCTATTTAACACAGCAAAAATTGAACAGAATGAAATCAGACCTATCAGATAAATGTTCTAGATGCGGTGAAGAGACAGGAACGTTTTTTTACATTCAACGTGGTCATGTTCTGAGGAGTCACGTGATGGAGTAATGGCCGGTCGGGGAACTCCAGCCCTCTCCGGAAAAGTTTTTAAAAAAAAAACAGAGAAAACACAAAGGCACAAACACGAAAATTAAAATAAAGTAAAAGTAAAGGTGGGAAGAAAATGGCAATGAAGAAAGAAAAGTCGAAAGCAACGGGAAGAAGAAGAAAAGACATCGGAAGAAGGTGAAGGCCTTACCTGTCCGAGGAGGCCCGCTGTGGAGAGAGAAGCCTGCTCCCTCAGGTCAGTCGAAGTCCCGAGCTCGGAACTACAAAAATGGCTCGTGGAGCCAAGCAAAAGTGCGCAACCGCGCATGTGCGACTCCTCGCGCATGCGCGATGCGCAAGACAAAAAAAACACTGACGGTAGGGGGGACCAGCTGAGGAGTCGATCTCCACAGCTGAAATTGACAGCCACAACACAGCAACAAGAGGAGAACATAGAAAACAATGTAAACAAGAAAGAAGAGAGTAAAAGGAAATCAAAGAAACAACAGATGATCAACGCAGAGGAAGAAGAAGAGGAAGAACACAGAGAAATGGAAGAAGAAGGGAAGGGCAAGTACATGGATATATTTTTTTAAAGAATACATGGAATTAATAAAAGAATGGCAATCACAAGAATTTAGTGAAATAAAAGAAGAATAAAAAGTACAGAAGAAAAAATGAATAGATTAGAGATGTTCATGTCAGATATAGGAAAAAGAGTGGACAAGGTGGAAGAACGAGAAACAGCCATAGAAATGGAAGTAAATCACTTAAAAAAAGAAATTAGAAGAATCTAATAAAAAAGTTAGAGACACAAGAGCTGTTAGCTCAGAAGATAGATGTAATGGAAAATTATAATAGAAGAAATAATATAAAGATAGGGGCCTTAAGGAAGATGAAGAAGGCAAGAATATGAGAGAATTTATAAAAGAGTGGATCCCCAGGGTCCTAGGAAGACCAGAATTACAGGAAGAAATGGAAATAGAAAGGGCACATAGAACATTAGCCACTAAACCACAACCACAACAAAAACCAAGATCCATTTTAGTAAAATTCCTAAGATATACAACAAGAGAAAATATATTGGAGAAAGCAATGAAGAAAATAAGAGAAGACAAAAAGCCACTGGAATACCAAGGTCAAAATAATTTTTTTCTATCCAGATATAAGTTTTGAACTCCTGAAGAAGAGGAAGGAGTTTAATATGGCAAAAGTGATCCTATGGAAAAAAGGATATAAATTTATGCTACAGTACCCAGCGGTACTTAAAATGGTTATTCCAGGGCAGCAAAACAGACTATTCTCGGATCCAGAGGAAGCACAAAAATTTGCAGAACAACTACAAAACAGACAGAGAGATGAAGACATGTAATGAGAGCAAAAATGACCACAAACTATATGTATGTGTGTATATGGGTATATATATGTGTGTGTATATATATATATGTGTGTGTGTGTGTGTATATATATACATATATATATACGTATATATATATATATACATATATATATACATATATATGTGTGTGTGTGTGTATGTATATATGTGTACATATGTGTATGTATATTTAAAAGAAAATGTATAGAGTATAGATAAGAATAAAGGAAAGTAAGGGAAGAGAGGAAGTAAGGAGGGAATTAAGAGAGTGACCTTTGTTATATATGAAGATGAAAATCTTTTCTGGGGGGGCTGGGTGGGGAAGAATTACGGTCACTGCGAAATCAGTTGACGTTTGCGAGTGATTTCGCAAATCCAAATGGAGAGGGGAGATGTGGTTGCCTGACAGGGGACAGGGGGCAACTCGGGAAGGGGAGGGGATAATGGGGTTAAAGGATTTTTAGATAGGAGAGTAATGGAAATATTTTATGTTTTAGAAATGTTGTCTTATAATGTGCTTAAAAAAAGAAAACAGAAATGGATAAGAAAGAAAGGTGATGATGAGGAAACGGAAAGGAAAGATAAACAAAGTATAAGATGGCTATGTTGAATTATATGACTTTAAATATTAATGGAATACATAACCAAATCAAAAGGAAGAAACTGTTAAATTTATTGAAAAAAGAAAAAATTGATATAGCATTCATACAAGAGACACACTTAACCGAAGTGGAACATAAGAAATTAAAGAGAGATTGGATAGGACATGTAACAGCAGCATCATATAATTCAGAAGCTAGAGGAGTAGCTATATTAATCAGTAAACATATACCAATCAAAATAGAAGAGGAAATAATAGATCCAGCAGGGAGATATGTAATGATAAAATGTCAGATATATTCGGAGTTTTGGAATTTACTCAATGTATATTCACCTAATGAAGAAGATCAAAAATTTATGCAAGATATCTTTTTGAAGATAGCAGATATGCAAGGGAACATACTAATAGGAGGGGATTTCAATCTTAATTTGGATTCAAACATGGATAAAACTGGGAAAAAAAATAATAGAAAGAACAAAGTAACCAAATTTATAATTAAATCGATGCAAGAAATGCAACTTTTGGATATATGGAGGAAACGACACCCAAAGGAAAAGGAATATTCATATTATTCGGGCAGACATAAAACATACTCAAGAATAGACCTATTCCTGTTAACAGCTCACATGCAAGAGAGAGTTAGGAAAATGGAATATAAAGCTAGACTATTATCAGACCACTCACCCCTGTTATTGACAATAGAGTTAGAGGACATCCCACCAAGAATGTATAGATGGAGATTAAACTCCATGCTACTTAAAAGGCAGGATTTTAGAGAATTCATTGAACGACAAATTAAAATGTACTTTGAAATAAATACGGAAGATAAGTTTATACTATGGGACGCAATGAAAGCATTCATCAGAGGGCAAATAATAAGTTATGTAACCAAGATGAAGAAGGACTACAACCAAGAAACAGAACAGTTGGAAAGGGAAATAGCAAATATAGAAAAAGAATTAGCAATGAAGGATGACACAACTAAAAGAAGAGAATTGGCAGATAAAAAAATAAAATATGAAACACTACAAACATATAAGTGGAAAAGAACATAATGAAGACAAAACAGAAATATTATGAACTAGGAGAAAAAAATGCACAAAATTCTAGCGTGGCAGCTTAAGACAGAACAAACTAAGAGAATGGTATTGGCATTAAGGAAAAAGACAAGCAAATCACATATAATCCAACGGAGATTAATGAAAACTTTAGAGAATTCTACAAACAACTATACCAAACTGAAAACGAAGGGAAAGAAGATAAAATAGATGAATTTTTAACTAAAATTGAACTACCGAAATTACAAACAGAGAAACAAAATAAATTTACAAAACCATTTGAAATAGAAGAAATACAAGAGATAATAAAAAAAACTACCGAACAATAAAACACCTGGAGAGGATAGATTCCCAATAGAATTCTATAAAACATTTAAAGATTTATTAATTCCTCCCCTTCTGGAAGTAATCAACCAGATTGATAAAACACAAAGCTTACCAGAGTCATGTAAAACAGCAATAATTACAGTAATACCAAAGACAGGGAAAGATCCACTTATATCAGCATCATATAGACCAATATCTTTACTTAACACAGATTACAAGATAATAGCTAAACTATTAGCAAACAGATTAGCCGACTATGTACCAAAAATAAATCTAGACCAAACTGGATTTATTAAAAAAAGACGAACAACAGACAATATCTGTAAATTTGTTAACTTAATTCATGCAGTAGAAGGAAATAAAACTCCAACAGTAGCGGTTGCTTTAGACGCAGAGAAGGCCTTTGACAGAGTAGAATGGAATTATTTATTCAAAGTACTACAAAAATTCAGCTTACCAGAGAAATATATTAATTGGATTAAAGCATTATATAAGGGGCCATTGGCGAAAGTGACAGTAAATGGATATATATCAAAACAAGTTAACTTAAGCAGATCAACAAGGCAGGGATGCCCACTATCTCCTTTATTGTTCGCATTAGCCATAGAACCACTGGCAGAACTGATAAGAACAGAAAATAAAATAAAAGGGATAAAAATAAAAGACAAGGAATATAAAATCAGTCTATTTGCAGATGATGTTATAATATACTTAGTAGAACCAGAAATATCAATAAAAGAATTACATAGGAAATTGAAGGAATATGGAGAAGTGTCAGTGTATAAGATTAACGCAAATAAAAGTGAAGAAATGCCAATGAATAATGCGGATTTCTCAAAATTTAAGAAAGAATCACCATTCAGATGGCAAACGCAAGCAATGCGATATCTAGGTATACAAATAAATAAAAACCTCAGCCATCTATATAAACTCAATTATCCACTAATGAAAAAATTACAAGATGACTTAGAGTATTGGAAAGATTTACCACTAACACTGATAGGAAGGATAAACTGTATTAAAATGAACATTTTCCCAAGGATACAATATTTATTTCAGACATTACCAATACAATTAACAGAGAAATTTTTCAAGGATTCAAAGAAAATAATAAAGAAATTTTTATGGAAAGGGGGGAAACCGAGGATAGCACTGGATAAATTAACAGAATGGTATAAACAAGGAGGCTTACAACTACCAAACTTTAAAAATTATTATAAAGCCGCACAATTAAGATACCTATCAGATTTCTATCAAACAAGGGAAAAGCCAGATTGGACTAGATTAGAACTAGATAAAATAGGGGAGAAGATACCTGAACATATATTATATAAATGGGATGAAAAATTGGTACTACGTAGAAATTCTCCGGTATTGCATCATCTGCTCAACATTTGGAAGAAGATTCATGTAGAAAGGATTAAAACAAATTACCAACTACCAAAACTAATACTGACGCAAAATTAGCTAATCCCTTTTACAATAGATAACCTTTCCTTTAGAGAATGGGAGAAAAAAGGAATCAAAAGAATAGAGAATTTTTTTTCAGGAAATAAACTATTATCCTTTGAACAATTGAAGGATAAATATAATATAACTGACGATACAAGGTTGGCATACTACCAACTGAAATCCTGCTTGAAGGACAAATTGGGAAACAGTCTGAGGTTACCAGAAGGAAGTAATTTTGAATATGTGATTACAGATACAATGATAATCAAAAAATTTATTACAAACATGTATATTAAACTACAAGAAAAGGAGAATGAGGAAACAAATGGTAAAACCAAACAAAAATGGGATCAAGATCTAACCATAAAGATAAAGAATGAAACATGGGAGAAACTATGCTCCGGAACCATGAGAAATACAATAAACACAAGGTTACGTATGATACAATATAACTGGATACACAGGTTATACATTACACCTCAAAAGTTAAATAAATGGGATCCAACAGTATCAGACAGATGTTTTCGCTGTAAAAAGGAAATGGGAACAACAATTCATGCAATCTGGACATGTGAGAAAGTGAAAAAATTTTGGGAAGATCTAAACCAGATACTAAATAAAATCACAAAAAGCAATATACCAAAAAACCCAGAGATCTTCCTCCTAAGTAATATAAAAAGCAAAGAATTTGGACTTGATTTGGATGGAGCACAAAAAAGATTTGTTATGATAGCCCTGGCTGTAGCAAAAAAATGTATTATGTCAACCTGGAAATTAGAAGATAATTTGAGAATACAACAATTGTATATAGAAATGAATAAATGTATTCCATTAGAAAAAATAACATACAATTTAAAAATAACATTACAATATTTGAACAAATATGGGAGCCATACATGAAACACAATAGAGAAAACCTACCATGGACATTTACCACCTAAAATGACAGAAGGAGTAGATAATGAAAAGAACTGACTCAGTGGAATTTCTTGTTTATTTTTATTGAGTGACAACATTGTTTAACAGGTTTAATGTATCTTAGATTCTGAACTTTAAATAAGTGGGAGGGGAGGTGAGGGAGGGAGGGAGGGGAGGAGGGAAGGGGGGGAGAAAATGACACTATATATTTGAAAAGGAAAATATATGTATCTTGATCAATATGGTTTATAGTGTGAAAAATAAAAAAAAAATTTAAAAACGTGGTCATGTTCTAAAGCAAGGCCTTTTTGGGTGGACAGGAAATTTTTTAGAGCAAATTACAGGTACAATATTTCCACTATACCCAGACATATTTATTGGGAAATTTAAAAGGAACAAGACCCAAGTTGAAATTATCAATGTACCAAACAAAATTTGTCAAAATAGCATTAGCGGTGGCAAGGAAGTATCTTGCAGTGGGTTGGAAATCAGATGCATATTTAGGTATGGAGAGATGGAATTCAGAAATTCAAAGTTGTATTTCTTTGGAGAAAATTACATACAATTTAAGAAATAAATACATTACCTTTTTGAAAATTTGGACCCTGTATATGCAAAGTTTATGGGTAAATATGTAAAAATGTACTTCCAGCCTCTTGAGACCTGTGTTAATTTTCTTCCCTAAAATTACCATATAAAGACTGTGGGATCCCAGTGTGTGAACCGATCATTGGAGCAATCCAGGAAACAATTTGCTTCTTTCTTTTTTTTTCCTCTACTTTCTATAACTATATATCTCATTTATATTTTTTGTATAGTTTTAGTACGAGAGGGAAAGACAGGAGTGTAAGGATGGGGTTTTAAAAAACCATCATGTAATCATTGTAATTTCATAAACTTAAACATTTAAATGAAACACTAATTATTAATTATGGAAAAAAATTAAAATATTTTTAGAAAGCCTCTGTCAGTGGGTCTAGGAATCTCTAGAATTGAGTTCACCTTACTTTTGTCTGGCTCCACACCTGCCTCCAACAGCTTACCTCACAGAAAGATGATTTCTGTGATTATCTTCCTTTGCTTCGGAAAACTGAAGATGATTTAAATAAATGGATAACTCTTCCAATAGTATAAAAATGAATATATTGCCTAAATTACAATATCTTTTCCAAAACCTGTCTGTTTTAGTACCACAACGATTCTTTCAGAATTTAAATATATTAGGAAGTTTCTGTGGAGGGGTAAATTTCCCAGTGTCTCTATCAATAAATTAATCTGGAATTATGAACAGGGAGTATTAAAGCAACCAAAATGAAGTTTGTCACCTCCCTCTTTGACAGAAGAGACATCTTGGGTAAAATTGGAACTGCATAAGGTTGTTGAGAAGCTAGCAGAAAATATTATAAGCAAATAGAATTCTAAATTACTATTTGGTTCCTAAGGAAGCTCCCTTACTAAATCATATTATTATAATTTGGAATAAATGGTCAAATTGGTGTTGGGGAGGCCTCTCATCCAAAACACCCCCAGCTCAAAATAAATTAATTCCATTAACAATTGATAGAAACTTGGTCTCAGAGTGGGATCAAATGTATTGAGGAATATTTTGAGCAGGGACATTTTATGACTTTTGGACAAACCTGGAATTGGAGTTTTAAATACATCCTTTTTCTGCTAATTAAGATCTTATTTAAGGGACAAATTAGGTCCAGCACTGACCTTACCACAATGTACTGAAATAGAGACTGAAAGGGGTTCACAAAGAAATTTATATCAAAAATATATTTCTTCAGGCGGAAGCCCCTAAACAAGGGCTAGATAAGTCAAGAAGGAGAGAGATGGGAATCAGATTTGGTTATAGAAATTTATCCATTTTTCTGGACAGCATGAGCAATACAATTAATGTAAGGTATAGGCTGGTGCAATATAGTTTTTTGCATTCATTTTACCTTACACTGCAAAAATTAAATAAATTGAAATCCAAATAATCCAATTTTATGTTTTCAATATGGTCAAGATATAGGGACCTTTTTGTTTTGGTCATGCCCTAAGGTGAGATCCTTCTGGGAAGATTTGGGGAATCTCCTGGAACAAATTAGCAGAATTCGATACCCCCAGAAACCAGAATTGTTTTTATTAGGAAAATCAGCAGATATAAAACCTAAAAGGATGCTATCAAAATAGCAATTGAAATTTGTTAAACTTGGTTTAGTGGTGGCAAGGAAATGCATAGCCATTACTTGGAAATGTGATTCCCAACTGAGTCTGTATTGGTGAAAGTCAGAAATGCATAGTTGTGTTCCCCAGGAGAAGATTACTTACAACCTTATAAATTATTTCAACATGCCTTTTTAAGAATATGAAACATGCATTTAAGATATACAGGGGTTAACCTTTGATGATTCCCCCCTCCAGTCTCCAGCACCACTATCTTCTATATCCCTAGTGTTGTCTATGTCAAGACATTTATCCCTTCAGGGAGGAAGTAACCTCTGAATGAATCACCCAATGTTTCATTTGTATGTAATTAATGCTTTTGGAAAACATGATTTTTGTCACATTATATGGGAAAATTGCTTTTTCTTTTTTCCTTTTCCTTTGGGGAAGAAGGGGGTCTTTCTCTTTTTCTTATTTCTTTTTTTCTGTTTTCTACTTTTCTTTGAAAGATCGGCACAGTGTGTAATTTTGGATTTATAAACAACAGTGCAGAATTTGATAATGTGTTGCTTCTTCCTTCTTTGTATATCAACATGTAGTTCAGTTTTGGTATTATAAATATATATACAAATATTAGCGTATACAGAGCCGTTGTCATACCCACACTCCTGTTTGGCTCCGAATCATGGGTCCTTTACCGGCATCACCTACGGCTCCTATAATGCTTCCACCAGCGTTGTCTCCGCTCCATCCTCAACATTCATTGGAGCGACTTCATCTCCAACATCGAAGTACTCGAGATGGCAGAGGCTGACAGCATCGAATCCATGCTGCTGAAGATCAAACTGTGCTGGGTAGGTCACATCTCCAGAATGGAGGACCATCGCCTTCCCAAGATCGTGTTATATGGCGAGCTCTCCACTGGCCACCGAGACAGAGGTGCACCAAAGAAGAGGTACAAGGACTAAAGAAAGCTCTTTGTGCCTGCCACATTGACCACCGCCAGTGGGCTGATATCGCCTCAAACCATGCAGCTTGGCGCCTCACAGCTCGGCGGGCAGCAACTTCCTTTGAAGAAGACCGCAGAGCCCACCTTATTGTCAAAAGACAAAGGAGGAAAAACCCAACACCCAACCCCAACCAACCAATTTTCCCTTGCAACCACTGCAACCGTGTCTGCCTGTCCCGCATCGGACTTGTCAGCCACAAACGAGCGTGCAGCTGACGTGGACATTACCCCTCCATAAATCTTCGTCCGCGAAGCCAAGCCAAAGTATACATATATATATATATATATAATCTGTAATGTTTCTTTGATTTTGTTTGTTTTGTAACTTTGTGTTGATTGAAAATTAAAAAAAAGGAATACAGGGCCTATCCATTCACAATAAAGTACAAAATATAACACAATTTTTTAAAAGTGATTTCCTTCACACTAAACTGACATTTTTCTCTGTTTTAATCCATACTTCTGGATGTGATGTAGCACTTTGATGAGCCTTTTGTTGTGTTGCACTTTTGCGGATCCCCATAGGACTATGTCATTAATGTACACATGTCTTCCATGTTGTGCTCCATTTTCCTGTGGAACACTTCAGGAGCTGAGGAAATTCCAAAAGGCATCCTTAAGCAGAAGAATGGTGTATTGAAAGTACAATATTTTGTGCTATGTTCAGGCAATTTTAATTGCCAGAAGCCCTGGCATGCATCCAATTTGGTGAAAAACTTCACTGGCCATCTCACTTGTAATTTCCTCCCTGGTTGGAATCTGATATTGTTCCCTCTTTATATTGGCATTCAAGTCTTTTGGGTCCGTGCTCACACGCAGGTCACCGTTCTTCTTTTTGACACACACCATTTGAAATCCCCATTCTGTGGGCTCCTCCACGTTCTTTATGGCCCCTAGTGATGTCATTTGATCAAGTTCTAGTTTGAGCTTGTGCTTTAGTGGCAATGGACTGACCTTTGGGCATGCACTACTAGCTGTGCATCCTCCTTTAATTGTATCTTATAGGTGGATGGTAGAATGCCAAATCCCTTTTAAGATATCTGGAAATTGATCCAGTATTTCCTCTGCTGTGCATTGGCACTGTTAATGCAGTACACCCTCTTGACTAGGCCTAAGTTTTTATATGCTTTGTCACCAAGCAGTTTGTCATGTCGATCTGGGACTACTGCAAATATAAGGTAGCGCTCTTTACCTATAACTTTCACCTTGAGTCTACATGTGCCTTTCGTGTTTATGCGCTGTCCATTGTAGGCTTTGAGCTGAACATAATTTGGATGGATGTGTGGATTTATCTGAATTGCTCTGATGTCATACTCACAAATCAAATTGGCCTTTGTCCCCATGTGGAGCTTGAAAGGAATATCTGCTCTATTTGCATGCAATCCACTTGTCCTGCTCAACTCTCTTCTCGCTTGCTGTACATTGTCTGTTGATTTGAAACCTTCCTGCACTACCATGCCCACGAAGAATATATCACAGAGGGCAGTTTCTTCTATAGTGTGCACACTTTCACTTCTGTTTTGTTTCCCTTTCAATGGTGATTCTGTCCTTTGCACTTGTTACAGATTTTTCCATTGGCTCTGCATTGTTTTGGTGCACATCGTTTACAATTGAATTTTTTTTTTGATTTTTTTTTTTGTTTCCTATGTTTCGTTCTCTATTTACGTGTATGTTTAGACTCTATGGCTACGGCTGTGCCTTTGTTTTCATTGACCTTTGCAATTTCACTGAACTTTTTCATGTGCTGCAGAGGTAATTCACTGGTGTGGCATATCTTCACAGCTCCACCTAAGGTAAGCACCATCTCTCGTAATGGAAGATTTAAATCGTGTTTTTTACTTTTGCAGCCTTTGCTTCTGGAAGGCTGAGAACCTGCTTGTTTTTTAGAATCAGCAGACATAAGCTAAATTCCACCGAGGGGCCAGAGATGCAGTTATCTGAAGAAAGGACATCTGTGTACCAAGAACATTTAATCTTCCTGCTTGTTTTGGTCACAGACTGTCAGAGGCCTAGCCTTGATGTAAAATAAACCATTGTATTCAAAGTGATAAGCTGAAAATTGTTAATTGATAGAAGCCTAGCATGCTAGTTTGCTCGCTTATCTTTCTTGCTGTGCTGGGAATAGGTGCTTGGGTAAGCAGTTTTTGGGTAATATAAGCCATGGTCCCACTGCTGAAGTTTGAGACTCTCCGAGAGGTGGCAACATCTCTCAGCAAGAAGAAGAACTTCTAGAATCCAGCCAAAGTCCCGGTTGGGGGAGGTGGAGAAGCTGCTACTGGCACCCTGCAACCTACTACAAGTGTGCAGTCGTTGCCTTGCTTCAGCAGTTGGGACCAGTCCAGGCATTGATAAGTATAGTTGGGAAGGGCTTGCATATTGTAGTTTGAAATCAGCTTTTGAATTTGTAATAAACATTTGTATAAACTGAACTGCTCTCGGTGTGTGTGTCTGTTTTCTTTCGGTAGCTCAAACACTGTGACCAATCTAAAATGAACAAAATGAGAGGTATAAGTTTACCCAAAACAACCTCTCTCACACTTTCTTGCCAATAATTCCAAACACAATTTGACCATAGATTATTGAATCTTGCAGCAAACCAAAATTGCATGTTCTTGCCTTCAGTTTCAAGTTGTTATTTTTTAAATTAAAACTCTCTGTCTGCAGCTAAGTGTGCGAGCGAAATGTACCTTTTGAACATTTCTCATTTTTCTTTGGTGAGCAATGTCCATCAAACATCTTGATAACCTCATTGAACTTGCCCTGGTCATCTGCCTCAGTAAAAAGAGTTTTGAAAACCTCTAGTGCTTGAGGTCCCACCACCGTAACAGTGCAATCTTTTGTGCATCTGGTTGCTATCATGTGCAATGGTTTGCAGATACAGCACAAATCGTTGTTTGAACAACCAACACATGTGGTCAACATTTCCAGTCGAATTTACAGCATCAGGTAGCTTCACGTTTTCCATGTCTCCTACTGATACACACTCCTGGTACTATTTGATGTTTCTTACATTGGGATAAAGAAACTTGGGTTCTTTTGTGTTACTTATATTTTATAATCATGACCTTGTAGGATGCATGCATTTTGTGCATCCAATCCAAGGTAGGACAATCTGTCTCGGACACTCTCTAGTGGTCAGGAGGATCACCAACTCCCAATTGCCACACTGAGATTCTACCTGACCCAGGTGTTGCAAAGAATGGCTCTGGCCCCTTGCTGCATAAATTTCCCAGTCAGCTGGACTTTGCCACACCACTTGTCCTTCGTGGTAAAGATTTTCCATCAAGCAGTGGTTTGCACAGAACATCCTGCAGACACTGAGCAATGGACATTGGTGGGGTGATTCCCTGAGCAGACCATCCAGGTCACCTGGCGGAAGACCTCATTCCTAGTGCTCACAAAGAAGAATCAGGACTTGGCCTGGCTGACAGTGAGATGGGCCCTCCCATTCAGATCCTTCCCGTACAACTAGATCAGGTATATGCATGTTGTCCCTGAAATGACTGGTGGAGTCGAGATAGTCACCCATCTCCTTGCAGAACGAAGATTCGCTAAGAGTGTGCGGAGAAGGTCATGGTTTATCCCCAACAGCAGTGGGGTTTATCAGTGGGGATGCACACAGAGTCAGACATCCAGAACTGTTGGAAGGTCATCAACTCAGTGATGGTCTGCCCAAAACCTGTGGGTCTTTCAGCAGACGCAGATGTGGCTGCGAGAACGCTGCTGACTGGCATATTTCCGGGCTGCAGGAGCACGGAGGCTTGGTGCAGCCATCGTGAGGGTGCTGTGGGGACGGACCACCAGAGTCCTTCCATTACCGGGCACTGAGGGACTGAAACTTGGGGAAGCCCCTCAAACTACAACAGGGGGGAGTAACGATAGGGATATAAATTAATGTAAGAACGATGTCTGGATAGGAAACGAAGGGTTGAAAGAGATTTTGAATGGGTTTTCTTTTGTGAATAAAGTCGATTCTTGGTTTGAAATGTAATTTGTCATTCTGACCTTCGTGCAACATCAGCAGATTCACCGAGGTTGGAACAATGTTACCAGCGGAGGGACATCAGGGGACAAAATAAAAATGATTTGGCCCCGAAAATGCCTTCACCCTGACCGAGGGGTGTGAACATGCACCGGCCAAACCTTTGGAAGGAGGGGTGTGTTGTCATGACTCACTCCCCGGCCCGGAACCAACGGGGGAGGAGACGTCCTCGCGTGGTGCACCCCGGCCCCGACGAGCGACCGTTTGCGCGGGAGCCCCCTGGCCGGGGCTCACGGCGCGCGAGTGCGCGCGCTCGACCAGCGGCCGCGGCGCCGACGACGCGCGCGTCTGGGACGTCAAGGACGAGTTCCGGAGGAACGCAGTGGCCGGAGCCACGGAGACGGCGAGGCTCATGCAGGTAGGAAGGGGTAGCAGGCCCCCCCTGGGCCATCGCCCGGACCGGGACCGGCGGCCGCGGGACACTGATCATAAATAACCGTCTGTTGGCTGGGGAAAAAATAAAATAGTGTTCCCATCATTACATTCGGTGGGATCCACAAGTGGGTTGGTGGTGGGGGTCAGGCTTGACAGTACATCGTTTTTAGTCGGCTCGGAAATTAACGATGTGGGAGACTCAGTCTGTGGATCACACGAAAATTGCAACAGTGGGACAACGAAGAAGATTGGGGAGATTTACGAATGGGGAAAGTGGGCCAAAGAATGGGCGATGGGATTGAACTCTGACAAGGGCAGGGTGCTGCATTATAATAAACCAGGGCAGGGGCCTACACCGTGAAGGACACGGCCCTGAGGAGCATCAAATAACAGAGACCCTCGGATACCCTAAATGAGATGAGTGAAAAAGAGTTGGTCCTCCAGTTCTTCCTTTCATTGGTTGGGAGATCATGTGAGACCACAAGTTGTTTAAAGTTTTGGTCACCAACTATAGGAAGGGTGTCATTAACCTGGAGAGGGTGTAGAATGTAGTTACGGGGAATGCAGGGTATAAGGTATGAGATCAGTTGGGACTTTATTTCCCTGCACTGCAGGAGGCTGAGGGGAGCAAACCCTACCGAGTTATATAAGATTTGAGGGGCACAGGATTGAGGTTTTTAAAACTGGAGACCATTGGTTTAAGGTAAGAGTGAAAAGATTTAAAAGAGGCACACAAAAATGGTGGTTCATATATGGATTGAGCTGCCAGAGAAAACTGCAGGTACAATTACAACATTTAAAAGGCATATAGACAGGTCCATGGATAGAAAGGGTTTAGAGGGATATGGGTGAAAAGCAGGCTAATGGGAATTGCTCCGAAAATCTTGTCTCCATAGATGAGTTGGGCTGAAGGGCCTGCTTCTGTACTGTGTGAGTTTATAAGGGCTAGTCTGTGGGTGGTGCTTGCCATGGTGAGGCTTAGTTAACTTCTTCCACAAGACTCCAGAATTCCACTGCCTTTTTGCCACTTTCATCAACATTAACCCTGATTCTCTGTGTGATTCTTAGAATTTTTCTAAAATATGTTCAGCATTGTTTTCTGAATTGCCTACATTGATAAATCTTGTCAAGCAAGTGATTAAAGATTAATTCTGAAAATTTGAAACATTTTTGTAAAAGATAAACAGATGGCAAATTATTTTCTATCATTGGAACAAGGAAATAGGGAAGACATAAAATTAATATATTTCATTTAAGCCAATATACACAGAATGCTGGAAATCTGAACTACTAATTGAAAATGCTGAAAATATTTTGCATCAGGAAACTTCCGTAGTGCCAAATTTTACTTTTTGAGTTTTAATTTATCATATTGGAATGAAAAGGTTAGATATAACTCCATTTTAATACAGGTATTCCCCAGGTTACAACAGTTCCATTCCTGAGAGCAGCCAATAACCCAAATTTCATAAATAAGTAATTCTCCCCACCGTCGAGAAAATCTATATGGAACACTGTCATTGGAGACCATCAAGAATCTGCACCACCCAGGGCGTGCTGTGTTCTTGCTTCTGCCATCAGGAAAGATATATAGGTGCCACAAGACTAATACCACCAGATTCAGGAATTGTTGCTACCCCTCCATTATTAGACTCCAAAACAACAAACTCAAATAGAATCTTGTTTAAGGGCTCCTATTTTGCACATTATTTATTATTCATTTTTTTTCTGTATTGGACAGCCAGTTCGTTTATATTTCTTTGGGTACATTTCTCTTTTTTTCTTGACTACAGTTTTTTGCACTACTGATAAGTAGAATTCTACCTGCCCTGCAGGAAAGATAATCTCAGGGTTGTACTACTTTGACAATAAATTGGAACTTTGAAGTTGGAAACAAACAGAAACTGTGTCGAAGAGGATTACAGAAACAGCTGTGACAGCTGGCCTTACTGACTTAGTGAGTGAGTCTGCTCAATGCTCCCTGCTCTCCTTAGCTCAACCCAGCCCCTGACTGTTGCAGCTCAGAGAAAAGGATGGGGAGAGAAGGCTTGAGGAAATGACCTATTCCCACCTAGCAGTCCTGTAGCAGCTGGCAAATTCATCCCATCCATCCTGTCAATTTCCCAAATGCTTGATCATATGTCTGGAGTGTCCATAAGTCAGGCATTCGTAACCTGGGGTCGATCGTGAGGACTTACGAACAGCACCTGGACTATTGGATTTTACGATCATGGTATTTATTCCAACACTATGTAATAATATGGTGCAGCCGAGATAGGTAAACTGGTTGACCGTTTTGAGTTTTGTGTGCCCGATGGAGATGTGGGGGGGCTGGTAGTCATGGTATCAGCCCACTGGCGGTGGTCAATGTGGCAGGCACCAAGAGAATTCTTTAGGCAGTCCTTGTACCTCTTCTTTGGTGCACCTCTGTCACGATGGCCAGTGGAGAGCTCGCCATATAACACGATCTTGGGAAGGCGATGGTCCTCCATTCTGGAGACGTGACCTACCCAGCGCAGTTGGTTCTTCAGGAGCATGGATTCGATGCTGTCGGCCTCTGCCATCTCGAGTACTTCGATGTTAGGGATGAAGTCGCTCCAATGAATGTTGAGGATGGAGCGGAGACTACGCTGGTGGAAGCGTTCTAGGAGCCGTAGGTGATGCCAGTAGAGGACCCATGATTCGGAGCTGAACAGGAGTGTGGGTATGACAACGGCTCTGTATACACTAATCTTTGTAAGGTTTTTCAGTTGGTTGTTTTTCCAGACTCTTTTGTGTAGTCTTCCAAAGGCACTATTTGCCTTGGCGAGTCTGTTGTCTATCTCGTTGTTGATCCTTGCATCTGATGAAATGGTGCAGCCGAGATAGGTAAACTGGTTGACCGTTTTGAGTTTTGTGTGCCCGATGGGGGGGCTGGTAGTCATGGTGGGGAGCTGGCTGATGGAGGACCTCAGTTTTCTTCAGGCTGACTTCCAGGCCAAACATTTTGGTAGTTTCCGCAAAACAGGACGTCAAGCGCTGAAGAGCTGGCTCTGAATGGGCAACTAAATCGGCATTGTCTGCAAAGAGTAGTTCACGGACAAGTTGCTCTTATGTCTTGGTGTGAGCTTGCAGGCGCCTCAGATTGAAGAGACTGCCATCCGTGCGGTACCGGATGTAAACAGCATCTTCATTGGTTTTTTTTATTTTCTTTTTTTAAAAATTTTTAATTTTTCACACTATAAACCATATTGATCAAGATAAATACATTTTCCTTCTTGAATATATACAGTGTCGTTTTCTCCCCCCCTTCCCTCTTCCCTCTTCCCCTCCCTCCCTCCCTACCTCCCCTCCCATTTATTTAAAGTTCAGAAAATAAGATACATTAAACCCATCAAACAATGTTGTCACTCAATAAAAATAAACAAGAAATTCCACTGAGTCAGTTCTTTTCATTCTCTTCTCCTGTCATTTTAGGTGGTAGATGTCCCCGGTAGGTTTTCTCTATTATGTTTCATGTATGGCTCCCATATTTGTTCAAATATTGTAATGTTATTTCTTAAATTATGTTATTTTTTCTAATGGAATACATTTATTCATTTCTATATACCATTGTTGTATTCTCAAGTTATCTTCTAATTTCCAGGCTGACATAATATATTTTTTTGCTACAGCTAGGGCTATCATAACAAATCTTTTTTGTGCACCATCCAAATCAAGTCCAAATTCTTTGTTTTTTATGTTACTTAGGAGGAAGATCTCTGGGTTTTTTTGGTATATTTCTTTTTGTGATTTTATTTAATATCTGGTTTAGATCTTCCCAAAATTTTTCCACTTTCTTACATGTCCAAATTGCATGAATTGTTGTTCCTATTTCCTTTTTACAGCGATAACATCTGTCAGATACTGTTGGGTCCCATTTATTTAACTTTTGAGGTGTAATATATAGCCTGTGTATCCAGTTATATTGTATCATACGTAACCTCGTATTTATTGTATTTCTTATAGTACCTGAGCATATCTTCTCCCATGTTTCCTTCTTTATCTTTATTTTAGATCTTGTTCCCATTTTTGTTTAGTTTTACCATTTGTTTCCTCAGCGTCTTCATTGTTGATGTCTTTCATGGCTTGGTTCAGCATCATGCTGAAGAAGATTGAAAAGAGGGTTGGTGCGAGAATGCAGCCTTGCTTCACGCCATTGTTAATGGAGAAGGGTTCAGAGAGCTCATTGCTGTATCTGACCCGATCTTGTTGGTTTTCGTGCAGTTGGATAACCATGTTGAGGAACTTTGGTAGGCATCCGAGGCGCTCTAGTATTTGCCAAAGCCCTTTCCTACTCACAGTGTCGAAGGCTTTGGTGAGGTCAACAAAGGTGATGCAAGGATCGACAATGAGATAGACAACAGACTCGCCAAGGCAAATAGCACCTTTGGAAGACCACACAAAAGAGTCTGGAAAAACAACCAACTGAAAAACCTCAAAGATTAGCGTATACAGAGCCGTTGTCATACCCACACTCCTGTTCGGCTCCGAATCATGGGTCCTCTACCGGCATCACCTACGGCTCCTAGAACGCTTCCACCAGCGTTGTCTCCGCTCCATCCTCAACATTCATTGGACCTACTTCATCCCTAACATCGAAGTACTCGAGATGGCAGAGGCCGACAGCATCAAATCCACGCTGCTGAAGATCCAACTGCGCTGGGTAGGTCACGTCTCCAGAATGGAGGACCATCGCCTTCCCAAGATCGTGTTCTATGGCGAGCTCTCCACTGGCCACCGTGACAGAGGTGCACCAAAGAAGAGGTATAAGGACTGCGTAAAGAAATCTCTTGGTGCCTGCCACATTGACCACCGCCAGTGGGCTGATATCGCCTCAAACGTGCATCTTGGCGCCTCACAGTTCGGCGGGCAGCAACCTCCTTTGAAGAAGACCGCAGAGCCCACCTCACTGACAAAAGACAAAGGAGGAAAAACCCAACACCCAACCCCAACCAACCAATTTTCCCTTGCAACCGCTGCAACCGTGTCTGCCTGTCCCGCATCGGACTTGTCAGCCACAAACGAGCCTGCAGCTGACGTGGACATTACCCCTCCATAAATCTTCGTCCGCGAAGCCAAGCCAAAAGAAGAAAGGAAAAGAAAAGATGTAATAATATAGAAAGCCAGCAGGTGGCGGAAAAACTCTTGGAAACATCTCTTTTGGAATAACAGCTGTTAGAAAGAGGCTTATTTGGATCATTTAAAATGATTGTAGCTTGTATATCCTACCACCCTGCTTGGTTGCAGCAAGTAAGATCCTTGAATTGCATGCAATACTTTTGATAAATAGGCTTGAGATTAAATCCTGTCAAGCTTCAATAGGACCTTTGTAAAGCCAGGGCAGCTCCATGTTCCACAAATTGGGAACTGAAAATTCTTGAATTTTATGGTGCTGTATGATATTATGTTTCTAAATTGGAGAGTGTAGTATCTTGCAGCATGCTCCGAAGGCTTAGCTGTAAATGAATGTAATCTCATGGCTGAAAGCTGTTTAGTGTCTGATAAATCCTCTCTGATCAATTTAATATTGTAATGACATTCATTTCATTTTTAAGTGTTTACTTGCTGTCTTGTGAAATGCAAATGAGTGCATTCTTGAGAGGGAGAAAAATTAATGTTGTATTTCATAGGCATGCTAAATTTCCCAAACACTGAGAACGAGTCCTGTTGACAACGACCAGCAGTTCTGGTGATGAGCTGTTCAAATTGAGCAATGCTTCAAACCTAGTCCACAGGGTGAGAGTCCAGGGCTTCCTCATACTGATGGGGACAAGAATGGAATTCTGAACCTGTCTTTTTTTTCTCTGGTACTGTGCTGAGAGTTGAACAGCAGGGGCCAGTCTTGCTGGGATTTCTTTTCAATGGCCTAGAAATTGCCACTAAGGTTCTGCAATGGTTCAGACCTAGTGTAGGATCCAAACTCCCATCAAAGTCATTGAGGTTGTAGATTAAATGTTTCAGAGCAGATGGAAAGGACTTACTTTTTAAATTGTATTCCAGTTTGATTTAATATTTTTAATCCTTTCTGAGTATTCAAATCTCTTTATTTAAAATGTTAATTTTTTTCCCTAATTTTATTCAATATTAATCATTTTTATTTGCCTGTAAAGTGACTGCTTGAACAGAAGACAGCCCCACACACAGACATGATTTTGGTTAAAGGTTAGCTGGGATGTTTTGGAGTCTCGGCCTTCGAAAATCATTTGCCAGCAAGGCTGGCCTTCTGCATCTGGCCCAAGGAACCATGGGAATTGCATGGAGTAAACTGGCCCTTTTGCACACATCTATGTCAACATTTTACAAAGTACCCAGAACAAAGGAATAGAATTAAATTGCTACCAAGCTAATTGTAAATCGCTATTAGGGGACAAATCCTCACATAAGATCGTGAACACTGAATAGGAGAATATCTAAGGTGGCATTCTATTCCAGCATGGATAAAAACTTACACAGAAGAAGGAACAATGGGAGGGAAAGAATGTTTGGTAAGGAAATTTCAGAAAACTATTGGTGAAATATTTAAGATCACCTGGAATAGCTGCAGAATTGAATTCTAATTGAAAGAGCTGGTCAGATTCATAGTTGTATAGCATGGAAGCAGGCCTTTTGACCCAACTCATCCTTGCCAACTAAGATGCCCATCTATGATACTCCCATTTGCCTGTATTTTGGCCCATATTTTTACAGATTTTTACTATCCATATACTTGTCCATAGTCATTCCATTTATGTAATACACAGTCTATAAATTCCTATTTTGTTCAAAATATACAGTATTTGTAATCTATTCAATCATTGACCTTTTTTCTTTTCTGTCTGAGTCTTAAATTGTCAAAAAACCTAATAATATATTAACAAATTGAGTCATCAACAGTTTGAGAATATAATTCTACTTTTACTCCCGACATACAAGAAGAAATTGAGGACTAAAACATCAGTGGTGAAGACGGCAAAGGTATAGTCAAGGAAAGTGGAGAAGCGCCTGCAAGATTGCTTTTAATTGGTGGACTGGACCATATTCAAAGACTCATCATCAGGACTGAATGAATATGCAACAGATGTCACCAACTTGATCAAGTCCTGCATGGACAAGTGTGTGCCCATTCACAGATACTGGAACTTCTCCAATCAGAAGCCTTGGATGAATCAGAGGACTCGCAACCTGCTGAGGGTCAGATCAGGGGTGTGTAATGCCAGGGACCCAGATGTCTACAAGAAGTCAAGGTATGACCTGTGGAAGGCTATGTCTGCAACAAAGAGGCAATTCCAGAGGAAGCTAGGGACAGATAGACGCCGGCTATGGCAGCGAGTGCAGATCATTACATGCTACAAAGTAAGGGCGAACACCATATAGCTGTGATGCTTCATTACCCAATGAGCTGAACACTTCTATGCCCGCTTTGAGAATGAGAACTCATCAGTGTCCACGAGAATCCCTCCAAAGGCTGAGGACCCTGTGATATCTGTCTCTTGACGCCAACATCAGAATATCATTCACGAGGATTAACCCTCACAAGACGTCAGGCCCTGACAGTGTACCTGACAAGGTACTGAAAATCAGTGCCAACCAACTAGCTGAGTGTTCACGGACATTTTCAATCTCTCACTGCTGCAATCAGAGGTTCCCACCTGCTTCAAAAGGGCATCAATCAACCTGGTACCCAAGAAGAGCAGAGTGAGTTGCCTCAACAACTCTTGTCCAGTTGCTCTAACATCTCCTGTGATGAAATGCTTTGAGAGGTTGGTCATGGCCAGAATTAACACATGCTTTAGCAAAGGACTTGACCCACTGCAATTTGCCGATCATCACAATTGTTCCACAGTAGACGCAATATCACTGGCTCTCCACTCAGCTCTGGGTCGCCAAGAAATCAGCAACTCATACATAAAGCTGCTCTTCATCAACTACAGCTTAGCCTTCAACACTATTATTCCCTCAGTGCTGGTCAACAAGCTCCAAACACTGGGCCTCTGCACCCCACCTCTGCAACTGGATGCTTGACTAACTTATCAGAAGACCACAGTCAGTACAAATTGGAAACAATGTCTCCTCACTGACAATCAACACAGGTGCATCTCAAGGATGTGTGCTAGCCCACTGCTCTACTCACTATACACCCATGACTGTGTGGCCAGGCACAATTCCAATGCTATCTACAGATTTGTTGGCAGAGTCACCAACAACAATAAGGAAGCATGCAGAAGGGAGATAAATCAGCTAGTTGATCACACCAACAACCTCGCACTCAACATTAGCAAAACCAAGGAGATGATTGGAGAACATCGAGGGCTCAGTAGTGGAAAGGATCAAGATCTTCAAATTCCAGAGTGTCACCATCTCTAAGGATCTGTCCTGGTGCCTCCATGTTGCTGGAATCATGAAAGCTTGCCAGTAACTTCTTTGTGAGGTGCTTGAGGAGATTCGGTATGTCACCAAAGACTCAAGAACTTTTACAAGTGTATCATGGAGAGCATTCTGGCTGGTTGCATCACTGTCTGGTACGGAGGTACCCAGAGGGTTGTTAACTCGGCCTGCAGCATCACAGGCACCAGTCTTCACACCATCAAGGATATTTACAAGAGGTGGAGTCTTAAGAAAGCAGCCTCTATCCTCAAGGACCCCCACCACCCAGGCCTTGCCCTCTTCACTCTGCTACCATCAGGGAAAAAGGTACAGTATCTTGAAGATGAGCACTCAGCGGCACAAGGACAGCTTCTTTCCCTCTGCCATCAAATTCCTGAATGAGCAATGAACCACAGACACTGCCTTACTTGACTTTTTCTTGCACTCTTTTTATTTATTTTGTACGGTGGTTTATATAAATGTTTGCACTGTGATGTTGTTGTAAAACAACAAAATTCATAACATGTTCATGACAATAAAGTCTGATTCTGATCATGCTTTCTGTTCAAAGTCTGCGTATCCTGAATGGGGATTTCGATTTTAAAATGCAAGTATAATTTCATTTGACTTCTCCCTAGTGCTGCAAATATCATAGTCCATTAATCAAACTTGTTCAATTTTACATCCATGGAAATCATACAATAGCATAAAAATAGACAGTTTTCTCCATTCATGTTTATATTTAAGATTGTCAACTACTTATTCTCAGTTCTACAGCATAAACAGTTTTATTTACAAATACCTATGTATTTCCTTTCCAAATACTATTTTTAAATCCTGATAGGGGATGCCAATCTAAAAAACATCTCTAATTATAACTGAGATCTCCTAGTTCCTCACAGAACATTGCAGCAAAGAACTGGCCTTGTGGCCCATTATGTTATGCCGATCTATGTAAGCATTCTCCACAACAGTCTAATCCTTTCCAACCTCATGTGTAGCACTCTATTTTTCTTGCAGCTAGAAGCCTATCTACGAGTCTTTTGAATGTTCCTATTGTACCAGCCTCCACCACCACTCCCCCCCCCCCCCGCCCCCCCCGGCAATGCTTTCCAGGCACCCACCACTCTTTGTTTAAAAAAAAAACTCCTGTCACCCTAAACTTTTCTCCACTCACCTAAAGCAGATGCCCTCTGGGATTTGTTATTGTCACCCCTCTCTTCGCTCTCTTTTGAAATGAAATATCTGCTTATTGGATCTAATTTACTGATTTAATTATCTTCTGGTTTTTATGTAACAATTTTTTTTCTCTTTATCTGCATTCAACATAAAATAGTGACTCATTCAAGTGGTATTTGATTGTGTAATATTTATTATATATTGTGCTTGGATTATTTGACTGCAGGAACCTCGCAGTCATAAACATTTTAAAAGGGGTCAGCATGTAGAAACTGCAGTTTTGATTTTAATTATGTGACTTTTACAGAGGAGGTGACTGAGCAGCGTTCAAAATGGAAAATATAAATTGAATACCCCCCAACAATTTATAATTTTCCCACTATCAAGGCAGCATTCAAATTGAATTCTGAACTTGAAGACCTCTTAATGTTCCAAACAGTGCAGTTCTTTTTCGCTGTTAGCAGTGCTGTTTTCTAGGTGAGTCCTGAAGTGCCATCTGTATTTCTAGCTGTTCATAAAGTTACTTAGAAGAAAACGGGTGATAATCTGCATGAAATAATCAGAGCTTTGGAATGCAGTGTTACTAGTGAGAGGTACTATTCCTCTAAGAATAAGAAAGAAAGACACATAGAGGTTTCCTATCTCTTTCAGGGTGTTCTAAAGTGTTTTAATGATCATTGAACTCCTTTTCAATGTGTATTTCTTGTTCAAAGTCTCAAGCATGATAGCTAATTCATGCACCACAGGCTCTTGCACATAACAAAGTAATAATGATCATGTTGTCATTGCAATGTTGGATGAGAAATAAACATTAGCTTGAACACTAAGGATAATTGGCTTGCTTTTTCTCAAATTAAGAACAGAAAAGAATAGCTGGGACCAGTCTTCTAAAAGATAGCACCTTTAGTGATGTAGTAGGACTACACCATACAGCAGTGTCTGAGGCTTTGGAGGGGGACAAACCCTCTAAACCACACATGTCAAACTCTGGCCCGCGGGCCAGATTTGGCCCGCGTTATAATTATATTTGGCCCGCAAGATCATATTAAATATATATTAGAGTTGGCCCGCTGGCCGCCGCGCCAGTATAGCGCATGCACACTGAAGGTGAAAATGAAGACGCCGGAGGTGTGGAGGGATCTCAGAGTCCCGAATCCCGGGGATCGGAGCGCCGCACTCAGCCCGCCCGGCTCCCGGACACACAGACACGGCTGGAGTTGGGGACCATCCTCGCTGGGTCTGCGCTTCAGCGGCGACGCCGGACCGAACGTCTCATTGGCGATGCCTTCCCCCTCGCTCCGTGCGCGGCGGACCCTACCTCCCGCTCCTTTTGTTGGAGACAAGCCCCGCGCCGTGAGATTGCAGTTTAATCCCTCTCCAACCATGGGAGCGGGGTGGGAGCAACACGCTCTTCTCAGCCAATTCCTCCACCGCCCCGGACGCCGGCGTTTCAACGGGGGGTTCGGGTGCCTTCGTCAGGTGACCGACCTGTTGGTCCAAGACAAGGGGAGAGCGTACAAACTCCACACAGACAGCACCTGAACTCGGGTGAACGTGGAGCTGCGATCCCACATTCCACATCAGGACTGTGTGTAAGATTGGGAACAGTGAGACGGAAGCTTATTTTGTTCCTGTGATTTAAGCCTTTCTTGGGGTGGGGGGGGGGGGGTCCTTCTCTGACCACTTGCCTAACAATTAACCTAATCAGATGTGGAGTTACCACAATACAACAGTTCTCAACCTTTTTCTTTCCACTCGCGTCCCTGTGCCATTGGTGCTCTGTGATTAGTAAGGGATTGCTTAAGGTGGTCTGTGGGTGGAAAGAAAAAGTTTGAAGACCACTGCTTTAATCATCCCTCATTGACTCATCATGTGCACTGTTTCAGACGCTAAAGGAAATGGGCCAATGACAATGAAAGAGTTTATCCAAAACTATTATTAAACATTTATTTTAATAAGAAAAAGTTTAACATTACATATGTTGAAAGAAGAGAAAAGATGCAGATGTTGTTGAAAATTTTCAATAAATATTTAGTTCGGCCCTCGACTTAGTCCAAGTTTTTAATTTTGGCCCTGTCTTGGGTAAACTTATACCTCTCATTTTGTTCATTTTAGATTGGTCACAGTGTTTGAGCTACCGAAAGAAAATAGACACACACACCGAGAGCAGTTCAGTTTATACAAATGTTTATTACTAATTCAAAAGCTGATTTCACACTACAATATGCAAGCCCTTCCCAACTATACTTATCAACGCTTGGACTGGTCCCAACTGCCGAAGCGAGGCAACGACTGCACACTTGTAGTAGGTTGTCAGGGCGCTGGTAGCAGCTTCTCCACCTCCCCCGACCGGGACGTTGCTTGGACTCTGGCTGTTCTTCCTTCTTGACAAGGGGTGTTCCCACCCCTCAGAGAATCTAAACTTCAGCAGCAGGACCACAGGCTTATATACCCCAAAAACAATTAATCATGCGCCTACTCCTTCTAATATTTGTCAGTCAAAATCAAAACTGAACATTACATTCTACAATTTAGAAGATTAATTATTATGGAACCAGGATGTTATAATTTCCTGGTTTATCTCGTAGATACAAAGACTTATTAAAACTTCTCGAGCAAGACAGGTTGTGACCAATTCGTCAATTTCAGAGTGTTGCATTTGACAACTGCTTTCCCTGGGCCTCACAGTGGAATTCCATTTCAAAGTGTATCTTCAGATAAGTCCCCATGGCTGAGTTTAATTACATCTGCTAGTTCTGAAAGTAAGGTGACCTGCGTGTGGACCCAGTGTCGTCAGTTCCACATAAGCAAAAAGCATCTGGGTACATGGTTTTAATCCTCCATTACATCCCACCCCTTGGTCACAATCTGTCATTTGCGAGGCCTAACCAGTATTTGAGTACAGAGGGAGCGAAAAAAGAGAAATCAAAACAACAATTACAAAGATAAGCAATGACGCGAGCAACCAACGGAGGATAGTGTGGCCCACCCCCCAAAATGTAGCAGTTAGCCATGAGAAAGGATTCCAACCAAGGCTCAAATTATCCTTGTTGGCCACAATACCCAGGTACTGGAGCTCACGAACAGATTTTGAAACATGCTGAACAATAACATATTTATATAAGCTGCACTTGAGGCTGGTGACCGAGGACTTCCTTGGTGTAATGCATCGGACCGTGTTTCCCACGGGTAACTCCCTTGGAACGTCCTCGACATTACAAATCCAATTGCTGGCATCAAAGCAGCTGTTAAGCCAGATCACCAGGAGTGTAAAATGGAGAACCTGGAACAAAGAAGCCTGACACATGTCACTCATGATACCATAAGCGTTCAGTGTTTAAACAGACTAAATCATCCTGACCCTCAATAGCTACCCACCGAGTGTTACCCTGGGCAGGTGTCACTATTTCCCCTTTTACAGGAGGGCCACTACCTGGTGGTGCCACCCATACCTTTTGTCCAACATTCTCTAGTTCGGGGATGGGGGGCAATGACTGTTTTTCCTCTGGAATAGGCTGTAGTTCAGAAGCGTGAAGAAGTCGGTGGAAAGGTGTACCTCCTTTTAAAGGGCGATGATTCAAATTGTCGACTGCCTGCTGCAGCACATGGCACCATCCCTTCTGGGTCCCCAGTGATGTTTCCAAACGAATTTGTTCCTTCAGTAAGCCGTTCATTTGTTCAACTAACCCGGCAGCCTGCGGGTAATAAGGAATATGGTGGATCCATAAAATACCGTTGTCATTTGCCCAATCACAGATTGCTTTCCTGGAGAAGTGCGAGCCATTATCAGAGTGAATCTCCTCTGGAACATCATAATGATAAATCAAATGGTTTAGTCCTTGGATAGTGCTAGCTTGGTCAGCCGTCTTGGTGGGAAAAGTAAAAACCAGGCCCGAAAAGGTGTCAACCATTACTAGGATATAATATTTACCCATACAGTCTAGCATGGGGCCTATGTAATCAATTTGCCAGACCGCAGCTGAGTGAGCACCCCATTTTATTCGGCCATGTGGACCAGGTGGAATGGTATGGAACTTCACAAGCTGACATTCTGGGCATGTACGTACGACCATGCGGACATCATCCTGATGGACGGATAAAGCATGTGTACGGGACCACATAGCTGATCCCTTCTCCCCCAAATGACCACTCTGTTCATGTGCCCATCGAGCCAGGGGGACGGTATCAGCACAGCTGATAGTGGCAAGCTGATCTGCTACTGCATTATGTTGAGCCATGTTAGTCGCCATATTGGTATGGGCATCAACGTGATAAACGGTTATCTCACGATGGTGGGAAGCATCCCACAACAGCTGCCACAACTCTTTGCCCCATACTGGGCGGTCATGTATCATCCAGTTGTTCTTTTGCAAATCAGGCATCCATACCACAAGTCCATTAGCCAAAGCCCAGGAATCAGTAAACAGGCGAAGAGGGTGATCATGGGGATCTAGTGGTAAAGTGACTGCCTTCAACTCAGCATACTGACTGGAGCCACCATCCCCCTCCTCCGATAAGTGAGTTCCTGACCTGGGATGGTAAGCCACCTGTTCGTGTACGTGGCCCACCCCTTCAGGCCCTCTGGTCGCATGACTCTGAATATACCACTTCCATTTAACAATAGAAGACTGCTGAGCCCGCCCGATCTTTAGATTAGCATCATTAGCCAGGACCCAATTCATTATAGGAAGTGCAGGTCGCAATTGAACATCTGCATCACCTGTCATTCTTTCAGTCTCTAGCAGGGCCCAGTAACAGGCTAGTAACTGTTGTTCAAAAACAGAATAACGAGTGGCAGCCTCGGGCATGGTACGTGACCAGAATCCCAGTGGGACTCGGCGACCCTCTTGTTTCTGCCAGAGGCTCCAGGAGGCCACATCATCAATATAATGGTGAATTGAGAGGGAAGGCGATACTGGAAGGTGGATGAAGGTATACTGGCGCCCCTTCCAGGTAAAGGCGAACTGATCCTGTGAATCCTCAGCTATAAGAATACTGAAGAAGGCGTTAGAGAGATCAATGACAGCATACCATGTTCCTGAGTTCCCAGTAGCAATGTTTTCAATAAGGGTGACAATGTCCGGAACTGCTGAAGCAAGTGGTGGGGCATGTTTGTTCAAAAAACGATAATCAACTGTCATTCTCCAGGAGCCATCTGGCTTCTGGACCGGCCAAACAGGGCTATTAAAGGGCGACGTTGCGGGCCTCACTACCCCTTCTTCTTGCAGAGCATCGATGGTGGCAGTAATCTCTTCCTGCCCCCCAGGGAGACGATATTGTGGAATGCACACTGGTTTCATGGGGGCTGGCACCATCACAGGATCCCACTTAACCTGACCCACTACTAGTTTTTTTGTAATAGTTCGAATTCCAAATTCAAATCCCCCTTGGCTAGTATTAAGGGCCATACCGGCCAACATATTAATACCCAGGATACACTCGTCAGTAGCAGCCACCAGGGCATGTAACCAGACAGGGGAAGGGCTATCACCCACCATGGCACAGACTTTTATTTCCTTTGCCAGGGTGACCGCTCCTCCCAACCCCTCTATTTGAAAGGCCGGTCTAGTCCAGAGGTCGGGATTACCAGGAATCACCGAGTGCTCTGCACCGGTGTCGACCAAAGCCAAGTATTTGCGATCATTACCCCCACCCCAGTGGATTGTTAACGGTATGTAGGGCCGCGGATCCCCGTGTGTGCGCCGTGTCTCGATGGAGTAGACACGGGAATCCTGCCCACACCTTGAGGCTTCAGAAGGGTTCGGGGGCTTCCAGGACCACATGCTATTGTTATCTTTAAGAGCCTGTTTAACCCATTGTTTTACCTCATCATGAGTAACTGGAGCAGGAGAAGCCAGCTCGATAGAAGCAGCAGTGGGAGCAGAAAGCACAGCTGGGCCAGGAGGACTCAGCAGCTGGGGATGATGTTCCCCTGCTTTTTGCCTAAATCGATCTCCAATGGCAGCCAGCTCTTTTACAGAGAAATCACGGATCATTGACTCCTTCTGACCCCTGTTCCCACTTTGACTCACAGGGTCCTCCACCCAGTCTAGGGGAGGAGGTGGAGGCCATCCAACAGAGGGAGTAGGCCATAGAGCATAAGCAGGGGTTTGGGTATTTTCCCCTGGGTCCACATGGGAAACCGGGGTATCTATCCCTTCCATCTCTACCCTTACATCATCCCCCCTTCTGTCTGTTTGGGAAATCTGCTGCCTTATAGGGCGGGCGTGAACAGCAGATGGAGAGGGTAGTATGTTAGACACATGCTGAGGAGTATCTGCATTATTACCATTGTCATTCCAGATATTCCCATCCCAATCCTCAATTACATCAGGATCGTTACCATTCCTTATCATGGCATGAATACGATATGGATCGGGTTCTACTCCATGCCTTTCCTTATCTGCACAGAGCTGCTGCCGGAGTTTAATATTACGGCAAATCATTTGGACATGCTTATCTTCCCATTCTTTGGCTCTGTCCTGACTGGTGCGAACAATCTCGCTCATCATGGAACAGCATTGTCGCAGGACTTCTAGCTCCTCCTCTAATTGCTTTCTTTTGCACTGAGATTCTACTTCTCTTTGAATTAATTCTGCTTCACGCTGAACGGAGTGGCGTAATGCTGTGGCCAGCAACCAAAAACCATTCGTCAGCATTCCCTTTTTATCAGGAAATTTACTTTCTCGAAGGAGAGTGGCAACCCGCTCTCCCAGAGGTGCACTTGATGAGTCTAACTTCTCATCCCAACTAATGGGTGGTCCCAACAAAGACAGGGTATTGGCCAACATGCCAAACCCATCGTCTTTGGAAGTCCATCCAGGAATCAAGAACTGCTCAGGGCTCACCTCTTTCTTTCGGCGAAACATCTTGAGACCAACCCTGCTCGCTGCGCCAATTGTCTTGGGTAAACTTATACCTCTCATTTTGTTCATTTTAGATTGGTCACAGTGTTTGAGCTACCGAAAGAAAATAGACACACACACCGAGAGCAGTTCAGTTTATACAAATGTTTATTACTAATTCAAAAGCTGATTTCACACTACAATATGCAAGCCCTTCCCAACTATACTTATCAACGCTTGGACTGGTCCCAACTGCCGAAGCGAGGCAACGACTGCACACTTGTAGTAGGTTGTCAGGGCGCTGGTAGCAGCTTCTCCACCTCCCCCGACCGGGACGTTGCTTGGACTCTGGCTGTTCTTCCTTCTTGACAAGGGGTGTTCCCACCCCTCGGAGAATCTAAACTTCAGCAGCAGGACCACAGGCTTATATACCCCAAAAACAATTAATCATGCGCCTACTCCTTCTAATATTTGTCAGTCAAAATCAAAACTGAACATTACATTCTACAATTTAGAAGATTAATTATTATGGAACCAGGATGTTATAATTTCCTGGTTTATCTCGTAGATACAAAGACTTATTAAAACTTCTCGAGCAAGACAGGTTGTGACCAATTCGTCAATTTCAGAGTGTTGCATTTGACAACTGCTTTCCCTGGGCCTCACAGTGGAATTCCATTTCAAAGTGTATCTTCAGATAAGTCCCCATGGCTGAGTTTAATTACATCTGCTAGTTCTGAAAGTAAGGTGACCTGCGTGTGGACCCAGTGTCGTCAGTTCCACATAAGCAAAAAGCATCTGGGTACATGGTTTTAATCCTCCATTACAGGCCCTCCGTGAATTTGAGTTTGACACCCCTGCTCTAAACCATAGCTGTAGTTGGTACCAAGATTTGGTTGGAATTAGTGAAAAGTCATCAATGTGAATATGGTACCTTGCTCAGATCCATAGTATGGGGACACCAATACCCCTGTGTGGAAAACCCTCCAAAAGGACATAGCCCAGGACATCACTGTCAAAACCCTCCCCATCATCAAGAACATCTACAGAGAAAGCTGCCATTGGAGAGCAGCAGCAATCATCAAGGATCCACGTCACCCACCACAGTCTCTGTTCTCACTGCTACCATCAGGAAAGAGGTGTAGGTGCCACAGGACTTGCACCACCAAATTCAGGAATAGCTGCTCCCCTCAACCATTTGATTCTTCAACAACAAACTCAATCAGGACTCATTTAAAGACTCTTATTTTTTCACTTTATTGATTATTTTTCTCTCTATTGCACAGTCAGTTTGTTTACAGTTCTTTATTCTTTACATGTGTACAATGAGTATAGATTTATTTTGCACTACCAGTAAGTGGTAATTCTACCTTGCCCACAGGAGAAAATAAAATCTCAGAGTTGTATGTGATGTCATGTATGTACTCTGATAATAAATCTGAAATTTATTTCAGGGGGAGCAAGTAAAGCAACTGGTTTGTTTTTCAAATAGTGGGAAGAGGATCAGGAAAGAAGATTCCTAATATTTTACCGAAGGCAGTTGAAGAAAACAAAATGATTGAGCAACAGCACCAGGCAATGTGTATTTGACTGACAGGGCTTCAGAGTGAATCACTACAAGTACAAATAATTAAGTAGAATCCACATTAAGCATGAAGTTCTCAAGCTTCTTCAATGGATATGCTCTTCAATGGATATGCTCTTCAGTGGAGATCCAATATAATGGACCATTAAATGCTCCATCCAAGTGAATCCATGCACAGAGATGACATGATTCAAGAGCATGGCTAAGGAGGGATATAAGCAGCCTGACAACATTTTTTTGCTGAGCTAATGACTTAATCATGTAGGAATAGCAAACACAGGCTCTATGGTGGGGTTTATGAGAAAGTGCTTTAAATATCTTTTGATTATTTAATACATAATTTTTCATAACTTTTTTTAACTTGTACATTCTTTAACTTTTTTTAACTTGTACATTCTTTAATGTTCTTGTAGCTATGTAATTTGTTTAAATGAGGGCATGGTCCTTTATGGAGATGTTTAAAAGGAATGGTAGATAGTTAATTTCAGAGTGTCATGTAAAGTTTCCTTAAGAGCGAAGAATTGCTGTGAATTTTTAAGTAAGTCAATGCATTACTGTATTCATAGGGGAATCTTGGGCAGCAATGTGATCCATTGAGTTCTCATTGCATGTTTTCTCATCTTTCTCCTTATCCTCCTAAGAAAACTCAAAATATAGTTACTTCTCATTAACAAAGCTTACAATAAACAGTTTTTTTCCCTAAGAACCTGTGAGTTTTGACGTTTAATTGGATTTTTATCTGAAATCACTTGCCAAATTATCAAATACATGTTTTGTCTTGGTTTCACTGGCACATTTCAGGAAGTTTAAGATCCTGAAAACAGTATTTCACTATTTCTCTTTTTATTATTTTGATCATCTTTGAGCACAGAAAAGAACTGCCTTTTTTTAAATTTTTTTTTAATTTTTCACACTCTGAACCATACTAACCAAAATACACACAAACATTTCCATTCTTGAAGGCGTGGCTGGTACATACCAACGATAGACTTCTGGTCCTTAAGTACAGCTTTAGTCTGCCATTTTGCTTGTTCAGTTCCCAAAATAATGGTGATATAATTTTCATGTGGTACTTCTGCATTACAAAGATCAAATTCCTATCTGGTGTCATTAGCCAAGATGTGAATATCAGGTATAGTCCTCTTTCTGAAGGAGATAAGTAAGTTTGGAGTTCCACACAATGAAAGCACTGTGACCATTACCCAGGAATTTTGCACATATGCATACCAACTTGATGCAATAGTTTGGAAATTTTTGTATTTAACCATAAAGTTGTTTGCTCTAATGTGTCCAAATTGCCACATGAACCTGTTGGAAGATATATGGAGTTGGAAACCTCAGCATCTTCTCAATTAATTAAGTAGAGGTCACCATGCTTTTGGAACATAGAACTACACAGGATTGGACTCTTTGGTCCATGTGTCTTTACTGAAATGATCCCCAATTTAAACCAAAGTTTAGCAGTTTTTCTTATGAATTGTATATATCAAAAACAGAGCTCTGGAAGGATCTGGCAACAAAAACAGGTAGTGCTCATGTCTGGCCACAAGGCTCAGCTGTCAGCAGCTGTCAAATGTCTAATCATGATTCATTGTGGCATTTGGAGCATCAGGAAGCACTGGTGTTCAGATAAGTAAAGAAAACGGAACTCTTGAATTATTACTTGTTAATTTTTGCTGTTAACATCACCTCTCTGTTGCACTGCTATGAGTGCTAGATATTTTTGCTCTCAGCAGATGTCCTTTCTAGTGGTATCTATCCCCTTAGAACTGAGCATATCTTCAAAGTGTAGAAAGTATGGTAACCCTAAATTATATCAGATAACTTCATTAAAAGTACTGAAAGCAAAGCCTTTTATTGAAACTGGTTACAAAATCACTGAGAACAGAGTAGTTTAAAACATCTTTATCTGAGCTTGCTTTCAGTAACTTAATTGACATGTTTTTGGAAGTCTTAGAATCTGTAGCCCCTTTTCCACTGGCACCCTGACCCAGGAATTAACTGCAAATGTACTGGGACAGGGCCCAGTAGAAAAGGAACTCTGTCCAAATGCTGGCATCAAATGACATCATTTCAAACTGGGAATTAAATGCCTCTACCCCTACTCATATCCCTGGCATTTGCTGACGCTGGCATGCTGATAAGACAGCAGGAAGTGACCCATTTCTAGTTGAAGGAAAAACACTTCAATCCCCACGGATGAGTTGTATTCAGTGGAAAAGCAATTAGTGTCCCAGTTAAAGGTGGCCCAGTGGAAAGAGCACAAAGGGCTTCCTATCCTGGGACACTGCACAACTAATTAACTGGGATGCCAGTGGAAAAGGGGCTTGTGGGTTGGGTATTAAAGTGAAAGCAGTTTCAGTATTGCTCAAAGTAATTAGCAGTTTCCCGATGCTTGTCATCACCCTCTATGACATGCTGAAGACAAATGTGAAATTCAAGAGGTGGAAGCGAACCACCTAATTCCTTTTTTAATCTTGCTCCCAAACAAGCTGTTGCTCATTAGAATTTAGCCACATGAATAGAACCTCAGAGCTCACTTGGCATAAACCAGTGGTCAAGCCTGGAGTATTTTATGCATTGGTTATTGAAATTTTAGAGGAAATTAAAAACTAAAAATTGTTGGGATTCACCTGGTAATGCAAAAATTAAAAAAAAAATCAAACCTGCTTATCTGTCCATTGTTTATGACTCCATAAAATTGATTTAATGGAGCCATTCTCTTAATTTGACTGACTGTACTCAGGAAATTCATTTCAAAAGTGGACCTATCATTCAATTTGGCATGGTCAAAATAAAACCCACCCTTTTAGATTTCATCTCTCTCTCTCTCTCTCTCTCTCTCTCTCTCTCTCTGAAAGTATCAGGCCTCTTTCCTCTAAATCATTAAGAAACCCTGACTAGACAGTCTTTCTTTCCCCATCAAATTCTAATCGAGTAAGGTATCTCTAGATAAAATAAAATGTAAACTTGCATCAGTTGCAAAGTGGAACTGTCCATTACTGATTGCTGAATGCATTGCCACCCTGACTCTTGAAGGCAGGAGAAAGATGAGTTATAACTCATAAAGTGATGTATTTCTAATCTTCTGATTGCTAACTATTTTCCTAATGAAGTTTCTCATGAGGAAAAAGCTTTTTTTTTGTCTTTGCAAGATTATTGAAGCATGATCATCTTGCCTAAGCCATTCAGGCTAAGTTAAGAATCAATCCTGGATACTTCACAACTAATGTCAATGATTGATGAGTCGTTTATTTTTTTTTCAAAAAGACAATGAATGTTTCATTCTGCCAGATATGTATTCTGTTTCATACATGCAATTGCATGTAGAGTTTAGTGAAAAATATAATAAAAGCACATATACCATATATTTCAACATACAGGATAACCCTTGAAGCACCCAAAAACACACCAAAAACAGGGATCATCTTATAGGCCAGATACAAAAACGTTTCCTTAAAATTCTATTCAAAATTCCACTCCATTGGTTCCATAACCCACTTAGCCCCCATCCGACAACAAATTTTTAACATACCAGTATATTAGAAAGAATTTTTTTTATTATAACTAACCCGGCAAGCACATCCAGTCTCATACGGTCCCAGTCTGAATCTGATGAGTTGGCTTCCACTTTGTTGTCAGTGTCCCACAATAAATCATCCTCCGTATCATCCACAGCACTAGAGATACTGCACTTTTTGAAAGATTTTGTTGCAATCTCTACTTTCACTTTATCCTATGCTTTCAAGTGATGCAGCACACACCCATTGTAAAGGAATTTTCAGCACTCATTATCCAATTATTCCATTATTTACATACATGATCTTTAAATGACTTGTTCAAGCAGACATCTAGTGGTTGCAATAGAGAAGTCAAACCACCTGGTATAACAACAATCGCAGTATTATTTAGTGCTAATCTATTCAACACGTATTTTTGGGGTCATCTTATACACCCTATATATTGATTAACCATGAAATTGGGGGGACCCGTCTTATCTGAAGGTTGTCTTATATGCCGAAATATACGGTACTAAGAAGTGCTACTTTAACATAGCAGGAATAATAATCATTTAGTACTGACGCTGCAACATTTTCCAGCAGATGACAAAAATGTTTTTGATATAAATGCTAATTATAATTGTTTTTCAGAATTCCTTTTGGGTTTCCTGATACTTTTCTAAATTTCTAAGTTATAAATTGATGTTCTAATAGTCACTCAACATGCAACTTTTGCATTATAGTATAGTAAGATCCCCACTATCCAGCACCTATGGGGATCGCGGATGTCAGAAATGCAAACTTTCCGGTACACTGAAACTCACTCTTCTAATGCCTAACTAATAGACCTGTATTAAGAATAGACTATTTAAATGACAAAAAAAGTGCAAAATCAAAATGTAAAGTAAATTGAAAAAAAAACAGTATTTAAGTCTTTAATTATATAAAGTTCACTTTAATCATGAAATTCCCATAACTTACAAAATTTACATTTGAACTCCGGTTGTTGGCACTGTAACAGCATTGTGCTTGCCGCTATGCTAATCATGCTGTTGTCATAAATAATCCCCTCCCCTCATGCTGACAACCTGACTCACCTCCACGCTAGTGTCCTAGTCAGCCCCTCGGCAGACCTTCCTTTAAGTTCGAACCCTGGTCGCTGGCACTGTTAGTGTGCTAGCTGCTATGCTAACCGTCCCACCATCATAATTAACCCCCACTCCCCCAAGTTGACAGATAATATCTTAATAAGATACCTAAGACTTTTACCTGGCAAGGATAGGGAGGCACTTTGGGAGAGTCTCCCCAGAAGCAAGTGGCACCAGCCAGCTCTTCATCCTGGGTGCTGCCATTTTATTCAAACACAGCTTTGTTCAAATAGCTGCTGTGGTCGAGGTGTGAGCAGGGCACTCTGCTGGCTGAATGTTTGCTCCCATATTCACCAAGGGGTTGTGTGTTGCTTCGGAGAACATTTACATTTTTAAAACTTTTATGTATTTTAAATTCTATTTATTTATTTCCCCTGCCTTTTTGCTGGTTGATTGAGTGCTGGATAATGGGGATTTTACTGTACTTAGCATAATATCTCTAAGTACTTAATTAAATGATGTGTTATGCAGCATATAATCACGTCCAAACGAGGATTTTACAGCTACTATTGTTATTAAGATTCATTAAGCCTTTGAAATAAAAAATATTTTACACATTGCAGCTAATTCATATTTTTAACTGTAAATTATTTTCTGTTCCCTGTACCAATTCATCATGCAATGGTACTTCTTGAAAGGCCTATGATTTTATTAATTATGTCCATTAAAAATGTTTGAAATGTACAAGGTATATGATTAACCGATATTTAACCATTCAAAAATCTTTGTGTTTTTGCATGGCTGTTAATTGGTGCTATACTGGGTTTATCGCTAATTTAATTAAATTCAGTGCTTGCAGTGCCATTGTTGACTTCCAGAATATAAATTTTTTTTTAATAATCACATTCCCTTAAGCTGTACTACAAAAATTTGGATGTAAATTAAAACATCATATTTTTGACTGACATTTTAATCAGGACAAATATAAAACTGAAGTATAACAGCCTTAAGTTACTCTATAACTTAATGGATTTTAATTAATGGATTTTAATTAATGGATTTTAACAATTACCATGCCACTTGAAAATACAATTTCCTTTACAGCCAAGAGACAAAAAAGTTTAAATTAGCTATGAATGATGTAGTTTATAAAAATAAATCAAATTAAAAATATAGTGTAAGGTAAAAGGAGCAATATGAATTATAATAGCTTAAACAAGAAATTCTGACTATTTTCTCTAGGTAAAGTGTAATGAATTTAATAATTTTCATGAATTAACATGATCTGGTGGTTATATGCAGAGGAAAGGCAGATAAAATTACAGAATTTAAAAGGTATTTGGCCAAATAGATATGTAAGGAGTGGTGGGAAATACATGCTTAATGCAGGAAATGGGTTAGGGTTAGTTAGATGGGCATAATAGTTGACTGAGTCATTGACTTGCAAGTTGGGCCAAAGGGCCCACTTCTGTGCTGCACAACACTGACTATGACTGTTAATTTTGGTGGCGAAGGTGCATTTTGATATATTTGTCATGTGCTTCATGTCTTTAATCCCAGCCTGTTTGATAAAGTATCACTGATAGTAAGGCAAATGAGCACCTCTCAGTTTCAACCAGCATTTTCATTTCTCTTTGCTCAGGCATATGCAGATGTACTACAGACACAGGTTATGAAGAATGCAATGCATCCAATGCAGAAGGTTCAATACGGAGCCAATCTGACAACAAATGAATTGCAAAGCTTTAATGAAGAACAAATTGGACAACTATATGAACTGATGCAGGAAGCCTCAAAACCTAACGATCAGTTCAATATTTAAAATAATCCCCATCTCAAGAAATAATTTAGCAACTATCATCACAAAAAGTACACAACAAACTAGGAAATTGAATATTTTATCCTCTTTCTAGTGTATGAAATAATTACAGTCATGCATCATTTAACGTTCTGGATACATTCTGTGAAATAGGATGTTATACAATTTGGATGTTGTGCAAACACCATATTATATACTTAGCAAAGGTATATGGGACACTGTAGTGTACCTGTAAACTTTTTATTTATAAGTAGGGATCAGTGTGGAGACTGACATGGAGCTGTGGGCAGAGAGCGAAGCAGTGAGATCAGTGTGGGGAGAGAACGGGGTAGTGGGATCTGTGTGGGGATCGACAAGGGGCTGTGGGATCAGTGTGGGGACCAAGAAGGGGCAGTGGGATCAGTGTGGGGACTATGGGGAGACAGCGGGGCAGAGAGATCAGTGTGAAGAGCAACACGGGGCTGTGGAGAGAGAACAGGACAATAGGATCAGTGTGGGGACTGACATGGTGCTATGGGGAGAGAGAAAGACAATGGAATTAGTTTGGGGACTGATACAGGGGTGTGGTGAGAGAGCAGGGCAGTCATATCAGTTTGGGTATACAATATACAATTTCCTATAGCTACCGATTGCTTTTTCTAAATTGCTGCAGACTCATGGATCACATACGTATATGCGGGAGGACATTGCCTGAATGGACATTATGCAGGGCATGACTGTATTGGTAAACTGAAGAGGTTTTTATTTTTGTATGTAGGATGTTTAACTAGGAGCCCAATTTAGCCCAACAGGTGAACAGATAAACAGCTTCACAGCATTTAGGAATAGATTTATTTCAGCAGAATATACATAGATAAATCAATTTGTATACAGTAATAAAACCTTAAACATTCAAATAATTGTGTAAAACTGGTAAAATTGTGAGGCTAATTTTGTGTAAAGAAATATTTCCATGTGGAGAAACAATTTTTTGACAATTGATGCAAGTTTGGCAATTTTTAATCTTGAAAAATGTAACAAATAATTTTCAGTACATTATCTGCAGGATATTCTTGATGGTGATGGTAGATTTTGTGTCAAAGGAAGGAGATTAAAGTGGGAATCCAAAGCAACACTTTTTTAGCACAGAGCATGATTGGATTCTGGGGGGGAGAACACAAATGCTCTCATGACATGTAAGAAATATTCTTATAAGTACTTGAAACACAAAACATAAGCTATCAATCTAATACTGATAAATGGGATCAGTGTAGATGATGGTGGAAATGGTGGGTAGAAGGGCCTGTCTCTAAGATTTTTTCAATTATGTTAGGATCCTCAGTAATTGCATGGCAGTCTCCATGAATATTGCACTGGAATGGAGTTTGCATATTAATTAAATGTATGGCCATTTAAAATGTTAATCTCAATTACTAAATAGCTCCCCAAGCAATTAAAAAAATAGAATTATTCACTGAGAGTGGGTCTCATTTCTAATTGCTTTTGATAAAGTGGTGTTGGGTTTCCTTCAACTACTCCAGTCTATGAATGTAGTCTTGCAATGCTGTTAGGTAGGGAATTCCCCAATTCTTTACCCAGTGATAAGGAACAGTGACAGACTTCCAAATCAGGATGAAGTCTGACAGTAGAGTTTCCATTAATTGTCTTCTGAGAGGTACAGTTAGTAAATCCTCGGACAGTTGATGCTGTACATCCTACAGCTATTGCATCTAAAATCTGGAGGGGCAACTTTTCAGTGTTGTCAACTTCTTGACAGATCTGGACCCATTCAGATAATTGATGAAAGGTATAAAGAGTCAAGAAATTTTTCATGCTATATTAAACCCTTCCTCTAACCTGTAGCCATATTGTAGTGCTTGTATTATATTCGCAAGATATCTCAAAGTATTAGTGAATGTAGTTTAATGACAAATATTAGACCAGATCAAAAGATAGTTTTAAAGTATTGTACCATCACTTTTTTTTGTCCTGAAACTTAATAATGATATTTTTAATATTCTAGTGATAGTTTTATTTATACCAATTGTTTGTGAGTCTATCTTACATGCCTGTGAAACTACAAGCAAGGATTCAAATGCATTGTGCAAAAACTTCTTTCAGCAAGTACCACACATTTCCAATTAGGCCTTTAAATGCACAACTATTTAAGGTTTATATAGGAAGATCGTTTATTTGTAATTTATTTATCAGAACTTCATTACTGTATGTCAGCAAGATCAGAGAGCAGTCAAAGAACATGAAAGAAGATGCAATATAAAATACTCAATTCCCATTTGGCATTGAACAATATGTCTGTTTGTTATTTAATTATGTTAATTTTTGAACCTTGTATGTAATCTTGGTTTAATGTCCCGAAACTTAACACATTTTGTTGTGCAAAGATGATGCTTTCAGCTAACAGGTTAAATATAGTTGAATATTTGTATAAACAGCATAGAGTTTGGTCTTCATGTAATGACTAACAATGTTACAACCTGGATACTTATTTGTCATTGTAAATGTGGGTTTTACAGTGGGAAAATTCTGCCTGGGAAAATTATTAATCAGAATCAATTAGTTGACCAATGTCATTATTTTTTTTAAAAAGCACATATTAATATCTGCAAGTTGTTACTTGAATAGGAATGTTTCAGGAATTGGATCTCAATTATTAATGAATGTAAAACTACTATTCCAACTCCAATTATTATTGTAAACTTAAAGAGAGCACTTGAGTTTCTTCCTACAATCTGTCAGTACCATGAAACTGTAATATTTTTGACAGACTGCAAAGTGCCTTTTGGAAACTTAAATGTCACTGATTTTGAAATGTTTAAGGTTTTTGATTTTTGGAGTCTTACTTGTACTATGGAAGCTTGTTAATCACAATGTATGAAACTACTTTCTATTTAATTTCTTGGCCATAGAAGGCAATTAAAATGTATTTAAGAAGTATGCACTAACAATAGTAATGGGCGGCATGGTGGCCGCAGCAGTTTAGCACAATACTTTTAGAGTGCCAGCATTCAGGTCCAGGGTTGGAAACCCGCACTGTCTGCAAGGAGTTTGTACATTCTCCCCGTGTCTACGTGGGTTTTCCCCGGGAGTCCAATTTCCTTCCACTGTTCAAAACGTACGGGGTTGTAGGTTAATTGGGTGTAAATTGGGCGTCATGGGCCAAAATGGCCTGTTACTGTGCTGTATGTCTAAATTTTTTAAAAATTCTAACCTTTAGGCTTACTCCATTCAATTGCTGTTAAATAATACTTTATTAATGCAATTTGCAAGAGATCTGTAGGTTGTGACTTGCTCAATCAATGCCTCTCTAGCACCCCTGCTTACTCCATGAATCAAAATTGAATGTAATTCATTTTTTGTTTCTCATCAGAGGTCAATCCAAAGTTGAAGAACAGGACCAGGGTTGTGATCTCAGGATTGCAACCCAATGCCATGTTCTAGTGAAGTTAGGATTAGGAGAATAATGCAATTTAACACATAAAGTGATGGTCAAATCAAGTCACCTTATTTATTGTTCATACGATGCTAGCACGGTAAAGACGAGATAACGTTTCTCCAGGACTATGGAGTATAGCTACATAAATATGTTAGAATAGAAGTTAAACACATTAAAATATTGAGACGTATACAGTAAAAGTCCATGGTACACTATCCACATCTGTACTGGGACTTCAGGAGCCTGATGGCTTGGGGGAAAAGCTGCTTCCCACTCTGGACGTAAAGGCCCAAGTGCTACGGTACTTCCTACCAGATGGCAGAAAGGAGAAGAGTTTACAAGTGGGATGTGTGGAGTCTTTCACAATGTTTATTGTTTTCTGCCTACATCAAGTGTAGTAGATGTCCTTCATGCTAGGAGGAGGTTCCCCAATGATCTTTTCTGCTGACTTCACTACCCTCTGCAGGGTCTTGTGGTCAGAGGTGGTAAAGTTCAGTTAAACAGGATACTCTCAATACATCCTCTGTAGAATGGAGTGTGGAAGATGAACTTTCCTCAACCTTCGCAGGAAGAAGAGGCACTGCTGGGAATTCTTGGCTGTGGAGCTGGTGTTAAGGGACCAAGTGAGATTTTCCACCAAGTGCACTCCAAGGAACCTGATATTCTTGACAACCTCAACAGTGGAGCCGTCAATGGTCAGCAGAGCATGGTCCCCCAGAGCTCTCCTGAAGTCGAAAACCATCTCTTGTTTTTTTTTAATGTTCAGATACAGGTTGTTGGCTCTGCACCAGCCCTTTAGCAACTGCACCTCATCTCTGTATGCTGACTTGCCATTCTTACCAATCAGGCCCACTCCAGTCATGTCATCAGTGAACTTGATGTGGTTCAAGCTGTGTTTAGCTGCACTGTCGTGGGTCAGTAGAGTGAACAGCAGTGGACTAAGCACGCAGCCCTGGGAGGCCCCCACGCTCAGTCTGATGGTTTTGGAGGTCTCTCCGACAGGAAGTCAAGAATCCAATTGCAGAGGGAGGTGTTCAGACCTAGCAGGCTCAACTTCCTTATCAGGTACTGTGTTATTGTGTTGAATGCCGAGCTGAAGTCAATAAACAGCATTGGAACATACGAGTCCTTGTTTTCCAGGTGGGTAAGGGCAAGATGGAGGACGGTGACGACACCTAGGAGGGAAGCCTTCAGATTTTTGGATCATTGGGATCTCTTCTAGGGAAGGTGGGACTGGTACTGTCAGGATGGTTTGCATCTGAACTGGATGAGGTCTTGTATCCTTGCAGGAAGGTTTGCTGGTGCTGCTCTGGAACATTTAAACTAGATTTGCAAGGGAATGGGAACCAGAGTGCCAGAGCAAATAGTGGAGTAGAGTAGGAAAAAAATAATGTTAAGACTGCCTATAAAGGCAGAAATAATAGGGTTGTGCATGGTGGAAATAATGTTCTCTTCGATGCAAAGAGTATTGCAATAAAGATAGATTTTTAAAAATAATTGTTTATTTTTCACACTGTGAACCATATCAACCAATATATATATACAAACATTTCTCATTAAATATACACAGTGGCATCTTATCCCCCCTACCCTCCCACCCCCCTCCAAAACCAATAAATATTCAACATATACAATACAATAAAACCATGAAACAATGTCTTCACACCATGAAAAATAGACAAGAAAAATGTGTCATCTACTTTTACACACTGAATCAAGTCGTTTTGTCATCACTTTAGGGGGTGGAAGTCCGAGGCAAGCTCTCTCTGTTATGTTCTATGTATGGTTCCCAAATTTGTTCAAATAATGTGACTTTATTTTTTAAATTATATGTTATTTTTTTTACAATGGAATACATTTATTCATTTCCATGTACCATTGTTGTATTCTCAGGCTCTCTTCCATTTTCCAAGTTGACATTATACATTTTTTTGCTACTGCTAAGGCTATCATAATGAATCTTTTTTTGCGCTTTATCCAATTTGAGGCCTAATTCTTTACTTCTTATGTTACTTAAAAGAAAGATCTCTGGATTTTTTGGTATGTTATTTTTTTGTGATTTTGTTTAATATCTGATTTAGATCTTCCCAAAACATTTTCACTTTCGTACATGCCCAAATTGCATGTACTGTTGTTCCCATTTCCTTCTTACAGCGAAACCATCTATCTGATAATGTTGGATCCCATTCTTTTAACTTTTGAGGCATGATATATAACCTGTGTAACCAATTATACTGTATCATGCGTAACCTTGTGTTTATTGTATTCTTCATAGTTCTACAACATAACTTTTCCCATGCCTCATTTTTTATCTTTGTTTAAATCCTTTTCCCACTTTTGTTTAGGTTTATAGATTATTTCATCATTTTCCTTATCTTGCAACTTAATGTACATGTTCGTTATAAATCTTTTAATTATCATTGTGTCTGTAATCACATATTCAAAGCTGCTTCCTTCTGGTAATCTCAATCTGTTTCCCAATTTATCCTTTAAATAAGCTCTCAGTTGATGATATGCAAACATTGTACCATGAGTTATTCTATATTTGTACTTCAACTGTTCAAATGTTAATAAATTATTTCCCAAAAGACAATTTTCTATTCTTTTGATTCATTTTCTCTCCCATTCTCTCATTCTCTAAAGGAAAGGTTATCTATTGTAAAAGGGATTAGTGGGTTTTGTGTCATTAACAATTTTGGTATTTGGTAATTCATTTTTTTCCTTTCTAAGTAGATCTTCTTCCATATATTAAGTAAATGATGCAATACTGGTGAGCTTTTATATTGCACCAGCTTTTCATCCCACTTATAAAGTATATGTTCCGGTACCTTCTCCCTATTTTATCTAGTTCTATCTTAGTCCAGTCTGGATTTTCCCTTGTCTGGTAAAAGTCTGATAAATACCTTAATTGTGCGGCTCTATAATAATTTTTAAAGTTTGGTAACTGCAAACCACCTTGGTTATACCTCTCTGTTAATTTATCTAACGCTACCCTTGGTTTCCCCCCTTTCCACAAGAATTTCCTTATTATTCTCTTTAGTTCATTAAAGAATTTTTCTGTTAAGGAATTGGTAACGTTTGAAGTAAGTATTGTATCCTTGGGAAGACATTCATTTTAAAGCAGTTTACCCTCCCTATCAATGTTAACGGTAATTCTTTCCAATGTTCGAAGTCTTCCTGCAATTTCTTTATTAGTGGCTGATAATTTAGTTTGTACAGGTGGCTTAAGTTATTATCTAACCTGATACCTAGGTATCAGATTGCTTGTGTTTGCCATTTAAATGGTGATTCTTTTTTTAAATTCTGTATAATCCGCGCTACTCATTGGCATCACTTCACTTTTATTTGCGTTGATCTTGTACCCTGATATTTCTCCATACTTCTTCAATTTCTTATGTAATTCTTTTATTGATATTTCTGGTTCTGTTAGGTATACTATGATGTCATCTACAAATAAGCTGATTTTATACTACTTTTCTTTTATTTTTATCCCTTTTTATTTTCTGTTCTTATCAGTTCTGCCAATTGTTTTATTGCTGAGGCGAACAATGAAGGGGATAATGGACATCCCTGACTAGTTGACCTACTTAATTTAAATTGGCTCGAAACATATCCATTTACTGTTACCTTCGCCAACGGTCCATTACACAATGCTTTAATCCAATTAATATATTTTTCTGGTAGATTGAACCTCTGTAATACTTAAATAAATAGTTCCATTCTACTGTTAAAGGATTTTTCTGCGTCTAAAGAAACAGCCACTGTTGGCTTCTTATTTCCTTGAACTGCATGAATTAGATTAATGTTTACAGACATTATTTTTACTAAATCCAGTTTGATCTTGTTTTACTATTTTGGTACACAATCGGCCAATCTGTATGCTAATAATTTCGCGATTATCTTATAATCTGAGTTAAGTAGAGATAATGGTCTATATTATGCTGGTGTTAATGGATCCTTCCCCGTCTTTGGTATTTTTGTAATTATTGCTGTCTTACATGAATCTGGCAAGTTTGGTGTTTCTTCTACCTGGTTCATTACTTCCAGAAGAGGAGGAATTAATAACTCTTTAAATGTTTTATAGAATTCTATTGGGAATCCATCCTCTCCTGGTGTTTTATTGTTTGGCAGCTTTTTTAATATATCCTGTACTTCCTCTATTTCAAATGGTTTTATCAGTTTGTTTTGTTCTTCTTGCAATTTTGGCAGTTCAATTTTAGCTAAAGACTCTTCTATTTTATCATCTTTCCCCTCGTTCTCAGTTTGGTATAATTGTTCATAAAATTCCTTAAAGTTCTCATTAATCTCTATTGGGTTATATGTAATTTGTTTATCCTTTTTCTTTGATGCCAATAGAGTTATTTTAGCTTGTTCTGTTTTAAATTGCCAGGCTAATATTCTATGTGTTTTTTCTCCCAGTTTGTAGTACTTTTGCTTTATTTTCATTATATTTTTCTCCACCTTGTATGTTTGTAATGTTTCGTATTTTTTTGTCCGTCAATTCTCTTTTTTTCGTTTTATCCTCCCTTTTTACTAATTCCTTTTCTGTACTTACTATCTCCCTTTCCAACTGCTTGATTTCCCGATTGTAATCTTTTTTCATCTTAGTTGCATAACTTATTATCTGCCCTCAAATGAAGGCTTTCTTTGCGTTCCATAATATAAATTTGTCTTTCACTGATTCTGTGTTTATTTTAAATATGTTTTAATTTGGTGTTCAATAAACTCTCGAAATTCCTGCCTTTTAAGTAGCATGGAGTTTATATATGTTCTTGGTGGGATGTCCTCCATTTCTATTGCTAATAACAGGGGTGAATGATCAGGTAGTAATCTAGCTTTATACTCAGTTTTCCTAACTCTCCCTTGACTATGGGCCAACAACAAAAACATATCAATCCTTGAGTATGTTTTATGCCTACTTGAATAATATTAATATTCCTTCTCTCTTGGGTGCTTCCTCCTCTGTATATCCATAAATTTCATTTCCTGCATTGATTTAACCATAAATTTGGGCACTTTACTCTTTTTACTTGTCTTTTGTCCAGTTTTATCCAACATTGGATCCAAATTAAGGTTAAAATCCCCTCCTATCAATATATTTCCTTGTGTATCTACAATCTTCAAAAAAATATCCTGCATAAACTTTTGATCCTCCTCATTAGGTGCATATATATTGAGCAAATTCCAAAATTCTGAGTATATCTGATACTTCATCATAACATACCTCCCTGCTGGATCTATTATTTCCTCCTCTATTTTGATTGATACATTTTTATTAATTAATATAGCTACACCTCAAGCTTTTGAATTATATGATGCTGCCACTATGTGTCCTACTCAGTCTCTCTTTAATTTGTTATTTTCCTCTTCAGTTAGATGTTTCCTGTACAAATGCTGTATCTATTTTCTTTTTTCAGTAAATTTAATAGCCTCCTCCTTTTAATTTGGTTATGTATTCCATTAATGTTTATAGTCATATAGTTCAACGTGGCCATCTCATATCTTGTTTAAACCTCATTTCCTCTTCCTCACCACCACCATCCCCCTTTTCCCCATTTTTATCTCTCAGTTTTCCCTTTTTAAACTCAATATATGACAACACATTTAAAACATAAAATATTCCAACAACTCTCACATCCAATATTACCTTAACCCCAAATGCCTCCCCCCCCTCTCTGAGTTGCCCCTTATCCCTTGCCGGGCAACCACAACTCCCCTTTCCATTTGGATTGCGATCATGTTTGCAAGTGTCAACTGATTTCGCAGTGATGGTTATTCTCTCCACCCCCCCAATTACCCCCCCGAAAACACTTTTTTTACACATATAACAAAGCTCTCCCTTTTTTCCCCCCTTACTTCCATCCTTCTCTTTTCCCTCTTTAGTTCTTTACATATACATTGTTTTTACATCTTTATATATACTTTATCGCCGTTCTTCATTCTTATTACATCTCTTCATCTCTCCTTCTGTCCTGCAAACACTCTGCGAATTCTGGTGCTTCCTCCGGATCCGAGAACAGTTTGTTTTGCTCCCCGGAGATAAATATTTTAAGCACAGCTGGATGCCTTAACATGAATTTATAACCTTTTTTCCATAGGATTGATTTTGCTGTATTAAACTCCTTCCTCTTCTTTAAGAGTTCAAAACTTATATCTGGATAAAAAAATATTTTTTGATCCTTGTATTCCAATGGTTTATTCTCTAATTTTATTCCTTGTCCGCTCCAGTATATTTTCTCTTGTCGTATATCTCAAAAATTTTACTAAAATGGATCTTGGTTTTTGATGTATCTGTGGTTTCGGAGCTAGTGTTCTGTGAGCCTTTTCTATTTCCGTTTCTTTCTGCATTTCTGTCATTCCCAGGACCTTCGGGATCCATCCTTTTATAAATTCCTTCATGTCTGTGCCTTCTTCATCTTCCTTCAGGCCCACTATTTTTATGTTGTTTCGCCTACTATAATTTTCCAACATATCAAGTTTCTGAGCTAACAACTCTTGTGTCTCTTTAATTTTTTTGTCATTTTCTTCCAATTTTCCACTTATGTTGTTTACTTCCATTTCTACAGTTGTTTCTCGTTCTTCCACATTCTCTACTCTTTTCCCTATTTCTGTCATGACTAGTTCTAATCTTTGCATTTTATCTTCTGTTCTTTTCATTTTTCTTACAATTGCACTAAATTTTAATGACAACCATTCTTTTAATGACCTCATTTGTTCTTCAAAAAAAAACTTTAACTATATTCTGTCCTTCAGTTTTTCCTTTTATTTTTCTTTGTCCATCAGTTTCTCTGTGAAGATCTTGGTCTTCTTCTTCTGTGTTTGTTCTTGTGTTTGTGTCTTCTCTTCTTTGTATCTCTGTCTCTTCTGATTTTCCTGATGAGTTGCTTGTATCACTTTGTCGGGTCTCTTGCTGTTGGTCCTCTCCTTCTGAGCTGCTCATCTGTTGGGCCTCCTGCTGCTGCTCCTCTTGCCGTTCACCCCGTCGACTTTCTTTCTCGCCTGGTACTTCACTCCCTCTCCTGCCACCTTCCTCATCTTCCAGCTGAGAGCCCTGGTGTCGGGCATCCCTCAGCTGGTCGTGCCGTGGTTGCCCGCTCCTCAGCTGAGCCCCCCTCCCGTCTGTGTTTTCTTTTACCTTTGATTGCACAGTTGCGGGCTTTTGTTTGGGTCAGAGAGCCACTTTTGCAGTCCACCGATCGGGGGGTTGCGACTCTGCAGGGCCGGCACCAACCTCGGAGAACGGGTGTTCTTCGCCACCACGGCTCCCTGTTCCTTCGTGCAAGTAAGGCCTTCTTCTTTCTTTTCTGGTGACTTTTTTCCCCATTGTTTTTACTTTTTCTTTCTTGGGTGCCATGTTCTTTCTCTTCTGTAACTTTATCTTTTATTTCTTATATTTTATATTTGCTGAACTTTGTATTTTCTTGCCTTTTTTTCTGGAGAGGGCTGGTTTTACCCTACCGGCCACTACTCCATCACGTGACTCCTCGTAATAAAGATGGATGAGCTTAGAATGTGGATTGGCACATGGAATTACAATATTAGGACCGTAAGTGAAACTTGGTTGCAGGAAGGCAGGACTGGCAAGTAAATGCTCCAGGGTATCCGTTGTTTCAGAAGTGATAGAGTGGGATAAGAGGAAAAGGAGTGGTATTGTTCGTCAGGGAAAATATCATGGCTGTGTTCATACAGGACTGACCAGAGGACTTGTCAACTGAAGCTCTGTGGGTGGAGTTGAGGAATGGGAAAGGTATGACCACTTAAAGGGTGTTGTGTTTTAGTCAATAGTCAGCGAGAATTGGAGGAGAAAATTTGCAGGGAGACAGCAGACAGCTTCAGGAAACATAAAGTTGTGAGAGTAGGTGATTTTAACTTTTCACATTTTGACTAATACTACTCCCATACAATAAAAGGGTTAGAGTTTGTCATGTGTTCAGAAAAGTTTTCTAACTCAATATATTGAGATAGCAACTAAAGAGAGTGCAAAACTGGATCTCCTATAAGGGAATGAGACAGGGTAGGTGACAGATGTATGTGTAGGGGAACACTTTAGTTTCAAGATAATTATAGATAAACTCCATCTACTCCTTGGATTGAGATTCTCAAATGGAGTAAGGACAATAGGAAATTAGAAAGGATCTAGAAAGCGTGGATCAGGATAAGTTGTTTTCTGGCAAAGATATGCGAGGTAAGTGGAAGATATTCAAAGGTGAAATGTTGAGAGTACAGCATTTCTATGTTCCTGTCAGGATTAAAGTTAACAAACATAGGGAACCTTGGTTTTAGAGGGATATAGGGGATCTGGTTCAAAAAAAGAGCGAGGCATACCGCAAATATAGCAACAGTGAGCAAATGAGGTATTTGAGGAGAATAAAAATGCAGGAAAAATCTTGAGGAAAATCAGGAGAGCTAAAAAGAAGTCATGAGGTTACTTGGGCAGACAAGATGAAGGAAAATCCTAAGAGCTTCTACAGGTATATTACAAGGAAAAAGGAAAGTAAGGGACAGAATTGGTACTCTTGAAGATCACAGTGATCAGATATGTATCAAGTCAGAAGAAATGGAGGGGGGGGGGTTGGGGAGATCTCAAAAATTTTTTTTTGCATCTATATTTAGGAAACTGACATAGAGTCTAGGGAAGTGAGAAAAATATACGGTGAGGTCATGGAACCCATACAGATTAAAGAGGAGGAGGTGCTTGGTGGATAATTCCCCAGGGGCAGACAAGGTATTCCCTTGAGGGAGGCTTGTGCAGAAATTGCAGGGGCCTTGGCAGATGTATTTAAAATGTCCTTGGGTGAGGAGATAAAGTTTTGGAGGGTAGCTTGTATTGTTCTGTTTTTTTTTAAAAAAAAGGCTCCAAAAATAACCAGTAAATTATAAGTCAGTGAGCCTGACATCAATCATAGGTATGTAATTGGAAAGTGTTCTAAGAGATTGGATAGTCAGGAACTGATTAGGGATAGTCAAAATTGGCTTTGCATGTGGTAGATTGTGTTTAACAAATCTCATAGTTTTTCAATGGTGGGTAACCAGTAAAGTTGATGAAGGAAAGGCTGTGAATGTTGTCTACATGGACCTGTTAGGCCTTTGACAAGGTCCCACATTGGAGGTGAGGAAGGATCAGTCGCTCGCTATTCATGGTGAAGTAGTAAGATGGATTTGACATTGGCTTTATGGAAGCCAGAGCATGGTAGTGGATGATTGCCTTTGACTGCAGGCCTGTGACTGGTAGTGTGCCTCAAGGATTGTTGCTGGGTCCATTGTTGTTTGTCATCTCTTAATGCCCTAAATGGTTATATGGTAAATTGGATCAGCATGTTTGCATATGACACAAAGATTGGGAGTTTAGTGGACACGAATAAAGGCTTTCAAAGCTTGCAAAGGGATCTGGACTGCGTGGAAAAATGGGTTTCAAAATGGCAGATGGAATTTAAAGCAGATGTATGAAGTGTTGCATTTTGGAAGGACAAATTAAAGAAAGAAAGATATACAAAGTAAATGGTAGGTCGCTGAGGAGTGCAGTCGACATGGGAATCTGGGAATACAGATACATCATTTCAGCTTTTTAAGGAAATGAAGTAATATTTGCCACACCCATTATTTTGTATATATAACAATTTTTATAGTACTTTTTTTAAAAAAAGATTACAAAATGTGGAGTTTAAAAAAAATGTAATGCAATCCATGGAGTAAAAGATATTGTCTATTACAAAACTGGTAGAATTATATTGTCGCCAGAATTAAAAATTAACTTTAGAAAAGGCTAGTCTTTGAATTAAGCTTCCAGATGTGGATCTGGTCAATTTTGATTCTTTATTTTAATGTTCTTCTATAAAACATGAGGCTGAAAGTAGCCACTTAAGTTAAGAAATTGCAGTGTCCAGTTTAGCTGGACCAAGTAACAGACATACACTGTTATAATGATCATTGAAGATAGGAACATCAACAGGCAAGCCAAATGAATACAGACAGAAACATTACCTGCTCAGTAAATAAACCCATTGTTGGTGACAAACTGCTTCTCAGCCATTAATAATTTTAAATCCTAGTTAGTAATGAGTTATTTCACTTGTAGAATATCAGGTAGGAATACATTATAATTTCACCAGGGTTCTGTTTTGGGTTTGGATCCTTGCCTTTAAACCAGCCAAAATACATAATGCTGTTTGTCCCATCCATATTCACCTGATGAAGAGAATCAAAAATAAGTTGGTAATGGTTCAAATGAATTAATATACTTTACATTTTGACATTAATACAATTTGCACCCAATACAATTGGCTCGATGGGCCATTTTTGGCCTACTCCTGTTCCTACTTCCTATGTTCATTCATTTAGAGAAATCAATCTCAAGTTTTCACATAATTCTTATCCAGTTATTTTTACTGCACCAAAACAAAAGCAATTTTGATGAAAGGTCCTCAACCCTAAACACTAACTTTATTTTCTGTTATATTCCTGCCTGATCTGATTTTCTGTTACCTTTTGCTGTTATATTACCTTTAATGTATCATTGTTTGGGATGCCAAGTATATTTTAAAACAAGACAGTAATTTAAATTAAATTCCTTCAGTCCAATAATTTGTATTTGTTGCCTATGTCTTATGAGGGCAAAGTTAGCAGCCTAGGGCTTTTCTCTTTGGAGCATAGAAGGATGAGAGGTGACTTAATAGAGGTCTACAAGATTCTGAGAGGTACAGATAAGGTAGGCAGCCAGCACCTTTTTCCCAGGCCAGGAGTAGCAAACACTAGAGGACATCTGTACAAAGTGAAGGGAGGAAGGTTTAGGGGAGACACCATGGGTAATTTATTTTTTAAACAGAGTTATGGGTGCCTGCAATGCCTTGCCATTGGTGGTGGTGGAGGCTGAAACATTAGGGCATTTTTTAGACAGGCATATGAATGAAAGAAAAATAGAGGGTCACAAGGAAGGAAGGTTTTTTTTGTTTTGGTAGAAAGAGGGACACAACATCGAGGGTCAAATGGCCTGCACTGTGCTGTGGTGTTCTCTGTTCTATGCTCTCCACCTGCTCCTGCTTTGCTGGGGAGTTTTGAACGCTGCAGCACCTGCAAAACTATATGCCATAAAGGTTCATGTGGAACCTTTTATAAATATCCTAGCAAAATTCAGACCACAAATTTAGTTCTAATTGCATTGCCTTTTCTATCCTCTCCTCAGTTATCAGGAATGAAGATGGCTTACTTCACTCCTGTTCTCTCGGCTCTGAGGTGGCTGATGGGATCTGCAGAGACCCACAGATACTGTGTGATGAGGGGGCTTGAGGTTCTTGGTGGTATCCCAGCTAATGTTTTTACATTTTTATCTGTCACAGGCTGGAGATTCCCAGGAATCAGTGAAAATGTGCTCTTACTTGTGCACTTTATTGATTTTCTTTGCTCTCCCTAAATTACACAGTTTGTTTACATTTGTTATGTATTTATAGTTCTTTTTACATGTTCACCCTTGGTGCAGATTACTTTTTGCACTAACAATTAGTGGCGATTCTGCCACGCCCGCAGGAAAAAGGAATCTCAGGGTTGTATGTACTCTGAGAATATTATATATATTCTAAATATATATTTTTCAAGGAAACTCTCAGAACATTCCTGAGGATTTATTCTCTACTTTTCAAGTAATTTGCAGGTGGAATCTTATTAACAAAAATATTGGAGAAACTCAGCAGATCATGCACATCAGAAGGAAGTAAAGGGTAACCATTGTTTTGGGTCTGAGCCATTCATCAAGGTAAGTAGGTGCCTGAATAAAAAGATGGGGGAAGGAGAGGAGAGGAAGGAAGGGACAGGCCATCAGCAAGAGGCCATCAGCAAGGTTCCAATACCTAGGCCTCAATACCCCACTGTAATTGGATCCTTGATTTCCTCACTACCTGACCCCAATCCATGAGGAATTGTAAGAACATCTCCGCTATCTCCATTAGTACCAGAGCGCCACAGGGCTGCATTCTTAGCATCCGCTCTAATCGCTTTACACCTATGACTGTGTGGCTAGGGACGAGAACCACACCATCTACAAATGTGCTGATGATACCGTGGTAGGAAGTTGTATAAAAAGGGCGATGACTCAGCATACAGGAGGGAGATTGAAAACATGGCCAAATGGTGTACCAACAATAACCTCACACGCAATATCACCAAAACTAAGGAGCTGATTGTGAACTTTAGGAAGGAAAAAAACTGAGGTGTACGATCCAATGGTCATTGGGGGTTCAGAGGTGAAGAGGGTGAGTAAATTTAGTTTCTTGGGAGTCACTATCTCAGTGAACCTTTCCTGCACCCAACACACCAATGTCATCATGAAGAAAGCTCGTGTCTACTTCCTCAGGAGTTTGCGGGGATTTGGTATGAATGATTTTGAAAACCTTGGGAAACTTCTATACACTGTATGTAGTGGAAAATGTGCTGACTGCCTGCATCATGGCCTGGTATGGGTCACCAATACTTCTGACCAGAAAGTTTAGCAAAAGGTTGTGGAAACAGCCCAACATCAAGAAAACTCTCCCCACCATCAAGAAAATCTACACAAACACTATTGTCAGTGTGCAGTGACAATTATCAAGGATCCACACCACCCAGGACATCCTCTGCTCTCTTAGTGCTGCCATCAGGAAAGAGGTATAGGTGACATAGGTTCAGGAACAGTTGCTATCCCTCCACCACCACACTCCTAAACAACAAACTCAATCGGACACTTATTGAAGGACTCCTACTTTGCACATTATTTATTATTGAATATTTATTTTTCTTCTGCATTGCAGTCAGTTTGTTTACATTTCTTTCTTTGTTTAGATTTATCTTTTGTATGTTTTTGCATTAACGGACTTCAAAACTGATATGGGAAGGGAAGAAGAGCAAAGGGCTGGGAAGTGATCAGAGGAGGGGTGTGGAGAGGGAAGGGAAGGGGGTGGGGATCTAGAGGAAAGGAGAAGAAGATATGGAATGAGGGAGACTTCAGGGAGGAGTTTCAATGGAAACTAAATTCTTTGATGTTAATGCTATCTGGATGGAAAGTGTCCAGATGGAATATTAAGTGTTTTTCCTCCAATTTGCAGGTAGCTTCAGTTTGGCAGTGCATGAGGCTTTGGACAGACAATGTCAATGTGGGGAAGGTGTGTGGAATTAAAATGATTGGCCACTGGGAGGCCCCAGTTATTGCAATGGACAGAATGATGGTGCTCAACCAAGTGATCTCTCAGTCTATGTTCAGTCTCTCCAAAGTAGAGGAGGCCACAAAGGGAACACCGGTTGCAGTAGATGACCCCTGCAGATTCACAAGTGAAATGTTGCTTGGAAGGACAATCTGAGGCCCCAAATGATGGTGAATGAGGAGGTGTGCATGCAAGTGTACTATTTCTTGCGATCACAGGGGTAAGTACCAAGTAGGAAAGAATGAGTAAACAAGGGGAGTGCTGGAGAGGGCAGTCCCTGCAGAAAGTAGAAAGAATGATATGTCTGGTGGTGGGATCATGCTGTAGGTGGTGGAAATTAGAAAAATAATATGCTGGTGGGATGGTAAGTGAGGACAAGAGGAATCCTGTCCTTTTTGTGAAGGGCTTAACAAAGGGCTCCAGCCTGAAAAAATTGTTAACTTTTACTTTCTATAGATACTCGATGACCAGGTGAGTTTCTTCAACATCTTTATGTATTACAGTATATAGAGAATTCTTTATTTCACTTGACTACTATTTCATTGTTCAGACAATAAATCTAAACTTTTAAAGTGTGATTTAAATTCCATCTTTTTCGTGTAGAAAGCCAGCATGTGACACCATAAACCAGCAATCCTGTTTGCCTTGATACATGTAATAGCAAATATAAATGAAATGTCTCCATTTCAAAAAATGCTTTCAGGTTCTTGACATCACCTCGACCCTCTGTACATATCCAGCAATTTCTCCTTATTATAAAGCAGCTAATCCATAATAAATGATCTTACATGATCCAATATTGTGCTCTGAAATGCAAACCTAAAGAGCTTATTTTAAAAAAATGTTCACATTTGACATGAACAGAATGGTACATGATTACATGGAAAATATATTCTATGCTTTCAGAAACAACTTCATTCTCTGAAATGCAGACTTAATATTTCATGGGGTACATGCAGCTTGATTTTCAGAAGTTCCACTCAAAGAACACCAGATCCATACATGATCTAGCATATGACAGTCTCAGTATTAGATAGTGAAAAAAGTGCTGAATTAAAATCCCAACTGCAAAGAGTGAACGGATGAAATGCAATCTATATTTTACAAACATATGCCCTGTAGAAAGTGGAGTTAGAAAATAAGATAAATTATTTAAAATCCTGAGGAAACTAGAACAGAACATCTTTCAAGTTAAAGTTGGTGTGTTTGGTGAAAAATGCTAAGCTAATCAATATTTTATTATTGTTTTGCTGGAAGGCAACTGTTTTTAATAGGAACTTTTCTAGCAAACAGTTACATTGCTTTAGGACATAAACAAGTAATAAAAGAATATTTTCAGAATTGATCTACTAAATAATATTTTTATTACAGAGAGAACATAATTGATGAAATACAGAAAACCGGTAATGGAGACCAGGAAATTACTGTAGTCCAGTATACATCAAAGAACTATTTCCCTGTAAATTGGATTATTTAGCATCTTGTCTTTGTGCACTCTGATCCATTATCAACAAGAATAAAGGAGTTCATATGGCTGAGGGCCATTATAGCAGAAAGTGATCAGTGGTTGTGCAGAATATATTGAAAAAAAAGCCAGATTTAATCCTCTTTCTATTACAATTGCTGTTCATCCCACAGAGTCTTCTGATTTATAAGATGTAAAGAGTACGTGTAGACTGCTGAGAAGACTAGCAGACGTGAGTCAGGTTGCACCAAGGGCCTGACCGGGACACTGGTGTGGAGGTGAGTATGGTTGTACCAAGGGCCTGACCAGGACACTGGTGTGGAGGTGAGTCTGGTTGTACCAAGGGCCTGACCGGGACACTGGTGTGGAGGTGAGTCTGGTTGTACCAAGGGCCTGACCGGGACAATGGTGTGGAGGTGAGTCTGGTTGTACCAAGGTACTGACTGGGACACTGGTGTGGAGGTGAGTCTGGTTGTACCAAGGTACTGACCGGGACACTGGTGTGGAGGTGAGTCTGGTTGTACCAAGGTACTGACCGGGACACTGGTGTGGAGGTGAGTCTGGTTGTACCAAGGGCCTGACCGGGACACTGGTGTGGAGGTGAGTCTGGTTGTACCAAGGGCCTGACCGGGACACTGGTGTGGAGGTGAGTCTGGTTGTACCAAGGGCCTGACCGGGACACTGGTGTGGAGGTGATTCTGGTTGTACCAAGGGCCTGACCGGGACACTGGTGCGGAGGTGAGTCTGGTTGTATCAAGGGCCTGACCGGGACACTGGTGTGGAGGTGAGTTGGGCTGTCAGCGCGAGGAGAGGGGGTTGATTATCTAAGCGCAAGGAGAGGGAGTTAATTATGTCAGCGCGAGGAGAGGGGGTTAATTATGTCAGTGCGAGGAGAGGGTGTTAATTATGTCAGCGCGAGGAGAGGGGGTTAATCATGTCAGCGCGAGGAGAGGGGATTAATTATGCCAACAACCAGGGTTCGAATTTAAATTTTGAAAGTTAAGGGAATTACCTGATTAAAGTAAACTTTATATAAGTAAAGACTACAATTTTTTTTATAAATTGCTTTACATTTTGCACTGTCTTTTGTCTTTTAAACGATGTATTCTTAATGCAGGTGGATTAGTTAGGCATTGAAAGAATGAGTCTCAGTAACTGGAAAACTTGTATATCTGACATCCGCGATCCCTATCAGTGCTGGATGTAATGTTTCTTTTATTGTAATAAAGAAACTCGGGTCCTTTTAAAACAACTATATTTTATTATCTATAGACACAAGATCATGTGGAGGCATCTTTCTTGAATCCAACTGAAGCTGCCATAAATGAGTCTCTGACTTTCTCTCGTGATCAGGCGTATCACTAGCACTCTATAACTACATCCCCTTTCCTTGAGATGTTCAATCTAGCAATATCACATGGTGATACAGTGTTCATTTCAATTTAAAGTTCAACACCAGCGTAAACACATCAGTAGCACAAACTTTTTAAGTGCTTTTTTTTCTTTTGGTGATTCAGTCTGTCAGATGCTTTGATGACACATGTGGATCTTCTTAACATGGGTGCTCGTGTCAACTCTGCTGGTCCACTACTGTTTAGCATTGGTGGTGTTTCCTCTGTTGCTGTGCAGGTTGAATCTTCTACAATTGTCTGTTTCTGCAGTGTCTTGTGTTTTCAGCAGGCTCTTACAATTCCTTACCAGTATTTCACCATCCTCAGTTCTGACAGTGTAGGATCTTATATTTATTTCTCCCAGAACAGTAGCTTTTTTGTCTCACTGTGTCATGTTGTACCAGTGGCTCTCAGCTTCTTGCTGACCTATCATAGTTTGCCTTTTGTCTCTATTGCAGATGCTTTTGTTTCCATTCAACATCTTCGACATCTCTGTTCTTGTTTGGGTCTGCGGAGTAGGGAAGTGTGATATGTAGTCTACGTCCCATCAGAAGCTCAGCGGGAGACATGCCATGTTCAAGTGGCAAAGCTCTGTAGTTCAACAGAGCTGGATACAGATCTGAGCCACTGTCTAGAGCTTTCTTGAGCAACTGTTTAACTATGTGAACTCTTTTCTCTGCTTTACCGTTTGACTGTGGATGCAGAGGACTTGAGGTGACATGTCGAAAAGCATACTCTTCTGCAATATCACACAAGCAGCAGACAAATTAGAAAGCACCACAACCTCCGGATAGTTTGATAGATAATCAATAACTAGCAAGTCATTCTTTCCATCCACGTGAAACAGATCAGTCCCAATTTTCTTCCATGGATTAGCATAGGTTCCTTTTTCTGCTTTGTGTGATGTTTTAAACAATTCTCTCACCTTTAATCCATCCTGTCCATATCAGCATTTATCCCTGGTCAATAAACAGCAGTTCTGGCCCTCCTCTTGCATTTTTCTATTCCAAGGTGCCCCTCATCCACCATTGTTGCAGTGATGGAGGAATGATAATTCTGCTCTAGGTAGAAGCCCATTGACAACACTCAGCTCAGCTCTGATATTGCTGTATGGTTGACATTCACCTCTAGCCCATGCCTCATTCAGATTCTTGTTTCAGCTATGATCTGCTTGGATTTCATGTCAGATATGGGAAGAGATTCAGTGATCAGGTTCATGTGGAGATTCACACCTGTTTCTATGGAACTCTCATTATGTTCTTCACTCTGCATCATTGCCCTGGATAATGCATCAGCTGACACCATAGGTTTCCTTAGTGTGTACACCCTCTTGACTAGGTTTAAGTTTTCACATGCTTTGTCACCAAGCAGTTATTTATATCCATCTGGGACCACTGTAAACCTGAGGTGGTGCTCTTTAACTTTTCTTGAGTTTACATGTCAATGTTCTCTCCATTGTAGGCTTTGAGCTGTACAAGATTTGCAAGGATGTATGGCTTTATCTTTATTCCCCTGATGTCACGCTCTCAGATCAAATTGATCTTTGCCCCTGTATCCAGCTTGAAAGGAATATTTGTTCCATTTGCTTGCAATGATACAGTCCATTTTTCCTGCTCAACTCTGTTCGTGTTTGGCCTGTTGGTTTAGAATCTGCATGATCATGCCCGCGAAGAGTATATCACTGAGAGCAATTTCTTTTATAGTGTGTAGTTTCACTTCTATTTTGTTTCCCTCTGGAAAAAACATTCCTTTGCATAGTGATTTTGCCCTTTGCACTTATTATAGACTTTTCCATAGGCTGGGCATTGTTTTGGTGCATATTTAGTGCCACATTGTTTACAATTGAATGTTTCTCCATCTTTTTGTTGTTTCCTAAATCTCATTTTTTGTTTATGTATGTGGACACATACTGTGACCATGGCAATGCCTTCGTTTTCACAGGCTTTTGCACTATCACCGAACTTTTTTTTGCGGGCTGCAGAGGTATGTCACTGGTGCGATATATCTTCACTGCTCCAGCTAAGGTAAGCCCTGTCTCTCGCAGCAATCTCTCTATTACTTTCCTACCAATAATCCAAACACAATTTGATCATGGATCATTGAATCTTGCAGTGACCAAAATTGCACTTTCTTCCTTTAAATTTCAACTTGGTTAAAAAAGAATTAAAGTTCTCTCCCTGCGGCTGTGTGCGCGAGCAAAACACGTACATCTTGAACATTTAATTTTTCTTTGATGAACAGTGTTCATCAAACATCTTGATAAACTTGTCGAACTTGCCCTAGTCAGCTGCGTCGGTGAAAACAAATGTGATGAAAACCATCATGGCTTGAGGTCCCACCACAGTAAGTAGTAGTGCAATCTTCCATGCATCCGGTTTGCTCTTGACTCCAGTGGCTTGCAGGTACAGGATGAATTGTTGTTTGAAAAACCTCTGCTCTTGGTCAACATTTCCAGACCAATTTACAGTGTCAGGATTCTTTAAACTCTCCATATCTTTGCTGATAACAAATGAATCACACTCTGCACACTCCTGGTGTTTCTTCCACTTCTGGTACCATGTGATGTTTCTTTTTATTATAATAAAGAAATGGGTTATTTTAAAACAACTATAGTTTATTAGCTATAGGCTTCAAGGCCATGTGGTGTCATCCATCTTGAATCCAACCAAAGCTTCCACAAACTCCCTCTAGTGATCAGCAGTATCACTAGCACTCTATCACTACATTGAATAATGGGGATTTTACTGTATTCAGATCCCAGCAGCAGTGCTAGTTGAGTATGGGGCCATCTGATAGTCACAGTCTCCAGCTCAGTGCAGCACGATTACTATAGCAGTTAGTGCAATGCTGTTACAGCATCAGTGAACAAGGTTAGAATCTGGTGCTGTCTGAAAGGAGCTTGTACATTCTCCCTGTGTCTACATGGGTCTCCTCTGGTTTCCTCCCATCCTTCAAAATGTACCAGGGTTGTAGGTCAATTGGCTGTAATTGTGGGCAGCACAGGCTCATGGGCTGGAAAGGCCTGTTACAGTGCTGTGTCTAAATTTAAAAAAAATTAAAACATAATTTGAAGCATGAATGGAGACACAAGAGACTGCAGATACTGGAATCTAGAGCAAAAAAACAAACTGCTGGAGGAACTCAGTGTGTCAGGCCACATCCATGGAAGAAAATGGACAGTTGACATTTTGCCTCAAAATTCTGCTTCCAGTCTGAGAAAGCGGAGGGAAAACAGAGAGTATTAAAGAGAGGGAGAGTAGTTAGTGGGTGAAAGTTGGATCAAGGAGGGGTGGAGGATGATGGACAGATGAAGCCAAGAGGGGTGGAGTAAGGAGATGGTAATAGGGGATGACAACAAAGGAAAAAAGGAGCAGGGGTGTTGCAGAAGGCAGGAGGGGTGAAGGGGAGAGAGAAGGTGGAGACAGCTGCTGCAGGAAGTAGATTGATGGCACCATCCAAGGCATGGATGATTCCCTGATGGGAACAGTAGGGGTTTATGGGTGGAGGGTAGGTGGGAAGAAGGAAAGGAACTGGGTAACAGAAATGGAGTCAGAAGTAAGGTATGCTTTGGAAGGAGGGAGAGGTTGAGGGGTAGTGGGTTACTTGAATTTGGAGAATTCATATAACCATATAACAATTACAGCATAGAAACATTCTAGTCCATGCCAAACACTTTCTCCCTCCTCACCCCACTGACCTACACTCAACCCGTAACCCTCGATTCCCTTCCCGTCCATATACATAACCAACTTCTCCTTAAATTCTAATATCGAGCCTGCCTCCACCACTTCGTCTGGAAGCTCATTGCATACACCCACCATTCTTTAAATAACAAAGTCCCCCTTCATGTTTCCTCTAAACTTTTGCCCCCTAACTCTCAACTTGTGTCCTCTCATTTGTGTTTCCCTCTTTCTTAAAGGAAAAAAGCCTCTCCATATCAACTCCATCTATACTCCTCTTAATTTTACTGACCTTAATCAAATTCCTTCTCAACCTTCTGTGCTTCAAAGAATGAAGACCTAACTTATTTAACCTTTCCCTATAACTTAGACCCTGTAACCCCAGCAACATTCTAGTAAATTTTCTCTGCACTCTCTCCAATTTGTTGATATCTATCCTATACTTTGGTAACCAAAACTGTACATAATATTCCCAAGTTTGGCCTCATCAATACCTTGTGCAATTTTAACATAACTGAGTTCCTCCTATACTAAATGCTCTGATTTATAAAGGCCAACATACCATAAGCATTCTTCACCACCCTATTCACATGTAACTTCACCTTCAGGGAACTATGTACCATTATTCCTAGATCCCTCTGTTCTAATACCCTATCATTCACCATGTATGTCCTATTTTGATTAGCACCATTTTGATTAGCCCTACTAAAATGTAACACCTCACACTTAACTGCATTAAGTTCCATCTGCCATTTTTCAGTCCACTCTCAAACTGGCCTAAATCCCTCTGCAAGCTTTGAAACCCTTCTTCACTATCCACAGCTCCACCCATCTTAGTATCATCACATACTTACTAATCTAATTTACTACCCCATCATCCGGATCATTAATGTATATGACAAATAGTAATGGACCCAATACTGCACCCTGAGGTACATCATTAGTCACCGGTTTCCAATCTGACAGTTATCTACCACTACTCTCTGGCATCTCCCATTCAACGATGTTGAATCTAATTTACTACTTCAGTGATTGAACTACCTAACTAACCTTCCCTGAGGAACCTTATCAAAGTCCTTACTAAAGTCCACATATACAACATCCACTGCCTTACCCTCATCAACTTCCTGAATAACATCCTCAAAAAATTTGTTAAGATTTTCCCCTCACAAATCCATGTTGACTGTTCCTAATCAAACCATGCCTATCCAAATATTTATATATACCATCTTTAAGAATACTTTCCATTAACTTACCCACCACTGATGTCAAACTTACAGGCCTATAATTACTAGATTTACTCATAACACCTTTTTTAAACAATGGAACTACATGAGCTACCCTCCAATCCTTTGGTACCATTCCCGTTACTAATGACATTTTAAATATCCCCGTCAAAGCCCCTACTATTTTCTACACTAATCTCCCTCAAGGTCCTAGGGAGGTTATCAGGACCTGGAGACTTATCCACCTTTATTTTCCTTAAAAGTGCCAGACTTTCCTCTTTAATCATCATCATTTCCATAAATTCCCTACTTATTTCCCTTTTTTTACACAGATCAATATCCTTCTCCATAGCAAATACTAAAACAAAACTGTTCAAAATCACCCCCATCTCTTTTGGCTCCATGAATAGTCATCCACTCTCATCCTCTAGGGGACCAATTTTATCCCTCACTATCCTTTTGGTCCTAATATATCTGTAGAAACCCTTTGGATTTATTTTCACCTTACTTCACCAACTTCATATTTCCACTTAGCCTTTCTAATTTGCTTCTTAAGATTCTTTTTACATTTCTTTATATTCCTCTAACATGTCATTTACTTCATGCTGTCTATACTTTTTGTACACCTCTCTCTTTTTCCAATAACCCTTGAAAACTAAAGCTCCCTAAAACTTTTAACCTTTCATCCTAACAGGTACATAGCGTCTCTATTTCCTTAAAATTTCACTTATTCATAAGTGAAATTTTCCTTCTACATTTTCCTTCTACATCCTTCCCATAAAACAATTTATCCCAGTCCACATCTTACAAATCCATTCTCATCTCCTCAAAATTAGCACTTCTCCAATCAAAAATCTCAACCCTGGGTCCAGACCTATCTTTCTCCATAATTATTTTGAACCCAATAGTATGTGATCACTGGACCCAAAGTGCTCACCAACACACACCTCGTCACTTCACCTAAATGATCATTTCATTGGGTTGTTGATTACCCAGGCAGAATACTAGCATGGCCTGGATAGATCCAGAGCAAAAAAGACTTGTATCCACCATAACCAATGTGGCTCTGTCCCTACTCCTTTTCTTCTGCAATTGTGGCTACAGGGAGAGGCATATCTCTCTTCTCACTATTTGGAGATGTTTCTTTCAACTTCTGAGGAGAATTATGGATAATACCCAATATGTAGCTGGTATGTGGATTGTGAAATTGTGCATAATGTTATTACCATAAGTCATAATAAATCTCAACATGCCTTGCTCAAAGACAAAAAAAAGGATTTTCTTTCAGGTTAAAATTCTATTTTTTTTAAACTTACAATGCAAAAATTATAATCAGTGCTCATACTCTTTAATTACTGCAAAACATGATCCATTTGCATGAAATAAAGAGTCAATGAATCTTCAGAAATAATTATTAACTAGAAAAAATGATGGAATATTCTGAAATAACAATTAAATCCAGAAAGGTATATTAAAAAAAGGACAGCAATTTATTGGAATATTTACAGTTCTTTTCAACTCTTCCATTCACAATGAATAATTAGTTAATTGTTACCTGCTTAGTGACATCTCTCGTCCAAGGTAACACATTTTGTCCATCGCACCAACCATTTCTGCCATAGAGCCATGTGCCATGTTCATTTGGGACTACACCCTCTGAAACCTTGTTGGCGCAACCAAAAGAAGTGCCTAGATGGAACAAACTTGATATTTAGTTCCTGTTCATTATATATAATTACATTTGTTATGCGATATCAATTCATCATTATGCTTTGGCAGAAGAGCTTAACAAGTAGCCAAACTGCACCTTTCCTCATTCTCATTTTAGTTTTTAATAAGCTGAGTTTTGAAAATAAATTACCAGTAAGCCTCTAAGAAAAGGCGAGAGAAAGAAAGAAAAATTAAGTTGGATTTTCTTAAAATCTTTCTCAACTTTAAGACGCTTTGCAGCTATTAAAGAACCCTTTGTGGGATAGTCACTGTCAGAGGTCTGCTTTGGAAATGAGGCAGCTAATTTGTCTAGAGCAAACTTTCATACAAACAACCAGATAATGACCACATGATGGGTTGCATTCTCTGTGGCCTTGCACCATTTGTTCAAGCGTGGCCCCTCGAGTGGTTTCCCAGCAGAAGCCTAGCTCCCAGCATTCTAAGTGGCTGAGTGGACAGAGGTGCAATCTTAGTGCAGGCAGGTGGCTGGTTGCACTCAGAATCACTGCCAACCAATCACTGTCTCCCAATGTAGACCTACAGGATGTCAGTGTAGTCAGTGCTGTTGATATTCTAAAAGTTTAAAAAGTGAAAATATTTTGTTAAAAAATTATGATATATAGAAAACAAACCCATTCATGCAATATCATTAAAATAACTGTTTTTATGTATTATTACATGACAATAAAAGGAATCTTGAACTTATTAATGAATCCTTGCAATTGGTTTCTCACATTCATTTGAATTGAGATGACTGCTTCTCCTTCACTTAACTTAGTCCATAGCCAAGGCCTGTACTGCTGCTCATCTGGCTTAATAGCCTATCTCTGCAAAGCCCCTGAGGATCACCTCTGTAGCAGTGAGTAACTTCCTGTGCCAGCCACCATCGAGCCTCTTGATATCGGTGCTCCTTAAGGATGCCATTTTGATACAAAAGATCTTAAAATCTTTGCACCCTTTTAGATCCCAGTCCAAATCCAACAAATAAACGCCAGATCCACCTCTCTGTGGAGCTCTTGGCTGATGGCAGACATCACCTGGTAAATGATACGTGATGGAATGGCAAGATTCAGCCACAAAATACAACCCTGTATCTCTTAAATCTAGGGGAGGATGTGGGGCACCTGCTCAGATACTGGATCAACATTTTAGTGAAAGCATCGCCAAAGAGTCCAAGTCAAAGTCAATCCCCACCAAGTTGAAAGCAGCAGGGTTCCACTTTAATTATTTCATCAAGAATTCCTAGCGTCACAAGGTCAGAGTTTAGTTGTTTGTTGAAGAGTCTCCACTCTGCAGCAATGTTGCCAGCTGCTCTGATAATGAAGCTAATGCAAACCAACCTGAGCAGTCATCAGCCTTGGATTGACAAATAGCTGACAAATAAAAAAAACGAATCCCCTGCCCATTCTTCCCTCCTCCCCTCATCTTTTTATTCAGGCCCCTGCCTGCATTTTACTAATGCCTCAATGAAGGATTTGGGGCTGAAATTTTGGCTACCCTTTACTTCCTATGCTGCCTGACCTGCTGAGAATCATCAGAACTTCTTTGTATTATTCGCAAGAGAAAACCTAGCTATATCTTCATTAAAAACCTCATGACTATCATCGAATTTCTAGTCATGAACAAGACATGCAATTCGTTGTTTTGCAGCGGGAGTCACTGTGCAAACATCAAGAGAAACAACATTAAAATTCTGGGGATTACTCACAACCAGAAACTGAAACGGATCTGCCATCATCAACAGGAGGATAGTGCCTTGATACTCTATTATAAGGCTGCATATTTCCCAAATTTTGGAAGCTTAGCCAAACATCTGGCTCAAATCAAAAATGGGATGGAACATTCAGCATTTACTTCACTGGTTGTAACCATACAAACAGTTCATAAAGGTTCAGTGCTCCCTCAGTTATTAGATGGAAAACCCATTCTAAATCATTGTAAGTTTGATCCAGAGGATGAGTTCCAGTTTATAATCCAAAAACCTCCTAAAAATGACAGTTGCTAAGACCAAGGCTCAGCAATGTCACAAGAATGCTGCGATCTCCAATTACATGCAATCTGCTTTTCATTCATCAGTCATCAAAACTGTGCTATTTCATTGTACATCACTACAAAGACTGCATTCGTTTAAGGAACAAGTCCATTGCCACTTTTCCAGGGTCAATAGGACTGAGCGCCACGCCTCTGAATTTAACAACAAAATATTCAAGATAAACTTAAAAGATAGAGTCAAAGATTTAAATTGTGCTTTCTTAAGTTATTACAATGTACAATTTGCTCTAACTGACAGAATAATGTTAATATTGACTATTTTCCTTTCTAATATGTAGATATAAATTTTGGAATATTTCAAATTTAGGAAGGTACAATTACTAATTTGTAGGAAAATAAAGTGGCTGCTTATTTACTGCCAACTATCATGGACAATTGTGAGGTACAATTCTGTTCTTAATAACTGGCTCAAGGAGGATGTCACAGAAGCTACAATATCCAAGTGAACAAGCCTTAGTTTAACAATAAACATGTAGGAATCCTCAATATCTCCATGGAGATCTAAACTACAGTATGTTCTGAAATAAATATATACACCTTCAGTTTACAACTCAGTGACTCTGAAGCGAAGATATTACTGGGTGAACTATGCTGACATGGAAGCAGTCAAACAGCAGCGTGTTGTGTCTTTGAAACTAATCTTTTGATGTTATTAGTGTGCAAAATTTAACATCTTTATTGATGTTAGAAAGATACAAATACTCCTTTTATATCTATAAAGAGGGATTTTTGCAACCAAATTTATTCTATTAAGTATCATTCAATTGTAGCCTAATTACTATAAATCCTAGTATTCATTATTCTTCATATAAAATATAATCAAATTCTCATAACCAATTAATATCTATCACTAATATTTATCTTTATTTCATGAAGCCATTATAACACATGGACCAGACCGACTCTCGGTATTTCCAAACAGTTATATAACCCTGAAGTGCAGAGAAACTATTTCAGATTATATTCTGATTTTAAACTTTAACCTTCTACTGGCTGAGCATGCATTTGCAGATCTCACTCGCTTTCATTCATTCTACACCTTTGTACATGATACACTAATCCTAACCCAATTCTACTTCCATGGCTTCAATGTAAAATTTGTGAAGTGACAAAAAATGGAAAATATGAACACAGCAAGAATTTCCAAGTTTCTTACCAGCGTTGTCAAATATCCTTGAATTATTAAATATATAATTAATTATAAAATGATGAGAAGTGACACAAAACTCTCCACAGCCATTCTCATCACTTCCATGGCCTGTGATCACAGCATAGAGTTCAACCTGCAAATAGAACAAAATGTGGGAGTCAAAAATACCCCTGAAAAATTCCAGTGGCTTTCGTTCCACTCACATAGGATTTTTAAGTATTAACTATGCCATCGGTGCTCTGTGATTAGTAAGGGATTGCTTAAGGTGGTATGTGAGTAGGAAAGGAAGGTTGAGAATCACTGCTCTAGACTCAATTGTTACTGAAATATTTTGCTTGAGAAAATTTCCTTTAGAGTTATGAAACCGTGCACATAATGAGTCAATTAGGAACGATTAAAACTGTGGTTTTCAAACATCTTTCTTTCCAGCCACATACCACCTTAAGCGATCCCTTACTAATCACAGAGCACCTACAATTAAAGGGCATAGATTTAAGATTAGAGGGGGAAAATCTTACAAGGGACCTAAGAGGGCCCTTCCTCTGGCAGAGGGTTGGTAGAACAAACTGCCAGAGGAACAGGTAGAGACAGAAACAATTGTAATGTTCAAAAACAGGAAAAAAAAGAATCTCAAGGTTGTATGTAATGTCATGTACATACTCGGACAATAAATCTGAAATCTGAAATTTAGACAGTACTTGAAGAGGAAAGATTTAGAAGATGAAAAGCCAAAGGCAAGCAAACTAGATTAGCTTGTTCAGTATGGACTTGTTTGGTCGAAGGGTCCAATTCCATGCTGTAGAACTATCACATTTCAATGAATAAGAATAAAATATCTATTAAAATCCAGGGTACAAGAATTTCCATGAAAATCCATGTGTTCTAATATTATTATTGTACTCTATAGTTGTTTCCAAGAAATGCATCTTGTACAGGTCTCGTTGGGAAACACTGAAATGAGAGCCTGTTTGAACTCAGATTACAGTAAAGTTACATCTGTAATATTATAAACCCTTCAATAAATTTTGTCAGCAGGGTAAAGCAGCTGGATCAACAGAGAATATTAACAAAGTTGGAACCACAACAGTTTGAATTAAACAAGCCTTAAATGCACATTTATAAGTGCAAAGTATTTATACAGAGGTATATCCTAATTTCCACAAGGTATCCCAATAATAGTAAAGAGGAGCCAGATAAATTCATATGCACCTCAGTCATTTCTTGATTAATAAGGGTGTCAAACATTATGAGAAGGTAGGAAAATAGAGTAAAAAGGAAAACTACATCAGCCATGATTCAAATGCCAGAGCAGGCTCAATGGGCCGAAAGGCAAAATTCTGTTCATACTCTTATGGTACGCTTGGAGGGAGTGGGCAGAACCAGCGCTAACAGCTCCCGTCTTGTGACGGCTCGACACAACAGCCTCCTATCTACTGGCAATTAGCCATTACAGCCACGAGGCATAGTGATTCAGCAGAACCCGCAGGTCTACTGAGAAGCCTTGGTCTACTCAACGTACCTATGTCATGAGATCATTCGCACTTCAGATGTCATGATTATATTAAGCTTGATAGCACGTCAATAAATGCTTCTACTCTTCTCTGGCTGACGACTTCGGCTGTGGTCTCGTTATTCCTAACACTTCAACATGATGGCATATGAGCATAAATATCATCCACCACAACACTGTCATATTTCCATTTAAAAGCAACCCTTTCAGTTCACGCTCTCTTATCAAGTTCTTACAATCCTGCAGTCATGATTTACATAAATTAGAATATTTTTGTAAAAAATTGGCTGACTTTTTGTGCACTCTAATACAAAAGTTACTTCAACAATACTCCATTCATGGGTATATTTGAAGAAGAGTTGATTAATAATTGATCAGTATTGAGATAACGGGTAAAGAGTAACCTTCCTTTCTCAGTTACTTCTATTTAAAATAGAATAGTCTAAGAAACCTGGTATAGTAATTCTGGAAGTAATGGAAATATATTATCACAATAAATAGAGGGAAAATATAAAACACCAATAAATGTGGGGAGGAAGATAGAAACATGCTGACAGATCTTTAGTCCTCCAAGCTGGATGAAACTGCATGTGGTTAATATAGCCATTATATTTCCAAAACCAGTCAATATCTTTTGTTGCACATTCATTGCCACGCTATTGAATTGGGGAATGAAAAATTTATGGCAGGAATGAGGTGTAGTAACTCAAAACTCAAAATCATCTTCTTTCACAATACCACAAAATTGTAACTATACCAATTTGAGTATAATTTATTTTGAAGTTCTTGTGAAATAGAGTAAGTCGCTAGGGTAGGTCTCTATTTTATTGAATGCATATATTAATTTACAAGGAAGGAGAAACAATGTTCTCAGTGTTAATATGTTGAAACTATGATTAGATCTTCTGTCGTTTATATTTATTAAGCTTTTAAGAACTCTTAAAAGGAGGGTACATTATGGATCCAAATGCCCATAATAGTTTAAATTGCACAAAATGGAAAATTATTTAAAATGTCGGGAAACAATTCAAAATAGCTTTCTAATATTCATCTATAATCCATTATGGGAATATACAATATCAACATTCGGTGCTGTTTTAACTGCATCATCTATGAACAGCTCGAACAAATGAAAACTTTGACATTTTGAACACTTTTAAAATTGGCTCTGATGCACTTCCAATAGAGTGGAGCTAAAAATATTCTTCTTCAAAGTGCTATTGAATTTTTTTAAAAACAATGAAATGATGGTCTAGTCTGAATGTGCACTAGCAACACTGAATGTCAATCCAGAACTAGGAGGGTGAGCAGAAGCAATGGAAAATTATCAAGATCATTGGATGGGTCATCAAAAAAGTACCTTTTGATTCATCATTATAATAATTTTGCTACCTGGAAGGAAAAAATACATAGAGTGGGTTGACGTGTCGGAGTAATTCTATTCTAAGATGTACATCTGTCAGTCTTCCTGCAGGGGTCCTGCAAAGTAGACTGATTCTTCTTGAAGATGAAAAATATACTCCTTAAAATAAAGAACAGCATCAGAACAGGCTGGGTTGAGGTCGATGAATGAGTCATTGCTGCTTCATTGTGTACAAAGTAAAGAGACTTCCCAATATAGAGCTTGGATCAATACTTGGAATTATGATGTTATCACTATTACAGAGGGACAGGACAGGACTGGCAGCTCAATACTTCCTGCATTAAAAGAGATGGAGGAGTTTGCATTATTAGTCAGGGAGAGCATCACGGCTGCACTCAGAGGGAATGTAATGGATATGAGGCAGAATGGGTTGAGATAAAAAATGTGAAAGGCATAATCATTCTGATGGGATTGTACTGGAGGCCTCCCACTGGCCAATCCAATATAGAGACACGGGTATGTGGACAGAATACAGGAAGGTGCAAATACAACAGATGTTGTAGTGGGAGACATTAATTTCCCCTAATATTGACTGGGAAGTCCATAATGCCAGAGGCTTTGATAAGGTAGAATTTGTTAAGTACATCTAAGAGGGTTTCTTGAAGCAGCATGTAGACTTATATTGGCAAATGAGGCAGGCTAGGTGTTTGGAGTTTCAGTGGGAGAGCATTTTAGGAATAGAGATCATAATTCCACAAACCTCATGTGGAGTTGTTTAAGAACCAACTAATTTGTGTTAGAACCAACATGTCCCAGCAAGGAGGAAGGACAGGATGGCAAGGTAAGAGAACCCTAGAAAACAAGGGAGATCATGGATCTAGTAAACAAAAAAAGGAACTATTAAGGTTTAGGAAGAAAAAAATGAGACAGGTCCTAAATGTTAAGATTGCAGGATAAAAGATCAAGCAGGACATAAGGAAGTTCAAAAGGGGTCATGAAATCTTATATTTGCATTTAAAACAAGAGGATGACAATGGAAAGGATAGGTCCTCAACGGCAGAGGAGGGAATCTGCCCTTAAAACCAGAGGAAGAGGGAGGGTAAGGCTCTAAAAGAGTACTTTGCATTGGTATTCACCAAATAGAAGGACATAGAGGACAGTAATAGTGTCAAGAATGCTAATGTATTGGGGCATTCTGAGATGAAGAGAGAGGGTGCTGGGTCTTTTGAAGAACATTAAAGTGGATAAATCCCCAAGGCCTGATGAGGTGTATTCCAGCTAATTGAAAGATGCAAGAGAGATTGCTGGGGCCTTGACAAAGATCTTTCTATCCTTGCTAATACTAGGCGAAGACCTGGAGGACTGCAGACTAGTCTATGTTTGTTCAAGCAGGAAATAGGGATAACCCAGGAAATTATAGACCCATGAGCCTCAAATCAATGGCAGGGAAACTATAAGATAACTGGGATTAGGATTTATGCACATTTGGAGAGGCATGTGGTCAGATTAGGGACACTCATCCTGGCATTGTGAAGGTCAGGTCAGGTCATATCGTACAAATCTGAGTGAGTTTTCTGAGGTGACAAAAGTGGTTGAGGAAGCATTTGACAAGGTCCCTCGTGGTAAACTAATCCAGAAGATATAGATTCATGGGGTCCATTGTGAATTGGTAGTTTGAATTCATAATTGGCTGGCCCATAGAAGACAAAGGGTAGTGGTGGAGGTCTGGGATGCATGGCAAGGATCAGTGTTGGGACTTTTGTTACTATGATTTATATAAATGACCTGGATGTTGGGTGGGTTAGTAAGTTTGTGGATGACACTAAGATTGGTTGATCTGTGGACTGTATAGAGGGTTGTTAAAAGGATAAAACAAGATACAGATCAGTTTCATACATGGACAGAGAAATTGCACTTTTGGAAGGGGGAGAGAATACATTAATGGCAGGACTTGAAAGCAGTGATGTGCAAAGGGATCTTGGAGTTTAGATCCATAACTCTTAAAAGTAGCTATGCAGATAGATAGGGTGGGTAAAGGCAAATAGTAAACTTGTGTTCAATGGGTGGGCATTTAGTATAAAAATAAGGATGTACAAAATATTGGTTAGTCCACACTTGGAAAAGTGTGTGAAGAGATTAGTGGGTTTGAGAGAAAGGGAGAGGTTGGACAAACCTAGGTTTGTTTTATCTGGTGTTTCAGAGGAAGAGAGTTAAACTGATAGAGGTTTATAAAATTATGAGAGGGATTGACAGGGTAGACAGTCATAAGCTTTTTCTCAAGGTAAAATATCACATTGGAGGACATGCATGTAAGTAAGTTGAAGGGAAGGGGGAGTTTAAAGGAAATGTGTAGGACTAGTCTTTTTTTAAATAAGGTGCCTTGAATGGGCTGTCAGTAGAGGTGGAAGAAGACTTGAGAGGTTTCAAACAGGCACATGAACATGCAGGGAACAGAAGGGTATGTATCAAATGCAAGCAGCAAAATTTGTTCTGTTGTCTTGACATTTAAACAATGGATAATTCACTTAATACTACAATTTCGGAAAGATATTCAAGCACAATGCCCAAGAACCTATAAAATAGCAAGAAGATAAAAGTAATCAATAGAAAGTCAATATAAAGTGACATCCACGGTGAAGATGAGATGGTGGGGACCAGGAAATCAGAAGTCGTCAAAGAGGTGAAGGACATTGGAGGTATCCTGGATGTAAATAGGAAAGGATTGGACAAGGGAAGAGAGGATGGAGTCAATATACGATGAGATATGTTCAGTGGGGCAAAAGTAGGTGGAAACAATGTGCCTGCCCGTCCTGTAGAACACTCCACAGAATTTATTTTCTCACATCTTGACTCCATCCTCTCTCCCTTTATCATTCACCACATTGACAACATCCAATTCCTTTCCAAGTGAGGAAGGGAGGAAGAATAAATGGATAGGGAGGTGGAAACAGTGGAACTGGATACAATGTGGATCCATAGAAAGTGTAGGTGAGCAATCTTTTTTGGCTCAATTTCTGTTGATATAGGATTCAACAGAATGTCACATCCCGACTTAAGAAGCAATCAGAAAATAATTTACAGGATTTTTATTAGATATTAAATTGGAGAAACAGACTACATAATAAACAAGCACCATCAAGATACCTTTAAAGAAGCATCTCTGAAATCAGTGAACTGTGAAGATACATGGGTTATAATTTTAGCAATTCAACTGCAGAATTGAAATCTACATGAAGAAACATTAATCATTAGATCTCAACCCATCTCGTGTCTTTGCTGAAATGTTAGTGAAATTATGTATTGTGACTCATTATATTGCGCTAGCTATGAGAGTTTTGCGGGGAATTTAACAATAAGCCTTTGATTGTTACAACATTATTGTATCAAAATGAAATAATTTTTGCTGAATAAAATCTATCAAGCTGTGATGGGTTATTTTATCCTCACTTAAGTGTGAATATTGAAAATTTACAAGAAAAAAAATTAAATATCGGGGTGTAGTAAAACTGGCATGTTGGAGATGAGCTGTTGTTATAGACAACCTGCTGATCATCCTAAGTTAGACTGTGTTGATCTATTATTCCCAATTTTATACCACACCAAGGCTAAAACTGATCTCCAATTATGGCAAAAGAATTACAGAAGTAGTCATGAACTTAAAAGTTTATTTAATTTCAAAACAAGGTCTCTGATACTTTGAAACAAACTGTTTAATGTTGTCATTGTCTACATCATGCTGAAGTCTTGCCTGATGAAAATCTGCGCTCGGAAAAGGCCTGTTATCAGTAATAGGACTTGCATTGTGAAATGGGACTAAGGCTTTCTGCTTGGTTTACGTCTTCTAAAACTTCCAGTCTAGATGAGAACTTTCTCTTGAGAGCGTGCACAAGCAAAAATGATAAACTGCAAAACTTTAAAATCTGTCATTTCTGCTATAAATAAAATACATTTTAGAGAGGATGTAGTAACAGATGGACACAATGCCAGGCCTCAAGCCTTTTTACACTTTCAATTAATTAATGTATTGTAGTGACCCGCGCGTCGGGCCAACACATGAAATAGCTGTCGAACACGGTGGCCAGCAAGGATCATGTGGGCTGAAAAACCCGATAACGTAGGCTGCTGGCAGAGCGGTGAAATTGGCCATTCACCACCGGTAAATCGCAGGGGACCCAATCGGGGCCCAGGCATCCAAGGTAACCAATCGGCAGCCGGCCCGCTCAAGCTACACCCTGGTGATGATGCAGTCGAGCTGACTATAAAAGGTAGAGTTGCCGCTGAATAAACTCAGTGTCGAATACATTCTACTGATGTGTGTGTGGGTCTTTCTTCTCCTGCAGATTCGAGTTATAGCATTAGGGATATAACCGAGAGCTATAACCTAGCTGTAGCCATAGCGACCTCACTACAGTGGTGACCCTAACTGGTCTAAACGGAGCTTTGGACCAGAAGATGAAGAGCAACCTGCGATCAACACTGTAGTGTTGAAGTTGCCCGGCTTCTGGATGTCATAACCAGGTGTGTGGGTCCAGCAAGCGAGGCACAGTTCACCATTCGACAGATCTAGACCAACAACGCGCTACTACACCCTCGATCAGGACACTGCAGCCTGCATCATCGACTTCCTTCAGCAGCCCCCAGAACAAGAAGGGTATGTGGCCATCAAAGAGCTGTTAACCCGCACTTTCGGGCTCTCAAATTGCGAGGGTGCTGCCCGACTGTTGCATATCGATGGCTTGGGGGACTGGACCCCTTCCGCCATGATGAGTGACATGCTCGCTCACTATGATGGCCACACCTCCTGCCCACTGTTCCAGCAGTTCTTCCTGGAGAGGCTGCCCGAGGACATCCAGCTGCTCCTCGCAGAGGAAGTCTTCGATGACCTCAGGAAGGTGGCTGCCCAAGCAGACCTGTTGTCACCTGCACTTCGCTCGAGCAGGTGACAGCACCAAGTCATCAGCGCTCAGCAAGGAAGACCACCGACAATCATCTGACTAACCACCCGAATGCCACGTCCCACTGGTGAGCAGTACTATCACTGATGGTGGGGTTCTGAGGCCCATTGATGCTGCTTCCCCTGCACATTCCAGAGATATGCCAAGGCCAGCCATTTTTAATCGCTGTGACGACCAGCCAACTGCATAGCCTGCTACATATTAAAGACTCCCTGTCGGGCTGCCACTTCTTGGTGGACACTGGGGCACAATACCGTGTCATTCCCCCAACCAGCCTGGAGGCCCGCTATGGCAAAGGGAGCTCCAAGTGGTAAATAGCTCCAACATCCGAACATTCGACACCCATACCATACCACTGCGCTTCTGGGACAGACAATTCACGTGGAAGTTTACAGTGGCGGCCGTGCAACAACCATTATTGGGTGCAGATTTCCTGCGGGCCAACTCACTCCTGGTAGATATTAAGGAGCGCCGGCTGGTGCGTGCCCAGACATTTCAGTCACTCTTGCTCAAGAGCATTGAATTCACCAGCCCCCAGCTGCACTCAGTGAGTACTAGTGACAACACATTCGCTCGGGTCCTAGCAGAATTCCCCTCCATCACCATCCTCACTTCCATTCAGCAGAACCCAAGCATGGGGTGAGGCACCAAATTGTTACAGAGGACCCTCCCCTCCATGCCAGGGCGCAGCATCTCCCCCCTGAGAAACTCAACCTAGCCAGAGATGAGTTCAAAAAGATGGAGGAACTCGGCATTGTGCGGCACTCTGATAGTCTTTGGTCCTCCCCTCTTCACATGGTCCCCAAGGCAGTGGGTGGTTGGAGGGTATGCAAAGATTACTGCTGCCTCAACGAGGCCACCACACCAGACAGATATCCCATGCCACATATCCAAGACTTCTCCGCTAATCTCAAAGGTGGACCTCATCAGGGGCTATCACTAGATCCTGACACACCCTGAAGACATCCCAAAATCACCCATCATAACCCCATTTGGATTGTTTGAATTTCTTCGCATGCCCTTCAGAATAAAAAATGCGGCTCAGACTTTCCAGAGGCTGATGGATGCAGTGGGCCCGGATCTGCATTTTGCTTTCATCTACCTCAACGACATTTTAATCGCCAGCCACACCCGCATGGAGCACGCCCACTTAAAACAATTATTCTCCAGGCTGAGCGATTTCAGCCTAATCATCATCAGTGTGACCGAGAGACTATTGATTTCCTGGGCCATCGTATTGACCAACATGAAGCCAGACTGTTGCCCACTAAGGAGGATGCTATTCATTCTTTCCCCACGCCATCAATGGTGAAGGGACTATAAGAGTTTGAAGGTATGGTCAACTTTTATCGCTGTTTTATACCTGGTACGGCCCGCGTCATGAGCCCACTCTTTCCCCTCTTGGCAGGACCCAGTAAAAACATACAATCGACCCAGGAGGCAACCAAGGTCTTCCGGCCACCAAAAATGTCCTAGCACCCGCAGACAGACATTCCGACCACCTTCATGACAGACACCTCTAGCACACGGTTGGGGGTGTACTTGAGCAACTGGTGAATGGACAATGGCAACCGCTGGCCTTTTTCAGTAAACACCTCAGGCCACCAGAGCTCAAGTACAGGGCCCTTGATAGAGAACTGTTAGCCTTATACTTGGCAATTCAGCAATTTTATTATTTCCTGGAGGGCAGGAAGTTAAAAATTTACACGGACCACAAACCCTTTACCTTTGCCTTCAGTAAGGTGTCAGATCTGTTGTCAGCCAGGCAACAGCAGCACCTGTCCTACATTACCGAATTTACAATGGACATTGAATACGTAGCCAGCAAATTCAACATGGTGCCAAACGCCCTATCCCATCCAGCTATCTTGGTGGTATACAACCCTACCCCTGGCATCAATTACGCGGCCCTGGCTGATGCGCAGCAAGCAGACCCTGACATTCCGGCATATCAGATAGCGCTCACTGACTTACAACTGCAGGACATCCAGATTGCCCCCGGCAATCGCACGCTGCTCTGCGATACTTCGACGGGTAAACCTTGCCCTGTCATTCCGGCTGCATGGAAGAGGTAGGTTTTCAACTTGGTCCAGAACTTGGCTCACCCCGCCATCAGGACTACAGTCAAAATGGTGGCGAATAGGTATGTCTGGCACGGCCTCCACAAAGAGGTCACCCTGTGGGCCAGGACTTATAAAATCAGTGCCAGTCATCCAAACTCCAGACTCATATCAAAGTTCCACCAGAGACATTCGAGCCAGCTCGTCGCCGCTTCAGCCTCGTGCACATTGACATTGTGGGGCCCCTACCCATATCCAGAGGTGCACGTTACCTTCTCACAATGGTTGACCAGATGGTCAGAGGTGGTGCCACTATCAGAGGCTTCCAAAGAAGCATGCACATGGGCTTTACTCAATACTTGGGTAGCCCGTTTCAGGGTTCCCAAACATCTTACATTGGACAGGGGGGCCCAATTCACTTCCGATCTGTGGACTGCCATAGCCCATGCCCTGGGGACCCAATTCCACCACACCATAGCATTTCACCCACAGACTAATGGGTTGGTGGAGAGGTACCACAGACACCTTAGGGCAGCCTTAATGGCATGGCTTACCAATCCTAACTGGGCCAACAAACTCCCTTGGGTCCTGTTAGGTATCCACACCGCATCCAAGGAGGACCTCGAGGCATCCTCTGTCGTGTTAATCAAGGCACACCCCTAGTTATACCAAGTGAATTCATGACGGCCCCTGAGGACTTAGAGGAGCCCCTGGTGACCACAATGTTTTGACTATGCGAGCGCCTAGCCACCCTGGCTCCCGCTAAACCTGGACTCCACAGCCAACCCTGCACTTACATCTGAAAGAACTTTACTGATTGTAAATACATGTTTATTCAGCGCGGGGTTCACTGGCCACCTCTATAGCAGCCTTACAAGTGTGTGTGTGTGTGTGTGTGTGTGTGTGTGTGTGTGTGTGTGTGTGTGTGTGTGTGTGTGTCCTCATACACACGTTTCCATCTGTATTTTGGACATTGGTGGCAGGGAAGAGACTTTCACACTCGACTGGTTGAAACTGGCCTACTTGGACTTTGTCCAGCCCATCACTCACCTGACCCCACGGCACAGGGGTCGGCCTCCTAAAAAGTGCCCCGATCGCTGGTTCTGGGAGGGGAGGGAGGAGTCATGTGGCAGGAAACGGCCGTCAAACACAGTGACCGGCAAAGCATCATGTGGGCTGAAATGCCCGTTTCCATAGGCCACTGGCAGAGCGGTGAAACTAGGCAATCACCACCGGTGTATCACAGGGGGCCCAATCGGGGCCTGGGCATCTGAGGTTGCCAATCAGCAGCTGGCCTGCTCAAGCTGTGATGCAGCCGAGCTGACTATAAAGGCCAGAGTTGCCACTGAATAAACTCAGTGTCGAATTCACTCTACTGGTGTGTGTGTGTCTTTCTTCTGTGTCAGCGTTAGGGCTATAACCGAAAGCTATAATCTAGCTGTAGCCGCAGTGACCTCACTACAGTATAATTGATTTCCAAAGTCATCTACTTCTCTTTGCTATGTAATCTTAAATATCAACCTTCTTCCTAATTTAAAATAAATGAATTAGTATCAATTGAGAGACTTACTTTTTTGTGTGAAGTTTTCTTGTTCTTTTTCTGAATGTGTTGCAGTGCCTGGAACTGTACACAGTAAATCAGAATAAATGGGGAAGTTATACCATTACTAATAAATCCAGTCAGCGCAGTAGAGGAACAGGTCATTCTGCCCATGTGTCTGTGCCAAATGTGATGTTCAAATCAAACTAAAAATATGTCGCTTGCACTTAATAGATATCTCTCCATCCCTTCATGTTCATCTTTCTACCTGGAAGTCTCTTAAACACAACCATTGTACTAGTTTCCACCACTACTCCTGGCAGCCTGTTGTCCTGCACATCACCTCTGAACTCCCTCCTCCTCCTCACTTTAAATACATGTCCCCTAGTACATGATACCTTTGCTCTGGGAAAAGATTCTGTCTACCTTATCAATGATTTTATACACCTCTATCAGGTCACCCGTTAGTCTCCTACTCTCCAGAGAAAACAACCCAAGTTTATCCAATCTCTCCCCTGAACTCAAACCCTTTCAACCAGGCAAAATCATGGTCAACCTTTTCTGTACCCTTGCACAACCTTCACACTCTTTCTGTAATGGGGTGATCAGAAATACAAGTAGTATTCCAAGAGTAGGCTCACCAAAGTTTTATACAGATGCCACATGACCTCCTTATTTTAATACTCAATGTCCCTCCCAATGAAGCCAAGTATTCCAAATGCTTTCTTTACCATCTGATTTACTTGCATGGCCACTTTCAAAAAGCTATGGACTTGGGCCTCCAGGATTTTTTTTTCCAAAAATATACTTTATTACAATAAATTATTTACAAACAAGAAAACCTTTCAACACATTTTACATTCATGATACGAGTCAATTTTTTCCAAAATGTATTTATTGAACATCAAAAACAACTTTATGCACATTATACAGATGTACATTGTGCTCCTGTGGTTTTTTTTTTTAAACTGAAAAACCAACATACATATCCACAATTGTTCACATACACCCTTAGATACATGCCTAGGCACCCCACCCCCTGACCACCTTGGCATCTTTGCTGACTGTATCATCGGTATATTACCGATTGTATTTGTACAACCATTTCACAGTTAGTCTTTTACTCCGTAAACACTCGTAATGCAAATAAAAAAATGCATAAAGGGATGCCATTTTTGATAAATATTCCTGTGGACCCTCTTAATGTGTATTTGATTTTCTCCAGTTTAATAATGAAACTGATATCCTTCATCCATTATGTAATAAGGGATCTCCATCAGACTTGCAGTACCACAAGATTAGGGAAATTGCATCTTTCTGCAGGGAATTTAGGGAGTTGTCGGCAATTCCAAATATTCCAGTCAATGGGCAGCGTTGCAAATTGACTTTAAATATTTCAGGTAATGTGCTGAAGACTCCACTCAGAACCCTTGTATTTTTGGGCACTGATAAAACATACAACTTAGGTGGCATGGGGAGCCATTACACCTATTGTATTTTTTCTCTATTTCAGGATAAATGGCTGATAGTCTGGATTTTGAAAAATGAACTCTGTGTACTACCTTAACTGAATGAGTCCAAAGCCTCTTCCCACAGTTTTTCCTCAATTTCCATTTAACTGGTTCAGAGGGAGAAAATGTTTCTTTGGATATGGCTTCCCATTCCTCTGATATTCCAACTGAGAAATCTGACAGGCATACCCCCGCCAGGGGTGCTCATTTTCATTGGATTATACATTCAGATTTTGTGGGCTGTACCACCCTAATTGAATGCCAGTGTCAAGGTGGTCCCCTCACCCCACCCCATCCCCCACAATATACAGAAATATATCTGAATACATGCCCACATACTTATTAAGCCATGGGGACAACACACATCCACATGGTCTAAATGTCCTTGCCCCGAATTGTCAAGGACTCAGAGAATGAGCTTAAATAGAAAAGAAACATGACCATCCATCCCGCAAATTTTGAATTGGGTTTACAGGCACATTGCAAGGCACTTCAGTCAGCTCTATGTCATTCAACCCAATAAATTAACAGTAGTAATGCCGTATTATACAAGTCTTGGAATTCTGCCTTAACAAACTTAATAAGTTTGGTAACTGCAGATTAAAATAAGAATGCCCAACAAGTGTAAATCATAAATCAAAGTATTGAGTACAGGACTGGGGATGTTATGTTAAAGTTGTATAAGACATTGGTAAGGCCAAATTTGGAGTACTATGTGCAGTTTTGGTCACCTAATGACAGAAAGGTTGTCAATTAGATAGAGAGGGTTCAGAGAAGATTTACTAGGATGTTGCCCGGACTTCATGAATTGAGTTACAGAGAAAGGTTAAACAGGTTAGGAATTTATTCTCTGGACCATATAGAGGTTTTTAAAATTATTTGGGGGATAGACAGAGTAAATGTAGATAGGCTTTTTCCATTGAGGGCAGGTGAGATTCAAACAAGAGGACATGGGTTAAGGGTAAAAGGGGAAAAGTTTAGGGGGAACATGAGGGGGAACTTCTTCACTCAGAGAGTGGTAGGAATGAGAAACAAGCTTCCAGCTGAAGTGGTAGATGTGGGCTTGATTTTAACATTTAAAGGAAATTTGGACAGGTATATGGATGGGAGAGGTATGGCGGGCTATGCACTGAGTGCTGGTCAGTGGGCCTAGGCAAGAAAAAGTGGCTCGGCGCAGACAAGAGGGTCCAAAATGACCTGTTTTTGTTCTGTAATTGTTCTATGGTTTCTAAGTGGCAGTGCCCCACTGCACTCACGATTTAATCAGTTGTTTTTCATCATCTTGACATATACTCTCGTTTCTTCACTCGAGAGGAAATCCTTCACCTCGTCGTCGTAAGTGATCCTAGTTGGGCTGGGTAGATTAACCCATAATGGACCCCCTGCAGGGTACACAGTTCTCGTCTGACATCATTGAATACCGCCTGCACTTAGGCCACTTTCACAGGAAGTCCATGGAAAACCTTGCGGCATTCTCTGGCATGGCATAGGACATCCACGCAATCACTGTTATAGTAAAGTCTGGCCAAAATGGACCTTGGGTGCTCCCCAGTCCTGGTATCAGCTGTGGGGTGTAATGTGCTTGGTTCACCAGTGACTCTTTATGCAGTCCAAACACCTCTTTTAATAAAGATGATACTGTGTTTTTACTCGTGTTGTCGGTTTCTTCAGGAACCCCCCATTACCTTATGTTATTTCTCCAGGACCTCGCTTCCAAATCCTCATATCTATTTTCCAGCTTCATTATATCGGTGGTGAGAGTTTTAATTTTCTTTTGCATTGAGATGTCATCAGCATACCCCGATGTTGAACTTTCTATCTCCCTAACAGTATCCTTAATTTCTCTCAGTTTGGTGTCTGTGGGTACTTCTTCAGCCACAAATTGTGTTTTTACAGTCTGCTGCTATGCCTTAAGGGCAGCCATTTCTTCTCCAATATGTATTCTTCTCTCTACAATGTCTTTACTAAGTCAGTCAATGCTTTTAGTGGTCTGACAGTGAGCTGCCTGGGAAAACATGATCAGGTGAAGCTCAGGCTTTAGTTTGCAGGGTGGGCCTGTGAGGCTGCTGCATGCTGTCTCTTCTTTTAGCCTTCGTGTAGGCATTTCAACACTTTAAAATCCACCCATCACTTCAAAATGTTGCCAACTATAATCAAATGGTATGGCATTCCCTGAATTGCTATTAAATACTGTTTTATCAATACAACTCACAGGAGTTCTGTAGGTTGTGACTTACTCCATCAATTGCTCTCTAGTGCCCCTATGTCAGTCATGTCTAAACATTCTCATCAATGTACATTGTTACCTCAATACCCCATACCACTATTGTGGCACCTTGTTGTTTCTCCCCCCTACGTTTGACTGAGCGGCTTCTCTTCAGTCTCAGCCCCTCAGAGCCAGGTAATGGGAGGACTCTAGACTATGGTCCTTCCCCACAGCACCCTCGCATTGGCTGCATCAAGCCTCAGTGCATTCCTCGGCAAATACTCCAGCAGCTTGGAATGCACCAGTCAGCAGCATTCCCCCACTGACATCTCACTGTGCTGAAAGACCAACAGGTTTCAGGTAGACAAAAGAGCATCTTTCAATGAGTTGATAACCTTCCATCAGTTCTGGATGTTGGACTCACAGGAAGAGTCCACAGATCAGAGAATCCTTTGTCACGCTGTTGCTGGGGATGAACCGTGACCTTGCATCCTTCTCCGTACACCTTTTAAATCTGCATTCAGCAAAAAGGTGGCTGACCGTATCCACTCCACTGCAGCCATCCGAGGGCAACGTGCATGGAGGGTGATGTTCTGGTTGTACAAGAAGGATCTCACTGGGAGGGCTCCTCTCATTGCCAGCCAGACCAAGTCCTGGTGCTTGTTTGTGAGCCCTAGTAATGAGGCATTCCACCAGATGACCTGAACGGCTTGCTCAGAGAACCACCCCAAGGAATCCATTGAGTCCTCGTGTCTCAGTTTCTACAGGACATTTTGTGCTGATCACTGTCTGATGGCATTGTGGTCAAAGAGGATGTTCAGGAAAAAACAACCACAAAGGATAGGTGGCATGGCAAAGTCCAGCTGACTGTGACATTCCACGGCAACTAGGCCAAGCCTATTCTTTGCAAAACCTGGGGTACTGACATGCTTTCTTCACAATTACATTAGTGTGTTGGGTCCAGGAAAGGTCTTCTGAGATAATGAATCCCAGGAATTTAAATTTGCTCACCCTCTCTATCTCTGATACCCCAATGATCACTGAATCATATACCCAGCTTTTCCATTCATTTTCTTTAATTTTGCTCACCAAGGACATTTCATGAACCTTACTGATCTTCTTCATACTCTGTCTAAGCTCTTTTCTGCAATCTTTATATTCCTCCAGGGCCATCTGCATTTGTAGATACCTAATCCTTACACATGCCTCTTTTTGACTAAATTTATGACCTCTCTCATCATCCAATCTTCTCTCACCTCACCATCCTTATCCTTCCTTCGTACTAGAACATTGTCTGTCCTGGACTCTAATTGGTCAATCCCTGAACAACTTCTATGTGTCAGGTAACAACTGCTCTCAATTACCATCCCCAAGCTTGTCTAATCATGTCTTAATTTTCTCTCCCAAGGCCCATCTTATTTTTCTCCATAACAATCTTGAAGGTTTAGGAAGAGTAAACAGTATTCTCAAAATGTTCCCCCAATGAAACTGAAAGCTCCTGGCCACCAGGCTCAGTTGCCAATGCAAGGAGTAGGGCACTCTCCTTCCTGTTTGAACCATCTAGTCACTGCTTCAAGAAACTCTCCTGGATACAAATAACAAATTCTTCTATCTCCCAGAAGCTACTGAGAAGCTATAGTATAGTCTGATCAGAGTGTTTGCATCTTTCTGATTTCTGATCTCTAAGCATGGCTAGTAATTCCCACTCTCCTTTTATTGGCTGCTATGACTCCAAAGAGCCAATCACAATTCAGGTCAAAGCACTGGTTTAGCTGTTCACTGGACTATCTTTCTTTACCCAGGGAGTTATTGGAAGGAGTTTGCTATTTGAAGGTATTTTTGAAGTAAACAGCATTTGTGGAAAAGCTGGATAAATTCACAAAGTATTATAAGGACCTGTTGATTGTGTTAAATGAAGTAAACTGAAGGAGGTCATGAAGTGTAATCACAAATATAACCAGATATACTGAATGGGTACAGTTTAACTTGTCACTTCTTTAAAAGTAACAAGGCAAAAGAAACCTAGAATAAGATATAACTTCAGAAGTATGTTATTTTTCTTTCTTCATTACCATAATAGAGTATCACAATCTACAGGAGAAAGCAAAAAAAAACTGCTGATATGGGAAAATCAGAAATTAAAAGAGAAAATGCCCAAAGATACTAAGGTCAGGCAGTGCCTTTAGAGATAGAATAATGCTGTCTGATCAGCTGAATATTTTCTGTCTTCACCACCATCTGCAGCATTGGTCTCCCTTTATCAATCCCACCGTGTTTGGACTTACAGCATGAAATAAAGGACTCAATTTCTCTCTATAATAGAAAGTGGCATCAATTTGGATTGCATCAACAATCTAGATCACTTTCTTTGAGAAGGTAAAGACATAAAGGATTTTTAAAAAAGTTTATTTACAATCCTTTTCATTATAAATATCATATTTCACTCACTCTTGACATTGTCAATTCAACATTGTTGTATGTGACGTCAAATTGACATAAGTCATATGCCAAGACTTTTCTGATAATTGTCACTATAGATTGTTGAGCACCCATATCTGGTCTCCAACTCTCCTGAGTGCTCCATGATCTCCCATTGCAATGATGGCAAGATGGAGAGAGAGTCGTAACAGAGTTACAACATATATTCATACATGGAGAGATAGCATTGAGCAAGAGTGATTGAGAGGAGGCAAGCCAGAGCAAAAGGATGTCAAGAATTGCACATTCCCCTCTCCCTCTCCCCCTCTGCAACTGTGTCAGCATGAATGTTTGGAGTCAAAGAATTAATATTGCATCTTTAAGCCTGCTAGAACTTGTTGGTTATAAAACGTGTATATTATGTTGCTTTAAAACAAAATGTAGTGACAGATGCATTACCACTCGTGTTTGGTTTACCTCTCGATCACTAAACATGCTTTTCACAAGCTAAGTTGCAGAAAATAGTCATTCAGTCTAGGATACCAAACATTGGAGTTAATACCATACACAAGTCTTCCGTGTATCACAGTTAAACACATCATATTTTGCTATTCTTTACCTTCCTGGTAGAGGGTGGCACAACAAATTTAATAGGCTGATACTTCTTGTTGTAATTCTTATCAAAAGTACCACCAGTAAAGAGCTGAAGTAGTTGAAAGGGATGCAGTGTTGAATTGTAGCCTATAAGATAAAATATATATACATGTCGAAGTACATAGAATGGAATTACAATTATAGTCGGAATAAATAATGCAATTGTAGAGCTCGTCGAAAGAACCAAAGACTTGTTGATCCAAACCAAGGCTTTTATTAGCAAAAGACCAGAGCTCTTCACAGGTGGCCGACCAGTCCAGAATGATCCGACCTGGCTAGGGACACAACCCTTTAAGGCCCAGACAATAGGTGTGGCTTAGCTCTCAGCCAATCGCTGTAAGCACAGTCTAGATACAGTAACTATACACACTATGTGATAGATCTGTACTATCACAGCAATGTTGCAAGAAAATTCACTAATAGTTTATTGTATTTATAATTGGTTCACTGATCATCATGTTCGCCTTGTGCAGAGTAATTTTTGAATGGATATATTTCACCAGGGAGTCTGTCCGTGGGTCTCACACAGAACAATTCTAATGCTTGTTGTCATGCACATAAATAAAATGTAAACATGCACCAAAATTCTTACTTGCTGCAATCAAACAGGTAGTTATGTAAAAAAAAATCGAACTCCAATAGTAAACATTTAATTGCCCTAGTACGGGAAGAGATAATAAATATAAAATATTCACATATATCAACAGTTCACAGTCTCAACATCTTAACTGCCTTGGTTTGGCATGCCGTTGAATATTCTATCAAACTTCTAGAGGTACACTGTGGAAAGTATACTAACTGCTTGCATCACACCCTGGTTTAGAAATTTGAATACTGAGAACTGCAGAAGGGTCCAGAGGGTAACAAACATAGCCAAGTCCATCAGAATCTCCGACTCCCATCTACAGGTATTGAATATATGAGGTGAAAAGAAAAGAAGACAAACAATATCATAAAGGACCCACACCACCCTGGTCACAAACCTCTTCTCACTTTGGGCAGAAGATACCAAATCCTGAAGACCTGCACCTCTACGTTCAAGAACAATTTATTTCCCACGGGCTTTTGAACCTTTCCTTGTTACACTTCTCTGGCGCCACTGAAGGACTAACAACACAATTGCAAAGTTGTTTTATTTTTAATGGGATAAATATATTATCTATTTTTTTAAAACACTCACTTTTTAAATCAATTCAATATAATATTGTGGAGTATTTTTTGTGTTGTTTTTGTAGTCTTTTATACAAAGTACCTGTTTGGCTGTAGCAAGTAAGAATTTTGGTGCACATGTACATTTTACCATGTACAGGTACACAATTCTTTATCTGGAACCCTTGGGGGACAATGTGTCCCGAATTTCGGATTTTTCCAGATTTCGGAAAGCCAGATTTAAGTCCACCTGAATTGTGCTGCCGTATCCACCCCCACCCCCTTCCAGTCGCGCTGCCATCTCCCCCCCACCACTCGCCCACCCAACTCGCGGTGCCGGTCTCCCCCTTCTCGCCCGCCCGCCCGACTCGTACTGCCGGTCTCTCCCCCTCACCCGGCTGACTCGCGCTGCCGGTCTCCCGCCCGCCTGACTTGCACTGCCAGTCTCTCGCCCGCCCAACTCGCACTGTTGCTTCCCCCTCGCCCGCCTGACTCGCGCTGCCGGTCTCTCCCCCTCGCCCGCCTGACTCGCGCTGCCATCTCTCTCCCCACTTGCCAAATTTTGGAGCTTTCCAGATTTTGTACCTATATAAGGATTGTGTACCTATATATGGTAATAAACTCATTATTATTATCTATTATTCATCTTATCTAACATAGATGACATTTACAGAAATTGTTTGACTGTATTTAGTTTGCTTTGGCTTTTTTTTCATCCCCAATGTAACTTTTAAATTTAGGTGATCAAAAAGGGTAACTTTTTTCTTGATTAATGATGATTGTCAATGGAGGCACAGAAAGAGGCTTCAGGTGTAACGTAGACAGCAATGTCCATCATAGTTTGCCTAGAATGGTGGATAATTTGTACAGAATTGGATGCCACTAATAGTTGGTAAGGTACAGCAGGAAAATTTACTTCCATGGGGCCAAATTTCAGAGGTTAAGTATAATCATGAGTTTTTCAAGCTTTGTTGGGACCAAGGAAAACTGCCTCAGGATCTTCGTGATGCCACCATCATCACCCTGTACAAAAACAAAGGCGAGAAATCAGACTGCTCAAACTACAGGGGAATCACGTTGCTCTCCATTGCAGGCAAAATCTTCGCTAGGATTCTACTAAATAGAATAATACCTAGTGTCGCCGAGAATATTCTCCCAGAATCACAGTGCGGCTTTCGCGCAAACAGAGGAACTACTGACATGGTCTTTGCCCTCAGACAGCTCCAAGAAAAGTGCAGAGAACAAAACAAAGGACTCTACATCACCTTTGTTGACCTCACCAAAGCCTTCGACACCATGAGCAGGAAAGGGCTTTGGCAAATACTAGAGCGCATCGGATGTCCCCCAAAGTTCCTCAACATGATTATCCAACTGCACGAAAACCAACAAGGTCGGGTCAGATACAGCAATGAGCTCTCTGAACCCTTCTCCATTAACAATGGTGTGAAGCAAGGCTGTGTTCTCGCACCAACCCTCTTTTCAATCTTCTTCAGCATGATGCTGAACCAAGCCATGAAAGACCCCAACAATGAAGACGCTGTTTACATCCGGTACCGCACGGATGGCAGTCTCTTCAATCTGAGGCGCCTGCAAGCTCACACCAAGACACAAGAGAAACTTGTCCGTGAACTACCCTTTGCAAACGATGCCGCTTTAGTTGCCCATTCAGAGCCAGCTCTTCAGCGCTTGACGTCCTGCTTTGCGGAAACTGCCAAAATGTTTGGCCTGGAAGTCAGCCTGAAGAAAACTGAGGTCCTCCATCAGCCAGCTCCCCACCATGACTACCAGCCCCCCCACATCTCCATCGGGCACACAAAACTCAAAACGGTCAACCAGTTTACCTATCTCGGCTGCACCATTTCATCAGATGCAAGGATCGACAATGAGATAGACAACAGACTCGCCAAGACAAATAGCGCCTTTGGAAGACTACACAAAAGAGTCTGGAAAAACAACCAACTGAAAAACCTCACAAAGATAAGCGTATACAGAGCCGTTGTCATACCCACACTCCTGTTCGGCTCCGAATCATGGGTCCTCTACCGGCACCACCTACGGCTCCTAGAACGCTTCCACCAGCGTTGTCTCCGCTCCATCCTCAACATCCATTGGAGCGCTTTCATCCCTAACGTCGAAGTACTCGAGATGGCAGAGGTCGACAGCATCGAGTCCACGCTGCTGAAGATCCAGCTGCGCTGGATGGGTCATGTCTCCAGAATGGAGGACCATCGCCTTCCCAAGATCGTGTTATATGGCGAGCTCTCCACTGGCCACCGTGACAGAGGTGCACCAAAGAAAAGGTACAAGGACTGCCTAAAGAAATCTCTTGGTGCCTGCCACATTGACCACCGCCAGTGGGCTGATAACGCCTCAAACCGTGCATCTTGGCGCCTCACAGTTTGGCGGGCAGCAACCTCCTTTGAAGAAGACCACAGAGCCCACCTCACTGACAAAAGGCAAAGGAGGAAAAACCCAACACCCAACCCCAACCAACCAATTTTCCCCTGCAACCGCTGCAACCGTGTCTGCCTGTCCCGCATCGGACTTGTCAGCCACAAACGAGCCTGCAGCTGACGTGGACTTTTTACCCCCTCCATAAATCTTCGTCCGCGAAGCCAAGCCAAAGAAGAAGTATAATCGATAGCCAGTTCTTAGGAACATAATCCTCATTAATGCCTAAAAGACAAACCTGTTTTCCTTCAACATGTTACAAATTATTCATGTGAGTTTTTTAAACTCAATTAATTAAATAACTGGAAATGTAATGCAATATGATTTCTATGCAGGGATACACAAGTGATAAACAGTTAGGTGTAATCAATGGATCTAATGCCTGATTTTATTTTCACTAATTTCAAATTGCTTTGATGAAATTATTCCTTCTATGCAAACCAGTAGAGGCAGAATGAATTTCTAAGCTCCTTTATATACCGTGAAAAATAAATTCTTCTTTTCTTCAGGATTTATGCCCTAAGCTTTATCATACATCATTTGTAAAACACATCAATGTTTAGAATAAACTGAAACACTTACTGAACTGTGTATGGGATGTCTAGCTGTACTGCTCACAACACAAACTTTATCATTGCACCTAAAGTCATAGGTCCTTCAGCTCAATTTGTCCATGCTAACCAAGTTGGCAATTTTGAGCTCATCCCATTTGCCTGCATTTAGTCAATTTCCTTCTCAATGCTTTATTTAAATGTTTTAAATATGTCCAAATGTTTTCTACAGCTTCCTCTGGCAGTTTGTTCCAGACACGAACCACCCTCCGAGTGAAATGATTTGCTTTTACATCCCTCTTAAATCTTTCACTCTCACCTTAAATTTACGCCCTCTAGTTCTAGAGTCATCTACCCTGGGCAAAAGACTATGAGCATTCACTTAATCCATGCCCCTTGAGCTATTATAAACCTCCATATGATTACCCCGCAATCTTCTTCACTCTAAGGAAATAAGGACCCAGCCTATCAAACCTCTTCCTATAACTCACCCGCTTCATCCCAGCATCATCCTAGTGAATTTCCTCTGCATTCCTTCCAAATTATTGAGGTTCTTCCAATAGCTGGGCAACCAGAACTGCATAGTGATCTCATCAAAGGCTTGTCCAGCTGTATTGAGATTCCAACCTTTATACTCAATACCCCACCCAATGAAGACCAACATGCAAAATGCTTTCTTCACCATCTTATCTATATGAATTCCCGCTTTCAAGGAACAATGCACCTGTACCCCAAGGTATCTCTGTCCTACAAAACTCTCCAGGGTCCGGCCATTCATTGTGCAAGTTTGACCATGTTTCATACTTGTCAGAGTTAAATTCCATTTGCAAAACCTTGGCCCACCTCCCCAAATTATTTAGGTCCTGTTATGAATTCCAAGGTTGCTAAGATTTTTCTCCCTGGTAATTTTAACATGGTTGAACTTCTCATTATTCATTTTCTCCAATTTCTTGGCCCATGGCTCCACATAAAGTCATGTTTGTTGATCATTAATGAGAGTAATTGTCCTCCTAGCCATCCTTTGTACTTATTATATCAGTAGAATCTCTTGATAAAGGAAATACTATTTCCTTTATCCTGCCTGCCAGCTCCATCTCATGTCATCTTTTTACCCTCCTGATTTAGATGAGATTTTTGGATAGAAACTTTTAATAGCAGTCATGGGCCAGTAGAATACAAGTAAAACTGGGTTATTTTGTGTCACAAGGCAATTATTACAATTAGCAATGGATTTTGGACACATGGACAGTCACAATTTAAAATTGCTCAATTTTCTATTTTTCTATTAACTCACATTCTCACATTTTGACCGGAATTCAAGCAAAACCAATGCAGTATTTTAGCATTCTTTCCATTAGATTTCTCCTATTAAATATTTGTTCCTTTCTGTTTCCTTTATCAGGTACAATAAAAAGAAATCAAAAATCTTGGTGTGATTTACTTCATCTCCAGTCACAAACATATTAATCACAAAATAAAATGCAGCTGTTTCCTACCTGTTAATTCCTGGTTTACCTTACTGAAACGTAGATTTAGTGTTGGTCTCCAGGGCATGGCCCATGGCACAGTCTTCATTGTGAACGTGCATTTTGCAGCATTAAGTAGGGGTAGAAGAGGAGAGACATCTGTTAACCAATGGCCAATGCGTCTGTAATTATAAGTTGGAAAGATAAGAATAACCATTTTGGCAAAGGGAAAAAATATAGATGAAAATACTAAAAGAGGGCTTACCTTGAAATAGAGCAGGGGTGGCTAAACTACCCACCTCTGGCCCGCTGCCCATAGTGTCTAACAATAAATTGCACTATATGTACATTGCCCTTGTTAACTTTAACACTAGATGCCGCTGCCATTTTTAACAATACTATGCTACCATTGCATTTCTTAATTTCAACACTAGTAATTTTGAGTCTCCACTCTTTCCTACTCGATCTTTCTCCACAAATGGATTTGTTGGAGGTGGAAGTGGGGGGGGTGTGCGTATTTTCTCCTCTTCTCCTGCTCTTTTTAAGTGGGCTGAATCTTGAGTTCAGGAAGCCATAGATCTGGCTGGAGTTGTGGTGGGGAAACCCAGCTCAAGAGAGGACAGGACTTGACTTCCTGTGTGCTGACTTGATGCTACCTGAGAAACAGATCCAAGGCAGCTGCGATGTCTTCCTCAACTGAATGGCTCATTGGTGTTCCCTGCATTGGCTCTGACACAAAGCTGAACTGCTTTGAGCTTGGGGGTTGGGCAAGGAGGGAGAGGTGGGGGAAACAAGAAGAGTCAGGTGAGGAGTCCTCCTCTGGTCCAACTCCCATTCCTGTAGTCACCTGCTCTACTCGTGTTGCAAGCTCTCCGCTCCCAGAGACCACAGTGTGGTGAACCAGAGGTTGTGACACTGCAGTTGTGCATCGCTAGATATCGACATGATGAGCCAGGAGGCACCAGTTGCAGCTGGATCAGCTGTGTCAGTGCACGTGGACAAACGGGTGAAAGGAACATGCTGTGTACATCTCCCCGAGCCTCCCAGGGTGCCCCGTAATCTATACCCACTAGGCGCGGGGAAGCACATGGGCGTGTGACACCATACATGGTATCCCATGAGGCAGCTGTGGGTGCCATGAGATCAGAAGGTGTCTGCAGCAGTAAAGCTGTGGGATCTTGCTCTATGTAGATTGGTCATTGCATTGGTGACCAGAATTGTGAGGTGGTGGAAAGGGTAGGGCCATCCCAAGGTGACTTGTCTGCTCCGTCACATTCTGAACACACAGCTCCATCTGAGACTTGGGGGTGTTGGATTAGCGGATCCACATTTCTCAGCCTCCAAGGCCTCCACAGGGAGGAACCTGAATCTCTCCAGCACCCCTTGTGTCTATTTCAGAGGGTCCCAACAGTCTGCTCTGCATCAGTCCCTTCTGCCTCCTGCAGCTGACAGCACAGCAAGATCCCAAAACTAGGCTGCCAAATAATCTGTCTGACAGTAATGAAGGTAGATACCGAGCAGGACAGGGCAACTTCTCCACATGGCATCACATGAGACACCCTGCACAGTTGTGGTCTGACAGCCCTCTGACATCTCCAGTGATGCGGCCTCAGCATGACTCTTCAGCAGTGCAGCTCTCCCTCGCTGCAGCACTGGGGTTTTCTGGTCCAAAAACACAATCTTTATTTGAGGGTAACTGGTTAAAAACTGCTGGGGTTAATATTGTTTGGCTTGTGACTCCTTATATTTTTCTATATGTGGCCCACAACCAAAAAAGTCATCATCCCTGATGTAGAGTATATATTTAAATGTCACAAAAATCTATACTCTCTGAGGTACATTTGCTGAAATTATTGTGAGGGAAAATCTGAGAAATATTTGAAGAAATTATCAATGTGCATCTCCAGCTGATTGTCAGATTGATAATCAACTAATTGAAGATTTCAGATGTGATTTTCTCATAAACATTCCCAATGATGCAGTTGATAAATATTCTACTATCAGGGCTGAATTATTTTGGGTTTGCTCCTGAGCCAGTTTGTCTGAGCCCAAGTAAAAGTGCAGAAAGAAACAGCCAGGAATCAACTTGTTTGATTCCCAGTGACTGTTAACTGTTTAAATGGAGAAGGCCAGCATTTTACATAGAACAGAGAACATTTCAGCCCACAATGTTGTCCAACCTGTGTAAACCTAATCTACAACAATCTAATTATTCTCTTCCTCACTTATGAACCTCTATTTTTCTTCACCACTCTACCTACCCACCCAGGTTGGCATCTTAAATGCTCAAATGACGTACACCAGAATCCATTTCTCAAAATTCCCTTGGGCCCTTCTATCCACCGTTTACTGTAAATATTCGAGTATAATGTGAAAATTTTTTCCCCCTTTTTCCACTCAAAAATACGGGGGGTGGGGGGGTTGAATTACACACAGGAGTAAAATTTTTTTTTAAAATTTCGACAAGTCACGACTCGCGCTAGAGAGACACCAGCGCGACTCAGGCGGGTGGGGGGCTGGGTCTTGAGAGATGGCAGCGCGACTCGGGCAAGTGGGCAGAGATACGCCAGTGTGACTCAGGTGGGTGAGGGAAGGGGGGGTCATGAGAGACGGCAGCGCAACTCAGGCGGCCGGGCGGAGAGACGGCAGCGCGACTCGGGCGGCCGGGTGAGCGGACGGAAAGACAGCAGCATGACTCAAGTGGCCGGGCGAGCGGGCGGAGAGTCGGCAGCGCGACTCAGGCGGGTGAGGGGAGGGGGGGGGTCATACTATACATGGAACGCATTATATACTAATATTTACGGTACATCTTGCTCTTACTTAACCTACCAAAATGCATGATTTTGCAATCAGGATTTTACATTTTATTTGCCACTACTCTGCCCAAATTGTTATCTGATCAATATCTGTAATCCGGGACTACTCTTCACTGTTAATTTATGTTATCTGCAAACTTTCTAATCATTACTACATTTATGTCCAAATTATTACCAATTTTGACAAATAGTAAGGAGCTTTCAAATTCAATTTCAGATTTATTGTCAGAGTACATATATAACATCACATACAACCCTGACATTCTTTTTCCTGCAGGCAAGGCAGAACTACCACTTATTAGCAGGGCAAAAAATAAACTGAATCAATGAACATGTGTAAATAAATTGTGCAATACAGAGAGGAAAAAAAAATCAATAAAGTGCAAAAGTAAGAATTCGTAAACAAGTCGTTGATTGAGTTTGCTGTTGAGGAGTCTGATGGAAGAGGGGTAGCAGCTGTTCCTGAACCTGGTGGTGCAAGACTTGTGGCACCCATACCTATTTCTTGATGGTAACAGCGAGAACAGAGCATGGTGTTGTTAATTGCAGCTGCTCTCCGACAGCAGTGCTCCCTGTAGATGTTCTTGATGGTGGGTAGGGTTTTGCCTGTCATGTCCTGGGCTCTGTCCACTATCTATTGCAGGGGTTTACATTCAGGGACATTGGTGTCCCCATACCAGCACACTTTCCACCTGTCGAAATTTGCCAGGGTTTTCAATGTCATTGGTCAGGGCATTGAGTACATGAGGAGTGGCGTCATGTTACAACTGGACAAGACATTGGTGAGACAACTCTTAGAATATTGGGTGCAATTCAGTACTCTGTGCATTTCTCATCAGTGAGCAATAAGAATGGTGTCATTAAACTAAAAAGGCTTCAAAAAGATTTACAAAAAAGTTACTCGGCCTGATGGGCTTGAATTATAAGGAGATGCTGCACAAATTGGGCCTTTACTCCCTGGAGCGTAGGAGACTGAGGGGGGATTCTTAAGTTTATAAAATTATAAGGTACATAGAGAAGGTAAATGGTCAGTCTTTTTTCTTCCATAGAGTGGGAATCTAAAACTAGTGGGCACAGATTTAAGATGAGAAGAGAAAGATATAAAACAGACTTAAGGGGCATTTTTTAACATAGAAGGTGGTGGGATATGGAATGAGTTCAAATTACGGGTTTACCTCCGGAATGGTGTAATCCATCTCCCAAGTTCAAGGTTGCAGTACGAGCTGTTCGCTTTACAGCAAACATAAAGTTGAACTTTGTGATCCCAGTGAGCACAGGTTTCATCTGCTATTCCAGGACATGACAATGAAACATCAAGATCTAGATGGTTGAATGAAGGTAGGTCTATGGAAGACAGAAAGGAATTTTTTTTTTTTTTTTAAACCAGATATATATTTGCAATACCCACTTCATCAGATTTTGTACGAGATGACTATTCCCATGAGAGTTTCCAACTCTTTTATTGACAATGTAATTGTTTATGAGTTGTACAAACACCAAGTTTCATTGTTTAACAATTTGGTTCAAACATTAATAATTCAACAGTTCAGTTCAAATGTCATTATCCATGGTCAAAAACACGAGCCAACCTGCCGACTCAGAGAGAGGAAAAGAAACCGTCCAGCCTTGCGCTATTAGTCTGCTGCTAGCACCCGATAACATGCCGGGGTCCTGCTCTCACAAGAGCCCGAACCTCCGAATGATGGTTTGAGAACTAAGTGGTGCGATCCGCCACAACACCATCAAAAATTCTGGTAGGAAGTATAATTTTTCATAACCGGTATTAAGAAGCTGTAGCAGAAACAAACAATATTGAAAAACTTAGTTGGGCCATCATGAGCACCTTGAACATTCTGATATAGATCCATCTGGAATACTTTCCTAAAGTTGATCACACTGCCATATTTATGAGGGCTACATGTATGAAAATTGATGGTAATAAACTAGCACAGTTTGCCTGCGTGCAGGTCAAATTACACTATTCAATATTCTAACTTTTTCTTTCATTTATTTTTCTCCACATAACTTTGAACCAAGGTCTGATGGCTGAACATTATTCACGATCTAAGGAGTTATGAATGAAAATTAATAATGTGCAATCATCACCCACCCCCCACCCCCTTCCACCTTATGTGGAGAAACTTCATTAATGAAAAAGTGTTTGGACCTAACACACTCCCAAAGCAATATCCTGAGATGGCCTCCAACAGCATCAAAATGCAATTTTTGAAACTCTCTAGCAGAACATTTCTTCCATATTTCCATTGATTATTCCTTCTCAATGAAATGTTCAATCAATTTGTGTCTTCAAGCTCGGTTTCTTTTACTTCTTCTTCAGTATCTTGCCTATTTGTGTATATTTAGACCAATATATATATTACAAGCACTTATCAATTAATTGGTTCTGAGTGTCTGATCACACTTCAAGTGACACCTTCCATTTCTTCAGAGGACTACAAATGGCAGATTAGGTTAATTATACGATTTGGTAGGACATTCTGCAATGATGTAAATACCAGTTTTGTAATTGTACAGGATTAGTGCAATAGGATGTTAAAAGGACTGATTGCCATCACTGCATTCATTGTGCTGAGATAGTTCTTGAAATTAAGAATTGTGCGGTCTTACTTCTCTGTAGGTTGTCAGACTAAACTGGGTGTCAACTTAATACAAGTAAAGCAGCTCCTTCTGAACAATTTTAGTCACCGCGTTGTTACATTGATCAAATCCGGTAAATGGCTTGAGTGGCAGTCAGCCAAATATAAAGTATTAATTTAAAATAATGTCCGGATCAACTACTAGTGCTGCAGAGGTTCAGACTGATGCAATTTAGATTTGAATGTGTGAAGAAGTAATCATTAGGAAGCAGTCATGATGTGACATCCACCAACTATCACAACAATATTCAATTAGCAATATTATAATTGACAGGCTTTATATTGCATAAAGATGTATGAAATGTCAACATTAAATGTTCCAAGGGAGCTATTCATAGGCTTGTTTTGAATGAATATCCTCTGCAAAGCAATTTCAATTACTTTGCAAATAAGCACCATAATTATGAAAATGAAAAGTATTATTTTCCCTGAACACCTCTCTCTACATAATAAAGAAACCAAAGCAGTCAATTAAAATCTGTTTTAAATCTTTTATATTTCATATTGTGTGAATACTCTCCCACTCTGGATCTTTAATGATCAGGAAAATTCTGGTTGTAAACAGCATATCCTTACTTATAGTTTTATAATTTCAAACACTTTTATTTTATTACCTTACGATGCATCACCAGTGTAATTCCTTTGGTATTCATAATACCTTATCTATGGACATAGTGATTGATGGATTGTTTTAGGCAAGGTTGCTGTAGATAATCAAATGAACACTACAGTAGCTTACTCCCTGATATTTATAATATCTAGGATATTCCTTGGACTTTATTCCTTGGAGCAAAGAAGAATGAGGGGAGATTTCATAAGAGGTCATGAGAGGTATAAACAGAATGGATGTGAGGAGGCTTTTTCCATTTAGATTGGGGGAGATAAATAAGAGAGGTCAAAATTGTAAGCTGAAAAGAAAAAAGGTTTAGGGGGAACATTAGGGGAAAGTTCTTCACTCAGAAGGTGGTAGGAGTGTGGAATGAGCTGGCATCTGACGTTGTGAATGCAGACTCGATCTTAAGTTTTAAGAATAAATTGGAGAGATACATGGATGGGAAATGTCTGAAGGGTTATGGGAGCATGTCAATGGGACTCGCGAAATAATGGTTGGCACAGGCTAGAAGGGCAGATTGGACTTTTTTGTGCTGTAGCCTTCTATGATTATAGGATCCCATTAATTTTATTGCTTCCACAATTATTCTTCCTGCATTTAAAAATCCTTCTAAAGCTTATTTGAAATTAAACATTAAATGATATAATGGTCTCTAATTGGCTTCCTGATGAAAAATTGTACATCCAGTAATTTATTTTTATTTGATTGAAAGCAAACTACTGATATATAATTAAGGAGACACCCAGGAAAATGCAGAAGCTAGAATCTGGAAAAAAACTGCTGGAAGAACAATGCAATACAAAAAGTGTTGGAGAAACTTAGCAGGTCACACAGCATCCATACGAAATAAAAGATAATCAACGTATCAGGCTTGAGTCCTTCTTTGGGAATTGTAAGGTAAAACATCATGAGATGGGAATGTGTAGGGAGTTACCCTGTACAGGGCTGTAACAAGAAGGGGAGGTGTCCTTGTACTCCTGTTAGGTAAAACATCATGAGATGGGAATGTACAGGGCTGTAACAAGATGTGAATGCATCCTTGTACTTACAAGATAAGAGAGACATTGATGGATTGAGAGGCAGGAAGCTAGCAGGGAAAGGATAGCAACAGTTTTAGTCATTGGACAAGTAATGATATGATGATGTTCTAAGCACATATCCAAGGGTATAAAAAATCACCATTTTGCTGATAACGGCAGAATGCATTCTCCGACTAACATGGTTGGTCGCAAGTGTTACAATCCGGTAATAAAGAACAAAGAACCCTGATTTCGACTCAGCCTGGTGTTTGTCTCACTCATTCATGAACAAAGCAGACCTAACAGAATCTAAAAAAAACATGTAGACACCTGAATAAAACCCAGTAAGCTGAGCAACATCTGTGGGGGGTGTTTCTTCCTTGGTTAGTGTACCCTCCTGTAATACAAGAGACCAGTGCTTAATTCCCCAATTGGTTGATGACATGATTAACTATTTTTGCCTGACAGCCACGCCACTTATCCATTCCACTGATGCAGTGAATCTATCGATTTACTGGTATTTTTCAGCTGATAAATTTGAATGAATATCCTCTAGGTAGTATAATACCCTTCAGATAGTACAATATGATTCAATCACCTCAATCTTTTCCAACAACCAAAATCTTTTAAAATCAGTGCTTAAAATGACTCAATATTCTAAAAAAAAATCACAACACTGAGGATTATGCAATTGCAATAATTTCATCAGATGCCTTTCAAATGTAGCCATGTACTTAATTATTTTTAAAATTAAAAAAAATAGGAGCAGGAAAAATTATTCTTGAACCAGACCTGATTCAATACAATCATGGCCTATTCTATCAAGTCAAGTTTATTGTCATCTGATTGTACAAGTATAACCCAATGAAACAGCATTCTCTGATCCTCAATACAAAACAGGCAGACACACATACAAACAGTGCATATGCAGGACAAGTATTTCATCTATACCAATAAATAGATTTTGTTTCATGAATATGAATCTTGGATGGTTAATGTGAGCATACATTATGGTATCTCAATACTACATTCCTGCTCTCCCCTTATACCTTACTTCATGTTGATTGTAAGTATTCAATCTTCACACAAATGGTCTCCTATTCCACTTTTATTAAGGAGCCACCTTTCCTCATTTTTTTTCCAGTGCCTCACGAAATACAAAACAGTTAAATGATATCATCCTTCAAGCATGGCTCAATTTGCTCAAACATGCACTATGAGAAAATAACAGTTCCTTGAATTTGCTCTTTGATAGCCTGGTTAATAAAGAAAAATCCACAGGAATATAGGACATACTTATGGTCTGCACACACAAGAACTATTTTTTTCAACAGAAATGGGATCAACATTTTTCTTATTGCTAACTTAAATTTTATTCGTAAAGTGTATTCAAATGACTTTTTTTGCAGTAGTTGATCACGTGACATTAGTTTGAATTGTGGCCACATACTTAAATACTAACAAAACAACGGATAAATGTAATGTGATATCACATCAACTAAATCTCACCACTACATCATTAAGGAAGTTGTACAGTGAATCAGCCAAGAGCAGAGTTTACTGAGGGGTCAAAAAGATGCCATCTGTCCTTATCATGGTTTATTGCTTAGTCATCCAGGATTGGAAAGTGAAGGAAATTCCTGTGGCCATTCCCCTCAATAATAAGTATATCATTTTGGATACTGTTAGGTGAGGTGCGGAGGTGGGGGGTGTGGGGTGGAGAGAGGAACCTACCAGGGACAAGCCACAACCATCAGGTCTCTGGCATAGAGTCTGGTCCGGTGACTAAGAATATGAAATCTGACAAAAATATAAGAATATGAAACGAGCTGTAGCAATAGAGGATTTCATAGTTAGTGGGACAGATAAGAGGTTCTGTAGAAGGGATCAAGATTCATGGATTGTATGTAGCCTCCTTGGTCTAGGGTTCAAGATATCTCAGATCAAATTCACAGAATTCTCAGGAGGGAGTGTGAGCAGCCAGATGTCAAGATCCATGTAGGGACCAATGACATGGGTAGGAAGGGTGATGAGGTCCTGCAAAGAGAGTTCAGGGAGTTAGGCACAAAGTTGAACAACAGGACTACTCGGGTGGTGATCTCAGGATTGCTATCCTTGCCACGTGCTAGTGAGATTAGAAATAGGAGGATAATGCAGCTGAATGTGGCTAAAGACATGGTGTGGGAGGGGTGCTTCAGGTTTCTGGACCATTGGCCTCTCTTCCAGGGAAAGTGGGACCTGTTCTGACAGGATGGTTTGCATCTGAACTGTAGGGGGACTAATATCCTTGAGGGAAGGTTTGCTAGTGTTGTGCTGGGTGGGGGAGGAGTGTGGAGAGGGGGGTTTAAACCAGTTCTAAACCAGATTTGCAAGGGAATGGGAACCAGAGTGCCAGAGCAGATAGAAGAATGGAGGAAGGAAAAAGATGATGTGAAGACTGTACATAAAGTCAGAAATCAAAGGGTTGCATGTGGGGGAAATGTTCTCAGGTGCATCTATCTCAATGCAAGGAGTATTGTAGGGAAGGCAGACGAGCTTAGAGCATGGATTGACATGTTGAATTATGACATGAGTAAAACGTGTACAAGAGGGGCAGGACTGGCAAATCAGTGTTCTGGAGTTCCATGATAGATCAGGAAGGATGAAAGAGGGAGGAGTGGCATTGCTCATCAGTTAAAATATTACAGGTGTGCTGACACAGGACAGACTAGAGGACTCATCGCCTGAGCCTGTATGGGTGGAGCTGAGGAATGGGAAATGTATGACCACACTCATGGGTTGTATTAAAGACCACCCAATAGTCAACTAGAATTTGAGGACAATTGTAGAGGGATAGCAGACAGCTGCAGGAAACAAAGTTGTGATAGTAGAAGATTTTAACTTTCCACAGATTGCCATATATACAGTACATTCCCGTCCTTAAAAAGGCTGGATGGCTTGGAGTTTGTCAAATGTGTTCTGGAAAATTATCTAAAACAATATATAGAGGTACTAACCAGAGAGAGTGCAATATTGGATCTCCTATTTGGGAATGAGACAGGGCAGGTGACAGAAATATGTGTAGGGGAACATTCTGGATCCAGTGATCAAAATGCCATTAGTTTCAAGTTCATTATGGAAAAGAATAGGTCTGGTCATTGGAGAAAGGCCAATTTTGAGGAAATGAGGAAGGATCAAGAATGTGTGGATAAGTTGTTTTCTGGCAAGGATGTGTGAGGTGAATAAAGACCTTCAAAGGTGAAATTTTGAGAGTACAGAGTTGCATGTCCCTGTCAAGAGTGAAAAGCAAAATTAACAGGCAAAGGGAACCTTGGTTTTCAAGGGATATTGGAGATCTAGTTTGGAAGAAGTGAGAGGTGTCTAGCAGGTATAGACAGCACGGAGCATAAAAATGCTTGATGACCATAAAAAAATGCAAGAAAATACTCAATAAAGAAATTAGGAAGACTAAAAAAAAAGGCATGATGTTGGTTTGGGAGATAATGTGAAGGGAAGTCCTAAGGGTTTCTACAGGTATAATAAGAGCAAAAGGATAGTAAAAGATAAAATTGGCCCCCTTGAAGATCAGTGGTCAGCTATATACGAAGTCAAAAGAGATGGGGGAGATCTTAAATGGCTTTTTTGCCATAGTCTTTGGCTTGGCTTCGCGGACGAAGATTTATGGAGGGGTAAATGCCCACGTCAGCAGCAGGCTCGTTTGTGGCTGACAAGTCCGATGCGGGACAGGCAGACATGGTTGCAGCGGTTGCAGGGGAAAATTGGTTGGTTGGGGTTGGGTGTTGGGTTTTTCCTCCTTTGTCTTTGTCAGTGAGGTGGGCTCTGCGGTCTTCTTCAAAGAAGGTTGCTGCCCGCCAAACTGTGAGGTGCCAAGATGCACGGTTTGAGGCGATATCAGCCCACTGGCGGTGGTCAATGTGACAGGCACCAAGAGATTTCTTTAGGCAGTCCTTGTACCTCTTCTTTGGTGCACCTCTGACATGATGGCCAGTGGAGAGCTCGCCATATAACATGATCTTGGGAAGGCGATGGTCCTCCATTCTGGAGACGTGACCTACCCAGCGCAGTTGGATCTTCAGTAGCGTGGATTCAATGCTGTCGGCCTCTGCCATCTCGAGTACTTCGATGTTAGGGATGAAGTCGCTCCAATGAATGTTGAGGATGGAGCGGAGACAACGCTGGTGGAAGCGTTCTAGGAGCCGTAGGTGATGCCGGTAGAGGACCCATGATTCGGAGCTGAACAGGAGTGTGGGTATGACAACGGCTCTGTATACGCTAATCTTTGTGAGGTTTTTCAGTTGGTTGTTTTTCCAGACTCTTTTGTGTAGTCTTCCAAAGGCACTATTTGCCTTGGCGCGTCTGTTGTCTATCTCGTTGTTGATCCTTGCATCTGATGAAATGGTGCAGCCGAGATAGGTAAACTGGTTGACCGTTTTGAGTTTTGTGTGCCCGATGGTAGTCATGGTGGGGAGCTGGCTGATGGAGGACCTCAGTTTTCTTCAGGCTGACTTCCAGGCCAAACATTTTGGCAGTTTCCGCAAAACAGGACGTCAACCGCTGAAGAGCTGGCTCTGAATGGGCAACTAAAGCGGCATTGTCTGCAAAGAGTAGTTCACGGACAAGATGCTCTTGTGTCTTGGTGTGAGCTTGCAGGCGTCTCAGATTGAAGAGACTGCCATCTGTGCGGTACCGGATGTAAACAGCGTCTTCATTGTTGAGGTCTTTCATGGCTTGGTTCAGCATCATGCTGAAGAAGATTGAAAAGCGGGTTGGTGCGAGAATGCAGCCTTGCTTCATGCCATTTTTAATGGAGAAGGGTTCAGAGAGCTCATTGCTGTATCTGACCTGACCTTGTTGGTTTTCGTGCAGTTGGATAACCATGTTGAGGAACTTTGGGGGGCATCCGAGGCGCTCTAGTATTTGCCAAAGTCCTTTCCTGCTCACGGTGTCGAAGGCTTTGGTGAGGTCAACAAAGTTGATGTAGAGTCCTTTGTTTTGTTCTCTGCACTTTTCTTGGAGCTGTCTGAGGGCAAAGACCATGTCAGTAGTTCAGGAAACTGGCACAGAGTTAAAGAAAGTTAGGAAAACAAGCAGTGAGGTCATGAAACCTATACAGATTAAAGAGGAGGAGATGCTTGCTGCTTTAAAACAAATAAGGGTGGATAAAACACCAGGGCATGACAAAATATTCCCTCTGACTTTGAGGGAGGCTAGTGTAGAAATTGCAGGGTCTTTGGGAGAAATATTTAAAATGACTTTAGCCACAGGTGTGATGACAGTTTTGGAGGTTGCTCACGTTACTCCATTGTTTTAAAAAGGCTCCAGAATTACAGATTGGTGAGTCAGACATCAGTAGCAGGTAAATTATTGGAAGGTGTTCTAAACAATTTGATATACAAGTATTTGGATAGTCAGGGACTGATTAGGGACAGTCAACATGGCTTTGAGTATGGTAGGTTGTGTTTAACCAATCTGGTTTTTTGAGGTCGTTGCCGGAAAAATTGATGAAGGAAAAGCTGTGGATATTGTCTATATGGACTTTAGTAAGGCCTTTGACATGGTCCCACATGGGAGGTTAGTCTGGAAGGTTCAGAAACTTGGTGAACATGGTGAAGTAGTAAATAGAATTTGACATGGACTCTACGGGAGAAGCCACAAAGAGTGGTCGTGGATGATTCCTTCTCAGACTGGAAGCCCGTGATTAGTGGTGTACCTCAGGGGTCAGTGCTGGGACCATTGATGTTTGTCATCCATATCAATGCTCTGGGTGATAACATAGTCAATTGGATCAGCAAGTTTGCAGATCATACAAGGAGACATTGTGGAAAATGAGTAAGGCTTTAAAAGCTTGCAGAGGGATCTAGACCAGCTGGAAAAATGGGCTGAAAAAGAGCAGATGGAGTTTAATGTAGACAAGTGTGAGGTGTTGCATTTTGGAAGGATAAACCAAGAAAGATCAATGGTAAATGGTGTGGTGGAACAGAGGATCTAGGAATACAGATACATAATTCACTGAAAGTAGCATCACAGGTAGATAGGGTTGTAAATAGAGCTTTTGCCATATTGGCCTTCATAAATCAAAATATTGAATATAGGAGTTGGGATATTATGGTAAAGTTGTATAAGATATTAGTGAGGCCAAATTTGGAGTATTATGTTCAGTGTCGGTCACTTAACTACACAAAAGATATAAGAGTTCAATGCAGATTTACTAGGATGTTGCCTGGACTTCAGGAACTGAGTTACAGGGAAAGGTTAAACAAGTTAGGAGCATAGCAGAATAAGGGGAGATTGGAAAGAGGTATTTAAAATTATATGGGGTATTACTAGAATAAATCTAAGTAGATTTTTGTTTCAGCTGAGTGTAGATGAGGTACAAACCAGAGGATATGTGTTAAGGGTGAAAGGAGAAAAGTATAGAGGGAACATTAGGGGGAATTTGGATGTATATGGATGAGGGATGTATGGCGGGAAAAATAGTTTCACAAAGTCTAGAAGGGCTGAATGTCCTGCTTCTGTGCTGTAATGTTCTATGGTTCTATGGGTTAGAGCTACAATATTCCTACTAAAATTGGGAAGTCAGAAAATTAATCCTATTTTTTGTTTGTCTATGAGTAACATTACAGGAAGTAGTGAATATCAATCAGTGAAAGTACTATTGCATTTGGCATCATAGTAAAATGGTTGTGGAAAAGATCAGTTATATTACCTTCTGGAAGGTCAATACTTGCAACAGTTCCCTTGTCACCTTGCATTAGAGAGTCATTGAACACATTTGTTTCAAAAGCTGGCTTCTGGAGCTTTGCTTCTAAATTTTTCATGTAATTGAACCTGTAGAAATTCAAATTATTTAATGCGACAGGCAGTGATTTTATTCAGTTTTGGACAGAAACACAGTTCTGAAAATCTAAGCGTGAAAATTCATATTCACAATGCAGCTTTTAGCACATTACACATATGATTTTTTTTTCTACCTAGTTTGTGCATATTCCACTTTGTAAATTTAATCAAGAATTTCTATGTATGTGACGCAAAAGCATGAGGTTGTTCAATGGCATCAAATGGATTGTATTCGATGCTTTGCGGCAAACCTTGTAAAAACTCTGTGGGCATCTGAACCCTGCACACCTTCACACTGGTGTGAAGCCTACTTCTGCTTTAGTTAATACCTTAATTCATTATTAAGTTATGGTTTAATATGCACTTTTGGTTACCAATTAAGAAAATGATACAATAAATGGTAGGGCCTCAGAGATTGAGGAACAGTGATGTACAATATTGAGTATTGATGTACAGGTCCAAGGATCCCTGAAGGTGACAGTACAGGTAAATAGGTTGGTAAAGAAGGCATATGAGATGCTAACCTTCATTAGCCAGAGCACAGAATATGTGCACAGTAATTATGATACAGTTTAATAAAACGGTGAGGCCATTCCTTATGTTTCCAACTTTTAACCACCTCAACTCTCAACTGATGCCTCAACTGATTAATAAATTTCATTTGTGCATGCAAACCCCTTCCTCAAATCTTTGACTGATTGTGTCATTCCCAACAGGCTGCCAGATTTCAGCTGCATCCAAGTCCCAACTTGATCACTGAACTAATGTCCCATTGTGACTCCTATCTGTCAAACTCAATTACAGAATTAGCATCTCCCGTACCAGGAGATGCATAATTGTTCCTTCAAATTCCAGAAGGAATGCTTCAGCTTCTACATTCCCTTGCAAAACTCATCATAACTTACTCAAGAATCAGTAAAATCTACTTTATTTGAAGAAGGAAAATCATAGTTATTTATTAATATCAAGAACATTCTAATTTAACTTTTTTAAATTATTTTGTGTACTTCTGATAGGGGTTTCCTCCAGGTGTTCTGTTTTCTTCCACACCTCACAGACAAGCTGATCAGGTGATTGTCTACTGTAATTTATCTCTTAGTCTAGGTTAATGTCAAAGAACCAAAAAGCAATTGACGAGCGTATAAGAAAGAGAATATGTTGCAGAGTGAAGCCAGCTAAGAAGATGGGGAATGGGATCAATAAGGTTGATTCTCTGGGAGACAACCTGAACTTGTTGGGCTAAAGGAGCCCTTTAGTCATCAAAAATATGAGGCTTCACTTTCAAGACATTGAAAGTCAGAAATTAAAAAGAGTAAAAGTGTAAACTTAAATCAAAGAAAATGACATTTGTAGAGTTATATTCATTTTTTGGATGTTTTTAAGGGCTACTGTTTAATATTTATTAGTTTCTTACCATTCAGCTTGCCAGGTGACAAAATTAAATGATGGATAGAGCAACCAACCCATTTCTGACAATTTTCTTTCCATGTTAATTCCAAAGAAAAAGTTAGGTGAGGGAGTTTGCTGAAAGGTCACGTTCACCTTTGTATGGTTTCTGCAATAGTAAAGCAATTGAACAAATTATACAAAACAATGATGTAATCCTTTGATTATTAATATTCTTACTGCACTCGCGTCAAATGTAACTTTATTTTAAGCCACGTGCATTTCCTGTGGATTTTTTCTTAATTTTCTACTTGAAGATTACTTGTTTTGCTGCTGTAACAGAGGTGGCTAAACATGTAAGTATGAAGGTAAACTGAGAAATTCCTATAAACTGCCTGTGTACTCATGAATAATAAACTCACAAAAGGATACTCATAGATACCATAATCATATATCCCAAGTCTAAAAGGAACAAACTTATAAATCATCAATTTCATCTGTGATGATTTCCAAGTGCCTTCATGCACTTGTGATACCTAAAATGCTGTGTTCCAGGAAAAGACAATTTAATTGCCTTAAATTTCAGGGGAAATAAATAAGATTAAATGATAATTAAGATGTCAATAAAGTGTGGTTTCAATGAAATGTGGCTTTCCCTCTACTGTCATCATCCCAGCCCTTACCTGCATCTGCCATGGCCCACTCTGGTTCGAGATGGAACAAGGACAGGATTCCCCTTGTCTCATCAGCCTTCACATCCAACATATTAGCCTCCGCAATTTCCACCACCTACATGAATCCCCTACCAGACATATCTTCCCATCCCTCTACTCTTCCTGCAGGGACCACTCCCTCTGGAACTCCTTCGTCCACTCATTCCCTTCCCACTAATCACCCCCATGGTACCAACCCTTGTGAACACAAGAAATGCTACACTTGCACCCATACCTCTTCCCTCACTACCGCTTGGGCCACCAAACAGTGCGTCCAAGTGAAGCAACACCTCTTGTGAATCTGCAAAGGTTACCTAGTGCATCCAGTGCTCCCGTTGGCCTCTCCCACATTGGGGAGATTGTTTCGTTGAGCACCTCCTCTGTAAATTGGAGGAGCAGCACCTAATTTTCTCTCTGGGCGCTCTCCAACCAGATAGCATTAACATCAACTTCTGATTTCTGTTACCCACTCCCTGTTCTCCCTCTCTTCCTCATCCCTCTGTTTTCTTTCCTCCAGCTCTCCACAACCTTCTCTCTCCATTCACAGCCATTCCCCCCTCCTCTAGCTTATGGGTGTGTGCTCTCTCTCTCCCTTAACAACTATTATCTCCTGCCTATGGGACTATGCTCCTCCTCCCCCCCCCCCATCCACCCACCATTTTCTTCAGGTGCTTGCCTACATTTTGCTTAAGCCTGAAACATTGTAATGCATCCTTATCTTTGCAATATGAAGAACAGTGTTTGACCTGCTAGGCTTATCCAGCATTCTGTTTTTACAGTTAGTGTAGTGATTACCACAACACTATTACAGCTTCAACAAGCTGGGTTTGAACTCAGTGCTGTCTGGAAGGAGTTTGTACATCCTCCCTGAGTCTGCATTGGTTTCCTCCCTCATTCCAAAAATGTACAGGGTTAGTAGATAAATTAGTCACCTAAGTGTATTTGGACAGCACAGGCTTGTAGGCCGGAAGGGTCTGTTACCGTGCTCTATCTATAAATTAAGTAATACATTTCAGCTTTTGTGGAGGACAATAGCCAAAGACAGGATGAGGGGGAGGGGGGGGAGAAATTATAGGGATACTTCAAAATAGTCTTAGAGATAGCTGAAAAGAAAGGAAACTATTTGAAATGAAATTGTAATCATATTGGGAAATTGTTCAGCATGCAACAGACAAGGATAATAATAAAACCATTTCAGGTTGAAGCTATCAAAATACATCACTGTACATCACCAACTCATAGCAGAATCACAGTAAAAAAAAACTTGTGGATGAAGTAACTACTATGCTCATAGTTGAGAAGGTAAAACAGAAGATAAATTACTAAAGTGAAGGAAAAAGTGCTGTATTCTCCTTATGTTGTGTATATAATGAAATATTAATAAAAAGGAAGAAAGAAAAATTGAAGGAAATAAGCATTAATTAAAAAAAATTGTGTTGGAAAAATTAATGGGAATGAAAACCATTCAATTCACAGGGACATGATGACTTTCTAATCATAAAAGGATAGGTTTTCAGCTTCCAAAATGGAGTAAATTCTAGAAAGGTTTCCATATACAGTACATTTCCGATTATCCAAAAAACAATCCAAAATCCTCGAATATGTTTTTTCTGGCTGAGACAAGTTGAAAACAGTTGAATTTTTTTTTACCCACCATGCTGGAATCAGTTTTATAAAGGAGACATTGGTTACACATTGAAGGAAAGGATAGCACTGATTATTTATTTATAAATTGTCATTTTCTTTTGCCATGAATTACTGCAACTTTGTGATAAATTGCACTGTGGCACTCTCAGAATTTCCCCACTTGCCTGCCCGAGCCCCGCTCTCTCCCTGCTCGCCCAAGCTGCGCTCTCTCCCCGCTTGCCCGAGCCACTCCCTCTGTCAAGTACCCTTTCAGCGGGGATGCTGAAAGTCTGCTGGCAACTGCACGTGCAATCTCTTATCACTTACAGGTGAGGTGAGACCTCGGGCTCTCGGGCAAAATTGGGAACAGCGGTAGGGAGATGTCAGGGATCGGCGACAGCTGATACAGGAATTCTGCTGATGCTACTGGGCTGCTTGAAGAAATTTCTCAATTATCTGAAAAATCTGTATAACTGATATAGGTCAGGTCCCAAGCATTTTGGATAATCAGAAACACGCTGTATTAGAAAGTAGCAAATATAACAACAAAGTTTAAGCAAGGAAAAAGGCAACATCTGTGATATAATTATCTAGACCTGAAACATCATCTTTCAACAGATGCTGTCTGACCTGCTGAGTGTTTCTCTTTTTATTTCAGATTTCCATCATTTAGTTTTTATATATATAACATTTTCATTAACTGTTGATCAGTTCAAACACTCCACAATCCATAAAGAAAAAAAATAGGTTTCAATATGTCTATGTCCAAGTCAATTGTGCTCTGACTGTCAGAACAGAATTGAGTTATAAGATTGCTCACAGCAAAAGATGTTAGAAGTATTTGTAGAGGCCCTGGTTTGGAGCAATGCATTATTCTTGAAGCAATCCAATAAATTATTACATTAATATATTAAATTGATATATATCAATTTTAAATAATAAATCAGCAAATCCTTTTTCTTCACAAGAGAAATAGCAGCAACCCAGTATAGTCTGATCGAGTTACATAACAGTTCACAACTGTATTGAATGAGAACATTCACCGTTTGAAGATTACTTAAAGTTAAACAAATGTACACAACAGGAGGTCCTGCTCCTGGAGTACTGTATGTATTTCTGATCTCCTTACTTGTGAAAGGATATACTGGCTTTGGAGGGAGTGCAGAAGACATTCGTCAAGTTGATTCAGGAGATGAGGGGGCTAGCTTATGAGGAGAGGCTGAGTAGCCTGGAACTATAATGGGGAATAAGGAAATGGCAGACCAATTAAATTCTTACTTTAGTTCTGTTTTCACAAGAGAGGATACAAATAACCTCCCAGGGATGTTGGGAAACATAGAGACTAATGCAAGGGAGGAACTGAAAGAAATCAGTATCTCTAAGGACATGGTCTTGGGGAAATTGAAGGGATTGAAGGTCGATAAATCCCAAGGGCCTGATAATCTACATCCTAGGGTACTTAAAGAAGTGGACATTCAGATAGCAGATGCTTTAAGAATTATTTTCCAGAACTCGATAGACTCAGGATCAGTACCCATGGATTGGAGGGTAGCTAATGTTACCCCACTATTTAAAAAGGGGGGTAGAGAAAAAGCGGGGAATTATAGGCCAGTGAGCCTTACATCAGTAGTGGGAAAAATGATGGAATCCATTATTAAGGATGGAATGGCGGAGCACATGACTAGCAGAGAAGGGATCGGACAGAGTCAACATGGGTTTACAAAAGGTAAATTGTGCTTGACAAATCTATTGGAATTCTTTGAGATGATGACAGGTAAAATAGATGGGGGAGAGCCAGTGGATGTAGTGTAACTGGACTTCCAGAAGGCCTTCGATAAAGTCCCACATAAACAACTGGCATGCAAAATCAAGGCTCATGGGATTGGAGCAGGGTATTGATGTGGATTGAGAACTGGTTGGCAGATAGAAGACAGAGAGTTGGGATAAACGGCTCATTTTCTGAGTGGCAGGCGGTGACCAGTGGGGTGCCACAGGGATCTGTACTGGGACCCCAGCTGTTCACAATTTACATTAATGATCTAGATGAGGGGATTGGATGTAATATCTCCAAATTTCCAGATGACACTAAGCTAGGAGGGGTTGTGTGCACTGAAGAGGGGGTCAGGAAACTCCAGTGTGATTTGGATAAATTGGGGGACTGGGCAGACACATGGCAAATGCACTACAATGTGGATAAATGTGAGGTTATCCACTTTGGTAATACAAACCGGAGGGCAGATTACTCTTTGAATGGCAATAGATTGGGAGATGGGGAAGTGCAGAGAGACCTAGGGGTTCTTGTGCACCAGTCACTGAAGGTGAGCATGCAGGTACAGCAGGCGGTTAAAAAGGCAAATGGTATTTTGGCCTTCATATCAAGAGGGTTTGAGTATAGGAATAAGGATACCTTACTGCAGCTGTACAGAGGCTTGTTGAGACCACACCTGGAGTATTGTGTGCAGTTTTGGTCGCCTTATCTGAGGATGTTCTTGCAATGGAGGGAGTGCAAAGGCGATTCACCAGGCTGATACCTGGAATGGCAGGAATAACTTATGAGAAAAGATTGTGGAATTTGGGATTGTACTTGCTGGAATTTAGAAGGTTGAGAGGGGATCTCATAGAGACATATAAAATTCTGGCAGGACTGGACAGAATGGATGCAGATGGGATGTTTCCAATGATGGGAAAATCCAGAACCCGGGGCCATAGTTTGAGGATAATAGGCAAACCATTTAGGACCGAGATGAGGAGGAATTTCTTTACCCAGAGGGTGGTGAATCTGTGGAATTCATTGCCACAGAGGGCAGTAGAGGCAGGTTCATTGAATATATTTAAGAGGGAATTAGATCTATTTCTTCAGCATAAGTGAATTAGGGGTTACAGAGAGAAGGCGGGGACGGGGTACTGAACTTTAAGATCAGCCATGATCTCATTGAATGGCGGAGCAGGCTCGAAGGGCCGAATGACCTACTCCTGCTCCTATCTTCTATGTTTCTATGTTAATACTTGCTGGAATTTAGAAGAATGGAAGGGGATCTTATAGAAATCTAAACAATTATGAAAGGGATAGGAAAGTTTGTTCCATTGGTAAAGAAACTAGAATTGGGGGATATAGCCTCAGGATTCAGTATACTTTGGTCTGAGATTACGAGAAACTTCTTTTCCACACAGTAGTGAATCTGTAGTGAATTTCTTTGCCTTAGGAAGTAGGAGTGTCTGCCTCATTAAATATATTCAAAGCACAGTTAGATTTTTCCAATTAGGGGAATTAGGGACTGGGGAAAAGGTAGGGAGGCCTGAATCTACAACCAGATCAGATTTGATGTTATAAAGTGACGAAACAGACTCAAATGGGCCACATGGCCTACTCTTGCTCCTACTTCTGTTCTAACTGAGACCTGATTCCTTAATAATGATACATCTGGTAAAAGTTAGTAAATGTTCGATCAAATCAATGAATATTTACATTTTCTTCATTTAAAATAAAGTAAAATCCCCATTATCCAGCACCTATGCAGATCGCGTATGCTGGAAATATGAAATTTCCGGTTGACTGAGACTCGCTCTTTCAATGCCTAACTAATAGAACGTGTATTAAGAATAGTCCATTTAAAAAAAGACAGTGAAAAATATAACATCATTTGAAAAAAAAAATCAGTAGTGCAGTCTTTAATTATTTAAAGTTTGCTTTAATCAAGTAAATCCCATAATTTCCAAAATTTAAATTCGAACCCTGGTCACTGGTATTGAAACAGCATTGCAAGAACTGCTGCGCTAACCATGTCGCTGCCATAATTAACTGATAAAGACTTACTAATATATTTAATGCTAATAAAAATAAAGACTTTTACTAGGCAGAAATAGGAGGCATTTTGGGAGAGCTGCCCCAGATCTTCATCCTGGGCGCCACCTTTTATTCAAACAGCTGCTGCAAGCAGGACATAACTGAGGCGCTCCATTGACTAAATATTTGCTCCCAAGAAGTTGTGTGTTGCTTCAGATAACATTTACTTTTACATTTTTTAAATTTTAAACTTTCATTTAAATCAGTATTTATTTTAAAATTCTATTTATTTTCTTCCTCAGAATTTTTTTTGCCGGTTGTTTGAGTTTCTAGTAGATTGAATGCCAGATAATGGGGATTTTATTGTACTTATTTGTTTTACTACCCTCTGAAAACCCCCTTAATCTAAAGCAAACCTATTGTCACCCAGGCACAAGTTCCCAATTTATCTATTTCTTCCCTATCTCCCCTGTAACTTCATACTTACTCACTTCCTTTCTTTCCCAGTTCTAATGAAGGAACTTTGATTTGAAACATTAACTCTGTTTCTCTTTCCACAAATGCTGGCTGATCTACCAAAAGTTTCCAACATTTTCTGTCCTTATTTCAGATTTTCAGCATCTGCAGTTTTTTTAATTTTCAAAATGTAATGATTATGCCTTAGCTTTGTGGCTCAGAGGTCTTTGTCATAAGTTCAAAGGAAGAGTCCATTTCAAAGGCCTGAAAATAAATTCAAAATAATTTTTTTCTTTTCTTTTTAAAATATTTTATTGACTTTTATAAAAGAACATAATAAAATAATATATAAACAAAAAGGGTGCAATGCAATAAGATAGTATGGACAGTTACATACATAGATTGTAAATCATATCCATAATTCATATCCTAAATAGCTATATACCTTTTTAGGAAAAACTAATAATGTAAAAAAAAAAGGAAAGAATAAAATAGTAGAGGAGAACAACTCAAACCCATTACCTAACCACATTGCCAGATGGTGCATATGATTATTATTAAAAGAAAAATGAAGGTTTAAAAAAATTAATATAAAGAACGTGGAAAAGATACAAGTCAAACAATTTAATCACAGATTAAAATTATAAAGGACGATAGTGAGTCATAAATGACCCCCATAACTTTTAGAATCTTACATCTGAATTATTACTTGAATAACAAATTTTTTCCATATTTAAAAAGGACATTATGTCACAAAACCACTGATCATGAGTAGAAAGGGCCACATCCTTCCATTTAAGTAAAATCGCACGCCTCACCAAAGAAGCATAATTATTTTTAACAAGAAACAGGAAGAAATGTTGACGTGGGCCAATGCTTGCACCGTACAACTATTTTTTTTTCAATTTAATTATTTTTTTTGTATGTCTTAATGTATGCCAGCTAAAATTAAATTAGCTTTTGGATACCATGGATGTGGAATTGAAATCCTGTCTCACTTTCTGTCAGTGAGTCACCCTGCAAGATGGTAACACTTGCTCTTCCCTTTAGTTTCCTTCCTCAGTGCTGCTGCATTAACTTCTTGATTTAGTTTCCCTTCCAGTGATTGGGGAACAAGAGTGCTTAACACTTAAGTTAAAAAAAATAATGAGTAAAATCTGCCACAGGACATTTCTGATTATCAAAAACTGTTCTACCAAAATTCTTGAATATCAAAACTTTTTTTTTGACTCACAAGTTGAAATAAGTTGAATTTTTTTAATCACTGTGCTCAAATGGGGCTTTGACATGCTGTTAACACCAGTTTGGTAACCACAGAGCTCAGAACCAGCTGAAACAATTCATGATATGAAATTGGAGGGGGTGGGGAAAGGGAGGGGAAGAGATCCTACTACTATATTTGAAAATGCTGCAATGGTTTGTGTTGCTGCAAATCTTCTGGGCTTTATCTGGGGCAATACAACTACTGACCTTTGTGAGACAGTGTGTTCCTATATCAAGGTGGAAGGCATCCTTCACATCGAGGCCAAGACGAGAGGCATTTCTGACCTGCAGCATTACAGTGAGCTCACCTCCTGCTCCCCTGAGCCACACCCTCTCCCCTTCCCTGAGATTGTCCCTCTCACCAACCCGAGCCGCGTTGTCTCCCTACCAAGACGCGCGCTCTCCCCATCCCCCCGAGCCATGCTCTCTCCCCGTCCCCCCGAGCCACGTTCTCTCTCCGCCTGCGCCCCCCCCCGCCCCGAGCACTCCCTCTGTCAAATACCCTTTCAGTGGGGTCACTGAAATTCTGCTGGAGGACAATCCCTGTGACTGTGCAATCTCCTACCACTTACAGGTGAGGTGAGACCCCGGGCTCCCAGGCAGGATTGGCAGCAGCCATGGGGAAGTGTTGGGAATCGGCAACAGCCAATACAAGTATTCTGCTGATGCTACTTGGCTGCTTAAAGAAATTTCTCAATAATCTGAAAAATCCGGATAACCAATATAGGTTAGGTCCCAAGCATTTCGGATAATCGGAAATGTACTGTACCAGCTTTAAAGATCAAAAGGTTATTATATTTCTATTTTAAAACAAACCTGATGTATTTCCACAAATGGATGTATTAATTTGGGAAGATAGAAGAACTGACATCAGTGTGCTACATGAAGTACTGAGGCCTATGTCATCAAGAACCAGCTAAGATGGAGTGGTCACGTTGTTCAGATGAAAGACGAACACCTGCTGAAACAAATCCTCCACTCTCACCTTAAAGAAGGTAAATGTAAGGAGGCAGACAACAGAAAAGAATTAAAGACATCTCAAAAGCCAACATGAAGTAACGTAACATTGACATCAACAATTGGGAAACCAATGCCAAGGGTAGGAAACTCAGGCAAACCATCATCCAAGAAGGAAGAGCAACTTTTGAAACCAACAGATGTACAGAATGAGAAGAAAATGGAAAGCAAAGCAGCAACAACCAAAGCCCGACCTGCTACTGGAACTACCTGTCCTTAATGCGGAAGAACTTTCAAAGCCAAGATTGGACTCATAAGCCACCTGAGAGCTCATAAATAGATCAACAGAATTAAGGCCATCATCCTCAACCACGAGGGTTAGCTATGACAATGACATACAAGCTTTAAAGATTGAAAGATTATTATATTTCAATTTTTTTTAAATGATATATTTCCACAAATGTATGTATTAATTTGAGTTCCATTTGGGCCTACATACAAGATGGACTTGATGATAGAGATATTGATTATACCAATGGCAGCCCATTAGATTCATGCATTAATTGGTAATTGACATATTTTATGTCCAAACATATTTTCAATGGCAACTTTTATGTTATTAATTAAAAATAACAAACACACAATTTTCCAATGAAAACATATCATCGTAAATATGGTCACTGAAGCGATGCCAATGAATAATGGGGATTTCACAAAGTTTAAGAAAGAATCACCATTTAAATGGCAAACACAAGCAATCCGATACCTAGGTATTCAACTAGATAATAATCTGGGCCATCTATACAAATTAAATTATCAGCCATTAATGAAGAAATTACAAGCTGACTTAGAACATTGGAAAAATTTACCACCAACACTGATAGGAAGGGTAAATTGCATTAAAATTAATATCTTCCCAAGGATACAATACCTATTCCAATCGTTACCAATTCACCTAACAGAGAAATTCTTCAAGGAGCTAAAGAAAATTGCAGGAAATGCAACTTTTGGATATATGGAGGAAACAACACCCAAAGGAAAAGGAATATTCATATTATTCGGGTAGACATAAAACATACTTAAGGATAGACCTATTCCTGTTATCAGCCCACATTCAAGGAAGAGTTAAGAAAATGGAATATAAAGCTAGATTGTTATCGGATCATTCACCCCTGTTATTGGTAATAGAGCTGGAGGACATCCCACCGAGAATGTATAGATGAAGATTAATCTCCATGCTACTTAAAAGACAGGATTTTAGAGAATTCATTGAGTGACAAATTAAAATGTACTTTGAAATAAATACGAAATCAGTGAAAGATAAGTTTATACTATGGGACGCAATGAAAGCAATCATCAGAGGACAGTTAACAAGTTATGTAACTAAGATGAAGAAGGACTACAATCGAGAAATAGAACAGTTGGAAAGGGAAATAACAAATACAGAAAAAGAATTAGCAATAAAGGAAGATACAACTAAAATAAGAGAATTGACAGACAAAAAAATAAAATATGAAACACTAGAAACATATAAGGTGGAGAAGAACATAATGAAGACAAACCAGAAGTATTATGAGCTAGGAGAAAAAACGCACAAAATACTACCGAGGCAGCTTAATACAGAACAAACTAAAAGAATGGTATTGGCATCAAGGAAAAAGGACAAACAAATTACATATAACCCAACTGAGATCAACGAAAACTTCAGGGAATTTTACGAACAACTATATCAAACTGAAAACGAAGGGAAAGAAGACAAAATAGATGAATTTCTAACTAAAATTGAACTACCGAAATTGCAAACAGAGGAGCAAAATAAATTAATAAAACCATTCGAAATGGAAGAAATACAGGAGATATTAAAAAAAAACTACCAAACAATAAAACACCGGGAGAGGATGGATTCCCAATAGAATTCTATAAAACATTTAAAGACTTACTAATTCCTCCTCTCCTGGAAGTAATGAACCAGATTGAAAAAACACAAAACAAACCAGATTCATGCAAAACAGCAATAATTACAGTAATACCAAAGATGGGGAAAGATCCACCAACACCAGCATCGTATAGACCAATATCTCTACTTAACACAGATTATAAGATAATAGCTAAACTATTAGCAAACAGATTGGCCGACTATGTACCAAAAATAGTAAAACTAGATTTATTAAAAAAAAGATGAACAACGGACAATATCTGTAAATTCATTAACTTAATCCATGAAGTTCAAGGAAACAAAACTCCAACAGTAGCAGTGGCTTTAGATGCAGAGAAAGCCTTTGACAGAGTAGAATGGAATTATTTATTCAAAGTACTACAAAAATTCAACCTACCAGAGAAATATATTAATTGGATTAAAGCATTATATAAGGGAACATTGGTGAAAGTGACAGTAGATGGATATATATCAAACCAATTTAAATTTAGCAGATCAACAAGGCAGGAATGTCCACTATCTCCCTCACTGTTCACGTTAGCTATAGAACCACTAGTAGAACTGATAAGAACAGAAAATAAAATAAGAGGGATAAAAATAAAAGAGAAGGAATATAAAATCAGTCTATTTGCCAATGACATTATAATATACTTAACAGAACCAAAAATATCAATAAAAGAATTACATAAGAAATTGAAGTATCGGGGTACAAGATCAATGCAAATAAAAGTGAAGCAATGCCAATGAATAATGCGGATTTCACAAAGTTTAAGAAAGAATCACCATTTAGATGGCAAACACAAGCAATTCGATACGTAGGTATACAACTAAATAATAATCTCGGCCATCTATATAAACTAAATTATCAGCCATTAATGAAAAAAATTACAAGACGATTTAGAGCACTGGAAAGACTTACCACTAACACTGATAGGAAGGATAAACTGTATTAAAATGAACATCTTCCAATGATACAATACCTATTTCAATCATTACCAATTCACATAACAGAGAAATTCTTCAAGGAGCTAAAGAAAATAATAAGGAAATTCTTATGGAAAGGGGGGAAACCGAGAATAGCACTAGATAAATTTACAGAATGGTACAAACATGGAGACTTACAACTACCAAACTTTAAGAAGTATTATAGAGCAGCACAATTAAGATATCTATCAGATTTTTATCAAACAAGGGAAAAACCAGATTGGACCAGATTAGAGCTAGATAAACTAGGGGAGAAGATACCTGAACATATACTATATAAGTACGATGAAAAGCTGATGCAACATGGGAATTCACCAGTACTGCACCATTTGCTCAACATTTGGAAGAAGATTCACTTAGAAAGGAATAAAATAAATTATCAATTACCAAAATTAATATTGACGCAAAATCAACCAATCCCTTTCACAATAGATAACCTTTCCTTCAGAGAATGGGAGAGAAAAGGGATCAAAAGAATAGAAAATTGTTTTTCAGGAAATAAATTATTATCTTTTGAACAAATGAAGGACAAATATAATATAACTCACGATACAAGGTTTGCACACCACCAACTGAAAACCTACTTGAAGGACAAATTGGGTAACAGTCTGAGGTTACCAGAAAGAAGCAATTTTGAATATATGATTACAGACACAATGATAATTAAAAAATTTATAACAAACATGTACATGTACTGCAAGAAAAGGAGAACGAGGAAACAAACTTTAAATCTAAAGAAAAATGGGAACAAGATCTAAACATAAATGAAACATGGGAAAAGCTATGCTCCTGAACTATGAAAAATACAATAAACACGAGGTTACGCATGATACAATATAATTGGTTACACAGGCTATACATCACACCCCAAAAGTTAAATAAATGGGACCCAAAGGTATCAGACAGATGTTTTCGCTGTAAAAAGGAAACGGGAACAACAATACATGCAATTTGGACATGTGAGAAATTGAAAACATTTTGGGAAGATCTAAAGCAGATATTAAATAAAATCACAAAAAGCAATATACCAAAAAACCCAGAGATCTTCCTTCTAAGTAATTTAAGAAATAAAGAATTTGGACTCGATTTGGATGGAACACAAAAAAGATTTATTATGATAGCCTTAGCTGTAGCAAAAAAATGTATTATGTCAACCTGGAAATCAGATTTTTATCAAACATTGGAAAAACCAGATTGGACCAGATTAGAGCTAGATAAACTAGGGGAGAAGATACCTGAACATATACTATATAAGTACGATGAAAAGCTGGTGCAACATGGGAATTCACCAGTACTGCACCATTTGCTCAACATTTGGAAGAAGATTCACGTAGAAAGGAAAAAAAAACAAAATATCAACTACCAAAATTAATAAAAATCAACTAATCTCCTTCACAATAGATAACCTTTCCTTTAGAGAATGGGAGAGAAAAGGGATTAAAAGAATAGAAAATTGTTTTTTGGGAAATAAATTATCTCTTGAACATACAATGTTTGCATACCACCAACTGAAAACCTACATGAAGGACAAATTGGGAAGCAGGCTGAGGTTACCAGAAGGAAGCAATATTGAATAAGTGATTACAGACACAATGATAATTAAAAGATTTATAACAAACATGTACATCAAACTGCAAGAGAAAGAGAATGAGGAAACAAGCTATAAACCCAAACAAAAATGGGAACAAGATCTAAACATAAAGATAAAGAATGAAACATGAGAAAAGCTATGCTCCGGATCTATGAGAAATATAATAAACACGAGGTTACGCATGATGCAATATAACTGGTTACACAGGCTATACACCACGCCCCAAAAGTTAAATAAATGAGACCCAACAGTATCAGACAGATGTTTTCGCTCTAAGAAGGAAACGGGAACAACAGTACATGCAATTTGGGCATGTGAGAAAGTGGAAAAGTTTTGGGAAGATCTAAATCAGCTATTAAATAAAATCACAAAAAACAACATACCAAAAAAATCCAGAGAACTTTCTTCTAAATAATAAGAAGTAAAGAACTTGGACTCGATTTGGATGGAACACAAAAAAGATTTATTATGATAGCCTTAGCTGTAGCAAACAAAATGTATTATGTCAACCTGAAAATTAGAAGATAGAAATGAATAAATGTATTCCATTGGAAAAAATAACATATAATTTAAGAAATAATATCACAGTATTCGAACAAATTTGGGAACCGTACATGGAACACAACAGAGAAGTCCTACCGCGGACCTCCACCACCTAAAATGACAGGAGAAGACGAAATGAACTGACCCAGTATGTAAAAGTGGATGACACAAATTTATTGTTTATTTTCATTGTGTGATGACATTGTTTAATGGGTTTAATGTATCATATATATTGAACGTTCAGTAGTTGGGGAGGGGGGTGTGAAGGAGGGAGGGGAGGAGGGAAAAGGGGAGAAAATGACACTGTGTATATTCAAGAGGGAAATGTTTGTGTGTATATTGGTCAGTATGGTACATAGTGTGAAAAATTAAAAAAAATTAAAAAATAAATATGGTACCTGGAGATTATGAAGATGTGAGATTCTTTTTTCTAGAAAATACTCCTACAACATCTTTATATACACAATTATGTTAATTGTTGCAGATAGATAACTATTGACAAGACCAACACTAATTTAAAAATAGTTTTTGAAGATTTTCATGCCTGCATACTAAACAATGAAATAAAAGTTTAAATCTCTACTGCTGATATCCATACATTCTGGATTCCAACAGTCCTGGAAATAATGATCAAAATACTCTTAGAAGTTCATAAATAAGATTTTCTGTCAGTAAATAATGTGCTAATATTCATAGTGTTGGTCTTAATATTCCCATCAAATTCTGTCTTTGCATATTCTGTCTACTTTCTTCAGTCACAGATGGATAATTCAAAGAGTGATATTACCATAATTTCATAAAATACACATTTTTGCAAAACAAATGAATACGAAGTTACATGCAAGATTCATGGCAAAGTTAAGTAATCTGTCGTGCGTTGAACTGCAACATTTAGAATAAATCTTAAGCCCTCTGGCACTTCATATCACATTGATATTTTACTCTTGATTTCTGACTGTTTTTGTCTTTCTTATTAATATTTAATATTTCTGAACATCAGCACCATAATTATGATTTAGGACTAATATCATAGAGTCTTGGAACAGGCCCTTTGACTCAACTCATCCATTCTGGTCCTGCCCTATTTGCCTGAATTATGTCCATATCCTTCATAAGTATTTTTGAAGATTGATCATATTTAAAGTTTGCACTTTATTAAGTCATGGAACAATAGAACATAACAGCATAGAAAATAAGCCCTTCTAGTCTGTGCTGATCTATTATTCTGCCTCCACCCAGTCCATATTACTACCATGCATGGATCTGTCCAAATTTGTCTTAAATATTAAAATTGAGCCAACTTCAGTTCTTAGCTCTTTCCATATTTCCACCACTCTGAAAAGAATTCCCCCTAATGTTCCTCTTAAACTTCTCCCCTGTCACCCTCAATTCGTATCATCTCACCTCAGAGCAAAAAGTCTAATTGCATTTACTCTATATTTACCCATCATAATTTTATATACCTCTATTAAATCCCCCCCCCTCATTTTTCAACACTCTACATTTACTCTATCGATATCCATCATAATTTTAGTACCTCTATCAAATTTCCCTTCGTTCTTGTATGCTCCAGGAAATAAACTCTTAACCTGTTTAACCTTGCCCTGTAAATCAGTTTTTCAAGTCCAGAAAACATCCTGGAATATCTTCTCTGCATTCTTTCAATTTTATTGATATCTTTCCTGTTGTTAGGTGACCAAAACTGCACACAATTCTCCTAATTTGGCCTCAGCAATATCTTATATAACTTTACCATAACATCCCAAATCCTATACGCAATAAATTTCATACTTATTGTCAGAGTACATAAATGATATCACATACAACCCTGAGATTCCTTTCTCCTGTAGGCCTAGCAGAATTACCACTAACAGTGTAAGCATGTAAACAAATAAAAGAACTGGAAATAGATAATGAATGTAAACAAACTGACTGTGCAATACTGAGAGAACAAAGAAAATCAATAAAGTGCACAAGAGTCTATAAATGAGTCTCTGATTGACTTTGTCATTGAGGATTCTGATTGTGGAAGGCAGCAGCTGTTCCTGAACCTGGTGGTGAGAGTCTTGTGCCACCTATACCTCTTTCTTGATGGCAGCAGTGAGAACAGAGCATGTGCTGGATGATGTGGGTCTTTGCTGATTACTGCTGCCCTCATTAGTGGGGAGGGTTTTGTATAGTAGCACAGGCAATTAACTGAGAGATAACTAAGGCATGCAAGAACAGAAAGGAAGTTGTCATGGGGGACTTTAACTTCCACATAGATTGGGAAAATCAAGTTGGTCAAGGTAGTCTGGAGGATATCTTCATAGAATGCATCAGTATAGCTTTCTTGAGCAGCATGTTAAGGAACCAACAAGGGAGAACGCTATTTTAGATCTATTGTGCAATGAGATAGGTAAAATTAACAGTCTAGTAGTTAGGGACTCTCTTAGAAAGACCGACCATATTATGATTGAATTTCTCATACAGGTGGTGGGTGCAATAGTTAGATCTAAAACTAGTGTTTTATGCTTGAACAGGGGAGACTACAACAGGATAAGGGAGCAATTGGTCAGCATGGACTGGGAGCACAGGCTATTTGGCAGAACAGTTGAGGAACAGTGGAAGACTTTCAAAGAGATTTTTTACAGTGCTCAACAAAAATATATTCCCATTAAAAATAAGGGCAGTAAGAGAGGGAAGAACCAGCCTTAGTTAACTAAGGAGACAAAAGAAAGTATAAAATTAAAAAATCATGTGTACAAAGTCACCAAGAGTAGTGGGAAATTGAAGGATTAGGAAAACTTTGAAAGGCAACAAAGGACAACTAAACGGGAAATAAGGAAGGGGAAGGATTATGAAGGTAAATTAGCACAAAGTATAAAAACAGATAGCAAAAAAAAGTATATAAAATGGAAGAGGGTGGCTAGAGACAACTTAGGTCCCTTGGAAGGTGAGAAAAGGAAATTGATATTGAGTAATAAAGGAAAGGCCGAGGCATTGAACAGACATTTTGTGTCAGTCTTCATGGTGGAAAACACGTCCAGCATGCCGAAGTGTGGTGTAAGGGATGTGAAGGGAGGTAAGGGCTTCAATAAAATAATTGTTGTAAAAGAGATAGTGATGACCAAACTAATAGAACTGAAGGTGGACAAACCCCTTGGTCCTGACGGGATGCATCCCAGGGTACTGAGGGATGCATTGGTAGTCATTTATCAAAATTCTCTGGATTCTGGGCAGGTCCTGGCAGATTGGAAGACAGGAAATGACACACCACTTTTTAAAAAAGGACGTAGGCAGAAGACGGGTAACTATCGGCCAGTTAGCTTAACGTCTGTAGTCAGGAAAATGCTTGAAGCTGTCACTAAGAATGAAATAGCAAGACATTTAGAATTAAGGAGTTCTATCAGGCAGATGCAGCATGGATTCAGAAAGGGCAGGTCTTATTTGACAAACTTGCTGGAGTTCTTTGAGGATATAACGCAGTGGTTTTCAACTTTTTTCTTTCCACTCACATACCACTTCAAGTAATCCCTATGCCAAAAGGAGCTCTATGATTAGTAAGGGATTACTTAAGGTGGTATGTGAGTGGGAAGGAAAGATTAAAAATCACTGCTCTAGTCCCAATTGTTACTGAGATATTTTGCTTGAGAAAAAATGTCAATGGCCTATTTCCTTTGGAGTTATGAAACCATGCACATAATGAGTCAATTGGGTATGATTAAATCACTGGTTTTCAAACTTTTCTTTCCACCCACATACCCCTTTAAGCAATCCCTTACGGATCACAGAGCACATATGGCATAGGGAATACTTAAAGGGGTATGTGAGTGGAAAGGAAAAGGTTGAGAATCACTGATATAATGGGTGCGGTAGATAGAGGGGAACAGATTGATGTTGTATATTTGGATTTCCAGAAGATGTTTGATAAGGTGCCACACAAGACTTATCAATAAGATACAGATGAATGGAGTCAGGGGAAATATATTGGCATGGATTGAGGATTGGTTAACTGACAGAAGGCAGAGGGTTGGGATAAATGGGTGTTTTTCTAATTGGCAGACAGTGGTAAGTGGGGTGTCTCAGGGGTCAGTGCAGGGTCTGCAGATGTTCATCATTTACATTGATGATTTGGAGGAGGGGGAAGAGTATAGTGTAGACAAGTTTGCAGATGATACTAAATTGAATGGAAAAGCAAATTGAATAGAGGATATAGTTAAATTAGATGAGTGGGCAAAGATCTGGCAGATGGAGTACAATGTTAGTAAATGTGAGGTCATCCACTTTGGTAGGAAAAACAGAAGAGAAGATTATTATTTAAATGGTAAAAGTCTGCAGCATGGTGTGGTGCAGAAGGTCTTTGGAGTGTTTATGCACAATTCGCAAAAAGTTGGGCTGCGGGTACAACAGGTTATTAAGAAAGCAAATGGAATGTTGGCCTTCATCGCTAGAGGAATTGAATTCAAGAGCAGGGAAGTCATGCTGCAGCTAATCAAGGACTGGTGAGGCCATACCTGGAGTACTGTGTGCACTTCTGGTCTCCGTACTTGAGGAAGGATATTCTGGCCTTGGAGGCAGCCATAGGAGGTTCACCAGGTTGATCCTGGAGATGATGGGGTTATTTTACGAGGAGAAACTAATCGCTTAGGATTATACTCAGTCGAATTCAGAAGAATGAGAGGAGCTTTTATACAAACATATAAAATTATGAAAGGGATAGATAAGATAAAGGCAGGAAAATAGTTTTCACTAGTAGGTGACACCAGAACGAGAGAACATGGCCTCAAGATTCAGAGGAGTAGATTTAAAATGGGGAATAAGGATAAACTACTCTCTTTTTCCAAGAGAATAGTGAATCTGTGGAATTCTCTGCCCAGGGAAGCAGTTGAGGCTACTTCATTGAACTTATTTAAGATTCAGTTCGATAAATCTTTACATAAAAAAGGAATTAAGGGATATGAGGAAAGGTTAAGTAGGTGGAGTTGAATCAATGGTCAGATCAACTATGATCTTATTGAATGGCAGAGCAGGCTTGATGGGCCGATGGTCTAATCCTGCTCCTATATCTTATGTGATGTCCTGGGCTGTGTCCACTTTATGCTGTTCCCATACCAGACTGTGATGCAGCCTGTTAGCACACATTTGTAGAAATTAGCCAGAGATTCAGGTGTCATACCAAACCTCTCCAAACTCTTGAGGAAGTAGAGGTGCTGACATGCTTTCCTCATGATGCCATTGGTGTGCTGGTTCCAGGAAAGATCCTCCGAGATAATGACTCCCAAGAACCTAAATTTGCTCACCCTCTCCACCTCTGATTCCCCAATGGTCACGGGATTGTATATCTCTGGTTTTCCTTTCCTGAAGTCAACAATCAGTTCCTTAGTTTTGGTAACATTTAGTGCAAGGTTGTTGTTGTTGCACCATTCAGCCAAGTTTTCAATCTCCATCCTGTATGATGACTCATCACCCTTTTTTATACAACCCACTACCAAGGGCAAATATGTAGATGGTGTTACTGTCAAACTGCTATACAGTCATCGGTGTAAAGTGAGTAGAATAGGGGGCAAAGAACACAGTCCTGTGGTGCTCTGGTACTGATGGAGATGATGGACAAGTTCTTACCAATCTTTATTAATTATGGTCTGGAAGTGAGGAAATCCATGATCCAATTACACAGCAGGGTGTTAACTCCCAGGTCTAGGATTTTGCTGATCAGTTTTGAGGGGATGATGGTGTTAAATGCTGAACTGTAGTCGATAAAGAGCATTCTGATATAAGCATCTTTGCTGTCCAGGTGTTCCAGGGCTTTGTGTAAGGACAGTGAGATGGCATCCACCGTAGACCTGTTTCTATAATAGGTGAACTGGAATAGATCCATGTCACCGCTCAGGCAGGAATTGATATGCTTCATTACCAGCCTTTCAAAACACTTCATAAATTCTTTGATTTATGAAGTCTAAAGTATCAAAAGCCCTCTTTACGTGACATATCCACAAGAGATGCAACTTTAGGGAAATTATGTATCAGTATTCTTAGATCTCTCTGTTCTACCACACTCCTCAGTTCCCTACTATTTACCATGTATGTCCTATCTTGGTTTGTCCTTCAAAAATACAACTCCTCACATATATCAACATTAAATTCCATCTGACATTTTGCAGTCCATTTTTCCAGCTGGTCCAGATCCCACAAGAAGTTTTGAAAGCCTTCATCACTGTTCACAATGCCTCCAATCTCTGTTGACCCAATTTACCACATTATTAACGAGATACAATACAACTCCGATTATCCAAAATTGGGTTATCCGAAATCCTCATTTCCAAAATTTTTTCGGAGCCAAACTCACCAGGGACATCAGGGTCTTGGCGCTGGTGGCAGCAGACCTCGGGTTCCTGGCGGCAGCACTGTGTTAACCGCTATGCTAAACATGCCATCCTGATACTGTCATGAAGATATAAATTGTCCAAGCTAGCAAGATCTCCATGATTATGTTGTATGCCCAATGCACAAAAGTGTTGGAGAAACTCAGCAAGTCACACAGCATACATAGGAAGTAAAATGCAATTACTGTTTCAGGCCAACAGTATGTCCATTTACATTAGCGTCAATAAATATAACTCAATATCTACCTTCATGGTTAACTTCTCTGTTTGTTTTGTGAAACAGAGGTTTTTAAAGCATTAATATCACCTCAATTTTACATATTTTAAGAACAACCTTCAAATTTAATTTCAAAATTCACTGTTTCATTATGGAAGAGAGTGCCTTTTAAAAAAATCTTCAACAACATTGCCAACTTTCTCAAAAGGTTCTGAGCTATAAGAACAAACTGAAACTGAAATTGCTTCAAGGTTTCAGTCACCTGCACACCAGCCTGAAAGAGGTTCCATCCCTCCCAGGGCAATATCAGGATTCACCCTCTGTAAAATGGAAAATATTAATAGAGAATTATGAATTGATGTAAACAGGATAGCTCATGTATGGCACAAACACTGTAATAAAGAAAAGTTCTCAAATGCAAGAATACTCAAAAGTATCCTGCATTTTTACACTGGATAGTTTTTTGCATCCTCTTGAGATTTCAGTTGGGTTTCAGCCAATTACTCTTCTGGGTCTTTGTGTGGATTCTTTATAAGGAAATATTCTCCACCATGAAGCAAACATAAAACTGGAAATTGTGCTGAGACTATTTTACACAGTGCTACCAGATTAATGCAGGTTCCTAAAAGTGTCAATTACCAACATAAATCTTATTCTGATGTATAAATGTTCCTCATTACAATGGGCCTTGAAAATATCATGGGAAATCTTGCAGATTATATCATAAAAATCCTGGTATATGAGCCCCTCAAGGTAATGATACTCTAAATAACCAGACTTAGCAATTGAGGCAATTTGCTCATTTCTGTGTGATTGGTGGCATAAGGGAGTGTTCATTCAGTAAGTGTGTCAGAAAGTGGGTACAGGCTAAGATCTAAATAAGATCAGTGACAATAAAGGAAAGGTTAAAAGTAATATTAAAGCATATAGCTTGCAGATGGAAATATCATAGAGGTAAAATAATTTTTAAGTCATAAATGCTGCAAAAATAGGATTGTCTTAAAACCTAATGAATGCAGTCCAATATATTATGATATTCATGTAATATTTTTAACTTAAAAGAGGAGTGGTAGGAGATGGAGGGCATCACTGATAGAACCGAGATTATACAAGGGATAGTTTGTAGTGTGGGTGCAATGCTACCTTCCAAAATGACAATCAGATGGCACAGTGAAATAATAAATGGAAAACGTATATAAATTTAAATAATAGAAAGGCAAGAGTAATTCTGAGATAGCAAAACAGAATCATTTCATCAGACAGTTGGAAGACAGAGATAGGAGGAAAAAGGTTCCTCTTAGCCATGAAGTCAAAATGGAGAAGACATTCAGCAACCCAATAAAAATACTGATTCCCAAAGATCTTCAAAATGATGGGGAAACACAAATGCTAGAAGTATTACAATAACAATACCCATTTATACAGGGTCTTTAGTAATGGAATTATATAATTAATAGGCACTTTACCCTCAGGCAAAAAAAGGGCTGTACTAGAAGAGAAACACAATTGAAAATGCATTCATACACTTGATAGAGATCAGACTTTAGAGATAAGGACAAAGGAGGAACCAAAAAGGGAAGAGGAGAGCAAATTATAGCTCTAGCCAGAGGAAATAGATGTATAAAGATCATCAATTCTGGAGTGGAGAGTACCAAGTTCCTTGGAGTTCACTTCATTAGTGACCTATCGTGTCACTCAACATCTCCTCACTTGTTCTCACTTCCTGAGAAGATTGAAGTGAGCAAGGCTATCTGCCATCATTATGTCTACCTTCTATAGGAGCTCTATCGAGAACATCCTAGCCAGCTGCATCACCATCTGGTATGGCTGCTGCTGAGAAATGGATCAGATGTCAATCTACAGGACCACATGAGTAGTTGAGAGGATCACTGGAGCCTCCCTCTCCCCCATTGACGTGATCTACCAGGATCGCTATCTGAAGAGGGCACACAAAATCATTGAGGACCCCTTCCATCCTGCACACATTATCTTTTAGCTGCTCCAGTTGGGGAGAAGATACAGGATTTTCAGAGCCAGTACCACCAGGCTGAGGAACTGCTTCTTCCCACAGGCTGTGACAATGCTGAACTGTTCACACTATCTGAGACTCTCATATTCATGAAACAATATATATTTATTTGTATAGATGAAATACCTGTCTTGCATATGTAGTGTTTGTCTGTATATGTGTTATGTCTGGTTGTGTGTCTGCATGTTTTGCACCTAGGACTGGAGAACATTCTTTTGTTGAGTTGTACTTGTGTAATCAGGTGACAATAAACTTGACTTGATAAATGAAAATCCCAGTAACACAGGGATAAGTTGAGGGAGGCAGATAATATTGGAATTTAATTATCTATTTGTGCAAATTGTAGATGGGTCTAGAAGCTCAAATTGTGTCAAGTGGAATGTTAGGAGATAGACAACCCGATTCTTCCTCAATGTCTGGGATAGTCACATTGTGGGGAAGGAGTTGGAGCAGTAGAACCACTCATAAGAGCATAGAGTTTGGAAGAGATGTTGAAGATAATTAGTTGAGCCTGCATCTAAAAGTGCTTAGTGGCTAAACAACACTATAGCAAGGGAATACAAAGGGAAACAAAGAGAACTTGAAGAGAAGTAGTAGATGTTGTTAGTGTATAGAACATGAATAGAGTTAATGATGACTCAGGGCCAGCATGTTGATCAGGATGAGGAAAAGGCCAAAGGTATCAGTGTCAATGCAGGTAGATAAATTTTGCTAGATTACAATTGGAAAAATAATCATGGAAATTATCAAGGCAATTTCAATGAAGGAAACAATGGAGGATAATACTTTGTCCAACATTGATGGAAGTTACAAAGGTTCAGGGAGAATGAAAGGAGATAAAACACCAGAGTCACAGAGGATGCCTTTAAACGACAAATAGTTATTGAATCACTGAACAATTAAGCATATTAAAAGCTATTTGGATTACTTGGAAAACAAAATTGGTCATCATGATCGAACTGAATGGAGGCACTGAAAAAGGCTATTTGTCCCAATTATCTCCTGTTAGTGATTTAGTGTACGCAAATCTTCTCCAGTTTTTCTTCATCTAAACCCTCTGCTCACTTCCCTTCATATGCTGAGTCCACGCAGAATTTATACTATTGCTTCTCAACAACCACTTTCTGCACCAGTGTGTGTCCATAGACCATTGGCAATGTGCAGGAGCAACTTTATATGCAAGTTAAGATTTGAAAAAATAGATACAAATGTTTAAGAAATGTAAAAAAAAATAATGAATTCTTAGATTTCTGAATGGAGTGGAATTTCACAAAATCCCAAACAACTCATATTAAGTGTACATTACAAATACATTATAGCTCAGCTTGAATGCAGTTTTCAGCTGAAGTTAACTTGAGTGTAAGCCAACAAGTAAGGGTTTTATTTTGCAAACCATGTAGAACTTTTGGAAAGTAGGAGTTTGGGGAAATGTAAAAGATGAGACATGTGATGAGCAAAGTAATGAAAGAAAAGTTGGCAAAGATGAGGAAGTATTTGGCATGAAATTGAAAATGCAATGCATATATAAAATATGATTTTTTTTTTCAGGAGCAAAGAGGAATGTCAAACTGGAGTGTCTTGTGTTTGGTGTGATTCTGAGCAACAGGGCAACTGAAATTAAGTGATATGAAGTAGTGTGTCAGCAGGCACTGCAGACCCCAATAACAAGCAAAGGTATGATAAAAGTGTCTCCTGGACCATCATATTGCCAATTGTAAATTATCATTTAATAAAGACTTCAATTGAACTACTGAATTGGAATTTCACTAAAGGAAGGGCAGACATTCAAATATCACGTCCAAGGTAATGGAAATTACACTGGTCATTGAAGCGACATATTGCTTCATTCATGGAGAGGATTGGGTACCCAAGATATTGTCTTCAGAGCTTAATAATATAATTGCATTGATGAAAATTGTGGATTTCATGAAAGCAAATACTCTCAATTTTCACATCTTTGCTGCTACTTGTAAAGATAGGCAAGCTTCCATCAACACAGAAGGCACAGACATTTCATTAGGATATGATTTGAATCGTTCTTCAGCTAAACTACTCACATTGTCCAAGTGTAGATTAACAGTGAAATATTGTGATTTTGATATTACATCTTTAGTTATGTTTTTGTTAAAAGTATGTGCTGGTATTTATTTTGAGGATGGCATGTGCGTAAAAAAATAAACCATGCACCTCTAATTCTACCAGAGAGACAGGATCTATGTTTTTTTTTAAATAAATCAACATTCCCACTTGATGTTAAACATTTGATTTGAAATGGTAAATATTAAAATAAAATACTTTTTTAAAAAAATTGTAATAGGTGAGGTTTCACATTATTCAACTCAATTAAACCCAAGTGTGTGTCCTATCATTTATTCATTGCATGCACAAATCCAGTCATTAAAAAAAGACAGCAATGGCCAGGACCTTAAAAGAGGTCCATGTTAACTGAGAGAATTAGACAGCAAGTTGTAGGTATTGAAAAGATAGAGAAACTCTTTTCTCCTTTATACCCTTCATCCACTCTAAATAGTTGTGAGTTCCACATTCTTGAAATTCTTTGGATGAAAACAAAATCCTCTATTGGAGTTTCTTAAAATCATGACCTCCAGTAATTCTCTTTCCCAGAAATAGAAATGTTCTCCCTGGTTCCACACTTATCAAATCTTTCATAATTTCAAAACGGTCATCTTCCTTAACTCAAGAGAAAGGAGGCCTAGCCATCTTTTCCTGAAATGCATGCATTTCCATTTTTGATCTCTCCTTGCAAATCTCTTCTGTGCTCTCTGCAATTCCCCCATATTTTTTGACCAGAACTCTCAGGAGTAATCTAATCTAACCTCCTCAAAAAAAACTCGATCAATTTAATGAGGCATGATCTCCCATGTGTAAAGCTATGCTGACTCTACCAAATTATCTTCGTCTTTCCAGTTTCTCAGAATTCCCTTCTATAACCTATCCGCCAATGATGTTATGTAAGTCTTGGTAAGGCACTTCAGGATATGGAGTTCCCAATTTTTTCCTTGTAGCCTTCCTTAAATAAAATCAACATTATCGACCATCTCCAGTCTTGCAGAACCTCACCCCATGGCTGATAATAATACTAATATCTTTGCCAAAGTTCCTGCAATTTCTTTCCTAGCTTTGCACAAAATCCTAATTCCCTTAATCAGGGCATGGGGATTTACATATGTGTTTTAAGACATCAATATCTCCTCTTTTGTAATGTGGCTCTCTTTAGGACATTACTGAATTCCCTACCATCCAGGTTTTTCTCCACAATAAATACAGATGATAAATACTTATTTCGGGCCTCATCTTAGGCTTCGCACAAGGACAACCTCTTTGATCTTTGAAGGGCACAATTGTCTCCTGAGTTACTTTTTTGTCCTTAATATTTTCAGATTTTCCTTTACTTTATCTGCCAGTGGTATCTCATGTCTCCTCTTGGCCATCTGATTCCTTCATGAATATACATCTATATCCCCTGCATTCATCAAGGAATTATTTGATCCCACCTGCCTACACCTGACATCCTTTTCTGGACCAGAGCCTCAACATATCTATTCATTTAAATTTCCCTAATCCTGCATTTTGCCCTTCACTCTAACAGGAATATGTTGTTCCTGAACACACTTTTTTGAAAAAACTGATCAAAAAAGTAGCTAATCAGAATTATTCATTATATTTTTTTTAAATGTTGTGGGAAGTGCACTTGAAGAACCATAATATTTAAGTCAAGGGACCTACTGCAAGTGTGATAGAGTATATAGATATGTTTTTAGGAGATAATTTGGGAAAGGTTTGTTAATGTAGTCACATACAAACACCTTAAAACAGACATTTAAAATACTGGAGATCTGCTCATGCTAGACATATCAGCCCCACAGCCTTTGCAAGAGCTTTGGAGAGTGCCCAAGAGACTTCACTCATGGATTGTTGTCTACAAAAAGATGAAAGAGCTTGTTAGAGCTACCTTCTGTCTGGAGGGGAACTTTCTGTTCTAAGAAGGTCATGTGGTTTTGCAAGAAGAGAGAGTCAAACAGGCTTTTTCTCTGAGTGAGAGAGAGATAGATCAGTTCTACAGTGTTACAGTCAGCAACAGCAGCTAGGACTGGAACAGGACAAGCTGGCAAACTTGTGGAAACCCCATTTGGAAGACGGATTGTGAGTTCTTAGTTCAGCCTGGTCAGAGCCCTTGTGGTTCATGCAAGAGGAGAGGACTGCCTGCCTAATGTTTCACTTGGAATAAGAGAAACAAAAAGGAACTCTGTGGTGACCTGAAAGAAAGAGGTTATTATCTGGAGAACCCTTAGGGGGCAAGTTTTGTCAGCAAGACACTGAAGTGGCTGATGGAAGTAAATTAGTTGTGACTGTCCTGAAACAACAAATTTCTCTCTGAAAACAAACAAGAACCTTCCTGAGCAGTAACCATTTACCTTTCAAGCACTAAAGCCTGGTGAACTTTATAAATATTAAATTCTGTGCATAATATAAGAATTCCCTGCAACCAATAAACTTGGAGGAATGAGAAGTGAAATTGGACTGTGAATCAAATAACTTTTCTGAATTTACACACATATTACATACACGTGAGCTTAGAATTAGAAGGGGGTTAAGTTAGGATAGTTAAATCAATAATGATATGTTAAAGTATGATTCTGTTGTCAAGTTTAAAGATAATTAAAAGCAACTTTTGCTTAAGGAACCATTTGTCTTGGTGAATATCTATTGCTGCTGGGTTTTGGGGTCTTCTAGGCTCGTAACACAAGAAGGTCGGATTATACCATGTTGCTCTTTTATTGACTGATACAGAACAATGGGCTGAATGGCCCATGCATTACATTGTTGCCGTGAAAAATATCATGCCACTCCTGCAGTACTCCTGCAACATTGTATAATATCTGTATATCTCCAATGTGAAGAGAGGAAGAAGATTTAGAATTTACCTTAATGAATCAATCACATCTTTCTGAAAATGAATCATCGAAGCTGGTATGCCTATGGCAGTTTGGCACTCCTGTCCTTCACAGTCCATATCCTGAAGTGCCTTACCAAGACTTACATAAACTAGGACCCCTAATGCTGCAGAATTTTCCATATTTTTGATCTGAAAAGAAAAAATAAAATACTTCTATGAAAATTAAAATTCAGAACACAACAACAGATATATAGGTGTCACAATCAAAATCTAAAATAATTTACAGAAAATGTTAGAAATATTCAGCCAGTCAGGCAGTATATGTGGAGACAAAAAAAAAAGCAATTTACCATTCAGGTTGATGAACCAATAGCAAAGCTTGAACCTGTTACCAAATGTAAGCAGATATAAGAGAGAGGTGCCAGGGTAGAAAAATGTATTTGAAAGGGAAAGCAGGATTAGCTGCTGTGCTTAAGGAACAAAGTAGGTTTGTGAAAGAGGATTAATTAAAAACAGATTGATTATCAGAACTTACTTCTAAAAAACAAAACCTGCATGACTGTTCTGAAATTGAACCCACTCTAAACGAAGTCTTGTTTAAGTTAATTGAGTACACTGGAATGACATAGAGGGAGGAGACCAGAGAGATCAAAATGGTTGTGAGATGCAGATTCAATTATTCCTGTCAGGTTTGTCCTATGTTTGGTGGTCAGCAGTAGTCTTGGACAGGATCAGGCAGCTCATATAACCATATGACCATTTACGGAGCAGAAACAGGCCATGTTGGCCTTTCTGCACCACTTCACTGATTTTGTGCGCCCTCTTCAGGCATTGATCCCAGTAGATCTTCATTCAATAACGATGGGTAAATTCAATGCAGGTGGAATCAGATAATAGCAAAACTATGAGCAAACATGTCTTCACTGTTTACTCTGGTCTACACCAGCCTTTTGCAGACCTGATGAAAGATAGTCACCTGAAACAGTCAGTCTGTTTCCCTTTTTCCTGTCTCTCTGGAGTCATTCTGGATTTTTTTTAAATTTCCACTTTAATGAAGTTCAATTTAAACTCAAGGAACAGCATTTCATCTTTCAACCAGCTACTTTACAGCCTTTTTTTAAAATATTTTAATTTAAAAGTCTCAAGCAAATACATACAATCAATATAAAACATTTTTTTTTTAAATCACACAATATTATATACAGAGTCCAGTTTTTTTTTCCTTTCCCCGGATATTAAATAAACCATAAAAGGTAAAGGAAAAAACAAAAATAAAACTAAAAATTAAATCTAAGCAATTTTATGGCTTTATGTCACAGCATGAAATTCAACAATTTCAATTATTAATTTTACACATTTTTTTTTGCCCATCATTTATTTCTTTACCTTGAGTTATACTGTATGGAAACTGATGCTTCAGCCTAACTTGTCTGTGCCAGCCATTTCCTTTGAAATCCCCCTTTTCTTTCAACAATTAACCTTTGTATTATTTTATCACAATCACATAGTAGCAAAAATGGAATAGTTAAGATGAATTTGTGGCTTTGGTACATGGAATGACCTGCCAGGGAAAGTAATCGAACCAGGGGTAATTGTGATGTTCAAAAGACATTTAGTCAGGTACAGGCTTAGGATAGATTTAAACAGATATGGATTGAACAGAGTCAAATGGGACCAACTTGGTTGACATGAACAAGTTTCCATGCTGTAGATCTCTGACTCTCTTTAAGGTGAAATTTTGTTGCAGAAGCCTATCAATTCAACAGAAATGATTATACCCCAGGATTAAATGTTCAACATTTTTGACCATTCACCAGATCTGAATTGAAATTTCTAATCCTTTTCAGAAAGCAATATTCTTGATACAACTTTAACAGGCAAACAGAATAAACCTGATAATAATCAAATCTATTTATAGGAAATATTTAGTCTGTCCATTGTGCTCAATAGTTTGCTAACTTTAATTGAGAAGTATAAAAATAACAACGAGCTTTTATATTCAGTAAAATTTCAATAATCTGCCATCCTTGGGAATTTGGTGATTCCAGACAGGCAAATTTTCAGGATAAAATTATCCATCAAAACACCAAAAAAGTTTTGATTTACTTTTATGAACAACCACTTTTACAATAAATTTACCAGTGAACTAAGAAACTTTAAAGGAAGAATTGAGGGAGGGGGACATCCTGATGAAGAGTTGATGAGAGAGTGAACAAGGGAGGGACACATAAAAAGTGTCTTAAAAGATTACTGTAATTAACTAAAGTGAATAAAATGAAGGACAGCTTAAGTGGAGCATCCACTGCACAAGTAGCACTTGGAAGATTTGCCAAGCAGAGGCTGCATAGGAAACCTTAAACCTTCCTCTTTATACCACTTAAACACCCTAATAATCTGGTGGCCTGGTGCTTGAGACAAAACAAGGTGAACAAAATAAATGGCAACAAAATAAAGATGCAGGATCAGGTGATGTACTGGAGTTGCATGATATGGGAGGTGGTGGACTCTGTTGTATTTCCAGGTGACCACATCTGTAGTAAGTGTTGACTGCTTGAGGAATTCAGGCACAAAGTTGATGACCTGTAAACTAAGCTTCAAACACTGTGATACACAAGGGAGGGGAAGAGTTATCTAGACACGGTTTCAGCAGGGAGTCACACCCATTAGATCAGTGGTTCTCAGCCTTTTTCTTTCCACTCACATTCCACTTTAAGTAATCCCTATGCCATAGGTGCTCTATGATTAGTATGGGATTGCTCAAGGAGGTATGTGAGTGGGAAGGGAAGGTTGAGAATCACTGCTCAAAACCCAATTGTTACTGAAATCTTTTGCTTGAGAAAAATTGTCATTGGCCCATTTCCTTTGGAGTTATGAAACCGTCCACATAACGAGTCAATTAGGTACAATTAAAACAGTGGTTTTCAACCTTTTTCCGGATACTGAGTGACAAAGGTTGTTCATTGGTTACCTCTTACATCTTTCTGCTGTTACTACAACTGATGTTCTCAGCCATAATAGATGATGTTGGAACTATTTTGCCCATAAATGCAAAACTATTTTGAGAACTTGTCCTATGAGTGATTATTACAGTGGTTCTCACCTTGTTCTTCCCACTCACATACTACTTTAAGTATTCCCTATGCCATGGGTGCTCTATGATTAGTAAGGGATTGCTTAAGGTGGAATGTGGGTGGAAAGAAAAAGTTTGAAAACTACTGTTTTAATCATACATAATTGACTCATTATGTGCACGGTTTCATAACTCCAAAGGAAATGGGCCAATGACAAATTTTCTCAAGCAAAATGTTTCAGTAACAATTGAGTCTAGAGCAGTGATTCTCAACCTTCCCTTCCCACTCACATACCACCTTAAGCAATCTCTCACTAATCACAGAGCACCAATGCCATAGAGATTACTTAAAGTGGTATGTGAGTGGAAATAAAAAGGTTGAGTACTAATGCTTTAACCTAAATGATGGAGGGGGGGTTCAACAGATAGGAAAAATATAGATAAAGTTAAAGGGAAGGAGAGTGCAGGAGAGGTTATTAAAGTCCTCAGAATAAAAGATAGGAAAAGGTTTAGTAAAGGATAACATTTTAAACTTTTGCAATAAGGAGATAAATGTAAGGAAGGTGGTGAATACCAGACTGAAGGTGTATTTAAATACATAGAGTGGATGAAACAAGGTAGATGAGATTAAATTGCAGTATGAAGTTGGCAGGTAAGGTGCTGTGAACATAATGGAGATGTGGTTGAAGGAGGTGTGGTGAATGTCTGCCAAGCTTCCTGTCTCCCCTCTGGCGAGCCTTGCTGTACTAACATTGGCTGTGCATTATCTCTACTGTTAAGGACACTCCCCTTGGATATAACTGTATATGCATCTATTGTCTTTCATTATTGTATCATGATTTTCTGCAAATAAAAGCAATGATTATTGTTTGACCACATCATCTTTGTCTACTTCATCAACTGGCACTTCAATTTTATTAGCAAAAATGGATACAGCACTCAAGCCAGAGCGGCTGATAATCGACCAGTCTGCCCCAAGGGCCAGAGAAATTTTCAACCACTGGATTGCTTGTTTCGATTACTACATGGCTCGAAACAACATGGTCGATGAGGTGATACAGTGGGGCCACCTGAATTCTCTGCTGGGTGAGGTCCCTTTTGCCGTAATGCAAGGGGCTACCGCTCTGGCTATAGCCCGGGAACGTCTGACTGCTTACTATGCGGTGCCATGAAACATGGTGCTTGCTCGACACCAGTTGCTGACTAGACGCCAGAAACCCGGGAAAAATGATGCTGCCTATGCACTGCCCTTCGACTTGCTGGGAAACGGATTTGATGTCAGGGCAGTCAATGTGCAACAACACCGCAATGCCTTGAAGCTGGAAGCTTTTGTCAACGGGATTGACTCCAGTTACATCCGACAGAGGCTGCTGGAGACGGAGCCCTTAACCTATGACCAGGCAGTCACTCTAGCCAAAACACTGAGAAGTGCCATGCGGTCCAGTGAAATGCTAGAAACCGAAAAGGAAACATCCAAGAGTCCTGGAACCCCAAAGGAAAGAAAAGGGCAAACCTCTGAAAAATGCTACTTCTGTGGTAAGAGCTGGCACCCCAGACGGAAGTGCCCGGCTCGATTTGCAACCTGCAGTTATTGTGGAAAACTTGGCCACTTCGCTAAAGCAAAAAACTACTCTCACTGATAAGAAGAAGAGAAGCACCAGGAAAATTTGTCCGGGAGCTGCAGGAATGGAAGACAATTGTGAAAAGGGGGAATCTTCAGATGAGCAGGCTGAATCGACTTCAAGTGACGGTGAGGTGAGATCCCCTGTGATAGCTCAATTGACTGTAAAGCTTGGGGGATGTTACGGACTGGAACGGTTGACTACGAAGGGGGAAGTGAATGGTGAGATTCTTGATTGCCTAATTGACTCGGGGAGTACTGACAGCTACATCCACAAGAAAGTTGCCAGAGCCTTAAATTTGCGGAGATATCCAGTGAACCGAAATATATCGATGGCTTGTAGTGAACTTACAAAAACTGTATGGGACAAGTGTAAAGTTACTTTAAATTTGCAGGGACATTGCCTTACTGATGTTTGGTTCTTTATTATGCCAAAGCTCTGCGCCCCTGTGCAACTGGGGTTAGATATTCAATCTCAGATGAATAGTGTAGTGTTAAATTTTGGTGGGCCACTACCCACACTTACCATCCCCTGCGCTAGTTACTGCAGTCTGTCCGCATTAAAAATCAAAGCTCCTTCCCTTTTCAGTGATTTATCCCCTGAATGTTAGCCGATTGCCACTAAGAGCCGTTCTTATAGCACAGAGGATCGTGAGTTTATCAAAGCTGAGACCCAGAGACTGCTTAAAGAGGGAGTAATTGAAACTAGTAAGAGTCCGTGGCGGGCCCAAGTGGTAGTCGTGAAAAATCACACTAAGAGACGACTGGCTATTGACTACAGCCAGACAATCAACCATTACACTAACCTGGATGCCTACCCCTTGCCACGCATCAATGAAATGATTAATCAGATAGTGCAATACAAAGTGTACTCTACTATCGATCTCAAAGCAGCTTATCACCTAATCCCCATTAAGAAAAGGGAACGGCCCTATACGGCCTTTGAGGCTGATGGGGGGGGGGTTATACCAGTTTAAAAAGGTACCTTTTGAGGTTCATGGTGTGTCTGTGCTTCAGAGGGAAATGGATAAGATTGTTAGGATGTATGAGTTACAGTGTACATTTCCCTATTTTGGACACTAAATCTTTTCCTCTCGCTCCAATGGCCTTGAAGGCTTTCGAGAGAATTAAAGCTGATATTGTCAAAGCTGCACTCTCGTCCATTGACGAGAACGTCCCATTGCAAGTGGAAACTGATGCCTCAGATTGTGGCTTGGCAGGAACCCTTAATCAAAAGGGCAGACCTGTGGCATTCTTCTCCCGCATGTTTAACGGACCTGAACTTAAACATCCTGCCATTGAAAAAGAAGCCCAAGCTATTATTGAAGCTGTTCGCTACTGGAGACACTTTCTAATCGGCAGAAAATTTATTCTTGTCACTAATCAGAAATCTGTAGCTTACATGTTCAGTACTAAACACAAAAGTAAAATCAAGAACGATAAGATGGCACGCTGGCGAATAGAACTCGCAACTTATAATTATGAGATCCAGTACAGACCGGGCAGGTTAAATGATTCCTCTGACGCATTGTCACGATCTGCTGCTGGTGTTCAGCTGGAGGGGCTAAAAGAGATCCATAGCAGACTGTGCCACCCAGGAGTCACGAGATTCTTTCACTACATAAGGGCCAACAACTTTCCTTACTTTCTGGAAGAAGTCAGGAAACTGACTAAAAGCTGTCCTGTTTGCGCAGAATGCAAACCGCAATACTTCAAAGCTCCGGAGGCCACTCTCATCAAGGCAACCCGACCTTTTGAGAGGATTAGCTTAGATTTTAAAGGGCCATTACCTTACAACAACAAAAAATATATTTCCTTACTGTAATTGACGAATATTCCAGGTTTCCCTTTGCGCTACCCTGCCCTGACGTCTCGTCAGCATCTGTCATTAAGTCACTTGACAGGATTTTCAGCATTTTTGGTTTCCCCAATTACATTCATACCGATAGGGGTTCAGCATTCATGAGCGCTGAACTGCGGTTAGCCCTGCTACGAAAGAGGATTGCCACCAGCCGTATCACGAGCTACAACCCGCAGGGCAATGGGCAGATCGAAAGGGCTAATGCTATAGTCTGGAAAACTGTTAATCTTGCTTTAAAAACACATGGTTACCCTGTTACCCGGTGGCAGGAGGTGCTACCTGAGGCACTACATTCTATTCAGTCTTTTTTTGTGTACTGCAACAAATCAAACACCTCATGAACGTATGTTTGCCTTTCCTAGGAAATCAGGAACTGTGATTGACTGGCCAGAATTATCAGTGAATGTTGGTGGCCTCATTGTTATTCTTATTGCAAATTCTGTGCTGATAGTTTGAGGATGTTAAGGAAGGATGAAGGTTAGCAACAATAATAAAAAGGTTGGAGCAGCTTATAAAATAGGTAACTGTGAATCAACTAACTGCGATGCCTACTGACACGTCCACTAATTTGCCTTTCTCCTGTCTTCCACCAATGCCAACCATGCTGAAGGTCAATTTCACTCTCAGGGAAACTGGGAAAATTTCAACGTTTAGTAATACAGTGACACAACTAGTCAAGTTGCTGCTAAGCAGCTCCACTGAGCTTGGTTCAATCCTGAGCTCTGATACAAATAGAAAAGAAGCAAGTGAAATCGTAGAGGAGGGTAGGCAGATTGGGTTGCGTAAAAGGGAGATCACGGAAGAAAGAACAATCAAGGGAAGAGATTAGGAGGAGAAATGGTTATAAAGAGACGAGTATTAAACGAAACAGCATAGTATTTTACAAATATAAAACTGTTAAATTGTAAAAGGTCTGATTTGAAAGTGAGGGTTATTGAATTCTCAAAGGTCAAGCGGAAATTGACAGATTGAGGTACTTTGCTTCATTATTTACAAAAGATATTGGATGAATTGGTTAAAAAGATGATTGATATTATAATTAAAGGAAATTGTTGGAGTAGTTAATTAGGTTAAAGCACAATTTGCTAGAATTTGATTTCAGAAAGCACAAGATGACTAGGAGGAAATTACATGGCTATGAGGGAAAATGACAGATAAATAGATTAAAACACATTAGTAGGGATGAAACTGAATGGAGATTGAGTATATATTTGTGAATGGTTGAATAAATTAACAGTATGCCATGTTCTGTTCTAAGCTGCATTTGTTCATTGAACACAATGATTTGAGTTTCTTTTTTCTTTGGCTTGGCTTCGCGGACGAAGATTTATGGAGGGGGTAAAAAGTCCACGTCAGCTGCAGGCTCGTTTGTGGCTGACAAGTCCGATGCGGGACAGGCAGACACGATTGCAGCGGTTGCAAGGGAAAATTGGTTGGTTGGGGTTGGGTGTTGGGTTTTTCCTCCTTTGCCTTTTGTCAGTGAGGTGGGCTCTGCGGTCTTCTTCAAAGGAGGTTGCTGCCCGCCAAACTGTGAGGCGCCAAATTGCACGGTTTGAGGCGTTATCAGCCCACTGGCGGTGGTCAATGTGGCAGGCACCAAGAGATTTGAGTAAAGGGTCAGTAAAACATGCAGAGAATTGGAAAATAAGTGCATTAACGACAATTATGACTATCAATGGAAGAAAGTAATAAACTGGTAGAATGGGTAGAAAATGCATAAATGAAATAACTAAATTGTAAAAGGTAGAAGGTTTGATGTGGAAAGCCAGGAGGATTTGTGGCATTGAGATTCTAGCAGCAATTGAAGTGGTAATACTATAAATTTAAAGTAATCTAGAAATTCATTGGAATTCTGCATATTTTTACACTGTGAGATGAAATAGAAGAGGCAAAGTCCATGCACAAATAAGTAGAGCATGTGAATTTCAATTGCTCTGTTTTGTGAGCATCCATGGATGAAAACTACTGGCCTTGTTTCTGCACAGTCTGTCTTGATAGGAGTGACAAATGAGGTCCTGGGAGACTCGCAGAAGAGTAGCAGCATGGAATTGTGAAAAATAATCTAAGGCAAAGGTGATCAAACACAAGGCTCCAGGGTAGAATCCAATGAAGTCCTGGGCATGTGTTGTGTAATATTTTTGAAAAGTGCATGGAGAAACACTCTTGCTCCTCCTAACCCAGAAATAATAATAAAAAACCATACCTTGTTCTGTATTGTTGCTTTCTGCTCCCCTGTTTTTAGCCCACCACTGAGATCAGATGATAAAATTTGACAGGAATCTAAAGATGGAAAATTGTGCCCACTAGGAGAAGTGGGAAAAACCAATGGATGGAATGGCAAGTAAATGAGATTAGAAGGAATACAAAGTTCAAATTTAGTGTTAGAGTACAATACAACCCTGAGATTCTTTTTCCTGCAGGTGAAAAAAGGACAAAATATTTGCTGTCTGACAGCACTTTCTTACTTTGAACAAAGAATGAGAAAGAGAAATCTTGATTCCCTGAATTCATGTTCAAGTAAATAATTTTAAGAATTCACCTTGTTGGTTATGACCTGTGAGGTGATAGGACATACTAAAGTTACAAGCACCATCTTACAAACTGCAAAATATTATATGGTATAGAATACTCCCAACATAACAAAATAGTGCATTCCTTGATCTACCATTAACCTTGTAGAATCTTTGGCTTGGCTTCGCAGACGAAGATTTATGGAGGGGTAAAAGTCCACGTCAGCTGCAGGCTCGTTTGTGGCTGACAAGTCTGATGCGGGACAGGCAGATACACAAATTCCCACCCTCTTCCTCATGATCGTTGGAAAATGGGGTAAAGAAGAAGTTCTTGAATTTTATCCATATAGCCCCTTATTTGCATATACTATGGGCCCAAAGCCTGTTTCAGGAATGATTCCTTTGGCCTTCTCTTCCATAACAGGGACACCACTCAAAAGTGAACATGTGCTTTCTGCCAGTGATTTTTAGAAAAAGACACGGGGGTCTGCTTGGCATGCAAAAAACTAGTCCAAGGCAATATCAGAGTTATCGCCTACACTTATTTGAAGAGGTTGAAAAAAATTCCAGTGTAAATATATAATTCTATTCATTCTTCCTTCAAAGTTTGCATCACATTTTGAACTAAGAAGTCTCAAGTTTAATGTTAGAGAAACAAAACATCAAGATGCCATTTGTGACCAGAAAACCATTGCTTTATGAAAGACTATAATGTCTTCAGGGAAATGAAAGATGCTCAGATATTTTATAGACTGGACTCTTGCATGTTCATGATCTAAAATATAAAAGTCAAAATAATCGAGACAAAACGATTTTAAAAACTATCAAAAATGTCAACAGAAATAGGTGGATTAAAACTGATCTACATGTGTACTTTTTAACCATTGTAAGAGGAGTCTGAATATTTTGTAGGGTAAAAGATGTACATCTACAATCTGTAAAATGTATATCTACAATTTGTAAACATTTTATTTTAATCTACAATTAAATCTGGAATTCAGCACTGTAAATTCCTGCCTGGATGCATGCAATGTGTAGGCATTGTCACTGGCCCCTTTAGGAAATCAATTTAACAGTTTCCAGGTCTTCATAAATCATGTGTAAATCTTTCAGAGTTGTTGCCTTCATCATATAATTCAGTATCTATTATATGTGATTCTATTAAAAAGGGCATTTACTAATTTAAAAAAAAACTCTGTTGGAGGCACAACCCCAATAATGCAATGATTCTCACCCACTTTGAATGGTAGCCTATCTTATTTATACTGAGAAAACTATGGATCTGCGCAATCCATAAACATCTGATGTAACAAGGTGCTCCTGATGAGTTAGGGCTGCTGTGGGAAATCCCAGATATAGCTAACAATCTTCAGCCAAGGCAAGCAGCCTACCAAATACATTATTTATTTTTACTTACTCTTTTAACCTTCTAACTCAATGGCTTAATATTACTTAATATTATTAAAGTCCTACAGAGCCTCTGTGATCCAGAGGATCTGAATCCTAAGTTGAGAACCACTGTATAAAAGAACTTACAAAATAAATTATTTTAATTAGTACCTTTGTGAAGTATGAACAGTTCCCTCCTTCAGAGACCAAAGCCACAGCACCTTTTACTGCGAAGGTAAGATTACAACCATCTCCGCCATCCTTGAGAATATATGGCACTGATTTCCAGCTTTTCATTATCCAGTCATACCTTGCATCCAATCGTTTGCCAACAATTGTCATTCTTGATTCTGAAATAAAACAAGTGGCACAGATTGATGCAGGGCGATTATTTTCTTATGAAGAAGGAGGTGCTAATCGACAAGGAGAAGAAGCAGAAGCCACACCCCATCCATATTAATGGCACTAAAATAGAAAGAATAGATAGCTTAAAATTCTTATGAATAAATATCTCCAGTGACCTGACCTGGGATTAAAAAAAACATTGATGTGACAGTCATGAAAGTGCACCAACACCATTACTTTCTTAAAAGACAAAGTACGGCATGTCCCTCTTGTCCCGCAACAACTTGTACAGGTGCGCCATCAAAAACATACTTAGTGGATGCATCACAGCACAGTATGGGAGTTTCCCTACTCAAGCTAGAAAAAGTGGGAATGCAGCTCAGAACATAACAGAAGCATTGCTCCTTTATATGGCCTCCGTTCGCATTTCCAGCTCATTCAGAAAGACAGCTAACGTATTGAAAGACTCATCATACCCTGAGCACATTCTCTTCAGTCAGAGGGGAGAAGGTTTACGAGTGTGAAAATATGGAACTTCCCTTTCTTCTTTCACAGTGCTCTCCGTCTTGGACCTGTGCTCTCTCTCTCTCTCTCTCTCTCTCTCTCTCTCTCTCTCTCCCCCCCCCCATCATCTTTTAGCTTTGTTCTCTTGTACCTTCCCATCTCTTGCCTGTTATCCTGTGTTCTTACCCCTTCTCCTTCCTCCTTCGTCAGTCTCTTTATTCAGGTGTCTTACTAATTTGCTGCATTCCTGACACAGGGATCAGGCCTGAAATGTTGACTGCCTTTTATTTCTTATAGATATTGCGTGACCTGCTGAGTTTCTCCAGCACTTTTGTGTACTTGACAAAAATAGTGGTAGAACTAAAGGAAGATGGGATGTTCTTTTCCCCCCGCCCCCAGTGAGACTTAAACTCCATGTGTACTGACAAGAAAGTTACGTAAATACATATGAAATGCAAGCAGCAAAAGATGTAAAAAATTTTTTAAATCTCGATTGTTTAAACCATCACATAAAATGCTTACTCCTTTTCTGAATATATACACACTATACTAAAAACAAATGGTTTTGGAAAAAAGTTAATGCAATAGCTTCAGCTTTTCTTCAGCAATTTTAATACCTTGGAATGTTTATTATTTAGAGCAAGAGACTGTAGATCCTGTTGAGTTGGGTTGTTGATTTTCTTAAAGTTAACTTAGCTTTTTGATAAAACTACATAATAATAACACAATGAAAAAATATATCAATTATTTAGTGCCAAAGGATGTTGGGTATTGGACTTTCCAAAATATTCCAGTTTGAAAAGTAATAGTTATACCTGATGAAGTGAAAAGAACTTGAGATAGACCACAGTTCTTCCCCTGACATCTCCAGGAATAAAAGACAGCAGGAATCCAGTTACCCAGAGCAAACACGGGAATTGGTACAAAGTGGAGCCGAGAAAGCAAGTCTTTAATTTTCTTGGTATCATTCACCCTGTCAGTAACATAATAACATAAAATGTCATCTTAATACAGTAATAATTTTATCAGTTTCAAATGTTTTTTTTATTGCATTGTGACAATTTAACTATATTTTTCAAACAAAAAATATAAAATATGCAAGTAAAAACACAAAGATGGAGAAACTCAATAGGTCAATCAGTGTCCTTCATTTTGCAAAGGTAAAAATACATAACCAACGTTTCAGGCTACAGCCCTTCATCAAGGCATATACATGCAACCCAACACCCAACCAATTTTCCCTTGCAACCGCTGCAACCACGTCTGCCTGTCCCACATCGGACTTGTCAGCCACAAACGAGCCTGCAGCTGACGTGGACATTACCCCTCCATAAATCTTCGTCTGCGAAGCCAAGCCAAAGAAAAATATGAAATGAAAGAAATGTATGGCTGTCTTGTGTGAAGTTTCTATTATAACAAGTACAAAGTAGCATATCTATAGTATTTTTTTCAACAGTGATTCCTAGACATGGATCATATGTGCAAAGAACAGACTAATAAAAAGAAAGGTACCTTGACTGGGGAACAGGGAAGAACAAAAAGCACAAAGGGTGCACACTGACAACTAATACACAACATCTTCAGCAAATTTAGCTGAAGATAAAATTGCCACATATCCATTTAAGTTGCCAAGAAACATTTTGTGAAAATGTGTAAGAGCAGCAGGAAAAGAAAGTAAAACAGAACAGTTATTTAACCACATTTTTAAAGTTTTTGTTGAAGTTCTTTCTCCTGCACATTTTTTTTCATTATTAATCAACCTCACAAGCATCAAGCTGTGCAATAAACCATTGGACAATCAAAGTTTCTGAAAGTTTTACAATTCAGCAGCTGCAACAAAAGACACTGCAGTGTTCTTTTGGTTCAAAACCCAACAGTCTGTTGGTTCAAGGCACAAAAATAGTTCCTGTGTCTGGACAGAGGCAATATGTTATTCCAAACATTGTAAAAAGAAAACATTATCAACATAGTAATATGTATTTATGATATGTTTGACTACATTAAAGTATTTTTGGTTCAATCCAACTCACTGGACTATTTGGAGTTCCTGATCTGAGACACAATTTTGAATCAACAAGAATCTCTTTATAGCATATTGGCTAACTCTTAAGCTCACTCACACATTTTCTTACCTCCCTTTTCATAGGCCTCTCTATTCAATTGTTCTCATCTCTCTCTCTTCAGAAATATATTTTTCTCTAATCTGCACTAGGAGTAGGAAGATTTAAATGAGTTTCTAAATTAATACTTTTCACTGGTATTCTCGAAGGATGAATTTATAATTTGAAGATTCACAGACAGAGAAGGTGAAATTCTGGTGCAAGTCTCAATATATAAAGAGAAAATGCACACAAAAGATACTGGAAAAGAATTCTCAGAGAGCAGATTAAATATCATATGGAAAAACAGAAACTAATCCTATTTGCTCAATCTGATTGAATATAAAATGATCAAATATATTGATAATGACAGTGTAGAAAAAGTTGTTTACAAGTAAGGCCTTTGACTAAGTCCCCAAGGGGAGATTGGTCCAAAAAAGTTCTCAAGCCCATGAAATGTAGAGCAAGTTGACAAACAGGTCCCTACATGATTGGAAAGATGTGGATATTAGCTTGGCCTCCAGAGCATCAGGATTGCATCTGGTGAAACCAATGGATTTCTCAATCTCCCCATTGTTCTGGGGTTCAACATCTGGATATTAATTAACTCAATAAAAAATTGAACTCAATTAATGTACTCCCTTCCAAGCCTGAAACAATGTCATCGAAGTCTGACTTTCCAGTTAATTTCTTGATTACATGGATCACCTTCACACCACTTTAAATGATGCTTATAAATGTAGGACCAGTTCCAGTGTTTATTTCTGGTAGCAGACTTTGTACTGAGCATTCATTCAGCCCAGCAAGCAATTACTCCAGGGTCTAGCCAGAAAAGATGCATCAACATCTACATCGAGATCTCTCAAGGCTGTGGAATCATAATAATAATGTTATCAGACCGTCATTAAATTTAAGACTGCAATAAGTATCTGCATTTTATAATACATAAGTCAAAAAGAATATTTCACTTTTAAAGGTCAATATATGTCAACTTTATTATAAATAAATATTGTTTTCAGTCAGAATACAATGTGCTCGGGAAAACAAGTGGATGTTTTGTAAGCACTCATTCCTTATATGTGCAACTACCAAGGAATATCTCTCCTCTCACTCACTTAGGCGCAGATCTAAATGAGAACATGCAACCCCTTCTCTTGTGTGATGTAAACTTGACCCAGATCGACAGAAAACATCATTTGAGTTGCAGACTGGGTGGGAAAAATGAGAGATGAAATTAGAGTTTATTATCATACACACATATACAATGAACAAATGCAATGAAATTCTTCCTTTGGTGCAGATACACATGTATGTAAAATACTCTAATAAACAGGAAGTATGAGCAAAAGATTCTGAAGGACCCGGGTCTATAGCACCCTGAAAGCAGATAAGCTGGTAAAGAAGATGTATGGCATGTTTAACTTCATTAATTAGGTTGCGTAGAAAAGTAAGGAAGTCATGTTGTAGCCAATTAAAATTAGGATGAGGTCACCCTTGGAAAACTGTGTGCGATTCTGGTAACTCCATTCTAGGAAGGATATGGAAGTTTTGGAAAGGGTCCATTATATTTCGATATTAGAAAATGAGGTGAAATTTTCATAAGGATATTTCACTTTTATTTGAGAATTATATATGACAATGCATAACTTATATCTGACTCAAATTCTGTATTGCATTATAATTAATTAATATCTAAACAATATGTAGATGTAATATTTCTCTCTATCAAATTAATAAAAAGATTTTAAAAGAAAGGAAAGGGTACATAAGAGATTTACCAGGATAGTTTCCTGGAGTAGAGGGTATGAACTACAAGGAGAGGTCGAACAAACTTGGGTTGTTTTCTCTAGAGCAATGGAGGCTGAGGTGAAACCTGAAAGAAGTCCTTAAAATAGACGGTCAAAATCTTCTGGGATAATAACATAAAATACTAGAAGACAAGCATTTAAAGTGAGGGGAGTGGAATTTTAAAAATGTTATTTATTTTGCTTTTTTACATTGACTAGTAGGGTTAATGGTGGAAACAGATCTCATGAGGCTTCTAGATAGATGAGGAATATGCATGGAATAGAAGGATATGCATGACATGCAAGCAGAAGAGATTTGGCATAATCTGCTATCATCATGGGTTGAAGGGATTGCTCACAACTTACAGCAGAACTAGTTGAATCCAAGTACTAACAGAGAAAGCAACTTACCAACAGTTGTTGATTTTGAAACTGATTCCAGAAGATTGAATTGTGGTTCTCAAACTTGCATTGGTCCTCACTATAATAATACAGGGTCAGAGTGGGAGTGGACGGAGAACTCAAGTTGTAGTCAACTGCAACCACCTCTCTCTGGCGTAGCCTTCTCATTCTCCCATACAACAGATCAGTCACCTCTGATACCAGAATGCTCAAACTTTTGATCCTGTATTCAAACGCTTTTACAAAAAATGTCAATATATCATTTGCCTTTAGTTCTCTGCATGTTACCTGCCAGTGACTTGCGTACAATGACACATTGTTCATGTTAAATATTTCCTAATTTCATCCAAAAGATGCTGTTTTCCACAAAAGTGCATAACCTCGTGCTTCTCCATATTATTCTTTATCTGCCATGGTATCATTCATTTAGCTCGTCTGCTATTAAAGCCCCTGCATCCACTCATTTCCACTAAGTTTCATGTCAACAACAAACTCGAAAGTGTTACATTTGATTCTGCAACACATTGTTGTTAAGATTTGAGACTCAGGTCCAAGCACCAAACTCTACATAAGATACCAGTCACAAAAACTTGAGAAGAATTTGGTTATTTTCGCTCTTTGTCTTCCATATGTAAGACATGTCTCAATTATAGAAAATCCACATTCAACACATCCACCTTCATCCTACCTTTTCATTTATTTTCAGTTAATCAGCCTCGAACCTCCCCTTGGTACACTCATCTTAGACGACTCCGACAGCACAAAAGGACAGTTGCACAATTACAAGTCACCTTTTTTGCAGGAAGATTACCGTGAATATCTAATATCTATCTTGTGTATTTATCGTCCCTTTTAATTTAATCCAATTACTTTACCAATGTAGTTTTTCTTTTCAAGTACCTGTTCTGTTTTAGCAAGTAAGATTTTTTTTTTAATTATTTATAGATGCCATACAATCAATTACATTACATACATTTCATTCACAATTAATCATACATGGGAGTAAGTAAGATTTTCTATGCATGTGTGCATTTGTACAATGTGCTTGACAATAAATTTGTGGTCAATGGTAACTTACCAACATATCACTGATGCTCAGAACAAGCTTATTTGGCTCCAGATCTTATTAAAATAAATTTTATGAAACAGATATGGATTAAGTAGGTAAAACTTGCTTCTCTAGATTTCTCTAGATTTCAATGCAACATTTCTCTGAATGTGACAAACTGAAACTCAAATCACCTCCATAAATATACAATTACTCCACTATCCACATACCCTGGCTGCACGAATATCTTGTTCAAGATCCATTACACCAAAGCTATTTTTTTTGACAGAACTTGCAAGACTCTCAATTTCTAGCTTGAGGGGGAAAGGCAGTAGAAGCAGGGAAAATATCACCTGCACTTTCCCCTCATACATCATCCTGGCTTGGATATACATAGCCATTCCATCAGTATATTTACGTCAAAATATTGGAGTTTTCTACACTTTAAGAGTGCCAATTCTTCAGAAGGAGGCACCTTATTATCTTTCTCAAGGGAAAATATGATGGAATCAAAGGAGGAGACTGGGTCCTTGTCGGGCAAACACGTCAGTCCCATTCCCTGTTCGTTCTCAGTTGCCCATAAAATTATCGTCTTTCCAATGTAAAATTAAATTTTAAAAAATGCTGCAATTCTCTTTTTAAAGGTACTGAATGATTCTGTTTCCATTACTCCCGCAAGCAATGAATTCTACATCTAAATAATTCTTTTAAGTAAAATGAACTACACATTCCCTTTGAATATTTGCTCTAAATTTTATATCCATCCCCAATCCTTGAATCATATAGTAATTGGAAACGTTCCCTCCATTTATCCTTTCTAATCAAAATCTTGTATTTCCTCTCAAGATTCTTGGCTTCAATAAGCAACTCTGGATTCTCTCGTTTTATCCATTATAAATATCCTCTGGACGACTTCTACTCCATTCCTGAGCAAAACAGGATGCATTATTCCAATTTTAGCCTAACAAGAGTTTTATACAAAACCAACGTAATCTCCCTGCTTTGAAAGACACAAAGAACCTGGAGAAAAAAAACAAATCTGCTGGAGGCAATCAACAGGTCAAGAGGCATCAGTGGGAGATAAAGAATGGTCAACATTTCAAGTAGGATCCTTTCATCCAGCAAATTGCCTGCTTTTCCCTACCGCTTCCAAATTCCAGATATGCTTTATTAACCATACTTCAAGGTAATACATTAAAATGTAACATACATGACACAATTTAATTTTTGCCTGCGTAAGGCAGACAGAATCGGCATTAGTATTGCCTGATGCTTCTTACGGTATGAAAGAGAAGCAAAAGAGGCACTGAGTACTGACTGAGTAGATTCACCTCCAGCACTCCCACAGCCTCTGCAGCTGTACAGAATCCTCTTCGATTCATCAGTAACCTGAGCTCCAAGTCCAAACATTCGACTTAATCAGGAAGCCTTTAGTGCCCAAGGATTTCTGGAGCCCTTCTTGTCCTCAGCACCCTCTTGTAACCCAGCTCCAACACTTGGTTCCTATGAGTTAGTATACAGAGCCTGCAGCCCATGCAGGTTCCCCAACCACGAGCTTTCCAACAACTCCTTCAACTTTCAAAATGTATGTGTAGCAGGCTGCACCAAAGGAAAACACAGGCACATTACAGTTTGGGGCAACACAGCTTTATTGCATTCACATAAATATCTAGTTGGCTGTTGGCTGTGCTTACAGTGATCCCGGAGAGAGAGAGAGAGAGAGCACACGGTCGGGACCTCAGCTTTATACCATGGGCCCTCTGGGCCCACCTGGTGGTCGGATGTCATTAGGCTGGTGCCGTGTCCCTAGGCCACCTGTTGGCCGAGTGATGTACCACAGTGTATCATCACAGTATGTTCATATACCATTTTTTTTTAAATCAGTGGTGAATTTCCTTTTTCAAATATTTCAAATGTCCTTTAACGTCTTTCCTCATTGTGCAACTAAGATTTTATTTTCATAGTATTTCTACCAAAGTGTATCATGAATCAGTTCTTTGCACTATCTTTCACCTCTTGCTTATCTCCCCATTCAGCAAGTCAATCTAAGTCTTCTTGGTATCTAACACTAACTTCCTTAGTGTACAATGCTGTTTTGAATGAAACATGAAAGTCTGCAGATGCTGTGATTGTAGTAAAAACACAGAAATGCTGGAGGAACTCAGCAGATCTCACAGCGACCATAGAAGGTAAAGATAGAAAACCGACATTCCAGGCCTGAGCCCTACCGAGAAGAGCAGCTCAGGCCTGAAACATTGGTTATATATCTTTACCTCCAATGGACACTTAAGAACTGCTCAGTTGGTTTAGCATTTGGTTTTTACAACAATACTTTACCAAGATTTGCATAAAATGCAATTTGGAAATTTTACCTAATTTCCCCACATCTTAGCTTTTTGTTAAAAAGAGAAAACAGTCCCAACAATAAACCCTAGAGAATAAAACTGGCTTCCATCCTCCAATCTGCAAAATAACTACTATCCTCTGTTTTTAGTCTGTGTGTGAATTTCATATTCACACTGCGAATGGTCCTTGAATTCATATGTCTCAAATTTATGAAACATGCTTTTGTGTGGAATTTTATCAAACATTTGAGAAACCATGCAGAGGACATCTACTGCATTCCTTTCACCAACTTTCTCTATTTCTTCATTAAATAATTAAATTAGTTTAGTTCATACAATTTTCTCGTTTTTATAAATTGTCTCCCTAAATATTGTATCTTAAAGCTTCTCCACAACACAAGCTTAACTGACTTGCTTGTAGTTGCATAGATTGTCCTCACCCTTCTTTTTTGAACAAGGTTGTGATTTCTGCCATTTACAAACCCTTTTCCACCTCCTAGAATAGACAATAACTGCTTGCAATGCCAGCAATGTGCACGTGCCATGAATGAATGAATTATTTGGATCCATCAACCTCTGAGTGAATAATTACATTTCATGCAAGAAATAACAGTAAAGAAATCTTGGGAAACAGTTCAATTTTTCAATACCATCTTTACACTTCATGGCTACTCTATTGAGATGTCTGCTGCAACAGATTGTATTGAGCAATTGTTCTGAGTGCTCACCAAGGTCTAGGAGGTGATAATGTAGAAGTAAGGTCCTTTCTAGTTTAGATGGTGTTGATTAATACGTCAAGTATACGCCACAATTAATTAATCAAAATATATTTTTTTAAACTTTATTTAAAATTTTATGACATGAATAAAATAAAAATTACATTTAAAGAAATAATAAAAAATAAGATAATAAAAATTAGAATACTACATCATTAAACTACACAAATTAACCCCCCCCCCAATAATTATAACACAACATTAATCGTCTAATTTAAAATTAGTCCAACCCTCCCCCCAAAATAAAGAGTGAAGAATTAATTAACAATGTTGCAAATAAAATAGAAAAAAACCCACTTACAAAAAAAGATAAAACTTAACAACAAAAAAAATTACTAACAAAAAAAAATCAATACTAAAATAATACCCTTAAACATATATTTAAATCAAACATAATACATGCATTTAACAAATGAAATCCACTTTAAAACTAAGTTAAAATATTAAAATCATATATCAACCACATCTGTTATACAAAAAATCATAATTAATAATACATAAATACAGAATTTCCATTAATACCAAGTTTCCTTTATAATTCATCGAGAGAACAAAAACATCCCTTAGAAAAACAGTCAGATAAACTTTTTATTGCCTTCCCCTCCCCTTATATAAAAAAAGGAAAAAAAAGAAAAAAAAGTTCAAACTCTTATAAAATTCTCCATATTCTTCATTTATAACATCTTCAAAATTCTCTATCGAAATTAACTTAATTTTATTAAACTCTTCTCCCTCAATGTATTTGTACTTGGTTTTCTTTTTCTTCTTATCACCTTTCCCCTCATCTTCCTCTTCATCTAATTCAACATCCTCAATTTTTGATTTTATTATCTTCTGTGACATCATCCTCTTAAAAAAGAGAGAAAAAAGAGATAAAAAAAACCCCCAAAAAAGAGAAAAAAAGGGAGAGAAAAAAACCCTCCTAATTCCCTCTCAATTGCAATCAGAAAACAAAGAGTTTTTTAAAAATTTATTTATTTAAAAAATAATAATAAAAAAAAACCTTCACTTCTTAACCCGAAAATTAAAAAGAAAAAAAAAACAGGTCGGAGGTCACGACTACCTCCTCCTGTTTAAACCGCCCAAAGCGGTAACTCCCCCAAAATATTGCGTGTGAGATAACTCACAGGTAGCTGATGACTTCTGGAAACTAGTGCCCACCCAGTTCCCTCTACCAACTCCCATTTCATTAAACTATCATTATTATTTAAACTATTTAAACTCTTCTCAAAAAAAATAAAAGATTTATTTTTTTTTAAATCAACGTTACCACTTCGGCCACCATTGCTTCCATTTCTTTTAAAAATTTGGATCCCACCTTACATCTCTACTCTCTTTGGAGACCTTGAAGGACTACATCGTTCCTGAAACTGCATGATTGGTAGAGACTGAGCAAAGTCCATAACCTCTTTAGGATTGTCAAAGAACTTTGGCTGATTTCCATCCTGAAAAATCTTCAGTACTGCAGGATACCTGAATGTTGCCTTATGTCTTTTTTTCCACAACAGTTCTTTCACTGAATTAAATTTGCGTCATTGAAACATAATTTCTTGACTCAAATCTTGATAGAAGAAAACAGGATTATTCTGAACCATCAAAGGAGATCTATTTTGCTGGGCATTTCTAATAGCCGTACGTAAAATTGTCTCTCTGTCACAATAGTTTAAACAACGGATCAGAACAGGTCTTGGATTCTGTCCTGAAAAAGATTTTCTTCTTAAAACTCTATGACCACGTTCCAATATTAAACCTTCAGGGAATTTATCCTGTCCTAACACTCGTGGAATCCATTCAGTAAAAAATTTTCTTGGATCTGGTCCTTCTATGCCTTCTGGCAAACCAACAATTTTCACATTGTTCCGTCTAGATTGATTCTCCAAATAATCAACCTTTTTTGCTAAATTTTTATTTTGGATCTGCAATGTTTCAATTATTCTATTTTCATCTTGCAGTTGATCCTGTACATCGACTAAACCTTGATCACACATTTCAAATCTTTCAATGGTTTCAAGCTTAAAAGCTCCATTAATGGCTTCCGCCATCGCATTAATCTTGGAAATAAACAGGTTCACAAAATTAGCTAAGTGACTCAATACAGAATATATCTTATCTTCAAGATCCTTAACAGACATTTCAACAGAAGTAGATTCAGGCATAATGGGATCTTGCTGTTCCTTAGAGACCACGGGATCTTCTGTCCCTTCTCTTAATTTAGTATCTTTTCTAGCAGTTTGACTTCGTATAAAAATCCCTCTCAAAGTCCCCCCAGCAATGCCAGGAGACTGAAGATCAGGGTTATCTTTAAGCCAAATCTCTTTAATCATCTTCACTGAATCGATGTCTGGAAAAACTGTTGTAATTGAAGATGCATTTTGCAGCGCCACCACTGTAGCAGTCGAATGACAGCTCTTTAACTCTCCAGCTGGTGGCGCTCCAGCTGATTCAACTGTCAAAGTCTCAGTAACAGCACTCACAGTGGCCATTGTGTGAAATACTGGCACCCGGCCAGCTCTTTGTTCTGAAAGCTGCTGAGTGCGACCTTCAGAGAGCCTTACCGGTTCAAAACGGAGTTTCAATGCCGAATTCTGTACGTCTTCTTCTGGATCCATTCTACGTTGAGTCCTGGCTTCTTGTAAACAAGTAGGCTCACATAATTTCGGAAAATGTAGTTTTTTAACAGTCTGTTGATGGTTTCTTTTATCTTTTTTATCTTTCTTTTATCTTTTTTTTGCATATAAACCATTATTAATTCAGCACCTCTTATTATTTATAAACTTTTAAAAGAACTTTAACGGGCACTTAAAGACAAAACAATAAATCAGAGTCAGGAGAGGTCTGGAAGGCACGTCTGTTCCCTACGCCATCTTGCCACGCCCCCATTAATCAAAATATTAATACATAAAATATAACTTGGTTTATGCTTATGGTGGGATGGTGGCAGATACCCAAGAACAGCGAGAGGCTCCAGAATGTACGTTGCCTGATAATAACAGCCTGGCTGATAAATTTTCAACAGTCCTGTTTCTGTCTAGAATAGTTTATTTACAAGAATTAGGGGAACCAAAACAGTAAAAAAAAATACCTGAGAAAAGGGGGACATATCTCTGGGATTGGTTCTCAATATCGACATTGCAGAGCTTAATGCTGATAGGATAATGCTTGCTGCCTGGGAGGTGATAGTTTAGAGATTGGTTAATGTTAGATAGCGCTGGAGAATTTAAATTCATGCATTATGTTCGGAGAGTACCTTGATCCTCTACAGAGGATCAAGTGGTAACTTCCCACAGGCCTGGCTATTAAATCAAGGGAGAGTAATTTACTGATTGGGACCTCACCCTAGAACCTGGATCGAGGATCAACACCTATTGTCCACAATAGGAGGAAGAGGGCCAAGGAACTTGCTCTCTGAAAGGAGGACAGTAGTCAGGGAATGAAAGGAATAGAGTTGGGAAGCTAAAGGAAGAAAGATGTAGGTAGTGAGCTGGTAGAGGATGGGGAGGAAAAAGAGACGGAAAGAGAAAGGAGGAATGGGTCCAGAGAGATGAGAGAAACCAAGAGAGGGTAAAGAAAACAAGGGAAGTGATTACAGGAAATTGGAGGTTAATGTTGATGTCATCTGGTTAGAGACTACCAAGATGGAATATAGGATGCTGTTCCTTCAATTTGCATGTTGGCTCAACTTGGCAATACAGTAGGCCATGGTCAGAAAGTATGGGGATGGAAATGACTGGCCACTGAGAGATCTTGGGTGCTGTGGCAGACGAAGTAAAGATGCTCAATGAAACGAGCCCCAGTCTGCGTATGGCCTCCGTGATGTAAAGATGCAGCAAATGACCCCTGCAGATTTTCAGATAGAGTGCTGCCCATTTAGAATGACTGTTTGAGGCCCTGAATGGTAGTCGGGGAGGAGGTATAGGTGCAGATGTAGCATGATGTGGTTGCAGGGAAAAGTGCTGGAGGACTATTAGTGGAAAGGGATGTGGACAAGGGAGTCATGGAGGGAGCAATCCCTTCAGAAAGTGGACAACAGAGTGGAAGATGTGTCTGGTGATGGAATCCCATTGGAGGTGACAGAAATTGAGAGTATAATATATCGAATGTAGAGGCTTGTGAGGTGGTAGGTGAGGACAAGAGACATAATAGGAGGGAAATAGAGGAGTTGCATATGGCTCCAGTTTATCAGCATCTGCAGTCTTTCTTGTTTAGTTTCTCTTTACGTTTAATGCACAGTCCCTCTAGCCCAGTGTTTCTCAACCTTTTTGTGGAACCCTTGAAATAGTTTTCATGTCACAGGGAACCCCTGCATAAAAATTATTATATACCATTATTAATATCCATCTCTTATATTTTTATTGTAGTTCAAGTGGTAAACATTTTTTTTTTCAGATAACGTTTAAGGAAAAAATGACCCTTTTTTTGTCAAATTTACTGGCAATGCAAAAAAAAAAAATCACACTGCTCATATATGAGACCTCACACTGAGGTTTTCATTTTAAATAACGTAAGAGGTTGAAGCCTTTATTACAATAACCAAGGATTTTCCAACAATATGCCATCCGTGTAGAGTAAAATTACAAATATAAAATTAAACAAAAATTACTCAAAAATGCATTAGCCTATTTATCACTGTTTCTCGCGGATCCCATAACGACCTCTTGCAGGACCATAGGGTTCTGGGGAACCCTGGTTGAGAATCACTGCTCTAACCAGTGTACACTCAGTGAGGTCCCACAGATAGAGGAGAGATAAGATTTTGGTATTTGAGAGAAAAAAATGTTCATAAAGAAACTGAGAATCCTTTGCTCTTTTGGTGTTGTAAAGTGAATATTTTTTTTTCCCCCCAAAAGTTATATCCATCTTTGCAGCAACTCTGTTTCAACATTTACACCTCCAATTGTGATGTGATACACTGGAGATTCACAAGAAGGATGTCTGGGATGGAGTGCTTCAGCTATGAGGAGAACTGGAGTGACTGGATTAGTTTTCCTTGAAATGAAGAAGTCTGAGCAAACAAAATTAAGATATACAAAATTATAAGAGCTAAAGACAGGTGAGATAGTGAGACACTTTACATCTTACCAGAGGGGTTAAGAACCAGAGGGCATTAACCTGTTAAGTACCGTTACTCAGCCGATATTGCAAGAGTTAGCTCAAATGAAAGATAGTATGAGGTCACAATTCATTACAGTTAATACACGAATGGAAGTATTTTCTGAAGATTTAAAAAAATTTCAGTCTGCTTTTTTGGAATGTAAACAGCAAGTGGCCTCTAATACAGAAAAACTGACGGAGGTGGAAAAATCCATTAAAGAGTTGCGAGAACGTGAAAAGAAGTTAGAGAGGAAAGTAGATTATTTGGAAAATCAAAGTAGAAGGAATAATGTGAAGATTGTTGGTTTGCCGGAAGGTATGGAAGATCAAGATCCTCTTCGTTTTTTTACAGAATGGATCCCACAAATATTGGGACGAGAATTTTTCTCTGGAGGCTTGGTATTGGAAAGAGCTCATAGAGCCTTAAGAAGGCCTCCACCTGATCAATTACCGAGACCCGTGATAATTCGATGCTTGAATTATTTGGACAGAGAAACAATACTTCGTCTAGCAGTGCAAAATGCGAGACAACGACAAGCTCCGTTAATGATTCAGAATAGTAGAGTTTTTTTTTATCCCGATTTGAGTCAAGAGGTTATTCAGCGTCGGCGTCGATTTAATCCAGTTAAAGAAGTTCTGTGGCTTAAAGGCTATAAGTCTACTTTTCGTTATCCGGCAGTGTTGAAGGTGTTTTGTGGGGACTTTCAATCTCGTTTTTTTGAGAATGAGCATGAAGCAATGATTTTTTCTGATTCGTTGCCAGATGTACGAGGACCAAGACGTAGTCCATTATTGTCTCCTAAAGAAAAATCTGGTTGTTCTGGAAATGGAAGAAATGGTAGAAATGGGAGAAATGAGATAGAAAGAGTCTAATTTCTCCTGAAATGGGGTCATCGAGTTTGGAATCTCTTGGATGAATAGAAGAACTTACTTATTCTTACTTTATTTTTATGTCATTATGATATCTTGTTGTTATTTTTTGTTTGGCTGGGAAGGGAGAGATTTGCTCTATGTTCTATTAGTCATCAGCCACTGGTGGGTGATCCACACCCAAGTTTGGTTTAGGGATTACTACCTTTTGGTAGGTTTTCTTTTGGGTTTTTTTTAATTTTATCTTTTTGTTTCTTTTTATTTTATTTAGACTTTAATTTGTGGTTTCTTTTTCTCCAATTGGAGGGCCTACTTACATTACTTTGAGTTTTTATATATAGATATTATTAGTTCTTAGTAGTATTAGTGGATATGTCAAAGTTGAGGTTTGCTACTTTTAATGTTCGAGGTTTAAACACACCGATTAAGCGTAAATGCATTTTGGCATATATTAAGAAAAAGAAAAATTGATGTCACTTTTTTTAATATGTTTTTTCATGAATCAGATTTGTGTTTTAGATGTGGTTACACTGTTGGAACTTTTTTTCATGTTTGGTCAAATATATATATATTATATATACAATCTTTTTGGAAGAAAGTACAATTGTTTCTGGAAAACCTGTATAAGATTAAGATACTTTTAGATCTGACAATATTTTCATTGGGTAGTTTGCAACCTTTGAAAGGTCTGGGATTAGATAAATTTCAACTTGCTTTTGTATATTTAGCATTATCGATAGTAAAAAAATGGTTTGTTAGTACGTGGAAAGATACGAATATGATTGATGTTAATAGATGGCATAATGAAATGAAATATTGTTTAATAATGGAAAAAAATCACATATGTATGTTTCGCGTGATAACTATAGTTTTTTTTATTAATAAGTGGTTGTTATATTCAGAATATTTACATTTTGATTTACATTGTTTAGATTTTCATATGTGTGCTTAATTTTTCTTTTTTTTATTTCTTTATGGCTCTCCTTAGGAGAGTTGGCTGAAAAGGGGGGGGGTCCTGTTTTTTTTCTTCTCTTTTTTCTTTTATATATATATATAAAATATATCGTTCATGTTTAGTTTATTGTTATTATGTTACTTATCTGTATTTTGAACGAATAAATAAAGTTTAAAAAAAAAGAAACAGAGGGCATGAATGAAAGGTAAGAGCTAGGAGGGGAGATCCTCATCAGATGTCCAGTCAGTGTGGATTGGTAACAATATTTCTTTCTCACTAACAATCTCAAGGATGCATGCTTAGCCTACGGCTCTACTCTCTCTACACTCATGTCTGTGTGACTAGATATGCCATCTACAAATTTGACTATAACACCATGGTCGTCGGCAGAATCACAGACTGCAATGAAGAAGCATACAGGAATGAGATAGATCAGTTAGTTGAGTGGTGTCACAACAACAACTTTGCACTTAACATTAGAAAAACTAAGGAACTGATTGTGGACTTCAGGAAGGTGAAATCAGGAAAACGCAAACCAGTCCTCATTGATGGATCAGCAGTGGAGAGAGTAAAGAACTTCAAATTCCTAGGAGTCATCATCTCTGAAGGTCAACCGTGGGACCTCCCACGTGAGAAGGCTCAACAGCAGCTGTTTAGTTAAAAGTTTGAGGAGATTTAGTCACCAAAGATGCTTGCAAATTTCTTCAGGTGTACCGTAAAGAACATTCTGACTGGTTACATCACTATCTGGTACGGAAGAGCCAATGCATAGGACATTAAGGATATCTTTAAGAGGTGGTCTCTCAAGAAAGCAGCCTCTATCATCAAGGACCCTCACCACCCAGGCCATGCCCTCTTCCCACTGCTACCATCAGGAAGGAGATACAGGAGCCTGAAGAAAAACATCATTGTGACAAAAACAGTTTCTTCCCCATCACCATCAGATTTCTGAATGGACAATGAACCACAGACACTACCTCACCTTTTTCTCCTTTTTGCACTAATTAGTTATAGGTGCCTAACCTTTTATCTCAGATTGTCGGGACCAGACACGCCATTGTTCGAAATCATTTCGATTGCCATCCCTTTAAGCCTGCCCAAATCATACTGCTGTATCTACTCCCCACCCCCTCCTGAGTGGCGCTGCTGCCTCTCTACTCCCTCTCATTGCCTGCCCAAGTTACACTGACGTCTCTACCCCCCTCGCCCACCCAAGTCAATCTGCCGTCTCTCCCCCCTCGCCTGCCCAAGTCGTGCTGCCATCTCTCTCCGCCCCTCACCCACCTGAGTCACACTGCTGTCTCTCCTCCCTCGCCCACCCGAGTCACGCTGCTGTCTCTCCCCCTCGCTGGCCTGAGTCAACTGCCATTTGTCTTCCCCCCCCCCCCCCCCCCCCGCTGTACCAACAACAGGAGAACAGCCCCCTTCTCGATTCCTCTGCGCTGGTACTGGTACAGCAGTTTCAGCTGTGTGGGGGATTAAGGGTAGCAATGACAGCAATTGAGCAACTGCTGGGCCAACTGAAAGTGCCGCAACATTGGACAGGCATCAGTAAAGGCAATTCGGAGGTGCTTATAAAGTAGTGGAACGCAACGGGATACACGGGAGTTGAGCTAGGGTCACGTCGGGTCATGTTTGGTGCCAAACTCCATCTTTGATGAGCATAAGTTATCCACCGAAAAAAGCATCAGTTTTTGGAGGTTATCGGTTTTCAGAATTCTGGATAAAATTTTAGGCAGCTATATTTTTAAATAGTTTATTTAAGGAAATGTAATTAATAGCAATTTTTGCACCTGTAATGTACAATACTGCTGCTGCAATACAACAAATTTTGTGGCACATGTTCATGACAATAAACCTAATTCTGATTTTTTTTTTCACTTGAAAGACAAATGAAATCTGGACTACATTGATCGGTGGTAAAGGATACAAGCATGACTTGAAATGCTAAGTGATGGTATAGCACTTAAGACTATGAGCTGAGTGCTGAAAAGCATGATTAGTATCACAGTATCTTAAAAATCTTGTTACTATGCTGTATAACCATTGATTATTGCCTTGTAACTGTACCAGCATAGATTAATTGCCTGCCAAAAGTAGATTAAACCCAGGGCTTTTATATTTGGAAACAATTACGTTTAGAGAACACAAAACGAGCAAGTTAGTTCTGAAATTTTTAACCAAACAGTTATGAGAACTATAATGAAAAATCCACACTGCTGAAGACCCAACTGCGCTGGGTGGGTCACGTCTCCAGAATGGAGGACCATCGCCTTCCCAAGATCGTGTTATATGGCGAGCTCTCCACTGGCCACCGAGACAGAGGTGCACCAAAGGAGAGGTACAAGGACTGCTTAAAGAAATCTCTTGGTGCCTGCCACATTGACCACCGCCAGTGGACTGATATCGCCTCAAACCGTGCATCTTGGCGCCTCACAGTTCGGCGGGCAGCAACCTCCTTTGAAGAAGACCGCAGAGCTCACCTCACTGACAAAAGACAAAGGAGGAAAAACCCAACACCCAACCCCAACCAACCAATTTTCCCTTGCAACCACTGCAACCGCGCCTGCCTGTCCCACATCAGACTTGTCAGTCACCAACGAGCCTGCAGCAGACGTGGACATACCCCTCCATAAATCTTCGTCCACGAAACCAAGCCAAAGAAGAAAAGAATGAAAAATAAATTTTAAAACTAACTTTTCCATGAATATTATGGACTCTGCATGTTTGGGGTATGTAAATTAAAAATGAGGGTGAACTCAGACAAAATCATCAGATCCCAGATTCCTGGATGATACAAAAAGATTGTTAAACTAACAAAACTCTAAAACAAAATAGATCCAGTGTTGATGAATTTTGTGAAGGTTATTAAAATATCAACCAAAGCACGTCGTGAAAAGCACATAAGGCAACCCCCTTCACACTTTTCCAGCTGCCGGAATCATAAAATTAAATAACTATCACAGATTGTTGCAAGTAGATGATATATTAATATTCATAAGACAACCAAACTAAATTATTACCACTGTGTTTTTCTATTAACTTTCAATTTTATTCTTGGCATTCTTTTTTTAATACAGTGAATTTAAGTAGAGCTATATGCCAACATGACTAGTTGGTTTTCAGTCTGGAACTAAAATATAGATCTCTGAATATGGGCTTTGCGTATTTCTACGAATGCTCTATCCATCAGTTTGCCATACAGGCAAATGACGTTCCTTCCATCATTTTGTAGAGGACAAGTAACCTTTTACTTTGATGAAGGGCTCAAGCCCGAAATGTCGGTTATGTATTTTTACCTTTGCTATTGTAATGGATGAATATTAGGAGGAATTTGGTAAGATTAGTGGGTTACATACATACACACATTTTAAAACAGATCTTATTTGAAAGACTGAAGAATTCATATTCAGGAACATTGCAAAAACTATGGAGAATTTTATGCATATTTCACAAGTAGGTACTAATTGAAATTACATCATAAAATGAATAGTAATTCCAATTGTTTGGAATTGGAGACAGGCTGGCTGGTCGGATAACTACAAGGCTTCTGACCTTTCTGCAAAGTGCTCACAGAAGGGTCACTCCTGGGTTTTGTTTATCAAAGACAACAGATAGAAGCAGAGGATAACTCCTGTTGTTTGCTCAAGAAGGTGGGTTTTTTTTTGCAAGTGAGAGAGTCACATGGGCTTTTTGGCAGTTGGAGAGAGAGAAGACCAAGCTCAACAAGCTCTCTCAGCCAGTGTGTGTGTATCACTGAAAGAGACTGAACAGTCACTGCTGAAACAAGCCAGGAAAAGCTGGTGGGAAACAGAAAGTTCCAGAGTGGCGGATGGCTGGAAGTCCTATTTGTCTGATGTTTCTCTTGGAATAAGTGGAAAAGAAAGGAACTCTATGGCGACCTGAAAGAAAGAGAACCCTGATGGGGCAAGTTTCAGACACTATGGTGGTACCTCAGTTGTGGAAATCCTGGAACAACAAATCTCTCTCTGCAAACCCTACAAGAACCTTCCTGAGCGGTAAACATTTACCTTTCAAGCACCAAAGCCTGGTAAACTTTATACATGTTCAATTCTGTGCACAGTATAAGAATTGGAAGAAGGAGAAGTGAGATTAACTGTGAACCAAAGAACTTTTCTCAAATTTACATACACGTGCGCTCAGAATTAGAAAGGGATTAAGTTGGGTTAGTTAAGTATAGAGATAAGTTAAAGATTGGTTCTGTTTCCATGTTTAAAGTTAATTAAAAACAACGTGCTTAAATAACTACTTGTCTTGGTGTATGTCTGGGTTTTGGGGTCCTTTGGGCTCCTAACCCTACACAGCTGAGTTTCTCCTGTTTTTACTTCAACCACAGTGTGGACAGATGTTCGTGTTTTACTTCTTCCAAGCAACCTTTTTAAGCCGGTTGGAGACGAGAGACGTCCATCAGAAGCAGCCAGCCTGTCACTGCAGAACTCTGCCCGATGCGCAGCGCCCCAGGACGAAGCCCACAGGTTGCAGCGCAGGAGAAGGGGGAGGTGCGGGTTGTGGTCCTGGGGATGCAGGCATCCGTTGCTGGCGCGCCGATCCCCGAAGCTCCCATGCCCCACTCACCGCTGCTCCAGCACCTGGACGATCCGCTGTTTCATCCACCGGACGTCCCGCGGCGCGCTGTCGTCGAACGACATGAAGATCACATGGCTATTGTTGGGCAGCGCGTCGGCCAGGGGGGCGAGTGCCGGCTCCGAGGCCCACAGGCACTCCAGGAAGCCCGACTTGTTCGTGAAGGCGTGGAAAATGAACGAGGCCGGGCTGCGCCGCTGGCTCGACGGGAAGCTCAGCGGCCCGTCCAGGGTGTCGAGCGTGAAGGGGGGCGCGCTCATGCCCGGATCCAGTGGCGAATCAAGCCGCCGGCCCAGGCCCGAGCCCACGCCGGCCCGTGGTAGGAGCAGGTCGGAGTTCCAGCCCAGGGCCGAGCGCTCCTTCGCCTTCCACAGGTGGTCGCAGCCGGGCCCATCGGATCTCCGGCAGGGCCGCGGTGAAGGCACAGCCTCGTGGCTGGATAGGCCGAGGTCAAAGCTGAGGAGGAGACCCAGGCCCAAGCCCAGGGCAGCTGGTCGCTGAAGCATCGCTCCCCGCTGCAGCGGCTCGTCCGTGCACAGCGCCCGCTGGAATCGAACCGCCCACAACCTGTTCCGTTCCCTGTCTCTTTAATCTACAAACTTCTGCTTTTACATCCTGAGCAAGAATTCAGCTCATTTTTTTTTCTTTTGAGGCTTCAAAGTTCCTAAATTGCTGTTCAGTTCTCAGTGTTCAAATGTTCTGATTCCATTGCTGCCAGGGTCGAAAAAAAACAGGGGGAGCGAACCATATCTGAACTAGTGTTTTGAGAGAGTCGAATGTCATAACTTCTGAATGTTTGAAATAAAAGACTGCGGCTGATCGAATTCTTAAAAAGGAGAGTGTAATTAATATTATCATCAATCCAGAGAAATGAATTATTGTGGGCAAAACCAGTCTTTTTTTCTTAGGAGGCTAGATGCTGGAGTAAAAGAATGGTCACCCTTCATCTGACCATTGAGAACTGTTCAAATCCAATTTATCTGCATTTGTTCTATAGCCTCATATTCTTTATTAATTGAAGTGCTTTTCAAGATTCTTAAAGACTTTGATATTCTTTCCCTCCGCCACTCTCAGGCAATGCATTCTAAATTCTAACTACCCTCTGGATGAGATAAATATTTCCTTGGATCCCATCTCAGCCTCTTACTCTGTACGTTAAACATATTCCCTCTAGTTATAGACACCTTTGCCGTGGAGGAAAAAAATTGCCTATTTTATCTGTTGTTTATATTTTTGTACACTTACAAAATATTATGTTCCTTCTTTACCACACTAAATGAAGCAAAAGCAACACCTATTGTTTTCTCAACCACATACATGCCAGGCAATAAATGTCTGGAGTAATCTAGTCCTTTCTCTATTTAAGCCACTTCAATGTGTTATAAAACTCTGATGTACTTCCCTGTTCTTGCCTTCTCTGGTTATCACCCCATCTATCTGTGCTGCCATGTTCAGGGATCTTTGGACTGTGATGTTTCTTCTATTGTGATAAAGAAACTTGAGTTATTTTGTATTACTTTTATTACTAACTCAGGACCTCCTGGAACACATCCATTTTGTGCATCTAACCAGAGATTCCATCTTCAACTCTCTCAGAGTAAAATAAATCCAAAGGGTTTCTATACAGAGTAAAAATAAATCCAAAGGGTTTCTATAAGTACATTAAAAGTAAAAGATTAGTGAGGGATAAAATTGGACCCCTTGTAGATAGTGAGGGTAGGCTGAGTGAGAAGTCAGAGGAAATGGGGGAAATTTTGAATGATTTCTTTGCCTCGGTATTCACTAGGGAAAAAAATATTGAACCAGTTGAGGTAAAGAAAAATAGTGGGGAGGTAATGAAGCCTGTAAGGATAACCAAGGAGGTAGTGATGGCTGTGTTGAAAAAGATAAAGGTGGATAAATCTCCGGGACCGGACAAAATATTCCCAAGGACACTCAGGGAGGCTAGTGGACAGATAATGGGGCCATTAACAGAGATATTTAGGATGTCACTGGCCACGGGGGTAGTGCCAAAGGATTGGAGGGTGGCGCATGTGGTTCCGCTGTTTAAGAAAGGGTCCAAATGTAAACCTGGGAATTGTAGGCCCGTGAGTCTGACGTCTGTTGTGGGCAAGTTGATGGAAAGTGTTCTGAGGGATGGTATTTACAAATATTTGGAGGTGCAGGGATTGCTAGGGAGTAATCAGCATGGTTTTGTCAGGGGTAGATCATGCTTGACAAACCTGATTGAGTTTTTCAAGGGGGTTACAAAAAAGGTTGATGAAGGGAAAGCTGTGGATGTTGTCTATTTAGACTTTAGTAAAGCTTTTGACAAAGTTCCCCACAGGAGGTTAGGAAAAAAGGTAGAGGCATTAGGTATAAATGAGGAGGTAGTGAAATGGATTCAGCAATGGTTGAATGGGAGGTGTCAGAGAGTAGTGGTAGAAAATTGTTTGTCCAATTGGAGGCCAGTGACTAGTGGAGTTCCTCACAGGTCGGTCCTCGGTCCACTATTGTTTGTTATATAAACGATCTGGAAGTAGGGGTGGAGAATTGGATAAGCAAGTTTGCGGATGATACAAAGATTGGTGGTGTTGTGGACAGTAAGGAAGATTACCATAGATTAAAAGGTGATTTAGGAAGGCTGGAGGTGTTTGCTGAGAAATGGCTGATGGAATTTAATACAGATAAGTGTGAGGTGTTATATTTTGGAAAGGCAAATCTAAATAGGTCATATGCATTAAATGGTAGGCTATTGAGATGTGCAGAGCAACAAAGGGATTTAGGAGTTGTGGTAAATAGCACCCTCAAGGCTGATACTCAGGTAGATGGTGTGATGAAGAAGGCATTTGGAATCTTGGCCTTCATAAATAGGAGTATTGAATTCAAGAGTAGGGAGGTTATGATGAAATTGTACAAGGCAATGGTGAGGCCAAATTTGGAGTACTATGTACAGTTTTGGTCACCAAATTATAGGAAAGATATAAACAAAATAGAGAGAGTGCAGAGAAGGTTCATGAGAATGTTTTTTTTTTGAAGACTTTATTTAAAATTTTATAACATGAATACAATAAAGAATTACATTTAAAGAAAAATAGAAAAAAAAATTAAAAAGGTATTACAATATTACATCAGAAAACTACACAAAATAACCCCCCCCCCGTTAATTGTAACACAATATTAATAGTCTAACTTAAAATTAGTCCAACCCTCCCCCCCAAAATAAAGAGTGAAGAGTTAATAAAATTGACAATATTATATATGAAAAAAAAATACCCACTTACAAAAAAGAGATAGTTCATGAGAATGTTGACAGGATTTCAAGGTTTGAGTTACAGGGAAAGGTTGTGCAGACTGGGGCTTTTTTCTCTGGAGAGTAGAAGTTTGAGGGGACTTGATAGAGGTGTTTAAGATTTTAAAAGGGACAGACAGAGTAAATGTGGATAGGCTTTTTCAGTTAAGAATGGGGGAGATTCAAACTAGAGGGCATGGTTTAAGATTGAAGGGGAAATTTCTTTACGCAAAGGGTGGTGGGGATGTGGAATGAGCTTCCGACAGACGTGGTCGAGGCGGGATCATTGGTTACATTTAAGGAAAGACTAGATAGTTACATGGATAGGAGAGGACTGGAGGGGTATGGACCGGGTGCTGGTCAATGGGACTAGGAGGGTGGGGATTTGTTACGCATGGACTAGTCGGGCCGAACTGGCCTGTTCTGTGCTGTAAGTGGTTATATGGTTTCTCTGCTTTACAGTTTGGGGATGCAGAGGACTTGAAGTCACGTCAAAAATCATACGCTCCTGCGATGTTCTGGAATTCTCTACAACTGTACCATGGTCCATTGTCACTGTAGACAATTTGATAATTTCAGGTCTTGCAAAGATCAACCATGTATCTGATCATGCAGGCAGCAGACATGTTGAGAAGCAGTGTCACCTCAGAATAGTTTGATATAGTCAATAACCAATACTTTCCATCCAGATGGAACAGATCAGTTCAAACTTTCTGCCACGCCTCCTCTAGTAAGTCAGTTATTGACATGGATTCCTTTAGTAGCTTTGTGTGGTGTTTCAGACAGCTTGAGACCATTCTGTCGATGTCAGCATTTGTCTCTGGCCAATAAACAGCAATTCTAACCCTCTTGCATTTTTCCACTCCAAGGTGCCCCTTAATGCAGCCTTTTCAGTATAATTTGTCGCAGTGATTGAGAAATGATAATTCTGCTCTGTCTGAATAGAAGGCCATTGACAACATTCTGCTCTGATATTGCTGGCATTCACCTCTAGGCCAACCTGCATTAAGATTCTTGATGACCTATAGAACTATGTCCTTTTCTGATTCTGATGTCAGATTCGGGAAGAGATTGAATGATTGGGTTCACATGGAGATTCACATTTGTCTCTGTGCGCTTCACTCTGCGTTGTTGTTCTTGGACAGTGTACCAGCCAGCACCATAAGTTTCCCTGGCATATACACCAATTCAAAGTCATAACATTGTACCTTCATCATCAGTCTTTGGATGCGTGACGACATCTCACTGAGTTTCTCTTTGATTCATGGGTATTTTTGTGGTCTGACTCTGCCACAAATGGTGGTAATGCATACACATAGCTGTTGAATTTCTCAAGTGCATAGATCATACCTAGGCACTCTTTATACACATTGAGTGGTCATCATCCTTGATGCATAAGTCTCTGTCGATATTTTAATCCTTCCGGATAGGCCAAAGAACACCAAAAGCACTTGTTCTGTAGTTAGAATGGTCTTCAAGTTTGGTGTTCTTCCTTGTGGTTGGCCATTCACTTGAATTTACATTTGTCATGCAACAACTTACTCAGGTACAATGTTTTGAAAGAAAGATTTGTATGAATTTACCAATGAAATTGATGATTCCCAGCATTCTCAATATACTTTTTTTTTTTGTGGGTCTGGTATCTCCAGAATTGCTTTAACCTTGCTCTTGTCTGGCTCCATACCTCCCTCTGATAGCTTATCTCCCAGAAAGGTGAATTTCTTCATATCAAACTGACATTTTGCTCTGTTTAGCTTTAATCCATACTTTTGGATGTCATGTAGCATTTTGATGTGCCTCTTGTGTTGCTCCTGTGCAGCTCCCCATAGGACCATGTCATCCATGTACAGCATTTATGCCTTCTATAATGTGCTCCATTGTCCTGTAGAACACCAGGAACTCAGGGAATTCCAAAAGGTGTCCTTAAACAGGAGTACTGCATTGGCCAAACTATTGAATGTACAGTATTTTGTGTATATTCATGCAGTTTTATTTGTGAGAAGCCCTGGGATGCATCCAATTTGGTGAAAAACTCACTTATAATTTCATTCCTGGTCAAAATTTGATAGTGTTCCCTCTTTATTACTGACATCCAAGTCTTTTGGATCATGCACATGCATAGGTCACCCTTCTTTTTGACACACACCATTGAATTCACCCATTTTTTAGGCTCTTCTACTGTCTTTATTGCCCCTGGTGACATCATTCAGTTGAGTTCCTGCTTGAGCTTGTCTTTTACTGATGCTGGACCCATCTTGGGGTATGCACTACTGGCTGTGCATCCTCTTTTAACTGTATCTTATAGATGAATGGTAGAACACCAAGCACCTTGAAGTTGTCTGGAAATTGATCCAGTATTTTCTCTACACTGTTCTGTGCATTGGTGCTGTTAATGCAGAACACCCTCTTGACTAGGCCTAAGTTTTCACATGCTTTGTCACTAAGTAGTGAGTCATGTCCATCTGGGACTACTGCAAACATGAGGTGTTGCTCTTTAATTTTCACCTTGAGTCTACATGTGTCTTTCGCTTCAGTGCGCTGTCCATTGTAGGCCTTGAGCTGAACAGAATTTGGATGGATTTATCTTTATTGCCCTGATGTCATGCTCACAGATCAAAATGGCCTTTGACCCTTTATCCAGCTTGAAAGAAATATCTGCTTCATTTGAATGCAATGGCACCGTCCACTTGACCTGCTCAACTCCATTCATGCTTTGCTGTTCAGTTTCTGTTGATTTGAAACCTTCCTGCTATCATGGCCACAAAAAATGTATCACTGAGGACAGTTTCTTCTACGGTGTGCACACTTTCACAGCTCCATCTAAGGCAACCTCTCATTTTTTTGTCAATAATCTTGCAGCGATCCAAAATTGTATGTTCTTGCTTTCAATTTCAAGTCCATGAAAAATGTACCAAAGCTCTCACCCTGCAGTTGCATGTGTGAGTGAAACACATACCTCTTAAATGTTTCATTTTACTTTGGTGAGAAGTGTTAATCAAACATCTCAATAACTTTGTTGAACTTGCCTTGGTCACCTGCCTCGGCAAAAACAAACATGTTGAAAACCTGCTTGAGGTGCCACCACGGTAAGTGGCAGTGAAATCTTCCATTTATCCAGTTTGCTATCAGTGCAATGGCTTGCAGATACAGCAAGAATCCTTGTTTGAATAACCACTACTCTGGTTGACATTCCCAGTCCAATTCACAGCTCTAGGCAGCATCAGCCTTTCTATGACTCCTGCTGAAACCTACTCCAGTACAATGTGATGTTTTTTCTATTATGATAAAGAAATGTGGGTTCTTTTGTATTACTTATATTTTATTATCAACCTCGTGGGACACATTCATTTTGTACAGGTAACCTGAGGTGGGACATTCTGTCATCGTTGCTCTCTAGTGGTCAGGAGGACCATCAACTCCCAATCACCACAGACTGTACTATTCCTCAATTCTACTTCTGGGCTTGACCATTCATATTGCATGCCTTACCTTTACTTAATCTCCAAATGCAGCACTTCACAATAGTCATCATGAAATTCATCTGCAATTATTTTTCCCAACTTGAAGTTGACCAATGTCTTTCTGTTGACACACACTCCACAGGATCAGCAAGGTTTATGTCATCTGCAAACCTACTTTTGGCTCTGATATTTTAAGTATCAGGTTGTAAATGGAAACATTTTACAGAAAAATCCCCATTATCCAGCATTCAATCAACTGGCAAAAAAAAAGCAAATAAATAAATTCAAATATATAAAACTGGGCAGATGGACCCCATAGGGGAGTGCTGAGACTTTGTTAGACATCTGCAGGTTGCCTTGCTGAATGGATAATGCCCTTCAATGCACAGACATTCTTTTTTCTGTTGCCACTCACGTGGAGGTGAGTTGGGTTGCTCCGAGGGTCTGACTGGGACATTGGTGTGGAAGTGAGTCCGATTGCGCCAAGGACCTGACTGGATACTAGGATGAAGAGCTAGATAATGTCACTCGCTGCTGGGGAGGCTCCCAAAGTGTCTCCTTGTCCCTTCTTGGTAAGAGTCTTTATTTTTATCAGTATTAACCACATTAGTAAGATTTTATCTGTAAACTTGGGGAGGGAGTTCATTATGATGGCAGCACAATTAGCGTAGCGGTCAGCACAATGCTGTTACAGTCCCAGCAACTGAGGTTTGAATTTAATAAGTTAAAGGAATTACTTGATTAAAATGAACTTTACATAGTAAAGTTTAAAATGCTGATTTTTTTCAAATTACATTTTGAATTGTCTTAAATCATATATTCTTAATGCAGATGTAATAGGTATTGTCAGAGTGAGTCTCAGTCAACTGGAAAATTTGTATATCTGACATCTGCAATCCCCATAGGTGCCAGATAATGGGGATCTTACTGTATTTTGACTTGCAATACACATTGGAGAAACACTTCTCCAATTTCCATTAACTCTCTCCCCAAGACTCTTTTCCTATATTTCCTCCAGCTCCCCACCCCCTTCCCTCTTATCAGAGAGCCACTCTCTTTCCCTATCACTTCTCAGCTTTTTTCTCTTCTACCCTCCCACCTGCATCCACCAATGACATCTATTGGCCTGTTCCCCCCCCCTTGCCCCTCCCCCCATCTTTTTATTCAGGCACCTGCTTGTTTTTTCTTATGCCTGACGAAAACCCCAGGCATGAAACGATGGTTACCCTTTACTTCCTATGGATGATGCGTGACCTGCTTAGATTCTCCAGCACATTTGTGTCTTGCACTTGACCTCAGTGTCTGCAGACTTTCTTGTTTAATTTGACTTGCCTTTGCCAGTTTATATACTATGGCTTAAGATCATTGTTGAACTGTTGAATTATTTTTTATCATGTGTACAGAGATGAGGTAAAAAGCGATTTTGTGTGCCATAGAGGCAGCTTGCCAAAATAGCTACACTTCTCCACCATTTTGGATTCAGAAAAAAAGTTCACAGATAACAGTAATAAGATTTGTCATAACAACGTAACAGGCCCTCCTATCCCTCCTATCTATGCACCTGTCTAAGTTCCTCTTAAATGTTAAACTTGAGCCGTTATTCACCATTTCAGCCGGAAGCTCATTCCACACCTCCACCACTCTCTGTGAACAAGTTCCCCCTAATGTTTCCCCAAAACATTTCCCTTTTCACCCTTAACCCATGTCTTCTGGTTTGAATTGCACCTAACCTCAGTGGAAAAAGTCTATCCACATTTACTCTGTTGATACCCCTCATAATTTTAGTACTTCTATCAAATCTCCCCTCATTCTTCTACACTCCAGGGAGTAAAGTCCTAATCTGTTTAACCTTTCCCTGTAACTCAGTTCCTCAAGTGCTGGCAACATCCTAGTAAATATGCACTCTTTCAATCTTATTGTTATCTTTCCTGTCGTTAGGTGGCCAAAACTGCACACAATACTCCAAATGTGACCTCACATCTTATACAACTTTACCATAACATCCCAACTCCTGTACTCAGTACTTTGATTTATGAAGGCCAATATGCCAAAAGATCTCTTTACCACCCTATCTACCTGTGATGTCACTTTCACAGAAATATGTATCTTTATTCCCAGATCCTTCTACCACACTCCTCAGTCCCCTATCATCTGCTGAGTATGCCCTTTCTTGGTTTGTCCTTCCAAAATGCAGCACCTCACACTTGTCTGCATTAAATTTCAACTGCCATTTTTCAGCCCATTTTTCCTGCAGGTCCAGATACCCTGCGGGCTTTGAAAGCCTTCTTCACTGTACACACACCTCCAATCTTTGTGTCATCTGCAAATTTGCTAATTCAATTTACCAAATTATCATCCAGATCATTGATGTAGATGATAAACAACAATGGTCCCAGCATTGATCCCTGAGACACACCACTAGTCTCAGACCTCCCAGTATGAGAATCAATCATTTACTACCACTCTATGGCTTCTCCCGTACAGCCAATGTCAAAAGCAGTTCACTACCTCACCATGAGTACAGAGTGTCTGAACTTTCCTTTTATTTTGGTTTTTTTTTGAAATTTTTTTTAGTCAACATATGGTAATAATAACAAACAATAACATATCACAGTATTTTTTTTTCTTTGGCTTGACTTCGCGGATGAAGATTTATGTAGGGGTAATGTCCACTTCAGCTGCAGGTTCGTTTGTGGCTGACAAGTCCGATGCGGGACAGGCACACACGGTTGCAGCGGTTACAAGGGAAGATTGGTTGGTTGGGGTTGAGTGTTGGGTTTTTCCTCCTTTGTCTTTTGACAGTGAGGTAGGCTCTGCGGTCTTCTTCAAAGGAGGCTGCTGCCCGCCGAACTGTGAGGCGCCAAGATGCACGGTTTGAGGCGATATCAGCCCACTGGCGGTGGTCAATGTGGCAGGCACCAAGAGATTTCTTTAGGCAGTCCTTGTACCTCTTCTTTGGTGCATCTCTGTCACGGTGGCCAGTGGAGAGCTCGCCATATAACACAATCTTAGGAAGGCGATGGTCCTCCATTCTGGAGATGTGACCTACCCAGCGCAGTTGGATCTTCAGCAGCGTGGACTCGATGCTGTCGGCCTCTGCCATCTCGAGTACTTCGATGTTAGGGATGAAGTCACTCCAATGAATGTTGAGGATGGAGCGGAGACAACGCTGGTGGAAGCGTTCTAGGAGCCGTAGGTGATGCCGGTAGAGGACCCATGATTCAGAGCCGAACAGGAGTGTGGGTATGACAACGGCTCTGTATACGCTAATCTTTGTGAGGTTTTTCAGTTGGTTGTTTTTCCAGACTCTTTTGTGTTAACAAATATATGTTGAAAGTAGATAAAGAAAGAAGAAAAAGAAACTACTAAAACTATAAACTAAAACTATAAACTTTTTAAAATCCTAAAACCCTCCTCCCCTCTTGACCTAATCTAATCCCATAACTAATCTAATTCTGTTATACAATACATAATAACATAACTGCATATTAATTTGGATTACTTTGGATGACACTTAAGAATTCCAAAAATTGTTATTCATTCAGGGAGAACTTCACTGGTCAGGAGAATTCAAAGTAAAAAAAAAATATTATTTTAATCTCCTTATTCTAGCATTAGAATCCCAAAATGAATCTCTGTATGCCATCTATGAAACATCAAATTTCTATGTAATAGCAATACATTTCCTTGCTATTACTAAAGCTAACTTAACAAATTTCATTTGAAAATCCACCAAAGGTAATTTAGGAGTAATACTTTCTAAACAGTAGTTCAGGGTTTAACAGAAAAGCACCAGTGACTCGTAAAAACGAACTAATAGAAACCCAAAAAGAATTAATCTTCAAACAAGACTATGTAGAAGGAAGAAAAGTTCCCACTTCTTTCCACATCTAAAACATTGATCTGATGAATTCAATCTCCATCTACTCAATTTTTGAGGTGTAATATACAATTGATGTAGAAAATTATAATGAAGCAGTCTATATCTTACACTAATAGTGTTAGACATAACTTCTTTACATAAATCTTGCCAAACCTGTTGATCTATTGTTATATCTAAATCTTGTTCCCATTTTTCTTTTGAATTAAACAAACCTACTTTAGGTGTTTGTTCTTGTAACATGTTATATACTATTGAGATCATTTTTTTAGTCATTCCATCCACTATAATTTGTTCCTTTAAAATCATTTGAGATCCTAATTTCTCCATTAAATAAGCTCTTAATTGAAAATAACAAAATAACATATTATAAGGAATATCATATGTAATTCTTAATTGATCAAAAGACATCAATCTATTATTATCATAACAATCTCCCAATTTTAGAATTCCTTTATTATTCCAAATATTTAAAAAAGGATTGTCTTTTGGAAAGATTAATAGAGGATTAATTAATGGTGTTTTTGATGAGAGAAAATTTCCATTAATTTCTAACTTTATTCCAAATATTAAGTGCTTTCTTGACTAGCCTCCCATCCTTGCTAGAAAACAACATGCCAATCCACACTTTCTAAATCCTTTCTCATTTCCTTAAAATTGTGTTTTCTCCAATTTAGAATCTCAACCTGAGGCCCAGACCTTGTCTTTCTCCATAATTAACTTGAAAATAATGGTATTATGATTACTACACCCAAAATGTGCCCCAGCACATACTTCTGTCACCTGTCCTGTCTCAATCCCTAATGAGATCCAATATTGCACTCTCTCCAGTTGGTACCTCTGTATATTGATTTATAAAACTTTCTTGAACACATTTGACAAACTCCAAGCCAACAGCCCTTTTACAATATGGGAGTCCTAGTCAATATGTGGAAAGTGTATGATCCAGTGATCATTGGGGGATCATAGGTGGAAAGGGTAAGCAAATTTAAGTTGTTGGGGGGTCACTATCTTGGAGGTTCTTTCCTGGACCCAACACACAAATAACATTATGACAAAAGCATGTCATCAGCTCTATTTCCTCAGGAGTTTGCAGAGGTTTGATATGACATCAGAATTTGTGGCCAGAGGTGAAACCAAATTGATTGATGGCCTGGGATTGGCAATCTGGGCATGAATTGACCTCATTTTGAAAAGTTATTGTTAAAGAATCCATTCAAACACTTTATCTTTCTCATGTTAAATCTGCAGTGGATCAATGCAGTCAGGGACTTTGCAAAAAAAGGTACCTAAAGAGAAGTGAGAATGTGGAACTTGCAATTAAGGGAAATTGATTAATATAGATTCATTTATGGGGAGGATAGAACAGAGTGAATTTTTTCAATATGAAATGATGGGAGGAGGCTATGGCATGGACTAGTTGGGTTGTTTTTGTGCCTTATTTGATATGTGTTTATGATATGTGGTTCCTTTGAGGTTATTGTAATGCCCAGGCATACTGTCATTTAATAAAATGTAATCCCTTCCTTATTTACTTTGTTTTTCTGGATCCCTTTTCATCAATTGAATAAGCATTTGTTGAAAATTATTAAGTATTTAAATATCTGCTGTTTTTTTAAATCTTCCATACTATTTTGAATCTTATTTCCCGCAGTACGTTCTCGTAGTCATCTTTCATAATTAAATGTCTTTATTTATGAACATTCACTTTCTCATTCTCAAACTGAATGTGATATTTTAAGATATTATTTTCAGACTACCTCAGCATGTCTTTTAAAATGAAATTTGTAATTAATCCTGTCTTATTAGATAGGATGTAGCCTGTTCTTTTGTTGCTTCCATGAAGCAAAATGATGGAGCAGACAGAAAAGTTCTGTGACCTAATCTTACTCCTATTTGTTAATCTATGGACATCTCTGAGATTATAGAAAGAGAAAGATTGGTTAAATCAAATTTTTCAAACCTATTGCATCAATTTTTTAAAAAACCATTAAATATTCAAAGTAAATTTATAGAAAATTGCCTGAACATCAACTGCATGTTGTTGCTTGATCTTTAATAATTACACAGACAAATAGACAAAATGCACTTATTCAATGAACCAGCACATTCTTTGAGTTTCTATGAAGAATGTATCATGGTGAGGTTTCAAGATGGTGTTGGAGTGGCAGTAGGTACAAAGCAGAGCTTCCCCGAAGAAAGAAGAAGACAGAAAAAAGATTCCCTTTAAAAAAAAATGTAAATACAGAAAGAAAAAACCTAAGAAATAATAATATACAAGAGAAAATGGGAAGAAAAAATAAAGTACTGAATAAAAACAGGAGAGAATGGCCTCGTGGAGGAAGCGAGAAGGAGGCTGACCTCGGGGCCCATGCAGGCGTCAGCTGTGACGGCGGCGAGAGCAGATCCCCGGACCGTCTCATGGGTCAAAAACTTACCTGGTGAGGAGAGTGAGGGCGGCGTTGCAGAAACAGGAACACAAGGGGGTCTAGAGAGGGGTGCGAGTGAGGAGGCAGGAGCTCAATCGGACAACCACAGAGGTTTGGTGGAAGCCAGTAGATGGTACAACTGACTTGGGCCTAGAGAGGTGGTGAAAGTGGCGGTGGCAACAATTAGTTAAGGCCAATCCATGTGATGACCAGATGGAGGCAGCATTGGGCATTTGAGGTGTTGGAAATGGCGGGCTGCAGGATCAGGGAGGAGCTGGGACATCAAGAATGGGAGATAGAGGCATGGGCAATGTTAGCTCAAAGACTTCGGGATCAGAAGTGAGGAGGAAGAAAGAAAGGAACAAAAAAGAAAGGTAGGGAGGAAAGAAACTCAAAGGAAAAAGGAGGCAGAAGGCTTGGTGCCCTCTACTAAGGGTATTGAGGATGCTATCCACCAGATGAATAAATACATTTAAAAAATTGATTGCAGGTCAAAATGCCTTCAAAGAAAGATAAGATAATTTAGCTAAAAGGGTGGAAGTAATAGAGGAAAGAAAAGAAAGAGTGGAAGAAAGGCTGGGGGGATAAAAGAAAGGAGAGATGGACGTGTGGGGAAAGGAAATAAAAAAAATGTGAGAAAACAGATGCTCTTGAAAATTTCAGCAGGAGAAACAATGTTAAAATTGTGGGGAGAAAGGAGGCTACGGAGGGAAGAGACCCAGTGGGGTTCTTCAAAAAGTGGACTCCTGAGGTGTTTGGGAGGGAGAAAAGTGTGAATAATCTGTAGATAGAGTGGGCCCACTGGTCTCTTGCGCAATCCTGATTTGTCCTGGTTAGGTTCCTTTGCTACCAGGACAGAGAGAGAGCTTCACAGGCGGCAGCTAGGGGAGCAAAGCAGAGTATGGAGGAGTGAGAGTCCTCTTTTACCTGGATATAAGTGCGGTGCTTATATGGCATAAGAGGGAATTTGAGCAGGTGGGGAAAAAAAATGGATTAAGTTTACCCTCAATCACCCTGCAACATTGAAGATATTAAGAATGGAGGGGAGAAAAAGTTTGTTTTATTCCTCAGGAGGCATTAGATTTTGTGGAAACCCTGCTGCCCTCCCAAGTCTAAATATAAATAAGGGGAAATGGGAAAAGGGCAATTGATGGAATTATTGATTGTATATATTGTAAATGTTATGATTATGAGGTGTATGTTTCATTGTGTTTAACTGTGTTACTGTCTAAAGAAGAATGGTTAAGTTAAAAGAAGAATTATTATGGGGAGCTTGAAGAAAAGGGGGAAGACTAGGTTAAGTGTGAGATGGGTGCATTAGGCACACTCCAAAATGGCTGGAGAATTGGCGCCAATATTTCGGGCATTGGTGTCGAGAAGGGTAAGGGTAGATCAGGAGGAGAAGGGAAGGGGAAAGGATTAATTGGGGATTCGTTTTGGATTTCAATGATGTATTTCATATTCCAAAGTGAGGGCACAAAGATGGGCTTACACAGGTCAAGAGAAATGTGGGAGTTGGACTTGGGCACAACAATCCACGAGCGGTGCTGGTCAGACATGTATCTGGACAGCAATTACAGCTGTTATTAATGCCAGGTACAAATTGGTTCAATACAATTTCCTGCATCAACTGTACCTCACATTTCAAAAACAACATAAATTCTAAACTAGAAATCTTGGAAATGTGCTTTAGGTGTGGTGTGGAGATTGGAACCTTTATCCATTCAACCTGGCTGTGTACAAAGGTGAGATCCTTCTGGGAGGACCTGGAAGACATTCTGAAAAAAAATTACAAAAGTGAATCTTCCACCAGGTTCTGAATTGTACCTTCTGGGGACATTATGGTCATGTGTTTTAAACCATTCAAGTACCAAATTCAGTTTGTGAAGGTCATCTTGGCAGTAGCCAGGAAATATATTGCGGTCACATGGAAGTCTGACTCCCAAATAAATATTACACAATGGAATATGGAAATGCAGAGTTGCATTCCCCTGGAGAAAGTCACGTACAATTTAAGGAGGAAATATGACACATTCATTAGAGTGTGGGCACCTTATCTGGAGTATATTGGTTTGCAGATCTGACTATCCCCCTTCAGAACAAGGGTACTGAAGCAATCTGTCTCAACAGAGAAATGATTAGGATCAAGGAAATGGGACATGGCACAGATGACGTGCTCTGTTAGTCACTTTTTTCTTTTTATTCCTTTCTTTTGGTTACTCTTGTCACCTTGGTTGTTTTTTCCTAAGCTTCTGTTGGGATATCTGTCAAGTTCAAGCAAGTAGCAGAGTTCAGCATAGATACATGGGTCAAAGGGCCTGTTCTCTGCTTTAATTCAATGGATCCAGCATCAGCTGCAGAGGAAAAGGAGTTGTCAGACCCTAATTCAGGACTGAGCTATCAATAAACATGGTGAGTAGTTCTAACAACCCACCAATGGTATGTAAATTATTAAAAAGGATTAATTTGTGGCTTTAATTATGCAAGCACTTGCACAAGCAGGGGACCATGTTGATAGAGGTTGCTAATTCTAAACCATGGATCATAGGACTATGAAGCACATTGGAGCTGGGAAGTTTCTGCATTCCATCCCAGCACTCTGCATCACAGGAGAAATCTGTTGAATTCCTTGAGACAATTTGATTTGGGGTAAAAGCCTTTAATGACTTCCCTTTGGCCATCCAATGAACTGAAAGATGCAGTCAATCAAGTTAAACAGTTGTTTCGAGTGTGCAATTATTTCCAATTAAATTAACAGGAAGAGCTTTGAAAAGACTAAATGTGAAATTGATATGAATGTGTTCTTATGGTGAAAGATGAAGGCTTTTGATATTCAGGAAGCAACTATGACTGCTAGAACAGCAGAAGAAATGCATATTCTGTTTATAAATCAAAGCAGAGCAGCTAGAGAAGTGTAATGGAAGAAAATGCTTGAAAAGCTATTAAGTTCTGCACTTCATACTGAGATCCAAATAAATGTGTAGTCAGCATCACTCCAGTTCAATGATTTCCTGCCCATGATGCCACATGAATTTTAGGTACAAGGTGAAGAAGTAAAAGCTCAGAAGTATTTTCTCAAATCCTCGCTTGAGGAAAGAAGCAACTTTGATAGAAACATAAAAACAATTTTGAAAGATCTGGATAATGTAGAACTGGGATCATCATTTCAGGCAGGAACAAAGCATTCATTTTCTTTGAAGAACTGTACCATAGAATATTACAGCATGGAAACAGGTCCTTCGGCCTAATATGTGCTGAACCATTATTCTGCATAGTTCCATTGATCTGCACTGTCCATAGCATTCTATACCCCTCCCATCCCTGTACCTGTTCAAATTATTCTTAAATGTTACAATTGAACCTGCATTCACCACTTCAGCTGGCAGCACGTTCCACACCCTCACTTCTCTCTGTGTGGTTTCTCTTAATTTTCCCCTAAACCTTTCCCCTTTCACCCTTAGCCCATGTCCTTTTGTTTTTCTCTCACCTAACCTCAATGAAAAAAGCCTATTTATATTAACTTTATTTATATCCTCATAATTTTGTATATCTCTAGCAAATCTCTCATTCGTCTACACTCCAGGGAATAAAGTTGTAACCTGTTTCACCTTTCCCTGTAACTCAGTTCTGAAGTGTCGGCAACATTCTAGTAAATCTTCTCTGCATTCATTCAATTTTACTGATATCCTTCTTGTAGTTAGAAGACAAAAACTGCACACAATACTCCAAATTTGGCCTCACTAATGTCTTGCACAACTTTACCATAACATCCCAACTCCTATATTCCAATGTTCCCAAAAGCTCATTTTACAACCCTATCTATCTGTGAGGCCACTTTCAGGGAATACCTGTATTCCCAGATCCCTCTGTCCTACTACACTCCTCAATGCCCTGCCATTTACCGTCTATGTCGTACCTTGGTTTGTCCTTCCAAAATGCAACATCTCACGCTTGTCTGCATTAAATTCATCTGCCATTTTTCAGCACATTTTACCAACTGTCCAGTTCCCTGTGCAAGCTTTGAAAGCTTTCTTCACTGTCTACATCTCCTCCAATCTTTATGTCATCTTCAAACTTGCAGATCCAATTTACCACATTATCATCCAGATCATTGATGTGGATGAAAAACAACAATGATCCCAGCATTGATCCCTGAGGAACACCACTAGTTACAGGCCACCAGTTTGAGAAAAATCATCCACTATCACTCTCTGGCTTCTCCTGTATAGACAATGTCAGATCCCATTTACTGCCTCATCATGAATACCAAGTGTCTGAACCTTCCTAGCTAACCTCCCACGTCGGAGCTTGTCAGAGGCCTTACTAAAATCCATGAAGACCACATCCACAGACTTTCCTCATCTACATTCCTGGTAACCTCTTCAAAAATCTATACGATTGGTTAAAACACAAAACCATGTTGACTATCCCTAATCAGTCCCTGGCTATACAAATACTTGAATATCCAATCTCTTGGAGCACCTTCCAATAATTTACCTACTACTGACATCTGGCTCACTGGCCTATAATTTCCTGGGTTACTTTTGGAGCCTTTTTCAAAGAACTGAGCAACATGAGCTACCCACTAATTCTCTTGCACTTCACCTGTGGCTAAGGTCATTTAAAATATTTCTGGCAGGGCCCCTGCAATTTCTATACATTCCTTACTCAATGTCCGAAAGAATATCTTGTTTTAAAACAGCAAACCCCTCCTCCTCTTTAAATATGTATAGGTTCCATGACTTCAAGCAGTGAGGTCTCTGCTCGCTTTCCTTACTTCCCTGAAGACTGTGCCAATTCTTTGAGTAAATACTGATCCAAAAGAAAGTACTTTAAGGTCTCAACCTTCTCTTCTGGCTTCATACATAGCCGACCACTCTGATTTTCAAGAGGACCAATTTTGTTCTTAATACACCAGTAGAAACCATTAGGGTTTTCCTTCACATTTTAGCCCTCCAGATTTCCTTCTTAAGTGTTTTTTTTTTTTGCATTTTTATACTCTTCAAGTACCTCATTTGCTCTATACCTGTTTAACTAGATCCAAAACACCTCTTGAAAACAAAGGTTTCCTATGCCTGTTAACTTTGCCTTTAATCCTGACAGGAAAAAACAAACTCTGTACTCTCAAAATTTCACCTTTGAAGGCCTTCCTCTTACTGAACACATCCTTGCTGGAAAACAAACCGAGGCCCAGACCTATCCTCACCCATAATTAATTTGAAACTAATGGCATTATGATAACTGAATTCAAAATTTCCCTTACACATACTTCTGTCACATGTAGTGTCTCGTTCCCTAATAGTAGATCCAGTATTGCATTCTCTCTAGTTGGTACCTTTATATATTGTTTTAGAAAACTTTTCTTAACAAATTTGACAAATTCTAAGCCATCCAGCCTTTTTACAGTATGGGAATCCCAGTCAATATGTGGAAAATTAAAATCTGCTATCTCAACTTTGTTTCCTACAGCTGTCTGCTATCTCTACAGATTTGCTCCTCCAATTTGAGTTGACTATTGGGTGGTCTGTAACATAAACCATGAGTGTGGTCGTACCTTTCCTGTTCCTCAGCTTCACTCATATAGCCTCAGTAGATGAGCCCTCTGGTCTGTCCTGTCTCAGCACAGCTGTGATATTTTCCCTGATAAGCAATGTCACTCCTCGCCTTTTCATCCTTCCTGATCTATCATGTCTGAAACAACCGAACCCTGGAACAATGAGCTGCCAGTCCTGCCCCTCCTGTAAGCAAGTTTCACTAATAGCCAAAATGTCATAATTACATGTGCCAATCCATGCTCCAAGCTCATCTGTCTTTTCTACAATACTCCTTGCACTGAAATAGATGCACCTGAGAACATTTCCACCTCAAGCAAACTTTTGATTTCTAACTATGTGCAGTTGTCACATCATCTTTTTCCTCCTCTACTCAACTCTCTGCCCAGGCACTCCAGTTCCCATCCCCCTGAAAATCTGGTTAACCCCCTCTCCCTGCCCCGGGAGCAGCCCCAGTAGTTGGTATCCCTCTATCTTCAAGAGCATGGAAAGGGCATTAAAAAGTCACCGTGGATAGATCTGAATACAGGGTTGATGTTACAAGCAAACAAACCATGATCTTATTCAATGGTAAAGCTGACTGAATGGGCTGAATGGCCAACTCTTGGACATAATTTCTATGCTCATAGAAATGCCCAGTAATAGGGCATCCTTCTGTCTCAGAGGACAATAGTAGTTCCATGGATAGTCAATTGGTTTTGGAGCAGCAGCTCGAAAGGCCCACTCTAGCGTGACAGTCTCTGCCACACTTGCTGCAGATGAAGGTCAACTGGCTCTGTTGTCTCTGCTTCCTCTGTGTCCTCTCGTCCTTCAGCTGGCATGTCCATTTTTCCTTACCGCTTTTCATGTCCTTTCCAACAGCACTTCTCCAGTGGCCACAGTCATTAGTAAAGAGCTCCTAGTTGAGCACATTGATGTGAGCGAGTTTCAGATCACACTTGCATACATCTTTGAACTGCAGCTGTGACCAGCCAGTGGGTCAAGATCCTTCAGCCAGACAACTGCACAGCAGGTCTTTTTGGATGTGGCCATCATCCATATGGTGTACATGCCAAGCCACCAAAGTCATCTCTGACACAACAGGAAGTGCATGATGAGAGAACTGGCTTTATCCAGAGCCTTGGTGTTGGTGAGTCTATCCTACCAGGATATGTCCAGGATGCATTGAAGGCATAGGTGATGGAATCTTTCAAACCGGTTCACCTGCCTGGCATAGTTGCCCATGATTCGCTGGTATAAAGCAGGGTGCTGAAGGCACAAGCCTGAAACACCTTCAGCTTAGTGTTCTCTGAGGTGTTTGTTGCTCCACGCTCTTTTACTTAATTTGGAAATCACAGTGACAGCCTTAGCAATGCGCTTATCATTTTCAGCATCAAGTGAGAGATTGCTGGTGATGGTGGAGCCCAGGTCTGTGAAGCTGTCAGTGACGTCAAGTTCTTCATCTTCAATGCGGATGGTTGAACGGGTCGCAACATCTTCTCCCATCACATTAGTCTTTTTGATGCTGATCGTCAGCCCAAACTCCTGGCAGGCCTTGGCGAAGTTGTCAATCAGCCTCTGCGTGGAAGGTCAGATGAGAACCCGCCAGGTCTTGCTCTTCACTTGAAGACGGGCCATTGGTGTCAGCCACATTTGTGCGGATCCCTCCCATGACTCGAGATCCATGGCTTTTCAATTCAGGCGCCTGACTGCTTTTCACTCATACCTTGAAGAAGGACTCTGGACCAAACTATTCGCCTCCTAGAGACGCTGCGAGACCTGTTGAGTCACAGCGTCTGCAGACTTTCGTGTTTCGGAGATTCATTGTGTACAACCTGAATAAAATAATTACTTTAAATATATATATCTGGTTTCTCATTCCACATGTCTGCTTCACTCTCAACATTACTGCTTTTAACAATATTATAGTGTTTATACATATTACAACTGTATTTTGCATTGGATTGCAGTGAGGTTAAACGTGGCGTTTCACCTTAGTATTCGCAGAGCAAAGCAACAACGTTAACTTGATTAAACTATGCTTCAAATAATTGGAATAGGCCTTGTTCCCAAACGTAAAGACATTCTATTTCAGTCATTTGTGTCTCTTGTTCATTGGTTTCCAGGTGTGCAATCCTGAATTTTGGCATGATTACCTATATTCAAATCGCTCCACTAACTGCCTCACCTTCTCTCAAAGTCCTTTTCCGGCACTCTTCCTTGCCCATAGTGATCGGCACTAATAAATGAGTTTGAACATCTCTACATTTAAGACGATGAAAAACAAAATCTGTTGATTTGCTCAAGCGTCTGAGGACGTAACAGTAAAAGCGCGAGTTGTTCAGAAAAAAAATCCACCCCATATTCAATCAAATACAGTTGAAGCAACTAACTTGCTGGCATACATAATGTATCTGGTAAAATAAAGCGGATGATTAGGGAAAGTGACAACGCTCTCATGAAGGGAGCGAGGCGTGGAGGCTGTACTGTTGCTTAAGAAACAAAAACAAGGCAGAAATTGTAACCACTGGTAAGGAATTTCCAACATGAACCAGGTGACCGGCTGGGTTCCCCCAATGAAGCAAAAAGCGAAAATTGTTTTATTTGCTTGTTTATCCTTTAAATATTTTGCTTTAAAATTTAGTTGTTTTGGTAACGTCAAGTAAATTGCAAAAGTAACTTTTTGTTCCTTTGTTATTGGTCACTGCTACCAAATTAATAGAACGATTAATTCTATTTCAATCAGAAATATTTCAATAAAGGATGAGATCACGATTTTGCCTCAGATGCGAGGAAGGAGAACATTTTTACCCTCGGAGCACATCTTGTCTTGTGGTACTTTTCTAATTTTGCCTGCATCTGTGAATATCCAGACCCCTTCACTGAAGCTCATCTGATATATTGAATATTTTTCTTTTAATATTACCTTATTAAACATTCTCAGAAATTTAACTCGGGTGTTTGACACACATTATTCTGTCAAGAGCATTTGACGCACACATGATTCAAAAATATCATATTGTTAATGGAGTTCAATTAAGAACAGTTTTAAGTATAAAGTTGCTAAAATGAAATACTTCTGAGAAAAAGTCCCACAGAACATTAATGCAATAAATAAATCCAAATGCACGAAATCGCCCCCACGTGAAATTAAGAGTAAATGCAAATCATTGCAAACTCGTGAAGATTATGTTAATAAAACGATTTGTGTGTCTAGAGTAAGGTAAATATTCAGTCACTTTATTGATGAGACAAATAACGTCGATGTTGTAATTCACTTGTAATTCCTATCTTTAATTCAGCGACTCAGGCCCACTTTATTTCGATTAATTTCAAAAATATTATATTTGTTCATTCAAAAACTCTTTCTTTCCGCAGTCGCAGTAATTAAAAAAAAATGAAATAGTCCTCTCCGAGGCATCTCTAGCAATGAAACGAAATAGTATGCGAAAATACTGACACACATTCACCTAATTACTCATAGCAGAGAAATGATTTAAGTACTCAGGTGGGAGGCAAATATGGATCGTGACATTTATACACTTAAAGATTGATTCTTTAATTCAATTCGTCAGGCTGAGGGAGGACTCGTTCACCTTCGAAATCTCGAATGACTATTTTTGAACGAGTGAAAGAGCTGCACTGTCTCGACCCTTCCGGTCAACATATAAATTGCACGGCATTCAACGCAACTTTCATTCAGATCAAGGCTTTGAAACGCAGACGTTCAAACTCCTCCTTGGTGAAGACCATCCTGACCCGCTTCCTCGACAGAGGGAACAGCAGCTGCCGTCTATGCTCTGAACAAGGAGATTTCCGGGATCGGACGGAAAGGCACCAATTGGATTGGGGCCAGCTGATGGACACACTCTGACACAAGCCAGGAGAACGCACGGATACATCAACCGCCCCCATTAAACTCTTGCTACTTGTCCTTGGCCGCTGCAGCTCCACAGAGCCGGAGCCGTCGAGGCCACCCCCCTCTCGCGTTTCCAAGATGAGAAGTCGCCGACTGCTCGGACTCACGGCAGTCCTGATTTTGATAGAAGTCTTTTGCGAAGAGATTTCTCCAAGTGAAGGCACGTCTCTCTGGGTCGTCAACAATCTCAGTCAGGTAACATTCCCAAACCATTGTTTGTGACCGAAAAAAGAGAAAGCGAATTTACATTTGTTGAGCGGTTTGTATCAAACCTTTCGAGCTTCGTGATGTCTAGAGGAGTTACTCTTAGGACCAGTTCTGCATTTATGGGCAAAACAGTCTCAACATCTTCTTTTATGGGCGAGAATACCAGTGGTCGTAGCATAACTAGAGAGGACATAGGTTTCAGGTGGGAACAGAGAGATGTAAGAGGGAACCTTTTTCACTCAGAGGTGGCCCGTATCTGGAACGATCTGCTCGAGAAAGCTGTAGAAGCGGGTACACTTTCACCGTTCAAGAGATATTTGGCCAGGCATATGGATAAGAAGGGCTTCGAAGGAGACGGAGCTTAGAAGAAAACGGGCAAATCCGACAAGGTCACTTGGTCGACCTGGATGAGTTGAGCCAAAGGAACTATTCCCCGCTGTATGACTCGATGATGATACAGACAATAAAAACACTCATAGTTGTGGGGTTCCTCAATATTGGATCAGTAAATGGCTGGTGAATTGAACGAGATTTTTTTAGAAAGTGGATTTCTCACTGGATACCTAGGAAAGAGTAGTCAGGCTTGGTTGCCATTGTATTCACTCAAAGTGACCCTTTTGGAGTCAGATTCTGTCCATCAGATTCACAAGACACAATCTGCCACACAGAACTCCAGTCTCTAAATATCCAAATGCCAGTAGATGTGAAAACGGAATGCTTGACAAATTCCAATTCATTCTTCCCGAAGCGGTTTAATAGCTGGCCCCACACTTCAGAACTTTATTATTTGGCCACATCTGGTCAAACCAGAAGACCATTTGAAGCCAGGTCAGCTTCACACCCTGGACTGCAACAAGTGCGGTGTGGAATGAGAAGACAATGTAGCGACTGCCGAATCAGCGCTCCTATTGGAACCCCGCTCACATCCATAAGACAATGGCAGATGTTCTGGCAAAAGAGCGACTGTATTTGAATGTGGTTAGGATGGAGGATCTTAAATTATGTAAAGTCACAGTGATTGTCATTCAGAGCGATCTGGCGCAGCAGCAACAAAAAGGACCAGGTCCCCCAATAATCCTGGAAATCGGAATGAAAACTGAAAACAAAATGCTGGCAGCCCCTGTGGAGACAAATTCCCTAATCTTTTCATTAGAATTGTACTGACAATAACCACACCGGCAGTGCGCGTATAAGACAGCTTTAATAAACTAACATGTACACTAAGAGGTCTTGTCTCCCTGCAAGATGAATCTGGCTAGACTGTAGCTCTGGACTGCTTTATATACAAGGTCACCGAGATGACCCCTGGTGACCTAGTGGTGTAATTACATATCACCACATTCACCCCCCCCCTTAAAAAAATTACTCCCTCTGCCTTCCCCCCCCCCCCCCCCCCCCCCGCCCTCCTTCCCTTGTTTGTAAGATCAAGTGGAAAATTTTTCGTGGCTTCTGTTGACTTCTGGACCTCCTCGGTAGTGGTATAGGGGTGGGGAGTGCGGTCTGCCTTTCGGCCTTTCTGGTGGAGGTGTGGGAGTATGGCCGTGTGGGCTGGGGATCCTCTTGTATGGGATTAGGCCCTGCCATCAAGTCTAGGGTGGTGATATTTTGTGGGGCGGGTGTACCCAGTGTCCTGATTTCCAGGGTGGGTGATATAGTCCCCTGGGGTGACTCGATGGACGACTGTTCTAGTGACTGTTGCTGTGCTCCTTGTTGATCCGTAGACATCTGTATTTCCTCTGCGTTGTTCACGCATCTGGCCGGCGCGAGATCCCTAGTGGCCACCAAGTCTTCTTTTCCATCTGGGAATGTGACGAAGGCATATTGAGGGTTCACGTGCCTCAACTCCACTTGATCCACCAGCGGGTCCGCTTTCTGCAGTGCTTCCGGAGGAGAACAGGTCCCGGTGACATCATCCATTTAGGCAGCACTGTGCCTGTTGTGGGTTTCCTTGTGGAAGAAAAGATACAGTCATGTGTGGTCATGTTAGTGGCAGTACACAACAAAGAACGTTTAGAGTGTAGGGCTTCTGGCAACACTTCTTGACATCTAGTAACAGGCAGGTCTTTTGCTTTTAAAGTCAAGAGGACCATTTTCCAGATAGTGGCATTTTCCCTTTTGACTTGTCCATTCCCCGGGATTGTAACTTGTAGTGCAGCTGGTAGGAATCCCTCTTTCATGCAGGTACTTCTGTGCTCACGAATGCAGCACCCCTGTCTGTGTGTATGTAGTTCGGGTACCCAAATATGCTGAAGATGGGTTGGAGGCATTTTATAACAGTGGCTGCTGATACATCAGAACACAGGATTCCAAAGGGGAAACGGGAATATTCATCTATTACGTTTAGGAAATAGACATTTCTATTATTGGACGGGAGTGGGCTTTTAAAATCGAGGCTTTTATAAGTGGGTGGGCCCTGTCGGCATAGTTGGGGACCCATTGGGCGTAGTAAGGGAACAGTCCCAAACACCTTTTTAGTGCTTTCAGCGTGTATGGCACTGGGAGGTCTACGAGAGGGTGCATATGTGCTGTGTCTGGGCTGATTTCACTGATCGGCACTATGTAGCCCAGGATTGGCAAGTTCCTGGCACTAAAGACGCATTTGTCCCTGTTGTATGTTAGGTTCCTTTCCTCAGCTGCCTGGAAGAAGGAAGAAGCATTTTAAATTCGTGTCATGATCCTCCTGAATGTGGCCACAGATTGTCATATTGTCTAAGTGGGGAAACACCGCTTTCAGTTGGAACTCATCTACTATTTGGTCCATTTCTCTCTGAAACAGGGACTTTCCATTGGTGACACCGAAGGGGAGTAGCAGAAATTGATATAGCCTGCCATCTGCCTCAAATGCCGTGTAAATGCGATCGGTGTTTCTAATGGGCAGTTGGTGGTATGCTGCTTTCAGGTCTATGGTGGAGAACACCTTATACTGCGCAATGTTGTTGACCATGTCTGCTATGTGTGGCAGTGGGTAGGCATATAATTGTGTAAATTTGTTGATTGGCACGCTGTAATCCACTACCATGTGCAGTTTTTCTCCTGACTTTACTGCAACCACCTGGGCTCTCCACGGGCTGGTGATCTGCTCTATGATGCCCTCCTGTAGTAGCCTGTGGAGCTCTGTCCTAATGAAGGCTCTGTCCTTCGGGCTGTACCTATTTGTGGCTATTGGTGTGCATTCTGGGGTCAGGTGTGTAAACAGCGGAGGGGGTTCTATTTTCAAGACAGACAGGCTGCAGTGTTGTTTCTTTGTAAGGCATAGTGGGGTTGGGGGGGGGGGGGTGGGGTGAGGCCCGTTGTGCACTATTGTAATGCTTTCTAACTGGCACTGAAAATCTAACCCCAATAGTAGTGGGTCACAGAGGTGAGGAAGTACTAGTAATTTGAACCCTTCGTTTTTTTGTGCGCTGGATTTCTAGAGTAACCCTGCAAAACTGTTTTATCTCAGATGTAAGGCTGCTGGCTGCTAACAGGATCTGGTGTTCACTCGAGCATGTGGGGAGGGCAAGACGATTGACTAACAGGGGTTATTGACCAGGGGGTCAATAAAACTTTCAGTGTTTCCACTATCTATTAAGCAATATACCCTGACATCATTAATTGTGATGCACACAGTGGCATCAGATAAATGGTGTGGACTCGCCTGATACATGCATAGGGAAGCAAGTGTGGAGTGTCCTTCGTGTCCTTCCATCCGAGAGTACTCGGTGTCATATTCATCTCATGAAGATTGTGTCCTCTGCTTTATAGCATTTGTCCAAGATGGCCGGCTGCACATGGCATTCTTCTTCTTCTGCTTGTAGACAAAGAAGATCTTTCCCGCCTCTCATTAGCATAAGAATGGGCCTTGGCTGTGGCCTTGGGGCTTCTGCAGACTTTTGCATAATGCCCACGTTTTCCACAGTTGGAACAGACATTTTCTCTGGCAGGGCAGAGGGTTCTGGGGTGCTTTCTTTGTCCACAGAAAAAGCACTTGGGACCCTCAAGATGTGCTGCTGGTGCTGTGAATTCCTGTGAGGCAGCGTACTTTTGTTTCGTGGGGCTAGAGAATCCAGCAGTGTGACGTTTGTCTCAGCCCCAGGGTCCTGTGAGTACTCCTCCAATTCTTTCCTGGTGCTTTCTAAAGCTTCTGGAAGAGTCTCTGCCTCATCTAGCCCCACCATTGCTTTCTCCAGCAATCGATGTCTTGTCTCAGTGGACCATATTCCCGCAACAATTCTGTCCCTAATAAGGTCCTCCGCATACTCCTGAGCTGATACTGCTTTAAAGTTGCAGCCTCTCACCAGGTCTTTCAGAGATGGTGTAAAGTCTCTGGCAGACCTGGTCATGAGTCTGTACCGGGAGTGGAGTTCACTATGCCCCTTACTGTAATGCCTCTGTAAAATGCTCATTGCCACTTGGTAGGACCTGGCATCCTGTATAAGGGAGTAAGGGTGGTCTCCCAGCTGTGCTAACAGCAGCATTAATAGCTCTTTATCCGATGCCTCAGCACCTCCATGTAATTCAGAAAGCATCTCTGCCAGCGGCCAAAGTGCGTTCCGGCTCCGGGATTTCTGGGGTCGAGCTCCAGCCTGTCTAGTCACATCACATGACTAAGCCACAGCATCTGGTCCCTTAGGTGTAGCAAGGGTGGACCCTGGGGTACTGGGAGCTGCTGGTAGAGCCTCTGTGGGGCTTGTATCTGCTGGAGGAGTAACTTGGGTGCTTGGGGCTGTTGGTTGAGTCTCTGGCTTTGGGACATTTGCAGCGGGCTTGGGGGGGAATCTCAGCGGTAGCGTCAGGTCTCTGTGATACTGGGGAAACTGCTGCTGGGGGAGTGACGGTAGCGGTGTCTGCTTTCCCTGCTCTGGAGTGGTTGGGAATTCTGCACATACATGGTGATTGGGAGCACGACTTGTGGAGATCCTTCCACCCGCACTTGTAATGGCCCCTTTCTGATTGGACCAGGGTTTAGGGTCGGCAGTGCCTGTACTGGCAAATCCACAGGCAGGCAGGGCTCTTGGCCTTTTCTTACCTGCCCTATCATACTTCTGTGGTCTTCCCCGCATTCCACCATGATTCCAGTACAGCTGTCCCTCGCCGTCTCTGTCCTCGGATGCACTTGCGTGCTAGTCTTCCCCGGATTTCATTCCTCAACAAGTCTCCAGGTGGTCAGGAATGCGCATTGGAGCAGAAGCAGCTTCCATCCACGTAACTATCATATTAGTTTATTAAATTGTACTGACAATAACCACACCAGCAGTGCAAGTATAAGACAGCTTTAATAAACTAATATGTACACTAAGAGGTCTTGTCTCAAAGACAGCTTTAATAAACTAATAAACTGGTGACCTAGAGGTGTAATTATATATCACCACAATAATTATTTCTGGACTAACTCTGATCAAACAAGTATAATGATAAGTAATTGATTGGATCTTTATTGTGTGGAGATCCAAAGGTAGCTGCATCATGAAATCATGACCGAAAAGGTTGCTCTCTCTTGCGCTGCGAACCAGGTGGTAAAAACCAGTGCAACCTCACAACTAATTTGAACTCATGCTCTCCAATATGATTTGATTTCAGGAGAAGCGACTGAAAGAAACCTCTACTCAGGAGCTCTTCCGCCGAATGATCAGGAAACCGCAACTGGAGCAGTTCTTTGGCTTAATGGGAAGAAGATCTCTCGGTAAAGCGTAAGAACACAATGTTGGAAAATGTCAGCACATCAAATAGCTAAAAATACATATCCAACATTTCAGTAAAGAGTTTTGTTTGCAGTGTAACTAGGCTAGGTTGGTTGTAGAGTATAACTACCATCAATATTTCAACGATTCCCGTCCAATTTGTTTGTAATATCAACCTATAAACCGTTAACAAAGTGTAAATGACATATAACACAAATAAACCAGATTTTACATGCAAAATAAATCTTAAAAGACGAAAAGGTTTATACCTTACACTCCGGGAACTTTATTATTTGGCAGGGTACGGTTTGATTCTGGGGGAACACGTAGCGAAGTGTTCCGGCATCAAAACGTCGACCATTTTTCTCCCACTGATGGTACCTGACCCCCTGAGTTCCTCCAGCAGATTGTGTTTTGTTGATCTACATTCATACACGAGCATCATATTTTACACTCAAATTGTCAAACATTTGCAATATTAAATTTGTTAAATGTTCCACTTGGTGCAAGTAATATTTCAGTGTGGTCGCGAGGGTGGAAATCTGGAATAGAAAAGAGCAGTCTCTTTGATGGATGTGCATACATTCACTAGGAGCGACAGGATTAAATATGGAGAGAGATTGCTGAAGTTTGTAAAAATAGCAAAGCTATTATTGATTGGGAGTGTCAAACTATTTGGGGGCTGATGGTTGTTAAGTGTATCCAGGAGAACTTTCTTCAAAAATATATGGACCAGCCAAATGGAGAAGGGACAATATTAGACCTTGTACTGGGGAACAAAGCTGGCCAGGTAAATGAACTATTGGTAGGAGAACAATATGGGACCAGTAACCATCATTCTGTTGGCTTTAACATGGTAATGAAAAAGAATAACTCTGGTCCTCAAGTTAGAATCCTAAATTAGGGCAAGGTTAATCTCAACATGACTAGGCAGGAGTTAGCAATTAGTTGACTGGACCCAAAAGGAGACATTTAAGGTTATAAATAAGGAAAGTCCAGTTCAAATATATTCTTTGTTAGATAAGTTAAAGGAACCAAGCAAGATATATAGAGGCATAGATGAGAAAAGAGGTATCTATCAGATGCAGGCAGCCAGGTTAAGAGGTATAGGAAATGCAGAAGCACAGGAAAAATGGAGATAAGGAGGAAGACAAGAGGTTTTGAGATGGGTTTGGCAGATACAATCAAATCAAAACCAATTTTATTATGAATAAAAGGACCACGAAGAAAAGAATAGGATGGTTGTCAATGTGTAGAGCCAGAAGAGATGGGGAAGATCATAATATGAATATAATTACTCTGGAGCAGGATGAGCTGGAGGGGATGAAGGTAATTTAAGATAATCTCGGCATGTCTGCTTCAACAGTAAAGATGTTACCAATCTTAGATTATATCAAGGTGAATAAATTTCCAGGCCCAGACTAGGAGCATCCTAAAACATTGTGGGAAGGCAGAAAGGAAATTGTTGGGGCCTTGACTGACATTTTAATTCATCACTGAGGACAGGGGTAGACCAGAGGATGGGAGGATGGTGCCTAATCCAGGTAACTGTCATCCTGTTAGCTGCTGGAGAGGATTCAGAGAGATAAAATTTGGATGGAAATGAAAGAATCAAGGAGAGCCTACATGGATTTATGCATGGGAAAATTTGTCTGACAAACTTGATAACATTTTTTTGATCAAGTGACAGAGGGAAGATGAGGGTGAGTGTTTGATTAGGTCTGTAGATATCAACTAGGTAACTAGATAAATTATAGCACTTGAACAATTTAGTTTTTTTTTACTCACATCCTGTAGTTAGCAAAATCAGTGGAAAATTATTATATATAACTAGATAAAATATTGGCAGTGATGAGCTAGACAGTGGTGTATATGACAACTTTTCAAACTGGAGGACTGTGACCAGTGGAGCACCTCAAGACCCTTGGTTTTTATGATATACAGAAATAATTTGGGCAAGGACGTTTGTGGCAAGGTGAATAAGTTTGCTGATAACACAAAAAAAGTGTGCTACCGTGAACAGTGAAGAATCTTACCTGTGTTTGCAATGGGATCTAGATTAGATGGAGAACTGGGCTTGGGAATGGCAGATGAAGTTCAACTCTAAGAAGCATGAGGTGATGAATTTGAGTAAGTTGAACCAGGGCAGTACTTACTCTGTTACCAGCAATACTTGAAGGAGTATAATAGAGCAGAAGGACCCAGGGTGCAAGTACATAACTCTTTAAAGATGAAAGCACAGGTAGACAGAGTAGTGAAGAGAGTGTTTGGGACACTTGCCTTGATCAGTTGAGGTATTAAAAACAAATGTGGAATGTCATGTTGGTTATACAAAATGTTGGTGAGGCCATATTTGGAATATTATGTGCAATTTTGCCCATCTAGTTATAGGAAGGATAATTTAAAGTTGGAAAAGGTACAGAGAAGATTTACAAAATTGTTGCCAGGATTAGGGAAGTCGAGCATCATGAGAGTGGATAAAACTAGGTCTGTTTTACATGGACCATCAGAGGTTGAGAGGGGATCTTATTGAGGTCTTTAAAATTGTGAGGGGCATTGATAAGGTGAATAGTGACAGCCTCTTTTCTAGATTGGGAGAATCTAAGATGAGGGTGCATTAGTATAAAGTGAAGGGAATATGATTTAGAAAGGACGTGAAGGTTTTTTTTTCATTCCGAGCGGGTTAAGCATGTGGAATGTGCTGCCAGGTAAAATGATAGAGGCAGGTATGGTAGTTTCCTTTAAAAAACACAGATAATTTCGTGGATAGGAGGAGCTTAGAAGGTGACTGTGAGTGTTGGACTAAAGCAGGAGGGCATGTTGTTTGGAATAGACAATTTGGGCCCAAGCGGTTATTTCTGTCCTGAAAGACTGAGACCATGAAAGGGCTGGGCACCTTCTGGACTATTATTATAGGCACCATTGATATTAGAATCATGGTACAGAATGAGTCCTGTTTATTCATCATGGGGTGTCTATTCTTTAAGATGGTGCTAATAACCACTTTTACTTGTTTGGTTATCTGCTGCTAGTAATACTGAATCAAATGGTTTACTTGATAAGTGTATATGTGTCATGGAAACAAACAATTGTTTTCATTATATAAATATAAGGTTTTGGCATTGATAATTCAACACATGTTCTGCAGTCTCACGACCAATGTAAAACCCAGTGCCTTGGTGGAAAGTATCTAGTCCCCCTTTCTTTTTGATGTTTTTTTCATGGTTGCTGATATGGAATCCTCAAAAGGACAGTGTTTTGTACATGTCTAAGAAGAGCTTCGGTTGCACCTTGTGATGTAATTGCTGTTGGTTCTGCCTGCGTGTGTCATCAAGAGACCAACTACAGCATGTTTTTGTTCTGAAAAGGGAATAGAATACTTTGAGCTGTTCATAATACGCATATCATTCAAACAAAACCATATTTTCATGTACTGCAATGTGATCAATACCTTGAAATTAACAACTCATTGCTTAACACAGTTTTCTAATTATAGTGATTTACCACAGAAAAAAATAGCTGCAAAGATTTCCACAGCTTGTTTTTTTTTTCTAAATGGGATCCCCATAATAACTAAATATGTATCAACATCATTAAGGTAGGTTGTTTGATCACCTTGTCATTTGGGAATGGTGTGTTGTCATTGGAACAGTCAGAAAACAACATATCTTGAAGAGCTGCTATTGTTAAAAAATGCACCCGAAATTATATATAATAATTTTCCACTGATTTTGCTAACTACAGGATGTGAGTAAAAAAAAACTAAATTGTTCAAGTGTTTGCAGTAATTGGAACATTTATCATTGTAAAATATAAATATGCTCAGGGACACCATGAATGGTTTCTTTTTAATGGTGTTATACATTTCAGACCAAAACAATGTCCTTTCTATGCAATTACATGGTCACTGGGAATATGTGTGAACTCCACACAGACAAGTTGGAGATTTGTTACATACATGACAGCAGGAATAAAAATGGGCCCAGATGGTGTTATATTTAAAATAATCTTTTAAATTATTAATTAACAATCATATAACACCTACTCTAACCTAACTAACTTATCTAAACATAACTAAAAACTTTAACTATGTGCGAATATATTGCTGTGTTTGTGGACTATCCCAAGCCACTACAGCTCAAGCCTCAATTCTGGGAAGGCCGTCTCACGTTTAAAGTTTAGGAATTTGACGATGATATGTGGGGCTTGAGATTGATGTGACACGCAAGCTTTAGATGGTTGAGACATGCAGGCCTTAGATGAATGGTGAGACATACAGGCTTTAAATGGCTGAGGATCTTAAGATGAAGTTAGCAGTTGCTGAAGTGGGTGAAAGCAACCGGAAGAGATAGAATGTTGATTACTCACGGCACCCTGGTTAAAGTGCTTCAGGGAAATGCCCTTTTTAGACAAGTGTTTTCTTCAGCAGTTAGAACCTTTTTCATGGGTCAGTAGAGTGCTGTATAACCCCTTTTGAGAGTCAAGAAAAGTGGTCTATCATAACCAAAGGAGGAAATCTGACAATTCTGTATATACCCACACAACGAGGCCAAGTGGGTTTCTCGTTCCAACAAAGATCGAAGAGCTGTTGACTCTTCTGTTGCTTCCTCAAAAATGGCTTCCAACCACTGCTGTGTATTCAGTCTTAATCTGTTGGTCACATGGTCTCTGACCTGGGTTTTAGACACACTGCCTTGCTTCTCTTCAAATGTATCTATTTAGGAATGTGATGTTTTCAAGGCCTGCTGCTAGTTTCACAGTCACTTCAAATCCTGCAAGCAGGTTGTTAAATCTGTTCTCTTAAAGGGACAGTCTCACACAAATAAAATGAACAGAAAATTGGTGGGGGGGGGGGGGAAACGTCATACCCTGGACACAAGAAAAGTTGCTGCCAATTTTATCTTAATAAAGCAGGACAATGAAAATTGCAACCATGCAGAATGGTCAACCAGTGGTTTATTGCATAGCACATGAAATATAAATTTTGACCATGTCAGAAAAAACACACAGAAATGCTGGAACAACTCAGCCAGTCTCACAGCATCCATAGGAGGTAAAGACATATTACTGACATGTCAAGCCTGATCTGTGTTTTTACTACAATAGCGGTGTCTGCAGACTTTTGTGTTTCACAGTGTTTTATTGCTTAGTTTGACAGCTAATTAATTCATTTTTCCTTACTTTAAATCATATGAGCTCATCAAAGGCAATTAATGTGCACCTATTGCAGAACTAAGATTAGAATGTTTCGATAAAAAAATTGATAAGGTGCCATTCTATAGATAGATAATAAAAAGAGAAATATATCTAAATGAATGAAGAACTAACCGAAGGTCATAAGACCAAATTGTTATTTTTGTTGCTTTGTTTAAATGTAATCAGCTTTAGCCCTGATTATTGTTTTCTGATAATCTGGATGACTATCCAATAATGATGATCTCACTTTTGTACTTCAAACTTCTATTATTCCACCATATTATTTGTTTTTTTTAATTGTTTGGTGCATCTGCATGTTTACTTTACACAGCTCATGAATGAGCACATCAAATACCTTCCACATTAATATTTCTCAGTTCCTCACCATTTAAAAAAAGCACTTCATTCTTACCACCATCAACTTGGTGCTCACCCGCATAGCGTCCATTATCCGCAAATCTGCCCTGGCGCTCTCCACCCTCACATGCATAAGGACAGGCAGGATTTCTCTTGTCCTCATTTACCACCCAACTAGCCTCTGCATCCAACACATTCTCTTCCACCATTTCCGCCACCTACTATGTGATCTCACCACTGACACATATTCCCTTCTTCTTCCTCCTCTGCCTTCCACAGGGACCACTCCCTCCACGATTCCAAATAGTCCTTTCAAGTGAAGCAATATTTCCCTTGTGAATCTGCACGGTTCATCGGTCGTCCCATTGTGGTCTCCTCTACATCAGACAAACTGGACACAGACTGGTAGATCACTTTGTTAAGCTCATCAGCTTTATACACTGCAATGGCAGTGGCCACCCATTTCAATTCTCCATTCCATTCCCTTGCTGACATGTTTCCCCATGGTCTCATGCCCTGCCAGATTGAGACCACCCATAAGTTGGAGGAACAACACCTCATCTTCCGACTGGGCAGCCTCCAACCGGATGGCATTAATATCGACTTCTCTGGCTTTCCATAAACCTGTCACCTCTCCTTATCTCTGCCTCTCCATTCCATCTCCTTTTGCACAAACATGATAAATTCTCATTCCTTTATCATATGCAATTAACATCTGTTGTGGGTGTGGATTCCTTCCCCATTGTTTGAATTCCGAAACTTACAGAGATTTCCTGCTTCCGGCTTATTCTCCTTATTTCTTGAAAAAGGGCTCAGGCCTGAAGCATCGGCAATGTATCTCTGTCTCCTATAGACGCTGAAAAGATCGGCTGAGTTCCTCCAGCATTTTACTGTGTTTTTACTTGATTTTTATCCCCACCAATGTAGATAACCAAACTTTATATTTCATTTGCCCACTTATTTTCCATGTTCATACCTCTTTGTGGGTTATTTGTATTTTTCTTATCTGGTTTAGTAGCTAAATGAATTACACCTTCATCATTAATGTTAATCAGCTCAGAGGAGAGCAGGATGGTCACATAAGCTTCCTGCATACCTATTGTAAAATATGCCACGTCATAAATGGGATCTGCCTAGTATTTTTTCTTTCAAAATGTCAATATATTTTAGCAATTATTCAATTTGTTCAGTACTGAACATAATTATCAAATGACATAGTGCTATGTATTTGAATTGACCGACCTGCAGCCTTCACATGAAGATCTGTACCATCGTCATACCGGCCCATTACAGCAGAGTACAGGCCCTTTGGCCAATGATGTTGCACTGGTCTGTATAAACCTACTCCACAACAATCTGTTGCTGCAATAATAACAATATTATCACATTGCTCTGCCTTTGTTTGCACTATAGCAGCCTTTCCAACAGGCTTGGTGTGAAATCACTGAAATGCTGCAAACTTTGGTTTGCCCACACATTAGTACCGTATATATTTTCATCGTTAACATAGCGTTAAGCATAGAAAAGCTTACAGTGTCACATTGCTCTGCCTTTGTTTGCACTATAGCAGCCTTTCCAACAGGCTTGGTGTGAAATCACTGAAATGCTGCAAACTTTGGTTTGCCCACACATTAGTACCGTATATATTTTCATCGTTAACATAGGGTTAAGCATAGAAAAGCTTACAGTGTCACATTGCTCTGCCTTTGTTTGTACTATAGCAGCCTTTCCAACAGGCTTGGTGTGAAATCACTGAAATGCTGCAAACTTTGGTTTGCCCACACATTAGTCCTCAACTAAAATAGGCTGTAAAACGAGGGCGAATGCAATCAGAAGTAAATGAGATTTCTTTTTGGCAGGCTAATAAATGTGCACTTGGTTTGGTCATGCTATAATTAACAGATTTGTAGTCTCACTTCCAGAAAAAGGAATTAGTGTTAAGTTTTCTGTCGATAGATCCAAATTAAGGAAGGGACCAGCACTTAGCCACAAGTATATTACACATTAGAGGGCATGTATTTCTAAAATGTTACAATCAGATAGGTAAAAGACCCTTGATCCTTTCTATTCAGGCTGAATAGGCATCCATGGGTTTATTGAAGATGTTGCTGCACTGCACATGACACTGAATTTGTAGAATTGTCCAGTGGCAAATTCAGAATATCTGAGAAACTGTACGGGATTAAAGGCAGAAGCAATTCCTTTACAATATAAACAAATACAGTATAGGGTATTGAAGTATGTAAAATTACCATAGAAACAAATGCTTTGGCTGAAATACCAAGTGGAGATCTTTAGATACAAAAAGCGAGATCACTAATATTATTTATTAATACATTATACCTGCATTCCGATATTCATAATTGTTGGATTTGCCAAATTTTCTTAATTTCTACATCAGATAATTGAAGTTGATGTGAATAAAAACCACCATAATTATTTGATTTGACCTTAAGGGGAAAGATTTTCAGCTATTGCATGAAATAATTTTTAAAAAGTAGATTGTATTACATTACTAAATTTTTTTTCTCCAAGGTCTCACCAATTCAGTTAAGGGAAAGCAACAAGAATAAGAAATTCTTGAAATCATTCATCTGTTATTTAAAGCCGATAATCAGTGTATAAATCTGTTATTGGATTTTTAAAAATTCCACAGGATCAACCATTCAATTTAAAAATAAGTGTCTATTTTTTGGAAGATTGTTGGAAACATAAATTATTTCTCTTTCTTTTTTAGGGAACAAGCCATTGACTCGCAAAAGTAAGTTTGGAAAAATAGGCTAACAACTGAGAAAATCCAAATAGATCCTGCAAAAAATATATAATTTAATGGACTGGATTCATCATTAAAGCCTTAGTTTTCTCATATTCATCACATAAATGTTAGAATTGTTTCTGATTCCACCACCCCCTCTAGCAGGGTGGTTCAAAACTCAACCACTTTTTTTGAGAAAAATAACTACCCCTCACTTACCACTCACTTAAAATTCCTACATCTCACCTTAAAACTATGTCCTCTTTTTTTTAATTTCCCTGCCAGGGAAACTCATTTCCATATCTACATGATCTTGTATAGTCAATCAGATCACCCCTCAACCTCCATCTTTTCAGGAAAGAGAATGTTTTGTCGAATAGCATCCAAAAGAAAATGGCGGTGCTGCCAGAGTTGCTGTAATGGCAGCACTGCTGCTGGTGTGGACCCTTGGAGAGCAGGGAGTGGAAACACAGCACTCCGGCGGGATCCAACCACCCAGTTTGACTGCTATCAGCTCCTCCCTCACAGGCTTTGAATGGCCCATTAAAGGAGCTAATGGTAGTTTTATTTAAAATCCTGCGACTACAGGGTCTGGACCCAAGATGGTGGTATCTATGAATGGCAGCACCCACAAGGGATGCCAGGCTCCAGGGAAGAGCAGGACCGGTGCAGGGCACAAGAAAACGGGGAGGCCACTTCCTGACTGAGAAGGAGAAGCTGAGGAGACGACCCACAGAATGGTGACCATGGTGGTAGACCAGTGAGACGATTCTGTGGCTGAAGGACCCACATACATAGTGGCTGCTGAAGACTCGAGGCAAGAAACCCATGGAGGCTGTGGGCTGCTGGTGACTGCAATCAAGGGTCTTATACCATGTTGCGGATTGCTGGAGAATGGCTCGAAACTGGCTGAAGGGGTACCAGGTATTGGAACCGGGATGCGATAAAGTGCGGAGGGCGCTGAAGGGTTCCTAATGGTATCAGAGGTTCAAATCTGAGCTTGGGTTGCTGATGGTTTGGACTACACTCTATGTGGCTGCGCTGGAGGGAAATCTATAGACACTAGGTGACTCAGGGTGGGGCGGGGGTGGAAGCTCTTATTTGCTTCTCTTTCTCTGTAAGAGACGCTTCAGCCAATTTCTGCCAATGGGAATCTGTCTGCCTTACAGCAGACAAAAGCAATTTTGTGTAATATGACACTGTTTATTACATGACAATAAACTGAATATTGAATCCTGAATCTTGAATAGGTAGTTATGACTCTTCAAATGCTCATCCAAGAACTTTTGAGTGTTTTGAGATTTTCATCTCCATCACTGTTTTGGGTAATGAAAACAAAAGACTAAAACTTTTTGACAAAAAACAATTTCCTCAAATTCCCTCTAATTCTTCCCCAATTAAGTCACATCAGCATGCTTGACTTTCTGGCCTGTCTGCCAAATGAGATTGTCCTTTCTGGTTAACCTGAAAATGAACCTCTCTGGTTAATCTGGTACATCTCCAATAAACCTTCCTACATTTCAAAGAGAATAGTCCCTGCCGAGTCAGCCTCTCCTCGTGAGTATGAATCTGTAGTCCTGTCAGAATCTTTCTAAATCTCTTCCTTTCTCTTTCTACTGCTTTATCATTCTTCTTTTAATGTAGTGACCTGAATCATACACAGTACTTCCTCCAGCTGAGGTACACGAGTATCTCATCAAAATCCCTCTCTACTTTTTTGACCAATAATGGGAAATATCTGATCTGCTTTCTTCTTTACCTTACCTATCTGTCATTAAGTTCTGGGATCTGTGGGCTCTAGGCATAGAGTTGCTATTACAACATCTCCAACATATGGACAACTGCTTTTTGCTTTCTCTTACTGAGCCAGTTCTTATTTGAACACCATTGAGCTTTGGGTTATTCGACTACGTGGAACGCCATTTTCTGATCAACCTGCCATGTGGGTGATTGTGAAAAGCCTTGTTTAAATCCATTTGCGTGATATCATATACAGCATCTTCAATGAATCTCCTTGCTACTACCTGAAACAATTCTTAGTCAGATGTGGAGATCAATTTCTTGTCGGAGTACATACATGACATCACATACAACTCTGAGATTCCTTTTTCCTGCGGGCGTGGCAGAATTGCCTCTAATTGGTAGTGCAAAAATTAACTACACACAGTGGGAACATGTAAACAATCAAAAGAACTGTAGACAGAAAATGAATGCAAACAAATTGACTGTGTAATACAGGGAGAGCAAAAAAAAATCAATAAAGTGCACAAGTAAGATTCCTTAAATTAGTCCCTGATTGAGTTTGCTATTGAGGAGTTTAATAGTAGACAGGTAGCAGCTATTCCTGAATCTGGTGGTGTGAGTCTTGAGGCACCTATACCTCTTTCCTGATGGCAGTAGCAAGAACAGAGCAGGTGCTGGGTGGTGTTGGTCTTAGATAATTACTGCTGCTCTCTGACGGCAGTGTTCCCTGTAGATGTACTCAGTAGTGGGGAGGTTTTGCTTGTAATGTCCTGGGCAGTGTCCACTACCTTTTGGAGGGCAGGGAAAGGTCACTGTCACCGTCCCCCATCCCTCTGGGAAGGGAGAGCCCTGTCCTTCGTCCCACTGGGCAGAGAGTTTACGACTGTGGAAACCTGCCGTGGCCCCGGGTACAGACATGGAGAGGAAGAGCCTCAGTGTCCCACCGGGTTCCTACACCACTGTGGCTACAGTGGACTATTCCTCCAGTGCTCCTACATATGCACACTCTTCTCCAACCTGAAACAATGTGGTCCATTATAAATAGTTTCGATGCCTCAATTATTTCATTAGCACAACAGAAAAGAATTGGCCAGTTGATTCACTTGCCCAGAATTTTCATCTGCTTGGAGGCTACCTCAATTTTTAATGAAATCAAACAAATGCAAAGGATGATGGAGAATAATGAACCTCATTGTTTTTGTTGAGTCAGTTTAATCAGACCATAATGCATCAGGCCCCCTTACCTTCCAGGATCCTAGGCTTCAGCCTACTCAGACTAATGGTTAATCCACTACTGGTCAAGCAGTATCAGTGTGAGAAAATGAATGGTCAACATTTCACTCCAAATACTGAATGCCTTGACAGAGTTAGGCCTGAAACATTGACAGTTATTTTTCTTCCATTGATACTTTTCGACCAATTGAGTTTGTTTTCTGTTAGTCAGCCATGATCGCTTAACATAACTATGCCATCCATTCTCTCCAAATCCTGATGAGTGCTGTCCTTCAGAATTTTGTCCAATAATTTGCTCTTGCTAATGAAAACCTCTGTTCATTTGATCTATTTCTTTCTCTTCTTTAAACACACGGCATGAGCCATTATCCAGTCTTGTCAATAGGCCCTTTCAAACTGCTGTGTAAAATGGGGTTATTTGCCTGCTTAGCGACCCAGTTATGTGGCAGTTAGAAAGGGTCTGACCCTCTCAACCCCTGCAGGAATCCAACCGGGTCCCTGACCTACCTCAGAGGTAGTCAGAGAATCCAGTTAAACTTACCTAGGCCGCATCCACAGGTGATTTGAAAATAAAAATGACCGACATGCTTATTCCAGTGATGTCAGTGCTTGTGTGCGTGCATCTCTGGGCAGCCAACATCCAAACATCTGGCAATACTTCTGGTGAGTATGTGATGCATCATTGTGGGGGCGGGATCCCCCTTAAGTCACTGGGTTGGCGATTTCCCCCTGCAATTTAAAAGGTGCTTCCAGGAGGGCTACCCAGGTCCTGCAGTTTAAAAGAGGCCAATATCTCTTTATTTCCATTTCTGCAAAGAATCACAATATTGATAAAGAAATTATGCTTCCAAAGACCAGCAAATGTTTTAACCTCTTTCCACTATGATCCACATGAATTTTATGCACTCATTTTTTTTCCCCCGGTGTGCTCTTTGCTTCCAAATGGCCTTTTAAAGTTAAATATTGCACCATTTATACTTCTCCAGACTTAATTCAGTATTATTTATAAGCTTGCTTTGATGCAGTATTCTACTCTTTATGTTCCTCAATATCCATGGAGTCTAGGTTTGGAAATTACCTTTTTCTTTTCTTGGGAACATAACTTGATCTAATCCATGCTGGATCCTCTTTGAATGCATTCCAATGTTCTGGCATTGATGCATCTTCAAAGAACTGAAAAAAATCTGTATGTGTGAACAAGTTAAAACAGATTTGGAAATAATATCAAATGCCATGGAAAGCAAATATGTCAGAAAAGGTAGGTAACAAAATAACATAGAAACTGCATTCAAGCTGAAGTCAGAACTTTTCAGTTCTATTTTATTATTGCACACTTTCTCACTCAACTATTATTTGGTTAGCCAATGGAAAAACATGCATTGTCATTGAGAATAGAAAACTGTAAGTTTTAAGATAAACACACTACAGCAGTGGTTCTCAACCATTTTCTTTCCAGTCACGTGCCACTTTAAGTATTCCCTGTGCTCTGTTTGAAAACCACAGTTTTAATTGTACCTAATTGACTCGTTATGTGCATGGTTTCATAACTCCAAAGGAAATAGGCCAATGACAATTTTTTCTCAAGCAAAATATTTCCGTAATAATTCGGTCTAGAGCAGTGATTCCCTTACTAATGACAGAGCAACGATGGCATAGGGATTACTTAAAGTGGTATGTGAGAGAAAAGAAAAAGGTTGAGAATCATTGCATTACATGATCATAAATATAACTTATTTGTAATTTGACCCATAGGACATAAGTTGGAGAAGTTTGTTGGACTTATGGGAAAACGCTCCTCAGTTTCTGGTAGGTAGTGAAAAGCAGTTCTGGTTAAGGAATTAAATAACTCTGATGTACAGTATCCATTTTTAATACTTTTAATGAAGTGATCATATGAATTTAACTAAATATGCTTTTTCTTTTATAGGCTCCTCTTCTGAGTGGAAGGGTGCTTCTCACCTTGTCCAAAGACATTAATAAAACATGCAAGATTGAAATTAATTGTTTAACAGTTATTTTAATTTGCGAGCAAGTGTCAATAATATTGTATCCTTCACTGGTATGTGTTGATTATTCATGCAAATACTTGCTATGTCTTCCCCCAACAGAAATTATTTTATTGCTATATTTAGAAATATTTAATGTAATGTTGAGATGTTGTCATGGGTAAAAGTGTAATAAAAAAATTTTGATAACACTCAGTTTTGATTCAATGGTAACCAGGGAAATGAATAGCCCCTTAATTAATGTACTATAATTTTGTACTCTCCATCATAAAATAGTTATTAATCATAAAATGATGCTCAGCCATTAAACTAAAATATAGTTATTTCATTTTTAACATGGTGATTGATACAAAATTGATTTCTGCTTCAATATATATTTGTATTTTAATGTAAGCTTATTTCATAAATAATAAATGTATTTAAAGCAACAGAACTTTGTATTATTATAGCATATATCTGAGTATGTTTGCTGGAATTGTGTAACTAACTCATAGCAAATATTGCTCTTCATTCCGGGCAGCATGGTTAGCATACAGTGCCAGGAATCGGGACACGGGTTCGAATCCCGCACTATCTGTAAGAATTCTGGACATTCTCCCAGTGTCTTTGTGGGTTTCCTCTGGGTGCTCTGGTTTCCTCCCACCTTTCAAAAACATACCAGGGGCTGTGGATCAATTGGGTATAACTGGGTGGCATAGGCTCATGGGCCAAAAGGGCCTGTTACCATGCTGCATGTCTAAATGTTTAAAAATTCCATTAACCACGATTTCCTTTGATGCAGTGTCAATCACAACCTCAGGATGACTCAAGGGATATATGACTTTAGAGATGTTTTCCTTCAGTGGTAATTGTATCTTCCACTTTTTCTTCTGATTATATTTTTTCTTGAATCAAAATGGTTCCAGGCTTAATGATCAATGAGATCAAGACATTTAATGAGATGCTAAAGCATTAAGACATGCTTAAGGGACATTATAAACTGGACGCTTGAGATATGAGAGAATGATATGAAGAGGCTGAGTTGAAGAGTTCAGCTTCAAGAAGAACTTTAATCAGAGCAATGAAGATGCAGACTTAGAACGATCTGAAGGCTTTTCCAGCAATGCTGGATTGAAGGGAGAGTAATGCACAAAAAGCATTAGTCAAGAGATGAGTATTTAAGGAATTATACAGATTTAGAGGAGATTGCAGAGATATAGAGGATGAGGTAAAGGAAATTTCTCTTATTTTCTCTTATTCCAGGTGAGAAAAGATTATTTCATTGTATCACATTAAACTGATAACAGGAAACATATCATTAAGAAGTACTCCAAAATGCCATATTCAATGACCCAATGATAACATTAACCCTTTATTCAGCCACAATTTGCTATTTTTTTTAAAGATTAGTCTCTTCATTTTTATTGCAGCTCCTTTTCCATTAGCATACTTTCACCAGAAGGCAATTCACCAGGATCTTCTCAAAGGCATATAAGGATGCGCAATAAAATATGGGCCCTGCTTGTGCCACCAAGATCTTCAAAATGGATAAAAACATCTTTTGCTTAGAGCTTTCTTCATAAGATTTCAACTTCCTACTCAGTGGATGTTCTCAGCATCATAGGATGTGATAATTGTGGATGATAAAGTACCACTTCTTTTGGTGATGTACATTATAGACTGGATTTTGAGAAATAAAGTAGCGCTTAGACTGGGATATGGACAGTATAAGTTCAATAAATGATTTCAACTTTAAGTGAGAAACTGAATATTAAAGTCTGTTGATGACAGAGAAATGCTAAAGATTTGATGATCCTCAAGGCACAGGTACACAGTTCTTTAAAGATGGCAGCACAGGTAGACAAAGTAGTGAAGAGAACATCTGGAATGCTTCCCTTCATCTGCTGGACATTGAATACAAGGGTTGGTACATCATGTTGAAGTTATACAAGGTATTGGTGAAACCACACTTGAAGTATCGTATGCAATTTTAGTAGCCTAGCTATAGGAAGTTCAAATTCAAGTTCATTTGCCATCCGATTTTGCCGACAAAATAGTGTTCTCCATCCACAATGCAGAACCATTCAAAACACACAAATAGTTATAACACATATACAAACAATGCACCTACACAGTACATATGTACATATATTAAAATAAATATTCTTAATAAATAGAATGACAGAGAGTTGTTTTAGCAGTCATTCAAGCAGTCTCACTGCCTGTGGGAAGAAGCTATTCCTCAGCCTGGTGGTTCCGGCTCTGATACTTCTGTTTCTTTTTCCCGACGGGAGTAGCTGCAAGATGCTGCAGCAGGGTGGTAGGAATCCTTCCTGATTTTGCAAGCCCTCTTTAAACAATGATCCCACTAAATCACTTTGATGGGGGAGGGTCATCTCCAGTAATCCTCTCTGCCACTTTTATGGTCCTGTGGATTGACCTCTGATCCGATGTTCTACAGTAACTGTGAGGCAGCTGGTCAGGACACTCTCAATAGATCTCCTGTAGAAAGTTAACAGAATGGTGGTGGATAGCCCTGTCCACTTCAGACTTCTAAGCAAGTGCAGTCATTGTTTTGCTTTCCTGACGTGAGAAAATGTTATGTGTCCAGGATAGGTCAATTCTTAAGTGGATTCCGACAAACTTTGTGCTCTCTACTCTCTCCAATACCAAGGTGTTAATGTATAGTGGAGGATGGTCGACCATGGTCCTCCTGAAACCCTATATCATCTAGTTTGTCTTGTCCATGTGGAGAGTTGGGTTTTATTCTTGCACCATTTCATGAGATTTTTCACCTCTTCTCTGTATTTTGATTCATTGTTGTTGCTGATGAGGCCAACTACTGTCGTGTCATCTGCAAACATGATGACTCAGTTGGAGCTGGTTCTGACATAGCAGAACCCATAGTTGTGGGTCAGTAGAGTGAACAGGAGTAGATTGAGCACACATTCTACAAGGCAAAGCCTAATATCATAAATGGTGGTGTGCTTCAATCCCCAATGACCTAAACAACTTTTATGGTTGCTTTGAAAAGGAAAATTCTACCGTACTAATGTGAATGACTGCAGAGGCTGTCTTAGAGGCCCATTCAGAACATCTTTTAAAACATGGAGGCCAAGGAACTCAAACAACTAGTGGTGTCACAAAGAGAGTCCATGTCACAGAAGAGGTGGTAGTGAAGCTTAAAACACAAAAGTCGATCAATTGTATACTGGCACATTATGGGAATCTAGGGAAGAAATTGCAGGAGCCTTGCCAGAGATACTTCCATAATTCTTCATTATAGGTGGAGAGGGAGAAGTCTGCAAGGTGGCTAATGTTGGCTGTAAAGGACAAGCCAGGACAAGTAAAGGACAAGCTGGTGAGGTTAACATCATTCATGGGTAAGTTAATGGAGGCGATTCTGAGTGACAGGATCTCCTTTGGAAGGGCAAAGACTAATTTGTTAGTCTGCATGGCTTTGTGTACGGGAACTAATGTTGCATTCAAGATTGAGTTTTGTGAGGAGGTGACCAAGAAGATTGATGTGGCAGGGCAGTAGATGTTGTCTGCACAGACTTTGGCAAGGCTCCACATGGTAGTTTGGTCCAGAAGGCCAGATCATATTTGATCCAGGATGAGCAGACCAATTGGATACCAAATTGAAGAGGTGGCAGTTGAGGGTTGTTACTCAGAATGGATGCCTGTGATGCCTTTGGAGGGCTGTTACTCACTTGGACCTCTGTGGGCCACAGGGATATGTGCTGGATCCACTGTTGTTTGTTATTGATATTTAATGACTTGGATGACAATGTTGTTAGCATGCTTAGTCAGTTTGTGGATGACTCTAAAATTGGTGGCATAGTGGACAGTGAAGGAGATTACCACAGGATCTAGATGAACTGTGAAAATGGGCCAAGAAATGGCAGATGTAATTTAACTCTGACAAGTGCAAGGTGTTGTAATTTCCTTGATTAAATCAGAGCAAAATTTGTATGAAATGAAGTGCGTTAGAAAATTATAAAAAAAAGACTTTATGGTGTAGGTGGGTGATTCCATGAAGGTGGCATTGCAGGTAGACAGGATGGTAAAGAAGGCATTTGGTACACTTACCTTCATTGGTTAGAGCAATGAGGACCTTACAACTGGACAAGACATTGGTTAGACTATATTTGAAGTATTCTGTTTGGTTTGGTTAAACAGCTATAGGAAAGACATAATTAAGCTGAAAAAGGTGCGGAAAAGAATCGCAAGAATGTTCCCAGGACTGGTTGGTTTGAGATATATGGAGAGGCTGGATAGACAAAAGTTTTTCTCCCTGCAGCATAGAAATGGGACATTTTACAGGTTCATAAAATCATGAAAGGTGTAGATAAGGTAAATGGTCATAGCCTTTTTCCCAAGTACAGGAATATATGATTAAAGGGCATTGATTAAAGGTGAGAGAGGAAAGATATTACCTGAGAGACACCCTCTTCTGACAGAGGGTTGTGGGTTTAGAGAACAGGCTGCCAAAGGAAGTCGTAGTGGCAGGAACAATTGTAATGTTCAAAAGACATTTAGACAGTAAATGGATAGGAAAGATTTAGAAGGAGATAGGCCAAATGCAATCAAATGAGATGAGCTTGCTCTGTGTGGACGTTTAGACGAAGGATCGATTTCCATGCTGTGGAAGTATCACATTTTAATAAATAAGATAAACTTATTTATTAAAATACAGGCTAAAATAATTTCCAGGAAAACCCATGTGTTCAATGTTATTATTGTACATATTGTACACTGTAATTGTATCCCAAAAATACTTTTTCTAAAAGTATTTTGCACCGATGTCTCAGTAAGAAACACTGAAATGAGAGCCTATTTTAATTCAGATTGCAGTAAAGTGGTTACATCCGTAGTATTATAAACCTTCAAGGAAGTTTCATCAGCAGGGTAATGTAGCCCTGATGAGTTCATCTGTGGGAAGTACATCCAGCTGCACTTCCAATAAAACTGAGTTAAGGAATTGGAGCTGGAGTTGGATAAACTCTGGATCATTTGGGAGGCAGAGGGAATGATGAACAGGAGTTACAGGGAAGCTATCACACCTAGAAGGCAGGAGGAGATTAGCTAGGTGACAGTCAGAGGGGGAAAGGGAATAGACAGGCAGTCAGTGCAAGGCATCCCTGTGGCTGTTCCCCTTAATAACAAGTATACCATTTTGGATACTGTTGGGTGGGAAAACAACCTACCAGGGACAAGCCACGGCAATCAGGTCTCCGGCACAGAGTGTGATGAGGTGGCTAAGAAGGGAAGGGAGGAGAAGTGGTGAGTTGTGGTGATAGGGGTAAAAACACAACGCTGGAGAAACTCAGCTGGACAAAGTGTCCTTTATATAAGCAAAGGTAAAAATACATAACTGACATTTTGGACTTGAGTTCTTCATCAAAGTGTTTTAAAATATTGGCAGGTGTACAAACAAAAGGTGTGGTCACAGAGACAGGAGGTGATAGGTGGTGAAGGGAAGGAGGGGTCAGCAGCAATCTAGAAGAAGAGGGATGGCTTGAAGAAGGGAGGGGGGAGGGAAGAGTGAAGGGAAGGAGGGAGGGGAAAAAGTAGAGCAGGTTAGCAGAAACCGGAAAAGTTGATGTTAATGCCATCTGACTGGAGAGTACCCAGATGGAAAATCAGGTGCTGTTCCTCCAATTTGAGGGTGGTCTTGGTGGGATAGTACATAAGTGCACATGTATGGGTGTGCGACACAGAACTGAAATGGTTGGCTTCTGGGAGGTCTCTGTCGCTGGGTGCGGATGGAGCAGAGGGGCTCAGTGAAGTGATTTCCCAAACTGCGCCCTGTCTCTCCAATGTAGAGAAGACCACAAAGGAGCACCAAATGAGTAAGTGTTGCTTCAATTGAAAGGCCACCCCAGACCATGGTGAGGGACGATGTGTAGGTTTAAGTATGCACCTTCTGCGGCCACAGGAGAAAGTGCCAGGGGTGTGGTTAGTGGGGAGAGATGAGTGCACGAGGGAGTCATGGAAGGAGCAGTCCCTATGGTAATAGGGGATTCCAAAGTTTAGGGGACAGATAAGAAGTTCTATGGAAGGGCTCAAGAATCTTGGATGGTATGCTGCCTCCCTGGTCCCAGGGTCCGAGGTATTGCAGATGATATTTATGGCATTCTCAGGAGGGAGGGTAAGCAACCAGATGTTGTGGTCCATGTAGTGACCAATGCCATGGGTAGGTAGGGTGATCAGGTCCTGCAAAGAAAGTTCAGGGAATTAGGTGCTAAGGTGAAGGACAGGACCTCCGGGGTTGTGATCTCAGGATTGCTATCTATGAGGTTAGAAATAGGAGGATAATGATCCTTAACACATGGCATGGCTACAGACAAGGTGCAGGAGGGAGGGTTTCAGGTTTCTTGATTATTGGGTTCTCTTCCAGGGAAGTTTGGACCTGTTCTGACTGGATGATTTGCATTTGAACTGGAAGGGGACTAATATCCTTGCAGGAAGTTCTGCTAGTGCTATTTCGGTGGGGAGCTTTTAACCAGATTGGCAGGGAGATGGAAACCAGAATGCTAGAGCAGATAGTGGCGTGGAGGAGGAAAAACATGAAATTAAGTTTACATGAAGCATCAGAAGTCAAAAGGTTGTACGTGGTGAAAATTTTCTTTCATGCGTATATTTCAATGCAAGAAGTATTCCAGGAAAGGCAGATGAGCTTGGAGCTTGGATTGGCATGTGAAATTATGACACTGTGGCCATTAGTGAAACTTGGTTGCAGGAGGGGCAGGACTGACTGTTCATTGTTCCAGGCTTACATTTTTTCAGACACGATAGGGAGAGAGGGATGGAAGTCAGTGGAGAGCCATTGCTAGTCAGGGAAAATATCACAGCTATGCTCAGACAGGACAGACTGAGGGCTCGTCTGCTGAGGCTATATGGGTGGAGCTGAGGAACGGGAAAGATATGACCACACCCATGGGATTGTATTATAGGCAGCCTGGTCGTCAATGAGAATTGAAGGACCAAATCTGCAGAGAGATAGCAGACAGCTGCAGGAAACATAAGGTTATGATAGTTGGAGATTTTAACTTTCCTCATATTGATAAGGACTCCCAAACTGTAAAACGGCTGGAGGGCATGAAGTTTGTCAAATGTGTTCAGGAAAGTTTTCTAAATCAATATATAGAGATATTTACTATTTAAAAAGGGGGGTAGAGAAAAAGTGGGGAATTATAGGCCGGTGAGCCTTACATCAAGGGGGTAGAGAAAAAGTGGGGAATTATAGGCCGGTGAGCCTTACATCAGTAGTGGGCAAAATGATGGAATCCATTATTAAGGATGTAATAGCGGAGCATATGACTAGCAGAGAAGGGATCGGACAGAGTCAACATGGATTTACAAAAGGTAAATCGTGCTTGACAAATCTATTGGAATTCTTTGAGAGGTAAAATAGATGGGGGAGAGCCAGTGGATGTGGTGTACCTGGACTTCCAAAAGGCCTTCGATAAGGTCCCGCATAAATGACTGGCTTACAAAATCAAGGCTCATGGGATTGGGGGAAAAGTTTTGATGTGGATTGAGAACTGGCTGGCAGGTAGAAGACAGACAGTTGGGATAAATGGCTCGTTTTCTGAGTGGCAGGTGGTGACCAGTGGGGTACCACAGGGATCTGTACTGGGACCTCAGCTGTTCACAATTTACATTAATGATCTAGATGAGGGGATTGGATGTAATATCTCCAAATTTGCAGATGACACTAAGCTAGGAGGGGTTGTGTGCACTGAAGAGGGGGTCAGGAAGCTCCAGTGTGATTTGGATAAATTGAGGGACTGGGCAGATACATGGCAAATGCACTACAATGTGGATAAATGAGAGGTTATCCACTTTGGTAATACAAACCGGAGGGCAGATTACTATTTGAATGGCAATAGATTAAGAGATGGGGAAGTGAGAGAGACCTAGGGATACTTGTACACCAGTCTCTGAAGGCAAGCATGCAGGTACTGCAGGCGGTTAAAAAGGCAAATGGTATGTTGGCCTTCATATCAAGAGGGTTTGAGTATAGGAACAAGGATACCTTACTGCAGCTGTACAGGGCCTTGGTGAGACCACACCTGGAGTATTGTGTGCAGTTTTGGTCACCTTATTTAAGGAAGGATGTTCTTGCAATGGAGGGAGTGAAGAGGCGATTCACCAGGCTGATACCTGGAATGGCAGGAATGACTTATGAGGAAAGATTGAGCAAATTGGGATTGTATTCTCTGGAGTTTAAAAGTTTGAGAGGGGATCTCATAGAGACATATAAAATTCTGGCAGGACTGGACAGAATGGATGCAGATGGGATGTTTCCAATGATGGGAAAATCCAGAACCTGGGGCCATAGTTTGAGGATAATAGGCAAACCATTTAGGACCGAGATGAGGAGGAATTTCTTTACCCAGAGGGTGGTGAATCTGTGGAATTCATTGCCACAGAGGGTAGTAGAGGCAGGTTCATTAAATATATTTAAGAGGGAATTAGATATATTTCTTCAGTATAAGGGTATTAAAGGTTACGGAGAGAAGGCGGGGACGGGGTACTGAACTTTAAGATCAGCCATGATCTCGTTGAATGGCGGAGCAGGCTCGAAGGGTCGAATGACCTACTCCTGCTCCTATCTTCTATGTTTCTATATACCAATTAGAGAGTGCAATAGTGGATCTCTTATTAGGGAATGAGACAGGACAGGTAAAAGAAATGTTTGCAGGGGAATATTTTGGTTCAAGTGATCATAAGGTCATTAATTTCATGTTAATTATGGAGAAGGATAGATCTGGGCCTTGGGTTGAGATTCTAAACTGGAAAAAGGCCAATTTGAAGAAATGAGAAAAGATCTAGAATGCATGGATTGGGATATGTTGTTTTTGGGCAAGGATTTTCTAGGAAAGTGGGAAGCAATCAAAGATGAAGTATTGAGAGTACAGAATTGTATATTCCTATAGGATTCAAGGCAAAATTTACAGGCATAGGGAACCTTGGTTCTCGAGGGATGTTGGGGATCTGGTTCAGAAGAAGAGAGAGGTGTATATCAGGAATAGGGAACATGGAGCAAATGAGAAACTTGAGAAGCATAAAAAACAATAAAAATTTCAAGAAAGAAATCAGGAAAGCTAAAAGAAGGCATGGTGTTACTTTGGCAAATCCTAAGGGTTTCTAGAGTTATATTGAGCAAAGTGATAGTAAAGGACAACATTGATCCCCTTGAAGATCAGAGTGGTTGGCTATGAATGGAGCAAGAAGAGATGGGGGAGGTCTTAATGATTCTTTTGCATCAGTATTTATTCTGAAAAATGGCCCAGAATTCAGGGAAGTTAGGAAAACAAGCAGTGACATCCCAGAACCAAGACAGTTTAAAAAAGATGAAGTACTTGTTGTCTTAAAGCAAATAAAGGTGGATCCTGGATTGCAGATGATATGGTGGATCCCCAGGACCTAACAAGATATTCCCTCAGTCCTTGAGGGAGGCTAGTGTAGAAATTGCAGGGGGTCTGGCAGAAATATTTAAAATGTTCTTAGCTATGGGTATGGTGCTAGAGCATTGGAGGATTTGTTCCATTGTTTAAAAAATTCTCCAAAAGTACCCCTGGAAATGATGGGCTGGTGAACCTGATGTCAGTAGTAGGTAGATAATTGGAAGGTGCTCTAAGAGATTGAATATTACAATTATTTGGATAGTCAGGGAATGATTAGGGGTAGTCAATATTGCATGGTAGGTTGTGTTTAACCAATCTTGTAGTTTTCAAGGAAGTTATCAGGAATGTTAATGAAGGAAAGGCTATGAATGTTGTCTACATGGATTTTAGTAAGGCCTTTGACACATGTAAGGATAGTCAGGAAGTTTCAGACACTCATTATTCATGATAAGGTAGTAAACTCGATTCAACATTGGCTATTCAAGAGAAGTCAGAGTATGGGAGTGGATGATTGCATCTCAGACTGGATGTCTGTGACCAGTGGTGTGCCTAGGGATTGGTGCTGGTACAAGAAGTAAAACAGAAGAGACTGTGGTTGAAGTAAAAACACAATGCTGAAGAAACTCAGCAGGTCAAACTAGCTCCTTTATAAAGCAAAGATAAAAATACATAACTGACATTTTGGACTGGGCCCTTCATCAAGGAATGGAAAAATGTCACAGGTATCTGAATAAAAGGGTAAGGGGAGGTGTGGTGGCAAAGGAAGGAGTTAATACGTGGAGAAGGGAGGTATGGCATAGCAGCAAACAAGGGGAGGTGGGATGGCTGGGAGAATAGAGAGGGAAGTGGGTGGAGATCTGACAGGGGGATAGGAGACCAGGTTAACAGAAACCGGAAAAGTCGATGTTAATGACATATGACTGGAGAGTGCCAGGTGAAAAATTAGATGTTGTTCCTCAAAATTACAGTTGGTCATAATGGAATAGTACATGAGGCCATGGACAGACTGGTGCTAGGGCATTGCTGTTTGTCATCTATATTAATTAACTGGACGATAATGTCGTCAATTGGATCAGTAAGTTATCAGATGACACAAAGATTAGAGGTGTTCTGGACAGTGAGGAAGGCTTCCAAAGCTGGAAAAATGGGTTGAAAAATAGCAGATGGAATTTAATGCAGACAAGTATATGGTGTTAATTTTGGAAAGGTAAACTAAGAAAGGACATACACATTAAATGGTGGGCACTGAGGAGACCGGTAGAATAGATGGATCTAGGAATTCTGAAACATAATTCCCTGAAAATGGCATTGCAGGTAGATGGGGTTGTAAAGAAAGCTTTTGGCATACTTGCCTTCATAAATCAAAGTATTGTCTATAGGATCTGGGATGTTATGGTAAAGTTATATAAGGCATTGGTGAGGCCAAATTTGGAACATTGTGTGCAGTTTTGGTTTCTTAACTACAGGAAAGATTTCAATAAGTTTGAAAGAGTGCAGAGAAGATTTACTAGGTTGTTGCCTTGACTTCAGAAATTGAGTTACATGGAAAGGTTATACAGGTTAGGACTTTATTCCTGAATGGTAGAAAAATTAGGGGAGATTTGGTAGAGGTATTTAAAATTATGAGGGGTATAGACAGAATAAATTTAGGTTGGCTTTTTCCACTGAGGGCGGGTGAGATACAAACTAGAGGACATGGGTTAAGGGTGAAAGGGGAAAAGTTTAGGGGAAACAAATGGTAGAAGTTATTCACACAGCGTGGAGCATGGAATAAGCTGCAATCTAAAGTGGTAAATCGGCTCAATTTTAACATTTAAGAAGAATTTGGACAAGTACATGGATAAGAGGGGTATGGAGGGCTATGGACTGGTGTTGGTCAGTGGGACTAGGAGGAATAATAATTTGATACAGACCAGAAGGGCCGAGGGACCTGTTTCGGTACTGTAATGTTTCTGTTCTATCTCTGCTAGTTGTGTGGTGTCAAAACAACAACCTTGCACTCAACATGAGCAAAACTAAGGAACTGATTGTGGACCAGGAAGGTGAAATCAGGAGAACACAAACCATTCCACATCGAGGGGTCAGCAGTTGAGAGGGTAAAGAACTTCAAATTCCTGGGTGTCAAGATCTCTGAAATCTATCCTGGGACCTCCATGTTGATGCAATCAGGAAGAGGCTTGCCAGCAGCTATATTTCATTAAGAGTTTGAGGAGATATGGTATGTCACAAAAGACTCTTACAAATTTCGACAGGTGTACCGTGGTAAGTATTCTGATTGGTTGCATCACTGTCTAATATGGAGGAGCCAATGGACAGGACAGGAAAAGGCTACAGATGCTTGTAAACTCGGCCAGCACCATCATGGACTTCAGTCTCCACTCCATTAAGGCCATCTTTAGGAGGCGGTGTCTCAAGAAAGCAGCCTCTATCAGCAAGGATCCTCACCACCCAGGTTATGTCCTTTTCCCACTCTACCATCAGGATGGGGGTATAGGAGCCTGAAGATGCACACTGAATGTTACAAAAATTGCTTCTTCCCCTTTGCCATGAGATTTCTGAATGGACAATGAATCTAGAGACACAACCTCACTTTTTTTCTCTTTTGTCACTAATTATATATTTTTAAATGTTGTATTTAGGGAACCTTAATTTATTGCAGTTTTGTGCCTATAATTCACAATTCTGGTGCTGCAAAACATATTTTGTGATGCATGTTCTTGACAATAAACCTGATTCTGATTCTGCTTTAGCCCTGAGGTGCACCAGTGCTCAGCATCATGTTTCTCGAAGTTCTGCTACTAATCCGAGTAGACTGTGGACTTTCGGTTAGGAAGTTCAGAATTTAGTTACAGAGTGGGGTGTTGAGTCCCAGTGAGGACAGCTTCTTCATCATGCTCTGGGGTGTGATTGCATTAAATGCAAGCTGAAGTCAATGAGCAACAGCCTGGAGTATGAGGTGTCGTTCTCCAGGTGGGTAAGGACTAAGTGGACACACAAGGCCAAAGCATCATCAGTGGAACGGTTCAGTCTGTAGGCAAATTGAAATGGGTCCAGCGTCTCGGGGAGGTGTGTTTTCATATGTTCTATCACCAGATGCTTGAAATATTTCATAATGGTGGAGGTCAGTACCATGTGTTGGTAGCTGATGAGGCCAGTTACTGATCCTCTATTTGGTACCGGAATGATGGTGGGTACCTTGCAAACCCATGGGAATGATGCGCTGCTGTAATGTTGTGTTGAAGAGCTCTGTAAGGACATCTGTCAGTTGATCTGCACAGTCTTCAATACCCAGCTGGGTATGTTGCCTGGAAAGTTATACAGAGATTCATGAAGAATCAAGAGGGTATAACTATAAGATAAGGAGGTGTAATTTAGAAAAGGACATGAGGGGGCATTCCTTTTCTCAGATTGTGGTGGGCAAATGGATTGAGCTGCCAGACAAAGTGGTAGAGGCAGGCATCTTAGCTTCTTTTCAGAAACACTTGGAAACGGATAATTATTTAGATGGGGTGGGGGGGGGGCATGATTGGAAGGATATGGTCCTGAAGTGGACAAGAAGGACAAAAGCAGAAGGGCATGTTGTTTGGCATGGACAAGCTGGGCCAGTGGGCCTGTTTCTGTGGTGTAAGACTGACTCCATGCTGTGGAATTACGAGTACTCACGGCTCCATCTGCTGTCTTAAATAGGTCTTGGGTCTTGGAAGTGTCAATGGGATAGAATGTAAATGTCACATGAGGATCAAGATAAATGTATAATTTCTTAATGTAAGCATTCCATAGCAACTTAGAACAGAGTCACAAAATAGAGTTTTTATAAATACCTCTAAATATATACTGGTGCACACACACACACACACACACACACACACACACACATGAATATGAATATACTGTGTATATGTTTGTGTGTGTGTGTGTGTATGCATATTCAAAAGATCAAGGCATTTTATCAACATATTGTTCATATCTAAAAATTACCATTCACATTATCAGTGCATGAATATTTAACGCACATGTGAAATATCTATTCACCAGATGAATAGAACCAATAAATTGTCTTTTTTAAATTGTTTTATGAATCTACGAAATCAGCAAAAATATATCGCATAGGAGTGTTGAGTGGAAATAGAAAGTGCTAGGAATACTCCACAATTTGGGCTGGGGAAACAGTTAATTTTCCAGATCAATGACTTTTCATAAGAACTAGGAAATATTAGCAATGTATCAGGCTTTAAATGAGCTGAGGTAGTGGGAAAGGCATGAGGGAGGAAAGAACAGAGAGGGTATGTGAAATTATGGGGCTGAGGAGACCATTATTAAAGGGATTGTGGTATGAGGAGAAAGGATCTAGTAAATGGTAATTCTGATCAAAATTTGCTTTTTAATGTAATCATTTTATGGTAGAATCAAGTTATATAATGGAAATGGTGCTGATATAATGGTAGTGTGTCAAATATAAACTTTCAAATGCCTCATGGCCTGTCTGCAGGCTTTAACAAGGTTAACCTTATCATTCCCTTCAAAGCCCTTTCTCTGCTGTTCATCAAGGTAATACTAGAGCCATAGAACTATAGAACATTAGAGCACAGAAAATTGCCCATTTGGTCATTCCTGCTATGTCAAACTATTATTCTGCCTCATCCCACTGGCCTGCACCAAATCCATATCCCTCCATACCACTGTGTAGAGCTCGTCGAAAGAACCAAAGACTTGTTGATCCAAACCAAGGCTTGTATTAGCAAAAGACAGGAGCTCTTCACAGGTGGCCGACCAGTCCGGAATGATCCGACCTGGCTAGGGACACAACCCTTTAAGGCCCAGACAATAGGTTTGGCTTAGCTCTCAGCCAATCGCTGTAAGCACAGTCTAGATACAGTAACTATATACACTATGAACATTGGTGATAGATCTGTACTATCACACACTGTACCTGTCAAAATTTTTCTTAAATGTTAAAACTGAGCCCTTGTTCACCATGTCAGCCAACAGCTCATTCCACACTCTCGCCATTCTTTGTGAAGAAGTTGCCCCGAATGTTCCCTTGAAACTTTCCCCTTTCATCTTTGATTTGTGTCTCACCACTTCATAGAAGAAAAAGCTCATAATTTTGTATACATCTATCAAATCTCCTCTAATTTTTTCTATGCTACAAGTAATAAGGTCCTAACCTGTTTAATCTTTCCCTTTAACTCATTTCCTGAAGTCTGCAACATTCTAATAAATCTTCTCTGCACTCTTTCAATTTTATTGATAGCTTTCCTCCAGTTAGGTGACCAAAACTGTACACAATACTCCAAATTTACCATCATTGGTGTCTTATACAACTTTAGCATAAAATCCCAACTCCTCTACTCAATACTTTGAATTAAGAAGACCAAATTGTGAAAAGCACTCTTTACAACCCTATCTACCTATAATGCCACTTTTAGGGAATTATGAATCTGTATTCTCCGATCCCTCTGTTCTACCACACACTTCCAGTCATTTACCATGTATTGTATGTCCCTTCTTGGTTTATCCTTCCAAAATACAACACCTCACACTTATATGTATTGAATTCCATCTGTCATTCTGCAGCCTATTTTTCAGCTGGAATATTGTATGCAAGCTTTGAAAACATTCCTCGCTGTGCACAACGCCTCCAATCTTTGAGTCATCTGCAAATTTGCTGATTCAACTTACTGAATTATAGATGACAAACTGCAATGGTCTCAGCACCGATTCCTGAGGCAGTCCACAAGTCACAGACCTTCAGTCTGAGAAGCAATGACCCCTACCAAGTTTCTCCTGTATAATCTAAGTTGAATTCACTTTAATACCTCACCATGACTACCGATCATCTGAACCTTCCTGACTAACCTCCCATGTGGGACCTTGTCAAAAGCCTTACTAAAAGTCTATGTAGACAACACCCACAGCCTTTTCTTCATCAACTTTCTTGGCAACCTCTTTGAAACAATCCACATGATTGGTTAGACACAATGTACCATGCACAAATCCATGCTGACTATCCCTAATCAGTTTCTGACTATTCAAATACTTGTATATCTAATCTATTAGAACAGTTCCAATAATTTACCTACTACTGACATCAGGCTCACCGGCCTATAATTTTTGAGTTATTTTTGGAGCCTTTTTTAAACAATGGAGCAAGATGATCTACTCTCCAGTCCTCCAGCACCTCACCCATGGCTAAGGACATTCTAAGTATTTCGCCAGGGCCCCAGCAATTTATGCAATAGACTCCCACAATATCTGCGAGAATATATTGTCAGACTCTGGGGGATTATCCACTCTTAATTGCTTTAAGACACCAACCACCTCCTATTCTTTAATCTGTCTAGGTTCTATGATGCCACTGCTTGTTTTCCTTACTTCCCTGAACCAGTTATCTGAATTAATACTGATGCAAAAAAAACCATTACAAATCTCCCCTATGTCTTCTGGATCCATACATAACTGACCACTTTGATCTTCAAAGGGACCAATTTTGTCCCTTACTATCTTCTTGCTCTTAATATACCTGCAGGAACCCTCAGGATTTTCCTTCACATTCTCTGTCAAAGCCACCTCCATATTTAAGCCCTCCATATTTCCTAAAGTTTTTTCCTGCATTTTTTACATTGGTGGAACCAATGTTAATACTGCTTGTATGTGTATGGCTGGCCCACCCCTTGCTGATTGTACCTGTGGCTCCTCCCCCTTTGATTCCCCTAATAAAGGCGGCAATGCCATAACCCCTCCCGCAGAACAAGCTCCGTTCTCAGGCCAGGAAATTGAGACATGCCTTCTGGTAATAAAAGCCTATTAGTCAGGTAACTTCTAGTCTTTGAAGTTACTGATAGTGTATCAACTCTTCAAGTATGTCATTTGCCTCTTGTTGCCTATACCTAGTATACACATCTCTCTTCTTCCGAACCAGATCCCACAATATCCCTTGAAAACCAAAGGTTTCTATGCTATTAACTTTGCCTTTATTCTTGACAGGAACATACAAACTCTGTACTCTCAGTTTTATCTTTAAAGGCTTTCCACCTACCTCACACATCCTTGCCAAAAAAAACCCTAACTTATCGCAATCCATACTTTCTAGATCTTTTCTTATTTCCTCAAAATTGGCCTTGCTCCAATTTAGAATCTCAACTCCAAGACCTATCCTTATCCATAATTAACTTGAAACTAATGGCATTATGATCACTAGACCCAAAATGTTCCCCTACACATATTTCTGTCATCTGTCCTGTCTCATTCCCTAATAGTAGATCCAGTATTGCACCCTCTTTAGTTGGTACCTGGACATGTTAATTTAGAAAACATTCTTTAACACATCTGACAAACTACAAGCCCTCCAGCTCTTTTATAGTATGGGAGTCTCAGTCAATATGTGGAAAGTTAAAATCTCCTACTATCACAACTTTATATTTCCTGCAGCGTCTGCTATCTCTCTGCAGATTTGGTCCTCCAATTCTCATTGACTTTTCTTTTCTTTGGCTTGGCTTCACGGACAAAGATTTATGGAGGGGTATGTCCACATCTGCCACAGGCTCGTTGGTGACTGACGTCCGATGCGGGACAGGCAGGCACGGTTGCAGCGGTTGCAAGGGAAAATTGGTTGGTTGGGGTACGGTGTTGGGTTTTTCCTCCTTTGTCTTTTGTCAGTGAGGTGGGCTCTGCGGTCTTCTTCAAAGGAGGTTGCTGCCCGCCGAACTGTGAGGCGCCAGGATGCACGGTTCGAGGCGATATCAGCCCACTGGTGGTGGTCAATGTGGCAGGCACCAAGAGATTTCGTCTTTGGTGCACCTCTGTCTCGGTAGCCAGTGGAGAGCTCGCCATATAACACGATCTTGGGAAGGCGATGGTCCTCCATTCTGGAGATGTGACCCACCCAGCGCAGTTGGGACTTCAGCAGCATGGATTCGATGCTTGCGGACTCTGCCAGCTCGACTACTTCGATGTTGGTGATGAAGTCATTCCAATGAATGTTGAGGATGGAGCAGAGACTGCGCTAATGGAAGTGTTCTAGGAGCCGTAGGTGATGCCAGTAGAGGACTCATGATTCGGAGCTGAACAGGAGCGTGGGTATGACAACGGCTCTGTACACACTGATCTTTGTGTATTTCTTCAGGTGGTTGTTTTTCCAGACTCTTTTGTGTAGTCTTCCAAAGGCGCTATTTGCCTTGGCGAGTTTGTTGTCTATCTCGTTGTCGATCCTTGCATCAGATGAAATGGTGCAGCCGAGGTAGGTAAACTGGTTGACCGTTTTGAGTTCTGTGTGCCCGATGGAAATGTGGGGGGGCTGGTAGTCATGTTGGGGAGCTGGCTGATGGAGGACCTCAGTTTTCTTCAGGCTGACTTCCCGGCCAAACATTTTGGCAGTTTCCGCAAAACAGGACGTCATGCACCAGAGAGCTGGCTCTGAATGGGCAACTAAAGCGGCATTGTCTGCAAAGAGAAGTTCACGGACAAGTTGCTCTTGTTTCTTGGTGTGAGCTTGCAGGCGCCTCAGATTGAAGAGACTGCCATCCGTGCAGTACCGGATGTAAACAACAACTTCATTGTTGAGGTCTTTCATGGCTTGTTTCAGCATCATGCTGAAGAAGGTACCCCGATGTACCTTAGGTATAAATTCCATATTCTTAAAAATACATCATACCTGTTTCTGAAGTTATAGGTGATCTTGTCCAGTGGAACACAATTATGCATTTCTCTCTTCCAGCGGTCTAAACCTAGTTGGGAATCAGATTTCCAAGTAACTGCTATGCATTTCCTGGCCACTGCTCAAGCCATCTTAACAAATTTGAATTGATATTTCGACAGCCTCATTTTAGGTCTTGCATCTTCTAAATTCCCCAATAAAAATAATTCAGATGTCTGAGGGGATCGAATTCCAGTAATTATTTTTCCAGATTACCCAAATTTTTCCAGAAAGGCCTCACTTTAGGGCATGACCAGATTGAAGGCAAGGAAGTACCTATTTCTTGACCACATCAAAACATTGGTCTGATATTTCCAATTTCAATTTATGTAACTTTCGTGGAGTAAAGTATAGTTGATGCAAGAAATTATATTGCACCTGCTGATAACTTGGATTAATCCTGTTAATCATGTTGTCATGGCATGTCGGACCAGAAAAATGGATCAATTTCTATACCCAAATCTGATTCCCACCTTTGTCTTGATTTATCAAGCCCTTGCTCAGGGGTTCCTGCCTGAAGTAAGGAATACATTTTTGTAATAAATTTTTTTGTGTTCCCCTTTCGAACCAGAGTCTCTATTTCGCTACAGTATGGTAAGGTTAGTGCTGGACCTAATTTGTCTCTTAAATAAGATCTTAATTGAAAATAGCAGAAAAAATGTTTTTAAAACTTAATATTTATTCCTAATTTGCTCAAATGTCATAAATTGTCCCTGCTCATAACAATCCTCAATACACTTGACCCCTCTCTAGGACCAAATGTCCAGTATTTTATTATTAAAGGAATTAACATATTTTGACCCAGAGGTGTTTTAGGTGAAAGACCTCCCTTGTCCCCAATTTGGCCATTAATTTTATTCCATATAGCAATTATATGCTTTAATGGGGGGGCTTCTTTAGGGCCAGATAATAATTTACAATTCCTTTTATATGTAAGGTTTTTTGATATCCCCTGTGATTCCATTTTCAGAGAATTACGTATGTGTAATCCCAGATCCCTCTGTTTTGCCGCAATTATAGCACCCTACGATTTACTATGTGTCTTCCCCTGCTTTGTCCTTCCAAAATGCAACATCTCACACTTGTCTGCCATTTTGCAGCCCATTTTTCCAGCTGGTCCAGATCTCTCTGTAAGATTTGTAAGTCTTCCTTGCTATCCTTTACTTTGTGTCATCTGCAAACCCATTTCTATTTATCTTATCAGAGCGAGAGAATCTTCTGCTGTGGTTCCTTTTCCTGGTCCAATAAAATTAATCGTAGAGGTATCCAATGATTAGTTCTAGGCTTCATTGCATTCCTCATCTACGTGGAGCTCCTGTCGAACTCAGACCAGGATAGATATTCATTCTGAAATCATTCAGCTCTCCTTTAATCCATCTCTCTTACTCAATCCCTCCTCTGCATCTGATTTGTAATGTGACCACCTGATTAGCAGTATTGAATGAGTGGAAATTTCCTGCAACTTCAGTCCATGACACAACATCCTTTCCTGAACTAACACCTCCTTTCTCCTCTTTGGGTCATTAATCCTGATTGAAGGTTTCAGATCCTATGTCAAATCCATCACCAAGATTACCAAATTCTATCTCCAATTTATGACCCTGCCTCAGTTCATTGGCTAATGCATTTTAGGTCATGTCCCATTGTCTCTGATCTTTACATTCTTCTTAAACTTGAACACATGCAAACATCCAGAGTCCATCTCTATATTTGCACTAAATCCCATTCATCTTTTCATTGACTTATACTTGTCCCTCACCCAGCAAAGCATTGATTTTAATTTCCTTTGTCCTGAGTCTAAATCATTTAATTGCTTTGAAGTTTTTTTTAGACATAAAGCACAGTAACAGACCCTTTCAGCACAAAAGCTCTTGCTGCCTAATTACACCCAATTGACCTACAACCCCAAGTATGTTTTGAACAGTGGGAGGAAAATTGAGCACCTGGAGGAAACCCATGCAGACACGGAGAGAATGTACAAAGACCTTACAGTCAGTGCCAGATTCAAACCCGAGTCGCTGGCACTGCAACAGTGTTGTGCTAACCACTACACTCACTGTGCCAAATTAATTATTTGCAAATTTCAGTCTTACAAACTAACATAATCATTTTGGATTCAATGAGCACTTTATACAGCTCCAAATTTCATTGCTTGATTGACATTGTTCCACTTCCTCAATAAATCTCTTCCTCCATGCACCCTCTTCTCCTTCTTTCCAATGATCCTTTAAATTGCTTCTTCATAGAATTTTTTCCTTCCCTATCATATCTCCTTGTGTGAATCAGTGTAACATTTCATTGGATAATGATCCTATAAGCAGACAAAATATGATCCGTGAACAGAATGACCTTTTATATTTGCTGGCAGTTATTTCTAAAACAGGAAAAGAGATTCATCTTAAGTTGAATGCATTAAACACACAAAATAGATGCACATCTGTAAGGAATGCTGCTTTCAAAAATGGAACCACATCGAGTTATTTGAACTTCTTTAAGCAGTGATTCATAAACTGAAAACACAGTATTTGCTTTGCTATCAACATAATTAATATTGTAAAAGAAAAACCAAAATGGGAAAATTTTGCAGATAAACAACGAAAGGAGGCTTCAATGAAGTAATTTCAAGTCAATCATAATACTTTATGCTTGGATAAGTGTGAGCAGCTGCAAAGTGATTTAGTGAAATAATCACTGCAGGCAATGAAAAGCCTTTCTTTTTATGTTGGGAGAACGTTTGCTCCGTTATTATCAAGATTGTTTATCATGTTGCTATGATTAACACGCAGAGAAAATCTTTCCCTTGAGTGTTTCACAAACAGGAACAAGAAACCTTGCTCAGGGTGATCGAAAATATTTTGGGAACTTTGCAGGTTTCCACAGTACTGCAAAGGAACAGCTGAGCCCACACAAATATTTTGATTCTTTTGGTGTGTGTGTGTGTGTGTGTGTGTGTGTGTGTGTGTGTGTGTGTGTGTGTGTGTGTGTGTGTGTGTGTGTGTGTGTGTGTGTGTGTGTCCACACACAGACACACACACAAACATATCACACATAAATATATAAACATATACATATATAGTTGTGGTAATATGTAATTACACCACTAGGTCACCAGGGGTCATCTCAGTGACCTTGTATATAAAGGAGTCCAGAGCTACAGTCTAGCCTTCCAGGTTCGTCTTGCAGAGAGACAAGACCTCTTAGTGTTCACATTAGTTTATTAAAGCTGTCTTTGTTGACTTCACCAAAGCCTTCGACACCATGCTCAGGAAAGGGCTTTGACAAATACTAGAGCGCCTCGGATGCCCCCCAAAGTTCCTCAACATAGTTATCCAACTGCATGAAAACCAACAAGGTCGGGTCAGATACAGCAATGAGCTCTCTGAAACCTTCTCCATTAATAATGGCATGAAGCAAGGCTGCGTTCTCGCACCAACCCTCTTTTCAATCTTCTTCAGCATGATGCTGAACCAAGCCATGAAAGACCTCAACAATGAAGACACTGTTTACATCCGGTACCGCACGGATGGCAGTCTCTTCAATCTGAGGCGCCTGCAAGCTCACACCAAGACACAAGAGCAACTTGTCCGTGAACTACTCTTTGCAGATGATGCCGCTTTAGTTGCCCATTCAGAGCCAGCTCTTCAGCGCTTGACGTCCTGTTTTGCGGAAACTGCCAAAATGTTTGGCTTGGAAGTCAGCCTGAAGAAAACTGAGGTCCTCCATCAGCCAGCTCCCCACCATGACTACCAGCCCCCCCACATCTCCATCGGGCACACAAAACTCAAAACGGTCAACCAATTAACCTATCTCGGCTGCACCATTTCATCGGATGCAAGGATCGACAACGAGATAGACAACAGACTCGCCAAGGCAAATAGCGCCTTTGGAAGACTACACAAAAGAGTCTGGAAAAACAACCAACTGAAAAACCTCACAAAGATTAGCGTATACAGAGCCATTGTCATACCCACACTCCTGTTCGGCTCCGAATCATGGGTCCTCTACCGGCATCACCTACGGCTCCTAGAACGCTTCCACCAGCGTTGTCTCCGCTCCATCCTCAACATTCATTGGAGCGACTTCATCCCTAACATCGAAGTACTCGAGATGGCAGAGGCCGACAGCATCGAATCCATGCTGCTGAAGAACCAACTGCGCTGGGTAGGTCACGTCTCCAGAATGGAGGACCATCGCCTTCCCAAGATCATGTTATATGGCGAGCTCTCCACTGGCCACTGTGACAGAGGTGCACCAAAGAAGTGGTACAAGGACTGCCTAAAGAAATCTCTTGGTGCCTGCCACATTGACCACTGCCAGTGGGCTGATATCGCCTCAAACGTGCATCTTGGCGCCTCACAGTTCGGCAGGCAGCAACCTCCTTTGAAGAAGACCGCAGAGCCCACCTCACTGACAAAAGACAAAGGAGGAAAAACCCAACACCCAACCCCAACCAACCAATTTTCCCCTGCAACCGCTGCAACCGTGTCTGCCTGTCCCACATCGGACTTGTCAGCCACAAACGAGCCTGCAGCTGACGTGGACATTTACCCCTCCATAAATCTTCGTCTGCGAAGCCAAGCCAAAGAAGAAGATACTCGCCCTGCTGTTGTGGTTATTGTCAGTACAATTTAATAAACTAATATCATAGCTACTAGGATGGAAGCTGCTTCTGCTCCAACACACATTCCCAACCACCTGGAAACTCTTCCTGAGGAATGGAATCTGGGGATGACCAGCATGCACGTGCATCTGAGGACAGAGATGGCGAGAGACCGCAGTATTGGAATCGGGTGGAATGTGGGGAAGACCAGAGTAGTACTATAGAGCAGGTAGGAAATGGCCAAGAGCCCTTCCTGCCCGAGGGTTCGCCGGTACAGGCACCACTGACCCTAAACCCTGGTCCAATCAGAAAGGGGCCACTACAAGCGTGGGTGGAAGAATCTCCACAAGTCGTGCTCCTGATCCCCATGTGTGTGCAGAATTCATGACCACTCCAGAGCCAGGGAAAGCAGACACTGATATCGTCACTCTCCCAGCAGCAGTTTCCTCAGTACCACGGAGACCTGATGCTACTTCTGGGATCCCCCCTAAGCCCACTGCAAATGTCCCAAAGACAGAGACTTAGCCAACAACCCCAAGTATCCAGGTTACTCCTCCAGCAGACACAAGCCCCATAGAGGCTCCACCAGCAGCTCCCAGTACCCCAGGGTCTGCCCTTGCTAGACCTAGTCCCAGAGACCACATTGAGACTGGGAATGACCCCCAGGGTTCCCCCACATTAGTTAAGGGTCCAGAGACTGCGTCTTAGCCATGTGCTGTGACCAGACAGGCTGGAGCTCGACCCGAGAAATTCTGGAGGCGGCACACACTTCGGCCGCTGGCAGAGATGCTTTTTGAATTATGTAGAGGGTGCTGAGATATCGGATAAAGAGCTATAAATGCCACTGTTAGTGCAGCTGGGAGACCACGCTTACTCCCTTATACAGGATGGCAGGTCCTACCAAGAGGCAATGAGCACTTTACAGAGGCATTACAGTAAGGGGCATAGTGAACTCCACTCCTGGTACAGACTCATGACCAGGTCACAACAGTAGGGGAGTCTTCCAGAGACTTTATACTCTCTCTGAAAGACCTGGCGAAAGGTTGCAACTTTAAAGCAGCATCAGCCCAGGAATATGTGGAGGACCTTATTAGGGACAGAATTGTTGCGGGCATATGCTCCACTGATATGAGATATCGATTGCTGGAGAAAGGAATGGTGGGGCTATTGCAGAAAGCACCAGGGAAGAATTGGAGGAGTATTCACAGGACCCTGGGGCTGGGGCAAACGTCACATTGCTGGACTCTCTAGCCCCACGAAAAGAAAAGTATGCTGCCTCACAGGAATCCACAGCAGCAGCTGTGATGGTACACCATCAGCCTACTGCAGGTAGAAACCTCTGTACCTGCAGGAGTATAAGGGGACAGGACAGCACCTGGCTGGCTGTCAATCAGTCGGCCTGAATAGATCAAGCCCCACCCGGTCGGGTGTCAATCACCCTCTGGGATATAAGCCTGTGCCGGGCTCCTGAGGCCTCACTCAGAGTTGCTGCAGCTATAGCCAGCCTGGCTCTGTGGAAGTCTTTGTGGATTAAAGCCTGTTGTACAGTCTTGTGTGTCTGATTCTGGCTAACAGCGCACTACAATTTAATCCACAAAATTTTCCCACGGCTGCCATGGAAAAACTCCTGAGCACAGGGAGCCTTGAAGTCGACCCACACCACCCAGAAGCCCAGACATGCTTCGAGATCTGGCAGCACGAGGTCGAGGCAATCATCGAGGCACACGAAGGCGGCATCCTGGTCTCAGATCGGAAGAAGTTGGTCCTACTCTGGTCAAAGCTGGGTCCCCACGCCTTCCAGGCAACCAAACGATGCTCCATGTATAAGAGCGCAATGGACACTCTCAATAACTTGTACAAGCCGCCCATGAATGCGGTCTGCGCAAGGTACCTCCTCAACACCCGAACCCAGCAACCCAGGGAGACGGCTGAGTCTTACCTGGGACACTTGCGAGAGTTGGCCCGACCGTGTCTTGCTGAATCCGGGGTAGGTGTAGAGGAGGTCGAGAGGCTGATCTGGGATGCCTTCGTCCGAGGGCTACGCTCGAGGGCCATCCGGCAGAAGCTGCTGGAAGACAATATCTATGCCCTAACCAAGACTGTGGAAGTAGTCCAAACCCTGGAAGCAGCAGCCCTGCACATTGAAGCTTTCGATTCCAGGTTCCTTCAGGCTCCCTCATGGCCCTCTCACACTGCAGCTGCAGCCCCAGACTGAGTTGGGGAGGAGAACATTGCTGAGGCAGGCGCCCGAAGCCCCTGTAAATACTGTGGGTCCTGGTGTGGATCAGGACAACGATAGTGCCAAAACTGCCTAGCTAGGAACCAGTATTATTCCCGATGTGGCAAGAAAGGCCACTTTGCAAAAAGTGTGCCTCTCAAAACCAGCTGGCAGCTCAGCGGCCCTCTATGACCTCCCCATGGACCCCTCCATTTGCGCGTGCTGGGCGGCGCCATTGTCCCCACGAAGACTTCCATCTTCCCCGACTTCGACAGTGCAACATCTGGCCCCACCAGCGACTGTCGCAGCATGTTCCCTGAGCACCTACACCAGCCCCCGCCCTTGCCAGCGCCACTCATCGAGAACTACAGCGATGCCACTTCTGGCTCATGGTGTGATGTCACTTCTCCCGGTGCAACGGACATGGCTGGGGAAGGAGGCCAGCCATGCAGTGGGCCGCCATGCACCGCTGCCCTCTTGGGCCAGGCAGTGGCCGACACGGAGGGCCCCCGAAGATGTTGAGAATGACGTGGTCAACACGGGCGATGACCAGGCCGCCCTACAAATGCTCCCCATGTCCCCAGAAGCCATAAATCGCTGCCCACAGCCAGAGAGTGACGACTCTGACTCTGAGATGGTCCTGGTTGCCACCACGCTGACCAGGGACATACCTCACAACCTCGGGTGCTTGATGATGGACGTGCAAGTCAACAGGCAAGATGACACTGACCGGGCATACATCCCTGTCCCCAGGCAGCTATGGGGCATGAAGGCCCTCCTTGACCACCAGGGGCCTGCTTCAGCCTTGGGAGACAAACCCGCCCCCCCCCACCCATCCAATATGACCTTCAATCGTCGATGCCGGCCCCCTCTCCACGTGCAGGGCCGGTGTTAGGAATTCCGGGGCCCAATTAGAAAATTGATAGTGGGGCCTCTACTCTACAAAAGTCGAAATTGATGTTTTATATTTCGTGTAGAATGCCAGTCTTAGCCAAAAAGCATTAAATGCATGATATACTAAATATTGAAAGACAATAAGAAAGTTTTAATATTTTAATACGAATTAAGTCAATTACAGACATACTGTTTATGCAGGTCTTTTAGAAACAGACTTTTCTGGCTTTTTTATTTGCAAAATTTTTCAAAATAATTTCAGTCAATGGTTTTAGTAATGTCATTTTCTATAGATAGCATCACCAAATTGTTTAGTCTCTCTTGTAAAATTGTTGACCATAAGTATGTTTTAATCAATTTTTGTTTTGAAAAACTTATTTTGCCCAATATGACTGTTACGGGATTGTTAAGTAAATCCTCAAAGCAATAAAAACATTAGGAAATGCTGTGACTCGATTGTTTACTACCAGATATTCAAACAGAGCTTGACGCTTAACGACACTGAAGGGAAAAAAAGATTTCAGAGCTTCAAGTTCTTCGGCCAACGGGTAACCATCCACGTCTTTAGTTGTTTCAGTAACTACCCCTCCATCAGTGCTCTGTTTTAGTATGGTGTCAGTTAAAGCTGCTTCAAGGTCTGCTGTGCGTTTCCTTATTTCTGCCTTTTGTAAGCTCTGAAAGTTATTTAAAAATCCAAATAATTTTACATGGCTTTTAAGCTGCTTAAATCTAGACTCTAAAGATTGAATAGCTTTGTCTAGCACTAAACTGAAGCACTCAACTCTGCATGCTTCCTTTAGATCATCTAAAGCTTGATCTTTTGCCTCATATGAAAACATTCTCTTCCTTCTACGTAGTTTTTTCTCTTGAAATTGTCTAAACTCCAATGGTAATTCAACAGCTTCAGCCAATTCATTTGCGCCTATTAGGAGATCATTAAAACCACCCTCTCTATAAATTCTTAGCGATGATAATAGTTTTCCAAATGACTCCATGCCTTCATCAATGTCCTTTGTTTCTCCTTGTAGTTCCTTGCTTACATAGTTAACTTTAAAAAGTACTTCATGCCAAAATATCAAAGAAACTAAAAAATTGTAGTCTTTTAGCTGGTTTGCTAAAGATTCAGCTTCTGTAATCTCTGATATTTCCACAAGTGCATCATATACTTCTCCAACCTGATAACAAATAGCTTTAACACTATCAATGCAACACTCTCACCTTGTGTTGCTCAAGGGTTTCACTGATAACCCAGGTATATGTTGTTAAAAACTGCCCACCTCTTAGTTGATGCTGAGAACAATATGTAGATCCTTTGCAAGATCCCAAAAAATGTTATAGCATCTGGACAACACTTGGCTACATCTCTGAGTAAAAGGTTATAATTGTGACATGCACAGGGTACAAAGAAAGCTCTTGAATTATCCTTCAACAGCCGTGCTTGTACTCCAGATGTGTGACCTTTCATGTTGCTACCGTTGTCATAGCTTTGGCCTCGAAAGTCTTTCACCTCTAAATTTAATTCCTTCAGTGTGTTTAATATTGTTTTATATAACTCTTCTCCTGTGCTACTTTCAACCTGCATAAACTTTATGAAATGTTCATAAACATCTGAAGGAGCCAAGTTACCATCAGACACATCGTTAGAGACATATGGTCTTGGTGATTCATATCAGGTGTGCAGTCTAAAATTATGGTGTAGTACTTAACTGATTTTATGCGTTTCAGTATCTCATTCAAAACAGTTGTAGCCATAATGTCTAGTAGTTCATTCTGAGTATCTTTTCCTAAATAGTGATTATGAATTTTGTAGGTTTTGACATTTTGCAAATGTTCTTCAAGAACAGGTTCAAACTTTCCAAACAGCTCAACAAGACCTAAAAGTTTCCATTGTGTACACTCTCATTACCAACTTTTTCCTCTGTTCCTCTAAATGCAAGATTTCTCTCAGCAAGAAACTGCGCTATTGCTACTGGCCTTTTGAATACTTGCTGCCAGTGCTTTGCATGTTCATTGACAATTATTTCAAGTTCTTTGTTAATTGTCTGTCCACTACAAAGTCTTTGGTGCAACTCCCAGAAACTCCATGTGGCTTCCAAATGGTTTTTAGAATTTTCATGCTCACACAACCTTGATGAAGATTAGACCAGTTGTTGAATCCACTTGTTGATAATGCACTGGTTGTGTTCTTACTAAAAAGTTTACAATAAAAGCAATAAATTCTATCAGCAGACTGAGAGTATATAATCCAAGGTCTTTCAACACACTCCCCATTTGAAAGTTTCCTCTTACAGTGAAACTTTGAAAAACACAATCCCTTCTCTTTTTGTGGAAAGTTGTTCACTGGAATAGGAGGACCTTTCATTGTTAAATAATCTCTTACATTTTGATTTATATATGCTGGTGAGTTGGCTGGGTCATCATAAATGTTAATTACAACTGTACTCATGGATGATCCATCATTGTGTGATGTTTGGGCTTGGTCTTTTTCGGCTATAAGTGGACTTTCCGCTTTGGCACTGTCTTCTGGTGTAGTGAGATCATCTTCAATTTGATTTAAGCTGTGTCATCCTTTTCTAACTTGTTATCAATTTCATCATTGTATTCACCAACTGTAATTGGACTCAAGGCTGTATTGTCATTTTCTGAATTGTTTTTGTTTTCTTCATCCTCAATACATGGGCACTTCAAAGATGGAATGACAAGGAATTTTGTGATAGCACCTCTATGTTTTTCATTCTTAGCTACCTTAGCCTTGGCCAGTGCTCATTTCTGGTTGCCGCTTAAATACTTACGCCCTTTGTCTCTATCTCTGCTTGTGCTTGCCATGTAAAATTACATACAAATTTTAAGCTGCTAATTCTCTGGGCTATATTTTTAAAGTAAAAGAGGTAAATTTTAAAATGTTTTGACTTAAAATTACACAAAAAACGACATTAGCAATTTGTTATAAAATTGGACTCACCATCCCTGATAACATGTCTACATTGTACCAACAGTGGAACAATGTTGTCATCGTCGTTGGTACAATGTAAGAAACCACGTCATTTTGCTCGTTAGCTTTACATTGTTCCAACGTCAGCTGTTGACCTTAGAACAACACACCCAACTCTCAACTTGTGAACGCCACAGAACAGCAAAACAAGTGACCGATTCTGGATTTGTTGAATGATGACAACTTCGAATAAGGTAAGAATTGCCTTTTTTTAGTAATGGTTAGGTTAGGTTAGGTTAGGTTATGTTAGTTAAGGTTACATTCCAGAATGGGGGACGCACTTTAATTTTGCTGTTTTTTTAGCTGATTTTCTAGTCAGATGTCTAGCGCTAGTTTGTCGCTAGATATTTGACTAGAAAATCGGCGGAAAAACTGTTGCGTGTAATGGATGAAATTCGCCACCAAAGAAAACAATTTCCGCACGGTCAAGCTAAACTGCACCTGTTCCAAATCACCAAAAACATGAAATAGGCTATATTAAGCCCTGGCAGTGCAATAGCATAGTTAGTAATAGTAGCCTTGTACTATTTTGATACTAAATCAAAATACTGCATAATTATGAAACAACGACAGAGGCAGCCTTGCTAAGAATAAGGATCTTGTAAAGATGAATAACCCCGAGATGTACAGTACATCCCCCTATAGCTGAATAACCTTGTAAATCAGCTCATAACGATGTAGGCTATAACACCCACAGTGACCTAGCCTAGTAACGATCAACTTAAAATAACATAACTTCGGGATTATTCATCTTTACAAGACTCGAATATCCTAACCAATTCCATCTATAATTGCTAACATTGTCATAAATTCTATGTTTAGGCCTAGGCTATTTACGTTCAGGCTAACTGCTTAACCCTAGGCTATAGGCTAGGCCCTAGGCTAGCATGACGCTATCTCAATCTCATATTAAAGTACAAGTTCTCTTATTGATTAGCCTATAGCCTGTTTTGATCTTGATAATAATAAGAGATGCTTCATCAGCTCCGGAATACATCTATCTTACTTGGTCAAATGAATACGAAACATGAAATTTTTGGCTAGGGAGACAAAGGAGGCCTATAGCCAGTAGTTAAATCGACGACGTATTTCCTAAAAATATTTCACTGAGATAATACGATCAATTAAGGGCAATAACTTCACGAGTTCACTGACAAATCCCTCAGTTTATAAAGCCTATATCATTATTATTTTCTTATCAGTTTAAACGAAGTCTGTCACAGTGTTCTCTGCTCAAGGCCTGGGCTCAAACACGTGCGTGGGGCCCCCTTGAGTCGCGGGGCCCAATTTGATCAAATTGGTCAAATAGGCTTAAAATCGGCCCTTTCTGCGCAGCACCACACCAGCCATACAGACCCCTGCCGCCAGCCCCCCCACTTGCCCTCCGACCAGTGACCAGGAGCAAGTCCTACATCGGTCACCGAGACCCTGGCGGCCGCCGGATCGTCTCAATCTGTAAATATTGTATGTATATAGTGGGTGCAATTCCTTTGTTACTGCCCCCCCGGGACAATTTTAAAGAAGGAGGTGAATGTGGTGGTACTCCAGGGGGCAACCTCTGTACCTGCAGGAGTGTAAGTGGACAGGATAGCACTTGGCCGGCTGTAATTCAGTCGGCCTGAATGGTTCAAGTCCCATCCGGTCGGGTGTCAATCACCTTCCGGGATATAAGCCTGTGCCGGCCTTCTGAGGCCTCACTCAGTGTTGCTGAAGCTATAGCCAGTCTAGCTCTGTGGAAGTCTTTGTGGATTAAAGCCTGTTGGACAATCTTTACCTTTTTTTTTAAACTTTATTTAAGATTGTATAACATGAATAACATAAAGGATTACATTAAAAAAAATTAAGAATAAAATAATAAAATTACAATACAATATCAGTAATCTAAATAAACTACACCCTCCCCAATAATTATTACATATTAATAACCCAACTCAAATTAGTCCAACCCCCCCTTTCCCCCCCAAAATAAAGAATGAAGAATTAATAAAGTTAATAATATATGTGAGAAAAAAAACACTTACAAACAAAACAAAAACATAACCGATTAAAATACTAACAAAAAGAAAAGTAATTAATACTAAAATATCAGACTTAAACAACATATTTAAATCAAACTTAAATACATATATTTAACAAACGGAGTTAAGATGAAACATATATTTAACTCAAACTTAATATAAAAAATTAGTAAAGTTAGTAACATTATCTATCAAAAATTCTTAAACAATAATCAATTCTTAAAAAAAAATTGTAGCATGAAAAAAAGATGAAAAAAACTTTCTCTATAGAGATAAACCTTCACCAAATATCAAGTAACTTCACATCTATCATCATATTAGTCACATAAACCACCATCTTAAAACAAAATTCAAACCTCATTAAGCATTGTACAATTCAATTTTAGTACTCTTCCACCATTTTTCCCTTTTACTCTTAAATAGTTATCCAATAAAAGCTCCAATACCACATTTAAATATCCCCAATCATTACGTTAAAATTCAGATATCCGAATAATAAAAACACATCTACAATGAAATCTATATCTTCAACAAATGGAGCATAAACCACAAACAAAATTCAAGCCTCATTAAAAATTGTACAATTCAATTTATAACTTTCACCATTATTCCCTTCGTTCTATAACTAAAATAGCAAAATAATATACACAAGAATTACCATTCCTTTCACCTTAAAGTTAAAGAAAAAATATATAAAAAAAAACTTATCCATCCCATTCACATTTAAATTTCAGATATTCCTTTTCTACTGAATAAACTTTACAAAAAAACAACCACATCAATTTTTAGTTTTTTAAACAATCAAATACTTTCTTATGCTTTTTTTTTATATTTAAACAAAAAAAAACCCTTCACTCTTTAATCTAATAATACAAAAAAAGGAAAAAAAAAACGGGTAGGAGGTTAAAAATACGCCCTCCCGTCTCAACCGCGCAATGCAGTAACTCCCAAAAAAAAATGGGTGTGAGATAACTCACACGTAGCAGATGACTTTCAGGAAATAGTGCCTATCCAGTTCTCTCCCCCAACTCTCACTTCATCTTAAACTAACATAATCATTATTTAATATCCCTTTTTTAAAAAAAAACAAAAAAACATTAGAAAAAAAAAGGACAACTCTTCTTTTAATCAGCTCCAACTGCCGAGTCACCATTACAACCATTCCTTCTTGGAGGACGGCTCTTTTCTTCCATCTCTTGTCTCCTTAGAGATCGCGGCGGACTATGTCTCTGTTGAAACTGAGTAATTGGCAGCTCTTGAGCAAATGCTATAGCTTCCTTTGGAGAATCAAAGAACTTTGGTTGGCAACCATCTTGAAAAACCTTCAAAACAGCTGGATATCTAAAGGATATCCTGGATATCTTTCTTCCACAACAACTCTTTAGCAGGATTGAATTCCCGTCGTTGGAACATAACTTCTTGACTCAAATCCGCATAGAAGAAAACTCGATTATTTTGAATCATCAAGGGTGATTTTCTCTGTTGTGCATTTCTAATAGCCACTCGTAAAATTTTTTCTCTGTCGTAATAATTCAAGCAACAAACCAAACCAGGTCTTGGACTTTGACCTGAAATAGGTCTTCTATGCAAGGCTCTGTGAGCACGTTCCAGTATTATACCTTCCGGGAAATGTTCTTGACCCAACACCTGCGGAATCCATTCAGTAAAAAATTTTCTTGGGTGTGGTCCCTCCATACCTTCCGGCAAACCAATAATCTTTATATTGTTCCGTCTGGATTGGTTTTCCAAATAATCACTCTTTTTCACCAAATTTTTATTTTGAGTTTGTAAGTCTTCGACCATTTTGGTCACATCAAAAACTTGATCCCGTATTTCGTCTATATCTTCTTTACACGAATTAAATTTATCTCTCACTTCAAGCTTAAAAGCTCCAAACTCAGCCATCTGTTGAGAATGTATTTTCACCAAAGTATTAAACGTAGTACCAAGTTCAGTCATAATCTTGAATAATACCTGCATTGTATAAGATAATTTAGATTCAAAATTCACAAAAATCTTTTCAATTGGAAGAGATTTTGGCTCAACAGATTCCTGTTTCTTCTCCAAAGGATCTTCTATTCCTTCCTTCATTCTGGTTGCCTTCCTTGTAGTATGACTGCGTGTGGAAACCCCAGCCACAGCCTCTCCAGCAATGACTGGAAGACGCTGGCCGGGGTTTTCCCCAGTCCATAATGTATTAAATTCTCCCAGTACATCAAGTTGTATAGGTTCTTGTATCTCAAAAGATGCAGTTTGCAGCGCCACCTCTACAGCTGACAAATGCCTTTGAGTAACTCTTTGTTCTAAAGGCTGTTTGGCGCCCTCCTTAGGGGGCTCTACCGATGTAACATAGAGCTCTACATCCGAACACTGTACCTCTCTCCTGGGATCCATTTCACGCTGAGTCCCGGTGTCTTTCCTGTAGATAGGCTCCAAAACTTGAACTTTTGGAAAATGTAGTTTTCTGATGATCTGTTGTCTTTTTTTTTGCTCTTTTCCACCAATTGTACCATCATAAGTTAAATTAACAGCACTGAAATTATCTAAACTTTTAAAGAATTTTAACGGGCATTTCTAGACAAAACAATAAGATAGAGTCAGGAGAGGACTGGAAGGCATGTCTGATCCTTACGCTATCTTGCCACGCCCCCCGACAATCTTTACCTTGTGTGTGTCTGATTCTGGCTAATAGCGCACCACAGCAGCAGCACACCTTGAGAGTCCCAAATGTTTTTTTCTGTGGACAAGGAAAGCACCCCAAAACCCTCTGCCCTGCCAGAGAAAATGTCTGTTCCAACTTTGGAAAATGTTGGCATTATGGAAAAGACTGCAGAAGCTCCAACGCCACAGCCAAGGCCCATTCTCACGCTAATAAGAGGCGGGAAAGCTCTTCTTTCTCCACAGACAAACAGAAGAAGAAGAATGCCATATGCAGCCGGCCATCTTGGACAAATGCAACAGAACAGAGGACACAGTCTTCAGGAGATGAATATGACGCCGAGTACTATTGGATGGAAGGACACGAAGGACACACCAGACTCTCTTTCCGACGAATGAATCAGGTGAGTCCACACAATTTATCTGATGCCACTGTGTGCATCAAAATTAATGATGTGAGGATAAATTGCTTAATAGGTAGTGGAAGCACTGAAATTTTTATTGACCAGGGGTTAGTCAACCACTTTTCCCTCCCCACAAGCTCAAGTGAGCACCGGATCCTGTTAGCAGCCAGCAGCCTTGCGGCTGAGGTAAAACAGATTTGCAGGGTTACTCTAGAAATCCAGGGCACAAAATACGAAGGGTTCAAATTACTAGTACTTCCTCACCTCTGTGCCCCGGTACTATTGGGGTTAGATTTTCAGTGCCAGTTAGAAAGCATTACAATAGTGCACAATAGGCCTCACCCCCAACTTACGAAGAAACAACACTGCAACCTGTCTGTCCTGAACATAGAATCCCCTCTGCTGTTCACACACCTGACCCCAGAATGCACACCAATAGCCACAAAGAGCAGGAGGTACAGCCCGAGGGACAGAGCCTTCATGACGACAGAGGTCCACAGGCTACTACAGGAGGGCATCATAGAGCAGAGCACCAGCCCCTGGAGAGCCCAGGTGGTTGCAGTAAAGTCAGGAGAAAAACTGCGCATGGTAGTGGATTACAGCTAATCAACAAATTTACACAACTAGATGCCTACCCACTGCCACGCATAGCAGACATGGTCAACAACATTGCGCAGTATAAGGTGTTTTCCACCATAGACCTGAAGGCAGCATACCATTCAACTGCCCATTAGAAACAGCAATCGCATTTACACGGCATTTGAGGCAGATGGCAGGCTATATCAATTTCTGTGACTCCCCTTCGGTGTCACCAATGGAGTGTCCCTGTTTCAGAGAGCAATGGACCGAATAGTAGATGAGTTCCAACTGAAAGCGGTGTTCCCCTACTTAGACAATGTGACAATCTGTGGCCACACTCAGAAAAATCATGACACGAATTTAAAACGCTTCTTCCAGGCAGCCGAGGAAAGGAACCTAACATACAACAGGGACAAATGCGTCTTCAGCGCCAGGAAGTTGCCAATCCTGGACTACATAGTGCAGAACGGGGAAATCAGTCCAGACCCAGCCCGTATATGCCCTCTCCTAGACCTCCCAGTGCCACACACGCTGAAAGCACTAAAAAGGTGTTTGAGACTGTTCACTTACTATGCCCAATGGGTCCCCAACTATGCCGACATGGCCCACCCACTTATATATAAAAGCCTCAGTTTTTCCACTGTGCCCAGCATCCACCAGAGCATTCAGGTCCATAGATGCGGTCCATAGATGATTCGATCCCGTTTCAAGTAGGAACGGATGCATCCGATGTGGCTCTGGCAGCCACCCTAAACCAAGACGGACGACCGGTGGCCTTTTTCTTGCGAACCCTACAGGGGTCAGAGGTGAGATACTCAGCAGTAGAGAAAGAGGCCCTAGCCATTGTGGAAGCAGTAAGGCACTGGCGACATTATCTGGGGTGCAAGCATTTCACCCTCAATCTGTGGCTTTTATGATCGATAACCAGAACAAGGAGAGAATTAAGAACGACAAAATCCTGCGCAGGTGGATAGAATTGTCTACATTTAATTACGACATTCTATACCGCCCCGGGAGACTCAACGACCCCCGGATGCGCTGTCAGAGGCACTTGTGCCATCCTTAACCACACGTCCCAGTTGCAGAGCTTGCACAATGAGCTGGGCTACCTGGGGGTCGCTAGACTGTTTCACTTTATTAAAACCCAAAACCTCCCATTTTCAGTGGAGGAAGTGAGGTCAGTGAATAAGAGCTGCCCCATCTGTACGGAATGCAAACCGCAATTTTACCGGCCAGACAAAGCCACCCTAATAAAAGCTACCAAACCTTTCGAGCACCTCAGCCTCGATTTTAAAGGCCCGCTCACGTCCAATAATAGAAATGCCTATTTCCTAAACGTAATAGATGAATATTCCCGTTTCCCCTTTGCAATCCCGTGTTCTGATGTATCAGCAGCCACTGTTATAAAATGCCTCCAACCCATCTTCAACATATTTGGGTACCCGAACTACATACACACAGACAGGGGTGCTGCATTCATGAATGCAGTAGTACAGCAGTCCCTGCACGAGAGAGGGATTGCTACCAGTCGCACTACAAGTTACAATCCCAGGGGGAATGGACAAGTCGAAAGGGAAAAAAAAACGGTCCTCTTGACTTTAAAAGCAAAAGACATGCCTGTTACTAGATGGCAAGAAGTGTTGCCAGATGCCTATACTCTATTCGTTCTTTGTTGTGTACTGCCACTAACATGACCCCACATGACGGTATCCTTTCTTCCACAAGGAAACCCATGATGGTCACAGTGCTGCCTAAATGGATGATGACACTGGGATCTGTTCTGCAGAAGCACTGCAGACCCCACAAAGCGGATCTGCTGGTGGATCAAGTGGAGTTAAGGCACGCGAACCCTCAGTACGCCTTCGTCGCATGAGAGAAGAAGAAAAAGAACTTAAGTAAGCACTGACCTTTTTCTCTCACTGATTCTGCTTGACCCACTGAGTTCCTCCAGCAGAGTGTGCTTTGTTCCCTTCATATCCTCCTGTGCAAGCAAAATTAAACTATTCCACTAGAGAGCAGAGTAGTGACATGTTGTAGGCTGTGGCTTTGTACTAGTAATTACATTTACACAGCACTCAGCAAAGTCTATTCCATAGAGGCAGGGAAAGGACTGTAAGGTGAAAAAAAAACAATGGTGCACAAGGGAAATGGAAAATCGAGTTAGGAAGAAAACCTTACAAGAGGTTTAAGAAGATTAGAACTGATAGACCTCTAGACAATTGCAAGATTGTAAGGAAAAAGTTTAAGAAAAGACTTAGGAGCACTGGAAAGGGCCGCGAGAAGGTCTCGGTGAGCAGAATTAAGGAAAACCCCAAGGCATTCTGCAGGTATGTTAAGAACAAGGGGATGAGTTGTGTGAGGTCGGACCAATCAGGGATTATAGTGGGAACATATGTATGGAATCACAGGAGTTAGCAGAGATCCTGAATTAAAACTTTGCTCAGTATTACCAGAGAAAATGACCTTTTGAATTGCGAGGATGACTTAAGGAGGACTGAAAAGCTTGACCATATTCATATTAAGAGGTTGTGTTGGAGGTTTTGAAAGACATAGAGTTTGATAAGTCACCAGGACCAGATGAGATTTACCCAAGGGAACTCTGAGAAGCAAAAAAGGTGACTGCTGAGTCACTAGCATCATCTCAAAGGACAGGTGAAGTAAAGGAGGATTGGATGGTTGCAAATGTTGTTCCCCTTTTTAAGAAAGGGAGTAGAGATAATGGAGGAAATCATAGACCAATGAGCCTTACTTTGGTGGTGGGCAAGCTGTTGGACAAGATCCTGAGAATCAGGGTTTAAAAACATTTAGAGAGGCATAATCTGATTAGGGGAAGTCAGCATGGCTTTGTCAGGGGCAAGTTGTGTCTCACAAGCCTAAATTAATTATTTGAAGATATAACTATGTATGTTGATGAATGTAGGGCAGTGGATGTGAAGTACAGGGTATATAGATTTCAGTAAGACATTTACAAAGGTTCCCCATTCTGAAAGTAAGGAGGCATGGAATCCAATAAGGACTTGGTTTGTGGATACGGCATTTGCTTGCCCACAGAAGGAAGATGGCAATTGTAGATGGTTATATTCCACATGGAGGATGGTGACCAGACATGTCCTGGGACCTCTCTTTGTTATTTTTATGAATGTCCTGGATGAGAAAGTGCATGGTTGGGCTAGTAAGTTTGCTTATAACATGAAATTGGGTAGTGTTGTGGATAGTCTTGAGGGTTACCAAAGGTTACAGAGGACATTGATGGGATGCAGAGCTGGGCTGAGATAGAGTTCAACCCACAAAAGTTAAGAGGTTAATTTTGGTAGGTTAGATTTGAAGGCAGAATATCATGTTAATGGGAGGACTCTGAGCAGTGTGAAAGAAATGAGATCTTGGGCTCTGTGCCAACAAGACATTCAAAGCTGCTGGACAGGTTGATGATTTTGTTAAGAAGGCTTATGATGTTTGCCTTCATTAACCGTAGGATCAAGTTCAAGAACCGTGAGGTAATGTTGCAGCTATATAAGACCTCAGTTAGACCCCAAATGGAATATTGTGTTCAATTCTGGTCACCTCACTGCAGGAAGAATGTGAATGCTCTAGAAAGGGTGCAGAGGAGATTTACAAGGATGCTGCCTGAATTGAAGATTGATAGAGTGAACTTGGTATTTTCTCCTCAGAGCGAAGGGGGATGAAAGGTGGCCTAATGGAAGTGTATAAGATGATGAGAGATATTGATTATGTGGATGGCCAGAGGCATTTTTCCAGGGTTGAAATGGCTAACATGAGGAGGCACAGATTTAAGGTGCTTGGGAATAAGTACAGGGAGGATGTAAGAGGCAATATTTTCACAGAATGGTGGGTGCATGGAATACACTGCTAACAATGGTGGTGGAGGTAGATAAAATAGGATCTTATAAGAGACTATGAGATAGATACATGGAACTGAGAAGAATAGAGGGTTATGCAGTAGAGAAATTCTACACAGTTGTTAGAGTAGATGACTTGGTCGGCACAACACTGAGGGTCAAGCAGCCTGGAATGTGGTGTAGATTTTAATGGCACATGGTCAAGGCACCCATTTAATTTCTGCAACTGATGGCTTACCAAAACAAGTGTCCTACTCTGAGCACAGCAGATTGTGGTGTCAAACCACTTTGGCTGCGGTGGATTTTTCCAAATTATGAACAGTCCTGCCAGTGCATTGTATGCTTTCTGATAATCCTCAATTAATTTCTCTTTTCATTCAATTGTCATGGGATTGAGCTGTACAAGGCATGGAACATGTTGTGGCTTGTCGCAATATCCCAAACCATCACTGCTTGCTCTTTAACACTTTGTATTTTAAGTGACCAGTGAAACCCAATCTCTCTGTCCACCAGGACTTTTGGCAAGTCCTGGGACTTAGTCAGTTTGAACCCAGTGACACTGTGCACCCAGGAGGAAACGTGCTGAAATTTATTTTTTTTAAAACTTTATTTATTTGAAAGATCATTAGTAATAATACAGCATACATTCCATAAAGACAATTTTATATAAGTATATATATGTAAAAAAAATAAAAAAAATAAAAGATTTTTTAAAAATGAGTCCCCACCCACCCTCCCACCCCAAAAATATATAAAAAGAAACTAAAAATATATAATAAATCAAAATACATCTAAATGGCATATATTCCAAATATGGTAACCACTTATTAACAATAAAAGAATCATTATCATCCAGATAATATGTAATTTTTTCCATAACAATACAAGCTTTCAATTCATTATGCCACCACATTATATTAATCTCTATGTTATCTTTCCATGTACTTGCTACACATTTTTGAGCTACAGACAATACTAAGCATACAAATGTAATTTGAAATTTATCCAACCCTTATCCCTTTAAAGGAATCATATAACCCATTAAAAAATAGATGGATCTAGTGGCAACTTAATGTCATAAAATTTTTTTCCAAAATTAACCTAATTTCTTGCCAAAATGGTTGAACATGAACACAAGACCAAACAGCATTTAAAAAAGTACCACATCTAAAACAAGAGTCCGAATTACTAATACCATATTTTTTCAATTTCTCTGGGGTAAAATACAACTGATGTAAAAAGTTATAATTAACCATTCCATACCACACATTCATCAATTTAGTAACACTATCATGACACATATCTGCCCAATAGTCTTCAGGAAAAACAAAGGCTAAATCATTTTCCCATTTAAGCTTAAACTTCTCCCATTCCGGTTTATCCATATTGTCTCGTAATACTTGGTACATAACATAAATATAACCCTTTTTTGGTAAAGAAGAAATCAAAGACTCGAATTCTGTCAATACAGGTAAAATCATCTCTCTACCATACATATCTTTTACCAAAACTCGAAGTTGATAATAAACAAATAAAGAATTTTCAGCAATATCAAAATGTTCTTTCAATTGATTGAAAGAAAGAAACTGTCTTTCTACAAAACAATCCTGTAACATCTTTATACCCTTAGAATCCCAACTCTTTAAATGATTATTAAATATTGAAAAAGGAATAAGCTGATTGTTATATAATGGGGTTAAAATTGACAATTTATCTTTTGATCCTAAAATCTTACTTTTTTTAGTCCATACCTTTAATAGATGTTTTAATATCGGCATATTATGTTCCCGCAACAAATTTACATTCCATCAAAATATAAATTGATGCCCCTCAACTTCAAAAATACAAGCCATCTTAACTTTTGCCCAACTCAGGGGTTGGTCCAAATCCATCAGTCTACTAATAAATTTCAACTGGGCTGCTTCATAGTAATTTTAAAAATGGGGTAATTGAAGCCCACCTAACGCATACTTCCAAGTAAGTTTATATAATGCTACCCATGGTAATTTGTCTTTCCATAAAAATTCTCTCATAGCTTTATTTAAATCCTGAAAAAATCCCTTTGAAAGAGAACACGGTATTGATTGAAATAAATATTGAATTTAAGGAAAAATATTCATCTTAATACAATTAACTTGGCCAATTAAAGTTAATGGGAGATCTTTCCACTTAATTAAATCTGCTTTAATCTTTTTTTAATAAAGGAACATAATTTAACTTATATAAAGATTGATAATCAACATTGACAATTATTCCTAAATATTTAATTTTATCAAACCATTTCAATGTAATAATATTTTTATATTCCGAATAATATCCTTCTCTAACTGGCAAAATTTCACACTTATCCCAACTAACCTTGTATCCAGATAATGTTCCATACTGTAATAAGCATTCCCGCAAATGCAGCAATGATTGTTCTGGATTTATCAAATATATCAAAACATCATCTGCAAATAGATTAATCTTATACTCTTCATGCATACTTCACATCTCTCTTATCTGTTCATTCTGTCTTATTGTTTGAGCTAACGGTTCAATAGCCAATGCAAACAGGGCTGGTGACAATGGACACCCTTGTGGGGTCGAACGTGTCAATTTAAATGGTAATGAAACTTGACCATTTGTCACCACCCTGGCAAACAGGTTTATATATAAAGCTTTAACCCAACCAATAAAAAAGAGCCAAATTTAAACTTTTCCAACACCTTAAATAAAAAATCCCATTCAACCCTATCAAAAGCTTTTTCGGCATCAAGCTCAATGCATATCGGGCTGTCGTCGATATGCATTGACCAAAGTAATTAATTGAAGAATATTATGTGAAGCATTTCTATTCTTCATAAAACCCTGTTTGATCAATATATATTAATTTATGTAAATACTTGGCAAGTCGACTTGCTAACACTTTTGCTATGATTTTATAATCTACATTCAGTAAAGAAATAGGTCTATACGAAGACACTTTCAACAGGTCTCTATCTTTTTTTCAGAATTACAGTAATTAAAGCACTAGAACAAGATTCCGGAAACTCATGCTCTTCAGTTACTTGTTGTAAAACCTCCTCAAACACAGAGGATAAATCTTCATAAAAAATTTTATAAAATTCCACAGAAAATCTGTCCTCCCCAGGTGACTTCCCATTTAGCATCTCCAACAAAGCTTCCTTAATCTCAAATTCTGTAAAAGGAGCTTCCAATTCCATAACATCCCCCTCTTCCAATGCTGGTAACGTTAATTTAGATAAATAAGATTCAATAGAACCACTATCCTGTTTCCTCTCAGAAGTATACAATCTTTTATAAAATGAATAAAACTGGTCATTGATTTCCTGAGGTTTATAAGTAACTGTTGAATTTTTTTTAACAGCATTAATAGTCCGTGAAACCTGTTCCATCTTTAACTGCCACGCTAGTACCTTATGTTCCCTCTCACCCAACTCATAATAACGTTGCTTAGATCAATTAATTAAATGCTCAAATTGATAAGTTTGCAATGTATTATAATGTAATTTCAAATTAGCCAAAGCCACTTTTTAAAATCTTCTGTCACATCTTTCTGAAATTCCTTCTCCAATTCAGCAATTTGCTTCTCCAGTTCTAAACTCTCTGCCATATAATGTTTCTTAACTTTAGTAGTATAACTAATAATCTGCCCTCTTAAATAAGCTTTTAATGCATCCCATAATACAAAATGACTATCTACAGAATTAGCATTCTCAGTCAAAAACAAAATAATCTGTTCCTTAACAAAAGTAGCAAATTCTGTTTTTTTCAACAACATTGTATTAAATCTCCATCTATAAGATGAACGCACCACTTCTGAACTTAAGTAAGAGAAAAATAATAAAGAATGATCTGATATAACCCTACTTTTATTTTCTGCCTGTAATACTCTTCCTTGTAAATGTGCCGATACTAAAAAAAAATCTATTCTAGAAAATGAATCATGTCGGGATGAATAAAAAGAGAAATCCTTCTCCGTAGGATTGACCCTTCTCCAAATATCCACCAAATTTAAGTCCTTCATAAAGACCCCAATTTGTATCACCATCTTTGATTTCTTTATACTTTTTGGCGATCTATCCAGTAAAGGATCCAAAACACAATTAAATCTCCCCCAACTATGATATTTTCATTAGCTTGATTTAACAACAGAAAAGCATCAGAAATAAAATGCTCATCATCCACATTGGGTGCGTAAACATTGAGCAAAGTCCAAGGTTCAGCAAAAACTTTACAATTCACCCTTAAGACTCGTCCAACATTTCCTTCTACATTTTGTAATTCAAAAGGCAAATTCTTATGAATTAAAATTGCTACACCTCTTGCCTTAGAATTAAGTGAAGAAGAAAACATATGTCCAACCCAATCTCTCTTCAATTTCAAATGTTCTTTTTCAGTCAAGTGAGTTTCTTGTAAAAAGGCAATGTCAATTTTCATTTTCTTAATATAAGCCAAAACTCGCTTTCGCTTAATCGGATTATTTAACCCCTGAATGTTAAAAGTTGCAAATTTCAAATTAGACATCCCTACAAATTAACAATATAATCTCTCACTACAAAATATCACTCCCCTTATAATAACTTAAATCACTATCCCTCCCCTAGATATTTAAAGAAAATGTAAAAAAAAGGAAATATTAATTATCCCAAAAAAACTACCCAAAGGTAGTAACACCCTAAAAAACTGGGGTGGTAAACCCCACTAGTGGTGGATGACTATCAAAGATTTCAGTGCTATCCACCCCACCCCCCAGCCAGAAATACATTATTCATATCAACACAATCAAACACTGCAAATATATTTAACCCAGTGACTCCATTCCCAATGATTGTTCTGGATCTTCAATGTCAATAAGACTTTGTGTTAGAACTTTTTTTTCCATTTTTCCCATTTTCCCATTCCCATTTCCATTTCCATTTGCCTTCTTTTTAGGCTGCGAAGATCTTCCATATCCTCGCAAATCTGGTAGTAAATTAGCAAAAATTAATGCATCATGGTCATTTTCAAAAAATTAAGATTGAAAATTACCATAAAAGATGTTTAATACTGCAGGGTAATGAAAAGCAAATTTGTTTCCCTTCCGCCACAATATTTCCTTAGCCGAATTAAATTCCTGATGTCACCTAATAATCTCCTGACTCAAATCTGCATAGAAAAATACTATTATTTTGGACCATCATTGGAGTTTGACTTTGTCGTGCCTTCTGCACTGCCAACCGTAGTATCATTTCTCTGTCCTGGTATTTCAAACAACAAGAAATCTTCCATTTTTTTCCATTCTTTCCCTATTACGTTGAACTTGATTTTTGCATTCAAGAAAAGCTGTTTCAATTTTTTAAAAAAATTCTTGCACTGGATCCACTGATTTAATTTACTCTTAACTGCAGATATATCTTCAGACATAGTAGTCATTTTGGCTGTCACTTCTAAAAATCCTTGAGTCATTGATAAGCAATCCCTTCCAGTACTGTAAACACAAACTCCATTCCAGATTCCAGTTCCACTTTTTGAGGCCTACCCTCTCTGGTCTCCACCTCCAATTGTTCCTGTAAGCCAGGGGTGTCAAACTCAAATTCACGGAGGGCCAAAATTAAAAACTTGGACTAAGTCGAGGGCCGAACTAAATATTTATTGAAAATTTTCAACAACATCTGCATGTTTTCTCTTCTTTCAACATATGTAATGTTAAACTTTTTTTTATTAAAATAAATGTTTAATGATAGTTTTGGATAAACTCTTTCCAGAAGCATTAACAAATGAGAAATAAAATATTCAATAAATAATATTTCTCTATAGAGGATTTGTCAAATGTTGCTAGTATGCTGTCGAATAGTAAAATCTGAGGGCTATTGAGAATGAGGGAGAATAACATGATTCCTGAAACAATCAAATGGGTGACTGATTGTGGGCATGAACTCTAGCAGGGTTATTTGCCATGCCCTTTTTCCATTGGTACAGATATCCTTTGATTTACACACTTTTCAAGTTTTATGCCTAATGAGCTTGTATCCAGGTGCAGGACCATTTTTAACCAGGAATATATTTATCACTGTGACATGAAACTATTGGAAGATTGTTTTATCCTGAGATTAAAGTTCATAATACTTACTCAGGCCTGTGTGCGGGAGGGCGGGGTTTGCGGGCGATCGGGTTGGACAACGACAGTGCGGGGGCATCGGCTCTCGCTGCAGGGCGGCATCTCGGCGGATCAGCGGCCCCGTCACCATGAGTCATGGATCGGCCTGCGGCAGGGAGGGGGAGTGGGCAACGGTCCTGGCGAGGTCAGGCCCGAGGCCTCCGGTTCCGGGCGCTGGGAAGTGGCCTTGGCTTCCCCTGACACCGGCCAGGCCCCAAAACCAGAGTCAACGGTGAGACCCTGCAAAGTAAACAGAGGAGGTGGGGGCGATTAGCAGGCTGACGCCAATGCATTCTGGGATTTGTTGTATTACTGTGCATGCGCTATACTGGCGCGGCGGCCAGCGGGTGACCTCTAATACATTTTTGAAATGATCTTGCGGGCCAAATATAATTATCCCGCGGGCCATAGTTTGACATGTGTGCTGTAAGCTACTCAGTAAAGGTAGCAGGAGTCCTCTGCGCCTTGGAGGTTCCAAATGTCGGGTCCGTGGCTTCAATTGAACAGGTAGGCCTCAATTCTTCAGCACTTTTAAAATACGGTAGTTTCTTCTGCAGTTGAGTTTTCATTTTTTTTAACATTAGCAGCCATTATAACCCACTAATGTTCCCAAAAGTAAAAATATAACTTTCAATGACTTTTATAAACTTTAACAATGAGTGCTTAAAAAAACTAGCTGAGGAAGGGTGGGACCGCACACCTGTCCTTTACACCATCTTGCCACGCCCCCCCATATGCTGAAATTTCTATGGTGATGGTGGGGAGGTGCTGACAGAATATAAATTACAACTAAAAAATAAAAATGTTACAACTTATGAGAATGATGATGAAATTTCTCTTGTGAAATCAAATTACATGTATGTCGACATACTTGATCCTCCCACGTTACAGCTGGAAAGTCCTTACTTCCCTCACTCCAATGGCCTAGGACTTAAATCTTATTAACAATTAGCTGTTACTTGTCATGACTTATCAGTTAAGATATATGGAGACTAATTTCCCTTGTGTCTTTCACTGCTCAAATTTGAAATATATGGCAGAACTGATCCAGAGCAATCCTATGAATTCACCTGATGGTCAGAAAGTATTTGTCACGGTTGACTGTATTTTTTTGTTATTTCAGCCTGAAGAAAACTGAGGTCCTCCATCAGCCAGCTCCCCACCATGACTACCAGCCCCCCCACATCTCCATCGGGCACACAAAACTCAAAACGGTCAACCAGTTAACCTATTTCGGCTGCACCATTTCATCGGATGCAAGGATCGACAACGAGATAGTCAACAGACTCGCCAAGGCAAATAGCGCCTTTGGAAGACTACACAAGAGTCTGGAAAAACAACCAACTGAAAAACCTCACAAAGATTAGCGTATACAGAGCCATTGTCATACCCACACTCCTGTTCAGCTCCGAATCATGGGTCCTCTACCAGCATCACCTACGGCTCCTAGAACGCTTCCACCAGCATTGTCTCCGCTCCATCCTCAACATTCATTGGAGCAACTTCATCAACATCGAAGTACTCGAGATGGCAGAGGCCGACAGCATCGAATCCACGCTGCTAAAGATCCAACTGCGCTGGGTAGGTCACGTCTCCAGAATGGAGGACCATCGCCTTCCCAAGATCGTGTTATATGGCGTGCTCTCCACTGGCCACTGTGACAGAGGTGCACCAAAGAAGAGGTACAAGGACTGCCTAAAGAAATCTCTTGGTGCCTGCCACATTGACCACCTCCAGTGGGCTGATATCGCCTTCAACCGTGCTTCTTGGAGCCTCACAGTTTGGCGGGCAGCAATCTCCTTTGAAGAAGACCATAGAGCCCACCTCACTGACAAAAGACAAAGGAGGAAAAACCCAACACCCAACCCCAACCCACCAATTTTCCCTTGCAACCGCTGCAACCGTGTCTGCCTGTCCCGCATCGGACTTGTCAGCCACAAACGAGCCTGCAGCTGACGTGGACATTACCCCTCCATAAATCTTCGTCCGCGAAGCCAAGCCAAAGACATTAGGATGGAGTTAAATTACGAAAATGGGGTTACAAAATGATGCATAAGCAATGCTATTACCTTTCAGCTCCTGGGACCTGGACTTGATCCTGGTCATGGGTGCAGTCAGTGTGGAGTTTGTTCTTTCATGTGAGTTTCTGCCGGATGTCCTGGCTTCCTGGGATTTCTTAAAAGTAGTGTTTATCTATTTATATATTTCTTCCTCTTTTTCTTTCATAGAACTTTGTTTTAATTTAACTTATACCTGTTTGTGAGTTTTATGTGGATGTGCAGCAGCATCAAGCAAGAATTTCTTGGCATTTGTACATTGAATTTCTGTACAGTAAAATCTCCATTACCCAGCACCTGCAAGGATTGTGGAAGTTGGATATGTGTATTTTCATGTTGACTGAGACTCACTATTACAAAGCCTAACTAATATACCTCCATTAAGAATATACTTTAAAAGATAAAAACAGTGCAAACTGTAAAGTTATTTGAAAAAAAAAATTGGTGTTGTAGTTTTTAATTGTGTAAAATTTACTTTAATCAAGTAATTCCCAAAACGTACAAAATTTATATTTGAACCCCGGTCGCTGATGCTGTAATAGCATTGTGCTAACCACTACATTAACCATGCAGCCATCATGATTAACTCCCCCCTCCCCCAAGTTTTATAGATAGAGCCTGACTAATATATCTAATACTAATAAAAATAAAGACTTTTACTAGACAGGGATAGGGAGACACTTTGGGAGAGTCGCCCCAGGTCAACTGGTTCTTTATCCTAGTGTTCCCGTCAGGCCCTTGGCGCAACCTCCATCCAAGTGTCCTGGTCAGGCCCTCAGTGCACCTTTCTCTTGCTGAAAACCCGATTCATCTCCACACCAGTGTCCCCAGTCAGGCTCTTGGTGCAACCTAACTCAGCTCCACCCAAGTAGCGACAATGAAAAGAATTTGCATGCTTTCAGCTGGGCAAATCTGCACGTGTCCAACAAAGTCTTAACGCTCCCCTGCCCAGTGTAATTTATTTGAAATGATTTATTTATTTTTTCTTTTTTTTTGCTGGTTGCTTGAGTTTTCAGTTCATTAAATGCCAGATAATGGGGATTTTTACTGTATATGGACAAGCATCATCAAAGAATCAAAAGAGAGCTGATAGGAACTGATAGCACCTTCGTCAGAATATGGCAACCATATTTGATGCACATGGGAGCGCAATTGTAGCCACACCCTGGTGAAAATACCAATAGGTGGATTAATTAAAAAAATTATATAAAGGGAGTGGCTCCACCACTTCTCTGGATGTCTATTGGAAACACTGATGCCGCGTTTAGTTTTTTTTCTGTTTTTTGATGTTGTGGCTGGTCTGATCATACAGGGCCGGAGCCAGACTGGTGGTTGATTTAAAATTTTCCTTTCAAAGGATTTTTTTTAATGGTGGGGGTGGGTAGTGGGAGAGGGAGGGGGAAACATCACATGTTTGTAATTAGTTGTTTGTTTTTTATTGATGGAAAATTAAAAATAAAATATTCCAAAAAAAGAGAGCTGATAAATACATCAGAGACAATATGTTTCAGGGCTACAAGGAAATAAGCAGAGATCTTCTAGAGGCATCTGTGGTGGTACACCACTGGCCTACTGCAGGGGGAAACCTCTGTACCTGCAGAAGAGCATGGGGACAAGACAACACCTGGCTGGCTGTCAATAAGCTGACCTGAATGGACCAACCCCCACCCGGTCGGGTGTCAATCACTCTCTGGGATATAAGCCTGAGCCTGCCCTTCAAAGTCACTCTTAGAGCTCACAGCAGCACAATCTCACAGCTGGCTCTGTGGAGTTTTACGTCAAATAAAGCCTGTTGTACAGTCTTTTTGTTTTGTGTGTTTGCTTCTGACTGACAGCGCACCACAGCATCACGTGCCAAATATGGAAAGGAGTATTAGTAAAGGTAATGAAAAGAAAGTGCGTCAAAACAAAACAGGGTTTTGGAACTAGAAGTATGACAGTGCAAGATATAGAGGATGTACAATGGTACTTGGTGTTCCTGAACCAGTTAGACCTTTAAATGATCTTCTGCATTGAATCAGGGATGTGACAGAGTGTCCCTCTATGAGCCAAACCAAGTCCACCTTCTCCATATCAGCAGCAGGATTCTTCCTCCCATTATAGGGATGGAGAGTGTCCTCCTGGTTTGTCCACAGCAGCACTTCAAAGGACACCCCAGCATAGCTTCTGACATGAATCTATTCTCAAAATTCCCTTCCATTAGTTTATACCATCCAACATTTCCAAAATCTGTCTTTAAACTGGCTGTTAATGTTAGAATTGAGAGAACATCATACAGATCTTTGCTGCTTTAATCACACACTCAATCCTGTACTTAGAATTGTAACAAACCAGCTGCATTTCGACAACACTGAAAATCATATTGAACCTAACTCCAGGCTTCACAGATGTTGATGTCTTTTGCTCCTCATCCATGTTCCCAACAGGAATTGATGTTATAATTAGCTGATAATCTTAGTTTGTAATAAATCAACAATTAATTTCATAGTATAATACAATCTGTCAAAAGAGTTAAGGGGAAGAATTGGAAAGAGAGAATTAGATTTCAGAATGGGAATATAGCTGCAGCAATTTCTCAGCTGAGAGAGTTTCACTATCTGTGACTATCCCTAAGTGTGGCTGACACCCAGAAATAATTTTGAGATACTGTGTGCCAGGATCAGTCTGGTAAATTGTACATGTCCAAATTCTAATAATTGCAGAACAGGCAGCTAAAGGTATTTCTGAGAACCAGCAGAAATTGGAAGGAATTATGGAAACAAATACATATATGGAAAAATAAAGGTAATAGCCATATTAAAGCAATGTCTGTAAAATCTAAGCCAAGTCTGAAGGTTTACTAAAAAAATGCATAAAATTGTGCCTCAGAGATGACCACCAGCAATAACTCCTGATACCAATAAATGCAGAAGAAGAATCCAAGTCTTTGAATCAACACATTGAACCCTAGCCACATTCATCAAGAGTAGATAATGTTTAAAAATGACTAATGTGTTTTGGAAGTCATGAAACTAACTGAAAGTGTTGAGTAACTAAAGTGCTAATAAGTTTCTTTTTACATATGTAGTGAATCTTTTGAGTTGTTTGAACTAATCACCATATATAAAGTATAGTTGTAGGGCAAAGTCATTACCTAGTGTAGGTCTGTCATCTGCTTTGTTTAATTGGCAACAATGACCTCACAAAGATAAGCGTATACAGAGCCGTTGTCATACCCACACTCCTGTTCGGCTCCGAATCATGGGTCCTCTACCGGCACCACCTACGGCTCCTAGAACGCTTCCACCAGCGTTGTCTCCGCTCCATCCTCAACATCCATTGGAGCGCTCACACCCCTAACGTCGAGGTACTCGAGATGGCAGAGGTCGACAGCATCGAGTCCACGCTGCTGAAGATCCAGCTGCGCTGGATGGGTCACGTCTCCAGAATGGAGGACCATCGCCTTCCCAAGATCGTATTATATGGCGAGCTCTCCACTGGCCACCGTGACAGAGGTGCACCAAAGAAAAGGTACAAGGACTGCCTAAAGAAATCTCTTGGTGCCTGCCACATTGACCACCGCCAGTGGGCTGATAACGCCTCAAACCGTGCATCTTGGCGCCTCACAGTTTGGCGGGCAGCAGCCTCCTTTGAAGAAGACCGCAGAGCCCACCTCACTGACAAAAGGCAAAGGAGGAAAAACCCAACACCCAACCCCAACCAACCAATTTTCCCTTGCAACCGTTGCAATCGTGTCTGCCTGTCCCGCATCGGACTGGTCAGCCACAAACGAGCCTGCAGCTGACGTGGACTTTTTAACTCCTCCATAAATCTTCGTCCGCGAAGCCAAGCCAAAGAAAAGAAAGAGGTGCTATAAGTGATAAATAGTAGAAAATATTTTAACATGGTGGCAACAAATCACTGCCAATCCAATATTATTTATTAATGAAGCTAATTATGAAAGTGGAACTCACTGAGAATTAATTTAACTCTTCTTCTAGCCTGGTTGCTGCCTTGGTTTTAAAATTGGTAAAGAAACCCAATGACTTAAATTACTCTGACCAGAAGTTTACAAGAGGAATGGAAGAAAGCATTGATATCATTGTTATGTTAAAAATGGTTCAGTCATGAAGAGAATAACAGAATTCTTGGAATAAGTTGAGTGAATCATAATTTTAAGCAATTAACACTGCCAAGATTTTTTTTTTTCACTGAGAGATTCGGTTATGGTTGGCACCATTTCCTTCTGAATCAAGCTCACATGTGATGATGACATTTCCTGTGCATTTCTCTCTTTGGAGGAGGAAAGTGCAATATTATTCTGGGGACACTGTTCAAGGGGAACTGCTGGTCAATACTGTCTTCACATCACAATGTTAAGATGGAAACTTTGTATTCTCAGGTAGTTCCTTGGTGCTGAGGGTGGCTTGCTTCCACTCTAGTTGCTGATGGGGAAAATTTGGGACCTGTGGATTGGTGGGACAGGGTCTCTATGGGTTGGACAGATGGATAACATGAAAAATGACGCCCTCCTTCTATACTCTTGCTAGGTTTCTGTGTGCTCTCAACAAATGGATTTGAAGTTCCCAATGCCATCTCAAATATTTCTTCTCCATTTTAAGTTGTTATTGGCCAAGTAGTCCTGTGGGTCTTTGAGGATATTACTCTTTTTCAGAGAAATTTTGAGAATTTCCTTCAAATTTTTCTATCTGTTCATCTGGAGTAATTTGCTACGATGGAGTCTGGAATAGTGTCTGTTTCAGATGTCTGATATTGGACCTGCAATGGGTGCCCTGCCATTGGAGCTGGCAGTCTGTAATGAGGACTTTAAATTGGGGTTGGTAGAGGATGTTGATGTTGGTTCACTTAACCTGTCACTTGATTGCCATAGAGTCGCAGAGTTCTGTAGCATAGAAGCAGGCTCTTCAGTCTATTATGTACATGCCAACTAAGCTAGTCCCATTTTCTGCATTCAGCACATAACACCTTTCCAAGTGTTTTTGTTGGGAAGTCTTTGTGGAGGAATTAATGACGTTGCTTTTCCAGTGCTTTGTGGTGCTTGCTCCTTGTAGTCCATGACAGAAGCATACAGAAGGGCAGGAATTACCACAGTCTGATAGACCACATGCTTGGCACTGAGTCTGATTCCTTTCCTCAGGTTGTCAAAGGCTGTGGTGGTACACTAAAGGAGATGGTGTATTTTGTCATTCAGCCTTTGTCCATAGATAGCTCATGTCGTCACACAGTAAACTTGCAAGTCTTGAAGCTCCAATTTCTTGAGAGGAATTACTTAGAGCTATTTCTTCATTGCAATCCGGTAAAGCCCCAGGCCCAGACTGATGTCCTGTTAAATTTTATAAATCTTTTTCTGAATCGCATGTACCTTATTTAAGCTCCGTTTTGGATGATTCATTTAAGGATGGGAAACTTCCTCCTTCTTTTAATGAAGCAAGTATATTGAAGAAAGGGAAGGAACCAACTGAATATGCTTCTTATAGACCTATTTCATTACTTAATGTAGGTTTGAAGATTTTATCTAATATTCTTGCCCACAGATTAAAGCAATGGTTCTCAACCTTTTTCTTTCCACTCACATACTACTTTAAGTAATCCCTATGCTATCGGTGCTCTGTCATTAGTAAGGGATTGCTTAAGGTGGTATGTGAGTGGGAAGAGAAGGTTGAGAATCACTGCTCTAGACCCAATTGTTACTGAAACATTTTGCTTGAGAAAAATTGTCATTGGCCCATTTCCTTTGGGGTTATTAAAATGTGCACATAACAAGTCAATTAGGAGTGATTAAGATAGTGGTTTTCAAACTTTTTCTTTCCACTCATATACCACCTTAAGCAATCCCTTACTAATCACAGAGCACCGCTGGCATGGGGAATACTTAAAGTGATATGTAAATAGAAAGAAAAAGGTTGAGAACCACTGGATTAGAGAATATTTTTTACCATTAATTATCAATACTGACCAGACAGGATTTTATTAAAAAGCAGTACTCGTATAACAATATACATTGGTTACTGAATATTTTATACTTCTATTCCAACAAATGAATGTGCTCCACTGTTAGATGATGAAAAAGCATTTGATCAGGTTGAATGAGAATATATCTTTGCAGTTTTAAAGAAATTTAATTTTGGTCCAACTTTTATAAAGTGGATTAATGTATTTTCACCCTAGTGCAGTGGTTCTTAACCTTTTTCTTTCCATTCACATATGGTATGTGAGTGGGAAGGGAAGGTTGAGAATCACTGCCCTAACCCAATTGTTACTGATATATTTTGCTTGAGAAAAATTGTCATTGGTCCATTTCCTTTGGAGTTATGAAACCATGCACATAACAAGTCAATTAGGGATGATTAAAACAGTGTTTTTCAAACTTTTTCTTTCCACCCACACACAATCTTAAACAATCCCTTACTAATCACAGAGCATTTATGGCATAGAGAATACTTAAAGTGGTATGTGAGTGGAAAGAAAAAGGTTGAGAACCACTGATATAGACCTATCTTGCTTTTGAATGCTGATTATAAGACACTGGCAAAAGCATTAGCTAATAGACTGGGACAATATCTACATAAATTGATATATACAGATCACGTGGGATTTCTAAAAGGAAGACACCCTTCAAATAGTTTGGGCAGGCTATTTAATACATATGGCTAAATCAAAACTGAATTTCAGTATAACAGTCTCCCTTGACTGTTAGAATAGCCTTTTTCATTTAAAATGTTGGAGAAATTTGGAATAGGTAGAATATTCATAAATTGGATAAAAACTCTCTATCATAAACCACAAGGCAAAATTATAACAAATAGTCAAATGTCAGCAGTTTTCTCTCTGAGAAAGATCAAGCAGACAGGGGTGTCCTCTGACCCTAGCACTTATCCTTGCAATTGAATCACTGGTGGAGATTATAAGGAGAGATCCAGATATTAAAGGCTTTGAAGTTGGAAAAGAACATAAAATCAGCCTATTTGCTGATGATGTGCTATTATATTTATCTGACCTGGCTGAGTCTCTGAAGAAATTAAAGACACTAGAAAAATATGGAAGAGTTTCAGGTTGTAAAATTAATATGGATAAAAGTGAGATAATGCCATTGGCAAACTTTGATTATAAAAAAATATCAAAAAGGAAGTCAATTTAAATGGAAAGTAGATGGAATTAAATACTTAGGAATAATGACTGACAATAACCTACAGAATTTGTACAAATTAAATTATACTCCCCTATTAGGGAAGATAGAGAAAGACTTGCCAATCACTTTGATGGGAAGGGTTAATTGTGACAAAATGAAAGTGATGCCAATGTCATTGAGCCAATGTCATTGATGGATGAATGACTTGCAGCTGGCCATATTCCACAGCTCTACTAGTTGCAGAACAACATGATTTTTTGTGCTTTAACTGGATTCATTCATCCATTTAACCAGATAATCTCTGCAACTAACCCACATGGCCACTCTGACCTTAATCTATCACATATCTCCCATTTTTCTTATCCATTTGTCCCACCATGCTCTCTGCAACTTCAAAGTGGCTCACCTGGAGAACAAGCAAACCAAAGCTTGATCATGGTTGACCTGGTGGGCTGAATGTTTTGCTTCCATGCTGAGTCCAAGATTCTAATGGTGCAACAGACCTATGTCAATTGAGACTGGCAAATTTGTATAAACATGTTTCAACTGTTCCCTGGCATAATTGGCATGGTAGCAAGAGAAACCTCAAACTGCTGTTTTATTTCTAATTGTTTTTGCTACCAATGACAGCTAAGCATAATTATTCTAAGACTATTTGGGATTAATTTCTGCATTATTTTATTTCTCTGATTTCTATTTGACCATTTTTTTTTGTATTTCTGCATGTACCACAGGTTCCTTTGTAGCTTGCCATGCAACACACCTAACATTCTTCAGCTCAAATTATTTTCCAATTTGCTTTTTACAAACTCTACCCAAATTTTATATTGATTTATAATGCTAATATAACACAGAGAAAGCTTAAATATCCTAACATATGGCAGCAGTCAATTACATCAAAGAATTGGAAAATTTTATGCTTCTGGTTTACAGACATTATCTCACACCTCTCAATGTGGTTGCTTTTTGTGCATTACTCCAAGCTACATTTAGTGGTGAATTTTGTTATTCTGTTTTTCTTGCTTAGATTCAAGAGAATTTGCCTCAGATAACTGTGTGTGCAGATCAGCAGTCTGGTTTCATGATGCCCTTTATTTTGCAGTGATTAGCTTTGCAAATTGTATATTGTGTGTTCTAATATTAAACCCATGCCTAACATAAATAGAACAGATTATTCATCAATGAATGTAATATAATTAGTCCCAAACAGAAGAAACACCAAATAATAATGAGGGACAAACCTCAACCAACATTTGGGGAATACTAAATCTCTATAATTCAGGAAAGATGATTATGACAATTGGACATTATAAATGTTCACACTAATGAGTTATGGCTAAGTAAATTCATGATGCATTTGCAGCAGTGGACAGAATAGAAGAGGAACAAATTGCCTTCTACAGCAACAGGCCTACAGCAGATGCTGGAACACCTGGGCAGAAGAGATGCATACATGAGGAGACTCTTTATTGACTACAGTCCACATTCAACCACATCATCCCCTCAAAATTAATCAAAGCTTCCGTTTCCCTGTTCCCTTCCGCATAGACATAATAAATTCTCACCTCTCATATCCAATTAACACCTTTTGTTGCTCTGGATTCTTCCCCCAACCAGCATTGTCTGAATTCTGCTTATCCTTGAAGAAGGGCTCGAAACTTCGGCAACATATCTATATTTTTGTCAAATCCTATGGACACTGAAAGACCAGCTGAAATTCTCCAATATTTCATTGTGTTTTGACTACAATCACAGCATCTGTAGACTTCCATGGTTCATTCAGCATTATTGGCAAGAAAGGCCTTTCTTTAATTGTTTCTGAAAAGACGGTATTGAAGCTTTTCAGGGAAAGTTTCACCTTTTTTTTGAGAGACTTTAAAAGAATGGTGATTCATTTCATTGTCAAGAAAGCATGACACCCAATTATAGCCCCGCTGAGAAGGAGTGGCCCACTAAAAAAGGTTCTCACATTTATTTAACGTAAAGTTAAATCTCCAACTGGATGACCTTTCAATGTCCACTATCATCCTTTCACTTGATGACGTTGACAAGGAATACCTCTTCTACTTGCTCAAATCTGTCACTTAGTCTCAAAAGGTCCTAACTTAGAGAGGCAAGTGTGGTGGCATAAAATATCCTGCCAGACCTGCAGTTATACATGGAAAAACAGTGGCTACCACTTAAACAGGTTTGCTTCAATCCTTTGATTAGATTGTGGCTGTCTTTTTAAAGCTAGCTGCAATTTATTAGAAATCTAGCAGAGGAAAGCCAGAATCACAAATGAACATTTTTTGAGTTACAAGAGAGAACAATCGAGGAACTTCTGGAACTCCAAGGCGGCACAGAGTATATGGGAAGAGGTAGTTACCAGAGTAAAGTCCATTTACAACATAAAGAATATATGAAAACATGTCAATATGAATATTGGTGCCTGATGCAGATTTAGTGGCCGAAAGGCCTTATTCCATGCTGCATGTCTCTGAGACAGACTTGAACAAGGTCCAAAATTAAGCAACAGTGAACTGCAGACAGGAAAAAAGCTACTGTGATCCATCTGGTGTGCCCCAAATGATATTATCTCTGTCTCCCTCATCCACTCATCCCTTCCCACTAATCACTCCCTCAGTACATATCTCTGAGATTGGAGGAAATGCAAAACTTGCAGCCACATTAGCTCCCTCACCACCATTCCGGGCCCCTACAGTCCTTCCAAGTGAAGCAACACTCACTTGTGAATGTGCAAGGGTCATCTTCTGCATCTGGTGCTTCTGTTGAGGCATCCTATCAGAGAGACTGGACGCTGACTGGGAGATAATTTCCTTAAGCATCTTTGCTTTGTCCGCTGCAATAATGGAGACCTCCCAGTGGCCAATCATTTCAATTCCATACCTCATTCCCACACCATCCATGGCTTCATACACCGCCAAACTCAGGCCATCCGCAAATTGTAAGAACACCACCTAATATTCCATTGAGATCCTCTCCAACCAGATGGTATTGACATCTATTTCTCTGGTTTTGTTAGGCCCCTCCTCAGTCTCCCATACTTTTTTCACCCTTCTATCTCCTTTCCTCCACTTTTTGTACTCCTCTGTCTCCTTTCCTCCAGCTCCCCATCCACTTCCCTCTCCATTCAGAGCTATCCCCTATCCTCTCTGCCCTCCCACCCATATCTACCTATAACCTCTTGCCTGGTGGCTGGTGCTCCTCTCCCTGCCCCTTCTTCCCTCTTTGGACCATTTTATTCAGTCATCTGCCTGCTTTTTGCTCATACCTTGATGAAAGTATGCTTCCTATGGATGCTGCATGCCTGCTGAGTTTCTCCACCACTTTTGTGTATCGTAATGGCAATATCTTGTATAGTACAGTAAGTATACATTCCCCACTCCTCTTGTAAATCTTGTAACCTTCACTCTTGGAAAAGTCAAAGATAAAAATGAAAAATTGCAGAATTTGCCAGTGAGGTGGGAGACAGGGAATGGGTGGGATTGATCCGGTATGGTGATGTGGAATGCTGGTGATGGACACCTCAAGTTCCTTCCTGCGTTGCAGAAACAATAAAGCTATTGAGGTGGACTGCCCAGTGTTTTAAATGTCTGCTTTTTGTGTGACATCATCTCTGCTGTCGATAAAATTAGATTAATTTTCTGGTTGAAAGAATTTAGCAGATCAGTTTTCCTCACAATAAATATCTTTGCTAGTGTTTCCTCTCCAGCATTTCCTCTTAAATTGTTGCAACATTACTGATGATCCATGCCATATTATGGCAAGAGAGTTGTATCAAACATAAATTCTGACATGTTAACAGCACATTGAATTTAATGCAAACTCACATTAAAGGTTTAACAAAACATGTTAGGCTAGAATACTAAGAATCATATATTTCATTGCGGTAATAATTAGGTCAAAACTCATCATTTATTAGCCTTTGTGGTTTTTTAAAATCTCTTGATGATATTTTAGTAATCTAACGACATGATTTGGTATGTTTATTATATTTCTATAACTTCTATTTTTTCACCAGTTGGAGAATGCGCTGTTGTAGGATTATTTTAAGGATTTGTTAACATTGCCAGTTTTGGTCATCTCTTCATCATTTCACACCCTTTAGTAATGTTATGCTTCTATTTAAAATGTTGCCATTTAAGCATTGTCAGCAAAACTTGGATAAGTCTCTTCTTATCCCAATGATTGTGCAGAAACTGTCAATTTATTCCTGTGCCCCTGTTCTATCTGTCCTCCCCAACTATTCTCTACTATGAATGGCATCAGGAAGAAAGCCTCTACTTCCTCAGGAGTTTGCGGAGGAGCTAGTAGAGTTGTTCAAGTGAACCAGTACGGACTTGAAGGGCCGACATGGCCTGTTTCCGTGCTGTAAACAGTTATATGGTTTTGACTACAAACAATGAAGAAAAACTATTAATTTTATATAATTTACTTATTATCCAAGTTAACATTCCCACTTACGCGACAGACAGCTTGTTGCATCCTTGAATGGAAAACTAAGCTTGACCTTAGGAAATGAAAATAAGAGCATTAGAAATAGGAGCAGGAGTAGGCCATCTAGCCTGTCGAGCTTGCTCCACCATTCAATGTGATTATGGCTGATCTGATGATAGGCTCATCTCCATTCACCTGTCTTTTCTCCATATCCCTTAATTCCCTTACTATGTAGAAATCTATCCAACCTTGTCTTAAATATATTTACTGAGGTCACCTCCACTGTTTCAATGGGCAACAAATTCCAGATTCAAAAGCAGTTCCTCCTCATCTTTGTCCTAAATTTACTACCCTGAATCTTGAAGCTATGTCCCCTAGTTCTGGTCTCCCCGACCAATGAAAACAATTTGCCTACCTCTATCTTTCATAATTTTATGTTTCTTTAAGATCTTCTAAATTCCAGCTAGTGCAGTCCCAGAAAACTCAATCTCTCCTCATAGGCCAACCCCTTCATTCCCGGATTCAACCTGGTGAACTTCCTCTGCACCGCCTCTAAAGCTAGTACTGTACACCATTCCTGAAGTAAGGAGACCAGAACTGCATGCAGTACTCCAGATGCAGTTTCACCAGTACTTTGTATAGTTGCAGCAAAACTTTCCTGCTCTTAAATTCAGTCCCTCTGGCAATGAAGGCCAACATTCCATTTGCCTTCTTGACAGCCTGATGCTCCTGCAAACCAACCTTTTACGATTCATGTGCAAGCACACCCAAGTGCTTCTGCAGGTCAACATGCTGCAATCGCTTGCCATTTAAATAGCATTCTGATCTTCCATTTTACCTTCCAAAGTGGATAACCTCACATTTGCCAACATTGTATTCCATCTGGCAGACATGTGCCCAAATGAATCTCCAATTAATTAAGCTACAATACAGATCTCTGAGGTTGCCATGATTTGCATTCTGACGTTTAGAATACCATATCTATTAACCATTACTTACTGACACTACTCTGGCAGCACCATCCAAAATGCCAGTTTCGACCACAAGGATAAGGGCAGAAGCTAATAAGAATGCCTGCACCTGCAGATTGCCCTCCAAGTTGCAAACCATCCTGATCTAGTAATATGCTGCTGTTCCTTCATCATTGTTGGGTCTAAACCCTGGAACTCCCTGCCCAGCAGCATTTTGGGAATACATTCACCAAAAGGATTTCAATGGACAACTCATGGTCCTTAGACAACTCAAGATCACCTTTCCAAAGGCAACAATAGATGGGCAATGAAAGCTTGCATTGATACTCGTATCATAAAAAGTTCATAAATCAATTTGTGGCTCATGGTCTTCCCAGCATCACCATTCTATGCTTAAAAATAATGTTCGTATTTTCTGTTGAAGTTTTATGTTTATTTTCTCATTCATTCAAATTGGCTAGTCCCTGTCTTTAATATATTTATTAAATTTCCTAGCAATAATAGCCTTAAACTTTAAAAGTTAATTTTTATGACTGCTTTTACTCAAAAAGAAATGGCAAAAATATATTTTGAAAAATTATGTCTGACTCGATGACAGAAGTCACAAAAAGTTTTCTGAACATGAAAATCAAAATGATTATATTAAGTTTATTGTCATACACATTGTATAATGTTCACATGCCAAAATTCTTCCTTGCTGCAGCCAAATAGGTACTTGTAAATAACAATTAAATTAAGAGACAAGAAACACATAAGGTAATAAATATTCTCTGTAAACCTCTTGTAAAAAAAAATATGCAATCGTACAATCATTTTTGTACTGTCAGAGCAGTCAATGATCAATATGATCAAGAGTCTGAGAGCCATTTGGAAAATAAACTATTCTTGAATGAGAGGTACTGGTGGCAAACCAGAAATGCAGAGTGAAAGGAAGCAGAAAGAAATTAATGCTTGTAAAAATTTAATGGGATTGAAAGATGAAAATTCAGGACTTGATAACCAACATCCCAAAATTTTAAAAGAAATGCCTTTCGAGTTAGTGGTTATCATCTTTCAAAATTCCATAGATTCTAAAGATTGGAAAATAGCAAATGTAAGCCACTATTTAAGAAAGGTGATTTACATCAGGAAATCAGTCATTTGAGAAATCTACAATTATTTCAATAGTCTTAGATGAACCAGTTGATGTGAAATTTTGAATTTTAGGCTTTGATAATGCACCAAGAAATTAATGAACAGAAGTAGAATTGATGTGAGTTGGCAGTAACACCCTGGAAAGAATTCTATCTTGAACACAAGTTGGTGAACTGAAAATGGAAAGTAAATAAATAGATTTGTTCAGGAATGGAAAGATGTGGCAAGTGAGGTTATGCTACAACTACTCACAGGATAAGACAGATTCACTATCTTCAAGTCTTTTCATAATACAAAATTAGGAGGCTGTGTGGGGTGTGAGGAGGATATAAGGGGATATAGACAGACTAAAGGAATGGAATGGGAAAGGACAGATGGGGAAAAAAAGTTGAAGTGATCCATTTTGGTAGAAACAAATGGAAAAGCAAATCTGATGCTCAGAGTGTCTTGGGTACTCTTATATATTGAAAATATCTCTGAAAATTAACATGCAAGTACAACAAGCAACTAGGAGGGCAAACATGGAACTAGAGGCTGGTCAGCTTAATGTCAGTCATGGGTATGTTAATGGAGAACATACTGAGAGACAGGGTCTACTTACATTTGGAAAGGTAAAGACTGATTAGAGATAATCAGCATGGCTTTATTTGTGGGAAATTATGTTTTCCAAATTTTATTGAGCCTTTTGAAGAGGAGACAAGAAGATTGATGAGGACAGAGCATTAGGCATTGTCTACTTTACATGGACGTTAACAAGGCATTTGACAAGAATACTCAGGGTAATCTAGTCTGGAAGGACATAGCTCCTTAGATCCAGGGTGAGCTGGCTAATTGTATAAAGAATTGACTTGATGGTAGGAGACAGAGGGTGATAGCAGAGGGTTGTTACTAAGATTGGAAGCATGTGACCAGTGATGTGCCGCAGGAATCAAGCCAGAGTTCACTATATTAATGATTTGGATGCCATGGTTAGTAAATTTGTAAATGACATCAAAATTTATGGTATCATGAACAGTGAAGATTAAGATTACAAGAGATTTAGTTGAAGTGGGAAAGTTCACCAAGGAATAGCAAATAGAATTTAAATCTGACAAGTGCAAGGTGTTGTATTTAGTAGGTTAATCCAGAGCATGGTGAATGGTAAGGTCCTGGAAAAGTATTTTGGAACCAAGATATTTGGGGACACAAGAAATATAACAGAGAGTTATAGAGTTCTATAGCACAGAAACAGGCCCCTTGGCCCATATGAACCAGACTCGTCCTAATGGCCTGGATTTGGCCAATTAATGGTATATTAAATAAGAAAGACGGTAGATGCTGGAAAACTGGAGAAACACAAAGTGCTGGAGCAACTCAGCAGGTCAGGATAGTCAACATTTTGGCTTTAAATCATTCATCAGGAATAGTGGGGTATAGGTACATAGTTCCATGAAAGAGCCAAATCAGGTAGAATGGGTAGTGGAGAAGGTATTTGGAACACTGCCTTCAGCAGTCAGAGCATTGAGTTTTGGAACAGGAATGTCATGCTACAATTGTTCATGTTAAAACTTTGGTGAGACAGCATTTGGAGCATTGTGCACTGTTTTGTCACTCAATAATAGGAAATTTTTAAAAACTAAATTTAAACTTACAGAATAGTTACAGCACTTCTGGCCCACACGCCTATTCCTCCCAAATAGACCAATTAACTTACTATGTATTTTTTTGAAATGGAGGAATTCCATGCTGACCTCACGGAGTATTGTGAGCAGTTTTGGGCTCCTCATTTAAGAAAGGATGTGCTGATGTTGGAGAGGGTTCGGAGGAAGTTCATAAGGATGGTTCCAGGAATGAAAGGATTATCATTTAAGAAGTATCTGACAGCTTTTGGCCTGTACTCATTGGAGTTTAGGAGAATGAGGAGGGATCTCATTAAAACTTTTTGAATGTTGTAAGGTGTGGACAAAGTAGATGCAGAAGGTTGTTTCCCATGGTGGAAGAGTCTCGGACAAGAGGCATAACTTCAGGATCGAAGGATGTCCACTTAGAACAGTGTTGCAATGGAATTTCTTCAGCTGAGGATGGAAAATATGTGGCATTTGTTGCCACAGGTAGTTATGGAGACCAGATCACTGGGTGTATTTAAGGCAAAGAGTGATAGGTTCATGATGAGCTAGGGCATCAAAGGTTATGGTGAGAAGGCAGGGAAGTGGAAAATGGAACAAGATTAAATGGTGGACCAGAGTAGCCTATTTCTGCTCCTATGACTTATGGCTTTTTTGATGTTTATAAAATTATGAGGTGAGGTACATAGTCATAATCTTTGTCTCACAGTAAGAGAATCCACACTAGAGTACAAAGATTTAAGGTGAGAAGGGAAAAAATTAAAAGGACTTGAGAGGCACTTTCTTCACACAGGATGAAGTGGTAGAAGCAAGGACAATTGTGTCATTCAAAAGGCATTTAGATGGATAGGTAGATAGAATAGGTTCAGATGGATATGGGCCAAATGCAAAACAAAGGGACTAGTCCAGTTCATATGAGCTGAAGGGCTATCTCTGTCTGTGCTGTAGAACTGTTTAACTCTCTGTTAGCCTACATTACAAGAAGACATATGCAAGAGTAAGGACTTTTCACTGCAATTATATTGTCCTTAGTGAAACTGCATCTGGAATATTGTGTTTAGGTCTGACCTCCATACCTACAGAAGAATATATTTATGATAGAGAGAATGGAATTAAATTTCATCTTTTTGATTTCAGGATGGGGAGTTTGCTCTTTGAAGTGAGATTGTGCAGACTGGGTCTATAATCTTTGGAGACAAGAAAAAAAATATGATCTTATTGATATGTAAAGCATTCTTTTGAAATCTGACAGGGTAGATGCAGGGATGATGTTTCTCTTCACTGACTTTTTGGAACCGAGGATCACTGTTTCTAAAGAAGGGGTTATCCATTTCTGATTAGAAGTGAGAATAAATTCTTTCCCCCAGGGTCAGTAGAGTCTTAAGAGTATCATTCTGTATCATGGAGTGATACAGAATAGAAGCGACTCCTTTGACCTATGACATCCATGACAATCTTTTTGCCATTTACACAAACCCCATTAGGTCTGTATTCTTCTAAACTTGCCGATGTAAATGCCTGATTGAGTGCCTCTTAAATGCAGTGTCTGTATCTGATTCCATCACCTCCTCAAAAAGTCTTCTACAAATATTTGGAAACTTTGGAAAGATATTTTTAAAACTTTATCAATGATACTGGTTATTCAATTACAACCTAACCTCTTAACTGCTTTTTTTTCTACACTATTAGCTAGAAGAGCCATTTTACTTAAATGGAAAGACTCTGGTTCTACTACATTATTTCAATGGCTTTCTCATGTAATGTCTTTCTTAAATCTAGAAAAAAAATCAGAAGTCGTACTTTAGATATGACTACTAAATTTGAAGAAACATGGAAACCATTTACTGATTACTTTCATGGGATCTAACTGCTGTTATTCTATGAATTAACTCTTCCTTTCCAGACGCAACATAATTCTTGCTGTTTTGTTATCTGTATATGTGGACAAGAGCTATGTTTTAAACTATTCGACAGATCCTTGGGATAGGCTGCTCAGTTGTTTTATTTTATATATAGATATATATATATATATATATATATATATATATCTATATATATTTCTTCTTTTTCTTTGGCTTGGCTTCGCAGACAAAGATTTATGGAGGGGTAAATGTCCACGTCAGCTGCAGGCTCGTTTGTGGCTGACAAGTCCGATGCGGGACAGGCAGACACGGTTGCAGGGGAAAATTGGTTGGCTGGGGTTGGGTGTTGGGTTTTTTCTCCTTTGTCTTTTGTCACTGAGGTGGGCTCTGTGGTCTTCTTCAAAGGAGATTGATGCCCGCCGAACTGTGAGGTGCCAAGAAGCACGGTTTGAGGCGATATCAGCCCACTGGCGGTGGTCAATGTGGCAGGCACCAAGAGATTTTTTTAGGCAGTCCTTGTACCTCTTCTTTGGTGCACCTCTGTCACGGTGGCCAGTGGAGAGCTCGCCATATAACATGATCTTGGGAAGGCGATGGTCCTCCATTCTGGAGATGTGACCTACCCAGCGCAGTTGGATCTTCAGCAGCGTGGATTCAATGCTGTCGGCCTCTGCCATCTCGAGTAGTTCGATGTTAGGGATGAAGTCGCTCCAATGAATGTTGAGGATGGAGCGGAGACAACGCTGGTGGAAGCGTTCTAGGAGCCGTAGGTGATGCCGGTAGAGGACCCATGATTCGGAGCTGAACAGGAGTGTGGGTATAACAACGGCTCTGTATACGCTAATCTTTGTGAGGTTTTTCAGTTGGTTGTTTTTCCAGACTCTTTTGTGTAGTCTTCCAAAGGCGCTATTTGCCTTGGCGAGTCTGTTGTCTATCTCGTTGTCGATCCATGCATCCGATGAAATGGTGCAGCGAGATAGGTAAACTGGTTGACCATTTTGAGTTTTGTGTGCCCGATGGAGATAGTCATGGTGGGGAGCTGGCTGATGGAGGACCTCAGTTTTCTTCAGGCTGACTTCCAGGCCAAACATTTTAGCAGTTTCCGCAAAACAGGACGTCAAGCGCTGAAGAGCTGGCTCTGAATGGGCAACTAAAGCGGCATCGTCTGCAAAGAATAGTTCACGGACAAGTTGCTCTTGTGTCTTGGTGTGAGCTTGCAGGCGCCTCAGATTGAAGAGACTGCCATCCGTGCAGTACCGGATGTAAACAGCGTCTTCATTGTTGAGGTCTTTCATGGCTTGGTTCAGCATCATGCTGAAGAAGATTGAAAAGAGGGTTGGTGCGAGAACGCAGCCTTGCTTCACGCCATTGTTAATGGAGAAGGGTTCAGAGAGCTCATTACTGTATCTGACCCGACCTTGTTGGTTTTTGTGCAGTTGGATATCCATGTTGAGGAACTTTGGGGGGCATCCGAGGCACTCTAGTATTTGCCAAAGCCCTTTCCTGCTCACGATGTCGAAGGCTTTGGTGAGGTCAACAAAGGTGATGTAGAGTCCTTTGTTTTGTTCTCTGCACTTTTCTTGGAGTTGTCTGAGGGCAAAGACCATGTCAGTAGTTCCTCTGTTTGCGCGAAAGCCGCACTGTGATTCTGGGAGAACATTCTTGGCAACACTAGGTATTATTCTATTTAGGAGAATCCTAGCGAAGATGTTGCCTGCAATGGAGAGCAGCGTGATTCCCCTGTAGTTTGAGCAGTCTGATTTCTCGCCTTTGTTTTTGTACAGGGTGATGATGATGGCATCACGAAGGTCCTGAGGCAGCTTTCCTTGGTCCCAGCAGAGCTTGAAAAACTCATGCAGTTTGGCATGCAGAGTTTTGCCGCCAGCCTTCCAGACCTCTGGGGGGATTCCATCCATACCTGCTGCTTTGCCACTTTTCAGTTGTTCAATTGCCTTGTATGTCTCTTCCCGGGTGAGGACCTCATCCAGTTCTAGCCTTTGGGGCTGTTGAGGGAGCTGCAGCATTTGTAGATTTGTTGTTTTTTTTTAATATATGTATTATAATTATGTCTTTAACTCTGTGTTAAGAGAATTATTTCTAATACATCACATTTTCACTCTTTGGAATTTATATACATATTATACTTATACAGGTACACAATCCTTTATCCGAAACCCTTGGGGGACAGTGTGTTCTGAATTTTGGATTTTTTGGGATTTCTGAAAGCGCACCTGAATTGTGCTACCTATCCACCCCCACCCTCTTCCAGATGCCCGGCAGTCTCCCCCAACGGCTGTCTCCCCCGACTGCCGGTCCTTCAGCCTCCAGGACGTCTCCCCCGACCACAGTCCCTCGGCCGCCCAGATGCCTCCACTAACCGTCGGTCCCTCGGCCGCCTCCCCCAACCACCCATCCCTCGGCCACCCTCCCGACCGCCCGTCCCTCGGCCGCTCGGCCGCCTCCCCCAACCGCCGGTCCCTCGGCCACCTCCACCGACCGTGGTCCCTCGGCCGCCTCCCCCAACCGCCGGTCCCCACTTGACGGATTTTGGAGCTTTCCGGATTTTAGGTGTCCTGTACTATGTAGATTTGGACATGTAGATTTAATTGTGTTATTTCTATTCTCCTTATGCTGTGTATATAATGAAAATATTTAAAAATAAAGAAAGAAAATGTTACATTATACAGAAAGTGGTGTTATTATAGAAAATATGCCACAATTCTTTACAACAGGATGGAGAGCAAAAAAGATTTGTTTCAAATGTCATCATGGCATTTAAGAGTGCTTGTTTATGAAATGAAGAAACTCAAGATGAAATTATAGTGAGTAATTATGTAGTCAAATTGAACATTGTCTAATGTTGCCAGATTTGGCATTCTTAAGTTTAAGTCTTGCTGCAAATGTACAAGGCATTGTTGAGACCTCATTTGGAGTATTGTGTGTAGTTTCCAAGGCTACACTTACCATGGAAACAAGATAGCATAGATTTACTAGATTTAAAGAAATACACAGCAGATCAGGTTAATCATAAAGAGGGAGAACCAGAATTAATAATTTACTGTCAATAAACTTTCAAATCATTATTCTGATGAAAGTTCATCACTGTTTCTCCTTCTGGAGATACTGCCTGACTTAACATTAGTCTTAATTTTATATTTCAACCATCATCTGCAGCATTATTGTTTTGGATTTTACCTAACTGATTTTAGGGATGAGGAATTTGTCCTCAGAATATTAAATAGGATGACTCAATATTTACTGTAGAGATAGTTAATTGAAACAATGGACCATATTGAGGAAATGAAAACAATCTTTAGATTCTCTGATGTCCAATAACTGAGGTCCAGATATTTAGGCACATGAAATTGAGGACTCAGGCAGGAATGTGTATGAGGTAAGACAACAACAATCATATTGAATGGTTGAGTGTACTCGAAAGACTGTAAATACTCCTCATGTTCTTAATTAATGTGAACACATTACTTTTATTATCAAAGTGATCAAGAACAAAACTTCCCTACTATCACAGAAAAATCTGGGTTGACACCATTAGTGCTAATAATATTAATGAGATGGAAGTCATTCAATGCATTCGAGCAAAGCCTGGTCAGGGTTTGCCTCTGCTCTATTAGTGATTAAGCTCTAGCCAGCATTGATCTGTGCACACAGCTAGTTCAAGTTCCTCTTGGTTTCAAACTACTATTTGGTTTTAAGCCCATGGAATTACATTGACCACAGTCAATAATTTTGGTCTCAGATACTGAAAAGATACGACATTTCCAGTACCTGGTTACAGTCTGCAAATGCATTTCCCTATCTATAGGATTCCCAAAGGGACAATCCATATGTGCACAATTTAACATCTCAAATATAGCTTTTCAATGAACTTTTCTCCTAAATCCCTGTTGGGTATTTCTTTTTTTGGTTACTTGAATTTACCTTACTTCTACATCCTCACACACTTCACAAAATGTATAAAACAATGGGACATCAGGATCAGATGGAGCTTTATTTTGCAATTTTGTTCAATATTTAATAATACCTCTTTTTGAAACACAGACCAAATAATGTCAGTTAGCCAAATGGTTTGTGATTTTACATGACATGCATTGTGAGTGAGGAATCCAAATGATTGATGCATTCAGGAACTCATTCAGTGTTTTCTCATAAATTAGATCAGTCATGATCGTATTGAATGGCGGAGCAGGCTCGATGGGCCATTTTTGGCCTACTCCTGTTCCTATGTTCCGATGTTTCTCAAAATTTGCTGAGCATGGCATTTTTATCAGGCAATTAGTTTTAAAGAAATGTTGGCATAAAATCAAAATGAATGAAGGCATGTCAACAAGAGAATTACTCAGAAAACCACTCTTTCACAGTAGTTAACTTTTGTGATGCTAGTAACTCAAATTTTACACTGATTTCAAGCTTCGATGGCATTTGAAAAAAGATAATTTAAAATTCTAGAAAACTAGCATAGTTCCTGAAAGTAAAGTGGGGGAGGGAGATATATTTTCTGCATCTTTTTTTCCTTGCATTGATCTCATTACTTCCCACAAGAAATTTACAACACAGAAAGCATTCTATGCCAGTTGAAGAAGAGCCATTAAATCTAAATTACCTTGCACCACAGGGTCTGTAGCCCTGCAGGATCTCTCTTCAAGGACACAATCCAGTACTATTTAAATAGATTAAATAATGCCATTTAAATAGTTTCAATTACAGAGATGAGTTTTTCTATCTACCAATCTTTCAAAAAATGGCTTCCAGATACCTACCATTCTTAATGGGTATGTAGATGTGTAACATTCCAGGAACTTTACAGTTCACCATCTTGCTGCTCCATTCTAGTATTCAGGCTATTTTAGATAGCAGTATCCTTGCATAAAATCATATTCCCATTGTATGTGGCTAGTCTAATCTACCAACATAGTTCTGTAACTACAACTGATAAGATTTCTGGAGAAGTGCTTATTTCATTCCCAAAAGGAACATCACAACACAGAGACAATAGATAGAAAGAGTCCCACTCCTCCTTCAGAATTTGGGAAAACCCATCAGAAAAAGATTCTATCTCACCCTTTCCTTCCTTCTGCTAAGGCTACCATAGAACATCTCAGCACAGAGAGACCCTTCGGCCCTTTTAGACTGCCTCACTATTATTTTGTCTAGTCCCACTGACGGACACCCAGTCCATAACCCTTCATACCCCTCCTATCCATGTACCTGTCCAAGTTCTTCAAAAATAATGGAGGCCGTATTTAGCTGGCAGTTTGTTCCACCTTCCCATCACCCGCTGTGTGATGAAGGTCCCCCCATCCAATGTCTCCCCTAAATTTTTCCAATTTCATTTATAATCCATGTCATCTGGTTTGTATCTTATTTACCATCAGTGGGAAAAGTCTACCTACATTTACTTTGTGTATACCCCTCATAATTTTAAATTCCTCTATCAAACCTTCCCTCATTCTTCTGTGTTCCAGGGAATGAAGTCCTCACCTTTCCCTGTAACTTAGTTCCAGAAGTTTGGGTAACATTCTAACCAATCTTCTCTTCACTCTTTCAATCTTACTGATATCTTTCTTGTGGTTAGTTGACCAAAGTGCACACAATACTCTCAATTTGGTATCACCAATGTCTTATATAACTTTACCACAACATCCCAACTTCTATACTCAATACTTTATGAAGGTCAATATGCCAAAAGTTCTCTTTACAACCATCCCTACCTGTGATATCCCTTTCAGGGAATTATATATCTGCATTTCCTGATCCCTCTGTTCTACCGCACTCCTCAGTGCTCAACCATTTATCGTATCAGCCTTTCCTTGGTTTTAAGCAAGTGGATGGAATCTGATATGGTGGGGCAGGTTCCAGCGTGGCCTTCAAAAGAGTTATATAAATATATGGCAAAGACAAGAAATCAAAAAATATAGGGAATGAGCTAGGATAGAACAAGTGAACTACTCTAGTTGAAAGCCACTACACTCTATAAACCAGATAGTACACATTCATAACCACTCTATGATATTTACACAACTTTCAGCTCATGATGTGGATGGCTCTGAGGAAGCCAAGTGCGCTTGGTACCATCTCAGTCTCATTCTTGTCAAGCTCCTCCCACATTTTTCCAACAAAACAATGAACATTTCTGGAATACAGCTCATTCTGGATGGATATGATCTAGCTCATCCTCACAGAATTATGAATTGTTCTAGTGAAGGTAGAATAATGCACACACTATGCTTTGAAATAACGCCCAATTTTGATATCATTCCCTCCTGTCAGTACTCCTGCCCTCCACCCCACAGCCTGTCAGTGTGTACTTCCCTCCTTGCATCTGTAGTACTATCAATTAGGCCCAGCGGGCTAGAAGTCAAGATTCATAAGCCTTAATCACTATAATCTTACAGTCATAGCTTACATGTTTTGGCCTGATTCCAAGGCAGTACTGAGGGAGGGGACTGGGTGATACCGCCTTTGTTTGGTATCCTGGAGGGGGAGGAGTGACCGTGTCAGGGGCAGTACAATGCATGTCTGACAGCATCACTGCCACCGGTGAGAAGAAATGATTACTGAACGACTGTTTATTAGAGATGCAATAGCAGAATTTAAACATCGCAATGGTCTGCTCCAAATATTCCACCTCCTTGAAAGTTCATTTTGCCGTGATTAATTGTCTCTTACCGTTTCTACACACATACCCATGACAGAGGTATTGACTGTTACTAGATACACTATTTTGTCGACATATTGGAGTGGTTTTCTTGGTCTTGCTAGCGCCCTTCGGTTTTTTTTCCCGCATGTACTGACGCACAAACGTGAGCAGATGGTGAAAACCGATAAAAAGCTGAAGATTGAAAGTTGGAGGAGAAGGATCACGTGGAGCGAGAAGCACTAAACCACGCCCCGTCCCAGGCACACGGGCCCAATCCTCCTTGAGCGTGCTTACGTCACACGCACGATGACGTGTCACCCAGAACGGGCGTTTGATGTTCCGCTGTTTGTCAAGTTCCGGCCGGGTGGAGGTCGTGGATCTGTCTCAGGTAGGCTCCCATCGCAATGGTGGCCGCACCTGGCCAAGGCGAGCAGGCAGTTGGTTGCGTTTCTGGCGGTGACAGGCCGACTTTTTAATTTCGATTCAATGCCCGAGGATTCCCGTTCACGTTTCTGGGGTGCCTGTGGCTTTGCCCGGCAGCGGGCAGTACTGTGAGCCGGGCGAACGCTGGTCTCAGTCGATTCAAGGGCTGGGTGAAGAGTTTGGGGGGGAGCGGTGCCTGGTTGCAAAAGGAATGGGTTTTTGACGGGTTTCCCGTGGCCGAGATGAATTTTACAACGCTTTAGCTGGTCGGTTGTGCTCAATGTCGGATAAAAGTGTAAGGATAGAGAAGGAAAAGTCGCTCTCCAGTGGGAACGAGTTATGGTTGATTTTTGTAGTATTTCTTAGTACGCAATCGTGTGCGAATTTTTAAAGAAAATCACTGCAGGTCCAACTTTCAAGTCGATTGCTCCACCGAGGATGAGAACCGAGTGATGCTGTCGGACATGCATTGCACTGCCCCTGACACGGTCACTCCTCCCCCTCCAGGATACCAAACTAAGTCTGTCATCCAGTTTATTTCTCGCGTTGTAACTTCATAGAGATGTGAAACTGCAGCTGCTGAACTAGTGGATGTACTCTGTCTGTGGAGCCAAAAACACCTCATTCTGCTTGAAGAGCCGACAGTCTAATGGTATGTGATATAGCAGAGAAACAGACCCCAGGGCGACTGAATCGGTTCTGACCAGCCACTTGCACTGATCCCCCTCCAGATCCTACTCCTTACCCTCGTGGCAATTAACATAAATATTGAATTTTTCATTTGCAGGAAACTTATGTTCCATTCCCACCAGTCCACCTAGTGTTGCTCTCCTGTTCCTTACTTATTCCATCCTTCCATGTACCTACCTAATGCCATTTGGTCAACCTCCCTTTCTGGTTCTACCACCTTCCTCTGTCTCAACACCCCTCCATTTTTATAATGGCATTCATTGTCCCATATCTGGGACATATATTTTGTTACAATATAATATAATATTTTGTAATTGGATAAAGATAAACACAATGAAAATTCCAGACAACATATGTGGGGGAAAAAAAGTAAGGTAGTTTACCCTGAAGTTCAATTTTGTTACCGTATAATATTTTGTAATTGGATAAAGATAAACACAATGAAAATTCCAGACAACATATGTGGGGGTGGGGGAAAAATTAAGGTAGTTTACCCTAAAGTTCAATTTTGTTACAATATAATATTTTGTAATTGGATAAAGATAAACATTCAGAGCCAGCTCTTCAGCGCTTGACGTCCTGTTTTGCGGAATCTGCCAAAATGTTTGGCCTGGAAGTCAGCCTGAAGAAAACTGAGGTCCTCCATCAGCCATGACTACCAGCCCCCCCCACATCTCCATTGGGCACACAAAACTCAAAACGGTCAACCAGTTTACCTATCTCGGCTGCATCATTTCATCGGATGCAAGGATCGACAACGAGATAGACAACAGACTCGCCAAGGCAAATAGCACCTTTGGAAGACTGCACAAAAGAGTCTGGAAAAACCACCAACTGAAAAACCTCACAAAGATTAGCGTATACAGAGCCGTTGTCATACCCACACTCCTGTTCGGCTCCGAATCATGGGTCCTCTACCGGCATCACCTATGGCTCCTAGAACGCATCCACCAGCGTTGTCTCCGCTCCATCCTAAACATTCATTGGAGCGACTTCATCCATAACATCGAAGTACTCGAGATGTCAGAGGCTGACAGCATCGAATCCACGCTGCTGAAGATCCAACTGCGCTGGGTAGGTCACGCCTCCAGAATGGAGGACCATCGCCTTCCCGAGATCGTGTTATATTGCGAGCTCTCCACTGGCCACTGTGACAGAGGTGCACCAAAGAAGAGGTACAAGGACTGCCTAAAGAAATCTCTTGGTGCCTGCCACATTGACCACCGCCAGTGGGCTGACCTCGCCTCAAACCGTGCATCTTGGCACCTCACAGTTCGGCGGGCAGCAACCTCCTTTGAAGAAGACCGCAGAGCCCTCCTCACTGACAAAAAACAAAGGAGGAAAAACCCAACACCCAACCCCAACCAACCAATTTTCCCCTGCAACCGTGTCTGCCTGTCCCGCATCGGACTTGTCAGCCACAAACGAGCCTGCAGCTGACGTGGACATTTACCCCTCCATAAATCTTCATCTGCGAAGCCAAGCCAAGAGAAAGATAAACATAATGAAAATTCCAGACAACATATGTGGGAGAAAAAAAAGTAAGGTTAGTTATCTTCCATGAAAACCAGCATAACTTAGAAAATTAGTGTTTAAATTGCAGAGAAGGGTAAAGAATAGAGAGAGAGGGAATATATGTGACAGGAATGGAGACTGAAATTATTTGACAGAATAAAAATAGTAGTTCCAGTTGAGAAAGTGTTGTATAGATTTGTAAATTGTAGCTAATTGATTTAGAGAAAGTATAGAAGAAGTAAGGAGATTAATGCTGAATTGCGAGATACAAGAGATTGAAGTTGCTGGAAATCTGAACTAAAATAGAATACCCAGCAGGTTCAGAAGCAAATGTGGAGAAGGAAAAGCTGAACTATCATTGCAGATTGAATAACTTTTCAAAACTTTGTGGTGACACAAACAAGAAATTACAAACATAAGAAATAGGAAGAGGAGGAAGCTGTCTAACCAGTATAGTATTCAATAGAAATTCAAAGAGAGGATGGTTTCCTGAAAACTCTTCAATCTGAATTATGTCCTCAAATTGCAGGAAAGATTCCAGTAAGATTGAAATAGTCCAGAGAAGATTTACAAGGAAATTGATGGGATTTGAGGAACTTAGTTACAGGAAAAGATTAAACAGGTTAGAATTTTATTCCCTGGACTGCTGGGGAATGAGGGGGGATTTGACAGAGGTATACAAAATTATGAGGGGTATAGACAAGAATAAATACAAGCAGGCTTTTTCCACTAAGGCTAGGTGAAACAAGAACAAGAGTTGAGCCATGAGTTAAGCGTGAAAGGTGAAATGTTTAGGGGGAGCTACTTCACACAGAAACTGGTGTGTGTGTGTGGACTGAGCAGCCAGTTGAAGTGGTGAATATGGGCTTGATTTCAAATTTTAAGAAAAATTTGAATAGGCACATGTATGGGAGGGCTATGGTCTGGGTGCAGGTAATTGGGGAGAAAAAGCAAAATAAAGAGTTTGGTTCTGACTAGATAGGTTGAAGGGCCTGTTTCTGTGCTATGTTTCTATGGAAACAGATTTGGCTGAGATTAGCTTTTGCTTTTAATATCATATTTTCTAATTTAATTGTTGTAAATATCAAAAAGAGGGCATTTTGGAGTGTAATAGAGCAGCCATTCTCAATGGGGCCCCCCCCCAGCACATTGAAGTAAAAGCCTTGTTTTCTTTTCACTTCCTGTATTGTGCGTGTGAGGACTCCAAAACCCAGCAGCAATAGATATTCACCAAGACAAATGGTTACTTAAACAAAAGTTTCCTTTAATTATCTTTAAACATGAAAACAGAATCACACTTTAACTTATTACTATTGACTTAACTAACCTAACTTAACCCCCTTCTAATTCTAAGCACGTGTATGTAATGTGTGTGTAAATTCAGAAAAGGTCTTTGATTCACAGTCCAATCTCACTTCTCATTCCTCCAAGTTCACTGGTTGCAGGCCATTCTTGTACTGTGCACAGAATTTAACATTTATAATGTTCACCAGGATTTGGCGCTTGAAAGGTAAATGATTACCGCTCAGGAAGGTTCTTGTCGGTTTTCAGAAAGAGTATGTTGTTCGCTGGCCCCGCAACTGATTCCTTTTTAAACAGCCACTTCAGTGTCTTGCTGACGAAACCTGCCCGTTCAGGGTTCTCCAGATGATAACCTCTTTCTTTCAGGTCACCACAAAGTTCCTTTTCGTTTCTCTTATTTCAAGTGAAACATTAGATATCCAGTCCTCTCCTCTTGTATGAACCACAAGGGCTTTGACCAGGCTGAACTAAGCACTCACAACCCACCTTCCAAATAGGGTTTTCCACAAGCATGCCAGCTTGTCCTGTTTCAGTCCCAGCTGCTGCTGCTGACTGCAAAACTGATCTCTCTCTCTCAGAAAAAAGCCTGTTTGATACTCTCTCTGCTTGCAAAATGACAAAATAGCAAGTTCCACTCTAGACAATATGTGACTCCGACAAGTTCTTTCATCTGTTGCCTTCTTGTAAACAACAATCCATTAGTGAAGTCTCTTGGGTACTCTCCAAAGCTTTTCAAAGGTTCTGGGGCTGACATGTCTAGCATAAACAGAGCTCCAGTATTTTAAATAAGATCTGTTTTAAAGTGTTTGTATGTGAACTACACTAAAAAACCTGCCCCATTTTATCTCCCAAAAACATAACTATGTACTGTCACAATAGATATATATAATATATATATATATATATATATATATATATATTAGATAGAGAGGGAGATATAGATATATCTTTTCAATAGGAAAGAGTATGGAAGAAACCAAAACTATTGCTTCATAGGGAAGGGGGTCCAGAAAGTTTAAGCCGAGTCCTAGAGAGGCCACAGCTGAAACAAGATTGAGAATACCTGGAATAGGGCAAATTGAAGAATAAATAGGGCAAAGTGACAGACAAATGGAGGAATGAATTATTTTATTGTCCTGTGTACTGAAGTACAGTAAAAAAGCTTTATTTGCGTGTTATCCATGGCTATTCAACGTGTACATTCAACCCAATAAGGATCATCCTTGTCAGCTGAACAGTGGTGTACTGCAAAGCTTGTTTTATTTGCCATACAAGGGACCACATGGTGAATGGTGGTGACATCATATTGAAAGTGGTGGAAATTAGAGAATGATCAATTAAATGAAGAGATTGGTAGGTGCAAGATAATGGAAAGGCAAATCTATCCTTCCTACCATGGGTGGGGGGGGGGGGAGAAGGAGAGGCAGTGAGAGCAGATGTATGGTAAATGAAACCAATGCAGTTTTGTTAAAAAACCTTCAGTACTTGCATAATGAGGTTTAAAAAAAAAAACCAAATGGGGTGATGTTGGAAGCACTCAGGTCAAAGATTCCCTGTACATGGATGAAGTTGCTATTTTCTGTTCACACGATCAGTCCTCAGATCGATTAGCATCTTCAGCCAGTTTGAGTCATCATTTGGCACCTGGGTAAATCGGAAGAAGAACGAGGCAGTGCCCTTCAGTAACTGGTCTGACTGATCTGCCATCCCCTTCACAGTCATATCTGATGACCTGAACGTGTTGGAGAGCTGGTTTGCAGAGGCCAAGGAGTGCAACAAAAGTTGGTCTGATTGCAAAGGTTCACCAGAAATTGGGTCTTTGGGCAAGACACTTCCATTCAATAACCTGGAAGAATGTGGACATCAGGTACGAGGTGCCTCAGTACTGCTGAGTATGGTGCAGAGGGGACCCATGCCCCACACTTCCACCCTGGCAATCACCAGCACAGTCTTCTGGTTCACTTAGAGATCCAAAATGGAAAAGGTCCAAAGTGTTGCCATGTAGAAGTCACCATACAGTGGAAGCAAGGGGCTCATCCAGATGTTCTCCTTTGTGTGTAGCTGCATCAGGTTGTGTGTTGAACAAAAGTACTGAATCACGATGTGATGAGGTTGCTCCCTGTTCCAGGTGTTGCAGTGGCTGGGCCTGGCCCCATTGGTATGCAATGTCCCAGTCAGCTGGACTTTACCACACCACCTATCCTTTGTGAAAAGGTTCTTCTAGACAAACACCACAGGTCTATCAGCTTCTGGTCCACACTAATGTCCTGTAGCACTGAGGAACAAGGACTCGATAGATACTGTAGAGGTTCCCCGAGCAGACTGTCAAGATCATCTGGTGGAATAACTTGTCTCCAGTGCTTACGAATAAGCTCCAAGACTTGGCCTGACTGGTAGTGAGAGGAGCCCTCACGTTTAGATTATTTCCTGTGCTGCAGCAATATCACCCACAACACACGTTGCCCTTGAGATGACTGCGGTGGAGTGGAGACAGTTGCACACATCTGCAGAATGTACATTTGCTAAGAGTGTCTGGGGAAGGATACAAAGGTCCTTGTCATGGTTTATCGCCAGCATCAGTGCAAGAGAGAAATCTCTGATTTGCAGGCTGTTCTCAGGGGCATATATACAGACATCCAGAGCTGATGGAAGATCATCAACCCAGAAAAAGACACCATTTGGTCTGCTTGAAACTTTTTCACTTCCAGCACACAGATGTTGGTGGAGGAGATGCTGCTGACTAGCTTATTTCAGGCTCCAGAAGTACCTGCTGAGGGATGCACTGAGGCTTGGTGCAGTCAATGAAAAGGCATTGTGGGGAAGGACCACAGTCAAAAATTATTCCGTTAATGGACAATGAGGGGCTGAGACTGAGGGGAAGTGCCTCAAACAATAGAATGGGGAGGAACCAAAAGGCGCAACAGTGGGGGAAATGGTTCTAACAATGTACAGTGATGGAAATGTATGGATTCGACACCAAGGATGTGAAAGGACTTTGAATACTTCTTTTCTGAATAATTTTTTGTGAATAAAGTGTATTTTCACAAAAAAAATTATAATTTGCAAAACCGATATATGATGGAACTTTGAACAGGAAAGCACAGGATATATCTATATCTATGGTAAACAGGATGACAAATTAAACTAAATCTGCCTGCACGTGATCAGGATCCCTCTATTCCCTGTTAAAAGCCTCTTCTACAGTACTATTATATCTGGATGTACCATTGCCCCTGGTAGTTTGTTCCAGGCTCTGACTAATTTGTACAAACAAACTTGCTCTGCACACCTGCTTTAACTTTACCCCTCTCATTTTAAACAAATATTGTTTATCCAGGACAGCTCCACTTTCAATGCAATGGGCACCATGGTTAGCTTAGCAGTTAGTACAACACTGTTACAGAGGCAGTGATCAGTACCAGGTTTGAATCCTATGCTGTCTGTAAAGAGTTTGTATGCTCTCCCCACATCTGGATGGATTTTCCCCTAGGCGCTCTGGTTTCCTCCCACTTTTTGATATGTACTGGGGGTTGTAAGTCAATTGGGTGTAATTGGGTGACATGGGCTTGTGGGTTGAAAGGGCCTATTACTGTGCTGTATGTCTAAATTTTATTTAAATTTAAATTTAAAGTTTAAATGGTACCAAACATACCAATCCCCAAGTAAAACATGAAAATTTGTAGACACAATGCTGGAGAAATTCAGCAGGTCAAACAGTGTCCTTTATATAGCAAAGATGTACATAACCAACATTTCAGGCTTGAGCCCTTCATCAATGTATGGAAAAATGTCAGCAGGCATCTGAACAAAATAGTAAAGGGTGAGGTGTGTTTGCAAAGGTAGTAAGTGATAAGTAGAGGAGGTTGGGAGGGAACAACAGTGATCAAGGGAAGGAGGGATGTCTTGGTGAAGGGAGGGGGGGAGAACTGGGAGGGGAAAGAGGAGAGCAGGTTAGCAGTAACTGGAAAATTATGTGTTGATGCAATCTGGTTGGAGAGTGCCCAGATGGAAAGTCAGGTATTGTTCCTCCAATTTGTCTTGGTGGGATAGAGCACAAGGTCATTGACAAACAAACACATGAGTATCGGAATGTGGCTACTGGGAGGTCTCTGTTACTAGCGGACGGAGCTCAGTGAAGCGATATCCCAATCTGTGCCTAGTCTCTTCGATGTAAAGAATCCCAATGCTCCATTGACCTTGGTCTCAGCACTTCTTTGCAACTGGATCCATGATTTTCTGTCCTGCAGGCCACAATCAGTGAAGACTGTTGATAGCACCACTTCATCACCGAGGCACCACAAGGCTGTGTACTCTGTTCTCCACTGTACTCTTTGCACACCCATGACTGTTGTCAAACAGCTTCAACTCCATGCAGGTAAGATCTCCGACAATGATAACATGGAAAACAGAATGGAGTTGGAGGAACTTGTGGCTTGGTATCAAGACAGCAACTTCCCCCTCTTTCAGCAAGACCAAAGACCTGGATACAGCCTTCTGAAGGAGGGGAAGAGCTTACTTCCTGGCCCATGACAATGATCCCAAGGTGATGATTTAAATACATTTAAATTTAAATTAAATGAAACGTTCAAAGACTACTTTAAATTCTGAAGTTTAAACATTGGCATTGACTTGTCTTGGTATTGATGTGGGTAAGAAAATGCCTCTACTTCCTCAGAATCCTGAAGAAATTTGGAATGTCACTAAGCATTTCTTATCAGCCTCTTCAAGTACACTATTCTTTTTAAATATTTTTATTGATTTTTCACAAATAAGCATGCATATACAAAACAATTATAAATTAGATAACTCATCAAACTATAAAATACATAACACAACCATGATGCAAAATCTTCATCAAAAATATTTTTATCAAGTGCAGCGTGATTCTAAACCCCCATCCCCTAACCCAAGTTGTATGACTAAAGGAAAAAAAGTACTTTGTTCATGAAGTACAAAAAGAGCAACCAAAAGATTCAACTCTAAATTTACATAAAGAATTAAAGATAAAGTTTGAAATACCTCCCTCCAGTATTTTTCAAGGCTAGGGCATATCTAAAACATATGAATTAAAGACCCCTCTCCTCTCTTACATTTATCACATTTGCCCTAAGTACAACATTAAATTGTAACAAACAATGACGGGCACATAAGGATATAGTATTACCCAGCTTAAGAATTAGATCCCAGACTTTGTCCGTTAATGAGATATTTAAACCCTGTTTCCAGGCATTTTTAATTTTAACTGGAGGGGCATGTCTCAAACTCACCAACTTATCATCAATAATAGATAGTATAGCTATGCTAGAATAATGTAGCCTAAATAATATATCAACAATGTTTGTATCAGGTGCCCAAGGAAAATCAGATATCTGAGATTTCAGAAAACGTCTGATTTGCAGATGTCTGAAAGATTAAGTATTTGGTAAATTGAACTTTCCAGAAAGATGTTCAAATTATATAACTCTTATCAATAAAAATATCTTTGAAATGTTTAATACCTAATCTAAACCATTCATGAAAAAACAAGATCTTGCAAAGAAGGTTGAAAAAGATGAATGGATAAAATAGGGCTTGAAAGAGAAAAACCCATGAGGTCCAAAGTGTTTTCGAAACTGCACCCAAACAATCACAGTATGCCTAACAATTGGATTATCAATTTCTTTATTTAAAGAAAAGGAAAGTGAGGATCCAAGAAGTGCTGGAATGGAAAGGTTTTTGGCAGAATTCAACTCCATTGCTACCTATGCTGGACAGTCCTCTCGATTATGAAATGTAACCAAAACATAAGGTTGTGTATATTGATCGCCCAGTAATAAAATTTCAAATTATATAGAGCCGTGCCTCCATTCCTCTTAGGTTTTTGAAGATGAACTTTGTTTAGACGATGGTGCTTACCCTTCCATATATAAGGTGATATCATATCAAGTGAATTAAAAAATCATTTGAGAATGAAAATTGGTATAGACTAAAAAAAGATATAAAAATTTGTGCAAGATATTCATTTTAATAGAATTAATATGACCAACCAGAGATGTAGAAAGGGGCAACCCTTAAAGACTGTTTTGCATATTCTAATAAAGTAAGAAAATTGAATTTAAAAAGGTACTTGTGATTCTTTGTAACTAATACCAAGATTGTTAAATTGGTTTTCCACAATCTTAAAAGGAAAATTGGTGTAAACTGATACAGGTGCATTCAAAGGGAAAAGTTAACTTTTATGCAGATTTAATCTACATCCTGAAAATTTACTATATTGGGAAAATATTGACAGCTTGGATGGTAAAGAAGTGTCAGGATTTGTTAAGTAAAGCAGAAGATCATCTGCATAAAAGGAAACTTTATGTTCAAATCCCTGAAATGTCCCTGCACTCTTGAAATGCAGTCACTAATGGTTCTAAGACCAAATCCAAAAACCCTTGACTTGTTCCCTGTTGGAGATTGAAAGGTTGTGATTTTTCGAAAAGTACTGAGAATTGAAGCCATCCATAGGGTATGTATGAATACAATAATTGAATCCATGTAATAAAACGTGATCCAAAATTGAATTTTTCTAAAACGTAAATAAATATATCCTTCCATCTTGATTGAACACTTTCTCCACATCAAGGGAGAGAACACATTTGGGAACTGCACTGTAAGGCAAGTACAAAATATCCATAAGTGATGTATATTAAAATAAGAGTAATGGTTTTTAATAAAACCAGTCTGGACTTCAGAGATGATAGTTGTTAAGATATTCTCCAATCTACGGGCCAAAATTTTTACATCAACATTTAATAAAGAAATAGCTTGTAGGACTCAGTTGGATCTTTACCTTTCTTTGCTATGAGGAAATACCTGCTTTGTTAAATTTTGCCAGAAGATTAACCTGCCTGAACAAATCCGATAACACCGAACTTAATTAAGGTGAAAGTAGTTGAGAAAAAGATTTGAAAAACTCCACAGGAAATCCATAAGGTCTCAGAGCTCTTACAGAATGTAGTGAAGAAACTGCAGTAACTATTTCCTCATGCAATTATAGGCTCATCTTGTCTTGTTTAGTTATTTGAAGAAAGTGTGGGAATATTTAAACTATCAAGGAAATTTTCCATCAAACTACTATAATTTGTGAATTCGCAAGGTAAAATCAGGAGATAAATTTCCTGAACATGTCATTTATTTCAGAATTATCTGTAGTAATGTTGCCTCCTTTCAAATCTTTGTAATTTGCTGCTTGGCTTCAAAACCTCTCTGCTGGTTTGCTGAAAGCTTGCCTGATTTCTCACTATGGGTATAAAATTGACTCTTACTCTTCAACTATTTGAATTAAGAAAAGATCCAACATCAAAAATACCATCATCTGATTTTAAAAGAATGAATTGATGAGGCAGATTTACTTATTATGGCAGGTTTAAGAGATGAATGATCCAAAGCTGGGTCTAACCAACAATTAAAATCTCCACCAAGTACTAGAGAGTAACACATTCAAGTCCACTAAGGAAGGAAAAAAAACATTCAAAAATCCTACCTCATCTGCATTAGGGGGCATAAATATTAGCAAATGCTATCATTCTATTATTCAATTTCCATTAACTAATGATATAATGACCATTTGTGATGGGCAAAAGGAATATTTTGGTTAATAAGAATTGAACCACCCCAACCCCAGATTTAGCTGGAAGGAGGAATGAAAATGCTTCCCCCTTAATTTTGTTAGAAGTTGGGAATTACCAATTCATCTCACGTACCCCAAATCAAAGAGTAGCCATGGGTATGCCTGCCTGTTTGTAGGGTGTGTGGAGCAATCCATGCTGCAAGCCTACAAAGGCAAGAACCCCCCCGACCAACTTTTCCTCTGGTATATAGATGACTACATCAGGGCTGCCTCACGAACCCGCAAAGAGCTTGTCAACTTCATCCACTTTGCGTCCAACTTCAACCCCGATCTCAAACTCACCTGGTCCATCTCTGATAACACTCTCCCCTTCCTGGATCTCTCCGTTTCCATCTCAGGAGAAAAACTTTCCACTGACATGTATTACAAACCCTCCAACTCCCACAACTACCTAGACAACACTTCCTCACACCCTGCCCCTGCAAGGATTCCATCCCCTTCTCTCAATTTCTCCATCTCTGCTGCATCTGTTCCCTAGATGAGGTCTTCCAGTCCAGAGCTTCTGAAATGACTGCCTTCTTCCACAAACATGGCTTCCCCTTCACCACTATCAACTCAGCCCTCACCCACATCTCCTCCACTCATCTGCCCTAGACTCCACCCCCAGACGCAACACATCTTCCTCACCTACCACCCCACCATTTTAAGCATCCAGCACATCCGCTGTAATTTCTGGCACTTACTACAGGATCCCACCACCAGAACACATTTTTCCCTCTCCTCCCCTCTTGGCCTTGTGCAGGGACCGCTCCATCCATGATTCCCTTGTGCACTCCTCACACTCCAGGCACCTTCCCCTGTGCCCGTAGGGGGTGCAACACATATGTCCACACTTCCTCCTTCACCACTGTCTGGGGCCCCAAACAGGCCTTTCACATGAGGCAACACTTCGCTTGTACATTCAGAGGACTTTTTACTGCATCTGGTGCACCCTTTGTGGCATTCTCTACATTGGAGAGACTGGTTGCAACTGGGAGATTGCTTCGCTCAGCACCTAAGCTCTGTTCGCAACCACAGCAACCTCCCAGTGGCCAACCAATTCTGCGTCACACTCCTGCACTCGCATGTTTGTCCCTGGCCTTATGTACTATCCCACCCTGACCTCCTGCAGATTGGAGGAACAACACCTTATTTGCTGCATGGGTACTTTCCAGCCACATGGCATGAACATTGACTTTACAGCTTTTCATTTAACCTGCTTGCCCTTTCTTTCCCCTCCCCCTTTTCCTGTCTTTCCAGTTCTTCCACCCACACAGCCCTGCAATCCCCCCTCCACCTCATTGCTGCTGTCCCCGCCCTCCTTTCTCCACCTATCATCTCCTGCCTTGCACCCCCCCCCCCCCCACTCTTTTATTTGGATGCTTGCTGGTTTTTTTTCATATTTTGATGAAGGGCTCAAGCCCGAAATGTCGGTTCTGTACCTTTGCCTTTGCTACATAAAGGACACTGTTTGACCTGCTGAGCTTCTCCAGCAATTTGTGTTTTTGCACAGGTGGAAGATTTGCAAGTGTGCGATCACATGCTGCCAATTTCATTTTTTTCTTGCAGTTTCAGACACCTGAAGGAACACCAAAATAGTAAAATTACCATGCCTTTATTCTGTTCCATCTGATCTTTCCCTGTAAGTCTGGACATTGTGTCCTTGTCAAGTCGTCGCCTTTATTTGTTGTTCATACCATAACTACTAATGCAATGCACAGTAAAGATAAGATGAGAGTTTCTCATCTTTATTTATTGATTTACATAAATAATAGTTAAATATTAAGTCCCAATACAATAAAAATCCATCATGTACTGGTACACATATATTCTAGGAATTGAGGATCCTGATGGCTTGGGGAAAAAAAACTTGCACAATCTGGACGTATGGCCCCAAATGCTATGGTACCTCCTTCCACATGGCAGAAGGGAGAAAAGTTTATGTGAGGTTAAAAAAAAAAGTTTGCTGTTGGCCTTGAAGCCTGTGTAGTCACTCGGGTGGAGGGGAAGCTGGTGATAGGCCGACTTGAGGTCAGTGGTTGAGAATACACTATATTCAATGACCCTATTGACCATGTCGGCTATCCGGGGAAGGGAGTATGTGTCCAGCTGGGTGAAGCGGATAATTGTTCAGGGGCTCCCACCTCTGACCACCCCGATACGACCTGGGCTCTCCAGGGACTGGAGCTAGGGACAATGATCCCCTCTGACAGGAGTCACTGAACCTCAGCCTGAATAAATGCCATGTCCTCGGCGCTGTAGCGCCTGCTCTTGGTAGCTATGGGGTGGCACTCCGGAGCCAGGCTCGCAAATAGTGATGGAGGGGAGACCCGAAGGGTAGTGAGACTGCAGGCCAGTGCTGGAGGCTGGGAGCGGGAGAAGAGATCCATGAATTATGGGTTGCTTACTGTGAGGGGCAGCTGAGGGCCTCCGAAAACCATTGTCGCACTCCTAAACTGACTCTGGAAGTCGAGGCCCAGGAGGATCGGCGCACAGAGCAGGGGCATGACCAGTAAGGAAAAGTTATCGTAACGTTGTTCCCCCACCATCAAAGACACCACACAGTACCCACTAATGTCCGTTTGATGGTCTTTTGCTGCCAATTAAATGGTGCTGCTCTTTGGCCAGACTGGAAGCGAGAGTCTGCAGACCACATCAGGATGGATGAAGCTCTCCGAAGAGACAGTTCATCTTGTGTCCATTCGCCTCGATCTGCATCATGGAGTGGGTGATTGGATGAGGGCTGGCCTGGTTCAATGTAATCGATGCCAGGATCGGATCGTCATCTTCGCCGTCGGTGGGGAGGCCCGATGCACAAGAAGGCAGCCTTCATGCTGACCATGCGGTCATGGCTGCCAAGGTCGAAGAAGGCGGAAGTGACATCAGCGAAGCGGGCTGCAGCTCCACAGTCCATGCAGAGGATGAGGCCGGCAGTAAGTAAGATGGCGCTCCTCTCAACCTGCATGCGGTCAGCACTGGAAGTCTAGACAGGGCTTGCTCGTCGGTTGTACAAGCTGCGCTGCTTAGTGGGGAGGTTCTGGCCTTGCATACCCGGAGATAATGTCCTCTCCACAGCCTGAGTAGCTCACACCCCTCGCGGGGCAGAGTCGTCGCAGGTGTTTCATCTGCCCACAGAAATAGTATTTCTGATGTTTGATCGCCACAGCTGCTGTGGTCGGGTCAGCTGTCCCTGAGGCCATCTCCCAAGATGGTGCATTTTTGGTGTGCACACGGAGAGCCCGCTTTTGCCCGCAATTGATTTCGTGTGGCGCTGGGCCAGAGTCCTTAACAGAAGTATGGCCTGCTTCAGAGGCAACTGGTCTTCCTCGAGCAGGCGCTGCCTTATGTAGTTGGTCCTTAACCCCAACACACAGGCACCCCGGACCAGGTCTTTGACGCACTGGGCCACTGGTACAGGAGCTGTGGAACTACCCCTAGAGTCTCTCCCCAGTACAAGCAGGGCACGAATGAACTCTTCAGCCGACTCACCAGGCTGCTGTTTTCGGGACACTAGGAGATAATGCGAGTACATGCCTTTAATCTTTGGTTTGTAGAGGGCCTGAAGCTCAGCCATCGCTTTGGCATAGGTAACACTGCTCCTGATGGATTGGAAAGCTCTCTAGCGGACTCTTGCTTTCAGAACTTTGAGCTTCTTTTCGTCAGAGTCGACCAGTTTGGCACTAGTCTCGAAGATGTTGCTGAAGCAGTTGATCCACTGCTCGTACTGTTCAGACGTTCCTGGAGATTGGGGGTCCACTTCTAACCGACCGGGGCATAGCTGCTTCTCCATTACCGGAGAGATAATTTCTGTATATTAAATTGCAGTGCACTACCAGTGGCCACAAAGACTAGGCTGAGGGAACGATAGGCTTTAATATACAGAACCTTGCAGGAATGGTGGGAAGGGAGAGGTGGCTCAACCTTTATGGCCCAAGACCATGGAGTGGAGTCATTAGTGGGCGGGCCAGCTCCATATATACAGTAGTCAACAATAACTACAATGGAGGAAACAAATCACCACAGTCACAAACCACAGGTGTTCCAGATTTACGTAATGGAAATACAAGGATTTAAAATCTGCCTTGAATATTACCCGTTGATCAGGTTGAACTAGCAACTAGTATTGTTCCAAAGTGGGAGATTCTTCTTCGGCCCTTTCATACAGTCAAAAAGGCAGAGATTCTCTGCCCTTGCGTCAGGTCAGGAGACTTATTTTCATGAATGCACCCTGGTCGGTTCCAAGGTGCTGAATGCAATCCCTCTTGGGGAAAGGGTCACCAGTGGAGCGCTGCACTCTGCCACCTACCATGAGCTTAATGCCGCTGTAAGCGGCTGGCTAGGGGCGGCCTGACAACATTGCAATGATGTCGTTGGCCTGTGACTTATCACACCCACTCCTCCCTCCATGACTCCCTCAGGGCAGGAGCGACCGGCGGGGGCCATCAGGGCAGCAGGGACTGGTCTGAGACATCCGCTCTGGCCTCCGGCACCTCACCAGGCTGCTTCAACTTTCTGGGCCACTCATCGGTGCCAGCTGCTCAATACACAGCAGAGCAATGGCTGTCTACCCTATCCATACTCCCCCACGCAGCTGGAACCATTTCTGGGAAATGCAGAGCAGTTCCAGTTATGGGGGGGGGGGGGTGGAGATTATGGGTAATGAGGTTGGCCATTGCTCGGTGCATATGTATGGCGTCGTGGCACCAGTAGCCATGCCTCCTGAATGAAGTATCAACGCCCTAACTGCCTCCAGGCTAAACGGGAACATCGGAGCAGGCTTTTCAGGGCCTGCATGAAAAGGCAAGAAATACCTTTTCACTTAGCTTTTAAGACGGCCTCCATGCAGAGGTTGACTATGCAAAGGCATCTTGATTCCTAAATCAGATTGAGACATTTGTTTCAATACCTTCTTTAGTCTTTGTGCAAAGGTCTCAGTCATAATTAAGACACATCTTTTTCTTTGGCTTGGCTTCATGGACGAAGATTTATGGAGGGGTAATGTCCACGTCAGCTGCAGGCTCGTTGGTGGCTGACAAGTCCGATGCGGGACAGGCAGACACGGTTGCAGCGGTTGCAAGGGAAAATTGGTTGGTTGGGGTCCATATTTCCTAATTTGTAATTAATCATTAATCTGCCATACTAAAGCTTGGGTTTCTTCTAATGCATTAATATTAATTAAATCAATAATATGTTTATTAATAATGTATTAGCAACATTTCCTTTTATGTTAATACTAGTATTAAAGTTAACTACTGTTGTAATCTTGATCAATCTTGTTACTGTTTTCTATGAACTTTATTTTGTGGATCTAAAATATGAGCAGAGACTTTTTGCAAACAGCCTGCAGAGCACACAAAACTATGCTCTTTCAATGTATCTCTGTACATGTGAGAAGAAACAATTCAATGCTGATGTTGACAGACCTACTTCTCTGGTCTCTGGCCTTTAGTTAACTCCCAGTCCTCTTTCCTCACTTATACTTTCTATGTTATTTGGGGCCACCTGTTCAACCTGCCATCAATGCTTTTATTTGACCAAACCTCATCACCCATCTGTTTCATTCTAACCTTTGTACTTCTGCAATCTCTGATGACATATTTTGTAAATGAACCTAATTTTTGATAACATTCACTTCTGATCTGCTTGACTAACAGAGTTTGCATACTGTTTAAAGTAATGTAGATTCTCGTCGGCTTATCTGAATTTCTGAGCTAAAGGCAGGCTGCTATAATTTCCCCCTCCTTTGATTGTGTAAATGTCAGTTGAAATGATCGAGCATTTTGGATATGCTTATAATGCAAAAAGTTTTTAGTCTTGTGACAAATTGATCTTTTCGAATAACAGTAGGATTAATCCAGTTTACAAAGTAATTTCAATGCAATGAAATGCAGAGCAACATATAAATCAATGAATGGAATTGTACATTACTGCCCAAACCCCACAAGACTCACCAAGAGATGAATTTTTTTACTTTTATGTTTGTTCTGACTTATAGAATCCATATATCATGTGTACATTTATACACGTTAGGTAGCTTTCATAAAACAATAATGCAGGAGCAGAATTCAGCCATTTGACCCATCGAGTCACATTGAGCATTGAAGGAGGTTTCAAATGGTTTAAAATATTCATTTAATCTTTGGATTGTGATATGTCAATAACCATGGTCGACCTATGTGAACAGCTTGCAGATATTTTTGATTTAACTTTATTGTGAGTTATGATTGAAAACACAGGATGGTGTTGAAAGCAAAGCATTATAATTTGTTTAAATTGTTTAGTAAATATCTCATTCATCTTAAGTTCATCGCCTCTACCTTGAGTCTGGATATCTGGTCTCATCAAGTCTGTCCATCTCACCAGTTGACTGGAGCTATGTCCTCTGGAGCTTGAGACAGTGTTTTTCATTATCATTGAAGCCAGGTGGAATTTTTTTTGTTGGACTGTTTTTTGGATCTTCCCTTTAGGGTTCATTGTCTGTTGTGGAACGTGATGCTGTATGGTATTCTTTGCACTTTCAATGTTTCCATTACCTTCAGGTGAAATGTGAATCCTGGGCTGATTCTATAATTCTTGGGAGCCCCTATGTCAAGTCAAGTCACCTTTATTTATTGTTCATATCATGCTCAGACAGTAAAGATGAGAATGTTTCTCCAGGATCATATTTACATAAATATAAGTTAAAATAGAAGTTAAACACATTAAAAAATATTTAAATATTAAGACGTAAACAGTAAAAGTCCATGGTGCACGTGTTCTGGGAATTCAGGTGCCTGATGGGTTGGGGGGGAAAAAAATTGCCCAATCTGGATGTAAAGGCCCGAGTGCTGCAGTACCTCCTACCAGATGGCAGAAGGGAGAACAATTTACATGAGGGGTGTGTGGGGTCCTTCACAATGTTAATTGCCTTTTGCCTGCATTGAGTGCTTTAGATGTCCTTCATGGTAGGAAGGGAGCCCCCAATGATCTTTTCCGCTGACTTCACTATCCTCTGCAGGGTCTTTCAGTCCGAGGAGGTACAGCTTCCAAACCAGGCAGTGATGCAGTTGCTCAGGATGCTCTCAATACATCTGTAGAATGTAGTGAGGATGGGGGGTGGGAGATGAACTTAGCCTTTGCAGGAGGTAGAGTCACTACTGAGCTTTCTTGGCTATGGAGCTGGTGTTAAGGGACCAGGTGAGAATCTCCACCAAGTGCACTCCAAGGAACTTGATACTCTTGACAACCTCAATAGTAGAGCCATTAATGGTCAGTGGAGTGTGGTCCCTCTGGGCCCTCCATTATTGCCATATTATTGGCAACCATCTATTTTGTTTTATTAACTTTCAGATACAGGTTCCCAAGGATAACAATTTTTATTTTGTCATTTTTGCTAGTTTACGTGAGCTGGAACACTTCCACCAATGTAGAGAAGGCATAATTTGTAAATGTTGTAGATTTAAATCCTTGTATACCTTGATTCTCTCATGAGCACATTGGTTCAGTTTATTTTGGAAACATATCAAGCAATTTTCTATATAATACTAAATCTCTTTGACAAACACTATTGAGCCCCTTTCACACTGCCAACTCTCCAAGGAAGCAGATAAACTTACTTGGCATGCTGCACTCAGGAGCCTTTAACACTGCACCATGATTTACCTGGTTAATTGGCAACCCAGCATTTTTGGCGGGTGGTGGAGGGTCCCCGTCTCCAGTGGTTTCAATGCAAGTGCAGGTTGTGCTTTCACACTACCAGAAGGCGATTAGCGAGTTAACTTGGCCAGGCTCTGACACTTGCCCCCACCAAATGTCAAAGCCTGGCTGAATTTAACTCGTCCTGCCAGGTTGGGACGTTTCACACTGCATGATTACAATGTATGGACCCAGTAAATTATCTGGTTCGACCCTTGGGCATTTTCAAATTGCAGCACCCAGTTAGTCCTCCTGGGATCCGAATTTGGTAACTGGGTTGTGTGTACCTTCTGCACCTTTCAAATAGCAGTTTAACCGAACTGTTAAATCACCAACCTGGCAATTTAAGGGGATCCCACCAATGCAATGACGTGGTGAGTGACATGTCACTCATGCCTGTTCTCTGTGTTCTTCTTGTTCCCTTACTGTTTAAAGTTCCAGAGTAACTGAGTGAGCCATTTTTCCTTTCAAGTAGGTGGAGGAGCACACCTGAGTAAGTTTTACTGGGTTCCCTAACCACGCACGAGGTGGGTCTGGGACCCGGGTAGATTTGAACTGGGCTTGCCTGGTTTGGCCCTTTCAATTAGCCATGTACCTGGAGATTTGAACCCCGATCCTAATTGTTGGTGTTGTAAAGGTGTTGAGCGATCTGCTACACCAACCGTGCTGTCCAGCATGCTGCTGTTTGGTTTTGCATGATGACCATTGCTGAAAGTAATAGTTTCCTGTCCATGATAAATGCCCTTTTGTCCCCCATGAAGGCAGATGTCTGTTATACTTTTACTCTCAACTTGTAAGGGAAATATTTCTGGGTACATCACTGCATATTTTAGCACTAGTTCAGGAATTTGGGCACTTAATTCAGTGGATAATGTGAGGGCTTTTTAAAAAATTCTCATCTGTCAATGCCATCCCCATAATGTGTTTCCTGCTTTCCCACCAAATCTCCAAATATGGTTACATGTCCATGTGGTTTCCTCTTGTCAATGTGGTCGATTCGATTTCACATTCCCATCATCTCTGTCATTCATGTGACAGGAGCAGCTTGGGTGTGTGTTCTGTAAAGACTTGTAGAACTGGATTGACTAATGTAGATAAAATGTTAAAATTGTGGAAAAGAAATTAATATGCCTTGTACATATTGATTTTTAAAAAGAAAACTCAAGTATAATGAAAATGGGTTTACAAGATTATAGATGTACATTGCAGACAGGAATTAGCAACAGTTTTACTTACTGGTTCCCTGTTTGCCTGACTGGCCAATTTTCCTCACCTCCTGAACAACTTTTCTGTCCATTCCTTTGGAACTCCCTTTTTAAGGAGGTTGTGTAAAGGACCAGCAAATGTTTCAAAGCCTTCATTAGAGAGTTGCAGAATCCTACAGCATAGAAATTGGCCATTCAACCCAACTTGTCCATGGTGACCAATGGCACCCTTCTGTATTAATCCCATCTCCCAGCCTTCTATGACTAAATGATTCAAATTATAAATGTTGAGCCATTGTCAACATTTTCTTTGGCTATGCATCCCCCTCCCCCACCCGGGACTCTGCAGAAAGTTTATGGCCCCCTTCCCTGTGAAGCAGTCGTTTGGTCTCTTCAATACTTCTCTCCTACCAACTACATGAAAAAACATTTGTTATGCAAGGTGAAATGAAAACGAGGATTTTACTTCATTTGTGCTGTGACGCCCAGGCAATGCATTCCAAGTACCTGCTATTCTTTGATGAAGAAGATTCCCCTCACATACCCTCTAAATCTCTCCCCTTTACCTCAAATCTGAGTCCTTGTTTCATCAACCTGTAATAGAAGGGAATGTTCCTTGCAATTTATCAAAGTTCAAAAGTTTAATTTATTGTCAGAGAACATGCTATCATATGCAACCAGGCAGAATTTCTGATTGAGTAACTGTAAACTGAATTCAAGTCTTGAGGCAACTGTACCTCATTCCTGGTGGCAGTAGTGAGAACAGAGCATGTCCTGATTGAGAACAGCAGTGAGAGCAGAGCATGTCCTGATCACTGATGATTGCTGCTGCTCCCCAACAACATCATTCCATGCAGATGTTCTTGATAGAAGGGAGAGTTTTACCTGTGAAGTATTGAGCTGTGCCCCCAGACCAGGCTGTGATGAAACGCGCTCAGTGCAGTTTCCATCATACATCTGTAGAGATTTGCCAAGGTTCCCAATGATATTGCGAACCTCCACAAACACCTGAGGAAGTAGAGGTGCTCACGTGCTTTCTTCACAATGACAAGAGAAGGGCCTCCAAGATAGTGACTACCAGGAATGTAAATTTGTCCATCCTGACCACTTCTAATTCACCAATGATCACTGGATTGAACACCTCTAGTTTTCCTTTCCTAAAGTCTACAATCACTTCCTTGCTTTTGGTAATATTAACCATATAACCATTTACAGAGTGGAAACAGGCCATGTCGACAGTTCCTCTTAAAAGTTTTTAAATCATTTGCATGCAAGATTTGAATGAGAGGTTGTAGTTAGTGCACCATTCAGCCAAGTTTTCAGTCCCCCCTCCTGAATGCTGCCTCCACCCCTTTTTATACATCCCATTACTGTGGTATCATAGCAAATTTGTAGATGGTGGTGTTATCGTACTGAACCATGCAGTCAGAGGTGTAAAGCGAGTGAAGTACACAGCCTTGTGGTGCTCCACTGTTGATGGAGATTGTGGAAATGTTCTTGCCAATCTGCACTGATTGGAGATTGGAGATGAAGAAACCAGAATCCAATTGCACAGTGGGAAATTGGGCCCCTGGTCTGGGAGTTTGGAGATTAGTTTTGAGGGGATGATGATGTTGAATGCTGAACTGTAGTCGATAAAGAGCAGCCTGATGTATGCACCTTTGCATCTAATTTAATACACTTCAATTATATCCCATCCAACTTTCTCTGCACCAGGAAGAACAGACCTAGCCTCTCCAATCTTTCAGAACTGAACTATTCCATCCCAGGCAATATCTTAGGGACTCTCCTCTGTACCTAATCCAGTGCTATCACATCCTTTTCAGAATGCATTAACTAGAACTGCACCCAGTATTTCAGCTGGGATGTGATCTAGGTTTTGTAAAGTTGGAAACAGTGGAACTGGATAGAGATGAGTTATTTAATGTTCATGCTGTTGAGCTGGAATCTGTCCAGCAAAAATATACTGTTCCTTAAGTTTACATTTTGCCTCAACATGGGGATGGATGAGAGCAGATATATAAGTATTTGTGTGGAAATAGTGATGGAAATGAATAAGGCTATAGTTTTCTGGCCCTTTATCTTTGCCGAGCCTTAGAACCCTCCCACAGCTGAGTCCTGATAGATCCATATCCTGTGAAATTATTTTTGCAAAGAACATTAACCGTAGTAATGTCTATCTCACTTTGTTAAAGTACCACTTTCCAGTCCACGTGTTTTGCTTTGTCAACAAAAATTTATCAGTTTCTGAATTCCCCATCTGACTACGCTCAGATTGTTTCTTTTTATTAGCAAACAGACCAACACTTGCAGCCATTGCAAGTATTGCCTGTTCTGACACCATAGAGACAAACAGTATTGGAACAGGGCCTTTGGCTCAACTTGATCTTGCCAATCAAATTGTCTAGCCCACTTTACTCTCACATGCCTTCATTTGGCCAATGTCATTCTAAATCTACCCTATCCATGTATCTGTCCTATTAAAAAAAAATTCAATCATACCTCCCTCAACCACCTCTTCTAGCAGCCCATTCCATATACTCACCACTATTGGTGTTTAAAAATAAAAGTTACCCCTCAGGTTCCTGTTAAATCTTTCTCCCTTCACCTTAAACCAATGTTGTCTGGTTACTGATGTCCCAACTCTGAATTCGCCTGATCTATTTCTCAGATGATTTTGTAAACCTCAATGAAATTATCCCTCGCACACCAAGGAATAAAGCCTGCTCAACCTCTCCCTCTCTAGCTCAGGACCATGAGTCTTAATAGCATCCTCTTAATTTTTCTCTGCACAATCTCCAGCTTGACAACATATTACTTTCAGCCTGCTGACCAAAACTGAACATGTTACTCCAAATGGGGCCTCACAAACATCTTGTCCTCCCAGCTTCTATACCCAATACTGTCTGAAGGCCAATGTACCCAAAGCCATTTTGATTACCCTATATACCTGTGATGCCACTTTGAAGGTACCATGCACCTGCACTTTTTGATGCCACTCCTGTATTTTCATCCACAGATTCTAACCATCCACTGTACAGATCCTACCCATGTTAGACTTCTCAAAATGCATCACCTTAATTGAGCAGACTGAGCTGGCAACTTGGACTGAGTTCCACACTGTTAAAAGCCTTGTCACCTGATGCTGGGGGAAAAACTTAAAAAAATTTTTTAAATAAATAGATAGGAAAAAAAGGCAAGATATCACTGGAGCAGTAAACAAGATAGTAAACAACTTTAATTGCCCCTTTTTCAGAGACCATGAGTCTGTATTTGGACTGCAATTCTCTGAAAAACTTGTCTAAATAGAGGTTTTAAGTAATGTTTGCATATCCATGTGAAAGTGCTAACTTATCTGTGCTTCAATTGAAATATCGCAGACTAATTTGACAGTGAATAGGGCAATCAGTTTATTGATGATTAACTTTTCTCTGCCATGTTCAACTTGAGCATCTATTCCTTTGTCACTTACATCATCACTTCCAGTAATTTCTACAGCCTCTAACCTCATTGCTACCCAACTCCACATTACCCAAGATCCAAGCACCCATCTGCCCTGGTAGACCCATTGCTACCACATACTCCTGCCCGACTGAACTGGTATCATCTTACCTCAATTCTATCTTGTACCCCTAGTGTAGTTCCCTTCCCATCTACCACTGTAATACATTACACACTTTCCAACACTTTGGCAACTTTCAATTCCTTGGGCTGGACCACCTCATTTTCACCATGCCTGCCCAGTCCTAAAATGTTTCCATAAAGAAGGTGTCAAGGGTCTCTCCCTCTTGGATAACAGATTTAATGAGGCCCCTTCCACCATGATCTGACAGAACTTGTACTCACCCTCAATAACCTCCTTTGACTCATCCCACTTTCTCCAAAACAACAATGTAGCTGTGGGTGCTCACATAGACCCCAGCTCAGCCTGTTTCATTAGGTATGTAAAGCAATCCTACACAGGCAAGACTCTTCATTGTTTTTCTTTATTACATTAATGAAAACATTGATGCTGCCTCCTGCACCCATGATGAGCTTGTCAACTTTATCCACTTTGTTGTAACTGCCACCCCTGGCGTCACATTCACGGTCCATCTCTGGTAACTCGCTCACCTTTCACAATCTCTGTTCTTATTTCAGGAGATTAAACAATCAACAGATCTCTTAATAATGTAGAAACTCCCAGAGTTAGAAAGTCAGAAATTTGTTCAATTCACAAATATATTGGTGACTCAGTAGGTCATGCAGCATCCAGGGGAAGTGAAAGGGAAACAACATTAAGTATAAGCAAAAACAGGCAGGCACCTGAATAAAAAGGTGGGGAGAGGGGTGGGAGAAAGAAGGGGAGGGGATCTTCACAGTCTAACAGGTAAGAAAGAAGTCCTATATGAATATAAGTGGGAGGATATAATAGAAAAAAAGCTGAAAAGTGACGGGGAGAGGGTCACGGTTACTTTGACTACACCTCTTCCCACTTTATCTTCTGGAAGGATTCTTCCTTTCTCTCAATTCCTAAGTCTCCACCACATCTGCTCCCAGGATGAGGCCTTCCATTCCTGGATAAACATGGCTTCCCTCTACTGCATCCACTCAGATCTTACCCGCTTCTCCTATGTTTCCCACACATCTGTCCCGGCCCTTTTCTTCCATCGTCGACCCCCCCCCCCCCCAAAGAAGATGTAACAAGGACAGAATCACCCTTGCCTTTGCCTACCAATCTTCGCATGCATCATTTTATTTCCATGCAATTTCTGCCACAAACAATGAGGTTCAGCAGCACACAAGATCCTCTCCTCTCTATTTTCCTTAGAAATCATTCCCTTGCCCTCTCATCCCTTCCCACCACTTTCTCCTTGGTACTCAGCCTTTTAACTTCCAGACATGCTACATTTGCACTTTGACCTCCTCCCTCATCACTATTCTGGGCCCCAAACAGTCCTTCCAAATGAAGCAACATTTTGTGTGTCAATCTGCAGGGGTAATTTACTGTATCCGGTGCTCACTTTCTGACCTCCTTTACATTGGATAGACTAGATATAAGCTGGGAGATCATTTTGTTGAGCACCTAATATTGACCTCTAATTTCCATTAACCCCCCTTCTTGATCTCTCTATATTTCTCTGACTCTCTTCCTCCAGTTATCCACCCCTTCCCTTCATTCTCCTATCATTTCTCTGCTTGTTTCTTCCACCTATCCACTTACTCCCTCTTGCCTGTAAGCCTGTACTTCTCTCCCTTCACCTTTCTCACCTCTTCCTCTCACCTCTTTATTTAGGCATCTACCCACAAACTCAATGAAGGGCTCAAGCCCAAAATGTTGATTGCCTTCTTTTGGGCTGTGCATGACCTGCAGTGCTTTGGTGGTAAACATGAATAGGTTCTCAATTCTAAAGGTGTTCAGAAAGGAAGATATTGTTAGAGGGAATTACGCTGAATCCAGACAGATGTGAAACAACTCCATCTTCTGCAGTCTGTGGGGGGGGGGGGGGGGGGGGGGTGGATATACGGAAGGATCTCCAAGAAGTGAAGAGCGGGCAAGCAACACTCCACCCAGGAATAGTCCAAGATCAATTTCCAATCCAGAGTTCACAGTCTCCTGATATTTCCTATTTCCAAGTTTAACTTTCATAGAAGAAAATTGTTGTTTTTACACTAAATTGTTGTGAGCATGTCTTATTTATCTGGGAAGTGGCAGCAACTATTACTTTGTTTCATCTTGTAATTACAAATATATAACAATAAGGTTCAAAAGAGCAATTAGAAAGCAATATATTAAAAAAAAGAGAATGGTAGAACTGGTCATGATGGAGTTCTATCTATTGCTTAATGAAGTTATTACAAACTCCAGTTTCTCATTGCGCCTTTTCATTTTAAATTTCAGGTGGGATATAGAAAAGAAGGAAACACTTAACATTCCCTTTGAAGTGGGTGAAGACTTTGCTCCTTTTGTAACCTGTTCTATATTAATGATATTGTCGCGGGCTGCACTGATCTACAAGCGAACTGGGTCACGGAGGTACTGGCTTGCACTGGGCTGATATCACAATGGTCCCAGGTTTTGGCGGGGGGGGGGGGGGTGTGGGTGGAAGGGCTGCAAAGGATCATGGGAGTGGTGGTGATAAGCTCTTGGAGAGTATCAGTAATGTCAGTTGGTTCATTTCACTCACAGCTTCTGTGTGTTTTTTTTTCTTTTGTTCACTGCACAGCAAACACCACATTATTCAATTAGATTGTCAGCAGATGAAGATAGGCTCTGGAGATTGGGGAAGGATTAATAACAGGTACTTGATACAGAAATCAAAGATGGGGGTGGGTGGGGGGCAAAATCAGCAACAGGACATTGGAGATGTCTGTCTCATTGCAATAGGAAGCAAGTTCCAAATTGAACTCCAGTGGAACAGCTAATTAAATTGGTGTTGTTCAAATGAGGCTTGGAGGAACTGGAAAGAAGTTTCTGTTAATGCTCAAGCAACAGAACAAACGCTGTCCACTTTCATTCAGTGCAGGGTCAGGATGGGATCCTTGTGGATTGGGTATGCATCCAAGTGGCTTTTATTTAATTTCAGAAGAAGCAGACCATGTTGGACATGCTCAGCGAGCCAGGCAGCCCACTGAAAAATAACTTTTCAAGTCATTGCCATTTCAGAGTATAGACTCTACCTTTCTGCTCTTCCAAATGTTTCGCTCCCTGGTTTAAATGCTGGAGAAGAAACATCCTAATTCTGAAAATTACAAAACCCAAGAATAAGTTTGCAGGACACGAGACCTGCACTGCAGCTGAAGCAAACACAAGATTATCTTTGAACGCCTGTCTAAACTTAAACCCATCATTCCCTCTGATAATAGGTATGATTACTCCACTGACCCTATCTATAGTTAATTTGCTATTTGATGCTTGTCTTGGTTATAAAAAGATTCTTGTTTTCATCCTTGATGATACCACAAATGCAAATGAAGGCCTCTGTATTAAAACTTGCACAGAAATATGTTTTTGTAGCAGTGTCTACAAAGATTGAGAGATTGAAAGAAACCACAGGTCGAGATGAGTTCCAGTTTCAACTGTTTATTTGAAACCCATATGCTGCTCTTTAAGGGCGAGCCCGTGCCACGTCACCACGTCCACTGTGACGTCATGATGCAACCGAAAGGACGCGCACGATGGCCAAAGCCACGAAGAATCCCCGAACCCAACGGCGCCATCTTAATGCTGCTGCTCCGCTACTGCGGCCATCACATATGGAACTGGTTCACCTGTGTCGTGATGTGCATTGTCACACAACCCCCCTCCCCCCCCCCCCCCCCCCCCCCGAACTGGCTTTAGTAACTTGTTGCTTTGGGCTTCCACCCCTGTCTCTTTGGCTGCGCGGTCACAATGGTTGGCTGAGGTCCAAGTGGGCTGCTTTCAGTTTGTCTGCTGTGAAAAACTCCTCTTTGCCCCCAATGTCTAGAGTGAAAGTCTTGCCGGAATGGCGTAGGACCTTGTACAGGCCTTCATAGGGGCGTTGGAAGGGTGGCTGGGTGTGGGCTGAGCTGAACAAACACAGTCGGCTGTGGCTAAGTCTTTTGGGATGCATGCCGGCCAATTGCCATGATGCGGGCGGGGGGTGGGGGGGACAAGTGTGCAAACACGGCCAACTTGTCCCACAAGTCCTGTAACAGTGCTCTCTCTCTGGTGCTCGAGTCTGGAGTCGGGGAGAAGAACTCGCCAGGTAGGAACAGGGGTGCGCAGAAAACCAGTTCCGCGGAGGATGCTGACAAGTCCTCTTTGGGTGCTGTCCTGATGCCCAGCAGGACCCAGGGGAGCTCATCCACCCAATTTGGGCCGTCTAGCTGAGCCCTGAAGACTGATTTTAAGTGTTGGTGGAAGCGTTCCACGCGTCCATTGGCCTGCGGATGGTAGGTGGTTGTGTGATGCCGTTTGATGCACAGCCGGTTTGCGAGTTGCATCCAAAATGCGGATGTGAACTGGACATCTGTCGCTGGTCATATGTGCTGGTACTCCAAACCTTGCAATCCAATTGGTTAGTAGGGCCCTGGCGTGGGAGTCAGTTGAGGTGTCCTTCAGGGGAATGGCTTACCGCCATCGCGTTGCATGGTCGACTACCATGAGGAGGTAGTGGGCGTTCCTGGAGACCAGCAGCGGGCCCACGATGTCGACGTGGACATGTTCGAAACATTTAGTCGGGGTCGAATTGCTGCACTGGGGTCTTGACGTGGTGGTGAATTTTAGAAGTCTGGCATTGGGTGCAGTTACACACCATCTGTGTGACCTATTTCCTGAGGCCATGCCACCGTGGCGTTGATGGGTGGGTGCGCAAGGTCATGGACCATTTTGTTTTTGGGGTGTGGCTGTGGCTGGCTGGGTCTGGGGTACGTCACCTGACTCATGGTGACTTTGTTTTTGCACTTCGTGCGCTACATGACATCTGCTCTGGCTGCTACCTTGCGTGGGCCAGAGATATCTTCATCGGCTAACAGGAGCTGGATGTCATCCGGCATCTGTTCGAGGAAAGCCTGCTCAAAAATGAGGCATTTGTGGCCTTCCACCAGAGCGAGCATCTCGTCCATGAGGGCGGACGGGGCCCTTCCCTTAAGCCGTCCGTGCATGAGCCTGGCGGCGCGCTGACGTCTGGACAGGTCGAACGTACTGAGGAGAAGCCGTTTGAACGCTGGGTATTTACCCTCCTTGGGTGGGTCATGGATCAGGTCATCCACTCTGGCGGCAGTCTCCTGGTCGAGGGCGCCGAAGACGTGAGAGAACATCATCGAGTTAGAGTTGATTTGCCAGAGGTGAAACTGTGCTTCCGCTTGCACGAACCATGGGCACGGATGAAGTGTACAAAAAGGGGGCAGTTTCACTGCGACTGCATTCACTGTTGCCACTTCCACGATTGAGAGGCCAAAAACGTCTGGACTCATCTGGGCCACCAATTTTAGCGGTAGCTGCAACGATCAAGAGATTGAAAGAAACCACAGGTCGAGATGAGTTCCAGGTCTTTAAGGGCAAGCCCGCACCTGGTTACCACGTCAGCTGCGATGTCATGATGCAGCCGAAAGGGCACGCACGATGGCAGAGGCCACGAGGAATACCCAAACCCGACGGCATCATCTTAACGCTGCTGCTCCACTACTGCGGCCGTCACATAAGGAGCTGGTTCACCTGTGTCGCGAGGTGTGCAGCCACAAACTTTACAATTGCACTAAAAAGGTGATTCTGTGAAAGTTGTTTTGAAAATGCCTTAGTTATGGAAGTATTCCCTTTATACTGTAAGCACCATCTGGTGGAATAATTGGTTGTCTAATTAGTTGTTATTTGTCAATTTATGTAAAATTAAGTGCCACCTGCTATTTATTTGGGATGATGTGTTTTCTCCTTTTCCCCAGCTAGTTACGACTTGAAAATGGCAGTGTCACGATCTGTGATATCTGTGCTCATGTTCTCTTGTGGACTGGGATTAGGATTTTTCATCAGCTATCTCATGATTAATGTAATAAATACAAAAGAACCACAACACAAGCATTTGGTCTTCAATGACCCACATGGACACTTAGAGGATACTGACCACCACCAACATCTTCGAGGAGAGATGAACTTTAATGCTGATATCAGTCAACATAAAGGTATTTTTCTTATTTAACTGTGATTATAAAGCTACAGTGCTCCATCATGGTGCACAATGGTGAATTATAAAGTAGTTATAAATAAGAATATTATTTTTACTGAAACAAATTTAAATAGTTTGTGGACCAGCAAGAATTGTTAAAACACAGTTCGGCTTGATAGGACTTGCTGAGATGAGGTGAAATCTGAGTTCATCAGTTAGGGTCAAAAATTTAAATAGATTTGTTTTTATTCAAATTGCATTGCCCTTATCTCTTGTTGCACTAAAAAAATCACAAAATGTTGTGGGCTTTCCTCCAGTTTTAATCAGAGTTAAAATTGCAATTGGGAAGGATTTGGCATCAAAAAGAATTTAGTTTGTTTCTGGCATTTTGCAGGCATTTTCTATTTTATCAATGAACTATCATTGAGCCTTGCCTGAAGTTGTAATTCAGATCCATTGTAGGTTGGGAAGGGTACTCGTCTCTGTTTTTCATTGCAAATTTTATTTCAATTGAATAATAAATATAATTTATATATATTTATTTTCTACCCCTTTGTTGCTTTCTCTGATCCTTGTAATTGCTACATCCATCTCCTGATATTGCAGACAGAACTTCTTGATAAAGTGGGTTTCTGTTTGATTTTTCTCCATACATTTCTCCAACTTTATTCTTTCAGTTTTCACAAAAATTCTTAAATTGTCCTGCTTCAAGTTCATTTATTTTTCTTCATTTTTTTTTCTATATTTCTGGTTTGTTTCCTCCCTTTTGAGATTAAGTATCTTGGAGTGGAATTGCTATGACATTTAGGGTTTCCTTTTTGAGGTATGGTAATTTAGAAGGGCAATTCATTTGTTTCAGGTTCATAATTTAAGAATGAGTAGTTCTATTTTCTGACCCAAATTATTTAAATGCATGCTGAAGTTTAATGATTCTCTTGAGAATTGGCTGGTTTTATGCCTGCAACAGATGCAGGCCAGTAAAATTGATTCTTTGCCCTGTGCCACAAACTATTTAAATTTGAAAAAGAAGGAAAAGGCTGAGTGAATTACTAGAATCTGTGCATTTACTGCAGTTGCTTTAGATACAAATTTATCCAAAGTAGCCTCTTTTTATGCATCATGTGAAGAAAATACATGCTCAGAATTGATATTATACTGATATTATTAGCTTGTTCCTCTAGAGCAGGGGTGGCAAACTCAAATTCACGGAGGGCCAAAATTAAAAACTTGGACTGAGTCGAAGGCCGAACAAAATATTTATTGAAAATTTTCAACAACATCTGCATGTTTTCTCTTCTTTCAACATATGTAATGTTAAACTTTTTCTTATTAAAATAAATGTTTAATAATAGTTTTGGATAAACTCTTTCATTGTCATTGGCCCATTTCCTTTAGCGTCTGAAACCGTGCACATGACGAGTCAATGAGGGATGATTAAAGCAGTGGTCTTCAAACTTTTTCTTTCCACCCACAGACCACCTTAAGAAATCCCTTACTAATCACAGAGCACCAATGGCACAGGGACGCAAGTGGAAAGAAAAAGGTTGAGAACTGTTGTATTGTGGTAACTCCACATCTGATTAGGTTAATTGTTAGGCAAGTGGTCAGAGAAGGACCCCCCCCACCCCACCCCAAGAAAGGCTTAAATCACAGGAACAAAATAAGCTTCCGTCTCACTGCTCCCAATCTTACACACATTCCTGATGTGGAATGTGGGGTCGCAGCTCCACGTTCACCTGAGTTCAGATGCTATCTGTGTGGAGTTTGTACGCTCTCCCCTTGTCTTTGACCAACAGGTCGGTCGCCTGACGAAGGCACCCGAACTCCCCGTTGAAACGCCGGCGTCCGGGGCGGTGGAGGAATTGGCTGAGAAGAGTGCATTGCTCCCACCCCCCTCCCATGGTTGGAGAGGGATTAAACTGCGATCTCACAGCGCCGGGCTCATCTCCAACAAAAGGAGCGGGAGGCAGGGTCCGCCGCGCATGGAGCGAGGGGGAAGGCATCGCCAACGAGACGTTCGGTCCGGCGTCGCCGCTGAAGCGCAGACCCAGCGAGGATGGTCCCCAACTCCAGCCGTGTCTGTGTGTCCGGGAGCCGGGCGGGCTGAGTTCCCGGGATTCGGGACTCTGAGATCCCTCCACACCTCTGGCGTCTTCATTTTCACCTTCAGTGTGCATACGCTATACTGGCGCGGCGGCCAGCGGGCCAACTCTAATATATATTTAATATGGTCTTGCGGGCCAAATATAATTATATCGCGGGCCAAATTTGGCCCATGGGCCAGAGTTTGACATGTGTGCTCTAGAACAGGGGTGTCAAACTCAAATTCACCGAGGGCCAAAATTAAAAACATGGACTAAGTCGTGGGCCAAACTAAATATTTATTGAAAATTTTCAACAACATCTGCAAGTTTTCTCTTCTTTCAACATATGTAATAAACTTTTTCTTATTAAAATAAATGTTTAATAATAGTTTTGGTAAACTCTTTCCAGAAGAAGCATTAACAAATGAGAAATAAAATATTCAATAAATAATATTTCTCTATAGCCTTTAAGCTCCTTTTAAATGTATTTTTTTCACAAGCCAACAAGTCAAAGAAATAACTTGCTTCAATGAAAATCCAATCTTTCAACTATGAACAGTTCAAAGTTAACCAAAGAAAATATTAATCCAAGCTTAGCTTGCTACACTGTGATTTACTCTGATGCACCTGGGTCTAAACCAGATACTTGGCATCTCTTTTTAGATGCAAGTTCATCAAACTCTGGGGTCAGAGTTTGCCTCCCACCTGTCTTGAAAGGTCCTGTTTTCTGTCTTTCGTTTGGCCATTTTCCGTAAGGGGTTTATTACATGTGAGTTGGGCGACAGGTCGCAGATGCTAATGAAAGTAAAGAGAGGAGGTGGGGGCAATTAGCGGGTTGATGGGCCAGCACCAATGCATTTGCAAAGCATTCTGGGATTTGTAGTATTAGCTGTGCATGTGCTATACTGGCGCGGCGGCCAGCGGCCCAGCTCTAATACATATTTGATATGATCTTGTGGGACAAATATAATTATATCACAGGCCAAATTTGGCTCGCAGGCCTGAGTTTGACATGTGTGCTCTAGATAATGGTTTGTTTTTGTTCTTAAATAAAATACATGAATCTTTTTTCAGATGACAATCGAAGTGTCGCTGATGATCTATTTAACAAAGTGCGAATCCTGTGTTGGGTGATGACTGGGCCCCAGAATCTAGAAACAAAGACCAAGCATGTCAAAGCCACCTGGGCTAAAAAATGTAACATTGTGCTTTTCATGAGCTCAGAAGAAAATAAAGATTTCCCCACAGTGGGTCTGGATGTTCAAGAAGGCCGAGACCAGTTGTATTGGAAAACAATCAAAGCCTTTCAGTATGTTTTTGATCATCACTTCAATGATGCTGATTGGTTCTTGAAAGCAGACGATGACACGTATGTCGTTGTTGAAAATCTGCGTTGGCTTTTATCAAAATACTCCCCCGATCAGCCCATATTCTTTGGAAGAAAATTTAAGCCATATGTTAAGCAAGGATACATGAGTGGTGGAGCTGGATATGTCCTGAGCAAGGAAGCAGTAAAAAGATTTATTGATGGCTTCAAGACTGGGAAATGCACTCATTTTACATCCACAGAAGATTTAGCCATGGGAAGATGTTTAGAGACTGTCAATGTGGAAGCAGGTGACTCCAGGGACACAAATAAAAGGGACACCTTTCATCCTTTTCCACCAGAGCATCATTTGTCAAAAAGTTATCTACCCAAAACATTCTGGTACTGGAACTATTGCTTTTACCCCACTGAAGAGGTGAGATATTAACCATGTTGGTTTGAAAGGGCAAACTGTAAATAACTTTCATCTTATTCTTTGTCATTCTTGAACAGGTTGGTTTAGCCTTAAATGTTCTGGTCTTGTAATTTTTTTACAAAGATCTCTCAGAACTTTCTATTTTCCAACCAGCAAACCTCTAACTTGACCACCAAACCAGGACCATTTATTGTTTCCTATTAATTGATTTGATGTATTCCAAAAAAGGCACATGCATTCTTTTTTATATATCATGTAGCATTACAGTTGCTTTAGATACAAATTTATCACACTGTGTATGTTTGAATATTACATCTTGGTAATCAAGATGTGGAATATGAAGAATGATTCTTTCTGCTCAGCTTTTATTGCTTGAGATTATAGGTGCAAGGAAATGGTGAACATTAAGTTTCTAAATTGAGGTATTAAAAGTGCATATCAATTGAAATCCTTTGCATGCATCAAAATCTGTGCAGATTATTGAGTGCACCAGAATAGAGTAGTAGCTTTTCTCTGTCATAGATTATGACCATAATATTTGATAGTTCCCTTTATAGTTTTAGGACTCTGCTTTTTGCTTTGGAAACAATTCACAGAAGGTTTATTCGCTAACCAGGGAGAAGGATGCAATCAGACCTGCCATAGCGTCATTGAATGATGGAGGAGGTGCAATAGTCTCTGTTAATTTTTGAGGGTAGACCTCGTTGAAAGAATCAAAGACTTGTTGATCCAAACCAAGGCTTTTATTAGCAAAAGACAGGAGCTCTTCACAGGTGGCCAACCAGTCCGGAATGAGCCGACCTGGCTAGGGACACAACCCTTTTTTTTTCTTTGGCTTGGCTTCGCGGACGAAGATTTATGGAGGGGGTAAATGTCCACGTCAGCTGCAGGCTCGTTTATGGCTGACAAGTCCGATGCGGGACAGGAAGACACGGTTGCAGCGGTTGCAGGGGAAAATTGGTTGGTTGGGGTTGGGTGTTGGGTTTTTCCTCCTTTGCCTTTTGTCAGTGAGGTGGGCTCTGCGGTCTTCTTCAAAGGAGGTTGCTGCCCGCCAAACTGTGAGGCGCCAAGATGCACGGTTTGAGGTGATATCAGCCCACTGGCGGTGGTCAATGTGGCAGGCACCAAGAGATTTCTTTAGGCAGTCCTTGTACCTTTTCTTTGGTGCACCTCTGTCACGGTGGCCAGTGGAGAGCTCGCCATATAACACGATCTTGGGAAGGCGATGGTCCTCCATTCTGGAGACGTGACCCACCCAGTGCAGCTGGATCTTCAGCAGCGTGGACTCGATGCTGTCGACCTCTGCCATCTCGAGTACTTCGACGTTAGGGATGAAAGCGCTCCAATGAATGTTGAGGATGGAGCGGAGACAACGCTGGTGGAAGCATTCTAGGAGCCGTAGGTGATGCCGGTAGAGGACCCATGATTCGGAGCTGAACAGGAGTGTGGGTATGACAACGGCTCTGTATACGCTTATCTTTGTGAGGTTTTTCAGTTGGTTGTTTTTCCAGACTCTTTTGTGTAGTCTTCCAAAGGCGCTATTTGCCTTGGCGAGTCTGTTGTCTATCTTGTTGTCGATCCTTGCATCTGATGAAATGGTGCAGCCGAGATAGGTAAACTGGTTGACCGTTTTGAGTTTTGTGTGCCCGATGGAGATAGTCATGGTGGGGAGCTGGCTGATGGAGGACCTCAGTTTTCTTCAGGCTGACTTCCAGGCCAAACATTTTGGCAGTTTCCGCAAAACAGGACGTCAAGCGCTGAAGAGCTGGCTCTGAATGGGCAACTAAAGCGGCATCGTCTGCAAAGTGTAGTTCACGGACAAGTTTCTCTTGTGTCTTGGTGTGAGCTTGCAGGCGCCTCAGATTGAAGAGACTGCCATCCGTGCGGTACCGGATGTAAACAGCGTCTTCATTGTTGAGGTCTTTCATGGCTTGGTTCAGCGTCATGCTGAAGAAGTTTGAAAAGAGGGTTGGTGTGAGAATACAGCCTTCACGCCATTGTTAATGGGGAAGGGTTCAGAGAGCTCATTGCTGTATCTGACCCGACCTTGTTGGTTTTCGTGCAGTTGGATAATCATGTTGAGGAACTTTGGGGGGCATCCGATGCGCTCTAGTATTTGCCAAAGCCCTTTCCTGCTCACGGTGTCGAAGGCTTTGGTGAGGTCAACAAAGGTGATGTAGAGTCCTTTGTTTTGTTCTCTGCACTTTTCTTGGAGCTGTCTGAGGGCAAAGACCATGTCAGTAGTTCCTCTGTTTGCGTGAAAGCCGCACTGTGATTCTGGGAGAATATTCTCGGCGACACTAGGTATTATTCTAGTTAGGAGAATCTTAGCGAAGATTTTGCCTGCAATGGAGAGCAGCGTGATTCCCCTGTAGTTTGAGCAGTCTGATTTCTCGCCTTTGTTTTTGTACAGGGTGATGATGATGGCATCACGAAGGTCCTGAGGCAGTTTTCCTTAGTCCCAACAAAGCTTGAAAAACTCATACAGTTTGACATGCAGAGTTTTGCCGCCAGCCTTCCAGACCTCTGGGGGGATTCCATCCATACCTGCTGCTTTGCCACTTTTCAGTTGTTCGATTGCCTTATATGTCTCATCCTGGGTGAGGACCTCATCCAGCTCTAGCCTTAGGCGCTGTTGAGGGAGCTGGAGCAGGGCGGAATCTTGGACTGAGCGGTTGGCATTGAAAAGAGATTGGAAGTGTTCTGACCAACGGTTGAGGATGGAGATCTTGTCGCTGAGGAGGTCTTTGCCGTCTGAGCTGCGCAGCGGGCTTTGGACTTGGGGTGAGGGGCTGTACACAGCCTTTAGAGCCTCGTAGAAACCCCTGAAATCGCCAATGTCCGCGCTGAGCTGGGTTCGCTTGGCGAGGCTAGTCCACCACTCATTTTGGATCTCCCGGAGTTTGCGCTGAAGATGGCTGCATGCGCGACAGAAGGCTTGTTTCTTCTCTGGACAGGACGGGTTTGTAAGGTGAGCCTGGTGGGCAGCTCGCTTCTTTGCCAGCTGCTCCTGGATTTCCTGGCTGTTTTCGTCGAACCAGTCCTTGTTTTTCCTGGAGGAGAAGCCAGTACCTCTTCAGTGGATTGCAGTATGGTAGTCTTCAACTGATCCTAGAGGGTTTCAGGGGATTGCATCGTCGAGCTTTGCTTTGAGGTTTGCCTGGAAGTTTCCTCTCGCTTCGTCTGACTGCAGGTTTCCAACATTGAACCTCTTTCTGGGGGCTTTACTGTTCCTGGGCTTTGGCTTGAAGTGAAGGTTGAGCTTGCAGCGAACCAGCCGGTGGTCACTGTGGCATTCCGCGCTGGGCATGACCCTGGTGTGGAGCACATCTCGTTTGTCACTTTCTCGCACCAGGATGTAGTCCAGGAGGTGCCAGTGTTTGGATCGGGGATGCATCCAGGTAGTCTTAAGGCTGTCTCTCTGCTGAAAAAGGGTGTTTGTAATGACAAGCCGCTGTTCTGCGCAGAGCTCCAACAGGAGGCGCCAATTGTCGTTGCACTTGCCGACGCCATGCTTGCCCAGGATTCCTGGCCAGGTTTCTGAGTCTTTGCCGACGCGAGCGTTGAAGTCGCCAAGGATGACAACCTTGTCGGCTGTAGGGGTGCGTTGGATGAGGTTGCGCAGGTCAGTGTAGAACTTGGCCTTTTCTGCTGGTTCCGCCTGGAGGGTTGGAGCATAGACACTGATGAGGGTGATGCAACGCTTGTTTTGAAGGGGGAGTCGCATGGACATGATTCGGTCCGAGTGGCCTGTCGGAAGGTTTTCGAGTTTGGAGGCAATGAAGTTCTTGACCATGTAGCCTACACCAGATAGGCGTCGTTCATCCGAAGGCTTGCCAGACCAGTAGAGTGTGTAGCCCGCGCCGCGTTCTTGGAGGCTGCCTACATCTGCCAGGCGGACTTCACTGAGAGCGGCTATGTCGATGTCAAGTCTGAGGAGTTCATGTGCAATGAGGGCAGACCGACGTTCAGGTCGGTGGCTCTCAGCCTTGTCTTGCATGGTTCTGATGTTCCAGCATGCTAGTTTGAGTTTGTGAGCATCTTTTGAGGGGGAGGACGCGGAGGGGGAGGACGCGGAGGGGGAGGACGCGGAGGGGGAGGACGCGGAGGGGGAGGACGCGGAGGGGGAGGACGCGGAGGGGGAGGACGCGGAGGGGGAGGACGCGGAGGGGGAGGACGCGGAGGGGGAGGACGCGGAGGGGGAGGACGCGGAGGGGGAGGACGCGGAGGGGGAGGACGCGGAGGGGGAGGACGCGGAGGGGGAGGACGCGGAGGGGGAGGACGCGGAGGGGGAGGACGCGGAGGGGGAGGACGCGGAGGGGGAGGACGCGGAGGGGGAGGACGCGGAGGGGGAGGACGCGGAGGGGGAGGACGCGGAGGGGGAGGACGCGGAGGGGGAGGACGCGGAGGGGGAGGACGCGGAGGGGGAGGACGCGGAGGGGGAGGACGCGGAGGGGGAGGACGCGGAGGGGGAGGACGCGGAGGGGGAGGACGCGGAGGGGGAGGACGCGGAGGGGGAGGACGCGGAGGGGGAGGACGCGGAGGGGGAGGACGCGGAGGGGGAGGACGCGGAGGGGGAGGACGCGGAGGGGGAGGACGCGGAGGGGGAGGACGCGGAGGGGGAGGACGCGGAGGGGGAGGACGCGGAGGGGGAGGACGCGGAGGGGGAGGACGCGGAGGGGGAGGACGCGGAGGGGGAGGACGCGGAGGGGGAGGACGCGGAGGGGGAGGACGCGGAGGGGGAGGACGCGGAGGGGGAGGACGCGGAGGGGGAGGACGCGGAGGGGGAGGACGCGGAGGGGGAGGACGCGGAGGGGGAGGACGCGGAGGGGGAGGACGCGGAGGGGGAGGACGCGGAGGGGGAGGACGCGGAGGGGGAGGACGCGGAGGGGGAGGACGCGGAGGGGGAGGACGCGGAGGGGGAGGACGCGGAGGGGGAGGACGCGGAGGGGGAGGACGCGGAGGGGGAGGACGCGGAGGGGGAGGACGCGGAGGGGGAGGACGCGGAGGGGGAGGACGCGGAGGGGGAGGACGCGGAGGGGGAGGACGCGGAGGGGGAGGACGCGGAGGGGGAGGACGCGGACCTGTCCTCGGGCCTGCGCAAAGGAGCTTTTAGGTGGAGTGCAGTGCGCGAAGCACTGGCCCCACCCTTTACACCCTTTACACCCTTTACACCCTTTACACCCTTTACACCCTTTACACCCTTTACACCCTTTACACCCTTTACACCCATGGTTCGTGTGCCGTGGCCAAGCAAGCTGGGACGTGGCAGCGAGGTCCTTGGGTCATAGGTTTTATATCAGAGTGGCCTTCTCCTATGCAGGTTTCTTACCCGGGCTGGAGGGGTCTGCCTCCCCTCTTAGGTCGGTCCATACTGCCCGGACCGGGGCCGAGGCCGCCGCTGCTCTCCCTGTGCTCTGACTGGGGCCGCCACCCTCCCTGTGCCCTGACTGGGGCCGCCGCCCTCCCTGTGCCCTGACTGGGGCCGCCGCCCTCCCTGTGCCCTGACTGGGGCCGCCGCCCTCCCTGTGCCCTGACTGGGGCCGCCGCCCTCCCTGTGCCCTGACTGGGGCCGCCGCCCTCCCTGTGCCCTGACTGGGGCCGCCGCCCTCCCTGTGCCCTGACTGGGGCCGCCGCCCTCCCTGTGCCCTGACTGGGGCCGCCGCCCTCCCTGTGCCCTGACTGGGGCCGCCGCCCTCCCTGTGCCCTGACTGGGGCCGCCGCCACCTACCCTCAGCCCGGACCGAGGCCGGGGCCGCCGCTGCTCTCCCTGTGCCCGGACTGGGGCCGCCGCCTCCCACTCTCTGCCCGGATCGGGGCCTCCGCCTGCCTCACTCGACCGAGGCCGTTAAACGTTCCATCCCTTTCAAAAAAATTCTTTTGCTCATAAAATTGTAGAGCTCGTTGAAAGAATCAAAGACTTGTTGATCCAAACCAAGGCTTTTATTAGCAAAAGACAGGAGCTCTTCACAGGTGGCCGACCAGTCCGGAATGATCCGACCTGGCTAGGGACATAACCCTTTAAGGCCCAGACAATAGGCGTGGCTTAGCTCTCAGCCAATCGCTGTAAGCACAGTCTTGATACAGTAACTATATACACTATGTACATTGGTGATAGATCTGTACTATCACATTCACCCCTTCTTGGAGAACTGACCCTGGAAAAAAAAACGAGGGAGAGAATGAAAGGAAGGGGTAAGTCAAGGACTGTAGCGGTCAGGGGGTCTGACCATCCGGCCTGACCGCCGTGGTGCCGGGATTGGGGTCGCTGGGATGGTGTTGCCAGCAGGCTCGTCGGGTGCGACTGCTCCGTCACTCAATTCCCCAGTCGTGTTGTCGGCAGGGTGGCCCAGGTCATTGGGGTGCTGTTGGTCCTTCTGTTGCGGCACGGGGCCTGGGGCATAAAGAGTTGGGGAAGGTTGGGTTGGGGGGTTTGCTGGGTCTACCGCGTGCTGAGCTAGGTCCCGCACCGAAACAGTGTCCTCCCGCCTGTCTGGGAACTCAACGTAGGCGTAATGTGGTTTCGCGTGGAGTGGAGTCACTCGGTCGACCAAGGGGTCATTCTTTGAGTGCCGGACGTGGCGTCGCAAAAGGACGGGGGCCAGGGACGGTGAGCCATGCCAGTAGAGTGGTTCCTGATTCGGATTTCCTCAGTAAAGGAACATCCTTTCATGGGGGGTGGCATTTGTTGCAGTACATAGGAGGGAGCGGATGGAGTGTAAGGCACTAGTGAGAACCTCCTGCCAGTGAGAGGTGGGGAGACCTTTAGACCGGAGAGCCAGTGTAACCGCTCTCCATATGGTGGCATTCTCCCTCTCGACCTGGCCGTTACCACATGGGTTATAGCTTGTGGTCCTGCTTGAAGCGATACCACACTCCAGAAGGTACTGTTGCAGCTCCACGCTCATGAATGAGGACCCCCTGTCACTGTGGATGGAATTGGGGTATCCGAAAATGGCAAAAATACTGTGAAGGGCCTGTATCACTGAGGTGGCCGTGGTGTCTGGGCAGGGCACAGCGAACTGGAAGCGGGAGTACTCGTCGATGGCCGTAAGGATGTAGGTATTACGGTTGGTTGACAGTAGGGGCCCCTTAAAGTCTACGCTAAGACGCTCGAAGGGGCGGGTGGCTTTTATAACGTGGGAGTTATCCGGACAGAAGAAGTTGGGCTTGCATTCAGCGCACACCGAACAGGCTCGAGTCATGGAGCGGATCTCCTCGACTGTGTAGGGTAGGTTGCGCGCCTTCACAAAGTGGGCAAACCTAGTGACCCCTGGATGACAGAGCGCCTCATGGAGTTTCTGTAGTCTGTCCATCTGTATGCTGGTGCACGTCCCCCTGGAGAGCGCGTCAGGCCGGTCGTTGAGCTTACCAGGCTGGTACAGGATGTCATAGTTAAAGGTGGAGAGTTCGATTCTCCATCTGGCGATTTTGTCGTTTTTTTATCTTACCACGCTGGGTGTTGATCAGTCAACAGTGTAAAGCGCCTCCCACCGAGGTAATGTCTCCAATGACGCACCACTTCAACTATGGCCTGGGCCTCCTTCTCGATCGAGGAGTGTCTACTCTCCGGACCCTGGAGGGTTCTGGAGAAGAAGGCTACAGGCCGACCAGCCTGGTTCAAGGTGGCTGCCAGGGCGAGACAGCAATGCTGTTAGACGTTGGTAAACCTCCTCCACCTCAATGAATCTCAGGAAGTTTTCAAAGTTCAGCAGCCAGAAGTTAAAGGCTTTGAAGGCTGTAGCTGACTGTGGGTCGATATCAAGTTTTTCTGGCCAAGTTAAACGCTCCATCCCTTTCAAAAAAATTCTTTTGCTAATAAAATTGTAGAGCTCGTTGAAAGAATCAAAGACTTGTTGATCCAAACCAAGGCTTTTATTAGCAAAAGACAGGAGCTCTTCACAGGTGGCCGACCAGTCCGGAATGATCCAACCTGGCTAGGGACACAACCCTTTAAGGCCCAGACAATAGGCGTGGCTTAGCTCTCAGCCAATCGCTGTAAGCACAGTCTAGATACAGTAACTATATACACTATGTACATTGGTGATAGATCTGTACTATCACAGTGAGTTTGTCTCTTCCTGATCAATTTTGTTACATACTTTCCTTTTAGTTGGCTCAATGTTTTTTTAAGGTTGTCTTGTTTGAGAAAAGTGAAAAATAATGAACTCTATATATTGCGTGGTTTTGCTTTGGAATGATTAGAGGCTATCACTTCAAGATTCCTTTATTGCCATATTATTGTAATAATACAAATTTGTTTTACCTGCCAGAAGGCAAAGAGTCACCATTAATATTGCCCAGTGCCCCTTACTGTAGGCAAAAGAGAAGCAAAAGAGAGTCCCTTCAGAAACACCTAATATCCATGGATTCTCCTTCAGTGCTTCCGCAACCTCTGTAGTCATACAGATTTCTGCTTGATCCATTGGCAACCTGAGCACCAGATCCAAACCTCCGATACAATCAGGAAGCCTTCAGCACCTGAGGCCCTTTGTTGGGAGGGGGACCTTGCCCTCACCACTGTCTTTTATTCTGGTTCCGATACCTGATCCCAATGAGCCAATCTCTAGCAGCCCTCGGCTTGTTTGGGTCCTTCTGCCTCTGAGCCCCTTATTGGTCTGCTGCTGTAGTCAACATCCTACAGGGTCATCTCCTATTCTTCTCATTTTCAGCTGGGTGGGGGGGTGGTTCTTGTTTCTGGTGCTCTGAGCCTTTTTTTTGTCTGTTCCATGATTTGATCCAGTATAGGCAATCCTTGCATTACTGCTGACTCTTAGCAGAGAAATTGTATCAGTTTCTCTTTCTTTGTAGCTTTGCAAACTACTCTCATTCAATATCCTTTTGAAGGTACTGATGCATTTCATTGCCATGACTCTTAGATGCATTGAATTCCAGATCTTGGCAATCCTTTGCCTGAAAAGGTTTTCACCGGAATCTCCCTTGCATCTTTTGCCCAAAATTTGGAATCTTTTCCTTTGGTCCTTGAATTATTCACCAATGGAAAAGTTTTCCGTCTATTTCTAAACAAATCAGAATCTTGTATTCCTCTTATCAGCATTCATTCCTTCAAGAAGACAATTCCATCTGATCTTTCATCTGAAATCCACTGTCCATGGATCATGTTAGGGAATATTTTCTGCACCCTCTCTCAGATTGCCATACCATTATTAGAGTTAATTGAGCAAAATTGGATGCAGTAATTTTGGTTGCGGCCTTGTTGGTCTTAAATGCAGGTTCAAAATAAATACTCTGCTATTATACTCAAAATATAGTTATAAATCTCAGAACTTCATAAAAAGTAAGTAGCAAATCTTTTTGGACATCCCATTTGGCACAGGCATGTGAGCCAAAGGGCCTGCTGCTTTGTGTGGGTTTCCCCAGGTGCTCTTGTGTTCCAAAGGTATACAGAGTTAGTTGATTAATTGGTCACATGAGAGTAATTTAAGGTAAGGGCTGTAAGTGTATTTCAATACACTGTGCATCTAAATTAAACTGCGCTATGTTCCAACTTAATGATTGAATCCCAAGACTATATATGTTTTGTTGTGTATGCACTCACACAATTAAGACTTAGAGGCGTGATGTTTACTCATCCTTTACTTCTATTAGACTAACATGGCTACTGACACACAGGCTATGGAAGGGTGACATCATGATGTGGCGTCATGATGTTCAGCAGCAGAGGGCTGGCTTATACCCAACACTCTTTCCCCCCCCACCCCCCAGTGCGATAAATGCTGACTGGGCCCCTTCGAACCAATAAGATAACTTTGGGCCAGGACTACAAGTGAGAATTAGAATACATTTCATGAGTAACTATAATTATAAAAGGGAAAGTATTTAATAATAATCAGGGTTTGCTGTGCCGGTCTTTGCTTAGGACCTGTAGATAGTCAGGTTGGCGGTTGAGTCAGTGGCGACTGCCCGTCTTCACTGCCCTCCTGGCTGTGTGTCTCAGTTACTGGACTCCTCACTGGACTCATCAGCTCTGCAACCATCTCTGACCCCCCTCGGCTTCAGGGTGGGATGGTTGGGGCAGGCCACGGCAGGTCTGGTTCCACCTCCTCCAGTTCATGAGGCAGTTGATGGACCTTTGGTATCAGTCAGTGCTCGTAATTGGTCAATGTGTCGCTTCCACAATTTGTCTCCCATTAGAACAGAGTATGAAGAGGGGCTCGATTTTTGTAAGATTACCCCTACCACCCATGGGTCTTTATATTGTCTATAATCTTGTACCAGAACTTTCTCGCCCACTTTCAATGTTCTAGGTGAGGTCTATGGCGATGCTGTTTTTTTGCAGTCAGAGACCCAGATCTGGATGAACTGTGGGCAGCCTGGTCCGCAGGTTGCAGCCAAACATTAGTACTGCTGGGGTGCATTTTGTGGTAGAATGTAGCATATTTCTGTATCCCAATAGGAAATCTGTGATTTTGTGTGTCCAGGAGGCATTTAGAAATTTCATGGTTTTCATTGCTTTTTTTGATTGTTTGTACAAACGTTCTGCTTCCCTATTAGTACTTGGGTGATGGGGTGTTGTCAAGATATGTCTGATATTGTTGGTTGCGCATAAATTGTTAAAAATGTTCTGATGTAAATTGAGGTCCATTGTCTGTAACAAATTCATGAGGCAATCTGTAAGTGGCAAAGATAGCTCGTAGACAGTCAATTGTGGGATCTGTTTTGGTGTTTTTCAGCTGTGAAACTACTGGCCATTTGGAGCTATTAGGAAAGTCTCACCCATGAATCCAATGTCAGGATTTGGATGGCTACTTACATGGGTTAGCTTTGGCTTGCGGCATTTTTGGCTGCATTGACTGGCATACTTTGCCTTGTCTTACTGCTTTTTCAATGTCTCTGTCCACAGAGGGCCACCAGACATGCATCTGGGCCAGTGCCTTAATTCGTACTATTCCTGAATGGTTGAGGTGCAGTTCTGATAACATGACAGTTGGCCATTTGGCTGGAATAATTATACAGGTACCCCATAATAAACATCCTTCTTCAACTGATAACTCATGGTGGCGTATGTGGTAAAGTTTTGGATCTTCTAGGATGACTTCACAATCGGGCCACCTATTAAGGATCTTGCTTAATGTTGCCTCTTTTCTGGTTTCTTTTGCGATCATCTGGGCTGTAATGGGCAGTTATGAAGTTGTTTTTGGTTGATGGGTGCTGCCTCTGCTGTCCATTTAATAATTTCTTCTCATCGTTCTGTCTCAGGTAGCGGAATGCATAATAAGGCATCTGTATGGTTGTTGAGTGTTCCTGGGTTATGTTTTATATCATAGTTATACACCAATGGTAGCATGGCTCATCTTTGAATTCTGGCTGCAGTTTTGTGTGGCCCCAGGATTAAACTAAGAGGCTTGTTGTCTGATCAGGGTGAATTTTCTTCTGTCAAGATATTGGTGGAATGTTTTGCACCAAAAATTATTGCCAGTCCTTTTTCTAGTTGGTTGTAATCACATTTGCTTGTGGTTAATGTTCGTGAAACATACGCTACTGGTTGCTCTTCTTTTTCTGTGATTTGGAATAGTTTTGCTCATATTCCCACTGGTGAAGCATCCCTGCCTCGTGTAACTTCTTTACTAGAGTTGTGGTGGATCAGCACCTTATTTGTTGACATTAGTATTTCCTTTAGTTGATCGACTGTATTTTTAGTTTCTGTGATCTAATACCATGTTTGATCTTTCTTGAGTAATTGGTTCAGCATAGTGTAGACATATTAGGGATATTTAGATTAGGGATGTTTTCGTTAGTGAAAGATTGTAATTCTGATTTGTTGGTTGGGCCTTGCGAATGGTTTCTGTCCCTGCTGGATTTATTTGCACCCTCTCATGGTTGATCGCAAACCCAAGATATGTTACTGAGGGGCACATGAAATTACATTTGTTCTTTCGTAATAATAAATTAGCCTGTTGTAGTCTGGTTAAAATCTTTTCAAGGTTTTGTAAGTGTTCACTGTCGTTTGGCCCATGATGAAGATATCATCGAGATGACACCCAACTGAGAGTCCATGTAGTAAATTGTCTACCGTTGCTTGAAAAATCGCAGATGCTACTGAAATTCCGTAAGGCATGCATGTATAGTTAAATAGTCCCAGATGGGTATTGATTGTCACATATTCCTTTGATTTTTTTTTGTCCAATTCTATCTGTTGATATGCTTGTGACAAATCTAGTTCTGTGAACTTTTGCCTTCAGTTTAGTGCATGGAACAATTCTTCTGCCTTGGGTATTGGGTTATTTTGAGTGATGGATTGATGGTGATTTCGTAATCGCTGCAAATGCAAATTTCACTGTTTGCTTTTCGTACGGGTACAATGGGTGCTGCCCAATCGCTGTATTGTATTGGTTCTAATATGCCTTCATGTTTTAGTCTGTTTAATTCAGCCTCAATTTTTCCTTTCATAGTCAATGGGACTGTTCTGGCTTTGAAGAATTTTGGTTCTGCATTATCTTTTTATTGCAGTTTGGCTTGAACACCTTTGATTTTCCCAAATTCTTGTTGAAAAACCATTGTGTGGTTGTTTTTTTTAATTTTAAAAAAAATTTTCACACTATGAACCATATTAATCAAAATACACACAAACATTTCCCTCTTGAATATACACAGTCATTTTCTCCCCTTTTTTCCTTCCTCCGTCCTTCCCACCCCCCTCCAAACCCATTAAACATTCAACATATACAATACAATAAACCCATTAAACAATGTCATCACACAATGAAAATAAACAAGAAAATTGTGTCATCTACTTTTACACACTGGGTCAGTTCATTTCGTCTTCTCATTCTATCATTTTAGGGAGTGGAGGTCCGCGATTGGCCCTCTCTGTGGTGTTCCATGTACGGTTCCCAAATTTGTACAAACAATGTGACTTTATTTTTTAAATTATATGTTATTTTTTCATTTATTCATTTCCATGTACCATTGCTGTACTCTCAGGCTTTCTTCTGATTTCCAAGTTAACATTATACATTTTTTTGCTACCGCTAAGGCTATCATAATAAATCTTTTTTGCGCTTCATCCAGTTTGAGGCCTAATTCTTTACTTCTTTTATTACTTAGAAGAAAGATCTCTGGATTTTTTGGTATGTTGCTTTTTGTGATTTTTATTTAATACCTGATTTAGATCTTCCCAAAACGTATTCACTTTTGTACATGCCTAAATTGTCTGTATTGTTGTTCCCGTTTCCTTCTTACAGCAAAAACATCTATCTGATAATGTTGGGTCCCATTTATTTAACTTTTGGGGCATGATATATAGCCTGTGTAACCAATTATATTATATTATGCGTAACCTCATATTTATTATATTTCTCATAGTTCCGGAGCATAACTTTTCCCATATTTCATTTTTTATCTTTGTTTAGATCTTTTTCCCACTTTTGTTTGGGTTTATAGCTTATTTCATCATTTTCCTTCTCTTGCAGCTTGATGTACATGTTTGTTATAAATCTTTTAATTATCATTGTGTCTGTAATCACATATTCAAAGCTGCTTCCTTCTGGTAATCTCAGACTGCTTCCCAATTTGTCCTTTAAGAAGGTTTTCAGTTGGTGGTATGCAAACATTGTACCATGAGTTATTCTATATTTGTACTTCATTTGTTCAAATGATAATAAATTATTTCCAAAAAAAATTCTATTCTTTTAATTCCTTTTCTCTCCCATTCTCTAAAGGAAAGGTTATCTATTGTAAAAAGGATTAGTTGATTTTGCATCAATAATAATTTTGGTAGTTGGTAATTTGTTTTTTTTTCCTTTCTACATGAATCTTCCTCCAGATGTTGAGTAAATGGTGCAGTACTGGTGAACTTCTATATTGCACCAGTTTTTCATCCCACTTATAAAGTATATGTTCTGGTACCTTCTCCCCTATTTTATCTAGCTCTATATTGTTCCAATCTGGTTTTTCCCTTGTTTGATTAAAAATCTGATAGATATCTTAATTGTGCTGCTCTATAATAATTTTTAAAGTTTGGTAGCTGCAAACCCCCTTGTTTGTACCATTCTGTTAATTTATCTAGCGCTATCCTCGGTTTTCCCCCCTTTCCATAAGAATTTCCTTATTATTCTCTTTAGTTCATTGAAGAATTTCTCTGTTGAGGGAATTGGTAACAATTGAAATAGGTATTGTTACCTTGGGAAGATATTAATTTTAATGCAATTTACCCTTCCTATCAATGTTAGTGGTAATTTTTTCCAATGTTCTAAGTCATCCTGTAACTTCTTCATTAATGGCTGATAATTTAATTTGTATAGGTGGCCTAAATTATTATCTAATCTAATACCTAGGTATCGAATTGCTTGTGTTTGCCATTTAAAGGTGATTCTTTTCTAAACTCTGTGAAATCCGCATTATTCATTGGCATCGCTTTACTTTTATTTGCATTGATCTTGTACCCTGATATTTCTCCATATTCCTTCAATTTCTTATGTAATTCTTTTATTGATATTTGTGGTTCTGTTAAGTATACTCTGATGTCATCTGCAAATAAACTGATTTTATATTCCTTCTCTTTTATTTTATTTTCTGTTCTTATGAGTTCTGCAAATGATTCTATTGCTAAAGCGAACAGTGAGGGAGGTAGTGGACATCCCTGCCTAGTTGACTAACTTAATTTAAATTAGTTCGATGTATATCCATTTACTGTCACCTTCGCCAATGGTCCCTTATATAATGCTTTAATCCAATTAATATATTTCTCTGGTAAGTTGAACCTCTGTAATACTTTGAATAAATAATTCCATTCTACCCTGTCAAAGGCTTTCTCTGCATCTAAAGCAACAGCCACTGTTGGTATCTTATTTCCTTGTACTGCATGGATTAAGTTAATGAACTTACAGACATTGTCCGTTGTTCATCTTTTCTTAATAAATCCAGTTTGATCTAGTTTTACTATTTTTGGTACACAGTTGGCCAATCTGTTTGCTAATAGTTTAGCTATTATCTTATAATCTGAATTAAGTAGAGATATTGGTCTATATGATGCTGGTGTTAGTGGATCTTTCCCCATCTTTGGTATTACTGTAATTATTGCAGTTTTGCATGAATCTGGCAAGTTTTGTGTTTCTTCTATCTGGTTCATTACTTCCAGGAGAGGAGGAATTAATAACTCTTTAAATGTTTTATAGAATTCTATTGGGAGTCCGTCCTCTCCAGGCGTTTTATTGTTCAGTAGCTTTTTTTAATATATCCTGTATTTCCTCAATTTCAAATGGTTTTATCAATTTGTTTTGCTCCTCTTCTTGCAATTTTGGTAGTTCAATTTTAGCTAAAAATTCATCTATTTTGTCTTCTTTCCCTTTGTTCTCAGTTCAGTATAATTGCTCGTAGAATTCCTTAAAGTTTTCATTGATCTCTGTTGGGTTATTTGTAATTTGTTTGTCCTTATTCCTTGATGCCAATACAGTTCTTTTAGCTTGTTCTATTTTAAGCTGCCAGGCTAGTATTTTGTGCATTTTTTCTCCTTGCTCATAATACTTCTGCTTTATCTTCATTATGTTCTTCTCCACCTTATACGTTTGTAATGTTTCATATTTTATTTTTTTTGTCCGCCAATTCTCGTCTTTGTTGCTAGTTCTTTTTCTGTACTTACTATTTCCCTTTCCAGCTGTTCTATTTCCTGATTGTAGTCCTTTTTCATCTTAGTTACATAACTTATTATCTGCCCTCTAATGAAGGCTTTCATTGCATCCCATAATATAAATTTGTCTTTCACTGATTCTGTATTTCTTTCAAAGTACATTTTAATTTGGCGCTCAATAAATTCTCTAAATTCCTGTCTTTTAAGTAGCATGGAGTTTAATCTCCATCTATATGTTCTTGGTGGGATGTCCTCCAGTTCTATTGCTAATACCGGGTGAATGATCAGATAACAATCTAGCTTTATATTCTGTTTTCCTAACTCTCCCTTGGATATGGGCTGACAACAGGAACATGTCAATCCTTGAGTATGTTTTATGTCAACTCGAATAATATGAGTATTCCTTCTCCTTTGGGTATTGCCTCCTCCATATATTCCAAAAGTTGCATTTCCTGCATTGATTTAAGCATAAATTTGGCTACTTTGTTCTTTTTGCTAGTCTTTTGTCCAGTTTTATCCATCTTTGGATCCAAATTAAGGTTAAAGTCCCCTCCCATCAATATATTCCCCTGCGTATCTACAATCTTTAAAAAAAAATCTTGCATAAACTTTTGATCCTCTTCATTAGGTGCATATATATTGACCAAATTCCAGAATTCTGAATATATCTGACACTTTATCATTTCATACCTCCCTGCTGGATCTATTATTTCCTCCTCTATTTTGATTGGTAGATTTTTATTGATTAATATAGCTACACCTCTGGCTTTTGAATTATATGATGCTGCCATTATGTGCCCTACCCATTCTCTCCTTAATTTATTATGTTCCACTTCAGTTAGATGCGTTTCCTGCACAAATGCTATATCTATTTTTTTCTTTTTTTGGTAAATTTAATAGCCTCTTCCTTTTCATTTGGTTATGTATTCCATTATTATTTATAGTCATATAGTTAAACATGGCCATCTCATACTCTGTTTACATCTCATTTTCACTTCCTCACCACCACTTTTCCCCTTTTCCCCATTTTCATCTCTGTTTTCCTTTTTTGAACTCAATGTACGACAACACTTCTAAAACATAAAATATTTCAACCATTCCCACATCTAAAATTCTCTTAACTCCAAGTGTCCCCCCCCACTCTCTGAGTCGTCCCTTGTCCCTTGCCGGGCAACCCCAACTCCCCTCTCCATTCGGACTGCGAACCTGTTCGCAAGTGTCAACTGATTTCGCAGTGACTGTTATCCTCTCCCACACAAGCGACTCCTGAAAAGACTTTTATCTTCAAATTAAAATAAAGCTCCCTCTCTTTTCTTATCTTTTTTCCCCCTTCTCCCTTACTTCCCTTTTCTTCCTTCCTTTAGTTCTTACTTATACATTATTTTTACATCTTTATATGTAGTTTGTCGTCGTTCTTCATTCTTGTTACATCTCTTCATCACTCTTTCTGTCCTTCAGACGTTCTGCAAATTCTCGTGCTTTCTGTGGATCAGAGAACAGTCTGTTTTGCTCCCACAGGATAACTATTTTAAGCACTGTTGGAGATCTTAACATAAATTTATAGCCTTTTTTCCATAGGATCGATTTTGCTGTGTTAAACTCCTTCCTCTTCTTTATGAGTTCAAAACCTGTGTCTGGGTAGAAAATTTTTTTTAACCTTTGTACTCCATTGGTTTTTTGTCTTCTCTAATTTTATTCATCGCCTTCTCCAATATATTTTCTCTTGTCATATATCTCAGGAATTTTATTAAAATGGATCTTGGTTTTTGTTGAGGCTGTGGTTTCGGGGCTTTCTATTTCCATTCCTTCCTGCATTTCTGGCATTCCCAGGACTTTTGGGATCCATTCTTTTGTAAATTCTTTCATATCTTTGCCTTTTTCATCTTCCCTTAGGCCCACTATCTTTATATTGTTTCGCCTACTATAGTTTTCCATAATATCCATCTTCTGAGCTAACAACTCTTGTGATTTTTTAACTTTTTTGTCACTTTTTTCCAATTTTCTTTTAAAATCGTTTACTTCCATTTCTACAGCCATTACACATTCTTCCACATTTTCTAATCTTTTCCCTATATCTGTTGTGACCAGCTCTATTCTACTCACTTTTTCTTCTGTACTTTTCATTTTTCTTTTCATTTCACTAAATTCTAGTGTCAACCATTCTTTTAATGCTTTCATTTGTTCTTGAAATTTTTTTTAATCTATGTACTGTCCATTCATTTTACCTTCTATTCTCTGTGCAGAGCTTGGTGTTCTTCTTCTGTGTCTGCTCTTGGGTTTGTGTCTTCTTCTTCTCTTCCTTGTATCTGTGTCTCTTCTGACTTTCTTATTAAGCTGCTTGCCTCAGTTTGTTGGTTGTTTTTTTTTTCATGGCTTCTTGCTGTTGGTCCTCTTCTTCTGGGCTAGTTATCTGTTGGGCCTCCTGTTGCTGTTTTTCTTTCTCATTACTCCCTTTCCCTTTGCTTTCCTCTTCTTCCAGCTGAGAGCCCTGCTGTTGGGCATCTCTCAGCTGGTCATGTTGTGTAGGTTCACTTCACAGCTGGGCCCCCCTCCTGTCTGTGTTCTTTTCTTTGTTGTGCGCAGTTGCGCACATCTGTTTGGCTCAGTGAGCCATTTTTGCAGTCCTGCAGTCGGGAGGTCGCGACCCTGTGGGGTCTCCACTAACCTCTGGGAGCGGGCTCCTCTGTCCACAGTGGGTCCCTGCTTCTTCATGCAGGTAAGGCCTTCTCCTTTCTCTTCCAGCGTCTTTCCTTTTTTTCCTGTTGTTTTTGGTTTTTCTTTCTTTTCTCCACACCTTTATCTTTTATTTGTTGTGTTTTGTGTTTCTTGAGCTTTGTGTTTCCTTCACTTTTTTCCTTCTTTTCTGGAGAGGGCTGGTATTCTCCTACCGGCCACTACTCCATCACGTGACTCCTCCCCACTGTGTGGTTGTTGAGGATTTGGTCAAGTTCTGCTGGCAGGTGTCCGTGTGGTTTACATTTAGTATTGAACCAATTTCAAGCCAGTCTAGAGGAATGTGTTGTAGCCAGTTTCTTCTGAAAAGTGCTGGTCCCTTGGTATCTATGATGTAGAGAGAGTGTTTTTGGATGCTGTTGTTTGTATTGTACTTGGACCGTACATTTTCCATACACTTTGATTCTGTCTCCTGTAACAGATCTTAGTTATTTCCTTTTTTTTTAAACTTTATTTAAGATTTTATAACATGAATAATATATAGGATTACATTTAAAAAAATTAAGAATAAAATAATAAAATTACAATACAGTATCAGTAATCTAAATAAACTATACCCCCCAATAATTATTACACATTAATAACCCAACTCAAATTAGTCCAACCCCCCCCTTTCCCCCCCAAAATAAAGAGTGAAGAATTAATAAAGTTAATAAATGTGAGAAAAAAACCCACTTACAAAAAAACAAAAACATAACCGATTAAAATACTAACAAAAAGAAAAGTAATTAATACTAAGATATCAGACTTAAAAAACATATTTAAATCAAACTTAAATGCATCTTAACAGAGTTAAGATGAAACATATATTTAACTCAAACTTAATATATAAAATTAGTAAAGTTAGTAACATTATCTATCAAAAATTCTTAAACAATAATCAATTCTTAAAAAAAATTGTAGCATGAAAAACAAAAGAAAAAAAAACTTTCTCTATAGAGATAAACCTTCACCAAATATCAACTAAAGATCTTAGTTATTTCCCTTGTTTTTATCGGGAGACATGATAGCGAGCATTCCTTTACATATAACGGCATTCTGGACACCTCTGCCCCGTGTCTAACTCCATCTTCAGGGGGTGTCTATTTATTTTTAGCTGTATAAAGATTGCTGTGTTTCCTCCATTTATTCCTCAGATGTGTAATATCCCGGGAGCTGAAATTTCAGGAGCTTGAGTGCTCCACCACTTAAGGTCAGTCGTTGGGCTGTTATCATCATCGTTGCTCGTGTGACGGAATATAAATATGTTTTGGGGAGATAAATTGGGGCAGGGTTTTCAGTGTAGGTCATATACAAACACTTTAAAACAAATCATCTCAAATACTGGAGCTCTGCCCCATGCTAGACATGTTGGGGCAAACAGTCTTTGCAAAAGCTTTGGAGAGTGCCCAAGAGACTTCACTAATGGATTGTTGTTTGCAAAAAAGCAACAGATGAAAGAACTTGTTGGGGCCTCATTCTGTCTGGAGTGGAATTTGCTGTTCTGGGAGGGTCATGTGGTTTTGCCAGCAGAGAGCATCAAACTGGCTTTCTCTCTGTGTGTGAGAGAGAGACAGAGAGAGATCAGTTTTACAGTCAGCAGCAGGAACTGGAACAGAAGAAGCTGGTAAGCTTGTGGAAAACCCCATTTGGAAGATGGATTTTGACTGTTTAGTTCAGCCTGGTCAAATTCCTTGTGGTTCATGCAAGAGGAGAGGACTGCCTGCTTAATGTTTCACTTGGAATAAGAGAAACAAAAAAGAACTCTGTGGTGACCTGAAAGAAAGAGGTTATCATCTGGAGAACCCTGAGGCAGCAAGTTTCGTCAGCAAGACAATGATGTGACTGATTAAAAAGGAATCAGTTGTGGGTGTCCAGCGAACAACAAATCTCTCTCTGAAAACTGACAAGAACCTTCCTGAGCAGTAACCATTTACCTTTCAAGCACCAAAGCATGGTGAACTTTGTAAGTGTTAAATTCTATGCACAGTATAAGAATTGCCTGCAACCAGTGAACTTGGAGGAATGAGAAGTGAGATTGGACTGTGAACCAAAGAATTTTTCTGAACTTACACACATTATGTATAATTGTGCTTAGATTTAGAAGGGTGTTAGGTTAGTTAAGACAATCGTGATAAGTTAAAATGTGATTCTGTTTTCATATTTAAAGATAACGTAAAGCAACATTTGTTTAAGTAACCATTTGTCTTAGTGAATATCTGTTGCTGCTGGGTTTTGGGGTCCTCTGGGCTCGAAACACTAGGTTGCCTCTCTCTCTCTGCAATTGTTTTGACTTTAGCTGCCTGTTTATTTGCAGGCCACCTGCGCTTTAGAAGCGTACATTTAGCTTTGAATGTACATTCTGTTTTTCAAGTTGCATTTAGAATTTTTGAAGAAAAATTCTGGTCGGTGGTTGTATTTCCCACAATGGAAGCATTGTTGACAGAAGACCTCCTGACCAGTAGGTCTGGTTTACCCACATCCATGTTTTTATCTGCCATTTCAGAGCTGCAGGTCACTTTGTATGCAATATGTAATATAACGTCTTCATCCATTGTGAATAATGTTTGCCTTGCTTGGCGATTTGCCAGCCCCATCACTAATCTGTCTCACAGTGCATTATTTAGAAACTGCTCGAAATAACAGTGCTCTGCCAGTTTGCGCCACGTTTGCTTCCACAATACTGTGGGCTACGCAGTAGTAGTTAAACCATTCTACATAGTTATCACAACTGGAAAAGAGAAATTAGTTCTTCTCGATAGAAGGTGAGGTGGGTAATGGGTGGAACAGAGGGAATTCTCTGATAGGATGTATAATGTAGGACTGTGGGGCAATTTCACCCGATAGGGTGAAATAATGTGAAAGTGGAAGCAAACTGAAGGATGTTCACAGATCCTCTTCCTTGGGGAAAGTGAAACATAACTATGTACACTTGGGAATCCCTGGCACATCTCCACTCAAAGAGGACCACCAAAAATCTTGAATCTGTATCCAAGGAGTACATGGAAACTCAATGTAAATGTCACCTTCCAAACTACCCACTCAGGCAAACACAAATTCTGGGAGTTCCTCGTGGCCTTGTCAGCTATAGCCTGAATATAGGCAAATTCAAAGTCTGTGTAGATCTGGTTGAGTAATGTTAATTCCTGTGGAATTAACTTCAAACATCCCATGAAGAGGTGCTTCATCCCACATGGATCTGTAGTCACAGCAGTATCTGCAACCTTCTGACTTGGAGGTAAGAGAGATACAGCTGGCATGCAGAATAATGGGTTCCAAGGTCATTTTTCAAAACCTACACAGCTGTAATATATGCTCTATTCATTTACGTGGTTATAGATGTTGTATAGGTGACCCCCCCGCAATCAGGAAGTTGCACTCCTAGAAAACTATCTGCACTGCAATTTTTAAAAACCTAATGTATGCATGTTTCTAGAAATGAGAGTCAAAATGTTTATTTAATTATTTTTTTTATGTAATCTCCATGAAAGTGAATCCATGTATCAATTTTTTTTTGGTAGTGATTTATGAATTTTTTAAGGATGAGTTTCCATTGCTTAAACTTTTATAACACGGGATCACCTTTATAAATCTGGGATGTTTTTTGATGCAGTTCATTTTCTTTTTAGGGTCCTGGATGTTGTTCTGATCTGGCTGTGTCATTCCATTATATTAATTCAAAAACCATGTATTATTTAGAATACTTGACTTATCATCTACGACCATATGGCTACAGATATAGATATAATCCAGATGCCATAGCAAAGAAATTGGAGTCGACATAGATTTCTTAAAACATCCATTCAAGCGACGCTGCAGGACATTCATGTATTGGCAATGAATAATCATCCAAAATGTTTGATTTATTTTTGTGCAAGTTACACTGGACCATAGAAATATTACAAGCAACAGAGGTAATTGTAAATACGGTAACTATCCACATGGATGGAAATGATCACACGAGGACATGAGTCTGACTTTTTTTTTTAACTACTGGCTTGAAATAGCAAGCAAAAAGATTGTATCACAATGAATAAAGTATGTTTGTGGTCTTTCATGAATTAGGAACTATATTGTCTTGGTTCTTGATGTATAAATGACGATAGGAAAGATCTGGTTCATCTTCTGGTCTTTGCTGGGTTTGCTCCATGCTTTCAACAGCAGTTTCGGAGTATTATCATTGCCATTTATGATCTTGCTGGAAGACCTGTTTAATGGGAACAGAAGTGATCAGATTTTCCTGAAGGCCATTACGGATTTGGACAACTAATTGGTAATTTTTAATTTCAAAAATGTTGAATTGTAACACTGATGTAATTGCACCCCAGTGGGACTTAAAGCAGATGATGCAATAAATCCTATTGAAGGAAATTGCTTTAAGGGCCATAAAATATTTAATTTTTGTCATTACATATATTGTTAATGGAGAGAAGACCCACGATAAACATAAATAGCTTTAAAGTTTGGGATTAATCAAGGGGGTAAATTTAACTTGTGTAATATAGAATTGTAAAGGAAAATTTAACTTTAAGGTAACTTTAATTTTGAATATATTAAACCAGTTGCCTGTTCACTTTATTCATTTTGTACTTTTGGGCAAAGTCAAAATGACTATTGGTTGCTGTGTTAAAGTATTATCCACAGTCACCTACTTTATTGCTATGGTCCTGCATTATATATTTGTTAGGAAACACTAACCGATGAAGGCCATCCATGACTGCTGTGGTCATTTTTCTCAATGTATTCCTTCATCTAAACCCCAAGCCCCTGTTCACATTTTGTACTTTTTTTTTTTCCAGTTGGTCAGATGCATGCTCATTCATTGTTAGAAGAAATGACAGTGCTCATTTTCAAATTAGTGCAATGCAATAATTTTCAAAATTTTAAACACCTCTTTAAATGTATGTTTGATTTTTTTTTTAATTTTGTAAGGGTCAATTTTCAAGAAATTTGAATTAGAAATGGTTTTTATCTAAAATGTAATAAATCACTTTTAAAATTTTGATTGTGTCAGACTAGAAGGTTTTATGGACCATTGGATGTTGCTCCTGTTAGTGTCCAAACACACTTGTATTTGGCTTTTTTAAAATTAAATAATTTTGTGAGAAAGTTTTTTTTTGGCAAATTCCATGAGTTTAAAGTGAGTAGGAAAAATACATGTAGACAGGACCTAAGTTGTAGCTGCTAATCAGCCCATTTTTCTGACCTTGTTGTCCTGGACTCCATCCCCAGCTCTGGCTGCACACCTTGCTTGTACTCTGAACCCCCCCAGAAAAAAATAGGGGACTAATGAGGGAGCCAGAATGCAAACCATCAAGGTTTCTGAACAATCGAATGCCAGATTATTGGGGCTTTGATTAATATTCATGTTTGACTTTTATGACTACTAAATAATAAAACTGCATTCTTTTCTGTCTGTAAAATTATGCTGATTGAATATCTGGATTTGGTTTGGAATCTTTTTATGAAGAACTAAGGAAAATGTAATGATATTAGTTGAGTTTTGTACATATATAAAGGTATTGTTCGATAGCAATGGTGTCCTTGTTTAAATAGTTTGGATGGATCTTTACAAAGATGTGATGAATGAATTTTTTGGGATGTAATATATGCTTTTGCCTCAACCTGTAAATACAGGCTGAAGTAGAATGTCAACATCGATGTCCAATTTTCATGATAATAGAAAGCATTTTATACAAATGTTCATATAAATTCTGAGAAAATGTTTGACTTTTTTACATATCTGGCTGCCCCATTTACACAGGCCATGGAATGATTTTATCATCTCACAATAATTTTGATGTTGCTAGATGTGGTAAAACAGGCTCTGAAATGTTGAAAAGCAAAAAAAAAGTGCAGATGCAGGAAATCTGAAATTAAAAACTGAATTCTGGAAGCATTCAATCAGATGAACAGGATCAACAGAGAGAAATAGTTATTGTTTTGGGTTAATGACAACACCCAATTATTTGCAATAAAATGTAATGTACTTAAATGACAGTCTCTGCAATGCACTTGTTGAAATTAGTAGAGATTAAATGTTCACTATTTAGTTATAGCTGATGTCATTGCACCATACTTTGAATTTGGAAACTTTCTTATGGGATGTTAACATTTTAAAATATTCTCCCCGGCTATTCATGTACATAGCATATAATGAAACACAAGCTTGGGTTCTCATGCACATATATAGATTTCTGTAAATGTTTTCCTTGTTTAATGTCATTTTATGATTGAGTTCATGAATTTTATTCTGTATCACTGCACAATTGATTAATTAGCATGGACTATCCAATGAATGCATCATTGACTGGCTTTTGATTTAAAAAAAATTATGCTGAAATCAGATTTTGAACAAATACAGTGAATGGGTGAATCGTAGAATAATTAGGGAGGAGGACAGTTAGTATGATAAATCCAAAGCAATTCTGGAGCAAGTCAAAAGCCACAACCATTGATGTGGAACTTTGTTTTCTTTCGGATACTTATCCCTTTTGGCTCTTGGGTAAACTTGTGCCTCTCACTTTGTTCTTTTAGATTGGTCACAGTGTTTGAGCTACCGAAAGAAAATAGACACACACACCGAGAGCAGTTCAGATTATACAAATGTTTATTACAAATTCAAAAGCTGATTTCACACTACAATATGCAAGCCCTTCCCAACTATACTTATCAACGCTTGGACTGGTCCCAACTGCCGAAGTGAGGCAATGACTGCACACTTGTAGTAGGTTGTCAGGGCGCCGGTAGCAGCTTCTCCACCTCCCCTGACCGGGACATTAGCTGGACTCCATAAGTTCTTCTTCTTCTTGCTGAGAGATGTTGCCACCTCTCGGAGAGTCTCAAATTTCAGCAGAGGGACCATGGCTTATATTACCCAAAAACTGCTTACCCAAGCACCTATTCCCAGCACAGCAAAAAAAGATAAGCAAGCAAGCTAGCTTCAATCGAATAACAAAATTTTCAGCTTATCACTGAATACAATGGTTTATTTTGCATCAAGGCTAGGCTTCTGACGGTCTGTGACCAAAATAAGCAAGAAGATTAAATGTTCTTGGTACACAGATGTCCTTTTGTCAGATAACTGCATCTCTGGCCTCTTGGTGGAATTTAGCTTATGTCTGCTGATTCTTGAAAAACAAGCAGGTTCTCAGCCTTGCAGAACCCAGAGTTGCAAAAATTAATAAAAACAGGTTCTCAGCCCTGCAGAACCAAGATCTGCAAATTAAGAAAAAAACAGGTTAGAATCTTCCATTACAAGGCAGCACGTTACAAATGCTGAGCTCTCTGTGGTAAATAAATAAATAAATAAATAGATCGATTGATAGAAGTTCCCAGCCACCTTCAGTGAGCTCTGCACATGAGGTCCCAGTTTTTTTCATTTTTGTACCTTTTTTGGAATTTTGTCCACTAATTCAAGTTGTTTTTCAATCTTTCTAGCAAAGTGCAAATCTTCTCATTTCACAGCTAGAAATGTAATCTGCCATTTATTTGCATATTCTGCCACTCCTTCCACGTCATCTTTAAGTACATTAAGCAGAGCTACTGCAATAAATGCTGTCCATACCAAGCAAGTAAACCAGTAAATGCCATTTATTCAAACCACGCATGTCCCTTTTTAGGGGAAGAGACAGGCTCACGGGAGTGATGTCATAATGCTGTGTGAAGCCTGGACGTTCCCCTGGCAACGCGCTCCTGCAGCCTGGAACTTCTGTTCAGTGGGGGGGTGGGAAGCCCCTGACCCCTGCTGCGCTGGCTGTTCACTATGGCGATTTGGCCCGTCGTGTGCAAGTTGACCCGGCCCGCTACAGATACATTTATTCCTGTGATGCTGCCTGACCTGCTGAGTCCCTTCAGCGTTTGTTTAATAGCATTAGCATTGTCTGCTCCCCACAAAAGCAGTTTATTTCTCTGTCCAACAATTTCAGTGTGGAAAACAAACTAGGATACAATAAAACACTGCCATATTATAATGAAGATCATGACTTGGAAGATAAGCACACTTTTATAAATGTGTTTTAATGTTAATACATTTTTTGCAGAAAATTGGAAAACCATATTTGTCACATCATGGCCTTGTGAGTTCTCGTCCTTGATCTCTTAGAAATTGCAATTTACTTCATTAATTTGGTTCATTAGCTATTGAAAGTGTTTGGCTACATCTTACAATACAGCATTCAGAGGTTATCTGGAAATCAGACACTGGTGCATTTAGATTCTGCATCCATTGTACAGCTGCAGAGGACAAATGTCATGAGATAAATAGCTAAATATGGGTTGTGTAAGACCTTTTGAATGGATTTGCCAACTTGATTAAAACCTAAGTACTGTGATCTGTTTATTTACATATTTTCATTTAATTTTTAAATATATTTTAGTTTAAAATATTTTGGTAAAATTTATTATTAAATTTAGTTTTAAATAGTTTAATACACAAAAGTTCTTGAGAAACTCAGCAGGTCATGCTTTGTTCTTTATGTAGCATAGTTATGTAACCAATGTTCCAGGCATAACCCCTTCATCAATGTATGAGCAAAAAGCAGGCAGAGACCCCTGAATAAAAAATAATGGGAGGAGGGGAAGGGCAAGAGCACAGGTCCACAGGTAAGATGTGGGTGGGAGAGCAGAAAAGTTTTTTTTTAAAAACTGGCAAAAGTTATAAGGAGAGGGGCTCACTCTCTGAATGGAGAGGGAAAGGAGTTAAGAACTGAAGGAAAAGAGAGGGATAGGGAGAGAGTGAGAGAAACAAGGAAGGGGCTTAACAGAAACCGAAGAAGTCAATGGTAATACTGTGTGGTTGGAGAGGGTGCAGACAGAATATTAGCTGTGGTTCTTCCAATTTGTGTGTTGTCTCAGCTTGGCAATGCATGAGGCCATGGAGATGTGTGTTGGCGTGGGAGTTGGGCATGTAATTGAAATGGTTGGGCACAGGGAGGTCCTTGCTATTGCAGCTGACAGAGTGAAGCTGCTCAACGAAGCGATCTCCCAGTCTGCATTCAGTTTCTCTTATGTTGGGGAGGCCACAACGAGAGCACCCAATGCAGTAGGTGGCCCCTGCAGATTCACGTTGCTTCATCTGGAAGGACTGTTTGTTGTCTTGAATGGTGGTGAGGGAGGAGGTGTGGGCTCCAGAGTAGAGTGATTAGTGGGAAGGGATGAGTAAACGAGAGAATCATGGATGGAGTGGTCCCTCCACAAGGTGGAGAAGGGAGGAGAGGGAAACACACACATCTTCCACAGCACTTTTTTATTTCAGATTGCCAGCACCTGCAATATTTCAGTTTTGGATAAAGCTGTTAAAGATTGTTGACAACACAACCTCAATTATGGCTCGACCATGGCAGTTGTATGGAAACAGATATTCCAAGAGTTAAGAATAAGTAGCAGTTAGATGCAGACTTGCAACATATTTTGAGACTTTATTGGCTTTATAAGGAATATGACACATTTAAGTTATTTTACCCATTTTATTAATATTTATTATTTAATAGGTCATACCTTAGTATTTTGAATCAATTTTCCACAAAATTCTTGCCAGGAAGCAAATTTTAATACTGATTTCAGCATTGAATAGAAAAAAATTGTCAAAATGACTGACTTAGGATTAACATTCAAGAATAATACAAGGAAGTTATAATTCTTCAGTAACTTAAAAAAGTTTGGCTTTGTCTTTCAGAGGGGTGCCCTGATATAGATAGTTACAGTTCTTATAATTATAGGCTTTGTGTAGAGAAAGAGTTGGGCTTCACTGTTGTAGAGGAGCCCAAACCTGGAGATCATAAATTCAAAAGGAAATTCAAAATGAACACTTCAAAAAAAATACCAAGAATGTGGCATGTAGTTGCATAATTTTCTGAAGTTCAATCACAGTATGTTGTAGTTGCCAGAACAACCATTCCAAATTGAGAACGTTATGGATGAGTCTCCTTTTTGACAAGCAAAAGCCATGGTTGAATCAAAGGATTCACACTCTGCTGAGAGTGAGATCGATGCCATTTGAGAATGGTGATCCCCAGATCTCTACAGGAAGTCCAGGAATGACCTATGTAAAGCTATGTTAGCAGCAAAGAGACAGTTCTGAGGGAAGCTAGAAACAGAGACTCACCAGCTAGATACTCAGCAGGGTTTGCAGCCATTGCATCATACATGGTGAAGCCTAACATCATAAATGACTGTGCTTCATGGCCCGATGAGCTGAAAACTTCTAACGCTTTGAAAAGGAGATTTCAATGGTACCAATGAGAATCACTGCAGAAGCTGGTGACCCTGTAATATCTGTCTCTGAAGCCACCATCAGAACACCTTTCAAGAGGGTAAACCCTTGCAAGGTGACAGGCCCTAATGGTGTCCCTGTGCGAGCTAATTAGCTGGACTCTGTTCAGAACATTTACTATCATTGCTGCAGGCAGAGTTTCCCATCTTCAAAAGGGGATCTATCATACTGGTACCCAAAAAGAGCTGGGTGAGCTGCCTCAATGACTATCACCCAGCAGCATTCACATCTATTGTGATGAAATGCTTTGAGAGGTTGGTCATTGTCTGAATTAACTTGTACCTAAGTAAAGACCTGGACCCACTGTGATTTGCCTACTGCCACAATTGTTCCACAGCAGGTGCAATCTCACTGGCTATCCACTCAGTTCTGGCTCACCTAGACAACAGGACATCAGGTTGCTTTTCATTGATTACTGATCAGCTTTCAACACCATCATCCCCTCAGAACTGGTTAGTGAACTTCAAAATCTGGGTCTCTGCACATCCCTCTGCAACTGGAATGTTTTCCGCATTGGAAGACAATGTGAATAGGTATCAATGTCGCCTCCACACTGACAATCAACACAGGTGTACCTCAAGAATGTGTGCTTAGCCCACTGGTGTACTCTCTCTATACCTATGTGGGGCTAGGCACAATTCAAATGCCATCTACAAATTTGCAGATGACATATGCCATTGGCAGAATCACAGATGGCAATGAAAAAGTGTACAGGAGGGAGATAGATCAGCTAGTTGAGTGGTGCCATAACAATCTTGCACTTGACATTAGCAAAACTAAAGAACTGATTGTGGACTTCAGGAAGGAGAAACCAGGAGAACACAAACCAGTCCTAATCGAGAGGTCAGCAGTGGAAAGGGTTAAGAAATTCAAAAATCTATCCTGGGGCCTTCATATTGATACAATCATGAAGGCTCGTGGGAGGATATACTTTGTTCAGCATTTGATAAGATATGCTATGTCACCAAAGATTCTTGCAAATTTCTACAGGTGTACCATGGAAAGCTTTCTGACTGGTTGCATCACTGTCTGGTATGGAGGTGCCAAACACTAATTAATTTATATTTTTAAAATGTAAATTATGGACCTGTAATGCTGTCGCAAAACAACAAATTTTATGACACACATGTTCATGACAATTATTTCTGATTCTGATACAGTCCTGGCCAAGGAGAGCATAGTTCCTTCCTCAGTGGATAATCAGATTAATGTTTATGTTTTCTGATCATTGTCAGTGAAATTACCATTTTAAATTCCAGACTTGCTCAATTAACTGAATAATAATCTTCCAGTTGTCACATTGATCAGGCCATTTCTATTTGAATAACATTAATGTATTTAAGGGGACTCCAGAAAATGTAATGGGCAAGCATGAATCAAGCAGTGTGCGATTAGAGTTAGATGGCTTAGCATCACCCTAAGCTTAGGTAGAGCATATCAGGAAATCTATGGAGTTATTAACATCTTTGTCATCAGGTAAATGTTGATCCTTCTCAGTCGGGAGGACACAGTGAGTTATCATTGTTGCATTAGAATTTCCACCAAATATTTTATAAATTACTGACTTCTTACAATCCTATTTTATTTCAGTTTTCAACTCCTCGTGTCAACAACAAAATATGTAATCTAATCAAAATGGTGAGTATGTTTTAGGTTCAGTAAGGTGGTGCCTTTTCTTCAGGGGCAAGAATTCTTCACAAATACTTTTGTGATTAATCCTTCTGTTCACTTCTGTAAAGTAAGTAAAGAATTGTATTATTGGTACATATTCAAAATCAATATTCTGCTTCTGAAACAAATTCTTTTGTTTTCAGTAAAAACACAAAATGCTGAAGGAACTCAGCTGGTCAAACAGTGTCCTTTATGTAGCAAAAGTAAAAATTGAGGCCACTTGAGGCCTTCAAGTGTTGGCTTCTTTCAACAAATTCAGTTTAACCTAGATTCATTGATTTTGGTAGATATTTTGCCAATCTATTAACTAATGTTTTAGCAATAATTTTATAATCCATATTCAGTAAAGAGATTGGTCTATAGGAGGTAGGATTTAAGGAACCCTGTCTTTTTTAGGATCACTGTGATGACGGCTGTTGAGGAAGGTTCTGGGAAACTATGTGTCTCCACTGCTTGATCCACCATGTTCATAAGAAGGGGGATTACAAGATCTTTAAATTCTTTATGGAATTCAGCAGGGAAACCATCTTACCCCAATGATTTTCCATCTTGTAAGAGCTCAAAGTCAGTGTAATCTCTTCATTTGAGAAAGGGGTATTCAGCCCTTCTCTCTCTTAATATAAATTCTGTAGCTATAATGGACACAAGAACTCATCTATTTTTGTATGATCTTTCCTAAATTCAAACTTATATAATTCTTTATAAAATCTTTCAAATGTTTCATTTATTTCTTTTGATTTATATAATAACATACTATCCCTTGTTTGGATCACATTCATTTTTCTCAAGGTTTCTTCTACCCTATTTGCAAGGACAAGATTTTATGGGTTTGTTCCCCAGTTCATAAAACTGCTGTTTAGATCTTAAAATTAGTTTTTCCATTTTGTATGTTAGTAATGTGTTGTTTTTGAGTTTCTTGTTCTATATTTCACTTCTGTAGTCTTTCTTTGGTAATGTTTTATCAATTGAGCTATCCCCTGTTCTGAAGCACTAACTTCCTTCATATGTCTCTTTTTTATACTTTTTGAAGATCCAATTATTTGGCCCCTTAAATAAGCTTTCAAAGCATTCCAAATTAAGAAGTTGACCTCAACAGAGAGGCAGTTCATCTCACAGAACAACTCAATTTGAGCTCTAACAAAATTACAAAATTCACGTTTCCCAACAGTAGTGTATTTAAGCACCATCTATATACATCATGGTTTGTTGATCTGGAATTATAATGGCTAACATCAAGGGTTCATGAAAGAAGACAATCTACAAACAACATAATTAGATTATTTTTTATAATACATTTAGCACAGTCGGGATTCGGCTTTGGGATTGGCCGTGGCTCTAGATGTGGAAAAGGCCTTCGACAGATTGGAATGGGATTTTCTTTTAAGGTACTAGAGAATTTTGGATTGGGCTAAACATTTATTAATTGGGTGAAGATTCTTTACCATAAACCCAATGCTAAAATTATTACAAACGGACAGATGTCTCCAATTTTTCCATTGAATGGGTCCAGTAGACATGGCTGCCCATTATCCCCAGTGTTGTTCAAACTGGCAATAGAACTACTGGTGGAAACCATTTGATGGGATCCAGACATAAAGGTGTACAAGATGGGCCAGGAGGATCATAAAGTCAATCTTGATGTGTTAGTATATTTGATAGATCCTGGGAAGTCATTGACTAAGGACCACACTGGAAGATTATGGTAAAATTTCAGATTATATTTGGGTAAGAGTGAAATTAGCCCGTTAACAAATGGGGATTATAGACAATATCAACAAAAAAGTGTGTTCAGGTGGCCAGAAGAAGGCATAAAATATTTAAGAATAAAAGTAGATAAAAAATTATGTAATTTCGACAAACTTAATTACCTCTCCTTGTTCTGTGAGATGCAAGAGGGTTGGAGTGTTGTTTAAAAAAGGCCCCATAAATAAACGAAGTACTCGAGATGGCAGAGGTCGACAGCATCGAGTCCACGCTGCTGAAGATCCAGCTGCGCTGGGTGGGTCACGTCTCCAGAATGGAGGACCATCGCCTTCCCAAGATCGTGTTATATGGCGAGCTCTCCACTGGCCACCATGACAGAGGTGCACCAAAGAAAAGGTACAAGGACTGCCTAAAGAAATCTCTTGGTGCCTGCCACATTGACCACCGCCAGTGGGCTGATAACGCCTCAAACCGTGCATCTTGGCACCTCACAGTTCGGCGGGCAGCAACCTCCTTTGAAGAAGACCGCAGAGCCCACCTCACTGACAAAAGGCAAAGGAGGAAAAACCCAACACCCAACCCCAACCAACCAATTTTCCCCTGCAACCGCTGCAACCGTGTCTGCCTGTCCCGCATCGGACTTGTCAGCCACAATCGAGCCTGCAGCTGACGTGGACATTTACCCCCTCCATAATCTTCGTCCGCGAAGCCAAGCCAAAGAAAGAAAAAGAGAGCCAGATGTAGGAGGTAAATTATTGGAAGGAGTTCTGAGAGATAGGATATATAGATATTTGGACAGCCATGGGCTGATTAAGGATAGTCAATGTGGTTTTGTGCATGGCAGGTCATGTTTAATGAATCTTGTGAAGTTTTTTAAGGAGGTTACCAAAAAAGTAGATGAAAGAAAGGCTGTGGATGTACATAGACTTTAGTAAAGCCTTTAACAAGGTCCCACATGGGAGTTTAGTTCAGAAGGTTAAGATACTAGGTATCCATGGGTGTGAATTAGATTCGTAATTGGCTGTGTGGGAGAAAACAGAGAGTGATATCTCAGATTGGAGGTCTGTGAATGGTGGTGTGCATCAGGGACCTGTGTTTTGACCATTGTTGTTTGCATTAATGTGGTAAATTAGATCAGCAAATTTGCTGATGACACAAAAATAAGAGGTGTTGTGGACAGTGAGGAAGATTTTAAAAGCTTGCAGAGGGATCTGGACCAACTGGGTGAATGGGCCAAAAAATGGTAGATGGCATTTAATGTAGACAAGTGTGAGGTGTTGCATTTTGGAAGGGCAAATCAAGGTAGGACATACACAATAAATGGTAGGGCACTGAGGAGTGTGGAGGAGCAAAGAGATCTGGGAATAGAGATACATTGTCCCTGAAGGTGGTGTCGCAGATGGACAGGGTTGTAAAAAAAGCTTTTTGGGATCGTAGGCTTTATTAATCAAGATATTGGGTATAGGAGTTTATATATTATGGAAAAGATGTATAAGACATTGGTAAGGCCAAATTTGGAATATTGTGTGTAGTTCTGCTCACCTAACTACTTGAAGGTTATCAATAAGATTGAAAGAGTGCAGAATTTAATGAGTCTATGAAAATTAAAAGAAAATATTCAAAAAAATGAAAGAGTGCAGAGAAGATTTACTAGGATGTTGCCAGGTCTTCAGAAGTTGAGCTACAGAAAAAGACTAAACAGGTCAGGACTTTATTCCTTGGAGCGAAGAAGAATGAGGAGAGATTTGATAGAGGTTTACAAAATTGAGTGGTATAGACAGAGTGCATGCAAGTAGACTTTTTCCACTTAGCTTGGGGAGATAAATATGAGAGGTCATGTTTTTAAGCTGAAAGGTGAAAGGTTTAGGGGGAACATTAGGGGAAAGTTCTGCACTCAGAGAGTGGTGGGAGTGTGGAATGAGCTACCATCTGATGTGGTGAATGCAGCTTGATCTTAGGTTTTAAAAATAAATTGAATAAACACATGGATGGGAGAGGTATGGAGGGTTATGGAATAGGAGCAGGCCAATGGACTAGTGGAATGATGGTCGAATCATCGAATGAAGGGCCAAATGGTCTGTTTTCTGTGTTGTAGCATTCTATGGTTCTATATTTCTATGGTCTACATCAATTTCCTCCTGGTGCTCCAGATTTCTCTGAACCTATTAAAAAGATGTATAAAGATTATAGGTTAATTGGCGTATTGTGGGATATGGGCTTGTGGGCCAGAAGGGCATTTCACCATGCTCTATGTCTAAATTTAAATGAGAGGGAGAGTAATTCTGGTTCTCCTTTCAGGGAACAAGACCGGGAAGATGATGTAAGTATGCAGAAATGAACACTTTGGATCCAGTGATCATAATGCCATTAGTATCAAGATAGTTATGGAAAAGGTTAGATCTGGTCCTAAGGTTAAGATACTAAACTGGAGAAAGACCAATTCTGATAATATCAGAAAGGATCTGGTAAGAGTGGATTGGGACAGGTTGTTTTCTGGCAAAAGTCTGCTTGGTAATTGAGAGGCCTTCAAAGGGATATTTTGAGAGGACAGAATTTGTATGTTCCTGTCAGAATTACAGAGCAACATATATATAGGGAACCTTGGTTTTTGAAAGATATTGAGGCCCTGATTAAGAAGAAGTGGAAGGTAAAAAGCAGGTACAGGCAACATTCAATAAATTAGGTACTTGAGTAAATAAAAAGGAAGAATATACTTAAGAGAACTAAAAGAAAACATGAGGTTGCTCTGCAGACAAGGTGAAGGAAAATCCAAAGGGTTTCTACAGATATATTAAGAGAGAAAAGATAGCAAGTGTCAAAAAATCGTTACTTTGAAGATCTAATTGGTCAACTATGCATTGAGCCAAAAGAGATGGGGCAGATCTTAAATGATTTTTTTTGTATCTGTATTTACTTGGGAAATGGACACAGTCAATAGAGTCTATATGTGTGGGGGAAAACAGCAGCCCATTCATGCACCCAAAACAGATTACAGAGGAGAAGGTGCTTGTTGAATTAAGGCAAATAAGAGAGGATAATTCAAGGTCTGGCAAGGTATTCTCTCTGACAATGAGGGAAGCTTGTTCAGAAAGCAGGGGCCTTAGCAGAGGTACTTAAATCGTCTTTAACCATGGGTGAGGTGCCGGAGAATTAGAGGATAGGTAATGTTGTTCAATTATTTAAGAAAGGCTCAAAAAATAATCTGGGAAATTATGGACTAGTGAACCTGACGTAAGTAGTGGGTAAATTATTGGAAGGTATTCTAAGAGATTGGATATATATAGAGAGGTATACAGGGATTGATTAGGAATAGTCAATATGGCTTTATGTCACATCTTACAAATCTTATAAAATTTTTCATGGAAAAATGCTGAAGGAAATGCAGTGGATAATCTACATGGACTTCAGTAAGACATTTCACAAGGTCCCATATGGGAGCTTGGTCAAGAAGGTTCTGTCACTTGGTATTCAGGATGAGGTAGTAAATTAGATTAGACTTTGGCTTTGCAGGGGAAGCCAGAGAGTGGTGGTAGATGATGCACTACTGGACTGGGACCACCCACATATTGGAAGAACAATACCTCATTTTCTGTCTATGGACCTTCCAACCAGATGACATTAACATCAACTTCTCCAGTTTCCATTGCTCCCCCCCACCCCATCTATCGCTGTGTCTCCTTTCCTCCAGCTCTGTCTCTCTTTCCTTTCCCTCTGCCTCCTTTGCCCCAGCTCTGCATTCATAGTGCTGCCCTCCCACTCAATTCTCAGCTTTCTTCTCTCCTGTCCTCATGTCCATTTAACACCTTTTGTCTGTTGGTCTGTACTCCTCCTCCTGCCATTTCCTTCCTTTTCCCCATTATTTTAATTCAGGGAACTGCATGCTTTTTACTCATGGCTTGAAGAAGGCCCCAGGCCTGAAATGTTGGTTATATATCTTTACCTCATATGAACGCTGTGAGAGCTGCTGAGATCCTCCAGCATTTCTGTGTATTTACTAAGTAGATTATTACCTCTCTGACTGAAGGCTTGGTACTACTGTTATGCCCCAGGGATCAGTGTTGAGTGCATTGCTGTTTGTCATCTATATTAACGATCTGGATGACAATGTGTTAAATTTGCAGATAACACTAAGATTGGGGGTGTAGAGGAAAGCGAGGAAGGGCTCTAAGCTTGCAGCAGGATCTGGACCAGCTAGAAAACTGGGCTGCAAAATGGTAGATGGAATTTAATGCAGACATGTGTGAGGTGTGGCATTTTTGGAGGACAAACCAGTATAGGACTGCCATGGTAAATGCCAGGGCACTGTGGAGAATGGTAGAATGAAGGGATCTGGGAAAACAGATATATAATTCCTCGAAAGTGGCATCACAGGTGATCATGTAATAAAGAGAGCTTTCGGCAAAGTGGCCTTCAAAAAACTAAGTATTGAGTACAGGAGTTGGGATGTTATTTTGAAGGTGCATAAGACATGGGTGAGGCCAAATTTGGACTATTGTGTGCAGCTTTGGTCACCTACCTAGAGTAAAGATATCAATAAGATTGAAGGTGTACAAAGAAAATTGACAAGGATGATGCCTGGACTTGAGGAACTGAGTTTTAGGTTGAATAGGTTAAGACTATTCCCTGGAGCAACAGAGAATAAGGGAAAGTTTGATAGAGGTATACAAAATTATGAGGGGTATAGATAAGTTAATGCAAGCAGCTTTTTTTTCCATTGAGACAAAAACCAGAGGACATAGATTAAGGGTAAAAGGTGAAATGTTTAAGGGGAACGCTTGGGGAACTTCTTCACTCAGAGGGTGGTGAGAGTATGGAATGAGTTGCTTGTGGAGGTGATTGATGCAGGTTTGATTTTGACACAAGACAAATTTGATTAGGTATATGGAAGAGAGGCGGTGGAGGGCAATGGAAATGGCAGCAAGGCTGTTTACTCATAAGCTGAAATCAGATTGGAGGGTTTGCCTGTAAATTGCAGTAATGGTTGCAAACAATGAACTCTCTGAATAATACCAGCAGCTCTGCACTATAAGATCCTGAGCTCTCTGACTATTACAACATTGGAATGATACTGGAGTCAAAAACACTTTAATAGAAAAAACTTGGAAGATCAGATGTCTGGAAAAGTCTGTGTAACATAAATCTTTGCTGCAAATGAATCTGTGATTGAAATGGGATTGGTAGCATCATTTTTGGTCTTCTCACTATTCAATTCCAATTAAAAAAAACATAATTAAATTTCCAATTAATGGTCCTTTTAACTGTTTGCTGGTGGAATGCTGAGTACAGGTGTAACTGAAGCCAATCATTGTAATAAAATCTCCGAGGGAATCCAAAATAAGTGTCTATATTCAAAAAAGGGCAAAAATGTCAAACTTATAATGACAGGGAGTTGTTGAAGTGAATTGTGGAGATGCATTGTAAGGATACAAAGGGAAAGTTAATAGAATGATACCCTAGCAGATGAGAAAAGACAAGAGGAAGCTCAAGGTTAGGCTAAATGGCCTGTTTCTTTCATACATACCCAGCAACTCCATGCAATTCTCCTCAACTCAACTTACTTTAGAATCGTAATACTGAGTCACTTGCTGTGTTTCTCCAGCACTTTTGTGTTTTGCATCAAGTTGGCCAATAAATTTTGTCTATAGATGGAGCAATTGATTACTGATCCTGTCGTGGTTCTCCCCGGCATCAAGCTGAGGAGGTGCATGCAAAGTGCATCCACACCCTTTCCTCAACATGCAGGATTAAGGGGTGAGTTCAGCAGCAAAAAGAACCCTGGGACCTGATCTTCACCTTCTCTCAAACTTCTAACTTCCTTCTCGCATGCACAAAAGCCAGGATATTTTGAGGTGGAAATGACCGACAGCCAACATATTCCTTCAGAACTATAAGTTATCAGTCAACATGTAACACTTTGAACATGTAAGCTAATGGTCATAGTGCAATTTCTGGCCTGTAATGTCCAATCTCATCTGTAAACGTGACTCACCTTTTTAAACTGCAAGCATTTGCTGTGGCATTCATCCTGCGTCAGAAAGCGATTCATATTCCCCTCACAACCTCCATACCAGAATTGTGCACACGAATTAGCTGTATTATCAAAGTACCACTTAATAACATAACTTCTGCATGGCCCTTGATCAAGAGGTTCATCGCAAGCTGGATCTGAAGCCCAAAATCAAAGAATGACAATGTCATATTTAATGTCTTTAAAAAATGAAAATTAATCAAGTTACAATGCTCTTAGCCCACCTACTACCACAACCACACAATCTCTTGAACTAGTTTAACTGGACCAGATGAACTTGAACCACTGCAGCCCCCACCTCTAGCTGCTCTATGACCAGTTCTAGGTTTTGTCATTGGTAGTGGCAGGGAGTCATGCAAGATAGAGGCTTACTTACACCTTAAGCTTCAGATGAACAGATGCTTTATGCAAACACCTTTCTTATTTGCAGACAGAAGAAAGGCCATTTAAAATGTATAGGGCCATAAATTAATGTATTGGTTAAACATCCTTCCCTTTTTTAAAATTTACAGTCAGATGATAATAAACTTGAATTTGATATTTTGTTTAATCTTAAGCAAACAGCCACAACAAAGATTGAAAGCTATGAAGAAATATCCACCCACCCAGGCAAGTGAACGATATGGCAGACAGCCAATAAACACACATGACCTGGTTAATTTATATTGTGTACATGATAATAAAGGAATCTTGATTGATTGAATGGAAAATCCAGGTCTCAAAGTCCAACTCTTTTACCATTTATGCCCAGAAGTACCATTTATGAATTTACAATTCGATAAGTTCTCTCATTTATTTTCGATGTAGGATTTGGTAAAAACTGGTAAACTAGTTATGAAACAACAGAAAGTCACTAGGTGTTTTGTCATGTGAATCTGTAAAGGATAAGCTTCACATCTCATTATCCACTTCATATAACATTAAAAATTCACAGGTGCCCTTACCAGATGTTTCAATGATATTGTGATGCAAATGATGCAATCTCAGTAAACAAGATTTACTGCCAAATCTGTTTCATGCCTATTGTGAAAATGAATGAGATTCTACAAGAGGGAATGGATACGTCCTTCAGCATCTCAGTCCTGCTCTACCACTCAGTTAGATTATGGCTAATCTAAATCTTAATTTAATCCACCTATCAACACTCCATGACAGTAACAACACAAATTATGTGTGCCTTTATCATATTATGTTGCCCCAGGATTTTCAAAGACAGCATTCTTAAACAAGATTCAAATGAGTCATGAGAAATAGAAGTAGAAAAAGCCATTCAACCTCAGATACCCTCTACCAACACAGTAACAGACCCTTCAGCCCACAATGTTGTGCTGAACATGATACCGACATTAAACACAATCTCTAATTCTTGTGCATGATACACATCCCTATATTCCCTGCCCAATCATATGTCTATCTCATATTGTACCTGCATCCACCATTATCCCTGACAGCCTGTCTGGGCACCTACCACTTGCTGAGTAAAAAGACTTACCCACACATTATCTTTAAACTTTTCTCCCGGACTTTAAATACACATCCTCCAGTGGGTGACATTTTTACCCTGAGAGAAAGCTCTTATAATTTTATACTCTTCTATTCTTCCTTCAATGTCTGATACTCCAGAGTAAACGACCTTGGTTTGCCCAACTGCTCTCCATAACTCTTACCCTCTAAACTAGACAACATCCTGGTAAGCCTGTTCTGTACCCTTTGTACAGCGTCCAATCCCCCTCTAATGTGGTGACCAGAATTGCACACAATACTGCAAGTCCAGTCTAACCAAAGGTTTATATAGCCACAATATGATTTCCTTCCTTTTATAAGCAATGTCCTGAACAATGAGGGTAAGCTTGCCATATGCCTTCCTTTCCACCTGACTGAAGCATCCCAACATGGCCTTGGAGCAGTACTACTGCAACAGCATGAGGTCACATGGCAAACTGTGGCCTATGCATCAAGGGTTTTAACAAGAGCAGAAGCCAATTATGCACAGAGAAAGCTTCTTGCCAGCACTTATGCATGCAAAAGGCTCCATCAATACATCTATGGACAAGCTCTTGATGTGGAGACAGACCATAAGCCACTGGTCTCAATGATGTCCAATGAATGACTATCCCATGAGAGTACAGCGCATGTTGATGAGGGTGCATAAATATGATTTGAAAATTATCTACATGGCAGGAAAATACCTGTTTGCAGCTGATGCACTGTCTCAAGCAATTGACAAGAAAGAAAAGAGCTACTAAGAGGTTAATGTGGAGATACAGACATGATTTTCATCTCATTCCAGGATAGAACAGAGCAGATCAGGAAATCAACAGAGACAGATGAAACAATGAAAGAGTTCAAAGATACAATACAGAAAGGATGGCCAGTAGCTAAAAATGACTGTCCAATGGGTATTCGGGATCATTTTCAAAAATGCAAACATGGAGCTCGAGAGGTGATGAACTGGCCACGAATAAACCAAGACATAAGCCAGACCACTGCTTCATGTAAAATATGCCTTACCTATAGACCAAAGCAGCAAGCAGAACTGTTTACACCTCACCCTGTACCAGACAGAGCATACTTCAAAGTTGAAGTAGATTTATTTGACTGTAAAGGGAAGAGTCATATAGTCGTAATAGACTTTTTTTTCCATTACCAGGAGATAGAAACACAAACAGTTATCACTTTCACGAAAAATGTGTTTGTGAGGCATGGAGTTCCTTGTGAAGAAGTATCAGACAATGGTCCACAATTTTCAAGCAGTGAATTTGAGTCCTTAGCCAACACTTGGGGGTTTCGATATATAATTTCAACCCCACATCACTCAAAGTCTAATGGCCAAGCAGAGAGTTCTGTCAAGGTGGTGAAGAGTAAGGCCAATTGATGTCATTTGAACAATTAAGGAATAAATACGGAATAACTAATAATATTCTTTTCTGTTATTTTCAATTGAGAGGATATTTGAGGGAAAGGTTAGGTCCAGCGATGCTGTTACCTACTTGTAGTGAGGTGGAAACTCTTATTAGAAGAGGAAATACTAAAAAATTTACTTCTTTAGTATATCTTATCTAAACAGGGAGTGCATAAATCTGGACAGAAATTGGGATTGGATTTGAATATTACAATTGATGAGCAAATATGGTAGGATCTCTGTTGAGATTATATGCAAATACTATTAATCTAAGATATAAATAAGTTCAATACAATTTTTTACATCAGTTATATTTGACACCACAAAAATTGAATAGAATGAAATCATATTTATCAGTTCAATGTTTTAGGTGTGGTGAAGAGATAGGAACTTTCTTGCATTCAACTTGGTCATGTCCCAGGGTAAAGCCTTTTTGGGTGGATTTAGGAAATTTATTAGGTCAAAGTACAGGCATTGTATTTCCACAAAACCCAGATGTATTTCTATTGGGGAATATAGAAGGAACAAGACCTCCAAGTTGAAACTATCAATATTCCAAATTAAATTTGTTAAAACAGCATTAACGGTGGCAAGGAAGTATATTGCATCGGATTCACACTTGGGTATGGGAAGATGGAATTTTTTTTTAGAAATTACAAGTGTGTTCCTTTGGAGAAAATCACAATTAATTTGAAAAATCAAAATGGTATATTTTTGCAAATTTGGAACTGTATATGCAAATTTTAGGTATAACTGTGTAGAGGTGTTTTTCCAACCTCTCGAGACCTGTGTTCATCTCCTTCCCCAAATTCGTCATATAAACCTTGTTGGAATCCTGTGTGTTGGGAAGTGATCCTCTGAGAAATCCATGATGCTGTCTTTCTTTTTCTTTATATTACTATATATCCTTCTTTACATATCATTTTTTTGGGGGGAGTGGGGAGTCTAGGGAGGGGGGATATAATGATTGAAATTTTCTTAAATTTAAACATTTACTGTTTGTATAATTGTTTAATAATTTCATGTATGGAAAATTTTAAAATAAAATATTCCAAAAAAAGGTGGCGAAGAACCCCATGATGAAAGTGCCTGATATAACCATATAACCGTTTACAGCGTGGAAAGAGGCTATGTCGGCCCTTTGAGTCTGCTCCGGTTCACTTGAACAACTCCACTAGCTCCCCCCTCCCGCTCTCCACCCATTTCCACCAAAGCCTAATGATTCACAAAAGTGTGCCACTACAGAATGGCCTTTCTCCTGCCTAAATGCTGATGAGTTGATGCATACCTTCCAATGCATGAAAATCTGTTAACACCTAAAAGAGCACATCAGGTCCACACAAAGTGGAAGAGAAAGTAAAACAGAAACAGTATCAAGTTTGCGGAGGAGCTAGTGGAATTGTGCAAGAGAACCGGACTTGAAGGGCCGACATGGTCTGTTTCCGTGCTGTAAACGGTTATATGGTTATATGATAAGACTGTAAAAAGCCTCCCAGTCCTGAAACCTGGAGTTCAAGTGTGAATCTGAGATCACAATTCTGGTACATGGGCCTTGCCAGGATATGTGCAAGAGGAAATAGATCCACATTCCTCCCAGATCCAGACAGAGGAAGGGCCACCTCTGAGAAGGACCAGTGTGGATCTATGACCACAAGCTCCAACTCATGATTGTGACTCATCACCTGTCAGTACACAAAAGGGACCAGCACATGTAGAAAAGGAACAAGTTGTTCAGAGTTCACAGAAAGATAAAAATACTAAATGCAAGCAATGAACTGGTGGAAACACACAGCAGACCAAAAAGGACTGTTAAACCACGCCAGACACTGACTGAAAGCTGCTGAGTGGAAAGAGACTGGCCATGGAATGTAGATACCCTTGTTATGTCGACATAGTATTGTGTTTTTTTTTAAAGGGGAAAGATGTGTTATTATGTGTGTATAATAAAGAACTACATTTCCCAATAGGCAATGCGCATGGTTGGTGAGGGAACAAATAGTAGACTACAACCAAAGTAGAGTGCATTATTAGTTCAAGCAGCTTGAGAAATAAAGTTGTTTAAGCATTAAAACTATGCAAGGTTGTTCTTCTTCAATGAACAAACATAACATCCTCTACCTTGGGGAGACCAAACCTAGATTAAGTGACCATTTCGCTGAACATCTACACTCTGTGGGTCTAAGCATGAGTTTCCTGTTGCTGACCATTTTAATTCCCTGACCATTCCTACAATGGCATGTTTGTCCTTGGCCTCATCCATTGTCAGGGTGAAGCCAAATGTAAACTGGAGGAACAACACATCATATTTCTCATGGACAGCCTTAAACCAAATAACATGAACATTGATTTTTCTAAATCTGGGTAATCCTTCCCTCTATCTGATTCCACTGTTTCCATCTCCAGTAGTACTTTTTTCTAAATTTTCTTTCCCTCCTCCCTTTCTGGTGGTTACTGTGGTGCTATGTATATGGATCAGTTGGATCTTCAGCAGCGTGGATTCGATGCTGTCGGCCTCTGCCATCTCGAGTACTTCAATGTTAGGGATGAAGTCTCTCCAATGAATGTTGAGGATGGAGCAGAGACAACGCTGGTGGAAGCGTTCTAGGAGCCGCAGGTGATGCCGGTAGAGGACCCATGATTTGGAACTGAACAGGAGTGTGGGTATGACAACGGCTCTGTATACGCTAATCTTTGTGAGGTTTTTCAGTTGGTTGTTTTTCCAGACTCTTTTGTGTAGTCTTCCAAAGGCACTATTTGCCTTGGCGAGTCTGTTGTCTATCTCGTTGTCGATCCTTGCATCCGATGAAATGGTGCAGCCGAGATAGGTAAACTGGTTGACCATTTTGGGTTTTGTGTGCCCGATGGAGATGTGGGGGGGCTGGTAGTCATGGTGGGGAGCTGGCTGATGGAGGACCTCAGTTTTCTTCAGGCTGACTTCCAGGCCAAACATTTTGGCAGTTTCCGCAAAGCAGGACGTCAAGCGCTGAAGAGCTGGCTCTGAATGGGCAACTAAAGCGGCATTATCTGCAAAGAGTAGTTCACGGACAAGTTGCTCTTGTGTCTTGGTGTGAGCTTGCAGGCACCTCAGATTGAAGAGACTGCCATCCGTGTGGTACCGGATGTAAACAGCATCTTCATTGTTGAGGATCCAACTGCGCTGGGTAGGTCACGTCTCCAGAATGGAGGACCATCGCCTTCCCAAAATCGTGTTATATGGCGAGCTCTCCACTGGCCACTGCGACAAAGGTGCACCAAAGAAGAGGTACAAGGACTGCCTAAAGAAATCTCTTGGTGCCTGCCATATTGACCACCGCCAGTGGGCTGATATCGCCTCCAACCATGCATCTTGGCGCCTCACAGTTCAGCGGGCAGCAACCTCCTTTGAAGAAGACCGCGGAGCCCACCTCACTGACAAAAGACAAAGGAAGAAAAACCCAACACCCAACCCCAACCAACCAATTTTCCCCTGCAACCGCTGCAATCGTGTCTGCCTGTCCCGCATCGGACTTGTCAGCCACAAACGAGCCTGCAGCTGACGTGGACATTTACCCCTCCATAAATCTTCGTCCGATGCGGGACAGGCAGACACGATTGCAGCGGTTGCAAGGGAAAATTGGTTGGTTGGGGTTGGGTGTTGGGTTTTTCCTCCTTTGTCTTTTGTCAGTGAGGTGGGCTCCACGGTCTTCTTCAAAGGAAGTTGCTGCCCGCCGAACTGTGAGGCGCCAAGTAACTCCTCCCTTTGTGACCTGGCCATGAAGGTCAACCTTCCTCCCCCTATCCATTCATTCGAGCACATGGAGCCAGACCAACCACAATCTAAAGTTTGTTAAAGCCTATCGTTTCTCACTCTCAGTCTTTAGAGTCATTGATAGAGCTTATCAGTCACCTTTCACACCTTCTGTCCAATCACCTCTGAGCCCCTCCTCAAGTTTCCTTTCCCCTTTTATGTTATTTTGCTTATTTTATCTTAATCTTTTTAGACATATAACACAGTAACAGGCCCATCCGGTCTACAAGCTTGTGCCCCATAAATATACCAATTATCCTATAATTTTGATAAAGGGTTCTTATTTGACATATTCACTTATTATTTCTATCCTTGGATGCTGTCTGGCCTGCTGTATTTCTCCAGCAATTTATTTTCTGCTCAAAATTCTCATATGGCAGCTATTGTATTTCTCTCTTGTGAGTGATTCTCCCTGAACAACACGACTAAGCAAAGTGAATTTCAGAATGTGATCCCTAAAATATCCATTTAAACCCAAATATTCCATGGATTCTTTCCAGCACTGGACAACCTCAGTTAGTAAACTGGTGTTAGGCTGATGGGAAGTAGCGTCAATGACTGAAGCATAAGATTCACTTAAATAGGAATCCTTCTGTGGCTGAAGGCTCTGCCAACACTGTGTAAACTTACACTTTAAAACTGGGTGCAAACTCAGTCCTGGGGGTACTCAAAGAGATTAAAACCAAAAGGAAGTTTTGGTTAAATAAATTATTTCACAAAGGACAAATTTCCAGTGGATAATTGAATGCATATGCCTAAATAAATTTCAACGGCATCATTAACCACTTCACTGTGAGCTCTTCTTTATGTACCTCTGTAACCTTCCTCTTTTGGCATATCTTCTCTAACGAACATTGGTGGAATGGTGCTGTCTTTGAAAAGATTTGACTTTTCCAGTACATCTTCATCATCATTTCCAGTCCCTACTTCAGGCTTTCCCAATGGTATACGTTCTTCTGGTCTTGTAAGTTCAGGAGATCCTTTTTGCCTCGTCAATGTGTCTTCACTTCGGCTATTTGGCTCTAGTATATTTGGGCCAATTCCTGCAGAGCTACTCTATGAAGATAAAAAGGGGCACATGAATATTTTCCAAAAATTGAGGAGATTGCTGATACTTTCCCATTATTTAAAGACAACTTTTAATCAACTGGACAAAGCATATGTGATTTTAATGAACACAAAAAGAAGTGGGAAAAACTACAGGAATGAAAGATACTTGAAAGGATGAATTTCTCAAATGAAAGATTTTATAATGTTCAAGTTCAGACTTTAACTTACAAATTTTTTTTGGTTTAAATGTGATATAACATCTGAAATTTGGATATCATATCTAATTATTGGTGACAGGTTCAAGCATTGTTTGGAAAACTGCCAAGAAGCCTGGCATTGTCCCCAGATCTAGAAACCACACAGGGATTAGAATATGCATGGGTTACTTTTCCCAAAATTCTACCGGGCCTCTGGCTGATGTATCAAGTGGACGGGGAGCAAGCAATTGAAGTTGAGGCAGGGAAGGGGAAGCTGGAGTCAAGGCTGCTTTAAAGTTTTTTGGGGAGAGGTCTGAAGCAGCATTCCTGCTCTTCCATGTTCACATTGAAACTGATTTTGTTGAAGGAGCTTAGCCTGCTCTAGCTCTCTCTGGCATGAGACTTGGATCTGGGCACAGCAGGCCTGATGGAGAAACTTTCTGCTGGCCAGTTGTTCAGCCTTCAGACTAAACTCTGCAGTTAGATCCAGATTATGTAACTGGGTCTGATTCTGCACAATTCAAATGGTTTTTGTGCAAGTGCCGATTTTTCAGATGGGCTCAGCAAGAAGGCATGATAGGCCCAAGTACCTATTCTTGTCTTAACTGACTGACTAAACTGTTTTCTTCCATGTTATACATTGAGATGTGGGGAGAAAGACCAATAGACTTTTCGGTTTGATTGTATAGTGTTTAGGAGAACAGCAGAAATGGGTCTGCATCATTGGTTTGAATCCCACCATGGCCACCTCATTTTTTAAAACATATGGAATTTAAAATAAATCTATTCTCTGTAACTATAGCCATGAAACTACCAGATTCTTGCACAATTCAGGATGAACAAGAAAATTTGCAGATGCTGAGGTCAAGTGTAATAGATAAAAGTGCTGGAGAAAATGAGCAAGTCACACAATGGCCTTAGGAAGTAAAAGAGTGGATGCTGCTGAGTTTCTCCAGCACTTTTGTGCATTGCTCTTGCTTCACTAACATCCTGAAATTAAATGGCATCTATGTGACTCCAGGCCATTAGCACGTTTAACTTTCCGCAATTCAGGGGCAATTAAGGAAGGACAAAAAAATCTGTTTCCTCAAATAATGCCTCATTTGCTGATTTTTTTCTGGTAACTCCTGCTATGCTTTCAGATTTCCAGCTCTTGTAGCACTTGCACGATCGACCATAGAATAAGTTAATAAATGCTAGGAACGTATTAGCAATTCCATTTTTAACCCACCTGCATAGTTGTTTGTAGGTCCTCCTCATGATATAGGCTGGTGTGTATGGTGTCAGGCCCTGGTGTGGGCTGAACTGGAGTGGGTATTTTGGAGCTAGGAATCAAATTGAGCAGTGGATCGTTGTCAGACTGACAGATCCTGGAGAACAGTTTATTTTCAAGAGCTGAAATGGGGATAAAACTGTTTAAAACAAAATGCAACAACCCAGCAAATCAAATCTCGTAAAAACTGACTTGTGACTTCATATCACATCTATATTCAAACAATGAAAACAATGTTCTGAGATTTATTGGCCAAGTTTTGGAAGTTTGGAAAGATTTTTATTCTCTTGGTTTTCATTTCTTTCTTGATCTGCTACCCACTCTCTTGGCAGGAAGCAGATTGGGTGAGAGCATTGTTCCTGGATCTCTGTCAAGATCCTTTGAAACCTGCTGAGTGGAAGTTTGAGAGCTCAGCCTGGGCCAACTCTCCACCAGATTTCCCTCCACTACTGGAACTATTTGGCCCATAAATAAATAGTAAGGTTTCCGATTATGTTACCATGACAACCTCTTATCTTTTATTACCCTTGTACATGTACTGCTTTCAGAGGTGCAGATCTGTATAGTTTTAGTTATCTTCTGCATTATTATGTGACCAATTATCAGACTGTTGCTCCTGTTTGCACACCTCATGTGGTGTACCAACACTTGGGCTCATTAAAGGGTGAGGGTTCATTTTGTTGGAAGGAAGTCGCAGGTTAGTGTCATGGCCTGGAATCTCTGAAATTTAGCTGCCTGACTCTTGCCCAAAGCTGAGCCAGTTTGAGTCAAGTACCTGACTGAAGAAAAGCTAGACAGTGTAACTGGGAATAATGCTGGTGATCTGGGAAGTGGAGGATGACACAGGAGGAGGATATGCATCCTGTTGATCAGAACAACATGCCTACTAAACTGGCATGCAATGCCAAGCCAATGAAAACAGGATAAGTCACTTTAATGATTCTTAAAAGGCAACAACCTTTTCCCCAGGTATGGTTGGAGTGGTACAATTATTATTGCCATATTTATATGCTATTTGTTTCTAAAACATCAAAATAAATTCTTTACCAAATTCATCCATTTCATACTTACTTGGAAGTGTCAAAAAGTCATAAATCAGATAAACATGTTCCTCATCTGGATCAGATGCAATCTGGTTCATTTCCTTCTTAAAACTGGAGAAGGAAGGATCAGTGGCATTGCCGATCCCAATAACAAAAACCTCTGTGTTAACGGAATGGAGTGTTTTCACTGCCATCTCCAGGTTAGTTGGATCTCTCTTATCTGTCTGTCCATCAGTTATTACTATTGCCACCTTGCGGGCATCTCTTCTCGCTGCCTTTAAAACTTGATTCGCCACCTTTATGGCCGTTCCAGTGTAGGTTCCTTCTCCTAAGTATTGCATGTCCTGAATTAATGTTTTGGTTTCCTCGAGAGTGATATCTTGCCATAAGGGAATGATTATTTGAGCTTTAAGGCTGTAGAGTATTATACCAATTCGGATGGCTGCACTGCTACCACTAACTCGGTCTGTCAGAGCTCTGACAAACTCCTTAACAATATTAAAGTTTTCCAGTCCAACACTTTCGGAACTATCCACCACAAATACCAGTTCAAGAGGCTTTTCTTTGCATTTCTTTCCACATCCTGAAAGAAAGAATTGAGAATCACCTTTTTGAATGTAAAATCAGAAGGAAACTTCAGTAAATGAATAATTAAATGTGAGCAAAGGAGCCATTCCATAACTCCAAAGGGGAAGCCTTGCTGGAAGGTTTTGCTGGCAATGGGGAACATCTTGTTGGTATGGTAACCCTCAGAACATTAAATCATAACATTAGTTTCATGACTGATGATATTAGTGAATGCCTATTAATGGTTCATTTCTTCAAAACAGCAGTTTGCCTTTATATAGTCGCCTCGAAACAGTGAGATCAGTCAGTTAATATTCTGAAGCAGTACCAAACAAAACTTTATATGAACCCAGAAAAAGGTGCTATGTTAAGAAGGCAGCCAACATCATAAAGGACTCCCATCACCTACTTCTCACTGATGCATTCGTGTTGAAGGGTCAGAAGGCTAAAATCAGCAATTCAATAACAGTTTCTTTCAAATGACTATTATCAGATTCCTGAACCTCCCCTTATTACAGTAATCATGAACTGCTGAGACACCACAAAAGGACCACGTGCACAATTGCACCTTTTATTCATGGATAACTGTGAACATTTATTATCTATCTATTTTGGAAATTTTTTTGTCCATTCAATTTAATGAAGTATACTATAGCAGTTGTTTATTAGTTGTTCTTTTTTTACAGAATATCTGTATCTGTTCAGCTGCAGCAAGTAAGAATTTTGGTGCATGTATACATTGCACAATATACGTGGCAAACAACTCATTAATCATAGTTTTTTACACCCAGTGCAAGCCCGCACTCTGAAATATAGTAGTGTAGCACAAAGATATGTTGTCAGTGATTTTGGGGTAAAAAAGAACTGCTATTTTATTTTATTGGAATAAATAGACTATTTCATCCAGGTAATCACAAATGTTTGATACTCAAAAGTACTGTAATATTTGATCAGGATCACTATGCAATGGGGATTCAAGGAAAGTTAATAGATTGATCTGACCCATTGAATGAAGTATATACATTGAACATTATATACAAGGCTTTGGCATGCATAAAAATCTACCTTTACTTCCTGACTGCGTGTATCCAAACTTAAAAAAAACACGTTCTGCTTTCAGAACTAGCATTAAGCAATAAAATAAAACCAAAGAGCACTAAGAAAAAAAATATACATGTTAGAAATAAACCCAAAACTCCCTTGTCAACATTTTAGATTTGAATTATAAATATGCTAACTGATTGTTATTTTACAAAAACAAAATAAATTAATGAAAACAAAGATAGCTGTTTCAACAGCTACTAGTTTTATGCTCAATTACCCCTTAGGCTCTATTTTTCTGGTTGTGAGTGTGTGTACACACACACACACACACACACACACACACACACACACACTGTGCCCTCCATAATGCTCGGGACAAAGACACTTTTTGTCCTTTATTTGCCGCTGTGCTCCACAGTTTTAAATTTTCAATCAAACCATTCACAGGAGACTAAAGTACACATTCCAGGATATTTGTGTACATTTTGGTTTGACAATGTAGAAATTACAGCATTTTTTATACATTATAACATCATTTCAGGGCACCATAATATTTGGGACATATGTTATGTTTAGTACTTTGTTGCATATCCCTTGCATGCAAAAACTGCTTGAAGTCTGTGATTCATAGACATCACCAAGTGCTGAGTATCTTCTCTGGCATTGCTCTGCCAGGCCTCTACTGCTTGTTTGATTGGGTGGGTGGGGGGGGGGGGGGGGGCTTGTTTCCTTTGGTTTTCTTTTCAGCATATGGAAGGTATGCTCAATTGGATTTAGATTGGTAACTGACTTGACCATTCAAGAATTTTCCAGTCTTTAGCTTTGAAAAACTCCTTTCTTGCTTTCGCAACGGTTCCTCAGGAATCATTGTCTTGCAGTAGGATGAAGTGCGTCCAGTGAGTTTGTAGGTATTTGCTTGAACTTGAGCAGTTAAGATGCTTCTATACACCTCAGAATTTATTTTGCTACTGCCATCAGCAATTACACCTTCGATGAGATGTGCCAGTACCTGTGGCACCCATACATGCCCAGGTCATAACACCCCTACTACTGTTTCAAAGATTAGGTGGTATGCTTTGGATCTTGGGAAGTTCCTTTATGCCTCCATACTCTTGTGATGTTTCTTTTATTGTAATAATTGGGTTCTTTTCTAACAACTATACTTTATCAGCAATAATACTCACGACCTCATGGAGGCATCCATTTTGAATCTACTCCAAGCTGCAACAACACATCTCCAACTCCCTCTAGTGGTCAGGATTTTCACTAGCATTCTATCATTACAAATTTGCTCTTGTCATCACTCTGTTACAGGTTAATCTTGGTCTCATTTGTCCACAAGATCTTTTCACAGAATTTGTCAAGCTCTTTTAAATACTTCTTGGCAAACTGCAATCTGATTATTTGCATCTTGCAGTGTTTTCTCTGAAGAATCAGAATTTATTGTCATGAACAAGTCATTAAATTCCGTGTTTTGCAGCAGCCTCATAGTGCAAACATACATATTACATGCATCTTACAACATTACTATAAATAAAAAAATAAAAATAGTATATATAAATAAAATGACAATAATAGTACACGAAAAGTAAGGCAGTGTCTATTGATTATTAAGGAATCTGATGGCAGTGGGGAAGAAGCTGTCCTTGTGCAATTGAGGGCTTGTCTTTAGGTTCCTGTACCTTTTCCCTGATGGTAGAAGAGTGAAGAGGGCACGGCCTGGGTGGTGGTGGGGGGGTTCTTTGAGGATAGAGGCTGCTTTTTTAAGCCACTGCCTTATGTAGATGTCCTTGATGGAGTGAAGTCTGGTGCCTGTGATGTTGCAGGTTAAGTTAACAACCCTCTGGAGTATATTCCTGTCCTGAGAGTTGGTGCCTCCATACCAGGCAGTGATGCAGCCAGCCAGAACACTCTCCACAATACACCTATATAAGTTTTTGAGAGTCTTCGATGACATACTGAAATTCCTCAGACACCTATACAAAGTATAGCTGCTGGCGAGCCTTCCTTGTGATTGCACCAATGTGGAGGCTCCATGTCGGAAATGTTCACACCCAGGAATTTGAAGTTCTCGACCCTCTCCACTACTGAGACCTTGATGAGGACTGGGTCATGTTCCCCTGACTTCCTCCTGAAGTTCACAATCATATACTTGGTTTTGCTGACATTGAACGCAAGGTTGTTGTCATTACACCATTCAGTGAGCTGATCTATGCTTTCTCATTGCCATTTGTGATTCTACCGACAACTATGGTGTCATCAGCAAACCTGTAGATGGTGTTTGAATTGTGCCTGGCCACACAGTCATGAGTGTATAATGAGTAGAGCAGTGGGCTAAGAACACATTCTTGGAGTGTGCCTGTGTTGATGATCAGTGAAGAGGAGATGTTGTTTCCAATTAGTACTGACTGTGGTCTTCCAATGAGAAAGTCAAGGATCCAATTGCAGAGGACAGAACAGAGGCCTAGAGTTTGTAGCTTCTTGACCAGTACTGAGAGAATAATGGTATTGAAGGCTGAGCTGTAGTCTATGAAGAGCAGCCATATGTATGAGTTTTTGAGGTGGTCCACAGCTGAATGGAGAACCAGTGATACTGCATCTGTTGTGGAGTGATTGTGGCAATAGGTGAACTGAAGTGGATCCAGATCTTTACCTAGGTACGTGTTAATTCTGGCCATGACCAGCTTCTCAAAGCATTTCATCACAGTAGAAGTTAGTGCTACTGGGCGGTAGTCATTGAGGCAGCTCACGCTACTCTTCTTGGGTACCAGTATGATTGATGCCCTTTTGAAACAGATGGGTACATTTGACTGCAGCAATGAGAAGTTGAAGATGTCCATGAACACTCCGGCTACTTGGTTGGTGCAAATTTTCAGAACCCTGCCAGGTCAGGGTACACTGTCAGGACCTAACACCTTGTAAGGTTTCACCCTCTTGAATGATGTTCTGACATCACCCTCAGAGACAGATATCACAGGGTCCTCAGCCTTTTCAGGGAATCTGGTAGGCACTGTTTGATTCTTCTTCTCAAAATGGGCATAGAAGGTATTCAGCTCATTGGGTAGTAACTGTTCGCCCTTGCTTTGTAGGCTGTAATGGCCTGCACTCTTTGCCATAGCTAGTGTGTATGTGTCTCTTTCTCTAGCTTCCTCTTGAATTGCCACTTTGCTTCAGAGATGGTCTTCCGCAGGTCATGCCTGGAGTTCTTGTAAGGATTCTAATCCCCAGCCTTAAGTGCCCTTGTTCTCACCCTCAGCAGGTTGAAAATTCTCTGATTCACCCAGGGGTTCTGGTTGGGGAACACCCAGTATTTGCGTGTGGGCACACATTAATCCACGCAGGTTTTAATGAGGTTGGTGATACCTGTTGCATATTCATACAAATCTATGGATGAATTCTTGAATATGTTCCAGTTCACCAATTCAAAGCAATCCTGCAGACTCTCCTCCACCTCCCTCGACCAAACTTTTGCCATCTTCACCATTGGTGCTGTGGTCCTCAGTCTTTGCTTGTACACCAGGAGTAGAAGTAGCCAGGTGATCAGATTTGTCAAAGTGTGGTTGTGGTATGGGTTGGTAGGCGTTCTTTATCAGCATAAAGCAGTGGTCAAATGTGTTGGTTCCCTTGGACTCGCATGTGACATGTTGAGGGTAGTTTTGTCAGAGACATCTTCAGGTTGGCCTGATTAAAATCTCCTAAAATGATCGGGAAGGTACTGTTTCATGGCTGTTTATCACAGTCCTCAGTCCCTCCAATGGCAGTGTGATGTTAGCTGGGGGAAGAATGTACACTGTGACCAGGCGATTGCAATGAACTCCCTCGGCAGGTAGAATGGGCGATACTTGATCGCCAGAAGTTCCAGGTCAGGGAAGCAGATCTGGGACATGACCATTACGATGAATTGATGATGACACAAATGCCGCCTCCCCTGGTCTTTCCAGATGCCAGTGTTCAGTCAGCACAATGGAGGGTGTAGCCCTTGGACCGCAGCGCTTTGTCTGGAATGTCTGCATTTAGCCGTATTTCCAAAAAAAGCGCATCATGCAGCACTCCCTGATGTCTCTCTGATGCTGAAGATTGGTTTGGAGTTCATCAAGTTTGTTCTCCAGGGACTGTATTTCTGTTAATGAAGTCTTCTGCGGACAGTAGTCATTGACACATCCACACTTGCCTCCTGAAGAGTTTTTCTGATCTGTTGGGCAGACGATTGGGGATTTTTCTTCATCATGATTTAGAATTCTTCTGTCATCAGCTGTGGAGCTTTTCCTCGGCCTTTGAGATAACTGAGCTCACTATTATGCTCTTTCTTCTTAAAGATGTTCCAAACAGTTGACTGGTAATCTTAAGATTTGGATGATGTCTCTAACTGTTTTATTCTTGTTTTTCAGCCTCATAATGGCTCCTTTGACTTTCATTGGCACAACTCTGGACTGTGTGTTGAAAAATAGCAACTACAGGCTCCAAAAGTGATCAAAGGTTTAGCCTAGTTCTCTTATACCTACACCAATGAAGCAATTAAACAGACCCGAGTAGTCACAAATATCTGTGAAGCCAAATGACCCAAACATTATGCTGCCCTGAAACTGGAGAACTACAGTATGTATAGAAAGTGCTGTAATTTCTACATAGTTGTAATGGTATTGATTGTATATGCTAATTGGCTCAGGATGGCCCACCACCTGATGACACTCTTACTTGGACTCCTCCCCTGGGACCCAGGCCATAAAGGTCTTTCTCTTCCCTGCACTTCCCTAGTTTGGATCTTGGCCAGCTCAAGTCTTTTGTGCAATAAAGCCTATCGTTTCCCTTAAGTCTTTGTCATTGCAATTATTGGGCCAATTGATAGTGCCCAACAATAGTCAAATCAAAAAATCATACAAATAACCTTGAATAAAATCTGGAAGGTGCACTTTAATCACATATGAATTTAAAACTGTGGAGCACAGGGAAAATAAAGGAAAGAGGTGTCTTTGTCCCAAACATTATGGAGGGCACTGTATACTCCCATGTTCAGGTGTCGCTCAGTTTTGGTGGTGGGAAACCTGGAAGAATGATGTTGTGTGCTGATCCCTGAATGCTATAAGATGGTGTTTTGTCCTCGATGGCAATATAAAAGGCAGTTCTACTCATCCGAATGCTCCCATCAGTCTCTACAGAACACAATATCTTAGGCACAAGATCAATGCATTTGTGGGAAATGAGTAAATGCTTGAAATGTATCTTTTAGATATCGAGTTCATTTTTATGTTTGAACTTACCACAGATTATTCTAATCAACTTGATTATTTCCTCTCTCTACAAAAAGACAGGAAGATAAAATAGTTTTTATATTTTAATACTTCGAGAACATACAGTGAAAATATTTTCTAAACAAGATACAATTAGCTGATTTACAGAATGGTTCAACCTCTGTGCAAACTCGTAGAATAACATCTTTATGAGCTTGCACAAATGTTGTGCACCATCTATACCTCCTCATAAACATATACAGGTGTAAGCACTTCACAGGCAATAATGTTGATAATATTGTGAGCAGGAAACATTGCAGATATCACGGGTGGCATGGTTGGCATGGCGGTTAGCACAACGCCTTTAAAGCACAAGCACTCCGGACCGGGGTTCAAATCCTGCGCTGTCTTTAAGGAGTTCTCCTCATGTCTGCGTGGGCTCCACTTTCCTCCCGCCATTTGAAATGTACCAGAGGTGCAGGTTAATTGGGTGTAAAAAGGGCAACATGGACTTGGCCAAAATGGCCTATTACCATGCTGTTTGTCTAAATTAAAATTTAATCAACATTGTTGGATTCAAAACTTCAGTTTACGAGAAGCTGTGAGACTCTTTAAGTCAGTTTTCCTGGTGCTGACATATCCCACTGGAAATGTAACCTAAATTCTAAATTCATCCCATGCTATAAAAGAAAAGGGAGAGACATCGATCGATCATTATTGGATCATTTAAATTCTAGTCTCCAAAGTTAAATAATGACAAGGTGCATACTGAGCCAGATCGTGGCTTTCAAAGTTCTCATTCAACTTTGAAAGAAGAATCAGTTTTTTTAACTGAACTAGATAAATTTTACCAAAGACGCGTGAAGTAAAAAACAAACTACTGGAAAAGCAGCATCTGTGGGGAAGTAATTGTTGACATTCGGGTCAAGACCCTACATCTGGTGTGAGAGTGGAGAGGAATGAAAGCCAATGCAGAGAGAAGGGGAAGGGTGAGATAAGGACCAGCAGGTGATTGATGGTCTGAGAAGGGGTGAAGGGCAACTGACAGGGAGTAAGATAGTGGGGTGATGGGGGGGGGGGGCAGGTGGGGGTGAGGGTGGTGCACTCTGTTCTATGAATCCCTGGTCTGCTCATCCCTCCCAATCCACCCCTCCATGACCCCTGGCACTTTCTATCCATGTCCTCATACACTATCAAACCAAAGCTACTTGCAAATTAAAGAAACAACATCTAATATTCCATCTGGGCATTCTCCAACCAAACAGCATTATCATCAACTTCTCCAGTTTATGTTAAATGCCTTCTCTGTCCCTCCCTTTCCCTATCCCTCTGTTTCCTTTACTTCAGCTCCCCCTACCTCTCTCATCTCTTCTTTTCCCAACCTTTTTATGTAAGCACCTGCATGCTTTTTGCTCATACCTTGACAAAGGGTCAAGGCCCGAATTGTTCGTTACCCTTAGATGCTGTGTGACCTGCTGAAGTTCTTCAGCACATTGTGTATTGCACTACAACCACAGTCTCTGCAGACTTTCCCTTTTAACCCTTAAACAGCTCTCCCAGGTGAGGCAAAGGTCCAAATGCACCTCCTCCAACATTTTCTACTATAGTCTCCTCTGCATCATCAAGACCCCAAGCACATGTGTGATGCACTTGCACTCTGTTTGCAATGGTCATCCTAAGCTTCCAGAGATTCTGAATGCATGTCATGTCAACTTCTCTTCCCATTCCTAGAATGACTTATCCATTCTTGGCCATTCCCACTGTCAGCGTGAGGCCAGATGCAAACTAGAGGAACAACATCTCATATTCTGCCTGATAAGAACATTGAATTTTCCAATTACTGGTAATCCTTACCTCATATGTACCCACCTCTCTCTCTCTGATCCACCTCTGGCCCTCTCAGTTTTAACCCCTTTCCCTTACCCCTCCTCCAGTCTCCATCACCTATTTTAATCCCCTCTCCTCCCTGGTAGCATCAACCTACTACCCACACACTTCACCCACTGGATTCCCTCCCCCATCTGGTTTGAACTGCCCTTTATCTCTCTCCTAAAGGTTCCCATTCTTACCTCAGCGTCTCTAACAGCTGTCTTCACCTTCACCCTCCCTACTCTCATCTGTCTCTGTTTTGTCTTTCTCTTTGTCTACTTCCACCTGCCTCTATCTCCCAACTCCATCACCCCATCACCCTCCAACAACTGGCTGCACCAGAGAATGCGGTCTCAACCCATTTCATTTTCTCCAGAGATGCTGCTTGACTCAATGAGTTCCTCCAAAAGCTTATTTTTGCTCCTGTGTCTCTGTAAAGGTTATCTACGTATGGCAGATCTTTGTATGAAAGAAAACCAAACCTTTAAAGCAAATGCAGTACACTCATCAAATCAATGGGTGTTTTGGCATTGAGGAAAATCCAACAAACAATCTAATGCTTTGCTACCAGTGTATAATTTAAAAATTAACTTTCAAATAGGATTTTGTAACAACTGAAATATGTGAAATCGATTCATTTTAGGATTAAAGATTCCTTTGTTGTCATGTACATAAATTCACAAAATTTGTTAACCTTTGTTTGCGATAAAGGCACACAAAGAGATGCCACTAGCGTGGCACCCCCACCAAACAGAAGAAGAAGCAAAAGAGAGGCTCTTTAGAGACACAAAAATGCTGGAGAAACTCAGAAGCCTGACGCCTTCCAGGCCTGAAATGTCGACTCCCTTTTGCTTTTGACAGATGCAGTGTGGCCTGCTGAGTTTGTCCAGCACTTTAGTGTACTGCACTAGACCCCAGCATCTGCAGTCTTTTTTCTTTGACTTCCTTCAGAGATACTGAGTGTCTGTGGTGGCATGCTACCATGGTGATCGAGCTAGTGCTCTAGATGGCATGCGCAACTAAAGGCCAGCAGCCCGCGGAGTGCCACTGGCCCCAACAAGCAAACTGGTGGATGAACAGCAAGGGCAGCTTAAAGACCATCAACCTTAAAGTGGCGCTGTCCTTGCTGCTCAGCCAACAAACATGGACAGCACGCGGGGAAGAAGGGCATTGTTATGCAGGAAAGTACATGCGCGCGGGAAATCCAGTTTAGTTATGCATGTTGTGACGTCAGCCAAGGGGGGAATAAATATAAAAGTCAGGCCTAAGCCTTAATAAAACTCAGAGCTTAACCTGACTACGTGTGTGTGTCTTCTTTCAAGTAGCATGAGGCTACATGTCCATGGATTCACCTCCTGTGCTCCTGTAACCACTGAGCCACCCAACTTCAACCTCTAAGCCCTTTGTCTGCTGCAGTGTTCTCTTTCACTGTAGGGTCCTTTCCCAGCAGATGCTTGTCTCCTGGATCCTTCAACTCTCATGATCTGCTGCCAAGCATTGGCACCTCTATTTAGACATGGACTTCCATAGGTTCCTTTATGTTAAGCAAAATGAACAGGGCCGTTGATATAACTACCGGGCAGTAGGACTCCATGGAGGAGTGATGTCTCTGCTCCCTGCTCTTGCTTTATTTTGTTCCCACGTTTCTCTTCACTGTTCATAGAATTTCACCACATAGGCATTATATATTGCAATATAGCAATGAGATCAAAATATAAAGGTTTTAACCTAGGTAGAATCACCCATGATCCTCTTAAATTTATTCTTGTTATAATCTCTTCCTTGGAATGAGCTAACAAGAATCATTCATAATCACTAACATTTCAAGAACTTTTGCTCTACATTTAACAACCAAATAATCTTTTGAGGAAATGTCATAAATTTGGGAGGAAGATTCAAGGGTTCACCTAATTCCTGTAATCTTGATGCAAATCTTGAAGACATAAATGCCTGTAGAAAAGTGCAATAATGCTATCTTTGATTAACAGTCACCTTTCTCCTTAAATTAATGGGAGATTGAAGATCCCTGCTAGACATCAAGGGGTTTGTTTCTATACTGAAAACAATGAATGCTCTCAGTCCTATTTACATAAAACAAAATTGAGTAAAATACTTTGTTTTGCTACTTACTGTAAAACCAGCGTCACCTTTCTCCCCATTCATTCCCTGCAGATTTAGAAAATACAAGACATCATTTTTGGCTCATTCCAGATTTTTTCCTCAATGATCGAACTCGGCAACCATTCATATTTTATCTATAAATGAATATCTTACTGAATTGCCTTTTATGCCAGGGATTCCTTCATTCCCTTTGGCTCCTTTACTCCCTGTTTCACCTTTATATCCATGATCTCCCTATAAGATTCAAGTTTTAAAATCAAATACATTATCTTTATCAGAAATTAAAGAAAATTGTTTGGTTAATTTGGTGTACACATACAGTAATAAAATATTCAAATCTAAGCAAGAGGCAACATTAAATCTTTATTAGTTAATGACTCAATGTACATTTCCACTGTTTTCTATTTTATTTCACTTTTGACATGTCTTGGTTTTTGTGATTTCTATAAACATGATAACTGAATCCTTAATAAACACAGGCAGATCCTTAAGCACATAGCAAGTGCTAACTCCAGTCTGTGTTCTCTGCAAGGAACTACAATTTCCTCAGATAACAGCAGAGGAGACTTTCTTCTCAAAATTATGCACACAAACCTCATGTGCATTCAATAGGAATGAGCTGGGATATTTCACTTGGGCTAACAATGCATCTTGGTAAATGTGGGCAGTCTTTGCCTGTTCTCTATTTTGTCTTTATTTTGAAGTTTGATTTATTTGTTTAGCGTGAGCTGATGGTCAAGTGTTGAGCTTGGGAAAGGAGAAGCCCATTATTGAAGCCCACCACCCAAGTTGAGGGAAAAATTGATCCCTGAGGGTGTAGGTTTACAGTATATAGCATATGCTATGGATGTTGTGAGATGGATCTGGGAAATGCAACAGGTTGAAGTGCAAGGAAACTAACTATAACTGACCCTGCAGAACTGAATAGATCAAAATGCCTAAAATCAGTAGTCAGTCTTTGTGTGGATCAGGTTAATCATATAAACGATAATACTAATGTTTGTGTAGTAGTGCAAGCATATGACTAGAAAAATATTAGTATTGATCACTAGCATAGACTAGAAAATTATCTCGATCAAATGGGTGAAATAATTTGGATTAAGAGGACTTAATTTAAAAAAAAACCACATTAAAATGAAATGTTGTGCTACCATAATTATTCCAGTACTGCGCTAACATTACATTTAATGTAAAACATCTGCTTATTGGGGACAGTCAGATTGACTTTGTGTAGGGCAGGGTATGTATTAGGAACTTTACAGAAGTTTTTTTGAGGAAGTGACAAAAATGTTTAATAAGGGTAATGCAGTGGATGCTGAGTACATGGATTTTAGTTAGGGATTTGACAAGTTCCCTCATAGATTGGATTCAAAATTGGTATTCTACAGGGATCAGATCAGATCCATGCACTTTGAAAGGTAAAATGTAAGAGAACAATGTAAATGAGCTGGACCCTCCAACTCTATAAAGGTGCCGTGTGCTTTTTGTTCTCTCTCTTTGTCAGCTTGGGACAACCCTGCTTCACTCTAGGCCTAGAAATGTGGAAGGGTGTTGGAGAAACTGTTGGTAAGATGTGCACTGTTAAAAGGGTTGGGAGCATTTAATTAGAGCCATGCCTGCACTGAGTCAAGGGGTGGTGGAGCATTGTAGTGATGTTTCCCTGATCATTGTATGTGCCAGTTTATTGTGTGTGTGTGTGTGTGTGTGTGTGTGTGTGTGTGTGTGTGTGTGTGTGTGTGTGTGTGTGTGTGTGTGTGTGTGTATTTTGTTCCCACACTATTTTCCCCACGCTCATTATTAATTGTCCACTATTTCTTTCTCGCAGCTGCCGTAAACTGTGTGTGTGCTGCATCAGTTACCATTTCCCACACTTGCGTTCTGTAAATAAAATTTTTCATTACAAAAAAAACTCTGTTCAGAATTGTTGCCTTTGAGACCTTCCAAACCTGTTTCCTCACTCACAACAATTATGGATAAACTTGAAATATTTCCTCTGGAGCATTAGAGGCTGTGGAATGACCCAATAAAGTTTATAAAACAATGAGAGGCATAGATAGAGTAGATAATTGGAGTCTTTTACTAGTTTTCTTTTAATAACAAAGAGAGACAAGTGCCTGAAATATGCTGCTGGGGGAGTGGTGGAAGCAGATACAATAGTGGCATTTAACGTGCATTATGGCTGGCATTGACATTGTGGGACAAAATGCTTGTTAATGTACTGTGCTGCTGTATGTTCAATGCAAGCCTTCTTTATATCTATCAATAAAATAATAGATTGTAAAATCCCTTAATAACAAAAAAATCTTAACTATGAAATGCCTCACTTCCATGTTCTCTCCTCTCATGGGGCCCAAGTGGCTTTTGCTCGAGTATGCAGTGATAGAGTGCTAGTGATCCTCCTAACTACTAGAGGGAGTTAGAAACTAATTGGTGGCAACTTGAGTTGGATTCAAGATAGATGCCTCCACATGGTTGTAAGTTCTTTAGCTAATAACGTATAGTTGTTTTAAAAGAACCCAGATTTCTTTATTACAATAAAAGGAACATCACATGGTACCAGGAATGAGAATCAGTTGATATAGCAGCAGAGAAATGCAAAGTGTGAATGTTCCTGATGCTGTAAATTGGACTGGAAATGTCGACCATAAGTGGAAGCTGTTCAAACAATGATTCATGTAGTACCTGCAAGCCAATGGAGTTGATAGCAAACCTGATGCATAGAAGATTGCAATGCTACTTACCTTGGTGGGACCTCAGGCACTTTTGTTTTTGGAAAGGCAGAAGACTAGGGCAAGTTCGACAAGATTATTGAGATGTTTGATGAACACTGTTCACCAAAGGAAAATGAAATATTCAAGGGGATATGTTTTGCTCATACATACAGCTGCAGGGATAGAGCTTTAATACTTTTTTAATGAATTTGAAATTAAAAGTAAGAACATGTTTGTATCACTGCAAGATTCAATGATTGGAGATAAAAGTGCGTTTGGGATTATTGATAAGAAAGTGAGAGAGAGAGAGAGCGAGGGTGCTGCAAGATACAGACCTCACCTTAGCTGGAGCTGTGAGGCTATGCCATGCCAGTGAATTAGCTCTGCAGTATGCAAAAAAGTTTGGTGAGAGTGAAAAAGCCAGTGAAAATGAAGGCATTGTGTGTCCACACACATAAACAAAAATTGAAACATAGGAAACAACAAAAAGATGGGAGACATTCAATTGCAAATGATGAGGCACTCAGCATGCACTAAAACAATTCCCCACCTATGGAAAAGTCTGTAATAACTCTAAAGAACAGAATCACTACACAAAGCAATGTTTTTACAAAGGGAAACAAAACAAGTGAAAGCCTGCACTCTATACACACTATAGAAGAAACTACTCTCAGTGACACGCTTTACATGGGCATGGTAGTGCAGAGAGACTGTAATCCAACAGACACCGAACAGCCAAGCATGTACAGAGTTGAGCAGGATAAGTAAACTGTGTTATTGCATACAAATGGTACAAATATTCCTTTCAAGCTGGACTCAGAGAGGGTCAATTTGATCTATGAGCGCGACATCAGGTCAATTAAGATAAAACCATACATCCATGCAAAGCGTACAATGGACAGAGTATTGACATAAAAGGTACATGTCAACTCAAGGTGAAATTTAAAGATAAAGAACATCATCTTAGGTTCACAGTAGTCCCGAATGGACATGAATCACTACTTGGTTTCAAAGTATGTGAAAACTTAAGCCTAGTCAACAAGGTGTACCATATTAACAGTACCAATATAAGGAATGGCACAGAGAAAATACTGGATCAATTTCCAGATATCTTCATGGGGTTTGGAGTTCTACCATTCACCTATAAAATACAGTTAAAGGAAGACACACAGCCTATAATGCATGCCTAAGGTAGGTTCCAGCACCACTAAAATAAAAAACTCAAGCAGGAATTCGACCAAATGTTGTCACTATGGGTCATAAAGAAAGTGGAGGAGCCCACAGAATGGGTGAATTCAATAGCGTGTATCAAAAAAAGAATGATGACCTACATGTGTGCATAGACCCAAAAGATTTGAATGCCAATATAAAGAGAGAACATTATCAGATTCCGATCACGGATGAAATTACAAGTGAGGTGGCTGGTGCAAAGATTTTCACTAAATTGGATGCATTTTAGGGCTTCTGGCAAATTAAAGCACAAAATACTTTACATTTAATACACCGTTTGGCCGATACTCCTGTGTGAGGATGCCTTTTTGAATTTCCTCAGCTCCAGAAGTGTTCTACAGGACAATGGAACACATCATGGAATGTATAAATGGGGTACGTGTATACATGGATGACACGATCTTTTGGGATCCACACAGGAGAAACACAAGGAGAGGCTCATCAAAGTGTTACAAAGCACCCAGAAAATGGATTAAAATTAAAGAGAAAAATGTCAGTTTGATGTGAATGAAATCGCCTTTCTGAGAGATGATCTGTCAGAGGCAGGTGTGGAGCCATACAATAGCAAGGTGAAAACAATTCTAGTGATGCCAAGACCCACTGATAAAACAGAAGACAGGTTTGGTATGAATTTACCAATGAAATTCCAGCACTCCCATAACCCAATGATAAAACAGTGCTGGAATTTCATTGGTTCCACAGAGACAAATGTGAAGCACATAATGAGAGTTCCACAGAGACAAATGTGAATCTCCATGTGAACCCGATCACTGAATCTCTTCCTGTATCTGACATGAAATCCAAGTAGATCACAGCTGAAACAGAAAAGGACACAGTTCTACAGAAGATCATTGAGAATCTAATTGAAGGATGGCCTAGAGGTGAATGTCAGTCATACTACAACATCAGAGCTGAGCTGAGTGTTGTCAATGGGCTTCTACTCAGACAGAGCAGAATTATCATTCATCAAACACTGCAACGAGAGATACTTAAAAGGGTGCATAAGGGGCAGCTTGGAATGGAAAAATGCAAGAGTAGGGCCAGAACTACTGCTTATTAGCCAGGAATAAATGCTGATATTGACAGGATGGTGTCAAGCTATGAGACCTGTTTGAAACATCAGGCAAATCAGGCAAAGGAAACCATGATAATAACTGACTTTCCAGCAGAACCATGGCAGAAGGTTGGGACTGATCTGATCCATATGCATAGAAAGAATTACTTGCTTGTTATTGATTATTTATTGAACTATCCGGAGATTGTGCTGCTTCCTAATATGTCTGCTGCTTGTGTGATCAAATATATGAAATCAATCTTTGCAAGACATGAAACCATGCTGCAGTGGTAGAGAATTCCAGAACTCTGCAAAAGAGTATGATTTTCGACATGTGACTTCAAGATCTCTGCATACACAGTCAAATGGTAAAGCTGAGAAAGGAATTCACATAATTAAACAGTTGTTCAAGAAAGCACTAGACAGTGGCTCAGATCTGTATCTAGCTTTATGAGTTACAGAGCTTCGCCACTTGAACATGGCATATCACCCAGTGACCTTCTGATGGGACGTAGACTACGCATCACACTTCTCTACTCTGGAGACCCACACATGAACAGAGATTTTGAAGATGTCAAACAGAAACAAAAGCATCTCTAATGGAGACAAAAAGCAAACTATGACAAGTCAGCAAGAAACTTATAGCTGCTAGCAGAATATGACACAGTGAGACTCAGTGATTCCAACACTTTGGACCAAAAGGTCACTGTTCTGGAGGAAGTATATCTATGATCCTACACTGTCAGACAGAGGATGGTCAAATACTGAGAAGGAATCGAAAGAGCCTGCTGAAAACGCAAGAGACACTGCAGAAACAGTCAAATGCAGAAGATCCAGCCTGCAGAGCCACTGAGGAAACACCACCAGTGCTAGCCAGTACTAGACCAGCAGAGCTGACAGAAGCTCCTGTGTTAAGAAGATCAAAGCACCTGTCAGACTGAATCTTAAAAAGAAAAAGAACTGCACACTTAAAACATTTATGCTGCTGATGTGTTTACATTTGTGTTGAACTTTAAATTGAAATGAACACTGAATTAGTCATGTTGTAGATTAAACAGCTCAAGGTCAAGGGATAATAATAATAGAGTGCTAGTGATCCTTCTGTCCACTAGAGGGAGTCAGAAATTAGTTGGGTACAGCTTGAGTTGGATTGAAGACGGATGCTTCCACACAGTCCTGAGTGAGCTCTTAAGCTAAAAAGTATAGTTGTTTTAAAATAACCCAAGTTTCTTTATTACAATAAAAGAAACATCACAAAGGTTGTTTTAGACTCCAAAGAGATTGAAAGGAATGATGTGATAGAATCTAAAAATGATACATCTTCAACAGCTTGTGTGAGCTCTCTGAAAATCCTCTTTGTTTAATTCTGCTCCCCTACCCGGTTCCTGCAAATTATTTCCATGCAAGTATTTATTCAATTGAATGTAGTAAGTTATTGAGTCATCTACCATCACTCTTTCAGGCAGTGATTTCTAGATCATAATTTGGATGAGGTTTCATGGAACTGATTGAATATTGAAGGTTTGTGGTGAATGATATTAGGATTTTACCATGTCTTCTATGGCCTGGAAAAAAAATTGCCTAATTTACGTTTGAACAGCAATAGAAGAAATTTATTGAATGAGGCATGTGGCCTTTGTTAGCTGGGAATGAATTGATCATTTGATATTCCTAATTTTTGTGAAACAGGGAAATGGCAGATTGTGGTGCGCTGTTAGCCAGAATCAGACACACACAAGGTAAAGACTATACAACAGGGTTTAATCCACAAAGACTTCCACAGAGCCAGGCTGGCTGTAGCTGCAGAAATTCTGAGGCCTCGGGAGGCCGCGCAGGCTTATATCCCAGAGGGTGATTGACACCCGACCGGGTGGGGCTTGATCCATTCAGGCCGACTGATTGATAGCTGACCAGGTGTTGTCCTGTCCCCTCACACTCCTGCAGGTACAGAGGTTGCCCCCTGCAGTAGGCCGGTGGTGGACCACCACACAGGTATGAAGTAAAACACGAAAGTCTGCAGTCACTGTGGTTGAAGTAAAAACACAATGCTGGAGAAACTCAGCAAATCAAACAGTGTTCTTTATATAGCAAAGATAAAGATACATAACCAATGTTTTGGGCTTGAGCCCTTCATCAAGAGAAAGGGTTTGAATTACCCCTTGTTGTCATGCAGAAAATATGGCATCCATCTTTGGACAGTCTGCGCTCACAGACAAAATTTGACTAGTGGTCAATCTGTTTAAATAGCAATGATTGAGGATGCCAGGCATCAAGTCAACTCAACTGCTGTTCCTCATAAAGGTGGTTTAAAATGTCCAGGCATTTGATCCTCTTATCCTGCCGATATCACCATTAAAGCCAGTGCTTCCTCAGAGTGGATCATTTACTAAAGGTCACTGGAGCTGAGGCATGAAATTACATTCTGACTCAGTGTTTACTGTGTTAGCACGGAGGCAAGGCTGACACCTTGGAACATCCAGTCCTTTTCTTTTTCTGGATGTGGTATCGCCCTGAGATTTCTGTTTTGCTGTGTTGAGGAAAAAATGAGATAAAGAAAGAGGATGGTGAACACATCAAGTTAAAAGACATGATAGATAAAAAGAAATATTTAATGGAATGGCCCAAACTGCGCTAATTAAAATAGTGTAAATGTGGAGAAGCAGACAGGATTATGGATCCAAGTTCACCAAAAGCTCAAGGTCAAGGTAAAAATTTAGAAAGATAAAAGGTGACACAGTTAGCATAGAGGTTAATGCAAGGCTGTTACAGCGCCAGCGACCAGGGTTTGAATCCTGTGCTGTCTGTAAGGAGTTTGTACATGTAGTGTGGGCTTCCTGCGTGTGTTCCAGTTTCCTCCCACCCTTCAAAAACGTATTAGAGTTGTAGATCAATCGGGTGTAATTGGGCAGCCTGGGCTAATGGGCTGAAAGGGTCTGCTATCACCCTGCATGTCTAAATTTAAATTTAAACTCAATTTAAATTTAAACATTTAAGAAAAATGAAATATTTGCTTTCATCTCAAAGGGGCACTTTATGTGAAACTCTGTTTAGAATGCTCCATTCAATTCTCTGAAACAATGTATTGCTCTTGAGTTGGGTATGGTATGAGGTGGTCCAGATTATTGTTTATTTGTTTTCATGTGTAGGAAGATACAATAAAAATTGTTGTTTAGTATGCTATCCATCCATGTCAACCCATATTTAAGTACAATAGGTCATGCAAAAATGAAAGTATAGTGTTAAAAAGAAATCTTCAATTAAAACAGTGCAAGAGCTAAGGTGAGGTTGGATTTGTGAGATCAAGAGATCACCTTTTACTAATGAACATATAAACGTAGTCTATATTAAATGACATTTTGAAAGTAAAAGGATGACATAATTGATATTTTAAACTAGCTAACAGTTCAGAGAAAAACAGTTATTTTGGCATTATTTTGTTGAAAATCAATTGGAAATTTGAACTGTATTTTGTTGAAAATTAATTGGAAATCGGAACTGTATCAAACAACTGCAGTTGAATCATTTGAAAATTGCAAAACAGATTGATGGATTTATTTTTGGCAAGAATGTTAAGAGTTTAAAAACCTTAACAAAGGTACAGGACAACCACAGTGTAATTGAATAGCAGAACAGACTTTAGGAATTGAATGCTTTATTCTTGTTCCTATATTCTGATAGACAGGTGTTCATGTAGTTTGATTATAGATATAACACAACCTTCCTCATTGGTGTAAGGTATATTTATAAATTAAAATGAATCTTGAAACAAAAGTAATGTGTGGATCAGATGGCATTAATGTTTCAGATAATTAAGTAAACATTCTTATGAATAATATTAAAAATGGCAAACACTTTTATTTACCTTTGGTCCTCGTATACCTTTGCCTGGTGGCCCTCTAGGACCCATCAAACCTGGAGATCCTGCTGCTCCCTGTGAAATGGATATTGACATTTACTAGTTTTATATTTTCAAATAAAACATAGAGATCTTTACATTGACTTCATACTGAAAACAACTTGGCTACAAAGTTGGACAATTTGTTTAAATTTGATGAATGATGTCTGTACAAATCCGTAGCATGAGTTATGCTGGCTGGTCCAGTGGTAAAGACATTCTCGTGTGTGATTCTACTGCATGCTGAAGTGTGAGAAAAGGAGAAATCATGACTTCATCAGTGAGAAATCTTGATTTGATGTCTGCCTTGCTAACTATACTCTTTGGCTTGGCTTCGCGGACGAAGATTTATGGAGGGGGTAAAAAGTCCACGTCAGCTGCAGGCTCGTTTGTGGCTGACCAGTCCGATGCGGGACAGGCAGACACGATTGCAGCGGTTGCAAGGGAAAATTGGTTGGTTGGGGTTGGGTGTTGGGTTTTTCCTCCTTTGCCTTTTGTCAGTGAGGTGGGCTCTGCGGTCTTCTTCAAAGGAGGCTGCTGCCCGCCAAACTGTGAGGCGCCAAGATGCACGGTTTGAGGCGTTATCAGCCCACTGGCGGTGGTCAATGTGGCAGGCACCAAGAGATTTCTTTAGGCAGTCCTTGTACCTTTTCTTTGGTGCACCTCTGTCACGGTGGCCAGTGGAGAGCTCGCCATATAATACGATCTTGGGAAGGCGATGGTCCTCCATTCTGGAGACGTGACCCATCCAGCGCAGCTGGATCTTCAGCAGCGTGGACTCGATGCTGTCAACCTCTGCCATCTCGAGTACCTCGACGTTAGGGGTGTGAGCGCTCCAATGGATGTTGAGGATGGAGCGGAGACAACGCTGGTGGAAGCGTTCTAGGAGCCGTAGGTGGTGCCGGTAGAGGACCCATGATTCGGAGCCGAACAGGAGTGTGGGTATGACAACGGCTCTGTATACGCTTATCTTTGTGAGGTTTTTCAGTTGGTTGTTTTTCCAGACTCTTTTGTGTAGTCTTCCAAAGGCGCTATTTGCCTTGGCGAGTCTGTTGTCTATCTCATTGTCGATCCTTGCATCTGATGAAATGGTGCAGCCGAGATAGGTAAACTGGTTGACCGTTTTGAGTTTTGTGTGCCCGATGGAGATGTGGGGGGGCTGGTAGTCATGGTGGGGAGCTGGCTGATGGAGGACCTCAGTTTTCTTCAGGCTGACTTCCAGGCCAAACATTTTGGCAGTTTCCGCAAAGCAGGACGTCAAGCGCTGAAGAGCTGGCTCTGAATGGGCAACTAAAGCGGCATCATCTGCAAAGAGTAGTTCACGGACAAGTTTCTCTTGTGTCTTGGTGTGAGCTTGCAGGCGCCTCAGATTGAAGAGACTGCCATCCGTGCGGTACCGGATGTAAACAGCGTCTTCATTGTTGGGGTCTTTCATGGCTTGGTTCAGCATCATGCTGAAGAAGATTGAAAAGAGGGTTGGTGCGAGAACACAGCCTTGCTTCACGCCATTGTTAATGGAGAAGGGTTCAGAGAGCTCATTGCTGTAACTGACCCGACCTTGTTGGTTTTCGTGCAGTTGGATAATCATGTTGAGGAACTTTGGGGGACATCCGATGCGCTCTAGTATTTGCCAAAGCCCTTTCCTGCTCACGGTGTCGAAGGCTTTGGTGAGGTCAACAAAGGTGATGTAGAGTCCTTTGTTTTGTTCTCTGCACTTTTCTTGGAGCTGTCTGAGGGCAAAGACCATGTCAGTGGTTCCTCTGTTTGCGCGAAAGCCGCACTGTGATTCTGGGAGAATATTCTCAGCGACACTAGGTATTATTCTATTTAGTAGAATCCTAGCGAAGATTTTGCCTGCAATGGAGAGCAACGTGATTCCCCTGTAGTTTGAGCAGTCTGATTTCTCGCCTTTGTTTTTGTACAGGGTGATGATGGTGGCATCACGAAGATCCTGAGGCAGTTTACCTTGGTCCCAACAAAGCTTGAAAAACTCATGCAGTTTGGCATGCAGAGTTTTGCCGCCAGCCTTCCAGACTTCTGGGGGGATTCCATCCATACCTGCTGCTTTGCCACTTTTCAGTTGTTCGATTGCCTTATATGTCTCATCCAGGGTGGGAACCTCATCCAGCTCTAGCCTTAGGGGCTGTTGAGGGAGCTGGAGCAGGGCGGAATCTTGGACTGAGCGGTTGGTACTGAAAAGAGATTGGAAGTGTTCTGACCATCGGTTGAGGATGGAGATCTTGTCGCTGAGGAGGACTTTGCCGTCTGAGCTGCGCAGCGGGCTTTTGACTTGGGGTGAGGGGCCGTACACAGCCTTTAGAGCCTCGTAGAAACCCCTGAAGTCGCCAATGTCCGCGCTGAGCTGTGTTCGTTTGGCGAGGCTAGTCCACCACTCATTTTGGATCTCCCGGAGTTTGCGCTGAAGATGGCTGCATGCGCGACGGAAGGCTTGTTTCTTCTCTGGACAGGACGGCTTTGTAAGGTGAGCCTGGTGGGCAGCTCGCTTCTTTGCCAGCAGCTCCTGGATTTCCTGGCTGTTTTCGTCAAACCAGTCCTTGTTTTTCCTGGAGGAGAAGCCCAGTACCTCTTCAGTGGATTGCAGTATGGTAGTCTTCAACTGATCCCAGAGGGTTTCAGGGGACGGGTCCGTGAGGCGGGTTGCAACGTCGAGCTTTGCTTTGAGGTTTGCCTGGAAGTTTCCTCTCGCTTCGTCTGACTGCAGTTTTCCAACATTGAACCTCTTTCTGGGGGCTTTATTGTTCCTGGGCTTTGGCTTGAAGTGAAGGTTGAGCTTGCAGCGAACCAGCCGGTGGTCAGTGTGGCATTCCGCGCTAGGCATGACCCTGGTGTGGAGCACATCTTGTTTGTCACTTTCTCGCACCAGGATGTAGTCCAGGAGGTGCCAGTGTTTGGATCGGGGATGCATCCAGGTGGTCTTAAGGCTGTCCCTCTGCTGAAAAAGGGTGTTTGTAATGACAAGCCGCTGTTCTGCGCAGAGCTCCAACAGGAGGCGCCCATTGTCGTTGCACTTGCCGACGCCATGCTTGCCCAGGATTCCTGGCCAGGTTTCTGAGTCTTTGCCGACACGAGCGTTGAAGTCGCCCAGGATGACAACCTTGTCGGCTGTAGGGGTACGTTGGATGAGGTTGCGCAGGTCGGTGTAGAACTTGTTCTTTTCTGCTGGTTCCGCCTGGAGGGTTGGAGCATAGACACTGATGAGGGTGATGTGACGCTTGTTTTGAAGTGGGAGTCGCATGGACATGATTCGGTCCGAGAGGCCTGTCGGAAGGTTTTCGAGTTTGGAGGCAATGAAGCTCTTGACCATGAAGCCTACACCAGATAGGCGTCGTTCATCCGAAGGCTTGCCAGACCAGTAGAGTGTGTAGCCCGCGCCGCGTTCTTGGAGGCTGCCTACATCTGCCAGGCGGACTTCACTGAGAGCGGCTATGTCGATGTCAAGTCTGAGGAGTTCATGTGCAATGAGGGCAGACCGACGTTCAGGTCGGTGGCTGTCAGTCTTGTCTAGCATGGTTCTGATGTTCCAGCATGCTAGCTTGAGTTTGTGAGCATCTTTTGAGGGGGAGGACGTGGAGGGGGAGGACGTGGAGGGGGAGGACGTTGAGGGGGAGGACGTGGACCTGTCCTCGGGCCTGCGCAAAGGAGCTTTTAGGTGGAGTGCAGTGCGCGCAGTACTGGCCCCACCCTTTACACCCATGGTTCGTGTGCCGTGGCCAAGCAAGCTGGGACGTGGCAGCGAGGTCCTTGGGTCGTAGGTTTTATATCGGAGTGGCCTTCTCCTATGCAGGTTTCTTACCCGGGCTGGAGGGGCCTGCCTCCCCTCCTAGGTCGGTCCATACTGCCCGGACCGGGGCCGAGGCCGCCGCAGTTCACCCTGTGCCTGGACTGGGGTCACCGCCTCCCACTCCCTGCCCGGACCGGGGCCTCCGCCTGCCTCACTCGACCGAGGCCGGGGCCGCCGTCTCCCCCTTGCTCCTGCCCGTATCGTGGCCGCCGCCGTCTACCCTTCGCCCGGACCGGGGCCGGGGCCGCTGCTGCTCTCCCTGTGCCTGGACTGGGGCCGCCGTCTCCCACTCCCTGTCCGGACCGGGGCCTCCGCCTGCCTCACACGACCGAGGCCGGGGCCGCCGTCTCCCCCTTGCTCCTGCCCGTATCGTGGCCGCCGCCGTCTACCCTTCGCCCGGACCGGGGCCGGGGCCTTACTAATACCCTTAATAATATACTAATAAATAAAAGACTCTTTCTAGGCAGGGATAGGGAGACCCTTTGGAAGAGTCAGTCCAGCAGCGAGAGGCATCAACTGGCTCTTCATCCTGGGCATACTAACTTGGAGCTTAATGCCTCAACTAACATTAAGCTTTTAGGCTTTCTCAACTGTAGGGAGGACACCCATCTTCACCTGCAACTTCTGCTCATCTTGACTGCTGCTGAGAGGAATAAGCCATTGCCTCTTCTCACTGCTACTAACAGGAAGGAGGTGCAGGAGCCTGAAGACAAACACCCAATGTACGAAAACAGCTTCTTCCCCTGCACCATCAGATTTCTGAATGGACAATGAACCACAGACACTACCTCAAGTTTTCTCTTATTTTGCACTATTTCAATAATTTTTAAATAATGCACTTAGGAAAATGTAATTTATAGCAATTTTTGCACCTGCAATGCACAACAATGCTGCCACAAAACAACAAATTTCATGACACGGCGTGACAATAAACCTGATTCTGTTTCTCATCTATTTGCTCATTTTGTACAGGATGTGGTTATACTTCAATAATTTGGTGCTTTTAATTGTTTTTTAAAACTCTTCAGGAAATTATAGATATTGAAGGATTTTCACTTGATTTCAGGACTCCAAATTGAACAGTTGGCCCCATATATGAATAGGATTTCCACTTGGTAGTTTTACACTAGGAATGTGGAAAGAAGATAGAGAGCATGGAAACCATGCACATCCAGAGTTGGGGGAGACACACAGGGAAACAGCAGATGCTAGAATCTGAAGCTGCAGCTCAATGAAGTCTATGTTTCAGAAAGGAGAAGTCCATTGTACCATGCCCATAATCAGCCCTAACTTAAACCTCAGGGCAGGCTGCACTGTGATTTTGAAGATCACCGCAGCTATGAAATTTAATGTGTCAACCTCTTTCCATCTGTCATTGGAAATATTTGGAATTTCTTCTGGGTTACTGACTATTGTTGAAACACAGAAGTCTGTAGAGACTGTGATTGTAGTAAAAACACACCAAAATGCTTGCAGTGTCCATAGGGGATAAAGCTATATTGTTCACATTTTGGGCTTGATCTTTCTTCAAGGAATAAGCAAAGAATAAGCAAAAAAAAAAGGAAATCTCAAAATAGGGACTGTGCTGGCTGAGGGAGGAGCCCAGACCAACAAAAGGTGTTAATTGGATATGATAAGGGGAAAGGTGAAGATTGATTTTGTCTGTGTGAGACAGAGGGAAAAAGGAGTGAGATGGAGCTGGGGAGGGGAGATGGGGGAAGAATTGGGGGTTGGGTGCATTTAACAAAAGCCAGAGAAGTGGATGTTAATGCTATTCAATGGGAGGGCACATAGACGGACGATGATGTGTTGTTCATCTAATTTGCAGGTGGTCTCAGTCAAGCAGTGCATGAGACCATGGAGAGACATGTCAGCAAGGAAGTGGGATGGGGAATTTAAATGGGTGAACACTAGGAGATCCACATATTGTGAGGAATCATGTCCTCGTTGCCCATGGGGGGCAAAGGGGGCCAGGGCAGATGAGTGGGTAATGGAGGATATGCAGGTGAGAGCCAAATTAATGGTAGTAAAGGAAAGTCATGTTGTTTGAAAAAGGAGGACACCAATTGAATCAACATTTCACTTATGAATCTGCAGTGGTCTTCTACTATTCCCATTGTGGTCTCCACTACATCGGAGAGACTTGGCACAGACTGGGAGATCATTTCCTTGAGCACCCCATTCTGTCCACCTCAATAGCATACATCTCCCAGTGGCCACCCATTTCAATTCTCCATTTCACTCCCTTGATGAAATATATGTCCATGGTCTCAAGCACTGCCAGACTGAGACCACCCGTAAATCGGAGAAACAAACACCTCATCTTCTGTCTGGGCACCCTCCAACTATATGGCATTAATATCCACTTCTTTGGCTTTTGTTAAATCCCACCAATTCTTTCCAGTCACTTCCCCCCAGCTCCATTTCTCTCCCTTTTTCCTCTGTCTCCTTTCACACAGACAAAACCAATTGTCACCTCTCCCCTTATCATATCCAGTTAACACATTTTGTTGGACTCCTCCCTCAGCCAGCACTGACTCTATTCTGAAATTTCCTGTTTTTTGCATAGTCTTTGCTTATCCCTTAAAGAAGAGCTCAGGCCCAAAATGTTAGCAATACATCTTTATTTCATATGGACTCTCACTGCTCCCTATCTGTACTCCTTGCTGCTTTCAAGCTCTACAACCATGTTCTCACTCAGTCTTGCTTCCACAGCCATATGTCTTTCCTGGGTACTTATCTCTGCCACCAACTGGCCCCACTTAGATTCCAGCTCTGGTTCCAAGACTCTCAGTTGACCCCCACAGGAACTCAGGTACTTGCATTGCATTGACTCCTGCTTTCTTCATTCTCCCACTGTATTCTAGGGACTACCAGCGGATCTTCGCTCTCTCGCTTCCACAGGTCTGTACCTCACTCACCATGTCCTGCCATGGACCTCTTCTATACTTCATTTTCCATTGGATCCACACTTTCAACCATCAATTATACGCACACCTGGCATCCATCAAGTATTAGAAGCTCGCATCCCTGGAGATTGCCACCTCGGTGACCTCCCACCTAGGTCTTCACGTGGCCCCAGCTCTTTACAGGACAGAGCTCTTGACGTGGGTCTCCACCTTAGCCTTAACAATTTACAGGACAGAGCTGCTGACATCAACTTTCATCCTGAACCTGCCAGCACACAGGACCAAGCTTCAGTTGTAGGTCACTGTCTCAGGCCGAGTGACCTACAGGATCAAGCCTCCAACATGAACTCACTGGCGGCCTACAGGATCGAGCTTCAGACGCAGTTCTCCACCTTTGCCCCACGACCTGCAAGACTCACACCCTGGCTCTGGGAGCACACGGGGGCTCTTTTCCTCCACCTTCTGACTTCACCATCTCTCCCTTCCCTTCCTTGGACATTTCCTAACCTCCAAGTTCTGATTGATCCCAACCTCCTTCTCTCCCGGATACCATCCATCCCATTGAACCTCCCCCTAACCTCTGCCTGGTCTTCACTATCAGAATCGGTCTGCTCTTGACCTTTATATTTCTAACTTGACCTCTTTTTCTTCATCTCAGGATACAAACTCTTTACAGACATCTTTTACAAACCCACCAAATCCCACAGCTACCTTGATTACATCTCTTCACATTCTCTAAATTCCTCTGTCTCCATTGTATCTGCACCCAGGATGAGGACTTCCATGCCATATCATCAGAGATGTCCCCATGGCAGAATCACAACTGAAATATTCCTTCACTTGGTGTCCACCTGCTTCAAACAATGTGGCTTTCCCTCTACCACCATCAACTCGGCCCTCACTCACATAACCTCCATTACCCGCATGTCCACACTGTCCCCCTCAGGCCCTAAGCGCAACAAGGACAGGAATCCTCTTGTCCTCACCTACCACCCCTTCAGCCTCTGTATCCAACCTATGTTCCTCCGCCATTTCCTCTGCCTACTATGTGATCCCTCCATGAGACACATATTCCCCTCTCCACCTTCTGCAGAGGCTGCTCCCTCCATGGCTCTGTTGCCCACTCCTCTTTCCCCACCAATTGCCCCCTTGGTACCTACCTTTGTGATCGCAGGAGATGCTCTACTTGTGCCCACACCATCTCCCTCACCACCATTCGGAGCCCCAAACAGTCTTTCCAAGTGAAGCAACATTTCACTTGTGAACCTGCAGGGCTCATCTACTGCATCTGGTGCTCCCGTTCTGGTCTCCTCTACATCAGAGAGACTGGGCGCAGACTGGGAGATCACTTTCTTGAGCACCCTGGCTCTGTCTGCCGCAATAAGTGTGGATCTCCCATCTCACTTCCTTGTTGACACCTTTGGTCCGTGGTCTCATGTACTGCCAGACTGAGACCACCTACAAAATGGAGGAATAACACCTCATCTTCCATCTGGGCAATGCTATCCAACCAGATAGCATTAACATCCACCCCTTTGGCTTTTGATAAATGCCTCCCCCCCCCACCACTTCATTCTCCTCTCCCCTCCACAGCCCTGTCACTTTCCTTTTTCCCTCTTTCCCTCTGTCTTCTTTCAATTCTCACTACTCCCCTTTTATCTAATTAACATGTTTTGTTGGTCTGCACTCCCCCCCCAGCCAACACTGTCTGTACTTTGAGAATTCCTGTAATTTGCTTATTCTTTGCCTATCCCTTGAAGTAGGGCTCAGGCCCGAAACATTGACACTCTATCTTTATCTCCTATGCAAGACCAGCTGAGTTCCTCCAGCATTTCGATGTGTTTTTACTACTGCTCCTGTTGCATCAGGGAGGTCACTGACACATTTTGTTTTAAGAGAATTGAATAATTTTCACTTCTCTTGCCAGAGAACAGTAGGTTAAAACAGGCAATTGGAGCACAAAGCTGCAGATGCTGAAAATCTAGAACTGAGGCTGCTCAATAAAATAAGCTTCGCTGGATCATGCGTTCTTCATCCAAACCGGAAAACGAGAAGTCAAGTATATTTCAATTTTCTAAGAAGGGGAGGATGCTGAGAACAAAGGCAATGTCTTTGATGGGAGTAAACAAGTTTGGCTTGTCCATAGAACAAACAAGTGAGTTTGTGAAAACGTTGCATCACAGTCAGAAGGAGTACCACTGCTTAATGTCCAGCTGGTGTGTGGGTAGTGAAAGGGAAGGAGCAAAATGGAGGTGTAGGCGGTCTAGTTGGGCCTTTCTGAAAGTAATCATGTTACTGATAAATACCACTCCCCTCACTAGCAGATCCATTTCTTATTATTATGGCATTTAACTGGCCAAAATAAAAGTCAGCTTAAAAATTCAAACCAAATTTACAGACCAAATATTGCCAAAATACATTCTCATACCTTGTGCATTCCTCCACCACCTGCCTTTCTTCTGCCTCCAGAGATCCTTGGTGATGCTCGCGCAGCACCTGGTGGAAGGCTGTGGATTGCAGGCCTTGAAAGACAAGCTCAAGTTCCTCTGGCTTCAGAAGCTCCAGTTCACATTTATGACACATTCGGATTTAATGAGGGTTGAAAAGGAATGTTACACATCTTAATCGCTCCGTTTTATTACCTTTGCTCCTTGTGTGCCCTCTCCTTGAGGCCCTTTTGGGCCAGGTAATCCCATTCTTCCAATAGAACCCTGCATAATTTAAAATCAGATGACATAGTTAATTAAAGTTACATTTTTCCATACTTTATGTGAGATTTTCTAGTAAATTTTGATGGAATGCGTCATCACCCCTTGATCGACAAAGTTTTATGTTGTACTTTTATCTATGTAAAGGGAAATGTTCAATTTTGTGTGGCAATTTCATCCCAAATCAATTGGACCAGACAGCCCAGAAATTGAGATAAACAGTCTCTAATCGCTATAAACTCACAGACAGATCTTACATGCTGTTGGTCCGATTCCAAGGCAGTAGCGAGGAAGGGGATTTGGAGGTACCGAGGGGGCGGAGTTACAGTATCAGGGGTGGGCCAGCCAGTACAATGCATGTATTACAGAGTCCCACCACATAATGCCAAAGGCATTCAAAGCAGAATTTCAGTGATTTAAAAAAATCATACCTGAAATGAGCTCTAACTAGCCATGTCCCAGATCAAATAAAATCCTGCAAGAATTTCCACTGGCTGTGCCTGTTTGCTTGCCTGCAAGGATTTCCCTGTGTTAAATTGGTTTATTTTTGTTAAAATAATACCTATTAAAAGGCTTTAAATATTTTTTAAAAACAAGCTAATAAAATGATTATACAGCGGTTAGCGCAACACTATTACAGTGCCAGCAACCCGGGTATGTTCTCCCTGTGTCTGCGTTGGTTTCCTCCAGATGCTCCAGTTTCCCCCAAACCTTAAAAGCGTACAACGGTTGTAGGTTAATTGGAGTATTTGGGCAGCACAGCCTCATGGACCAGAAGGGGCTGTTATTGTGCTATACATTTAAATTTAAATATATTTAAAAAATGAATACATGGATCTATATAGCTTTTGAGTAATTTTTAGTTATTTATGATCAAGTAGAAGATGACTAAATCTTAATTGGATTTTTTTGCGATAAATCTGTTTTCAGCTTCACTTTCAGCAGGTTAACTCCCTCTAGGTGTTCTGAAAGGAATAACTTGTTACTTTCCAAATGTTTACTGAAGCCCCCATGTGTTTCTTTTCCGACCTTCCCTCGGCAGAATGGCTCCGGCAAAGGAAGGTGGCGAGAAAAAGAAAGGCCGTTCTGCTATTAACGAGGTGGTTACCCACGAATATACAATAAATGTGCACAAGCGGATCCATGGCATTGGTTTTAAGAGACGTGCTCCACGTGCTATTAAGGAGATTCGCAAATTTGCTGTGAAGGAAATGGGCACTCCTGACGTCCGCATAGATACTCGTCTAAACAAGGCTGTGTGGGCCAAGGGTGTGAGGAATGTTCCCTATCGAATTCGTGTGTGTTTATCTAGAAAACGGAATGAGGATGAGGACTCTCCAAACAAACTCTACACATTGGTAACCTATGTTCCTGTCACATCATACAAAGGTTTACAGACAATCAACGTTGATGAAAACTGAAACTCAACTGGTTTAAAAGAATAAACAGTAACTTGAAAAAAAAAAGCCCCTATGTGTTTTATTATGTAAATAAGTTTGAACAGAAATTGGAATAACATATTTCTGGAAGAATGTATGATTTTGAGGATTTATTTTTCTAGACAGACAATTTCCTCAACAGTAGAAACTCGACACCAAAGTTTTAATGCAGTTTTTAAACCACCAACCTCAACAATCAATGGATCACCTTAACAGTCAAGAAGAATTCTACAGAAATTGCACTTGCTTTTCAAGTTTAAATGTAAACCTGTTCAAAACTCAAGTTGACTGAGAGTTTCCTCTCAAATCTCACAATTGTGATTTGACCCAGAAGTGGTTGTAAACATGATCTACTCCAAGATTAAATCAATTTTTGATCACATTTGATCACATTTGTATGTTAATAGCTGACCAATAATTTTGACATGCACCACATGAAATCTTAGATTAGCAAAGCTGTAAATTAGTGATAGAGTTGCAACCATCTAGATATGTCAGTGCTATTTTTAGTCTATCATTACTAACCTTTTGACCAGGCTTGCCTATTCCTGGAATTCCAATTGGGCCCGGTGGTCCTGGAAGGCCAATTTCACCCTGAAAAGGATATTCGGTTTATTGAAGATCACTTCTGACAACATAGAATGTCATTCAGCTGAATGAGTCTCCTTCAAAGCGTATCCATCAAACCATTCATCACTTCTTTTATACTTATATTGTCACACTTGCCCATTAATATTCCTCTTGCCCAGATTTATCAACCAGGGGAAATTTACAGTAATCAATGAATCTACTGAACTTTACATTTTTGAGATATGGTAGAAACCATTGCACCCAAGGGAAATCCATGCAGTAGCAAGAAGAATATATAAACACCACCAAGGCAGGACTGGAGGTCAGAATTGAACCCAAGTTACTGGACCAGTGAGACATCCGATCTCCCTAGAGCACCAATGTTTCACCTTCCCATTCCCCAACTTACTCATAAAGTAATTATATTAAAGAACTTAAGAAACATGAGTCAGGATCTCACTAAATGTCTTCAATGGCAAAATTGATATATTTTCCTGGATAATATTTTTCATTTTGATAAATATCATTAGATGAAAACATCTGGTGATTATCATGTTGTTCTTGCCAGGGGTTTGCAATTGTTGATTTACCTGCATTAAAGCAGTGGCTACAGTTCAAACACCTTCATTGATTGGAAAACATTTTAACACATCCTCACTTTTAGAAAAGCTTCATGGAAATGCAATTTGTTTACTTCTCGTCAATAAGGCCTTTCAGGAAAATGTGCAATACCTTCACATTATATTACTGATTTATTTCAGGTGTTTCAGCTGGAAACTCATAAGATGGGATTCTAGCATTTATAATTGTCATAAAGTAAAAGATAACACAAGGACGGGCTTTTAGTAATTTTGGGTGGGGGTTCTTCTGTTCTTAATCAATATACAAAATGGTGAATATTGATTCATTTGTTTTCTATATCTCACATTCTATATCTCACACCTACCATTGACTTTAGTGAGACTGGTGAAGATATGCACTTATAAGTGTCCTTTAAAATGCTGTGAAGTGTCATTTCAGAGCATAAAACATTGAACATGTCAGTAAAATATGAGCCCTTTGGCTCACAAAGTTGTGCGGACTTATGTAAAACAGTCAACCCTGCCTCGTGAACTTAATTTTAATAGAAATTGCACCAAATTTTTTTACCAGTTGCAACTGAAAGGTTAAAAAAACTACAAAAACAACAAAACAAAATGACAATACTAAGTTAAATTAAAAAGAAACAATAAATAGATAGATAATAGATATTCAAAGTTATCCTTGAGCAAAAAATAACTGTAATAGTGCAGGTTATTCTTTTGTGGTGTTGGAGCAATCAATTTTGAAAAGTTTTGAAAACTTAAGAAAAATGATCTTTGGTTGGGGGAGGGAACAAAATAGTACAGAGCAGTAAGGAGAAGGTTAGAATGCAAACAATGAAAGTTTGTAGTAAGTATTTGAATATGGATGGGCAGGTGATAGAGAAGGGAAATGCTCTGGAAGAAGATGAAGGGCAATTGGCAGGAAAAGTAAATAATGTTGTTCTTAAAGATGAGGGAAAACAGGGATTAAAAAATGGGAAATCCCTGAAATTCATATATTTTAATGCCAGGAGTATTGTAAAAAAGGTGGATGAGCTGAAGGTGTGGATTGATACTTGGAAGTATGATGTGGTAGCGATTAGTGAGACATGGTTGCAGGAGGGATGTGATTGGCAACTGAATATCCCTGGGTTTCGTTGTTTTAGGTGTGATAGAGTCGGAGGGGCAAGAGGAGGTGGGGTTGCATTGCTTGTCAGGGAAAATATTACAGCGGTGCCTAGGAAGGATAGATTAGAGGGCACATCCACGGAGGCTATTTGGGTGGAACTGAGGAGTAGGAAAGGAGAGGTTACACTTGTAGGGGTGTATTATAGACCACCCGGAGGGGACCGAGACCTAGAGGAGCAAATCTGTAGGGAGATAGTAGATATTTGTGATAAGCACAGGGTTGTAATTATGGGAGATTTTAATTTTCCACATATAGATTGGGAAACACATTCTGTGAAAGGAATGGATGGGTTAGAGTTTGTGAAATGTGTGCAAGATAGTTTTTTACAACAATATGTAGAGGTGCCGACCAGAGAAGGAGCAGTGTTAGATCTACTGTTGGCAAATGGGAAGGGTCAAGTGACGGAGGTTAGTGTTGGCGAGCAGTTCGGGTCCAGTGATCATAATGCCATCAGCTTCAATGTCATTAAGGAAAGAGAGAAATCAGGGCCAAGGATTGAGGTTTTTGATTGGGGAAAAGCTAGATTTGAGGAGATGCGAAAGGACTTGCAGGGTGTGCATTGGGACAATTTGTTTTATGGGCAGGATGTAGTAGAGAGATGGAAGTCTTTTAAAGATCAGATTTTGAGAGTGCAAAAGCTTTATGTTCCTGTTAGGTTAAAAGGAGGGGCAAAAGGTTTGAGAGAGCCGTGGTTTTCAAGGAATATTGGAAACTTGGTTCAAAGAAAAAGGGAGGCGTACATTAGATATAAGAAGCATGGAGTTAAGGAGATGTTTGAAAGATACATTGAATGTAAGAGGAATCTTAAGAGAGGAATTAGGAAAGCTAAAAGAAGGTACGAGAAAACTATGGCAAGCAGGGTGAAAACTAATCCAAAAGAGTTCTACAAATATGTTAATGGTAAGAGGAAAGCTAGAGACAAAATTGGTCCCTTAGAAAATCAGAGTGGAAAACTGTGTGTGGAACCTAGAGAAATGGGGGAGATATTGAACAGTTTCTTTTCTTCGGTATTCACTAAGGAGAAGGATATTGGGAGAAGTGGGATAAAAAAAGCAAATTGGGTAAATATGGGGAATATAGAGATTACAAAAGGTGTAGTTTTAAGGCTTTTGAAGAATATAAAGGTGGATAAGTCTCCGGGACCAGACGGGATCTTCCCCAGGACATTGAGAGAAGTGAAGGAGGAAATAGCAGAGGCTCTGGCGGTAATTTTTCAAATGTCATTAGATATGGGGATAGTGCCGGAGGATTGGCGCATTGCGTATGTGGTTCCGTTATTTAAAAAGGGTTCAAGGAGGAAGCCTGGCAACTATCGGCCTGTAAGTTTGACGTCTGTGGTAGGTAAATTAATGGAGAAAATTCTTAGAGATAGTACTTATAAACATCTGGATAGACAAGGTCTGATCAGGAGCACTCAACATGGATTTGTGGGAGGAAGGTCATGTTTGACCAATCTGATTGAATTTTTTGAAGAGGTGACTAGGAATGTGGATGAGGGTAGCACAGTGGATGTTGTCTATATGGACTCCAGTAAGGCCTTCGATAAGGTACCACATGGAAGGTTAGTTAGGAAGGTGCAGTCTTTAGGTATAAATTTTGAGATAGTCAAATGGATTGAACATTGGCTGAAAGGGAGAGGCCAGAGAGTGGTAGTGGATAATTGTCTGTCAGGTTGGAGGCCGGTGACCAGTGGTGTGCCTCAAGGATCTGTATTGGGCCCATTGTTGTTCATTATATACATTAATGATCTAGATGATGGGGTGGTGAATTGGATTAGTAAATATGCAGACGATACTAAGATAGGTGGAATAGTGGATAATGAAGAAGGTTTTCAAGGATTGCAGAGGGATTTGGGCTGCTTAGAAAAGTGGGCTGAAAAATGGCAGATGGAATTTAATACTGATAAGTGTGAAGTGCTTCATTTTGGTAAGAAGAATCAGAATAGGACATATGTGGTAAATGGGAGAGCATTGTCCTCACTGGACTCATCAGCTTCACAAGTGTCTCTGCCCCCCACACTAGGCCTGAAGATTGGGATGATTTGGACAGGCCTCGGCAGGTCTGGTTCCACCTCCTCCAGTTCATGAGGTAGTTCATGGACCTTAGTGTCAGTCAATGCTCGTAATTGGTCAATTTGTCACTTCCACAATCTGTCCCCCACTAGAAAAGAGTATAAGCAGGGGCTCAATTTTTGTAAGATTACTCCTACCACCCATGGGTCTTTATATTATCTATAATCTTGTACCAGAACTCTCTTGCTCACTTCCAATGTTCTAGGTGAGGTCTGTGGCAATGCTGTTTTTTTGCAATGAGATCCAGATCTGGATGAACCGTGAACAGCCTGGTCCGCAGGTGGTGGGCAAACATTAGTTCTGCTGGGGTGCGTTTTGTCGTAGAATGTAGCGTAATTCTGTACCCCAATAGGAAATCTGCATTTTTGTGTGTCCAGGAGGCATTTAGAGGTTTCATGGTTTTCATTGCTTTTTTGATTGTTTGAACAAACGTTCTGCCTCCCCATTAGTACTTAGGTGATAGAGTGCGGACAAAATATGTCTGGTATTGTTGTCACGCGTAAATTTAAAAAAATGTTCTGATGTAAATTGAGGTCCATTTTCCGTAACTAATTCATGAGGCAATCTGTAAGTGGCAAAGATAGCTTGTAGACAGTCAATTGTGGGATCTGCTTTGGTGTTATTCAGCTGTGAAACTACTGGCCATTTGGAATGTGCATCAACAGCTATTAGGAAAGTCTCACCCATGAATAGTCCAGCGATGTCTACATGAATCCGATGTCAGGGTCTGGATGGCCATTTCCATGGGTTAGCTTCGACTTGCGGCATTTTTGGCTGCATTGACTGACATACTTTGCCATGTCTTACTGCTTTTTCAATGTCTCTGTCTATGGAGAGCCATCAGACATGCATTCAGACCATTCCCGGATGGTTGTGGTGCAGTTCTGATGACATGGTAGTTTGCCATTGGGCTGGAATAATTGTATGGGTACTCCATAGTAAACATCCTTCTTTGACTGATAGTTCATGGCGGCGTGTTTAGTAAAGTTTTGGATCTTCTGAAATGACTTCAGATTCGGAACACCCATTAAGGGTGAAGTATAGGATCTTGCTTAATGTTTCCTCTTTTCGGGTTTCCTTTGCTATCATTTGGGCTGTAATGGGCAGTTGTTGAAGTTGTTCTTGGTTGATGGCTGCTGCTCCTGCTGTCCATTTAATAATTTCTTCTTGTTCTGTCTCGGGTAGTGACATGTGTGACAAGGCATCTGCATGGCTGTTGAGTGTTCCTGGTTTATGTTTTATATCATAGTTATACGCCGCTAGTAGCAGGGCCCATCTTTGAATTCTGGCCGCAGCTAATACTGGTATACCTTTGTGTGGCACCAGGATTAAACTAAGAGGCTGGTTGTCTGTGATCAGGGTGAATTTTCTTCCGTAAAGATATTAGTGGAATTTTTTTACACCAAAAATTATTGCTAATCCTTCTTTTTCTAGTTGGGGGTAATTGTGTTTGCTTGTGGTTAATGTTCATGAAGTATATGCTACTGTTTGCTCACCTTTTTCTGTGATTTGAGATAGTTCCGCTCCTAGTCCCACTGGTGAAGCATCCACAGCTTGTGTAACTTCTTTACCAGGGTCATAGTGGATCAGCACCTTATTTGTTGACATTAGTATTTCCTTTAGTTGATCGACCGTGTTTTTAGTTCTATGTTCCAATACCATGTTTGATCTTTCTTGAGTAATTGATTCATTGGGCTGCATAGTGTAGACATATTAGGGATAGGTTTTCTGTAGAGGCTTTATACAAGGTCAAAAGAGAGAGGGGCCATAGGTATAGTCACAGGACAGGGCAGAACCAGATAATCTGGAACTCAGCAGTTCACCAACAATAACAAATCAAATGTTTATATCTGAATGTGAAAAGCATAAATTCGGATTTACCTTGGGTCCAGGAAATCCTTTGCCATCATCTCCTGGGTCACCACGTGGACCTGGCAATCCTCTTTCACCCTACAATAAAATGGCATAAATAGTCTAGTACTGGGAGAAATGCTAAATAAATCTTTTGACAAATTATTTGACAAATGGCCATTGTATGTGTTGGCTGTGGAAATCAAGGATATTAATCTATTGGTAATTTTTGTGTGAAATCAAGGAAAACACTTGGAACCAGGATTTTAATCTAAATTCTAAACATTTCAACATCACTGGCAGATGATTGTAAAGAGATCAACAGTTTTTTTTTAAACTTTTTTACCATGGTGGAATTGTGTTTCATAGAATTCTGGAAACACATATTCTAGAGTTCATAGCCATTGAGTAGTACTTATCTATTTCAGAGCAGGTTCATAATGCAAACCATTTCCAAACTCGATTCAATAGAATTGAATTTCAGAAGTGGAGTTCACACACTGCTGCTACCACAAAGCGGGCTTTGAATGACAAAGCAGTTATGAATTTGCAAGTACTTTTGAAGATTTCTGTGGTTAAGTTTAAAGCAGTCAAATTGATGACAATGTATCCCGAGTTTCATGATTAGTGTAGCAATTAGTGCAACTATTACAGCACGAGCAACCCAGGCTTGAATCCACTGCTGTCTTTAAAGAGTTTGTATATTTTCCCCATCACCATATCAAATTCGTCTGGGTGCTCTGATTTGCTCCTTTGTTTAAAAGATATCAATTGGTCACATAGGATCATTTGGGCTGAGTGGGGTCATGGGCTGGAAGAGCCTGTCACAGTGGTGTATCTCTAAATTTAAATAAATGAAATAGGAGCAGATCATATTTTTCCTGATAAGATTTCTCAAAATTAGATGTTCCACCAATGAGAAGACATGGGGCAAGGCAAGGCATGGGGATACCATGACATTTTTTTTCATAACTGTATTTATTAATTCAACAAAGTTATTACATACAATAAGAAAAATACATATTATGAACGATAAAAAAAATTTCTTTATATATAGAAAAAAGAAGAAAAAAAAAGAAAAGGAACCCCCCCCTCCCCCTCTCAGCCAACTCTCTTTAGGAGAGCCAAAGAAAGAGAAAAGATAACCAAAATATATTTACTAAAATCTAATCAAGGTAAATCTAAATGTAAATATTCTAAATATAAAGACCACTTATTAAAAAAAGAATAATTATCATGTAAAACATGCATAATTTTTTCCATTACTAAACAAGTTTTCATCTCATTATGCCATCTATTAATATCAATCACATTAGTATTTTTCCATGTACTTGCTATATATTTATTTTGCAACAGATAAAGCTAAATGCACAAAAGCAATCTGAAATTTATCTAATCCCAAATCTTTCAAAGGATTCAACTCACCGAACAAAAATATTGTCGGATCCAAAGGTATTTTGATCTTATACAAATGTTCCAAAAACAATTGAATTGCTTTCCAAAAAGATTGTATATGTACACATAACCAAACAGCATGAAAAAAAGTTTCAACCAAATTACCACACCAAAAACAAGAATCTGATTCACTAAAACCATATATTTTTTAAACTTTTCAGGAGTTAAATACAATTGATGTAAAAATTGTAATTAACCATTGCATCATGAACATTTATCAATCTAGTAACACTATCATGACAAATATCTAAGCAGTCATCCTCGGAAAAAAATAAGGTTAATATCCTTTTCCCATTTAATCTTAGATTTATTCCATCCCTTTTTCTCCATACTTTCCTGTAATATTTGGTATATCGATGAAATATATCCCTTCTTTGGTGCAATCACAAGAAAAATTCAAATTTAGTTAATTTAGGTAAAATCATGTTTCTACCAAATATCTGTTTTACTAGGGATCAAAGTTGATAATAAACAAATAAAGAATTCTTATTAATACCAAAATCTTCCCTCATTTGATTAAAAGATAAAAATTGACCTTCTTTAAAACATTCCCCCAAGTTTTTTATACCTTTAGATTTCTAATGTAATAAACATTGATTATACATTGAAAAAGGAATAAGTTGGTTATTATATAAAGGAGTTAAAGTCAGTAATTTACCCTTAGAACCTATCATTCTATTTTTCCTCATCCATAACTTCATTAAATGTTTTAGTATAGACACATTATATTGTTGTAATAAATTTAAATTCCACCAAAACAAAAATTGATGTGCTTCAAATTCAGAAATATTTGCCATCTCAATTTTAGCCCAACTAGGGGGCCATTCCAAATCCATTAATAAACTAATAAATTTAAATTGAGCTGCCTCACAGTAATTTTGAAAATGTGGTAAGTGTAATCCCCCTAATGCATATTTCAAGGTTAGCTTATTCAAAGCTACTCTTGGAAATTTACCCTTCCATAAAAATTCCCTAACCATTTTATTTAAATCTTGAAAAAAATTCTTATTAAGTAAACATGGAATTGACTGAAACAAATATTGTATATGTGAAAAAAATATTCATTTTAATTGTATTTATTCTTCCAATTAAATTTATAGGAAAATCCTTCCACATAATCAAATCAGCTTTAATATTTTTCATTAATGGTACATAATTTAATTTATATAAAGATTGATAATCAACATCCACATTTATACCCAAATATTTAATTTGATCAGTCCACTTCAAATTAATAATATTCTTATAAACTGAATAATCTCCTTTACCTATCGGTAAAATTTCACTTTTTTCCCAGTTAACTTTATATCCAGACAAAGATCCATATTGTATTAAACATTCCTTCAAGTGTAAAAATGACTGAGCTGGATTTATTAAATACACCAATACATCATCAGCAAATAAATTAATTTTATATTCCTCATCTAAAACTCTCATACCTTGTATCTGTGTATTTTGTCGTATCATCTGTGCTAAAGGTTCAATTACTAACGCAAACAAAGCTGGAGACAGAGGTCAACCTTGTCGAGTTGAGCAAGATAATTTAAAAGGTTCCGAGATCTGGCCATTTGTCAATATCCTGGCTATTGGTTTATTGTATAAAGCTTTAATCCAACCAATAAAAGAAGGACCAAACTTAAATTTCTCAAACTTTAAATAAAAAGTTCCACTCAACTCTGTCAAAAGCCTTTTCTGCATCAAGAGATATCACCATTATTTAATCCTTGAACATTAAAGGTAGCAAATTTCAAATTTGACATATCTAATACAATTACTAGATACCAAAAATAGTCACAAAATTAATAATAACAAAGGAAAAAAAGAAAAATTTTCTCAAATTAAAATATATTGGCCCTCCAAATAAAAATAATATTCATTAATAAGAGAGAAAAAAAACAACAAAAAAAAAACTACCAAAAGGTAGTAACTCCCTAAAAAAACTGGGTGTAGATTATCCACTACTGACTAATGACTATCAAAGAAGTTAGTGCAATCCCCTCCTCCCCAGCCAGCCAGTCACAAATATTAACATATTACAAAAAAAATCAGCCTTGAGATTCCAGTCCAGATGGTGAACTCATTTCAAGAGTAGATGAACTCTTTCCATTCCCATTCTTTCAATTTTGTCCATTTCCAAGTCCATCAGATTTTATTTTAGGAGATAATGGTGGACTCTTTCTTTGTCCTCTGACATCCGGTAATGAATTAGCAAAAACCATTGCCTCATGCTCACTCTCAAAGAACTGAAACTGATAATTTCCATAAAACACTTTCAACGCAGCAGGATAACGGTAAGCAAATTTGTAACCTTTACACCATAAAACATCTCTAACTGGATTAAATTCACGTTGGCGTCTGATGATAGCTTGGCTCAAATCAGGGTAGAAGAAAACTCTACTATTCTGAATCATCATCGGAACTTGTCTTTGTCTTGCATTTTGAACTGCAAGTCGAAGAATTGTTTCTCTATGCAAACAATTCAAACAGTGAACTATCACAGCTCTTGGCGGCTGACCAGATAAAGGTGGTCTTCTTAAAGCTCTATGTGCTCTTTCCAATACCAATCCGTCACGAAAGGATTCTTCCCCCAACATCTGGGAAATCCAATTTTTAAAAAAATTTGACGGGATCTTGACCTTCTATACCTTCTGGCAAACCCACAATTTTTACATTATTTCTTCTGCTTTGATTTTCCAAATAGTCCGTTTTTTTGTTAACTCTTTTCCCGGGCTCCTAAATTTTTTAACCGATTTTTCCACCTTTACTATTGTTTCTGTATTGGATTGTACCTGTTGTTTACATTCAGAAAAAGAAGCTTCAAATTTTTTGAAGTTTTCCTGGTTTTCTTTAACTTCTGCCTTAACCACATTTAAGTCTGAAATTATATCAGTATTCATTTGAACCACTTGGTTCAGTTGACCAGTAATAACATCCAGATAAGAAGCAATACCTTCAAACATCATGTAAACAGGCTGAAGTGCAGTTTGAAATGTAGGATCCAGTTCCATGATTTGTAACTCACTTTCTTCCAGCTCTTCTTCCATTTCCTGTACAGTGGTAGAATAAGGTAAGTCCTCTTCTTGTTGCTCTTCATAAGATAGCATTCTGGTTGTTTTGCTACGGGTTTGGAAACCCAACGACGACCCCCCGACTTCCTCAGGGGGTCGTCGCTGCTGTCCCCCTGCAGACCATTTTAAAATAAAATTATGGAATTCTCCATAATTAACAGCGCCACCGAAGCGCATAATCGCTCCAGACTGCGTATCTGCCATCGGAATCTTCTTCCTCTGCACTCCCATCTCTTCCAATGGGAGAGTTCTTTGTCGCAGGCCTCCAGGATCGTGCCTGACTTCTTGGGAGCGCGCTCCTAACTCCGCAGAACAGGTCAAACCAGCACCATCTTGAGACTGGTGAGTAACTGTTACCTTAGCTTTTGTCCCCACCAGCGATGGTTGAAGCTTGGGGATCGCTGAAAACGGATCCGAGGCTGTTCCAGGTTGTTTAGGCCCCAATTCTTCTGCACTTCGGAACTGTATTTTCTTTTGTAACTGAGACTAATATCAAACTAAAAATTAAAGTTTTAAAAGTAAAAATAAAGGGTTAAAAAACGGGCATTTAAAAGTCTGACCAGAGAGGGCAGGGATTACACGTCTGATCTCTACGCCATCCTGCCACGCCCCCGGGATACCATGACATTCATTGAATAATGTTAACATATCAGAGTTTTGGATCTCTGTATCTGCTACCATGCTCCACCATGAGCAAAGTTTATATACCATTTAAGGAGGAAACACAGATGGTACCATATCTCAGGAAGATTAATAGCAAAATACTATGTTGAGGACCAATTAGACACAAATGTTTTGACTCCAATTTTGCAAATCTCTTTTAAGTAGTGATTCTCATTGAGTATTAATCCTCATCAAATATTAATCAACTTGGCTTTACAGAAGCCATTTGAAAGACTGTTAGAGAATTTAATTGAGTTTGCCTGTACATGTATTTTGAACTTGCAGCTATTAGTGTTAGCACATCCTATCAATCAGTTTTCTTGATATTGTTTCTTCCCTGTTCTGAGCCTTCAATCTTTTTACTCATTCCTGAACTACCTAGATCTAAAAAGTGGCACAATGCGTGCATAAATGGAGATATCATGACTCAAAATGAGAGAACTAAAAATAATAAAAGTTCATCTGTGATCCCACAGTAGGTTAGACAAGTTGACTGTGATCACTCTGCAAAAGTTAAAGAAAGTATTTAAATAAAGCTACCACTTGCCTGAGGTCCAGGATAACCTTCTCCTTTAGGTCCTGCTGATCCAGGTAATCCACGATATCCACGATATCCCTGCAATTGATACAATGAACAGGTACTTGAAGAGTTGACACCTAGTCCAATTTTAATGTGACATCAGAGATGATTTTGAAAGTACATACAGATCATGGATCATATCACAGAACAACATGATCACATCATAGAAGTACAAAATATCTTATATAGGGAATTTTATGTTATTATTTGTATAAATTTTATATTCAATATTATTTTTGAGGCATGCCACATGATGACATGGGGTTAGACTAATAATCTCTGCTCTTCTCGAGAAAGTTGAGAAAAAATAACAAAAAAGGTTATAAAAGTTACAGAAGATATATGAAAGAACTGTCTGAAATATCAACAATGCCACCAAAGAAGAATAAAGGACTTACTGTGGTACAAGAAACCGAGCAAGAAAAGGAACAAGTAAAGGAAGAGAGGCCTATCTTAAGAAAGGATCCTGGAGCTGTTCATAAGGTAACATCCAAAAGAGAGAAAATTAAAATTAAAGGGAATGAATTTGAGATTCAAAATCTGAAAGATCAAATGAAGAAAGTACAAGAAGAAGCAGCTGCAAAGTATCATCAGTTAATGCAAAAGATAGACGTTTTGGAAAATTTTAGTAGACGGAATAATATCAAGATTGTTGGACAAACAAGGGGACAAAGGTCAAGAAAAAAATTCTGCAACAATGGAATCTTTGGGTCAGGCTGCATTTCAAGGTGATTTGGAGATAGAATGAGCCCATAGTGCATTGAGATCTAAACCTCAACCTGATCAAAGGTCCCATCCAATACTTGTCAGATTCCGTCGATATGAAGGAAGAGAGAAGATATTGGAGCTGGCAGCGAAATAAGCAAAAGAAAGACAATCACCTTTGATTTATAATGGAAATAAAATTTTTTTCAATCCAGATATAAGTTTTGACTTGTTGAAAAAGAGAAAAGAGTTCAATCTGGTTAAAGACATATTGTAGAAAAAAGGTTATGTCCTTGTTTTGAGCTATCCAGCTGTCTTCAACGTATTCATCCCAGGAGGGAGGAATAGATTTTTCACTGAGCCTAATGAAGCAAAGGTATATGGTGATTTATTGCCTGTTAAAGATTAGCAGATAGTTGTAGACACTTGAATTTATTAAATAACTGAGAGGTTTTGCTGTAACTGAAAATACATTGAGTTTCAAGAGAGTTTCAAGGAAGATTTAACCTATAATGTGTATGATCTAATATATTGGATAAGATGAATGGATTAAAAGGTCTATTGATAAGCTTATAGTAAGGGATGGTATGATGTTTTGAGTGAGTTAGTGGGGAATGTGATGCTGACCATTACACTATCATGAGCACTAATGCAACTAGTTTTGCATCCTGTATAGATCAGGGTGATAGAGACACTTTAACATCATGTGCCTCTGGGGTTTTTCCTTATCGATCTTTTTTCTTCCCTTCTTATCTTTTCTTTTTTTGGTTCTTAGCCTGGACTGTTTATAGATGTAAGATGTTATATGGGGAGGGTTGGGTTAGATGGCGAGATGGAGGGAGATGCTGGATGGAAATAGGTTTTAATTTTGATGTCTAATGGCAGGGAAATTGTCATTTATTAGTATTAATATTAATGGAATTCAGAATACGGTAAAGAGAAAAAAGGTTATTGAATTGTATAAAAAAACTAAAGTAGATGTGGCTTTTTTACAAGAAAATCACTTACAATTTACAGTCACTGAATTATATGATACATTGATGTCTTTATTAAACAATAAGGCTCCAGGGGAGGATGGTGTCTCTCCAGAGTTTTATAAAGAAGTTAAAGAGTTATTAATTCCAAGATTTATGGGGTTGTTAGATCAAATGGAAGATCTTTGGGACTTACCTGAGTCATTTAATAACAGTTATAACAGTTATTCCAAAAAAAGGGAAGGACCATTTGCTTTCATCTTCATATAGACCAATTTCACTATTGAATAATGATTATAAAATTTTGTTCAAACTAAATGTTTACCTAAATTGATTAATATGTTCCAAACAGGTTTAATTAAAAATAGATCAGTGGATAATATTGTTAGATTTTTAAGTATTAATTGATATGGCTTGGAAAAGGAAAATATGATCAATGGCTTTAGTTTTAGATGCAGAAAAGGTGTTTGATAGATTAGAATGGGATTATTTATTTAACGTACTGAAGGTTTTTGGGATTCTGACAAATATTATAAACTAGATAAGAGCATTATATAATTCTCCATAGACTAAGGTGATTACAAATAGGCAAATATCAAAATTGTTTATGTTGGAAAGATCATCTAGACAAGAATGTCCATTATCTTCTTTTTTATTTATATTAGCTATAGAACTTTTAGCTGAGGTAATTAAAAGTGATAATGAGATTGAGGGCTTTAAGATTATTCTAAAGAACATAACATTAATCTTTTTGTAGATGATGTAATACTATATCTTACAAACCATGAAAGCTCATTACAAAGAGTAAATGATCAATTCGCTGAGTATGGGTTAGTATTAGGTTACAAAGTAAATATTGATAAAAGTGAAGTGATGCCAACAATCGAGACAAACTATTTTCAAGTTAAGAAAAGGACAAAATTTAAATTGCAGATCGGTGCAATTAAATATTTAGGAATTAATGTTAATAAGAATTTAAACAATTTATTTAAATTAAATGACATACTTTATTGAGGAAAATTAAAGATGATCAGTAAAGTTTTGCCAATTTCTTTAATAGGAAGGATTAATTGTGTGAAGATCAATCTTTCCCAGAATACAATACCTTTTTCAATCTTTCCCAATTTTTGTACCAATAATGTTTTTTTTTCAGGATGTAAACAAAAGTGTAAGAAGATTTATTTGGAGGGAATAAAATGCCTTGGATGGCATTGAAAAAATTAACATGGAAATCTAATCAAAGGGTACTTCGATTACCTAATTTTAAAAATTATTATAAAGTAGCTCAACTTAGATTTTTGTCTTCTTGTTATCAGACTGATGAAAAGATTGCAGGGGTGCAAATCAAAATGAGTAAAATAGGCAAAAGTAATTCTGAACATATTTTATATAAATGGCATGAGGGATTATTAAAAGGAAAATCAGATCCACCAATTTTGAAGCATAAACTTAAAGTATGGAATGAAGAACATGTAGAAGGAGGAATGGAGAATTATCAGTTGGATAAAATGTTATTAAATCAAAATCTTTTAATTCCTTTTATGGTTGATAATCATTATTTTGATGTTTGGTATAATTGTGGAATAAAAAAAATAAGGGATTGTTTATTGGGATCCATTTTTTTGACTTTTGACCACATAATACTATTTTTTCTTATTATCAACCTAAATCATATTTAAAAAGAAAATTAGTGAGGAACTTTAAATGACCAGAACAAACTGCATTTGAATATCTAATAATGGATACATTTATTAAAATATTTATTACTAATATGCATGTCAAATTACAAGAGACTATTCAGAAAAAAAGATTTATTCAAATCCAAATCCAGATGGGAAAAAGATTTAAATATACAGATTCAATAAGAAGTATGATCAAATTTATGCTATGAAAGTGTAACTAATACAATTAATGTTAGATATCAAATGGTACACTTTAATTTTTTACATCAATTATATTATACTCCATACATATTGCCTGGACTTCCTTTGAATTGTTCTGATCAATGTTTTAGATGTAATAAAGAAATGTGAAAAGGTTGATAAGTTTTGGGAGGATATAAGTATTTTATTGGGATGAGTTTTGAAGACACATATTTTGAAGGATCCCAGAATATTTTTATTGGGAGATATTTCCCAATTGAAGTTAGTATTTATCAAAAAAATGTTTTTAAGTGTAGCAATAGCAAATAAATCTATGGGTGTAACATGGAAATCTGGTGATATTGTGGGATTGAATAGATGGTGAATTGAACTATTAAATTGTGTACCATTAGAGAGAATCACGTATAATTTACAAAATCAACCAGATTTTTTAAAATAAGATTTGTAAACCCTACATGGATGTTATTGCTATGACTTTACCTGCAGCGTCCACCATGCCCCCATTCAACCCACCCTAATTAGTTATGGTTTAAGATTGTTATGTAAACTGCAATTAATTAATTACAAGATATAGGTTAATTAGACAGGCTTTTCTTTTCTTTACTTTTTTTGGGAGGGAAGGGGGAGAAAATATATAAAAACTGTATTACTTTTGTAACATAGTTGCTATTATTTTTATGTTATCAATAAATACTGTATATGTTTTGATGCAAATTTAAAATAAAATTTAGAAAAATATATTATTTTGGACATCATATGAGTTATGATTTAATTGTTTAATCATTATAATTATAGAATTTAATGCCTTGAATGAAATAAGTATGTAACAATTATGGTTCTGCTTCTAATTTACAATTGATATGTGACATGATATGATCATATGATATGATTTGATTTATGTTATCATTAGTATACCTTTTATAAAGGGCTTTTGTTAAATTCAATATAAATATTTTAAAAAGAAAGAAAAGAAAATACAAATTGAATAAAATATCAAGAATATGTAATCTTCAGGTATATTAGTTTTTAATGACTGCATCCAGTACCTTGGCTCCTGTTATTCCAACTCCTGGATTTCCAATGGAACCTTGTGGTCCTGGTGGCCCTCGGTCTCCCTACAACAAAAGTAGATTAGGTTTGCAGTAATTTTCAAAGGAAATGGCTTCTATGTCAAAATGTGTAAATCTCTGGTTGTCTCACTACAAGTAAGATTAAAATCCTCATTTATTTAATTGCTGGGAATAGAAATCACGAGAGCTTTTCTGAAGACCATCATATCCTTACTACAGAGCTTAATTTTCATGCCTCAATTTTCTTTCTTTCCACATGATCTGTATTTCTCAAATTAACTTTCATTACAATTGTGATTGTGAACAGAATTGCTCGAGCACTGCCAATCTTTTTGCTGAACTTCTTTTGTTAGCAACATCTGATGATACCAGCAGGAAAAGTTGATTCTGCTGCTACCAAATGGTAAATTTGTCTAGCCAGCTGCTGTTTGAACCCTGATCTTGTCTTCTGAAACAAAAGATGAGACAAAAGGAACAGAATTAATAGCCCCTTTTACACAGCTCTTGAGAGCTAGGTTCTTTCTGCCTTTTAAGCATTGTGTGAAAGCATCGAAGGCGGATTGGAGAGATCTAGACTTACCCAGCTTTGATCTGTCAAGGTCTCAGTGGTGGAGCATATTAGACTCATGGGGCCAGCTTTTTTGGTTCTGTGTGAACAAGCAAGCTGGCTTCCAGAGACAGGTCGTGTCTACTGCAATAATGCAGCTTTTCAGTAAAAAAAAGGGTTAATGATTCAAGAAATCTACAAAGCTTTATTTTCTTTTGCTGAATGAATGTTGTTATGCATAATGCTGTAGAAGCCAAAAAATGTGGGTTTAAATCAAGGCCCAGGGCAGAATCTGCATTTATATGGTACTTACCTCGACTTCGTATTGTCTCTCAGAAAATATATAACATTGATGACCAGTAAGTTGGGGTCAAGTACTACTCTGGAATCTAAATGCATAAACTAGTTTGATACCTGAGGCTACAACTTGTGATTCCTACAATACTACTTTGAGACAATTTACCAGCCTTCTTGGCGGAATGTCAAGAATTTATGGCAGTTGTTTAAGAAAAAAGGTTTCAGGATTAGCATCACATTCAGTCTGCTATCTATATCTATACAAGTTTTTAAATGAAAACTTAAATGAAAAGTTCCCTGACAAGTTCTTCTGATTTGAATGCATTTAAGTCACGTGTCTGAAAATTTAGTTACAATAGTTGAGTGCTCAATATTGAGTGCTCAATAGTTGAGCATTACTGGGATTTTCCTTTAAAAATTGATACGATAGAATTTCACCAAAAGCCTCTCATTTGTCCTGGATTGTGGGCCATTTACAATCCAGGCCCACGATGTTACTGCTGCTGCTGGTATTTTTAATTATCAAGACAGAACCTGATACAACCAGAGGCAGAAATCAGGCCCAGGGCAGAACCTGCATTTATATGGTTACTTACGTACCCTCAATATGTCCCTCAAAAAATGCATTTTTTTTTCTGATTTCTAGCAGAAATCAGCTCGAAAGGACACAGGTAAACGGTGAAGTAGGAAGGGTGGTTTTGTTTGTTCTATGTTCCTGACTCTCCCAGTATTTCCACTATAATCCCTCCAAATATGAATGGGATCACAAAAGAAAATCCTTTCTTAAGTATTTTGAATCTCTATTGTTAAGAGCCCAGAGGACCCCAAAACCCAGCAACAATAGATATTCACCAAGACAAATGGTTACTTAAACAAAAGTTACTTTTAATTATATTTAAACATGAAAACAGGATCAAACTTTAACTTATTACTATTAACTTAACTAACCTAACTTAACCCCCTTCTAATTCTAAGCACACGTGTATGTAATATATTTGTAAGTTCAGAAAAGTTATTTGATTCACAGTCCAATCTCACTTCTCATTCCTCCAAGTTCACTGGTTGCAGGCAATTCTTATACTGTGCACAGAATTTAACATTTATAAAGTTCACCAGGCTTTGGTGCTTGAAAGGTAAATGGTTAACACTCAGGAAGGTTCTTGTCAGTTTTCAGAGAGAGATTTGTTGTCTGCTGGACACCCACAACTGATTCCTTGTAAACAGCCACTTCAGTGTCTTGCAGAAAAAAACTTGCCCCCTCAGGGTTTTCCAGATGATAACCTCTTTCTTTCAGGTCACCACAGAGTTCCTTTTTGTTTTTCTTATTTCAAGTGAAATTAGGCAGCCAGTCCTCTCCTCTTGTATGTATCACAAGGGCTTTGACCAGGCTGAACTAAGCACTCACAGCCTGTCTTCCAAATGGAGTTTTCCATAAGCTTGCCAGCTTGTCCTGTTCCAGTCCCAGCTGCTGCTGTTGACTGTAGCGCTATAGAACTGCATTTTCTCTCTCCCTCTCTCTCTCTGACAAAAAGACTGTTTTTTTTTTCTCTCTCCTTGCAAAACCACAAGACCCTCCGAGAACAGCAAGTTCCACTCCAGACAGCTTGAAGCTCCATTCCAGACAGCTTGAAGCTCTGACAAGTTCTTTCATCTGTTGCCTTTTTGTAAAAATTGGTGAAGTCTTTTGGGCACTCTCCAAAGCTTTTGCAAAGGCTCTTGGCACCATCCTGTCTAGCATGAGCAGAGCTCCAGTATTTTAAATAAGATCTGCTTTAAAGTGTTTGTATGTGGCCTACACTAAAAAACCTGCCCCAATTTATCTCCCAAAAACATATCTATAATCTATCACACTATTCACTCGAGTAACAAATAATATATAATATTAGAACTAAAAATAATTCATACTGAATTTACCCAAATGTTTTACTAAGAAAAAGAGACAAAAAATCATTTGTTAAAATCATAAACTGCAAGTTCAGGAGAGAATACATTTTATTTGATTCTATAGAACATGCTTTCAAACACTGAAGAATCTAACAATGAAAGCTGCCTTGGTCTGCACATTTCTCCTCCATATGGAAATCCTCATATGGAAAATATGAAGAATTCGTTATGTATGTGTAAAGCTTAATGACAGGAACACACAAGTTGAAAAATTACCTAAATATTGTAATATACACACCAACACAGAGCATTAATACTAACAAAGAGTGTTTGAGCTGAGAGACTATAGTATTGCAGGAAATTATTCTATAGTTCATTACACACAGATGAAAATAAATCTTGAATGAGCTACATGGTATATCCCAGTTTCTTTATAACACTGTGTTATCTCTGGCTTACTGTGACCACATAAAATTGATGGTAGATAATACATATACACTATGTAAAATGGTAAAAGTCCCATTATTTTGATACAATGTCTATAAATTACTCCACGTTTGCAGTAAGTTCTACCTCGGGAACTTTTATCATTTTTAAAATCTCATTTCACCTATTTTTTGCATCATCCTCTTACTTATTCTAATGCTTTGGTGTACAAAGAATATTGTTCAGCAGAACTTTGCCGAACTTTGTGAAAATCATAAGGTCTTGTAAGTAGCTACAGTTAAACTTCCCCTTTACCACTGTGGACAGCATCCCTTCCATTTCTCAATAATCTGATCTCTTCCAGAGAAAAGAGAGAAATTCCCTGGCCCTCACTTTCCATCATTCTTAATATTTTCTGCTATCTCCAACAAGATTCTACCATCAATTCTACCATAGACATTGGAAATTAAAGATGTGCCTAAATAGGAGACTATTTCCTTTTCTGTCCCTTCTCAGCACTTCACAGAAGAAATAGCAGCAGGAGTAGGGCATTTGTGCCAATTAAATAAGACCATGACAGATCTGACCATGAACTCTATTCCACTTGCCTGCTGATTCCCCATAACTCTCAATTCCTCAACTAATCACAAGAATATCTGTACCTTAAATGTATTTAATGGCTGCCTCTACTGCTTCTAGCCAGATAATTCCACAGATTTTGCGCTCTAATTCTCTGTGCTCTGATTCTACTCCCACAAATCTTGATGCTATATTCCCTAATTCTAGACTCACCTTTCAATGAAAATAACCTCAATGCTTCCATCTCATCTGTTCCTGATCTATTTGTCAATTCCAACTCTCCCTTTCAACTGTACAGCACTGACCTTTCACCTTTTTTCTTCCCATCATTTAAGAACCCAGGTGAAGCAGATGTTCATTTGTACTTCTGTCACTCGCGTGTAAATGTTGTCTCCCTTACATTGGAGAAACCAAACATATTCAGTCTATAGGGACCAGCCTGACTACCCTTTGTCTGTCACTTTGATTCTCCATCCCCTCCTGTACTGTTATACTGAAGCCCAATGCAATCTTGAGCGACACCTATTTACGTTCTGTTTTGGCACGTTTCAGCCTTCATTTTAAATTCCTTAAGTTCCAGTAATTTCCCCATCTCTGCCAGAAATGGCAAGTTATCCTTCACTGATAATGGTTCTGATTTTTTTTCCTCTTTGTTAGTACGCTTTGTTAGTATGCTCAGATCTGCTACAGCTTTAGAAACACAGCACCCACCTACCTGATTCCAGATGATCACACTCTGAAGCGTTAACTAATGAGAAAAGAGCCATTATTTTTATCTGTCTACCTGATCCGTCATATTCAAATTTTGGAATTCAAATTATAAATTTACAGGGTAATTATCAACTACCCTCTGAGTTCTTAAGTTTCTATAAATGAACCTGGAGTAGAAAATGCTGTAACTCTGCCCAAAATGTTTGGGCTGCTTGTGTAGCTGAGGAATCTAACTCCCACTCTGAGTTTACTCAGAGAATTAACGACAGACACAGAGTTTCACCAAACCACACCCAAACTCTTTACTTCTTTTACTACAAAAAATGGAGAGCTAATTATAGAAATTTACTTATTTTTCAAGGGACAAGACAGTTTTGTGAGCCATTCAGCTGATTGATGGCTTCAGTGGTTACACCTTCTCCTGGCAACAGTGGGTTGCTCTGATTAGGGCGTCTTAGCACCTCCTCCTTTTGAGCTCTTTTACTCATACGAGTGGAGACTTGGATCCACTTGGAAGGGCTTTACTTGTTTGCAAACTCTTTCTGAAGTCCCAACAGAAATCTTGTTTTCTTGTGATGTGTTTAGTTGTTCACTGGTTTCTGCAGTTCAATAATCTCCAACAGAGTATCCAACATGAGTTGCTCAGGTGTCTCAGCGAGGTTAAATTCGGTTGGTCGCAACTGGTTGGCATGTCGAGTCCATCTGTCTGGTTCAACCTCCACATGATAGAGAACCTCCCTGATCTTCCTCAGGATTCTCCCTAGCTGCCACTCATCTGACTTAACCCTGTAGACTTGTTGTCCATCCTGAAATGTTCTTTGTTTTGATCCATGCCGGCAGTTGAACTGTCTTTCCATATCCAAATCTCTGCATCCAGGCACTGACTTTTGTGCGGAAACAATATCAAATGGTGCTCTAATTTTCCTACCAAAGATGTTTTCAGCAGGCAAAGTGCCATCAGGAATTTGTGGAGTTATCTTGTAATTTTACAAGAATGTCTGCAGGGTCTCCTCTATTGAACATACCCTCTTGGCTTTGTGTAGACCTCGTTTGAATGTATCCACAAATCCTTCTACCTGATCATTGGACAGTGGAGGATATGGAGGCAAGCAAATATGAGTGATACCATATTGTTTGCAGAATAAATCGAAGTCAGCTGCCATGAACTGTGTCCCATTGTCCAAAACTAATGTTGCACGAGGTCTAAAATGATTGAACATGGACTTGATTTCCATAATTGTAGCCGATGAAGCTGGTCGGGTTACTTTAATGATCTTGGCCATTTGGAGTATGCATCCACTATGATTAGATAGTACTTCCCATTAATTGATCCTGCATAGTCTATATGAAGACGATTCCATGGCCTGCTTGGTTGCGGCCAGGAATGTAAATTTGTATTGACAGGGAATTTCGCAGCCGAAGCACATCGGATACATGACCATGTTAGTTGTTCAAACTGGTCATCCGTCAGAGGCCAATAAACATAGCTTTGTGCAAATGCTTTTCCTCTATTTGTTCCAGGATGTCCCCTGTGAAACTGTTTTAGGATTGCTGACTGCAGAGATTTTTTTAATCACAATCCTTTCTGCAAACAAAAGACAGCCATTAGAGATTGTTAATGATTCTTGTCTTTTAAAAAATGGCTGACTTTCCATTCTTGGACAAATTTTGTCCACCTGTACAATGGTGACACGTGATCTTTTGAACAATGTTATCTTCGCTCGTTGCTTGTCTGACTCTTTTTGCTGTAACAGGCATATTTGAATACCTGGTTGACCTCTGCCTCTACCGAGAGTTCCGTGACAAGAATTTCTTCCGGCTCTGTTTCCTGTTCACTAATAAGCCACGACAATGCATCAGCTTGTCCGATACTTGTAGTCGGCAGGTATTTAATTTTAAAATCATACCCAAAAAGCATGGTTGTCCATCTTGGCAGTTGGTTTGCCATGTAAATTAGAATTCCTTTCTTTGAACCAAATAATAGCAGATTATGATCTGTCAGAAGAGTGAATTACCAGCCATAAAGCATTTTATGGAATTTCTTCACTACAAAAACAATTGCTAGAGCTTCCTTTTCAATTTGTCCATAGTTATGCTCTGCAGCAGTTAGAGAGTGTGTTGCATGTGCAATGGGCTTTTGATTCCCATCTGGGAATATGTGTGAAATGACAGAACCCACCACAGACTGTGATGCATCTGAAGCTACGACAATCTCCAAGTTTGGATCGTAGTGCGTCAAAAGAAGGTTCGAATTTAGCCTTGTCTTAACTTGATTAAACGACTTGATATTTTGAAGTCCATTTCCATTTGCTACCCTTAGTAAGGAGCTTGTTGAGTGGATCATGGAGTTTATGCATCTCTGGCAGAAATGAACTATAATGACTAATAAGTCCCAAGAAAGAACGTAACATGATCACATCTGTGGGTGTAGCCATGCGCCTGATACCATCAGTGTTTTGTGGATCTGGCCGCCGTCCATTCTCAATGATGAAACCCAGATATTTCACTGACTCCATGAAATATGTGCATTTTTCTGGGGGCACTTGAAAGCCAGTCTCTGATGCAGGACAACACGCATTCAAAATGATCAAACAATTCTTGAGCGTGTGTTCCCATGAGCAGGATATTATCTAGGTACACTGCAACTCCTGGAACACCATTCAGCAAAGTCTCTATGCAAGATAACTCGAGCAGTCTTCACTCCAAATGATAGACGGGTGTATCTGAACAGGCCACAGTGCGTGTTGATGGTTAGCAATTCACTGGATTCAGCATCAACCTCCACTTGTAGATATGCCTCGGCTAAGTTGATCTTCACAAAGCATTTGCCACCATTCAGCTTCACAAAAAGGTCATCAGGCAATGGGAGTGGGTATTGATTGTTGTCCAATGATGCATTCAGACTAGTTAAAAAATCAGCACACAGATGTATGGACCCATTTGATTTCTTCACCATCACAATAGTTGCAGCCCATGTTCAAATACTCCTTCATGTTGCAGCTGTTCCATTTCTTGCTCCATTTCTTGCAGTGCTGCATATGGGACAGGTCGTTTTGTCTTGAAAGTCTGTTTCAAATTTGGCAGAAGACAGAGTTTCATCTTCGTTTTAGTGTACCGTCCAAGGCCTTCGGAAAATACCATTGGATGGCGTTGCTTTAATTGTACCAGCAGCTCTTGAGCTGTATTTGCTGCATTTGGGATATCTGCCACTTCTAACTGTTGACAAATATTATTAAGTGGATGGTCCAGTAGGTTCAACCTTTTGATCCAGTCGAGGCCCATGAGATCGAGGTTAGGACATTTTACCAGATAACATGATCCATTTCCTTCTGCACCGTTTAAGCTGACAGAACAGTCAACTTTGCCTAGCAACTCCAGGATACCCCAGAAGTGTTCTTTGCTGTGTTTTTGGTTGGAGTCATTTCTGGCTGACCAATCAGTTTCCACGTTTTCTTTGATATCAGACCCTGTATCAATTTGAAGTCTCACTGGGATGTTGTTAATGCGCACTTTTACATATTTCCTGCATTTGGCATTAGCCACCTTGAAAGTCGCTTTGATTGGTTTCACTTTTGTATGAAGCTAACCTATCAGGTATTTTCCATCTGCCAGTTCTACAGCATTCTGCTTTCTGTCTCCAACTCTTGCATTTACTACAACGCTAGGCAGTTTGGCTGGATGGGCCACACTTTTATTTGGTCTAGCAGGGTCTGCTGATTTGACTGTCTGGACATTGCTTGAAGTTGCCGCTTCCACCATTTTGCTGACGTGTTTTAAATTAATTAAGCATTGGCATTTGGCAGTTAATTTTTGAAGGGTCATGTCAGAGTCCTGCTCAATCTTCGCCGATAACCGCATTCTGAGGTCTGCATCTTGGTGTGACTGCATTCATACTACAAAGACTTGACACTTGAACTGGTCTTCAGTCACTGTAGAGAGTTTAAAACACTCACACTGTTGATTTACCATGCCACAAAATCTTCGGTATCTTTCTTGGTCATTTTTAAACACTGACACCGAATGTTGAAGAGTGATGTTTGTTCACCAAATATTTCTGCCATTACATCAAGTGTTTCCCACAAACTGAGCTCCCAGGGAAATTTTGGCAGAATAAAGTTTATGTGGCGCTCATGTTCTCGAGTGCCTAACTTCCTCCACAAAAGCCTAATTTTCCATGCCTCACTGAACTTGGAAAAGTCTACTGAAAACAAATCTTTATACATTTTTGCACCAAGTTTCAAAAGTGCACGACTCATTAAACTCAGTGATAGATTCATTAATGCGTCTGCAGAATTTGTTTTAACCACAGGCTCACTTTCCTCAATGATTGAAGCTCCAATGGACATTTTTGCTGCCAGCTGGACCATTAGCTTCACTTGTATCAATTCAAAGCTCTCTTGCTGTTGTTTGAGGACAGCCTTGAGCTGTTCCATTGTTACTGACATTTTGCTTCAGCCTCATCGCCAAAAGATGTTGTAAATGTCCCCAGAATGTTTGGGCTGCACACATAGCTGAGGAATCTAACTCCCACTTTCAGTTTACTCAGAGAATTAATGACAGTCACAGAGTTTCACCAAACCAGACCCAAACTCTCTTGACTTGTTTTACTACAAAAAAAATGAAGTGAGCCATTTATTGAAATTTACACAAGCTTGACTTCAAGGCACGTGATTGAAGGCTCCAGTGGTAACACCCACTCCTGGCAACTATGAGTCACTCTGATTAGGGTGTCTTACCAGAAAATTAATCAAAACTGTTTTCACATGCATTGATAATTAGTACACACTGGTTAGATTTTAACACAAATGATTTGTTTTTACCTTTGGTCCTGCAAATCCTTTACCTGCAGGCCCTGGTAACCCAACTTCGCCATGTCTCCCAGGTTCCCCCTGTAGTTAGAAAGAAATTACATAATTGCAATGCTTGCAAAACTTACACAGATTGAAACTACAAAGCAGATTCTTAAACTAGTCATAAACATCTCAGTTGTGGAAAAATAGGGAGGGGGAGATTCTTTTTCATAGATTGTAATTACAAATTGCTTTGTTTTGGGCAGTGTAGTGAGTCAGTAGTTAGTGCTGCTGCCTTATTACTTGAGGGATCTAAGGTCCAAGAATACAGAGTAGGTGCATTTTACATGTTCTCCCTGTGACCATTTTTCTGCTGGCAGATATAGTTTTCTTCCACATCTCAAAGAAGATCTGATAGTTGAATCGGTTACTGTAAATTAACTTTTAATATGGTGGCCAAAATAATCAAAAAGGAGTCTGATTTAGACTTACAGTACATTAACTATCCCTTTCACTCCACAAGCCCATACCGTCCGATTATACCCTATTGACCTGCACATCCAGTTTGTTTTGAATAATGGGAGGAAACTGGAGCACCTGAAGGAAACCCATGCAGACAGGGGAAAACATACAAACTCCTTACAAACAGCACTGGATTCAAACCCCGGTCAATAGCACGCTAATAGCATTGCTCTAATTGCTACACTAACCATGCAGCCTCACATGGTTGGTGAGTGTGTGAAAGAGAATGAGTTGTGTGTTCTTCCTGTGATGCTGTGGCTTTTCTCCAATGGTCTAGTTTCTTCCCACAACCCAAAAACATGCTGGTTTGCCTAATGTCACTTGATTAGTTGGTGGCTGCAGAATCAGGGGGATTGGTCATTCAAGAGAAAATAGGTTGCAGGGAAATAAATGGGGAATTGAGCAGAGTAGGTTGCTTCAAGCGTCTGTACAGACTTGCTTAACCAAATGTCTTGTTGCCTGTCAGTGAGATTTGAGATCGTTGAAGGACTGCAGTGAAATAAGGGAATGTAACTGATGGGATTGTTCTGGGGATAGTATAAATCCAATGGGCTGAATGGCCATCCATGCTGAAATTAGTTATTCCCTCTCAAAGTGGGGCTTTATATACTGCTTATATTGCCTCATTTGATCCAATAGTCATATTGGATCAAATGAGGCAATATACGAATTTTCAAGGTGTACTTTTAAGGTGGCTAACACCAAATGCAGGAAATAGAATTATTCACCTTCTAGAATGCAGGAATTGTTTCCTATTTATCAAATAATGGAATGCAGCAGAACTTTGCTGATATAAACAGATGTGCTATGTGGAAAAAAAATCTACTATATTTGTGCCTTGAATCTATTTTTTTCTGAAGTTCCATCACAGAGCTCTCCTCTCCTCAACTGCACACTCGGCCATTGAGATGTCTTGCCTCCTATTTTCAACCTTACTGCAATGCAATTGATCCAGTGGACAAAAGAACTGATAAACAATCTACTTCAGGCCTACACTTTCTTTCAGTTGAATACTATCCCCATGTCACTTTTCTCTTTAATTTTGTTTCAACCGCATGGAGGCATAGTATTTCCTTAATCAGTTTGCCCTCCCCCACCACCACAACATTCACTTTCCCTGTAAAGCCCTATCCATCCCTCCCCAGCTCTGTCTGCAGCATAAAAATAAATTAGATTTTTCTTTCTCAGTCTGACAAAAGCTCTTTGATCAGAAGCACTAACTCTATTTCTCTTTTCATGGAAGCAGCTTGGCTGCTGAGTGTATCCATTTTTTTTTTTTTTGTTTTTACCTTATCTAATAGAAGCTGTCGAGTTTTATATTCTAGACCATATCTGAACTATTATGTGGATTTGTGTGGCAGTGTTTTTTTTCTGCAGTCTGTGAAACAGGGCTACAATTGTTTTCACTTTGGTTATAGCCTTTGTGCAATGCTTATCTTTACCAACAGCTTCTTGCTGTGCAGAATTATTTTTTTGTAGGTGAAACATAAGGAAAGTTGGCAGAATTTCTGCAAGGGTTTTTATGATCTGCCGAGAGAGAAGCTGCATGTAATTTCAAAGGCCAATGTCTTGTATTTTGTGAAGAAAATAGTTGACTGTTAATTGGATGAATTGTGCATAGGTATTATTAATTAAGAAAAGGTTGTGCCTCTAGTTTGCTTCCCAACAAACTACTAACCAAACAAAACACTCAATGTCCCTTCAAAACCAGTAACTGAGCAAACATAAAAAGAGTAAAACCAAATTCATGGAAAGCTTTGAGAAGCCTAGGTCTCAAGGCATCTCTTTCCTCACAAGCACATCACTCTTACCATCTTGTCTATCTCATTACTCAGTTCCCAAAATTAAAATTTAAAAAATAAATCTATTTAAATTGCATCTGTATTTGTCATTACTAATCAGCAAATCCACATTCTCAGTGAATTATTGTCACAGCTTGAAAACACACATCTTGAATTATTTACACAAATTAGTTCTGAATTTGTTGTCCATATAACCATATAACCACTTACAGCACAGAACAGGCCAGTTCGGTCCTACTAGTCCATGCCGTAGCAAATCCCCACCCTCCTAGTCCCACTGACCAGCACCCGGTCCATACTCCTCTAGTCCCCTCCTATCCAAGTAACGATCCAGTCTTTCCTTAAACGTAACCAATGATCCCGCCTCGACCACGTCTGCCGGAAGCTCATTCCACATCCCCACCACCCTCTGCGTAAAGAAATTTCCCCTCATGTTCCCCTTATAATTTTCCCCCTTCAATCTTAAACCATGTCCTCTAGTTTGAATCTCCCCCTTTCTTAATTGAAAAAGCCTATCCACATTTACTCTGTCTGTCCCTTTTAAAATCTGGCACCCCCTAGTTCATTCAACTCCTCCTTCTGGTACTGATGGACAGATTGATATAGTTGGTCTTGGCCCACATTATTTTCAACCCTAAAAAAAGACATTTATATTCCATTTAACTTTCACTTTTCCATTGAGCTTATGCCTAATTTACTAATAACTCCACAAACTCCAGCCTCTATTTTGGTTGCCCTCTAGTGTATAAGATGAGTAGCTGCAAGATTTTTAAAAAAATTTACCAAGTGGGACTATATTGATTTTTAGTGCATTCACACTAATAATTTGAAAAGTAGCAGAATTTCAGTTCAACATTGACCACATCCCATACATTTCTCCTTTTCAGGCAGTCCATTGAGATCGAGAATGACCAGGTTCTATTCCAGTGCTGTGGGTTCTAATCTGATGAGGCCAATGAGGGAACCACAGATTTTACCAAGGTCCCTTGTTACACTATCAAAGCATAGGGTCATTAAGGAGGATCCCTTCATTATTGACATATAGCTCTCTTTCATAATTTTATCTGTGTAAAAATGTTCCATGATGCTGTAGTATCATTACATTAGAATTCTGTAATTTTACTCACTGGCAATAGTCTCATTGCTCTGCACTTTCCTGCACCATTTTTTGTTCCACCATGGGAAAGAACATGAGTAACAGCTGTCTTTGCAAACCCCGGCACCATTCCAGAATTCCTTGACATGATTTTCTCTGATTTTCATCAGAATTCCTGTAACCCTTTCTTACTTCCTTAAGAATCTTAAAATGTGTTTTACCAAGTATCTGACATTTATCTACTGTAGATTTACAAAACTCTTCCACAATCACGGTGATACTAAGATGTAATTAATACGGCTGCATATTTCACCTGCAACATCCTATCTAGAACAAACAGATTAGCCGTTTCTTTGTGGGAAAAACAGGTAAAAAAACATATTTATAGCTTCAACAGTCGGTGTACTACCTGCTAATGTGTCCTCACACAATTCCACTTTCAGTGGCACCACTCTGTTCCTTGTTTCTTATATCAGTCTCATTTTTAAACTACGCGAAAAGAGAAAAGTTTTCTTCTGATTTCATCTCATTGCACCATCTCCCTAACTCAAATTGATCAGTTCCATAATGAATGTTGGAAGGAAATTATTTTAAAGACATGGGGACTATCAGTAAAATAATGGAACAACATGGATAACATTTTTTTGCTATTCTACACGTCGCAATGTTATATGGCCATACTGCAATGCAAACTCTTTGCACACCTGAATTCAACATCAGGTCAACTGAAATCATCTTTGGCCAATGTTCTCATCAATATTCCTATTATTCTGCACTGACAAATTAAGGCTCCCCGCAAATTGGAAGTAAAACACCCTGCATCTCAGCAGTTCCCAACCAGATGGCATCAATATCGACCTCCAATTTCCATTAACCCCCCCTACCTCGGTCTCCTTTTTTCTCTCCCCCTCTGTCTTTCTCCAGCTCCCCCTCACTTCCTTTCCTTGTCTTATTAGAGAGCTCTCCTTGACCCTCTGCTCTCTCCCCCTTTCACTTCTCAGCTTCTTTCTCTTCTACCCTCTCACTTGTATCCACCTCTTATCTGTTAGCTCGTGGTCCTCCTCCTTCCCCTTTCTCCATCCTCTCCTCCGTCTTTTCATTCAGGGGTCTGTCTGATTTTCCACAGTCCTAATGAAGAACTCAAGCCCAAAAAAGTTGATTGCTTTTTATTTCCTATGGATGCTGCATGCCTGCTGAGTTTTTCCAGCACTTTTGTGTTTTGCACAGAACCACAGCATCTGGAGATTTTTTTGTTTACCTTTGTGATGGACCATCTATGTTCTTGCTGTGACTACTTGAGGGTTTCCTTGGATGGTCCAGTTTACTCCCAAATGCAGAAGACAAAATGGTTGGATGTTTAAATGGCAAATGTAAATTGTCTATATTGTAGTAGGTGACAGCAGAATTGAAGGAAAGGGAATGGAAAAGTTGATGGGATACGAGAGGAAAAAAATGGAATTAGTGCTTGATGGTTGGCGTGATTGCTGTGGTCCAAAGGGCCTGTATCTGGGCTGCATGTCTCTCAACACAAATGAATTTCCAGAGACTTAAGTTAATGATTTAAATATAATTTTTAAAAAGTGTTATTTTATTGGAATGTTAAAATGGAAAGCATTTCCAAATAAAATATAGTCTGGATCAATTTTTTCAATGGCTTGATTTTTCTAGAGGAACTCAATAACTTTAGATGCTGGAATCTCTGAGAAAACAATGAGAAGTTGGAGGAAACTCAAAGGCCAGGCAGCATCCATGTAGAGAAATGGTCAGTCAATGTTTTGAGCTCAGAGTTAGGCTGTTAAGGAACAGTTGTAAAGAGAAATGTTACGGACAGAATTATATAATTTTTTAAAAATTAAAATTACAAAATGACTCGCTAATGGGTTCCAAGGATACACAGTGTATCCAGAGAATAGGCAGCTAAGCAGAGGGGGTGACGTAGCTCTGTTGGTAAGGAACATTAAATCATTAGAAAGAGGTTACGTAGGATCAGAAGATAAAGAATAATTGTGGGTTAAGTTAAGAAATGGCAAGGGTAAAAAGACACCGTTGACCTCCAAATAGTAGTTGGGAAGTGGACCACAAATTATAACAGCAGATAGAAAATGTATGTCAGAAGAGTAATGTTATGGTAGTCATGGGGAATGACTACATGCAAGTAGATTGCGAAAACCAGGTTGGGACTGGATCTCAAGAGAGAGGATTTGTAGATAACTTCTTGGAACAACTTGTGGCTGAGCCGACCAAGAACATGGCAGCTCTGTATTGGATATTATGCAATGAACCAGAGTTGATAAGGGAGTTGAAGGTAAGGGGACCCTTAAGATGCAGTGATCCTAATACCACAAAATTCATCCTGCAGTTTGAGTGGGAGAAACTGAAATCAGATGTGTTAGTATACCAGTGGAATAAAGGGCCCAACAGAGGTACGAGGGAGGAACTGGCAAAAATAAATTGGAAAGGCAATTTCCAATGGCTGGAGTTTCTGTGAGAAATAAGGAAATGCAGGAGAGGTATAATTAAAAAAAATAAATATTTGAATGGGGAAAAAAATGACACATCTGTGGTTGACAAGAGAAGCCAAAACCAAATTAAAAGCAAAAGAAAGGGAATACATGGAAGCAAAAATAGTGGGAAGATGGAGGATTGAGAAGTTTTAAAAACTGACAGAAGGTTATTTGGAAGGAAAAGATGAATGTTGAAAGGGGACTAGCAAATAATATCAATAAAGATTATAAAATCTTTTAAGTACATTAAGGGTAAATCAAAACAGGCAAGAATAGATTTATGACCGATAAGAATAGATTTATGACCGATAAGAATAGATTTATGACCGAGAAGAGTAGATTTATGACCGAGAAGAGTAGATTTATGACCGATAAGAATAGATTTATGACCGATAAGGATAGATTTATGACCGATAAGAATAGATTTATGACCGATAAGAATAGATTTATGACCGATAAGAATAGATTTATGACCGATAAGAATAGATTTATGACCGATAAGAATAGATTTATGACTGATAAGAATAGATTTATGACCGATAAGAATAGATTTATGACCGATAAGAATAGATTTATGACCAATAAGAATAGATTTATGACCGAGAAGAGTAGATTTATGACCGAGAAGAGTAGATTTATGACCGATAAGAATAGATTTATGACCGATAAGAATAGATTTATGACCGATAAGAATAGATTTATGACCGATAAGAATAGATTTATGACCGATAAGAATAGATTTATGACCGATAAGAATAGATTTATGACCGATAAGAATAGATTTATGACCGATAAGAATAGATTTATGACCGAGAAGAATAGAGTTATGACCGAGAAGAATAGATTTATGACCGATAAGAATAGATTTATGACCGATAAGAATAGATTTATGACCGTTAAGAATCGATTTATGCCGAGAAGAATAGATTTATGACCGAGAAGAATAGATTTATGACCGAGAAGAATAGATTTATGACCGATAAGAATAGATTTATGACCGATAAGAATAGATTTATGACCGATAAGAAATGATCCTGGGAGACAAGGAGAATAGCAGAGGAACTGAATAAGTATTTTGAATCAGTCTTAATTGTGGAAGACATTTGCAGTATATTGGACTTTCAAAGGTGTCAAGGAAGAGAGGTGAGTGCAGTCGTAATCATTAGAGAGAAGGTGCTTAGGGAGCTGAAAAGTCTTCTGGACCAGATTACACCCTTGGGTTCTGAAAGAAGAAGCTTTTGAGATTGTGGAGGCATTAGTAATGATCCTTCAAGAATCAATAGGTTCTGGCATGATTCCGGATGACTGGGAAATTGCAAAGATCAGTCCACTATTTACAGAGGGAAACAGCAGAAAGGAAAGCAGTCTAACATTGGTGGTTGGGAAGTTGTGAGAGTCGATTGTCAAGGATGTGGTTACCTGACAAGATAGGCCCAAGTCAGCATGGTTTCTTTAAGAGAATATCTTGCCTGACAAACTTACTGCAGTGTCTTGTAGAAACCACAAGCAGTCTAGACAAAGGATATGGTTGTTGTATATTTGGACTTTCAAAGGGCTTTTGACAAGGTGCTACACATAAGGCTGCTTAACAAAATGTTGAATGTTGAAAGGGCTGAAAAGAGTAGATGGGGTAAAGTTGTTTCCCATGATAGGGGAGTCTAGGACAAGAGGGCACAACTTCAGAATTCAAGGGCACCCATTTAAAGCAGAGGTGTGTAGGAATTTCTTCAGCCAGCGGGTGGTGGCGTCTAAAATTTGCTACCATGGGCAGCTGCGGAGGCCAGGTCATTGGGGTTATTTAAGCCAAAGATTGATAGCTATCTGAATAGTCATAGTATCAAAGGTTATGGGGAGAAGGCAGGGGAGTGGGGCTGAGTGGGTCAGCTCATTTCAGAATGGCAGAGAAAACTCAACAGACTGAGTGGCCTACTTCTGCTCCTACATCTTATTGTTCTATGGTCTTAAAATGTTGACTGACATTTTCCCTTAATGGATGTGGCATAACCTGCAGTATGGCATTTCTGTTTAGTTCTTTAATATTAAGGCAACATAAAGGATTTACCTTGGGTCCAGCAGGTCCGGCAGGCCCTGGATGTCCAAGAAAACCACTGGGTCCTGTTTTACCAGGATAACCCTAGAAAATAACAAAAAAAAATCCAAATGAATAAACATTACCATTGAAAACAAAATCCATGAACATGTATCTTACATGAAAATAGCAGAAACAGTTTATAACTGCATGTGAAACTCTCCCTTGTAAAAGGTTTTCTAATCGCACCTAATAGACTGAATAGGCCTGGGATTGTCTGATCTCGGAAGCTAAGCAGGTTCAGTGCTGGTCAGTATTTGGAGGGGAGACTGCCTAGGAAAACCAGCTGCTGTAGGTTTCTGTGAGGGGAGTTGGACAAAGTGATGACTCTCTGTCTGCCTTATGGTCATGATAATAATGGAACCTTTACCTTTACCAAGCGATATTTACTAATTTGTGGAGACAAACCTCTTGCACTGTATCCAACTCATGCTGCTGCATGAACTTCTCAGATTCACCTAAATTTAAAAGTTGGCTCTTCTATTTTTACAGTAAAGTTTTTCCGAAAACAATCTCGAACTAATTTGAGATATTCACTTTGGGAATTTTATGAACGGTACAAGATTGATGTGCAGGTATTGATGACCAACCATTTCAATAATCCCAAAATTAAGTCAGTCCCAACATGCCTCAATTCTCATGCACAAATTGTCATATCTTCCTGAAATTTTCATCATTTGAAGTTCAATCATTTCACCTTAATCTTTCAGTTTGATTAGGGTCCTTCCTGTGCCAGATTTTCCAAGGGCAGGGGAAGACTTTCAATTGGGAATTATACTTTTCCCCACATGGAGATTTAACCCAACAGTGCTCTTTTGTTATAAAACCTGTACAGAGCTGTTGCTAATTGTAATGAGTAGTAGAACCTTGCAGGGAAGCGCTGTGTCTTCTCTCCTCACACTCTGTGGGTCTTCACCACCAGCAGCTCCAACAGTTTCCCCATTTTTTTAGTTGAAATATAGGATAAGGGGTATTTCCCCAACCAAGAGGATGCTTAACCCATGGCAGTGCAATCCCTGACTTTGACCCTAAACCAGAGGTGAAGGCAGGACACCATATATGTTTGGAGGCCCAATAGGGACGATGTGTTCCTCTTGGCCTAGAACCATGTTTCTCAACCTTTTTCCCTCTCACATAAGTAATTCCTTGTTAACCACAGAGTAATGTTAATCCTTTGGCATAGGATACCTCAGCTCTACACAAGAATAAAGAAAACAGGAGGAGTAGGCTATTCAATCCCATTTACCGAGCCTACCAGTCAAAAAAATCATAGTTGTACTTACACCTCTTGCATTTTCCTGCATTAAACCATATCCTTGAATCCCTCAATACCTAATAATTTATTAATTTCTTCCTTGAATATACTCAGTGACTGAGCCCAGCAGGATTCCCAAGATTCATTACTTCTCATCTCTCTCCTGAATGACAAAATTCTTATTTTGGGACAATGACACCTGGTTTCAATTATCCTCATCCAGGGGAAACATTAATTCAACATCTAGCCCATAATACCCAGAAGAACATTGCAATTTTCAACAAAACATTTTTTGAAGTTAAACCTTCATTTGATATTCCATGACCCCAGGAATCAATTTGTGAATTTTCACTAAACTCAATTGATGGCAGCTATATCCTTTCCTTTTAGAGAGGCTAGATCCATACACTATATTCCACATGCTTACTCACCAGGGCTTAGAGTCATGGAGTTCGACAGCATGGAAAAAGGCCCTTCGATCCACTTGTCCATGTGGACTAAGCCTGTCCTACTTATCTGCATTTGGCTCATATCCTTCTAAACCTTTGTACCTGTCCAAATGTATTTTTAACATTGCAATTGTCCCAGCTTCTTTCACTTCCTCTGGCAGGTCATTCCATATACCAACACTGTGAGAAAGAAGGTGTGCCTCAGATCCCTTTTTAACCTTTCCCTTCTCACCTTAAATCTATGCCCTCTGGTTTTACATTCTCCTGCCCTGGGAAAAGAACTATGACTATTTACCTTCTCCATGTCCCTTATGACTTTATAACCTCTGTAAGATCTCCCTTAGCTTCCTACAGTCCAGGGAGAAAAGTCCTAGTCCAACCCATCTCTCCTTATAATTCAAGCTTACCAGTCTCAGTACTATTCTTGTGAGCCTTTGCTGCACCATTTCCAATTTAAGGATATATTTTATATAGCTAAATCACCAAAATTGCCACAGAACTCCAAATGTGGTCTCACCAAAGCTTTGTGCAATTCCTACATGACATCGCTGCTCCTGTACTCAATATACTGAATGAAGAAGGCAAATGTGCCAAATGCATAATTAGTCATCCTGACTACTTGTCTTGTCACTTTCATGGAACTATGTACCCTAGTGTCTCTTTGTTCTACTTCACTTCTCATGGCTCTCACTGTATAAGTTCTGCCCTCATTTAACCTGGCAAAGTGCAACACCCCCTAGTTCATTTAAATCCTGTTGTGATGTTAGATAACCTTCGTTGTACACAATTCCACCAGTTTTGGTGTTATCTGCAAACTTATCAAACATGTTAACTACATCAGCACCCAAGTCATGAATATATGTGACAAACAACAGTGAACCCAACACCAACTTCTAAAACAAACCCTTAGTAACAACTCTTCTCCTCAGTCAATCCAATTCAGTATCCTACTGGCCAGTTCTCCTGACAACCCATGCAAACTGACCTTCCTACAACATGTCAAGTGTCTTGCCAAAGTCCATATTGACAATGTCTACATCCCTGCCTCAATCTTTCTCTTCAACTCTTCAGAAAAAAACTCCATTTTGAGAGACTTCCACAAAGTAATGTTGCCTATCCCTAATTGTCTTACCAAATGAAAGTTGATCCTGCCTCTCAGACTCCCTTCCAGTTACTTACTCAACACTGATGTTAAGCTCACAATTAATTTAAAAGTTCAAAGCAGATTAAATGTGAGATTCAAAGTCTCATTGCATATAAGATCATAAGATGTAGGAGCAGAAGCAGGCCCTTTGACCCATGAAGTTCACGCCACCATTCCATCATAAGCATCCATTTTCCCACTCAGCCCCACTCCCCTGTCTTCTGCCTATAGCCTTTGATACCCGATTAAGATACCTAGCAATCTTTGCCTTAAATACACCCAATGACTTAACCTTCACAGCCACCCATATTAGCAAATTCCAGAGGTTCAACACTCACTAGCAAAAGAAATTTCTCCACATCTCTGTTTTAATTGGGCACCCTTCAATCTTGAAGTTGTCTCCTCTTGACCTATACTCCCCTATCATAGGAAGCAACTTTGCCACATCTACTCTGTCCAGGCTTTTCAACATTCAAAATTTCTTCTGAACTCCACGGAGTACAGTCCAAGAGCCATCAAACATTCCTCATATATTAATCCCTTCATTACAGAAATCATTCTTTTGAATCTCCTCTGAAACCTCTCCAATGCCAGCACATCCTTTCTTAAATAAGAACCACAAGCTATAACCCATGCTCTGAGTGAAGCCTCAGCAGTGCCTTATAAAGCCTCAACATCATATTGCTTCTCTTGTATCTTATTCCTCTTGATATGCATGACAACATTGCATTTGTCTTCTTCACCACCAACTCAACCTGGATGTTAATCTTTAGGGTATCCTGCACGAGGACTCCCAAGTCCCTTTGTACCTCCAAAGTGCATGACTATACACTTTCTAACACTTTCACAACTATTTTCCCTTGTCCTCACCTACCAACCCCACATCCAACATATTATCCTCCATAATTTCTATCACTTACAACATGATCCCACTACCGAACACATCTTCCCCTCTCTGCCTTCCATTGAGACTGCTCCCTCCACTCATCCCTTCCCATCAATCACTCCCTTGGCACTTTCCCATGTAGCCGCAGGAAGTGCCACACAGTGCCCACAACTCCTCTCACACCAACATTTGGGGCCCTAACCAGTCCTTCCAAGTGAAGCAACACTTCATTTGTGTATCTGAAGGAGTCATCTAATGCATAGATTGGAGGAGCAACACCTAATTTTCCACCTTGGCATTCTCCAACCAGATGACATAAACTTAGGATTCCCCAGTTTCTGTTAACCTTCTCCACATTCTTCTCTCTCTTCTCTATCCCTCTGTCTTCTTTCCTCCAGCTCTCCACCCCCTTCACTCTCCATTTACTAAGTCATCCCTTCTCCTCTTGTTTGCTGGTATGCCTTCCTTCCCTTATCCATTTATTACCTCCTGACTTTGGGACTATGCTCCTCCCACTACCCCTAACCATTTTGTTCAGGCACCTTCCCACATTTTGGTCACACCTTGATGAAGGCCTCAAGCCTGAAACATTGGTTATGTATCTTTATCTTTGCTATAAAAAGTACACCATTTGACTTGCTGAATTTCTCCAGCATTGTGTTTTTTTTAAACTTTCTAACATTACATTTCTTTTGCTACTTATTTGCCCATTCACCTAATCTATCTAAGTCGCTCTGCAGCCTCTCCATTTCCTCCTTACCACCTGCCCTCCCACCTATCTTTGTATCATTTGCAAACTTTGCTAAAAATCTATTTATTCTGCAATCCAAATCATTAACATATAATGCAAAAAGAAATGGGCCCAACACTGATCCCTGCAGAACATTACTGGTTCCAGTGATTAGCAGGAAACAGAGTGGGAATACAGGGATCTTATTCCCATGCTAATATCTTTCCTGTAATTCCATGGGCTCTCATCTTGTTAAGTTGCCTCATATGAGGCACCTTGTCAAAGACCTTTTGAAAATCTAAATATTCAACATCCACTGAATCTCCTTTGTCTCACCTGCTTATAGTTTCCTTAAAAAAAGCAGGCAAGATTTTTCCTGAAGCAAACAATTCTGACTTTGGCCTATTTTGTCAAACACCTCCAGGTACACCATAATCTCATGCTTGACAAACAACTCCAACAACTTCTTAATCACAGGGTCAGATCAACAGATCAGACAGCTGAATTGACTCTGCTTCCATTTCCACAGACATTGACTGACCTCCTGAATATTTCCACCATTTTCAGTTTTTATTTCAGATTTCCAGCATCTGTGGTTTTGATTGATTTTAATTTCTTAGCCTTATTTTAAGGTACGGCATCTGGAAGCAGATCAGCTGTCCTCACACTGACCCTTCTCTATTAAACCCAAATGTTGCAAGATTGGAGTTGGAATTGCGATGAGTTTGAAATTTTAATTACATTGTGCCTTTTGCAATTCACCATTTTTATGAGGGTGGGGGGGCGGGGTGTTAATGCTATTCGGACATCTTAATCTTTGTCATCTCTCATTCCTAACATGGCCTGATGTTTTTTTGTTTGTTTGCTGGTTGCAATGATGAGGGGAACATATGAGAATGAGGGAAGAAACTTTATTCCACTGGGAGAAGTAATGGAATTTTAGAAATATGTATCTGTTATTATGTTGGCTCCAGTTCTCACACGTTCAAACCAATAGCTGTCAAGCTATCCATTGAGATGATTCCACAATGAAGGATCAATTCCAATACTGAGAAGATGTCAAAGGACAGTATATTCTGTTAGAATTGGCCAACCCACAGCATGTTTCCACTGCAGAACTCCATCAAGACAGTTTTTCCTTTCAATCGGCTAGTCTCTTTTTTCTAAGGATGGCCTTTTTGTATCAGCTATTTCCACTTCTAACATTTTTAATTGCTGCACTGATGTGATCTTTTGTATGATTTGACAATACACTCCATGTCTATTCTCTGCTTTGAATGCTTTTCTGTTTGACTACACTAGTCTGCTCATGGTGTTTCTTTTCCCCACTAATTCTGCTAATAGTTTCACAATTCTGATGAATACATTGCTCAATGTATTAACCCATACTTTACATTCACTACATTTTCTGCACTGGTTTCCTAGATGTGCTGTTATTTTTCTTCTATTATGGTGCAATTAAGGAGAGAAGATAAAGTGTACTGATATCTCAGAAGATAATACGGAAGGCTCATCCTATTCAGGAGGATTCATCAGCAGGTTGTGGGGTTCACAAAGAAGTATTAGTTGACGTTGGCAGAATGTTTTTCAGCATGTTTTCTTAACTATGCAGTCATATAATTAATGTTTATCAGATGGATATTGGAGGGAAAATTTTTCTCAGCTTCAGATCTGGCAACACAGAGTTAAATAGTACAAAAGAATGCTACAACACAGAAAATCATCCATTCGGCCCTTCTAGTCTGTGCCAACCATTATTTTGCTAGTCTCATTGACCTGTTTCCATTCCATAACCCTCCAGACCTTTCCCTTCCATGTATCTATGTAACTTATTCTTAAAGTTAAGATCGAGCCCACATTCACCACATCAGATGACAGTTCATTCCACACTCCCACCTCTCTCTGAGTGAAGAACTTACCCCTTTCATCTTAAAACTATGACCTCTTGTATTTATCTCCTCCAATCTAAGAGGAAAAAGCCTACCTGCATCCACTCTGTCTATACCTTTCATTATCTTGTAAACCTATCAAATCTCCCCTCATTCTTCTTCACTCCAAGGAATAAAGTCCTAACATGTTTAATCTTTCCCTGTAATTCAACCCCTGAAGACCCGGCAACATCCTGGAAAATCTTCTCTGCATTCTTTTTTTTTTGAATAATTTATTTTAATTTTCATAGACTAGTAAATTTCAAATATTTTTTTTACATTCATGTAACATACAGAGTCTGTATTTATCCTCCCCTCACATCCCCACCACCACCACCCTCCCCCTTCCCACTCCCCACCTTTCTGCACTCTTTCAGTTTTATTGATAACCTTCCTGTAGTTAGGCGACCAGAAATGCATACAGTGCTCCATATTTGGCATCACCAACAACTTCAACATTTCATCACAACTCTTATACTCAATACTTTGATTTATAAAGGCGACGATGCTAAAAGCTTTCTTTATAACCCTGTCCACCTGAGACTCCATCTTCAGGGAACAATGTGTCTGTATTTCCCAGATCTCTCTGCTCCTCCACACTCCTCAGTGCCCTATCATTAACTCTGTATGTCCTACCTTGGTTTGCCCTTCCAAAATGCATCACCTCACTCTTGTCTGCATTAACCAACATGTGCCATTTTTGGCCCATTCTCCCAAATGGTCCAGATCCCTCTGCCAGCTTGAAAATCTTCCCTGTTGTCCACAATGCCTCCTATCTTTGTGTGATCAGCAAACTTGCTCATCCAGTTTACCACATTATCATCCAGATTATTGATAAATACAACAATGGTCCCAACACAGATCCCTGAGGCACACCACTAGTAACAGGCCTCCAGTCTGAGAAGCAACCATCCACTATCATTCTCTGCTTTCTCCCACACATCCTATTACGAATCCAGTTAATCCAGTTTACAATCTCTCCATGAATACCTAGTGTCATAACATTCTGAACTAACCTCCTATATGGGACCTTTTCAAAGGCTTTACTAAAGTCCATGCAGACAACAACCACAGCCTTTTCTTCATCTACATTCTTGGTAAATTCCTCAAAAAACTCTACAAGATTTGTTAAACATGACCTACCATGCACAAAGCCATGCTGACTGTCTTAATCAGCCCCATGACTGTCCAAATACCTATCTATTCCATCTCTCAGAATTCCTTCCAATAATTTACCTACTACTGACATCAGGGTCACCAGCCTATAATTACCTGGTTTGTTTTTGGAGTCTTTTTTTAAACAATGGGACACCTATCTTCCAATCCTCTGGCGCCTCACTCGTGGCTAAGGACATTTTGAATATATCAGCCAGAGCCCCTGCAATTTCTACACTAGACTCCCTCAAGGACCAAGGGAATATCATATCCAGCCCAGGGATTTTATTTACCTTCATTCACTGTAAGGCAACAAGCACCTCCTCCTCTTTAATCTCCGTTTGTTCCATGACCCTTCTGTTTATTTTTCTTGCTTATGCACTATTCCAGCTTTCTGAGTAAATACTGTTGCAAAAAAAACTCTGTAAGATCTCCCCCATTACATGAGACTCCATACATAGTTGACCACTCTGATCTTCTCTTCAAGAACCTTGTTGCCTATGCTTGCTGTACACCTCCCTTTTCTTCTTAACCAGATCACCAATATCCCATGAAAAACCCTAAGCCTGTTAACTTTGTCTTTAATCCTAACAGGAACATGCAAACTCTGTACTCTCAAAATTTCACCTTTGAAAGCCATCCACTTACTTAACACACCCTTGCCAGAAAACAACATATCCCAATCCATTCTTCCTAGATCCTTTCTCATTTCCATAAAATTTGCCTTCTTCCAAATTATAATCCCAACATGAGGACCAGACTTATCGTTTTCTATAATTCTTTGGCTTGGCTTCGCGGACGAAGATTTATGGAGGGGGTAAAAAGTCCACGTCAGCTGCAGGCTCGTTTGTGGCTGACCAGTCCGATGCGGGACAGGCAGACACGATTGCAGCGGTTGCAAGGGAAAATTGGTTGGTTGGGGTTGGGTGTTGGGTTTTTCCTCCTTTGCCTTTTGTCAGAGAGGTGGGCTCTGCGGTCTTCTTCAAAGGAGGCTGCTGCCCGCCAAACTGTGAGGCGCCAAGATGCACGGTTTGAGGCGTTATCAGCCCACTGGCGGTGGTCAATGTGGCAGGCACCAAGAGATTTCTTTAGGCAGTCCTTGTACCTTTTCTTTGGTGCACCTCTGTCACGGTGGCCAGTGGAGAGCTCGCCATATAATACGATCTTGGGAAGGCGATGGTCCTCCATTCTGGAGACGTGACCCATCCAGCGCAGCTGGATCTTCAGCAGCGTGGACTCGATGCTGTCGACCTCTGCCATCTCGAGTACCTCGACGTTAGGGGTGTGAGCGCTCCAATGGATGTTGAGGATGGAGCGGAGACAACGCTGGTGGAAGCGTTCTAGGAGCCGTAGGTGGTGCCGGTAGAGGACCCATGATTCGGAGCCGAACAGGAGTGTGGGTATGACAACGGCTCTGTATACGCTTATCTTTGTGAGGTTTTTCAGTTGGTTGTTTTTCCAGACTCTTTTGTGTAGTCTTCCAAAGGCGCTATTTGCCTTGGCGAGTCTGTTGTCTATCTCATTGTCGATCCTTGCATCTGATGAAATGGTGCAGCCGAGATAGGTAAACTGGTTGACCGTTTTGAGTTTTGTGTGCCCGATGGAGATGTGGGGGGGCTGGTAGTCATGGTGGGGAGCTGGCTGATGGAGGACCTCAGTTTTCTTCAGGCTGACTTCCAGGCCAAACATTTTGGCAGTTTCCGCAAAGCAGGCTTGAAGCTAATGACATTTATGGTCACTGGACTCAAAATGTTCACCTACACATACATCTGTTACCTGACCTATCTTGTTCTCCAATAGCAGATTAAATAATGCAATTTCTCTTTTGTTGGTACATCTATATATTGATATTACCAGAATTATGGATGGATAAGGTGGCACCAAAAGTTGCCACAAAGTCATAGAGTTAAGCAGCATGGAAACAAGCTTTTCAGCCCATCTTGGCCATGAGCACTAGGTTGCCCAATTGAGCTTCTCCTATTTCCCTGCATTTGGCCCATTTCCTCATCAACCTTTCCTATCCATGTACCTGTCCAAGTCTTCTAAATGTTATAAATGTACATGACTCTATAGCTTCCTGTGGTAGCTCATTCCATCACTTACCATCCTGTGTGTGGAAAAAGTTGCCACCTAGTCCCTTTTAAATATTTCCCCTCTCATTTTAAACCTATGCCTTATAGTTTTACACTCCCGATTTTCCAACTGATCATTTCCAGGGAAGGTTTGTTGTATGGGCAGAGATGAGAAAACTGCAGTAGTCCTATGCCAGGACTATGCAAGAAAGCAGGCTTCCGTTCTGCACGGCAAGCCATCTTCTCAAGCCTTTCTCCACAAGAGGTTCACAAAACTGAAACCATGCAGTGTGCCACCTCTGTTGTTACTCTGCAGCACCTGGTCTGACATTCAAAGTATCTCCTATGACCCAATCCTGAAAATTTCCCTCTATCCTCTCCTCTTATTTTCTGTGAAAACTCTTTCCAGCTCTCTTAATCCAGTCAACCATCCATGGCTTTCAAAAGGACCTAACATTGACAAATAATGAAAGTAAAACCTTATAACAGTGCCAAAAAATTGCAACCTTGAGGGCTGGGTAAATACAGAATTCAGCAAAAGATCACGTGGTATTGGTAAGGAAAAAGAAACAAGAATATGAGAATAGACAAGCAAGAAAGATAAAAGCTGATAACAAGAGCTTCTGTAAATCTGCAAAGAGAAAAAAAATGCTAGAATCTATCCTTCAGACTGAAACAGAAGAAACTGTGTGAAAGGAAATCCCAGAGAACTTAAATGCATTTTAAGGGAACATCAGTTCACACCATGGCAAGAATGAGGCATGCCTCCTCTTCCAAAGGGTTTGCAGAGAAAGCTTTGTGATCAGCATCCTCAAAGAAGAGGAGAGCTTAATGATAATCAAATTTTTCTCTGCCAATGCTACTGGATGGTCATGGAGACCGGAGGAACTGTGTATCTCTAATTTGGAGGTTTTAGCTGACAAGCAGGAGAGTCAGATAAGCCATCTGTTTTGAAATGTATAAAACTTCTGGAATCAATGGCCTACTGGGCAAGATGTATTTGGCTCAAGATAATATTTTATCACCCTTATTTACAAGCAGAAGAGAGACAAAAAAAGACAACAAAAATGTGGATTACAAGATATTGTCCAAGACCGTTGACAATTAAGATAAATCTGGTTTGGGCCAAGTGATCTACACAGATCAAACTGAGATTTTTAATCTGGCAGGAAGGTCTTGGACAGCTTTGCTCTACTCAGGAATCTAACACGATTGTGCAGAAAGGACATTTGCCAATAGATAGAATATTGTAGGTATAAGTAATGGTGTATTTTCCAAAATTCATTTTGTAGAATGATCCATAATTACAGTGAACCATGTGACTGTTACAGCACCACCAACCCTGTTTTAAATCAGGCACTCTCTGTAAGGAGTTTGTATGTTCTCCTGTGTCTGAATGGATTTCCTCTGGTTGCTCCAGTTTCCTCCCATCCTTCAAAAGAAACGGGGATTATAGGTTAATTGGATGTTACATGGGCTCTTGGCCAGAAGAGCTTATTACCGTGATGTATGTCTAAAAAATAATTGGACACAACTGCTTTACACAGACATTAGTATCACAGTTAAAATGAATGGGTAGGAACAAACAGTTTCCCAATCAAATCTGCAATCAGGCAAGGGTTTCCTTTCTCCCCTGTCTTCTTTGTGCATTGTATTGAGCATTTTGTTGAATCAATCAATGAGGATACTGTGATGTCAACCCTCGCTGTCAAGACATAAAAAACAGGAGAACCAGGGACAATACAAACAGGTTTATTAAATTATGCTAGTGGGAATGAGGAATATCAAGTTCAGGTAGACAGTGTCACCTCTGCCAATATCAACCCTCACTGAAAGATCACAGTGGATTGGTACAATATTTATGGCATATTTTGGCAGCATATCTTACAAGGATTCTTACAAGTTGATAAACATATCTTCTTGATTCATATTAGCATTTCAGCTTTGTGGTTCTCTCTTAAGAAATATAAATCATTAACATCAAAGAGTTACCCACATTAACAGTTAATCTGTCTAAGTTTCATGTTTTTAAAACAGTTGAGGTAATGTCTAGAGGTTTTGCCTTCAATACCTATTGAACATCCATGCTCTGTGTACTTTTAGGTTATGATTTAATTATTAAATGCTAATTATTAGTCTGGAGAGTTAATTTAAATCTTTAAGACACACAAAGCAAAGGAAGCTTTTCCTTAATGCACACAAAGCAAAGCGGCTTCCTCTGGCATCTGACAGTGAGGCGCAATGTTCCTATCTTCTATAGTAACTTTGACAGATTGCTTATTGGCCAGCCATTTATGAATGGGGAACAACTGTAGCAGATCACTAAGCTGTTAACAGTTCTGTCAACCTGCTTAACAATGTGCAATTGGAAGTGGCTTTGAACTGCTAGTTCAAATGCTAATTTGATTGTCTGGGAAAAGCCAATAAACATGACTGAGACTTTTTCTAACATTGGTTTCAATGCTAGGAAATTCTGTATTTAATAAAGACAATTCAGGCATGCTTTTCCTTAATAATTATTATATCTGGATAATTTAAAAATAGAATCTTTCACAATACAGGCTCAAGAGGATACAGCACTCAAGTCAAACCCTCCCTGTATATAAACATCATTCTCTTAACTGCTTGGAACCACAGGCAGTTTGCATGGTGATGAGAATTTACACAGTTTGAACAAATCTGGAAGGGACAGAGTCAAATAAAACAAAAAAAAGCCACATTCTTTGACAACTCGTCCAAATGATCCTTTGTTGCTTTCACCATTGGATCTGGTTATTGGGTGCAAACAAAGTATCACAATTGCTAAGTAGGCTGTGTTAACATTTTCATCAGTTCTTCCAGAAATAATGAATAGAAGAACTGAGTGTAATTGGGCGGCAAGGTTGGTGTAGCAGCAAGTGCAACGCCTTTACTGCGCCAGTGATTGGGACCAGGGTTCGAATCTGGTGCTGTCTGTAAGGGGTTTGTACATTCTCCCTGTAGTGATAGAGTGCTAGTGATCTTCCTAACCACTGGAGGGAGTTAGATACTGGTTTGTTGCAGCTTCTGTTGGATTCAAGATGGATTCTTCCACACAGTCCTGAGTGAGTTCTTTAGCAAATAAAGTATAGTTGTTTTAAAATAACCCATTTCTTTATAAAATAAAAGAAACATCAGACGGTACCAGGAGTGAAAGAAACATCATTCATTATCAGCAGAGATATGGAGACTGTTCCTGATGCTGCAAATTAGATTAGAAATGACCATGAGTGGAGGCTGTTTAAACAAAAATTTATGCTGTACCTGCAAGCTATTGGATTCGACAGCAAACCTGATGCACAGAAAATTGCACTGCTACTTTCCGTGGAAGGACCTCAAGCACCATAGGATTTCAATACATTTGATTTTGCCAAGACAGAAGACCAGGGCAAATTCGGCAAGGTTACAGAGATGTTTAAGAAACACTGTTCACCAAAGAAAAATTAAAAATTCGAGAGGTACATATTTCACTCATGCACAAAGCTGCAGGGAGAGAACTTAGATATTTTTTTTTAACAAACTTGAAATTAAAAGCAAGAACATGCAATTTCAGACCTCTGCAAAGTTCAGTGATCTGTGGGGCAAATTTCTTCAGCAAGACACTGAAGTGGCTGGTTACAAGGAATCCATTGTGGGTGTCCAGTGAACAACAAATCTCTCTCTGAAAACTGGTAAGAACCTTCCTGAGTGGTAACCATTTACTTTTCAAGCATCAAAGCCTGGTGAAATTCATAAACCAGTAAACTTGGAGGAGTGAGAAGTGAGATTGGACTGTGAACTTACATACACATTACCTACACATGCACTTAGAATTAGAAGGGGGTTAAAGTTAGGTTAAGTTATTTGTAATAAGTTAAAGTTTGATGCTATTTTCATGTTTAAAGATAATTAAAAGCAACTTTTGTTTAAGTAACCATTTGTCTTGGTGAATATCTATTGCTGCTGGGTTTTGGGGTCCTCTGGGCTCGTAACAAAACATTACATTAAATATGGGTGTTAAACTTTATAATTTGATTTCTTTTAATGTCGATGGGTGGATCCATCCTATCAGATGGAAAAAATGTTTAAAATGTTTATAAGGTTCCATTATGATATTATTTTTGTTCAGGAGACTTATATCTATAAAGAGGATGAACATCATTTTTTTTTTAAATTCTGGAAAGGTTTTCAATTCCATTCTCTGTCTCAAACTAAAACTGGGGGGTGGGGGTGGGGGTAAAAGGGAGGGTATTGATTTTCACTGATCCAAAAATTCCTTTTACACATTTTAATACAATTGCAGATTCGTTAGGTAGATATTTAATTGTTTTGTGCTCTTTATGTAATAAAAAAGTAGCACTAGTTAATTTTATGGACCAAATGTGGATGATCCACAATTTTTAAAACTTGTTTGATTCTTTACCAAATTTGAAATATTTCATTGCTAATTATGGGTGGAAATTTTAACTGCTGTTTGAATCCATTGATGGGTCAGGTCTTCAATCAATCAGAATCTTCCAAACAAATCTGCTATGTATATTATCTCTTTTTTAATTGGATTATGGATTGTTTGCAGTTTGGAAGCTTTTACACCCTAAGGATAAGAAATTTTCATTTTTTTCACATTTATCAGAAATATTCTTGGATTGACTTTTTTATTAATACACATCTGGTTCCTTCTGTTAAACACTGTGAATATTATGCAATTGCTGTTTCTGATCATGGTCTCTGCAGAGCTTTCTGATATTACTTCTGTCTGCCAGCAATTGCAATTTAATTCTACCTTATTACAAGACCTAAAGTTTACAGATTTAGCTAAAAATCAAATCTTAGAATTTTTTTCAGTTTAATTCAACAGATGCAATGTCTATCTTAACTATTTGGGACACATTTAAAGTTTATCTTGTGGGAAAAATTATCTCTTATATTGCAGGCTTAAAGAAAGATACTAAGGAGAAATTCTCTCAACTATCCAAAGGATTAAAGATATCGATAGATTATATTCAACAACTAGACAGTAGTGAACCAGCAGAGCTGACAGAAGCACTTTGAGCCTAATGCACCCTTTAATAGGATCATAGCTGATCTTGTGACTTCAGTATCCTTTTACTACATTTTTTCCATATCCCTTGAACCCCTTAGCCAATACGGTCACATCCAACTCTCTTTTGTATCCTATGAAATGGCCTCAACAACTTCTGTATTAGGGAGTTCCACAAATTCAAAACATTGCTCCTTATCTCAGAGAGTTATGCAGTAAAAAAAAACAAGGCCCTCCAGCCCAATTCATTTATGTCAACTAAATTGCCATTCTGGTCTAGTACCACTTGCCTGCTTTTGCTCCATGTTCTTCTAAATCCTTCCTATCCATTTATCTGTCCAAATGTCTCTTGAATGTCATAATTGTACCTACTTCTATAGCTTTCTCTGCTAAATCATTCCAGATATAGACCACAAATATGAAATTACTATATTGAAGATTGGCCTAACCATATAATCGTTTACAGCACGGAAACAGGCCATGTCGGCCCTTCAAGTCCGTACCGGTTCACTTGAACAACTCCACTAGCTCCTCCGCAAACTCCTGAGGAAGTAGAGGATGCCGTATATAATTGTGTAAAAGTCAATACCACGTATAAATCAACCCCCTATTTTTGGCCAAAACAAAATCGGGAATCTCCACCCTCTGCATATCTACCAATGACCCTACCCCACCCCAAAATTATCTCCTAAAAGTTGCATTTACCTTTATAATATTTATTTTCAATCACCAAGCTCTCATACTTAGCATGGCTGGGTAAAACATTGACAGTGAAAATGAAATTCGTGGTGGGCTAAAAGTCATCTGGAAATGAGCATGATGCACTTACTTTAAAGGTAATTTGGCAAAAATGTAATTCATACTAATTTGAAACCAGTGGATCTGTGGCAGAGTTTTAGATTATTCAATGTTTTAAATGTCATAAACGTGAACAGAACCCTTAGTGCCAAATATATCAGAACTTTACCTGCTTGCCTGGATCTCCTTTAATGCCAAACCCTGGTGGGCCAGGCAATCCTGACTTCCCCTGCTCACCCTAGAAAAATAAAATAAGTATTTAGTAGCTATGAAAGAGCAAAGCAAATTGAAGAAAAATTATGCAACCTTTTAAGAGCAGTAATGACAACATTTTGTGCAGCATAATCCAAATTCTTTGCATCGGCGGCAAACATCAATGCAATTTTATAGAACACTATTATCATTGAGCATTTTAATCTTTTAAATGGTAACTTAACTTTTCAATCAAGAGTTTTGTGCTAAGCCAACTACATGTGAAAACATCAAAAATGAAACTACCAAATGAGCATACTTTTTGGAATAAGCCATTAAAATTGAATGCTAGAGAAACTCAGCAAGTCACCCACCATTGTTTCTGTAGCAAAGATAAAGATATATAAACAACGTTTCAGGCCTGAGCCCTTTGTTTATGGAGTTTATGGAGCATATTTGTGTGAACTACAATCACAGCATCTGCAGACTTTATGGTTTAATTACAATTGAATTAATGTATTTGTCCACAATTAACTTGCACTGTAATTATCCAAAAAGCTGCATTACAAAGAAACTGATCCAAATTCACCATTTTCTGATATTTGTTTTGTTTTCTTTGTTGTCAATTAATAAAGCACAAAAATATAACTAGAAACTTATTTTTACAATAGAATGTGTATTTTAAATCTTATGGAAATCAAAGGAAAATGCCTTCATAAAAAAGCATTAAGGTAAAATCAAATAGTAGTCATTATCCTCAAATAATAAATGAATGACTGAAGTTTATTGCCACCACAAGTACAATGTAAAGATATACTGGTGCTTCATTCCTTTAATAAACTCTCAAAGCATACCAAATCAACTTAAAATCAAAAATTGTTTGACTTGAATATAATTTTGTTTTTAGATTAATTGCTAAATCTAGATATCAATCTAGAAAATATAATTATATCAGAAACAAAAATCATGACTGATTTCCTCTACCAAACAAGACCAGGATGACTGCCACAATGGATTCTGATCATCAGAATGCAACAATGAATTTTCCAAAATCACATTAGACAAAGTCTGGATGTTGTTAAAAGCTCTGCTTGTGATATGAGCCCCTGATAGATACTCAAAGCAGCTTTCTTTAACACAACATGCATATTTCCATTTCCCAAACAGACCAAAAAATGGAGTTCATAAGAAACTACAGGGGGCAGAACCTGAAGCAAAACAAACTTCTGGAGAAATTCTTCATGTCAAACAACATCTGTGTAGGCAAAGAAATGGTCAATATTTTGGGTCTAGAACCTGCGCGAGACCTTCAGTTCACCTTCTGTCATTCATCGCAAGCGTAACTAGCTCCCAAAGAACAGACCCACTAAAATATAGGAATCTGGGAAAAATGTTAAAATTATTTGTGTGGTATTCAGCCATATTCATGAGTTAAAACTTTACTTGTTCTGCTCTCACAGCATGCAACTTTCACATCATTGCCTTGAGAAGCAGGAAGCAGCTGTGGAACAAGATAAAGTGGTGGAGGGGGAAAGTGAGTAAACATGTTTCCATTGATTTCTGTAGACTACCCCACCCACCCACCTGTTATGTCTCTCTGTTTCTTGGGAGGCTTCTTAAATAGCTTAGAGATGAAAGATTCAAATAACAGAAGAGACTCTACTTACTGATGTCTTCCACCATCTCAGGAAACTGTTCACACACTCATATATGCATATACATACACCCCACAGTAGTTCACTACATTACTACAGTGAGAAGTGTATATTCTTATGTGGTAACAAAATAGTTCACATTATCCTGACTGCATAACACCACCTATTCACATTAACCCATAATTTCCTACTGTTTAAAACCCACAGTAAGAACCCTCAAATACTTTCAAACACCATCAATCACCTCTACCATTTGTCTACCCACCACCACAGCTACATCCCACCTCTACCATTAAATCTGCATTGTCTGCTTCCTCACACCACCACCTGAACCCTGAGTGATCCAGATACCCAAACACTCAATCTGTATCTCCAACTTTCACTTTTATCTATATCTTCTTTCATATTTCAACCTGATAACTCAGGCTTACTGCCCAAGGCTACATGTGTGCAAAGACATAATTTAACATCACCCTTCTACAGACTGATGGGTCAGTAAGTTTGTAGATGATACGAAGGTTGGCTAGTATTGAGGGTTGTCGTAGGTTACGAAAGGATATAGACAGGATGCATAGTTGGGTGGAAAAGTGGCAGATGGAGTTCAATCTGGATAAGTCAGGTCAAATTTAAAGGTGAAACACAGGGTTAATGGTCAGATACTTAACAGTGTGGAAGAACAGAAGGACCTTGGGATCCAAATCCATACATCTCTCAAGATTGTTGCGCAGGCTTCATTAGTAATAGGATTGAGTTCAAGAGTTGAGAGGTAATGTTGCAACTCTACAAATCTCATGTTGCAACTCTACAAATATCTTAAAATATTATGTTCAGTCAGGGTCGGCACCAGAATCAGTCTTATAGGCCGGTATTAGAGTAACCAGGGGAGACACACTCGCTCAGCAGAAAAATGGGGTGGGGGGGGGGTGGAGGTGTGCTGGTTCTTATCTGTCAAACAAACATTAATGTGTTCCACCCTTCTTATGTAGCAGTGCTGTTTTTACGGTGTGGATAATCACTAGCATGCGTCAAGCTAGACACTAGTGATGCTTGATGCATGCTTGTGATGGTCGCGAGTGTATGGGGGGGGAACAGCACCTTGGTGGGGGGGGGCAATGCCCGCAAATGCCCCCCACCCCCTTGGTGCTGACCCTGTCTGGTCATCTCATTATAGGAAGAATGTGGAAGCTATTAAGTCAGTGTAGAGGAGATTTACCAGAATATTGCCTGGATTGGAAAATAAGTCTCATGAGGCAAGGGCTAGCAGAGCTGGGACTTTTCTCTCTGGAGCAAAGAAAGATGAGAGAAGACTTAACTGAGGGCTACTAAGATTCTGAGAGGCATTGATAAGGTAGACAGCCAGAGCTTTTTTCCGAGGGTAGGAGTATCAAACACAAGAGGACATCTGTACAAAGTGAAGGGAGAAAAGTTTAGGGGAGACATCAGGGTTAAGTTATTTGACACAGAGAATGTTGTCCGTCCCTGGAATGCTTTGCCAGGGGTGATGGTGGAAGCTGAAACAATAGGCGAATTAAAGAGACAGGCACATGGATGAAATAAAAATAGAGACTTACAGGGTTAGAGGGCTTAGATATTTTTTGTAGGATTATATAGGATGGCACAACATTGAGGGCTGAAGGGCCTATATGTACTGTAGTGTTCTATGTATTGGATGGGATGGATCCGCCAAACTAAAATCCAGTCAATTGCAAAAAAAGCCTCACATTAGATATTATTTCAAATTATAATTTAAGAATTATTTGTTGAATTGGTGTGAATGGTAATGAATCACATAAAGTACCCCACATAAAAATTTGATTTTTTCTGACACATTCTGGCACAACTGCAGAGTAAGTGAGCGTTCCATTGTTAAATCAACAGTTGTGGGTGTGCGAAAATACAAGGAAAACACATACGGGCATTTGAATTGGTATCTTTAAAACTATATTTTAAAACATACATCTTTAAAAACATTTATCTTGCAGCGGCCCGTGGACAGACATGGACCAGCCCAAAAGATGGCTGATGACCGCGCGGACCTGGGGGTGACACTGACTGCTGTCCCAAGTGACCTTCTGCATAGTGGGAAGATGGGGAACTCTGGCAGGAATGCCAGCCAATCCTAGGCTAGCGCTCTGATGACACGGGGCCATCATGTCAGCGCCTGTGGCTCATTATAAGCATGACGGCCAGTGCAACAAACCAGTCTCGACTTCAAGGTTTTGGTGTGCGTGTCATTCTTCTTCACGCTCGTGTAGCACGGATGCTGCAATCTGTTAGGCATTTTCATGTTCATAAACCATATGTCCCAAAAATTAGGAAATAGATTATGCAGAATTAAAGCTTTGTCCTGAATTCTAGCTAACAATAACAGTGGAAAAGTTCACTGGACTATTGATAGCTGGAGACAAGTCAGCTCCATTCTCTAGGCTAGTGCTGGACATAGACGTTTATTATTACACTAACCATGAATATTTAGTTAAAGAACTACCAGCTGTATACAGAACATAACAATAGCATGAATTACTGCTGTTGGGTAAAGGAGAGAGACAGACAGACAGACAGAGGGAGAGAGGGAGAGTGGGGGGGAAGGGAAGGGAAAGAGGGAGGAGGAAGGGCAAAAAGGGAAGGAAAATGGGTGTATAAATGTTCACAGTACCTTTGGTCCATTTGATCCAGAATGACCAGGCATTCCAGGAGCTCCTGTTGCCCCTGGAGCTCCAGGATCCCCCTGAAGAAAATGATCAGAAGCAGAATTTGCAATGGATTCAAGATCTGACATTTTTTTAATGATGTATCGATTTCTAAACAGAACTGATAATAGTCTGGAAATCCCTGTTAAGGCTGCTAGATAGACCAATGAATGTGCAGGGAATGGAATGGCATGGATCATGAGCAGGCAGGAGATAGTTAATTTAATATAGCATTGCATCTGGTGCAGAAATCATGGTCAGAAGGCCCTATTCCTCTGTTGAACGGTTCTATGTTTTAAATATTTCAATCAATGCAGCAGGATTCATTGCACTTGTGGGGAAACTTCCAGATTTCCTTAATTGTTTGCATAAAAAAGTGCTCTGATATATTACTTTCAAACAGCCTCAATTATTTTAATATATTGTTTTATGTTCTAGGCTCCCTCTCTGTGGTGATACGACCACCAGCCTACTGCAGGGGGTGATCTCTGTACCTGCAGGAAGACCATCTAAGGGGCTGATTCCACCTGGCCGGCCATCAATCAGCCAACCTGAATATAAACCTGAGCCAGTCAAATGGGGAGTCACCAAGGCTTGAACTGGTGTTCATACTTTTACTGGAATAAAGCCTGTTGTACAGTCTTTTGAGTTTTGTGCTTGCCTGCTACTACCTCAGCACATCACACTCTTCAAAGGTAATTTTTTTTTCTTTCTGTTCTGTCATTCCCTTTATATCTTTCAAGAAAGCTTTCAATGTGTTTAAGGCAATAGTACCCTGGTTCATGCACCCTGTCTTCACAGGCTTCAGCACATAACAGAAAGCAGTTTTCTGAGGTCATGTGACCAAAGAAATTTGGAAAAAGTTTAATGAGTTCTTTGTCTGATACCAGTGCCCCTTTAGAAGGAGATACTTAAAGATTCTCTCAAACACCACTATAATATCAGTTGGTACAGTACCCCAGGACAATAATGCATTTATGTACCAATTATAACCAGATGTGTCTTAATGGGTTTTCTGTGAGGCACACAAGTTTTTAGATAACATTTTGATTTTTCCTAAATTCATTGAAAATTATAACTGTAATTTTAAAGGCATAAACAGATGATGAGAAACTTACTTTAGGACCTGCAGGCCCTCTTACTCCTTTTCCTCTTTGACCCTTTTCTCCAGGGAATCCTCGATCTCCCTGTCATTTAATAAATTTATTATTAAACATATTTAATGTCATTTAACTTGTTTATGTTTGTTCATTACCAAATTGCAATGCAATACATTTTAAATATTTTATTCGCTTCGATGAAAAAAGTCAAAATTTAGACACACATTATATACAAAGCAGCTCTTCTTAGTCCTGAAATTTTAGCAATGAAACAAGTAAGGGTTACAATCAAGGGAATGAGGCTGATGCTGAATGGCCTGAGGGGAAATCAAGATGATAGTTATACCTTTGTTAATGGGATCCTATTTCTACTGGATTCTCTGTGCTGGACCACATATTTTCTTTAGGAGCACATAAGTTGTCCCTAGATGTACTGCGAGCACCGCTTCCACAAGAGATGCCAGAGCTATCCATGAGCCAAGCGTCAATCATAATCACAGAAAGTGATGTCCAGGTGCACGTTCCTACCCTTGGGGACCCTTGCACTTATCTAGCTTCCTCCTTTTGTGTACCAGATGAACAAAAGACATAAAAAGAAAAATGCAAGCTTGTTGAATTCTTCTTTGTCCACAGCTTTGCTTTCTGAATGAGAACATATGATCCAATTTCTTGGTAGGTACTCCATGAAAGTTGTAAAATGATGAAGCAAAAACACAAACTGCTGGAGAAGCTCAGCAGGTCAAACAGTGTCCTTTATGAGGCAAAGGTAAAGATACAGAACCGACGTTTTGGGCTTGAGCCCTTCATCAAAGTATGAGAAAATGCTGGCAGGCATCCGAACAAAAGAGTAGGGGGGGGGTAAAGTGTGGTGGCAAAAGGCAGGAGATGATAGGTGGAGAAAGGAGGGAGGGGACAGCAGCAATGAGGGGGAGAAGAGATGGGTGGAAGGGTGGAAGAACTGGAAAGACAGGAAAGGAGAGGGGAAGGAAAAGTTGAGCAGGTTTAGTGGAAAGTTGTAAAGTCAATGATAATGTCATCTGGATGGAAAAATAAGGTGTTGTCCCTCCAATCTGCAGGTAGTGGGTGGGATAGTACACAAGGCCATGGACAGACATGTGAGTGTGGGAGTGTGATTCAGAATTGAAATGGTTGGTTACTGGGAGGTCGCTGTTGTTGCGAATGAAGAGGAAGTGCTGAGTGAAGCGATTTCCCAATCTGCAAGTCATGGAAGTAATTGATCTTTGTACCTTTTCTCCAATGACGCCTTCTCCTGTTGGACCTCTTAGCCCAGGCAGCCCTATAAAGCCTTGGTCCCCCTGTATATATAAAAAGAGAAAGGTCTGTTAGTTTCAGTGCGGTGTTAATTAATTAGTTTCCATGTTATACTTATTGAATATTATTTTCTTGCAATACCTTCCCCATTGGCTAACACATAGGATGGCTGCTGTAAATGGATAATTTATTTGAAAAGAAAGCATATTCATGAGCATGTTTATACTAACAGTGAAATTTAGATGGTAGTAAAATAACTTTAAAAAAAAACAATCATGTGTGGGAAATTACTGGTAGTACAATATTCACAAAGTAGAATCAAACCACAAGTGGCTGAAGATGAGTACAAACTGTTAGAGGAACTCAGTGGGTTGATCAGCATCACTGGGAGACAGCATCTGCTGTGTATCTACAAGAGGCTGAAATATATTTCTACCTTGGGGCATAAAGAAAGAGTCAGCCTAAACAGATTACACCTTTTGCCAGATGATCAGAAATGGATTAGAATCCAGTTCTGATGAGATTCTGTTCATCTTATATTTTTACTGGAAACTCCAGTGGAGAAGGCCAGTCAGATCTCTCTGTACTAATTAGGAGGGACAGCATGGCAATGCACATTGGCCTTGTGATCACATAGGTTTCCATAAGGTGCTCAGGTTTCTTCCCAATTCCCAATAATGTTGCTGATATGTTAATTGGTCATTGTAAATAATCCCTTAAGGAATTATCTCCATCTCCCACACCTCCTGTGCTATATCAGCTCTGGGTCCCTTCCACAGCTTCTTTCCCCTTTTATACATGTAATTTCACCTATTCTATCTTAGTTTTGATAAAGGGTTGTGACTCGATACATTGACTAATTCTACCCATGGATGCTGTCTGACCTGCTGAGTGCCTTCAACAATTCTTGTTTGATGAGGGTTAATGAGGGTTGATGAGGGTTAATGGTCAGTGCAGAGTCAGTGGGCCAAAGGGCTGGTTTCCATGACAGTATTACAAATAAATAGTATTCTACTGCTACATTACCTTCTCTCCTTGCAAACCAATCCCTGCAATTCCTTTTGGACCAGTTGGTCCAGGAGGCCCACCATCACCCTACAGAAAACAGAAATATCTTTATTTTATTCAAGCTTACTGTCCCTGGATGTTAAAGACTGAAAGATCATCTAAGTACAGTACTCCATATTATAAATTAGGATCTGTGATTTAATGAGCATTAACTATGCAGGTTATGGTTATGGTAAATTTGCTCCTTCTGTGTCCATTGCAGATGGACAAATTGGTGAAAATTCTTTATTGTTAATAGGATTCTTCATTATTTTATCGACATTTAAAATCTACTCTATTTTTCTTTAGTCTTGAAGTATCTAGGTGTGGGATTTTGCAGAGAAGTAAAGGGATAATTTCCCTAACATTTAGTTTGGATGCAGAACCTCATTTACTCTATTAACATACTCACAGAGGCACTCCCTCCTTAATATTAAAGTAATATTGAATCAACAGTGGGCTTCATTTGGGTCAGTGCATTTTGGACATCTGTGCCTGTGAAAATGTGGAGTCCCCAGGAAGTTAATAGCACTGTCTCAACTCATCATCTTCCCCTTGTCCTACTACTGAGTTCGGAGTATTCCCAAACAAGCTGAGCTGAGAAGGCAGAAATACATTGTGTTTGAACAACTATAACTAGTGCATAGTATGATCCTATTGATTAAGTAGTAAGTGAAGGGAAAATGTTTGTATTTCTTCATTTAATTAATGATAATGTTATTAATGAATTTACATGATGAATATAGTTTCAAATTAATTTATTTTTAATTGTTTCAATGTTTTTCTAATGTTTCTGCTCAGAAATAAAGTTCAAAGTTCAGATTTATTTTCAGAGTATATACATGATATCACATACAACTCAGATTCTTTTTCCTGCAGGTGAGGCAGAATGACCATTTATTGTGAGTGCAAAAAAATTGTACTCAAGAAAATACATGTAAAGAAATAAATGTAAACAATCTGTCTGGGCAATATAGAGAGAAAGAAATTCAATAAAGTGCAAAAGTAAGTCCTTAAATGAGTCCCTGATTGAGTTTTATTGAGGAGTCTGATGGTGGAGGGTAGCAGCTGTTCTTGAAGCTCGCGACATGAGTCTTGTGGCACCCATACCTCTTTCCTGATGGTAGTGATGAGAACAGATCCTGTGCTGGGTAGTGAGGATCCTTGATGATTGCTGCTGCTCTCCAACAGCAGCGTTCCCTGTAGATGTTCTCTCAATGATGGGAAAGGTTTTGCCTGTGGTGTGTCCACTATCTTTTGCAGGCTTTCTGCTCAGGGTTATTGGTGTACCCATATCAGACCATGATGCAGATGGTTAGCACACTTTCGACCATATATTATCAGGGTTTCCAATATCATACCAAACCTCTACAAACTCCTGAGGATGCTATGATGCCATTAGTTTGTTGGGTCCAGTAAAGATCCTCCAAGATAGTGAGCTCCAAGAACTTAAATTTCCTCACCCTTCCCATCCCTGATCCCCCAATGATCACTGGATTGTTCACCTTTAGTTTTAAAGTCAATAATCAGCTCTTTGGTTTTGGGGACATTGAGTGTGAGGTTGTTGTTGGTGCTCCACTCAGCCAGGTTTTCAATCTCGCTCCTGCATGCATATTTTGTAGCATTGAAAAAATCTTTTTGATAGCACAGGGTTCACTGCAATGTGGTCTAATATCCTTTGGGAATGAGATTCTAGACCTATTTTTACCTTGCTGGTGGGATAGTGTGAATTGAGTATTTGCAGAAAAATGCTGCTAATAGGGACAGGCTCCCACAAGTTCCCTGTAAATGGTCAGCTTTCCCTTCCACATCTTTAATTACTGATGGATGTAAATACCATAATACCATGAGACCATAAGGTATAGGAGCAAAAGTATGCTATTCAGCCCATCAAGTCTGCTCGGCCAACCAATCATGAGCTGATCCATTCTTCCACTCAGCTCCACTCCCTAGCATTCTCTGCATATTCTTTGATACCCAGATTATCCAAATACCTATCAATATCTGCCTTAAATACACCCAGTGACTGGACCTCCACAGTTACCTGTGGTAGCAAATTCCAGAGGTTTGACCATCTCAAGTTGAAAAGGTTCCTCCGCATCACTGCTTTAAATGGGCACACTTTAATCCAATAGTTGTGCCCTCTTGACCCGGACTCCACTACCATGGGAACCAACGTTGCAATATATATTCTGCCCAGGCCTTTTAACATTCGAAATGCTTCTATGAGGCCTCCCCTTATTCTTCTGAACTCCAAGGAGTACAGTCCAAGACCCGTCAAGCCTATCTCAAACGCTAATCCCTTCATTCGAGGAATCATTCTTAAGAATCTTCTCTGGAATCAACTTAGAGACGATTTATTGGATCAATATCTGGAATGGTGAGTTTTTTGAGGAAAAATTGGACAGACTAGGTGGGAAAACTTGACTGAAATATCCTGAGTGGTCTTGACCAGGTGGATGTGAAGAATATATTTCCTCATGTAGGAGAATATAGAAATCTGATATTTATTTAAAAATAATGGTCACCCATTTAAGACAGAAATAAGAGGATTTTCTTCTTCAAAGGGTCATAAATCTTTAAAACTCTTCCATGGATGACAAAGGAAGCAAAGTTTCTGAGTATTTTTAAAGGAAGTGGTGAGTTGATCTGTGATGAGCAAGGGAATTAAAGATTACCATGGAAAGACAGGAATGTGGAGTTAATGTTATCATCACATGCAGACAGTGTGTTAATTACATGAAAATAGAGCCTTGGAATTAAAATATCTCCAGATCTCAAACTTGGGTTTGTTTCACACTTAAGCCACTCCCTTTCCATCAGAAACTTGCTGAGAGTCAACATTTACCATAGAATGTTACTAAGTTGCTGAAACAAGGGATCTGAGCCTCTTCGGACTTCACAAACATATAGCTCCAGCAGCAATTCTAAATAATGATCAAGAGAAGAATAGTTGGCTAAATGTTTCTTATCTTTGTCCAAGTGTTGAGAACAGACATATTAGCCAATTTGACTGAATTAAAATTGGTGGTCTTCATCATAATAATGTCTCAGCATATCTCTTCACTGTATGTTAAACTATTGGTCATTTGAAGAATTCTGTGTAGATTTTAACAACAGGTTAAAAGGAAAAACTGGAAAATTACTTCTACCTTGCCACCTTTAATTCCAGTTCCTGTCGCTCCTCGAGCGCCTTTAGGTCCACTATATCCAATGTCACCCTACAAAAGTTAAGTTTATGCAGAATGAATACATGTGTTAAGATAGGCTCAAATCAAGATGTTGCACCTTTATCTCTTCAGCATGAAAGGTTGACATCTGCTTAATATGGTGCAGCTGTTCGCCAGGTTGTCCTGGTGGTGGTTAGTGGTGCAGCAGTAAGAGCTGAAGCTGATGATTATGACAACAGTAATAATAATAATGGTGAATTTATTGTAATATACATTCTTCAATGTACATTTGCTCTGAAATTCTTACTCGCTGCAGCTGAACAGGTACTTTGTAAATAAACAATTACAGAACAACTAAATACTAAGTACTTAATATTGAATTAAAAAGACAATAATTTTTTTTAAATTCAGAGCTATTTGGGGCTGGCACATCAAATCAACCACAAAGAAGGCACACCAATGATTCTATTTTCTAAGTCTGAAGGGATTTAGCATGTCATTGAGTACTATGTCAAACTTCTGCAGGTGCACTGTGGAAAGAATGCTGACAGGCTGCATCACAACCTGATTTGTCAATACAGGTGCCAAGGAACACAGAAGACTGCAGAAGGTGACAAACATTGCCAGGTCAATCAAAGGCTCCATCCTTCCAAACATGGCGGATGCCTATGTGGGGTGCTACCTCAAGAAGGCAGGCCACATCATAAAAAACCTCCACCACCCTGGTCACAAATTCATCTGACTGCTACCTTCTACTGTTACCTTCAGGCAAAAGGTACAGAAGCATGAAAACCAGCAGGTCGAAGTTGAAGAACAGTTTTTATCAAATAGGTATCAGATTCTGAAGATTCCCCTTGTTACATTAATCATAGACTGCTCCAGCAGCACAAAAGGACTGTTTGCACAATTCCAAGTCACTCAGATCCATATGAATACTGATTGTCTATCTCATGTAATTATTATATACTTTATTTGAATTTAAAATGAGTTAATTGCTATAACTTATTTTTATGAGTACCTATACAGCTGCAGCAGTAAAATTTTGGACATATCTACATTTTACAATGTGTATGACAATAAACTCATTTTCATTATATTTTACCTAAATAATAAAATAGGTCTTCTTTAAAAGACATTCAGTGGCTCAATTCTGGGAAATTATGAACATGCTGATAAATTTAAGTATAAATTCCTTATTTTATTCCTTTAATCTTTTTTCTTCCTTCCTCTGCCAAAACGAGACGGTAAATTTTTCAAATAGTTGGCAGAACATTGAATCTCTGTGCGATTACTTTAAAATGTTGATAAATAATTCTACACACAAATGGAGTTTGGTGCAATTCCTTGTGGAATTTTAATGATTTCAATAAATCAAAAGGCCTAAAGTGTTCTAATCATCCTAATTTCTACATCCAGTACATAGTAGCTAGCTCTTATGTCACATTATATAGTAAGCTTGGTTAAAATAGCCTATCATCTATACAATCTGCTGTCTGTCAACAAAGAATCCACAGTTCTCAATATTAAAAAAGATAAAAGATTTTCCTTCCCAAACTGATCTTGCACATTGTAATTCATACTTGTAGTTATTAAATAATAATTAAACTAAAGGACACAAACATATTTTCATTTTAATGCTATTTAAACTAAGAAGCAAATAGAATGAATTGGAAAATATGAGGCAAATCAACCACTCCAGATATGGGGGTTTGCTGAAATCAATTAATTGGCCCCAAATCTGGCTAAAATTGATTGGCTTTCCAGTGGTGGAGAAAATAAATCAATTATTGTTAACAAAAAGAAAATAACTAATAAGCAAACATCTATATAAAAATCTGCATAAAAGCGTCGGCTTGTATCCAATGAAAAGGAATTTTTATTCCAGAATTGAACAAAGGTTTCTATTTGTAACTCTTGTGTTTTCAGTTAAGACCCATGTTAAATATTTATTTTATTGCGGATTCTAAAAGCTTATTTTAAAATAGGTAAGAAAATTGTGGGAAAAAAAAATCAGTAAATTCCTGAAGTCCCTAACAGAAAGAACATTCCTAATGCTAGCTAGCACAACTCAGTGAATGCTAACACTTATATTCAGATGTTGGAAAGATGAGTGGGCTGGCGATTGATAATCTCCCATAGATGACCACTGGATAGTTGGAGTCTCCTTTCCTATCTCCATCAATTTCCGAGTCCAAGTCTTTCTTGCTTCATATTTTGCAGATTTTTTTCCCCATCTACAATTCTGATGTAACTGTATAACCCACTTGTTTTGTTGTCTTTAGTTATCATCTCTTTTCAACTTAATTATCACATTTTCTTTCCCTCTATCCCCATACTTTCTTGCTTCAAACTGCCAGCCCCTTTCTCTTGTATTCCTGCATGGTGTTAGGATGTTATTATAGAGAAAAGGTGAAAAAAAGCAAAATAACTGGGAATTTTTTGAAGTTGAGCAAAGGCTTTTGGTTAAATGTTTTGATCACCGTGACTTGATATTGCCTGGAGACATTGAGCAAAGACCTGTTGATTTAGTACTCAGGTATTCCTCCACTACAAATTGTAAGGGACGTTATTTGTAGGTTCCATACACTTGTTTCCACTGATGGTGTGGAGTGTTCTGGTTGCAGTGCAGCAGCTTTAAGATTTAGGGGCTATGTGAGTGCATACACAGCCTCCAGCCAACATTGAAGGGGGCTCAATGAAGATGAGAGGCTAAGAGTTGCCACCGTCTCCTTCTCTCCTCCCCTGTTGCAAATGGATTCTGCTCTGCTTAGCCTCAAAACCTTATCTTATTCCTAGAAAAATGCCAATGATAAAGCGTTTATGTTTTTTTTTCGATTTCCAGTGATGTGCAGTGGCACAGCATTCTTCTTAGATGAAATATTCAGATAATTTCTCACAATAAATATTGCTCAAAATGTAGTAAAATTTCTGGAAATGTTTCAAAATTGCTTTCAATCCACCAACCATAAGCAAATTTTAAAGGGTAAAGTATTTTAAATAAAGCGCAGAACGTTTATCTCCTCCCATTCAGGACACTGCTTTTAGGAGAAAACTTTTCGTCAAGAATGCTGCGCAATATTGTGATGAGCAGAAGTGAATTTTAGTGACAGGATGTAGTTTACTACGTGACTGTTTGTGCTATAATGGTATTTCAGCCTAAGACATCTACAACTCATGTAAGGCAGCACATGAAAATCTCCCCTTTTTGAATGACCTCTTCTTGACTTCAATGAACAACTTTAATGAAAATTCCCAAAAGGGAAATGGATAAATGGTTAAAGAGGATAATATTACAGGATTAAAGAGAAGCAAGGATCTGCACCTAATGGGTAGTTGTTCCAAATAAATCACTTACAGAAGAAAGTGTGGCAACAGCAGGTAAAACATTCCAATATAATAGTATTTCCACCCAATGGAAAGTACTGGCATTAGCAATTTCATTGTTATTGATCTTCAGGGTTTTGATAGCTATTTCAGGAAATTTCCAGTCAGCATTATTGCTCATTTTTTCTTCTTCTAAATCCTGCACTGGCAGTAACTCAACTAAATATTATGTGTGGGCCAATGCAATGAGTGTTTGTAACTTATTTATAGAGGTATTACAACAGAGAAACTGAAATACTCACAAAAAAAAGCTTTTTAACAACTACTGGAGAATAATCAGGAGGAGGAAATGTGCCCAATTCCACCTCTTACAGCCTAGAAACACTCGAAGCATGTGGACCAACAGCAGCTGGGATTGATTAACTAGTGCTTTAATGATCAGCTTCCAGGTCAGCATGGGTTCACTGCACACCATTCTTAAGTTTGGCCATCAACCAGAAGGGAATAATTTGGGATGCTCTTTTGAATTGTAATTAATTCCTTACCTTTGGACCTGGAACTCCTTGTCCTACTAGTCCTTTTTCACCCTTTGCACCAGGATCTCCTCGAGGGCCCTGCCATGTGTGGGGAAAAAGTAAATGGGATGTAATCTTTCAAGATGCCAGATGTCACTGTGAGATACAAATGAAACTATCAAGTCGTAGGCTAATCAGAGAACTAAACTAAATTTAGCAAAAGTTCCTTAAAATCATATCCTGCCTATTGTGTCTGTCCCTACTTTACATATTTATTCTGGTGATTGCTGTTGAACAAAGACAATGTACATGAGCGAAAGGAGATGCTGCTTTCTTTTCTCTCCAATATTTGTGGTGGTTAGAATAAGAATGGAATGGGCAATAAGATGCATGTCAGGTACTTGGTATGTCAGAGTATTGGTTTCTGAAATAAAATTTACAATAACCTAAAAGGTACATACAAATAATTGTATAATTACTGTTTCATTGGTATATAATTGAAAGTATAAACAATTGTGATAAGATGGCAGTACCCTACATTTAAAAATTAGTTTTAAGTAAGTTCCTCTATCTTGAAGAATTTTAGTTCCTCATTGAGCTGGAGTTTGAACTGTATACATTGCTATGCTTTAGAAAATTGAATTATCTGAACTGGTTGATCTTGGAGGCGATCAGACCCTTTATGTTAAGTGCTAGCTTAAAGATGATCAATAGTTATGTACAGCTGAATGTTTCAAGTCACGCAGATATAGGAATCCTGGACATATTTTTGGAGGAACTTCAAACAGTAACTTCACCCAGAAGCACAAAGTACTTACTATTTGCAGTGAGGGGGCACAAAGAATTATGAAAAAACAAGGAAATGGAATATGGCTCCATGGTTCCGTCTTGCAAATGAAATGAGATGAGTTGGGGCTGATCAGATATATCTGAGGACACTGTGAAAAGCTAGCGAGGAAATTCTGGATGCTTTAGTTAAGATTTTTGAGTTGTCATTAAGTAAAGATGAGGTGCCAGAAGACTGAAGGATAGCAAATGTTGTGCCTCTATTCAAGAAGGGGTACAGGGAAAGCCTGGGAACTACAAGCCAGTGAGCCTAACATCTGTGGCTGGTAAGTTGCAGGAGAATATTTTGAGGGAGAAGATAAACATGCACTTAGGTGCACAAAGGCTGATTACCAATGTAAAACATGGAAGTCTGCACACTCTTTGATTGAAGTAAAAACACAATGCTAGAGAAACTTAGCAGTTTAAACAGTGTAATTTATATAGCAAAGATAAAAATAAATAACCAATGTTTTGCCTGTAAAATAGAGGGAGGTAGTGTTGGGTATTATTTAAACAACACTTGATGGGGGGGGGGGGGGGGTGGTATTTTGCTTATATATAGTTATGTGTGGAAATAAGTATGCTTTAAACATACATCTGTTTTCTTATCTCTATCTGGATTGCCAGAGGAAATACGCCCCACATATTGGATATTGAGTGATAGAGTTGAGCGAGAAGGGTTCACAGGTGGAGGTGGAGGAAGTAGTGTATTATTAAGATGAGTTATATAGTGAAATTTGTAAATTTTAATGTTAATGGGCTAAACAAGCCAGTGAAGAGGAAGAGAGTATTAATATATATTAAGAAAATGGGAGTAGACAGTTTTGTTTTGCAAGAAATTCACTTAATTGAAAGAGAATATTTGAAGTTAAAGAGAGAATGGGTAGAGTACATAGTGGCTTCTTAGCTTAATTCCAAGGCAAGAGGAGTGCCAATTTTGATGAAAAAAATCTTCCAATTAAAATACAAAATATAGTAACTGATCCTGCAGGGAGATATGTGATTGTACACTGTCAAATATATTCAGAATTATGGACTCTTTTGAATTTGTATGCATCAAATGTGGATGATGAGAAATTTATTCAGGAAATATTTTTGAATTTAGCAGAGGCACATGAGAATATTTTAATAGGAGGAGATTTTAATTTTTGTTTAGATCCAATTGTAGATAGAATTTTAATTCTTGGTATTCCAATTTTAGATAGGAATACCAAGAGCTAAAGCAGCAAAATCTACATTGGTATCAATGAGGGAATTGAACTTAATAGATACATGGAGGTGAATTCATCCTAGAGAAAGAAATTAATCTTTTTATTCATAATTCCTATTCTAGAATTGATTTATTTTTAATTTCAGCATAATTACAAGGTAGGATATTAGAAGCAGATATAAAATGCAAATTCTGTCTGATCATTGTTTGTCTTTATTAATGATGATTGTAATGTCTGAAAAAGAAATTGGTTTATAGATGGAGATTGAACTAATTTTATTAAAAAGAATAGATTTTTGTGATGCAAGCTTGAACTCTGTGAATGATCAGTTTGTAATATGGGATGCTTTGAAAGCATATATGAAAGGGCAAATTATGTTTTACTTCCAAAATTAAGAAGGAGTACATGAAAGAGGTACATCAATTAGAACAAGAAATAGCAGTTTTGGAAAAAGATCTTCAAAGGAGAAGTTCTGAAGATAAATTTAGTTTATTAATTAATTTTTTAAAACTTAATTAATAAAAAACTTAAATATAATACATTACAAACCTACAGAACAGAAAAAGTGATCACAAGAACTAAACAGATGTACTATGAGTTAGGTAGACAAACACATAAAGTACTTGCATAGCAATTGAAAGTGGAATAGGTCTGAAGAATGATTAGTATAATTAAAAATGATATGAACATTGTTAGTTTTAAACCTCAACAAATAAATGAATCTTTTAAGAGTTTCTATTCTAAATTATATAGGTCAGAGTCTTTAAAAGATTAAAATACAATAGATATTTATCTTGGATAAATTTACCTAGATTGAGTATGGAAGAGCAAACAAAATTGAGTGCTCAGTTTTCATTTCAAAATAATAAATCTCCAGGAGTAGACAGTTTTCTGCCTGATTTTTATAAAGAATTTAAAGATTTATTGATTCCTATTTTTATGGACCCTGAAATTTCCTTACAATTATTACATTTTAATTTGAAAGAATATGGTAAGATTTATGGTTATAAAATAACATTGGATAAAAGTGAAATTATGTCCCTTATGGAAGGAAATTACAGTCATTGTCAATTAAATTCTCAATTTAAGCAGCTGAAAGATGGGATTAAATATTTAGGGATTTGTGTAGATAATAATCTAAAAATCTTAAACAAATTGAAGTATTTGCGATTATTCAAAAAGGTTGAAGAAGACTTTTTAATATGGATGATTTTACCTATAATGTTAGTAGGAAGAGTTAACTGCATTAAGATTAATATTTTCTCAAGAATACAACATCTTTTTCAAACCTTACCTATACTATTACCACAAAGATTTTTCAAGAATTAAATAAACATCTATGGAAATTTCTTTGGAAAGGAAAAATGTCAATAGTTTCTATAGAAAGAGTAACCTGGAAATATGAACTGGGAGGCCTACAGCTTCCTAACTTTAAGAATTATTACCAAGTGGCTAAAATGAGATTTTGTTTTTTGAATGAATAGAAAAAACTGGTGTGGGTTAAAATAGAATTGGATAAAATAGGAGAGAGATTAGCAGAGGAATTTACATATAAATGGGATTCAAAATAAATAACTGGTAAAGAAACGTCCTTGTTAAAACATGATTACTATTTGGAACAAGATAAATGATGAGATTGGAATAAAAAGAAGTATATTGCCAAAGATGCCTTTGAATCAAAACTATTGTGAACCTTTTTCAAAGGACAATCGATTTTTAAATATTTGGTTTAGTAATGGTTTGAAAAATATTGAAGATTGTTATGAACAAGGTCAATATATGTAATTTGACTAATTAAGGAATAAATACAGAATAACTAATAATATTTTTTTCTGTTATTTTCAATTTAGAGGATATTTGAGGGAAAGGGTAGGTCCAGCAATGCTGTTACCTACTTGTAGTGAGGTGGAAACTCTTATTAGGAGAGGAAATACTAAGGAATGTACTTATGTAATGTATCTTTTATTACAAAGAGGAACTACTAAACAGGGAGTGCATAAATCTGGACAGAAATGGGGGTTGGATTTGAATATTACAATTGATGAGGAAATATAGTCAGATCTCTGTCAAGATTGTATGGCAAATACTATTAATGGAAGACATAGATTAGTTCAATACAATTTTTTACATCAGTTATTCTTGACACCAAAAATATTGAATAGAATGAAATCATATTTATCAGTTCAATGTTTTAGGTGTGATGAAGAGATAGGAACTTCCTTGCATTCAACTTGGTCATGTCCCAGGGTAAAGCCTTTTTGGGTGGATTTAGGAAATTTATTAGGTCAAAGTACAGGCATTGTATTTTTACAAAACCCAGATATATTTCTATTGGGGAATATAGAAGGAACAAGATCTGTAAGTTGAAACTATCAATATTCCAAATGAAATTTGTTAAAATAGCATTAACAGTGCCAAGGAAGTATATTGCAGTGGATTGGATTCACACTTGGGTATGGGAAGATGGAATTTAATTTAGAAATTCAGAATTGTGTTCCTTTGGAGAAAATCATATATAATTTGAGAAATAAATATGGTATATTTTTGCAAATTTGGAACCCATTTCTGCAAATTTTAGGTACAAATATGTAGTGGTGTTCTTCCAACCTCTCAACACCTGTGTTCATCTCCTTCCCTAAATTCATCATATAAACCTTGTTAGAATCCTGTGTGTTTGGAAGTGATCCTCTGAGAAATCCATGATGCTATCGTTCTTTTTCTTTACTTTATATTTCTATATATCCTTTTTTATATATAATTATTTGGGGAGTGGGAGGTTTAGGGAGGGGGAGGGGAGGGCTTATAGCCATCAAGTAATCATTGAAATTTTCTTAAATTTAAACATTTACTGTTTTGTATAATTTTTTATTAATTAGATGTATGGAAATATTTTCAATAAAATATTTTAAAAATAACATCTTGGGCTTGAGCCCTTCATCAAGGTATGGAAAAATGTTGGCAGGTGTCTGAACAAAATGGTGGGGGGGTGAGCACAGTCTCAAAGGCAGAAGGTAATAGATGGAAAAGGGAGGGAGGCAAGCAGAGGAGGAGGGATGGCTAGGTGAATAGAGAGGAAAGAGGGTGGAGAGCTAAGGGAAAGAAGACTAGGGGAAAGGGAAGGGAAGGAGAATGGAGAGTAGGTTAGCAGAAACCAGAGAAGTTGATATTAATACCATCTGGTTAGAGAGTACCCAGTAATAAAATCAAGTGTTGTTCCTCCAATTTATGGGTGGTCTTGATGGGATAGCACATGAGGCCATGGACAGCCATGTGATTATGGGAATGAGACACAGAATTGAAATTGTTGGCCACTGGGAGATCCCTGTCACTGATGCGGCAGAGAGAAGGTGCTCAGCAAAGTGATCTTCCAGTCTGCGCTCAGTCTCTCTGAGTAGAGGAGGCTACAAAAGGATGCAGTAGATCACTCCCGTGGTTACACAAGTGAAGTGTTGCTTCGTTTGAAAGGCCTGTTTGGGGCCGTGAATTGTGGTGACTGAGGAGGTGTAGGTGAAAGTGTGGCACTTTCTGCGGTCACAGGGGCAGGTGCCAGGGTGGGGGTGGGGGGTCAAATGGTGGGGAGGGATGAGTGGTCAAGAGAGTCAAGGAGGGAGTAGTTCCTACAAAAGGCAGAGAGGGGAGGAGAAGGGAAGGTGTGTCTAGTAGTAGAATCATGTTGCAGTTGGCAGAAATTACGGAGGATCAGACTCCTCAAGCACAAACTCAATCAAGGTCTCATTTAAGGACTCCTACTTGTGCACTTTATTGATTTTTACATTTGTTATCTGTTTACAGTTCTTTATTTGTTTACATGTGTATGCTGTGTCCAGTTTATTGTTGAACTACCAACGTGATAATTCTGCCTTGCCCACAGGAAAAAGAATCTCAGATGTCATGTATGTACTCTGACAATAAATCTGAAATCTAGAATCTAGAAAAAACCATGTAGAGGCTAGTGGGGTGATAGGTGAAGGTGAGGGGGCTTCTATGTTTGTTATGTCTGGGGGAGAGGGGGCCAGGGCAGATGATCAGGAAATGGAGAAGATACGGGTGAGGGCTGAGTTGGTGGTAGTGGAGGGGAAGCCACATTTGTGGAAGAAGGTATACATTTCAGATGATCTGGACCAGAAAACCTCTTCTTGAAGAAATTGCAAGAAGAAAATAGAATCCTTGTAAAGGACTGAGTGTGACGAACTGTAGTTGAGGTAGTTGTGGAGTTACTGGGTTTATAAAATATGTCGATGGAAAGCTTATGTCCCAAGAGGGAGACAGAGAAATCAAGAAAGGGAGAGTGTTGCTGGAGATACCGATAATCAGCATCATTTTGTAAGTGAAAGGTCACGTCTCATAAATCTGATCGAGTTTTTTGAAGATGTGACCAAGAAGATTGATGAGAGCAAATTTGTGGAATGTTGTATATATGGATTTCCACAAAACATTCAGTAAGGTATTGCACATTAGGCCAGGGGCATATCCATGGAAAATAGCACCTATGGCAGGGGTGGCCAACCTTTTACATTCCATGCGTCAAAACAAATGGCAACAAGGAAGTCTCACAAGAGCTGGCCTTGGTGGCTACCAAGTTGTGTTTGGCTTCAGCCTTTTAATAAGTTGAAAGTATATGGGAAGATGAGGAGGGTGGATGGAGTAGAGAAGAAAGAGGTGTGTGTTCTTTGTATGTTGGGGGGATGGTGCTGGTGGGGAGCTGGCGCTAGTGGGAGGAAATACACCTTCATCTAGGCAAATCATCAGGCCTCTGTATATGCTAATCAAGCCTCCTTCCATATCCCACTTCTAGTTATTGGGGGTGATGTGGGGACCAGGTGAGTGCTGAGGGCAGTGAAGGAGACGACCTGAATTTTTTTTTTCTGCTAACCGAGGATGGCTTGTCAACTTTAACAGAAACTGTTCAGTGGTGTCACCCTTCTAGAGGTGCCCAGGCACGTGCCATACCTACCATACCTTAGATACGCCACTGTATTAGGCTGCTTTGGAAGGTTAGATCGCATGGGATCTGATGTGAGATAGCAGTTGAGGAAGAAGATTGTCTTAATGAAAGAAAGCAGAGGGTGATGGTGGAAGATGGAGGCCTAAGACTAGTGATGACTCATTGTTTTCAATGATTGGACCACTGCTGTTTGTCTCCTATATCAATGATTTAACAGGTAGGATGTTCCATACATCTCTCAAGTTTGCCATGTAAGTTGATAAGGTAGTTAAGAAGGCTTATGGTATGCTGGCCTTCATTAGTCAGGGGATTGAGTTCAAGAGTCAAGAGGTAATGTTGCAGCTTTATAAAATTCTGGTCAGACCAGACATGGAATATTGTGTTCAGTTCTGGATGCCTCATGACAGAAAGGATATGTAAGCTTTAGAGAGGGTGCAGAGGAGATTTTACCAGGATGTAGCCTGGAGTGGAAAACATGTCTTATGAGGCAAGGTACACTCTTTGGAGTAAAGAAGGATGAGAGATGACTTAATAGATGTCTACAACTTTATGAGAGGCATAGATATGGTGGATAGCCAACTCCTTTTCTTGGGACGACAGTAGCAAATACCAGAGGGCATCTGTATCAGGTTAGGGGAGGAAAGTTTAAGGGGGATGTCAGGTTTTTTTTCCACCGAGAGTAGTGGGTTCCTGGAATGCTTTGCCAGAAGTGGTGGTTGAGGCTGGTACAATAAGGACATTTAAAAGTTTGTTAGACAGGAAAATGGATGTAAGGAAGTAGCGGATATGGGTGTGAGATAGGGAAGGTTAAGATTGTTGTTTATATAGGTCACCACAACATCATGGGCTGAAGGGTTTGTACTGTGCTGTAATGTTCTATGTTTTATTTAGTTGAAAACGTACATGGCATGAATCACAAATTTGTGGAAGTTTTGCAGATCATGAAGACAGATGCCAAATGGATCTTGGTGGGTTAAAAAGCCACTGACTGACAAATTATGCTCACTTCAGATTTCCCACATAATGCTAGAACTTTCACATGCAGTGCAACATTACTTTAAAACCAATGAACACAAAACTAAATGGTCCTTTGTTCATGTTTCAGAACCACCAATTAATGTATTCTTGAATTTCTCATGTTAACCATTTTGTGATTTTTATTTTGGGTGAAATACAGTAAAATCCCAGGTATCTGGTACCCATGGTCATTGGTAGATGCCAGATAATGTTAATGCTCAACTAATACACATGCATCTTGGCGCCTCACAGTTTGGCGGGCAGCAACCTCCTTTGAAGAAGACCGCAGAGCCTACCTCACTGACAAAAGGCAAAGGAGGAAAAACCCAACACCCATCCCCAACCAACCAATTTTCCCCTGCAACCGCTGCAATCGTGTCTGCCTGTCCCGCATCGGACTTGTCAGCCACAAACGAGTCTGCAGCTGACGTGGACTTTTTACCCCCTCCATAAATCTTCGTCCGCGAAGCCAAGCCAAAGAAGAAACACATGCATTAAGAATAAACAGTATAAAAGGCAAAAGGCAAAAGTACTATACTTTATCCTTTATCTGGACATCTAAAATCCGGAAAGCTCCAAATTCCAGCAAGTGGGGAGAGAGACAGCAGCGTGAGTCAGGGTGGGGGGAGGGGGAGAGACAGGCAGCATGACTCGGGCAGGCGGGGGAGAGACCAGCAGTGCGAGTCGGGCAGGTGAGGGGGGGGGAAGACTGGCAGTGTGAGTCGGGCAGGTGAGGGGGGGGGAGACGGTAGCGTGACTGGAAGGGGGTGGGAGTGGATACGGCAGCTCAATTCGGGTGGACTTAAATCTGGCTTTCCGAAATCCATAAAAATCCGATATACAGAACACACTCTCCCACAAGGGTTCTGGATAAAGGATCGTGTACCTGTATTATACTTAAACTGAACAAATTTCACTTGCATTAATATACAAAACTTAAAGCATTTTACTTTATTATCAGTTAGATTCTTTGAAAACATTTAACCATCACTGCATCTGCAGGTTCCTCCCCATCCACAGAGCCACCTAAAATACAAACAATAACATTGTAGATAATTAACTCCCTCACCCCCGCTTCTCAAAATTTTATAGATAAAGCCTCTGATGATGGCAACTCTTACTAAGCAGGGATAAAAAGACATTTTAAGAGAGTCACCCTAATGGCGAGTGGCATCAAGCAATTCTTCATCCTGGGTGATGTCATTGCCATTTCACACAACTTTACTCAAATGGCTGCTCCAAGCAAAGCACAACCAAAGCACTCCACTGGCTGAATATTGAATATATACCAATCCAGTGATCATTGGGGGATCAGAAGTGGAGAGGGTGAGTAAATTTAGGTTCTTGGGAGTCACTATCCAGGATCTTTCCTGGACCAATGACATTGTAATGAAAGCACATCAGCACCTCTGCTTCCTCAGGGGTTTGCGGAGGTTTGATATGACACCAGAAACCCTGGCAAATTTCTACAGAGGTGTGGTGAAAGAGTGTTGACTAGATGCATCATGGTCTGGGCATGGGAACACCAATACCTTTGAATATAAACCCCTCCAAAAGGTAGTGGACACAGCCCAGGATATCACAGGCAAAACCCTCCCACTACTGTCCTCCACCAGCAGCAATCATCAATGACCCTCACCACCCAGCACATTCTCTGTTCTCACTGATGCCATTAGGAAAGAGGTATAGATGGCACAAGACTCACACCATCAAGTTCAAGAACAGCTGCTACCCCTCCACCATCAGATTCCTCAACAAAAAAACTCAATCAGGGACTCATTTAAGGAATCTTGTACATTTGATTTTATTTTTGTTCTCTCTATATTGCACAGTCAGTTTGTTTACATTTGTTATTTGTTTACAGTTCTTTTATTTGTTTACATGTTAATGCTATGTACAGTTTATTCTTGCATTACCAATTAGTGGTAATTCTGCTGTGCCCAGAGGAGAAAGGAATCTCAGGGTTGTATGTGATGTCATGAATGTACTCTGGCAATAAATCTGAATCTGAAATATGACCTTCAAAGGTTTATGTGTTTTAAACTTTTGCATTTTTGCCTATGATTTTATTCTTATTTTTAAAAAATTTCCTCAATTCTTTTTGCTGGATGCTTGAGGCAGCTGGTTTCTTGAATTCTGGGCACCAGGGGTTTTAGTGTACAAAGTTTACCAAAAATTTTTTCAACATGGCTTTCAGCAAGGAAGGTCCTACCTGATCAATCTGATCAATTGTTTTGAGGAAATAATACCATGATATCATATAAAGCACACTCTTTTACAAAGCTTTGCATTGCAGAAAATTGAGATACGTAAACCTTTGACAAAACTTTACAAAGTCTGTTGTTTCTTTCAATTTTTTTGTATTTATTTAGTTGTTTTTCTTCTCACATAAATTCTGTATGAGTGATTTTTTTTTAAATTCCATCTCTCACATTTTTTGGTAGCATTTTGTAAATTTCTGCAAGGGTTAATTTCTGTAATCCAAATATCTGTAAAGCAGGAGGAGTACATTGTATTGTGTTTCTAAAGGTTCCACATGAAAGTTTTCCAGATAGATTTTAAGGCATGCACATTGTTTTTCTGGTCCCTTTCAATTTTTTTTACCATTTTAATTTGTGGTAACTTATTGCTCATTCCTGTCAATATTTATCTTATTTTAGCTATTGTTCAGACCACCTTCTCATGTCAAGAACTCAACCCTCATAAAATTGCATTGACTGCTTTTGTCCAAAGTAGATTCCTATGCTGGATGTCTCAATAATGTAAATTATAAATGGTACAGAAATGAGCAATATGATATTCTAATGTTGAAAATGAACCAAAAATTGCTGGAAGAACTTGGCAGGTCAGACAACAAATATGAATGTTGCAGGTCTAGAACCCAGTATCCATTACAGAAAAATCTCTGTAAATCTGACACTCTCAGAGCTGTGGGATGTTATTCCCTGTTCATACTCCAGCACATTTTTATTTTTTTTTCCTTAAGTGTTGTATGGTAGAATAACAAGTTTTGCGGTGAACCTACAAAATTTAGAGGAGGCATTTAGTAGTAGTACTAGGCATTATTTGTCGCTTTAAGAATAAAGTGAGACATTTCCACGAACCTGCACTACATAAAAATAATGTAACAGCTACAAACAGCTTAGGAACAGAAGCACCAGGTCCTGAAGAGGCCACAGTGAACGACTGCTGTGCCACCATCTTCGGCTTTAGCTGCCACTATATCCCCGCAGGACAATGAAATATCACAGAATTAAGCTATCTAAATCAAGCTATCATTTGAAGCAAAATCCTGGTAAGTTTCAAGATAGTATCAGTAACAGAAACATAGAATGTTCAAGGGCCGCACAAATGAGAAGGAGATTAGTTTAAAAAAAAGAAATGTATTAATTTCAAGGGAGTGAATGTAGGAAACAGGTGATTTTTAGGGGAGGATTGGAACTATGGCCCTAATATGTGAAAGAGAGCAGAAGAATAACTGCCTGCTGTGATACAGGGACCATAGGAACCAGAGCACTGGTATATTAAAGAGAATGGCAAAATTAGCCCTTAGTGAGCTGGGTGGTGGATTATCAGAGTATTACTGCTTGTGGATACTGATCATGATTATTAACCTAAATGAACATAAACAAAAATAATATGTAGATTAGGATTTAAATATGGAATATGATTGCTGAGTTTTTCTGTTTGGGTGCTGGAAGTGAGAAGATTGGGGTAGTGGAATCTGGCATAGACATTCAACTCCTGCTGTAACTACAAAACAAAAACAAGCCAGAATGTGTCCAGCTGCTAGGACAGCTGCCAGGATTGTGGAGCAGTGATTTCCATTCTGATTCTCCCAGATCTTCTGAGTTCAACTGTTTGGATACTTTCAGAAGACTCCAAACGCACATCTCCATGTGCTTGGAAGCTCACAGATTGAAATGGGTGGAAAACAGTGGGGTGGAAATTGGCTACTTCTGCAGGAATTGAGTGACTGAAGATTGAGGTCATCATCTGCCTTTCCTATGGGATCATGTTGTTGGCCCTACTGGACGGCAAGTACAGGTTTGTAGAGGAAATAGAATTCTCGAGATACCATGGTCACAGGACATGATACTTTTACTAACAGTTGGTTGGAATCACTATAATTTTATGGCTTCCAGAAACCTCACAAAAAAAATGAGGGAATTGATAGTTTAATGCCTAAAAGTGCAGGAGAAACACAGCAGGTCACACAAAATTCTTTACGGCAAAGTTTCAGGCTTAAGGCCTTCATCAAGATATGAGCATAAGGTATGCAGCCACCTGAATAAAACAGTGGAGGAAATCCAGGTTGAGGAGCACAGGCCCACAGGTGAAAATGGGTGGGAAGGCAGAAGAGAAAAATGCTAGGAAGTTAGAGGGAGAGTGACTAGCTCTGAATGGAGAGGGAAAGAGGTGGGGATCTGGAGAAAAGGAGACAGAGGGATAAGGAAAGAGACAGAGAGAGGGGGACAGAGACAGAGGGACAGAGACAGAGGGACAGAGACAGAGGGACAGAGACAGAGGGACAGAGACAGAGGGACAGAGACAGAGGGACAGAGACAGAGGGACAGAGACAGAGGGACAGAGACAGAGGGACAGAGACAGAGGGACAGAGACAGAGGGACAGAGACAGAGGGACAGAGACAGAGGGACAGAGACAGAGGGACAGAGACAGAGGGACAGAGACAGAGGGACAGAGACAGAGGGACAGAGACAGAGGGACAGAGACAGAGGGACAGAGACAGAGGGACAGAGACAGAGGGACAGAGACAGAGGGACAGAGACAGAGGGACAGAGACAGAGGGACAGAGACAGAGGGACAGAGACAGAGGGACAGAGACAGAGGGACAGAGACAGAGGGACAGAGACAGAGGGACAGAGACAGAGGGACAGAGACAGAGGGACAGAGACAGAGGGACAGGGAGGACCTAATGTAAACTGGAGAAGTCAATATTAATGCTGTCTGGTTGGAGAGTGCCCAATGGAATATTAGGTGTTGTTCATCCAATTTGCAGGTGGTTTTGGTTTGGCAATGCATGAGGTCATACATAGACATGTCAGAATTGGAGTGAGGTATGGAATTGAAATAGTTGGCCACTGATAGTTCCCTGTTATTGCAGCAGATAGAGCGAAGGCGCTCAATGAATTGATCTCCCTGCCTACATCCAGACTTTCCTCTATAGAAAAGGCCACAAAGGGAGCACAGGACCCCTGCAGGCTCACAAGTGAAGTGTTGCTTCACTTGGAAGCGGTGTTTAGGGCCGTGAATGGTGTTGAGGGAGGAGGTGTGGGTGCAAGTGTAGCATTTCCTCAAGTCATAGGGGTCGGTACCAAGTGGGTGATTAAGGAAAGAGTGAACAAGACAGCCACTGAAGGAACAGTCCTTGTGGAAAGTGGAAAGGAGAGCAGAGCAGAAGATGTGTCTGGTGGTGAGATTTCCAAGGATAATATGATAGATGCGGAGAAGGCTGATGGGATGGTAGGTGAAGACAAGGGGAATCCTGTCTTTGTTGCATCTGGCGGTAGAGGGGGGCAGGGCAGATATGCAGGAAATATAGGAGAAGTGGGTAAAGGCTGAATTGATTGTGGACAAGGGGATCCACATTTTCTTCAAGAAGGAGGCTATCGTAGGTGATCTGGGCGAGAAGACCTCTATCTATACCATTCAACCATATAACAATTACAGCACAGAAACAGGCCAATTTAGCCCTTCTAGTCCACACTGATCCAAGTACCCTCCTCTAATCCAACTTACCAGCACTCTGCCCATATCCCTCCATCCCCCTCTCATCCATATACTTATATAACTCTTTCTTAAATGACAAAATTGACCCTGCCTCCACCACCTTTCCTGGAAGCTCATCCCACACAGTAACCACTCTCTGAGTAAAGAATTTCCCCCTCATGTTACTCCTAAACCTTTGCCCATCAACTCTCAACCCATGACCTCTTGTATCCATCTCTCTTACTCTCAATGGGAAAAGCCTTTCCACATCAACTCTATCTATTCCTCTCATTATCTTAAACACATCTATCAAATCCCCTCTCAGCCTTCTACGTTCCAAGGAATAAAGACCTAATTTGCTCAATCTTTCCTTGTATTCAAGATGCTGAACCCCCGGCAACATTTTTGTAAATCTTCTCTGCACTCTCTTGTTAATATCCTTCCTATAAATCGGTGACCAGAACTACACACAGTACTCTAAATTTGGCCTCACCAATCCCTTGTACAGTTTCATCATTACTTCCCAACTCCTATATTCTATGCGCTGATTTATATAGGCAAGCATACTAAAGGCCTTCTTCACCACCCTATCCACATGGGCTCCTACCTTCAGGGAACAATGCACCATTATTCCTAGATTTTTCTGCTCCACTGCATTCTTCAATGCCCTCCCATTTACCACATATGTCTTGCTTTGATTATTCTTTCTAAAATGAAGTACCTCAGACTTATCAGCATTAAACTCCATCTGCCATCTTTCTGCCCACTCCTCTAAGCAGTTTAAATCCCTCTGCAATCTTTGAAAACCCTCTTCATCATCCACAATTCCCCCTATTTTAGTATCATCTGCATATTTACTAATCCAATTTACCACCCCATCCTCCAGATCATTAATATATATGACAAACAGCAACGGTCCCAATACCAAACCCTGAAGTACATCGCTTGTCACTGGCCTCCATCCTGACAAACAATTATCTACTACTACTCTCTGGTACCTTCCTTCCAGCCACTGTTGAATCCATTTGACTATCTCCAAATTAATACGCAGGGACTTAGCCTTCCTAACTAACCTCCCATGCGGAACCTTATCAAAGGCCTTACTGAAGTCCATATAGACAACATCCACTGCTCTACCCCCATCAACATTCCTAGTCACCTCTTCAAAAAATACAACAAGATTGGTCAAACACGACCTTCCACGCACAAATCCGATTTGAGTGTCCCTGATCAGACCCTGTCCCTCCATATACTTATATACACTATCTCTAAGAATGCTTTCCATCAATTTACCTACCACAGATGTCAAACTTACAGGCCGATAATTGCTAGGCTTGCTCCTTGAACCTTTTTTAAACAAAGGAACCACATGCGCAACATGCCAATCCTCCAGCACTACACCCGTCTCTAAAGACATTTGAAAAATCACTGCCAGAGCCTTCGCTATTTCCTCTCTAACTTCTCTCAAGGTCCTGGGGAAAATCCTGTCAGGACCTGGAGACTTATCCACCTTTATATGTTTCAAAAGCTCCAGTACTACCTCTTTCTTAAACACTATAGTCTCCATATATACACCCTTTGCTCCATATATACCTCCTCAGTAAATACAAAGGAAAATAAATTGTTCAAGACCTCCCCCATCTCTTTTGGCTCCACACACATTTGTCCTTTCTGATTCTCTATTGGACCAATTTTATCTCTCACTTTCTTTTTGCTATTTACATATTTGTAGAAACCCTTTTAAAAACCCTTATTTTCACCCTGCTTGCTATAGCCAGCTAATACCTTCTTTTAGCTTTTCTAATTTCTTTCTTAAGATTCTTTTTGCATTCAATATAGTACCCAAACATCTTTTTTCCCCGTTTCTTATATTTATTGTAGTACTCCCTCTTTTTTTTGAACCAAGTTTCCAATATCCCTTGAGAACCATGGCTCTCTCAAACTTTTGACCTGACCTTTCAATCTAACAGATTTATAAAGATTTTGTACTCTTAAAACCTCTCCTTTAAAAGACCCTCCATTTCTCTATTACATCCTTCCCAGAAAACAAATTGTCCCAATCCACCCCTTGTAAATCCTTTCACATCTCCTCAAATCTCGCTTTTCCCCACTCAAAAACCTCAACTCTGGGTCCAGACCTACCCTTTTCCATAATTACCTTGAAGCTAATGGGACCATGATCACTGGACCCAAAGTGCTCCCTCACACATACCTCTGTCACCTGACCCATCTCATTTCCCAACAGTATCCTGCACACATTTTACAAACTCCAACCCATCCAGCCCTTTCATGGAATGGGTTTCCCAATCAATATTCGGAAAATTAAAATCCCCCACAATCACTACCCCGTACTTATTACAAATATCTGCTATCTCCCTACTAATTTGTTCCTCTAATTCACGTTCCCCATTCGGTGGTCTATAATACACCCCTTCAATTGTAACTTCCCCTTTCACATTCGTCAATTCCACCCAAATAGTCTCCCTGGATAAGCCTTCTTTTCTATCGCACCTCAGCACTACTGTAATATTCTCTCTAACATGTAGTGCAACCCCACCACCTCTTGCCCCCCAACCCCCCCCCCCCAGTTCTATTACACCTAAAGCAACTAAATCCAGGAATATTTAGCTGCCAGTCACATCCCTCTTGTAACCATGTTTCACTAATGGCTACCACGACATACTTCCGTGTCAATCCATACCTTCATCTCATCCACCTTCCTTACAATGCTCCTAGTATTAAAATATATGCATTATAGAGATTTCCCACTTTTTACTTCCTGTATGCCCCTATCTTTACCAACAGCTCTCTTATGACCTTTTGCAATTAACCTCTGTCCATCTTCATATAGAGCATCCCCCTTTTCTATCACCTGCCTTTCCCCCCTCAAACATTGTCTACAAGCTTTCTCTTATTGCACTCTAACCATTCTAGTTTAAAGTCTCCTGAGTAACTCTAGCAAATGCTCCCGCCAGAATCGTGGTCCCCCTGGGGTTCAAATGCAACCCGTCCTTTTTGTACAGGTCAAACCTACCCCAAAAATGGTCCCAGTGATCCACAAACTTGAATCCCCGCCCTTTGCTCCACCCCTTCAGTCATGCATTCATTCTCCATCTCATTCTATTCCTGCTCTCACTGTCACGTGGCACAGGCAGTAATCCCAAGATTACTCCCTTTGCGGTCCTTCTTTTTAACTCTCTACCTACTCCCTGTACTTACTTTTCAGGACCTTTTCTCTATTCCTCCCTATGTCATTGGTACCTACGTGTACCACGACTTCTGTCTCATCTTCCTCCCCCTTTAGGATGTCCTGGACTCGGGCAGCAACATTCTGGCATCAGGGAGGCAAACCACCATCCGGTTCTCCTTGCTCTGTTCACAGAATCCCCTGTTTGTACTCCTGACTATCGAGTCCCCTATGACTATTGCCCTCCTCTTCCTTTCCCTACCCTTCTGAGCCTCAGAGGCCAACCTAGTGCCAAAGGCACAGCCACTGATGCTTTCCCCAGCTGGGCTGTTTCCCCCAACAGTACCCATAGAGGAGTACCTGTTGTTGAGGGCCACAGCCATAGGGGTCCTCTCTACCACTTTACTATTCCTCTTCCCTCTCCTAACTGTGACCCACCTGTTCTCCTCCCATGGCTTCAATCAAATCTCCCCTCATTCTTCTACATTCCAGGGAATAAAGTTGTTTTATCTGTTTAACCTTTCCCTTCAACTCAATTTCCCAAGTCCCGGCAGCCTCTTGTGTCCTATTGATTATTCTCTTCAGTCATGATTCTAAAATTAATGGCTGATTAGTCTTTTTAGTCACATCCTAAGTTAGTTCTTTTGTCTCTACCTTTTAAGACATAAATGTGACCTGGCTTTCCAGAATGATTTTGGTATAGGTAAACCAATTTTGTTGTTGAATTCCATCGTGAGGCACTTTGTTTAAATACGTTGAAGGGCCTGGTGCCCACTACATTCCAACTTATGACAAGCTACACAATTCCTTATTGTAAGATGAGCACCAATCCTGCTAACTGTTTCAGAGGGTAAGTTTCCAGGCTGTGTTCTCACATTCAATAGAGCTTCGAAGAAGGGTGGGCTAGAATCTAAAATTTATAAAGATGTATGTATTTGCCAAGATGGAAAATAATAACTTTTATTTTTACAGCTGTGCAAAATATTAATGTATTCCTGACAATCTGATGATAAAACCATGTTTTTAAGCTTTGCAAAAGAAAGCAGGAAAGCGAGGGAGTCAATATGTCTTGAACATTTTGAAATAGTATCATATTATCAAGGAAAATTCATTTTGAGAAAGTATTGCCTTTCAATTTCTCTCTTTCCATTATTCAAATTATTCCCATTCTACTAAATGCTTATAATGGGCTTTGAAATTTTATTTTGGAGTGATAAGGTTGTACACCATTGAAACAGGCCCTTCTTCCCTCCATGTCTCTCCCAAACATCACGCCTGTCTCTATTAGTTCCACTTGCCTGCATTAATTCCATACTCCGCTACGTCTTCCTCATTCAGGTACCTCTCATGCTGCCTCTCAAATGTTAATTTTCAAGCCTGCACCACCTCCAATGACAGCTCATTTCCGATACCAACTATGTTTCATGCCAATAATTGACTCCTTAGATCCCTTTTTATGTCATGAACGTATACCCTGTAGTTTTTGACAATCCTACTATGGGAAAGAACCTCTTTACCCTACCTATGCCTCTCTTAATTTTATTATATATCATTATCACATCAACACTCAGCTGCATTTGCACCAGGAAAACTAGTTCTATCTTATCCAATCTCTATTTATAGCTCAATCCCTCCATTCTTGGTAACATCCTTATGAATCTTTGAACTTCTTTGAAGTTAATATCTTTTCTCTTGTGACAACAAAATAAAACTCCATTGGAGTCAGAGTTATTCAACACAGAAACAGAACCTTCTGGCCAAATCATCCATGCTGATGAAGAAATTAACATTTCTTGGTTTAATTTGTCTGCATCTGGTTCATATCCCCCTACATCTTTTCTATCCACATAGCTGTCCGAATAGCTTTTAAATGTAATTGCTCCAGCCTCTACGGCATTCTTCTGCAGCTCATTTCATATCTCCACTATCCTCTATATGGAAAAATTTCCCCCACAGATCTTTTTTAATGTTCTTTTTTTCCTCTCACCTTAAATCTATGTCCTCAAGTTTTAGATCCACCTACCCTGGGATGAGACTGTCGCCCCTCTACGTTCTTCTCTCCAGGGAAAGCAGTCCTGTCCAGTTCCAGTAAGATCCTTGTGAATCTTTTCTGCACCCTCTCTAGCAAACTATTTTTTTGTTTTCTGCCATAAATTAGGCATTACTTATATCATGCCTATTAAGTGACAGGATGAATTTTTGAACAATGCTTGCCTGAAGCTGCCATTGTCACATCTGTGCTGTGCATGTTAATTTAAAGGTGTGGTTCCCTGTGAATGAGCAGCTTCTGTAACATGCAACATCAATGAAGATTTGAAAACCTGGTCAAAAATAATAGGTTGCATTAAGCCTGATCCTGAGTTCAGTTCTTCTTTTGTTCTCTAGGTTGAATGTGCTTTATAGTTCAATCACTGACTGAAAACCAGTGACAACAACTTTCTAATTGTATTTTTCCAATAGTAAGGTGACCAGAGCAGCACACAATAATCCAAGTGAGGGTTCACCAACGTCCTGCTCAAATGCAGCGTGATATGCCAATTCTTGTACTCAATGCCCTGACTAAAGGCAAACATGCCACATGCCTTCATCATCATCCGACTTAACTGTCTTACCACTTTCGGGTAACTGTACACTGTGTTCGATAAAGGAGACCACATATGCAAGTGCTTAAATTTAAACCGCAAAAATACAATGAGAAAGTTGTGGTCATTGGTTTTCAGGCAGTGATTGAACTATAAAGCACATTCAACCTAGAGAACAAAAGAAGAACTGAACTCAGGATCAGGCTTCATGCAACCTATTATTTTTGACCAGGTTTTCAATTGCATGTTACAGAAGCTGCTCAGTTTAAATGAAGATAAATCAAGTGCAATATTTAATAGAAAAAGAGGAAATTTTGCTTTTTGGATTACCTTATGGACAATTAAGATAAAAATTTATCCCTCATATTGTTCATAAGTGCACTGTTACCCAAGTTTCTAGGCCCACTATTTGGCAATGGTGACAATCTGCTCTCCACAGGACAGATGGGCATGCCGCATTCCAGTAATGGAATCAAAATATAAAAAATCATTCACAGGGAACTTCACCTTTAAATTAACATGCAGAACACAGATGTGACAATGGCAGCTTCAGGCAAGTATTGTTCAAAAATTCATCATATCACTTAATGGGCATGATAGAATGATGGCAGAAAACAAAAATAGTTTGTTCCTTCACGGCCTTAATTCCACCAATATTTCCATTGTAGGCATTGTCTTTAATTGATTTCAAAATTTACATTCCAGTGCACAATAAAATTTCTCCAGCAGTGTTGAATTTCTAACTATTCCAAATTAATGCCAGCCAACAGACAAATCTCATGGTCACTTTGTTGGTGCTCCATACCTACTCTATTAACATATCCCAGTCATGGCCAAAGGAGGTAGTAATGGGATTATTGTGGTCAGTTCATTTACAGATATATTGCAGAATTTATTACAATTCTATTTCAAAATTTAAAAAGAGATTTCAGCCTGAATACTTCCGTACTGGAGATTCAGTTTTCTTTTTTTAAAGGGGATTTACTTCTCTCACCCATTTAATATTCAGTTAATTTCATTGTATGTTTTTCCTCTCTGGCATAGTGCACGTGTCCTCGCACTAAGGAACCAGATGATTAAATAGTGCTAATAAGGGTGGATCTCTGAGTAATCTGCAGGACATAAAGAAGTTCAGGGGACTGGGATGATGAAGAAGATGCAGAGTTGTAGATGTCAGAGCTCATGAAAGGGACATTTGATGAACAATTTACCTAATTGGATATTAATCACTTGGGATGTACTTCAATTAAATGGTGTGCCACAATTAGAATTTTTGTTCTTATTGTAGGATCCAAGGTACATACATATGTTTCAGCATATTTCCATTCCATCAAATGTACTAGTTAAAACATTCGATGTCCACAATCCTCAATGAAAGATGGCACTGTCTCAGGTCCACTTTCAAACTCAATAAGATTAGATCCATTATTTCACCCATTTAACAAACAAGGAAAGCGGAACGACAACATGAAACATGTTAAATAATTACAGTAAGAAAACACTGTTCAGCAGCTTGTTATTTACGCATAATGATATAAACCAATATCACTAAGCTTTATAAAAGATCTGATGTTGCTTACAGGTAATCCAGGTTCTCCAATCCCAGGAGGTCCATGAGGACCAGATCTTCCTTGAGAACCTTTTATACCCTAAGGACATAAAGACATTTCATTTACTTAGTGATGCTTTTCATCAAATATTGACAAACACTGGAAAGTTTCACTGAGAAGTTTACAAGAGGTAAACTTTATTTAGTACCTTATTGAAGTGAAGCAAATCTGTATTGAGAAACATTAATATGATTTGGCAACATCACTTTTATCATTAGATATTTTTTATTTTCACATTGCAAGGGAAGTAATCGGATTAAATAATTGACTACTATAGAATTCATCTGAATTTTGTTCTACAAAAAAGCAGACATGCATAGAAAATATAGAACAAAGCCAATATATCCTTTCTGAAGTGCAGTGTTCAGAATGACTGCATTTGATCAGAGTTCAGCAATAAAATAACTTCCACTGCTGAATGAAAAGCCAGTATGAAATTAGACTCAAGAGATTTTTAAAATGAATTAGTTGTTATAAGAATATTCAAATTAGCAATGGAAGTAATAGGTACAAATGTTGATGCAACTCCAATTAACTTCTGGCTACTATACTTGTCCAATCCATTTTTCATTGTAAACAAATACCATGTTGCCTGCTATCAAAATACCCATAATACATTTTGCCCAGGCTTTACAAAATGTTTCTTAGATAAAATTTTACAGGAACATATTCATTCTGGACATAATGGAATCCAATTTCAGTTGGCAGTATGACACCATTAGTAGAGCTGCTATTTCATAGCTCCAGTGACCCTATATGGGAGATTCAATCCTGACTTCCTGTGAATATTTGGGATTCTCTCAGTGTTCCAAATTCCTCTCACATCCTAAAAACACAAGAAAACAGGAGTGGGAGTATCCACCCTGTTGCTCGAATCTACCCCACCATTCTATGTGATTGTAGCTGATCTATGACTCAATGGGTCTATGACTGATATGGAAAATCTATGACTAAAACTATGACCTCAGCTCCATTTCTGTGCAATTTCCCAGAATGCTCAATTCCTCAACCTTTCAAATATATATCCATCTACATCTTAACTATATCTATTGATTTAGCTTTCGCCATCCTTGGGGCAGAACATTCCAGACATCCACTACCCTCTGAGAGAAAAAAAATGCTAAGCACCTCTTTTCAATGATTGGCCCCTTCTTATACAACATAGAACATTACAGCACAGATCAGGGCCTTCAGCCCATGATGTTGTAAAGCTTTTCCACAACAATCAATTTTTCCAGACCTCACACCCACAGCCCTCTATTTTTCTTATCTAAGAATCTTTTGAATATCTCTATTGTATCAGTCTCCACTATTACCCCTGGCACTACAATCTAGGCACTCACCATTCTGGGAGTAAAAATCTCACCTGATTTCTCCTCTAAACGTTCCTTCACTCACTTTGAACAGATGTCTTCTGGAATTTGTTATTGTTGACCCAGGAAAAAGGTGCTGGCTGCCCACCCTATCTAAGTCCCCCATAATCTTGTGTACCTTTATTAAGTGGCCTCTCATCTTTCATCACTTTTGTTGCTATGTCCCTTTGTTTGTGGCTCTTCCATGAGTGAGTTGTTGGTTAGTTAACCACCATAGATTGTAGCTGGTGTATAATTAAATAGTACAATCTGGGAATCAGTGGCTGGGAATATCTGAAAAATGCAATGCAGGTGTCGGGGCGGGGGGGGAGTGGGGGGGGGGGGAAGAATACAATGATTAGCTGGCATTGACCAATGGGCTGAAATTATGTCTTCCTAAATGAGAACTGTCCATAACCATAAGTTGTAACCGTCTGTTTTCAATAACTACCCACATTGTATTGCTCTATGTACGCTTGCTGTAATTCCTTCATTTCATTGAATAATCATCCTAACACTACCCACACACTTGACAATGAAGATTTTTCTTCCAGAATATTTTTGGGTGTATTTTATGGATTTTGGGCTGCTGGTCATGGAAATCACCTTAACATCTTCCTATCATGTACCCTTTTTTTATGTCATGTAACCTATTTTGTGATTTTCCTGTGATTTAAAATCTATTTCAAGCATACATTGGTTTAGAATTGAAAACATACAAACAGTGATGAACATTGTGAAATGTTTCACCAGGACATTACGACCATGGAAAATTGGTTTCAGGGCAACTGGAATCCATGAAGGCTGTACAACTATTGTTGGACACTGACATGGGAAGCATCAGATGCTGAGTACAAATGAAAATCAGTGGCAAAACATTTTTTGTCAGTTGATCTAATGCAATGTGCCAGCGTCATTATGTGATTAAACATGCTAAATTCAATAGAAGTAATTTAATGTTTCTCCGACTTCCTATGGGAAAATCACGCACTGTCTGAGAGGGAGGAGTGGAGGAGATGACCCTCGGGGATGGTGACCATTGTAGCAGACCAGTGAGGTGGCTCTGCAGCTGAGGGGCATGCAGCATCCTGCTGGCGACTTGAGGCAAGGAACTTGTTGAAGCTGTGGGCTTATGGAGACTGCTGTTGGGAGGCTCCCGCCAGGCAGTGGACTGCTGGAGACTGGCTCAAACTCGCTGGAGGGGTACCAGGTATTGGAACCAGGATGCGAGGAGGTGCCGAGGGCTCTGAAGGGTTCCTGACCATGTTGGAGGTTTGGATCTAGAGCTCAGGTTATCAATGATTTGGACTGAACTCTTATGTGGCTGTGGGGGATGCAGAAGCAGGAGGTGGATCTACAGATGCTCAGTGACTCGGGGGGGGGGGGGGGCGGTTCTCTTTTGCTTCTCTCTCTTTGACTGACTACAAGTCTGACTATAAGCGACACTTAGGCATTTCCTGCCAGTGGTGAATCTGTCTGCCTTGCAGCAGACAAAAAGAAATTTCATGTCATACGACACTGTTTTATTATGACAATAAATTGAATCTTGAATTTTAAATCTTGATGCAGCAAGTCGGAAATTATCTTTGTGTTCATCTTGAATGTGCCTATCACAATTTCAGGAAGCAAACCTTTTGAAAAAAATTGCTGTTCAGTATAAATAAATGAATGGAATAGATGCTGCATCATCAGTAATGAATACCATGAAACGTTTTATAATTATTACTAACTTAAAGAATATTTTAAAAATGACTGGGAGAATTTGCATAAAGTCAGATTTCTCTAACTTGGTGAGGCCCTGTATGGTAGTTATTAGGTATCCTCCTCCATTCAATAAGATTATGGTTAGTCCTAGTCCATTGTCCTACCTCCAGATTCACAGATCCACTGATTCTCTTAGTTTCCATATAATCTTTCATTCTCAGACTGGATTGTACTCATCCATTGAGTAACAATAAACCTACTTGGTTCGGCTGGGAGTCGGAGGAGGAGCTTGGAGAGAGTCGGGCTGTGAGTCGGAGGAAGAGGAGCTTGGTGAAAGTGACGAGAAGGTAAGCTATTAAAGTTGGAGGCTTACCGGGGCTTGGGCCTACTTGGTTCGGCTGGGAGTTGGAGGAGGAGCTTGGAGAGAGTTGGGCTGTGAGTCGGAGGAGGAGGAGCTTGGTGAAAGTGACGGGGTTAATTGGTCAAGGGGCCAATAAAAGAAGTGAAAGGGGAGGGAGCGGCCAGCGAGGAGTGGCTCAGTGATTGAGTGGAGCAGTGAAGGAGTGAGACTTCCTGGCTTTAGCTCATCAGGCTTTGGCGAAAGCAGGCAAGGAGAAAAAGTAAGCCGAGTTATTTGCCTTCGTATTCAGAGTCATGCCAATAGGGTTAGTGCTCTGTACTGGGTGTCAGGTATGGGAACAATGGGTGACCTCCACCCTCCCAAATGGCCACATCTGCACCAGGTGTACCGAGATGCAGTTACTAAGGGACCAAATTAGGGATATGGAGTTGCAGATTGATGACCTGCGGCTTGTAAGGGAGAGTGAGGAGTTAATCGACTCAACTTTCAGGGCGATAAATACTCCAAAACCCGTGTCAGGTAAATGGGAAACTGTCAGAGGAGGAAAGTAAAAAGCAAGAAATATGGAGAGCACACCAGTGACTATCCCACTCAACAACAGTTATGTTGTGTTGGATTCTGTGGAGGGAGATGACTGGACAGAAGATGGCCACGGGCACCAGGTCAATGGCAATGAGCCTGGCAGAGTGATGCAAAAGAAAAAGAAAAGGAGAAATGCAGTAGTTATTGGGGACTCCATTGTCAGGGGTACAGACAGGAGGTTCTGAGAGCCAGATAAGTATACCCGCATGGTGTGCTGCCTCCCTGGTGCAAGGGTACGAGATATTACAAATCAGGTCCAAAATATTCTGAGAGGAGAGGGAGAGCAACCTGATGTCTTGGTACATGTGGGTACAAACGAAAAGCTGAAAGACAGGAATGCTAGGGTGATGATCTCGGGATTACTAACTGTTCCAAATGCAAGTGATGAAAAGAATGTAAGGATAAGGAAAATGAATGTGTGGCTGAGGTGCTGGTGTACAAGGCAAGGATTTGGCTTCTTGGATCATTGGGATCTCTTTTGGGGAAGGCATGATCTTTACAAGAAGGATGGGTTGCACCTAAATCCAAAAGGTGTCAACATTTTGGCAAGTATGTTTGGTACAGCAGTGGGGCAAGGTTTAAACTAATTTGGGTGGGGGGGGGGGTATGGGAACCTGAGAAATAGGGAAAAGGGTAGGGAAGATAAAGTAATGGCCAGGAAAAGTAATGTTGGGAGGAAAAAGTAAAAAATCAGATGGTGCAGTGAGTTTTCGGGTCAATGATAGTATTAAGAAAATTACAAAGTAAAATAGTGGGCAGAAAAATCAAAATAAAAGGTTACAGAAGTCACTAGATATTAAAAGGACAAAGAGCATAAGGGCAATTTATCTGAATGCCCACAGTATTAGAAATAAGGTTAGTGAACTTGAGGCGCAAATCGGTAATCATGCCTATGATTTGGTAGCCATCACGGAAACATGGCTGCAAGGTGACCCTAAATTGGAATTAAACTTTCAAGGGTATCAGGTGGTGCAAAGAGATAGACAGGATGGTAAGGGAGGTGGAGTTGCACTCTTAATCAAAGATGAGCTCCAGGCAGTAGTGAGGGATGATATAAGATCTAAAGAGCTTAATGTTGAGTCCATTTGGGTAGAGTTAAAGAATAACAAAGGGAAAAAATTATTGGTGGGTGTTATCTATTGCCCACCAAATAACAATAGTTTAGTGGCACAGGAAATAAACAGAGATAAGTGAGGCATGTAATAATGATACAGCAGTAGTCATGGGGGACTTTAACTTCCACATAGATTGGGAAAATCAAGTTGGTCGTGGGAGTCTGGAAGAGGACTTCATAGAATGCATCTGTGATAGCTTTCTTGAGCAGCATGTTAAGGAACCCACAAGAGAAAATGCTCTCCTGGATCTAGTGTTGTGCAATGAGATAGGTAGAGTAAATGATGTAATAGTCAGAGACCATCTGAGAAATAGCGATTGGGAAGTATGATTGAATTTCTCATTCAGATGGAAGGGGAAATAGTTAGATCTAAAACTAATATATTATGCTTAAACAGGGGTGACTACCATAGGATGAGGGAGAAATTGGGCAGAGTGGACTGGGAGCACAGGCTAATTGATGAAACAGTTGAGGAACAGTGGAAGATTTTCAAAGAAATATTTTGTAATACTCAACAAAAATATATTTCAGTCAGGAAAAAGGGCAGCAAGGGAGGGAAAAATCAACCGTGGTTAACAAAGGAAATAAAGGAGTGTATAAAATTGAAGGCGCAGGTGTACAAAGCTGCAAAGAGCAGTGGGAAACTGGAAGATTGGGATAACTTTAAGAGACAAGGGGTTACAAAGCAGATAATAAGAAATGGGAAAAAGGATAATGAAAGTAAATTGGCACAAAATATAAAAACAGAAAGCAAAAAATTTTATAAATATATAAAATGGAAGAGGGTGGCCAGAGTTAACAAAGGACCCTTGGAGGTTGAGAAAGGAAAACTGGTAGCAAAAAATGAGGAAATGGCCGAGGCACTGAACAAATATTTTGTGTCATTCTTCACGTTGGAAGAAACGTCCAGCATGCCCAAGTACGGAGTTAAGGATGAGAATGTTGGGGAGGGCCTTGATAAAATAGTTGTTACAAAGGAAGTAGTGATGGAGACACTAATGGGACTAAAGCCAGACAAATCACCTGGTCCTGATGATATGCATACAAGGGTTCTGAAGGAAATGGTAGAAGTTATAGTTGATGCATTGGTGGTCATATACCAAATTTCCTTGGATTCTGGGCAGGTCCCAGCAGACTGGAAGACAGCAAATGTCATGTCACTTTTTAAGAAGGGATGTAGGCAGAAGACTGCGAATTATCGGCCAATTAGCTTGACATCTGTTGTTGGAAAAATGCTTGAAGCCGTCATTAAAGATGAAATAGTGAAACTTTTGGAACATAAGAGTTCAATCAGGCAGATGCAGGATGGTTTTAGAAAAGGAAGATCTTGTTTGACAAACTTGCTAGGATTCTTTGAGGATATAATGGGTGCGGTGTATAGAGGGGAACAGGTTGATGTTGTGTATTTGGATTTCCAGAAAGCGTTTGATAAGGTGCCGCACAAGAGACTTATCAGTAAATTACAGGAAAGTGGAGTCCGGGAAAATATATTGGCATGGATTGAAAACTGGTTGTCTGACAGGAGGCAGAGAGTTGGGATAAGTGGGAGTTTTTCAGGTTGGCAGAGAGTGGTAAGTGGGGTGCCGCAGGGGTCAGTGCTAGGCCCACAACTGTTCATCATTTACATTGATGACTTGGAGGAGGGGACAAAATGTGGTGTAGCCAAGTTTGCAGATGACACCAAATTGAGTGGAAGAGCAAATTGTAATGAGGATGTGGAAAGTCTGCAGAGGGATATAGTTAAGCTGGATGAGTAGGCAAAGGTCTGGCAGATGGAGTACAATGTTAGTAAGTGTGAGGTTATCAACTTTGGCAAGAAAAATAAAAGAGTTGAAAATTATTGAAAGGGTGAAAAACTACAGCATGCTGTTGTGCAGAGGGACTTGGGAGTGCTTGTGCATGAATTGCAAAAAGTTAGGTTGCAGGTGCAGCAGGTTATTAAGAAGGCAAATGGAATGTTGGCCTTCATCACCAGAGGAATTGAATTCAGGAGGAGGGAGGTAATGTTGCAATTGTATAAGGTACTGGTGAGACCGCACCTGGAGTACTGAGTCCAGTTCTGGTCTCCATATTTGAGGAAGGATATACTGACTTTGGAGACGGTCCAGAGGAGGTTTACTAGGTTGATCCCTGGGATGAAGGGGTTGACTTATGATGAAAGATTAAATCATCTAGGATTGTATTCATTCAAGTTCAGAAGAATGAGAGGAGATCTTATAGAAACATATAAGATTATGAAGGGTATGGATAGGATAGATGTAGGAAGGCTTTTTGAGCTGGCCGGGGAAACTAAAACGAGAGGACACAGTCTCAAGATTCGGGGGAGTAGATTTAGGACAGAGATGAGGAAAAATAGTTTTTCCCAGAGAGTAGTGAATGTTTGGAATTCTCTAACCAGGGAAGTGGTTGAGGCTGTTTCATTAAACATATTTAAAATTCGGTTAGATAAATTTTTACATGATAGAGAAATTAGGGAATATGGGGAGAAGGCAGGTAGATGGAGTTAGGTCATAAATTAGATCAGCCATGATCTTATTGAATGGTGGAGCAGGCTCGATGGGCCATTTTTGGCCTACTCCTGTTCCTACTTCCTATGCAGAGAATAGGGCAGAAGGTCAAAAGCATAATGCAAAGTGTTCTGAATTTTGGAGGGAATGAAAGGCAGGGGTGGAAACATAAATGTAGTCAGTTAGAGGGTTTGAAATGTGTCTATTTCAACACAAGGAGTATTAGAATAACAGAGAAGAAGTTCAGCATGGATCAGTGTGGGGAACTCTGATGTTGTGGCTGTTACAGAGATTTGGTTGGCAGAAGGACAGCATTGGCTGATGCAGATACCAGGGTTTAGATGTTTTCAAAGGAATAAAGATTTGTGAAGTTTCCTTTCAGAGGTAAGAGTTGGGGGAAAGTAGCATTACTGGTCAGGATAGCATCGTGGCTATAGAATCAGTGTGGAGGGAATTCAGAAATAGAAAAGGAGTAATCACTGTATTGGGAGTAATCTATCGGCCCACAGATAGCCCTCAGGACATCAAGGAACTGATAAGCAGGTAGATTTTGGAATGGTGCAAAAATTATAGGGTTGTGTTATGGGAGCCTTCAACTTCCCAAATATTGACTGGCACTACCTGACTGCAAGAGGGGCTGAATTTGTCAGGTGTGTTCAAAAGGATTTCTGACACTGTGATCTACATGGATTTTAGCAAGGCATTTGGCAAAGTCCCCCTCAAGAGACTCATCCAGAAAGTTATGAGGCACGGGATCAGTGGAACCTTGGATAAAATATTGGCTGTAGAAAGAAAGGAGAAAGTAGTAGTGGAAGGAAAGTATTCTGCCTGGAGGTCAGGTACTAGTGGAGTGCTGCAAGTATCTGTTCTGGGACCCCTGTTCTTTCTGATTTTTTATAAATGACCTAAATTAAGAGACCAAAGGATGGGTCACCAAGTTTGCCAATGAACCAAAGGTTGGAAGAATTGTGGATGGAGCTGAAGGTTGCCGAGGGTTACAAGATGATATAGACAAGATGTGGAGTTGGGCAGAAAAGTGGCAGATCAAGTTCAATCCGGATATAGGCATGATGCAACGTTGGGTGGAAAAGTGGCAATGGAGTTCAATTCGGTTAAGCGTGAGGAGATGCATTACGGAAGGTTAAACCAGAAGGCTGAGTACAGGGTAAATGGTCAGGTACTTAACAGCGGAAAAACAGAGGGAGTTTGCAAGGATGCTGTGAAAGTTGATTGGATAGCTAAGAAGGTCTATAGGTTGGTGGGCTTCATTAGTCGGGGGATTGTGTTCAAGAGTACAGAGGTCATGTTGAAACTCTACAAATCTCTGGTGAGATTACACTTAGAATATTATGTTAAGTACTGGTCACCTTATTATATGAAGGATGTGGAAGCTATGAAGAGGGTGCAGAGGAGATTTACCAGGATGTTGCATGGATTGGAAAATAAGTCTTATGAAGCAAGGTAAGCAGAACTAGGTCGTTTCTTTTTTGAGTGAAGAAGGATAAGAGGAACTTAATAGAGGTCTACAAGATTCTGACAGGCATAGACAGGGTGGACAGCCAGCTCCTTTTTCCCAGGGCAAGAATAGCAAACACCAGGGAATATCTGTCCAAAGTGAAGGGATGGAAGTTTAGGGAAGACATCAGGTGTGTGTTTTTTTTTATACAGAGAGAGTTGTGGGTGCCTGGAACACCTTGCCAGGGATGGTGATGGAGGCTGAAACATAAGGGGCATTTAAGAGACTCTTAGACAGACACATGGATGAAAGAAAAATAGAGAGTTATGAGATAGTAAGGGTTTAGTATTTTTTTTGGTAGGAATATATGTGGCGGCACAACATCGAGGGTCAAAAGGCCCACACTGTGCTATAGTGTTCTATATTCTTGCCTTAAATATATTTTCTGAGGTTGCCTCCACTAATTTAATGGCCAAAGAATTTCATAAGTTCACAATTCACTGGGAAATACAGTTCCCCCTCATCTGTGTCCTAAATCTACCACCCTGAATCTTGATGATATGTCCCCCTAGTTCTACCAGTGCAATAATTGACCTACCTCTATCTTTTCTATGCCTTTTATTATTTTACACGTTTCTGTAAGATCCCCTCTCAGTCTTCTGAATTCCAGTAAGTACAGTCCCTGATGACTAATCTCTCTCATAGGCTAACCTCCTCATGTCTGGGATCAACCTGGTGAACCTCCTCTGCACTACCTCCAAAGCCAGTATCTCCTTCATCAAATAAGGAGACTAGAACTGCATGCAGTACTCCAGATGCAGCTTCACCAGTACCTGTACAGTTGCAGCAAAACCTCTCTGCTCCACAATTCAATTCCTCTAGCAATGAAGGCCAACATTCCATCTGCCTTCTTGAAAGCCTGTTGCACCTGCAAACCAACCATTTGTGATACATGCGCAAGCACCCCCAAGTCCTTTTGCACAACAGCAATTGCCATTTCAATAATATTCTGATCTTCCATTTTTCCCTCACATTTACATTGCACTCCATCTGCCAGAACCTTGCCGACTCACTTAGCCTATTTATATCTCCCTTCAGACTCTCCGTATCCTCTGCACAATTTGCTTTTCCACTCAATTTAGTGTCATCGGCATACTTAGATACACTTCATTCCATCCCTTTTTCCAGATCATTAATGTATATCGTGAACAGTTGCAGGCCCTGTGCTGACCCCTGCGGATCACCATTTTCTACTAAATACCAACCAGAAAATTCCCAGGTAACCCATTTCTGTGCTTTGTATTGTTAACCAATCCTCTATCCATGCTAAAACATCATCCCCATGCATCCTTATCTTATAGATGCCTTTTATGTGGCACCCTATCGATTGCCTCTGGAAATCCAAGTAAACAATGTCCATCTATTCTCCTCTATCTACTGTACTCGTTATATCCTCAAAGAACTCCAGTAAGTTTGTTAAACAGGACCTGCCTTTGTTTTTAATATTACAAATGGTGTGTCAATTAGCCTAGGAAATTTTATATTTGCCTCTTGCAATATGTTGCTGACAATGTTTCAACATTAGACTCAAAACTTTCATCAGAAATTAAAATATTGGTTTTCTGAGGGAAGCTGAGCATTTGACAAACTGAATGTATTTTCACTACAGTTAGAAAGAGGATGCGATTAATTACCATTGGCCCTGGGTATCCAATCCCAGGGTTTCCTATTGGACCATCCAAACCAGTAAGACCATGCTCACCCTTTGGAAAAATGAAAGAAATAAATAAGAGAATATATCAATAAAATCAAACAATACTCATTTTTACAATGTACAATTTTTACAAATGACTAGAAATTCCACTTAATCTATACGTTACCTGTGAGATAAATAGTACACAGTTGGGCATTTTTAGCTAATAATGTTTAATAAGCAGAGAGCTCAAAATCCACCAGTAACAGTCTCTCCAAGTGTAGTATTTATTCTTGAAATGGCATTTTAGATGCTCAGGATTGAGGTCATGAAAAACTATTTAAGATAACTTAAAGCTTAATAGACAGATGAAGGAGAGGAAGAGGGCTATCTGGGTGAAAATGTCATAGATGATACAAACAGTTATTTACTGGTTGGAAATTTGAAGCCAAAATCACTCAGCAATTCTGCTGGTTTCTTGCCAGTAACATCACACCTCAACCCCCTCTCTCACCTCACCAAATCTCCCAAGATGCAGCAATAATCTAGATAAGACTGGGCACAATCATTTGCAAGTATTACTATTGCTTCATATTGAGAAGCGTCCCACCATTTCTAATTAGATAAATGTTATCAGAATGCAATATCAAGACACCATCTTCTCTCCGAAGGGAGTTTCTGATATATTTGCACCAGTATGATGAAACTGCAGAAATATTCTGGCATCTAGATGAGTGCAAGTTGAATCCACCTTGGGCAGTGTCCAAAAGCAGTGAGACCATTTTCACAAAAGAAAATCTGCTGCCTTCCATGGCAGCTGGTTGGTGGTGGCTTCCTGGGAAACTCTGTTAAGAAGGATGTGAGTTCTATTTTCCAGGCACGTGGTTCAGGTGAGCACTGGCATAGGACAGAGGTGACAGTTACAGCTGTGTGCCTACTGATTCTACAATCGAATCGGTGTTGGAGGGCATGATAGGCTAAAGTCTGATGTCACCATTAGGATCATGTCTCACAGATTCAAAGCCATATGCTGATTCATTTTTTTCAGTAGGTAGTGAGAGCAAATAAATGCTGTGAAAACTTTAAACTGGTAGACCATCTCTGCATTCATCACAACATTTTTGATCATAGTATTTAGAGAGAAACTACCCAGATGTCATATCTCTTCATTTCTTGTGGCATGTTACTGATGCAAGATTTTTATTGAACTAGGTCAGTAATTATTTCATGTGATTTTTTAAAATAAGCAATTGCTAGTAATTCTCTTTCTGCTTATTAATCCACATGAGGAAATTTCAATGACTAAAAATGAAAGTAAGAATAGCAAAATACATCACTGGTCAACATGGTTAGTGCAGCAGTTAACGCAATGCTGTTACAGACTTGGGTTCAAATCCTTCACTGTCTATAAGGAGTTTGTACATTCTCCCTGTGTCTTCGGGGCTCTGGTTTCCTCCTATCATTCAAATCATGCCGGGGCTGTAGGTTAATTGGGTGCAATTGAGCAGCAGAGGCCCATGAGGCTGTTGATCCAAACCAGGATACAACTGCTTAAATTCGAGGAAAAGGTGTATGTTTTTTTGTGCATAAATCAATTCGCTGAATAATATTATTTGAAGATAAAGTCACTGAAACTCTGATTTTGTTTAAAGATCAAATTGCTAAACACTGACATTATAAATTTTATTGGCATCATTTGGTACAGGAAGTTTCCTAGATTTCTATCCCATTTGCTGGTCACATTTAAAATTATGCATTTCTCAACTTATAAATAGTTCAGAGAAGAAAAGTTGCATTCTCCAACCAAATGGTTGTTTGGTCTGGTGCAGAAATAAATTTGGAATCAAGCAGGAGTTCAGAAATCAGCTCAGACAAATAGGAACTGTTGCAGAGCCCAACTAAACTCACTTCCAGCAGGAAAGCTGTACATATCTGAAATACTGTTACCTCCAGGATTGGATCTACCTTTTCCAATTCTCCGTTTCTGTTCAATATGGCCATCTGTCCAACCTTGGAAGCTGCATCATCTCCTGGCAAGCACAATACTGAATAATAATATTCCTCCAATTTCTATATACCACTGTTTTCTGATTTCACTTTACAACATTTATTTAATAATTTCAAACTTTCAACCAATTCCGATCTTCCTTTACTTCCCTCTTTTTCTAGGTATATATTTATTCACTCACAGCCAGAGACAAAACAAAACTCAAAGCCACACTGTTGGAAAACCTTCAGCACAGATCCAAGGGTTCAAGAAGGTGCTGTCCTAAATATATGCACATTACATGCCCTTTGGACCACAAGATTGTACCAACACATTTAACCTAATCCATGATCAAACAAACCCTTCCCTTCCTCACATCCATTACCTCTATTTTTCTTACATCCATGTGCCTATCTAAGAGTTTTATAACTATCCCTATTTTATCAGCCTCAACTACTACACTCGGCAAAGCATTCCAAGAACCCACTGCACTGTGCTTTGATGTCTCCCTTAAGCTTTCCTCCACTCACCTTAAAAAGATCTCCTCTGGTATTGGATATTGACACTCTGGGAAAAAGGTTCTGGCTGCCCACCCATCTATGCCCCTTAACAGCAACCAAATAAGATTTTATCATGGGAAAGAGCATTTTATCAAAAATATTATTGTATGAATTGGAAACAAATTGATTGGAACCGCTAAGAGATAAAAGTGACAGAAATTGCAAATCGTTCATTTACAAAAATCATATACATCATAATCATAAATAAAATTTGATTGCTGAAATTGTATTGCTCCTTTTAGGATTTCTAATTCTTTCAGCTTTTGTTTCATATCAGTATTTGCAACCTTTTCAAGATAACTAATTCATTTTGAATCCTTTTCCAAGGTATTTCCTTGCACATGTCCCAAAAGATGCCCATCAACAAATATCAAACAATAGCTTGTTTTTTTTTCGCAGTGATGTGATCTCAAGTCAGTCACTTCACCTACAGAGCAGCAGAGCATTCTTTCATGAGATTTTCAGAAACCATCATTGTGAGTCTAATTATCAATCAAGCAGTGCAGTGAAATGGATGAGAATTATTGGTCTTTCCTCAATTGCTGAGGAAAATTAAGACCAATAGAGTGGAACTCTGAGAAAATAATCTAAATCTTGCTTTCTGCCTTTCATAATTAATCCTAGGAGACTATAATGATGGTATTGGACAAATTCCTCTCATATTCACTCCATCTCTTTGATATATTTTATTATGTCTTCTTTCTCAGCTTATGTAAGTTTTGTCACTGAACTATTTTTCTGTTTCAATGACTTATGGTCGTTCTATTTCCCTGCATGTTTACTTTTTCCTTACCCTCATACTGTTCCTTTTCAAATATTGGTTAGAGTTCTATTGAAGGAATAACTTTAATTTTTATTCCACTGTCCATCCATCCTGATATATTAAATGCTATCAACAATTCTCCTTTTGTCCCATTTTTTTTCCTTTTTGTTCAATGTTAAGTAATTGAAAATAAGAATATTGGAAATAAGAACTGCAGTTTGTGACATAGTTAAGAGTCAATCTTCATGGAAAAAATTCCCCGAAATAACTTGTTGAACTCAGGAACCTTCCAGGAAATTATGGAACAATTAAAGCACTAAGAAAATTTGAAAGCATACATTGTTTCCTAATGTAACTATGTAAACATATCAAATTGGCTGTGGTTCCATGAGTTACAACAATGACTATTTGTCATCTTGAAATGTCAACAGCTATAAAGAGTAATTTGGAACAATTTCTTTTAAAAAATTAATGAATTCAGATTTTAAAAATGACACATTTATTTTCTGCTAAAATGTCTGTAGTGCATATCAAAAGAACCAAAGACTTGTTGATCCAAACCAAGGCTTTTATTAACTAGAAGACCGGAGCATATCACAAGTAGGTCGACCAGTCCAGAATGACCTGGTCTGGCTAGGAGCAATCCTTTAAGACCTGCCATTAGGTGTGGCTACACTCTCAGCCAATCACAGTCATCCTACACTACCATCTGTACATATAAACATTGGTGATAGAATCTGTACTATCACAATGTCATAATTCAAATGGCTGCTTCATATGTTCTAACCAGAAATGAGGAAAAGGTAAAGCACAGGATTCTGTTGACACCATGGATAAGTGAAAAAAAAAACCACACAATTGCTGAGGAATTTCAGCATCTCCGTCACATCTGCTCCCAAGATGAGGTCTTCTAATCCAGAGCCTCTGAAATGTCTGCCTTCTTCCACAAACATGGCTTCCTCTCCACCACTATTAACTCGGCCCTCACCCGCATCTCCTCTATTCCCCGCTCAAGTGTCCCCTGCCCCTAGAAACAATAAACATAGAGTCCCCCTGTCCTCACCTTCCATCCCACCAGCCTCTGCATCCAACACACTATCTGTCAGAATTTCCAGCACTTACTACAGGACCCCACCACCAGCCACATTTTTCTTTCTCCTCTCTTTTCAGCCTTCCGTAGGCTCCCTCCATGACTCCCTTGTGCACTCTTCCCTCCCCACCCATCTCCCTCTGGCACTTCCCACTGTGGTTGTAGGAGGTGTAATACCTGCATGCACAACTCCTCCTTCACCATGGTCTGAGGTCCCAAAAAGACCTTTCAGGTGAAGCAACTCTTCACTTCTACCTCCAAAGAGCACATTTACTGCATCCAGTGCAGCCTCTGTGGCCTTCACTACATCGGTGAGACCGGTCGCAGAATAGGAGATCACTTTGCCCAGCACTTTCTCTCTGTCCGCAACAAAAGTATCCTTCCCATAGCTAACCATTTCAATTCTAAGTCACACTCTCAAGCTCACATGTCTGTCCATGGCCTTTCACACTACCTCACCCTGACTACCCACAGATTGGAGGAACAACACCTCATTTTTCGTCTGGGCATTCTCTAATCCCAGGGCATGATCAATGAGTTCACTGCATTTCACTAATCAGCCTTTCTTCACCCACCCACCCATTAATTAGTTATTCCAGTTCCTACTTCTTTTCTCTCTCCACCTTGCCTAGACTCTCCCCCCCAACTTCCTGCAGTCCTTCTCCCCACCCCCCCCACCCACATCTATCATCTCCCACCCTCACCAACTCCCCCCCCTCCTCCTTCCTCCTTTTGTTCAGACATCTCTCATGTACCCCCAAACCTTGATGAAGGGCTCTTCACCTTTGCTACATAAAGGCACTGTTTGACTGCTGAGTTTCTCCAGCATTTGTGTGTTTTTTCTGAAATGAGGAAAAAATTTGTTCTCCATTTTTTTTCATTTATACGCTGTTCATTTTGCTGCTTGAGTTGCTGTATTATTTATGGTTCATTTCTCAACTTTTTAAGCTTCCTAATTGCACCAAAAAGTGTCAGAACTCCAATGCTAATATAATCAACCCCAAAACCTGCCTTAGCCAAAGGTAGCTCAGCAGAAATTTCAGGATGTTTTTCTCCACACATGAATGTGCTATGCCATTTTAAGTAATTATTTCATGTAAAAAAATCTCCCTTCAGCCCCATGAAATGAATCTTTAGCAGCTTTTTGTAGCACAGTATTTCTCCTCCATTGATCTCCCTTGCATTATTCTAATTAACCTACAACTCACCGTGCCACTCACTACCCAAAATTTTCACCATCCCATAACATCCTGGATGGACCTTCTCTAGCCTCACTCTCTGCTATAGCATGGATCAAATATACAAGTTTGATTTTATATAGATAGTTACTGGTGACACTATTCAAAACCAAATATAGTTCATGCACATAAATTCTGCCATTGCTCCATTTGCAGATTTTAAATCTATTCTGACACTGCTCTGGAGAGCACTCAGAGCTTCAGACCTTTCCAGATGAACACCATTGGGTGCAATTCATTTTCATCAAAATCTTAATTTTTATCTCAAATATCAGTTTCAATTAGTTTCTGAATCCATTTGGCCTATATCTGCCCACTGCCCTTTTTTATCTCTCTACTTGACCATGTACTATCTCCCAAATGGACTCTCTTTTTGAGATCCTCCAGACATAGGTTCTTGTCTATTCTCCATCCTGGGCCTGAACAAGTAAAAATCACAACTGTCATCATTGATCCAGGTCCCTCTTTACCTCACTAGTGTCTCAGATGCAGTTAAAGTACTCCACTCTCCCCAGCTGACTTCCATATTATGAGTTAATAGTCTTATTTGGATCTACCATAATATGCACATTATAGTCAAGGCTTATCTACGTTAATATAAGCACATGTTCAATTGAGTCAACAAATATTTATATTTATTTTATAATGGATCTCAGTCAAGTTCACTTCATATATTTGAATTTATTTAACAGGATGTGTGACATCAAAACTTCAATAGCTAAAATTTTATTACTTGTTAGCAAGATCAAAGCTATTCTTTATGGTTGCTGATAGAATGTCTGTGTTTCTGGTCTTGACTGCATCAATTCCCTCAGCTTCCACCTATACATAATCTATCTCAAGTACTAATCTTGCTTAGATAAATTCTGTGCTCTATCACTCTTAACCAAGAGATGCCATAAAGTAATTAATTAATTCCACATACAATACTATCTTTCATTCATCTTTGTTGACTTTTAATCTTCAGTTGATGCCGCAAAGTTTGTAAAGATAGCCTATTTTGGATATTTTTTTTTAAATCAGAGATATTTCAAAGTGTATTCACCTAGAGCCTGGAAATGCAATTAAATAGCACAGGACATAAAATGCTCCAGTTTTGAATGATAGTAAAACCCCTGGTGTCCAGCACCTATGGTGATTGGTAGATGCCAGATAAGTGAATTTTTCAGTTGTTTGAGATTGCACGTTGCATAAATGGTGAACTAACAGCGAGGTTTGCCAATTTTAAACTTCCATATTTTTTACCTATTTATTTTCCACAATTATTTTTCTGGTAGCTTTGATTCTGGGTAACAGTGGTTTTACTGTATAACAAATATATTACAACACACAAATCATCTGGCAGTTCTGTGCACAAAATACTGGTGACAGTTATGAAATCGATAGCTATGTCCATGACAAGATTGGAGAGATGATAACTGCAGGTGTGTCACTAAGAAGGAAATGCTTTAAGAGCCATGAAGGCTGCTGCAGAAGTATTAAAGAAATGAATATCAGCACTGACCGCCAATATTCGGCATACTCCAAGAATGACATCACCAAAATGTTTACCTTCCACACCAGTGTTGCTGCAATTGTCTGCACATACAGTACAAGGAAATGTGGAAAAGCAGATTCTAAAAGGAGGTGACATACAAATATAGTATTGCAGGAAGTGGGTGTGGATTTAAGAGAAAATAATAGATGAAAGGTTTTTGGAGAGGAAAAGGTTAAAAACAGGGTCATCGTTTCCAAAGGTGAAGAGCAGAGGATGGATTTTTCAAAGAAATATCAACAGCACTTTGGAATGTAACAGCGCAATGTCTCAAATGTCTCTGGAGTGACTGCCAGTTCCAATATCATCTCCTCTCCTCATGCATCCTTAATTCTATGCCTTTTGAACTATGCTGATGTGATTGGCAAACAAACAGAAACTGAGGAATGAGGGCTCAGTGACGAAGGTCATTCAGCAATGGTCCGAGAATACAAGTGACATCATACTTGACCACCGATAGACTAGTTCATCCATATTCAAGAATTCAGCAAATGACTTTGATGAATGCATCACTGTTGGGGTGGGGGGAGGGGGGAGATGCTCGGGATGTGGACTGGGAGCCAAGGAAAAAGTTTGGGAACCACTGCTCTACAACTAAATACAGTTCCAATTCCATCTTCATATTTGCCAACTACACTACAGTAGTAAGTCAGTTATCAAATAATGATGAGACAGAATGTAGGAAAGAAATTTAAAGTCTATTGGCATAGTGCCAAAATAACAACCTCTCCCTTAATATCAGTAAGATGAAAGAGATGATTATTGACTTCAGAGGGGGCAGAGTCCCCATTTTTGGCACTGATGTGAAGAGAATAGATAGTTTCAAGTTCTTAGGAATAAATATCTCCATTGACCTGATCTGGGTCAAGCACGTTGACAAGAAAGTGCACCAACACCTCTACTTTCTCAGAAGACTAAGGAAGTTCGAATTTTGTTTTTAACTTCATTGATAGCCAGATGTGCAATATTGATCAAATGGAAAGATAGCACTCTACCTGCACATACACAATGGTTAAATGATATTATGTCACGCTTAGAAAGCAATTAGATATGCCATTAAAGATTCAAATACTAATTTTTCAAAGACATGGGTCCATTTTATGGACTATTATCATAATCTAAAATTTTAGGATTGTTCTAAACTTCAATGTTGGCTGTCAGATTCCAACGATACCCATAAGCTAGGTTTTGTTTCTAACCTTGGGGATTTAATTAAAGATTTTTTTTATTTTTTATTTTTTTTTTATTGATTACTATATTTTAATTATAACTGTATGGTTCAAAGGTTTTGCTTAATTTATATTATGTCCTTACTTTATTATAGCTCTGCTTTGAAACTCATTGTATGATTATGCTTGCAGGGATATTTATCTTCTTTTCCCCGTAGCACATTCCATAACTGTACTTTAGAAATTTACTGTTATTGAAATTAATAAAATATTTTTAAAAGATTAAAGGAAGTTCTGCATGTCCACACAGTTTGTCAACTACTTCCATAACAGGTGCACCATCAAAGGCATCACAGCATGATATGGGAGTTTTTCTCCTCAATATGGGAAGAAACTACAGAAGCTCAGAACAAAACAAATCTTCCCTTCTCTCCATCTACATCTCCCGCTACCTTGGAAAGACAGCCAACACACTGAAGCACCTATCGCACCCTGACACACTCTCTTCTCCCTCTTCCCATTAGGGAAAAGGCTTAAGAATGAGAAAACACAGGCTTAATGACAATTTCTTCCCCACAGCTATCAGGCTTTTGAATAAACCCCATCACAGTGATCTCATGCAGCCCTTGCTTGGTGCTAAATGATCTTCCTTTCAATATTATTTTACATTCTATAAATTATGCTCTTTATGTGGCTGAATGAATGTTAGAGATAACCCGTTGGTCTGTTTGCAAAAGAACTTTTCTCACTTAAACTTAAAACTTCCCCAGGACTCCAACAATCTTGTTTACTTAAAGAACAATCATCTACTGGCACTTCTCAAGCTTCTGAACTATTTCATATGTCCATTTCATACCAAACTCATCAGATATGCTCTTGCTTAGAGAATGTGGTTCTCCTGCTTTTCTAGTTTTATCACACTTGATCTACTGTACATCTATTATTCCCACTTGAAGGATGATCCCACATTCATTGCCAGTTGTTGTATCTGTAGGTCCCTAAGGTATTGCTGCATAAAATAAAACTGATAGTATGCTCTCCAATTATTCAGAAATCTTTATGATTGGCTCATTGATTGCACTCCTTTTCAATTCATCAGGGCCCCTTTTCCAATGGCCTCTTGATTCCTGCAGTTTCTTTCACTCATTGGGACCAGTTTTTGCACAACCTTTAAACTTTTCTAATTGAAAGAATTATGGTAAAATTGTTTAATATCTACCAAGAAGATTTAAAGAGGTATAAATAGAAATAACATTCAATTGTTTGGAAAATCTGCCAGTTAAGTACCATGAAAATCCCAAGCATATTGTACTCCCATCAGACTACCATATATGCCATCGTATAGGAGGATCTGAAACTTTAAAAAAAATCACCTTAAAGGGTTGTCCTATACGCCAGATCAAAATTCCATATCTTAACAGTGAAGTCTCAACACCACAGGGTACATCTGACTGCTGTCGGCTCTGTTCAAGCTTTAAATGGCCAGTGGTACAATTTATTTAAAATATTCAAATAAAATTGAAACCTTAACATGGTAATTTGTTATTAAAATACTGTGATTTGCTTTTAACAACATCCACTGGTCAGCAGTAAATGCCAGATATCCTTTTTTTGAGGGGGGGGGTCATCTTATACATAGAGTATCGCTTAAAACAACATTTTAGGTGGAAATTCCAGGGTCATCCTATACATGAGTTATCCTATACAACGCCATATACAGTAGACAACAACAGAACATTCTTTACTGAAGTCAGCAAATCTCAACCTAGCCAGCAACACATGGTTAATAATAGATCAGGAGCACATCATGTGATTAATTTGGTGCTTAAATATACCACTCGCACTCATGTACCATAATTTAACATAGAACAGAGCAGCAGAGGAACAGGCCCTTCAACCCATGTCTGTGATGAACGTGATGTCCAAATCAAACTAAAACTCTATTGCTTGCACTTTATAAATATCCCTCCATCTCTTTCATATTCATCTGACTATCTAGAAGCCTCTTAAATGCTACTTATTAACTGCTTTCACCACTTGGCAGCCCGTTCCAGACACCTACCACTCTGTGTAAAATATTTGCCTCCCTTAATCTTCCTCCCCTTCACCTTAAATGCAGGTCCTCTAGTCTGTGACTCTGGGGAAAAGATTCTGACTGTCCACCTTTTCAAAGGGGAACCAGAATGTTAGATTTTATAAATCTCTATCATGCCTCTTCGCAGCCTCCTACGCTCTTGAGAAAACAGCCCAAGTTTACCAAATTTCTCCCTAAAACTCATACTCTCTGGAACAGGTAACTCTTCTGTACCTTTTCCTAAACCTTCATATCCTTCCAGTAATGGGGTGACCAGAATTGCACACAGTATTCCAAATGTAGCCTAACCAAAATGTTAAATAGTGCTTAGTAATCAATGCAGACAATCACCTAAGACTGTGGAAAGAGTAAATGGAATCATAACATAACATATAACATAACATAACAATTACAGCACGGAAACAAGCCATTAGGCCCTTCTAGTCCGCACCGAACCAAACACCCCTTTCTAGTCCCACCTCCCTGCACAATGCCCATAACCCTCCATCTTCTTCTCATCCATATACCTGTCCAACCTTTTCTTAAATAATACAATTGACTCCGCCGCCACTATTTCTCCCGGAAGATGATTCCACACAGCTACCACTCTCTGAGTAAAGAAGTTCCCCCTCATGTTACCTCTAAACCTCTGCCCCTTAATTCTTAACTCATGTCCTCTTGTTTTAATCTTTCCTCCTCTTAACGGAAATAGTCTATCCACATCCACTCTGTCTATCCCTTTCATAATCTTAAATACTTCTATCAAATCCCCTGTCAACCTTCTACGCTCCAAAGAATAAAGACCCAATCTGTCCAATCTCTCCCCATACTCCAGATGCTTAAACCCAGGCAACATTCTGGTAAACCTTCTCTGCACTCTCTCCACTCTGTTTATATCCTTCCTATAATTAGGCGACCAGAACTGCACACAGAACTCCAAATTAGGCCGCACCAACGTCTTATACAATCTCAACATCACCTCCCAACTCCTATATTCCATGCAATGATTGATAAAGGCCAGCATACTAAAAGCCTTCTTCACCACCCTATTCACGTGAGTTTCTACCTTCAGGGAACGATGTACCGTTACTCCTAAATCTTTCTGCTCTTCTGTATTCCTCAATGCTCTCCCATTTACCACATATGTCCTATTCTGATTCTTCTTACAGAATATGCCACTCAATCCAGTCATTCTAGAATGGCGCTTTAGTTTCAATCCAGCCTTCACCTTTCCTCCTATGAGCACAAGACATTATTCTCTTTGCTTTTTGCTTTTTCTGTCCCCTTAAAATTTGCCTCAATAATTCCCTTTGGTGGCCACGTCACTTCAAAGATTGGGTTGATATTGCATTGATAGATTTGAGCTTTATTTTTACTCACAAATAAAATACTCAATCTAAGCCTTCTCTATCAAAACCTTTATAGTTTTAAGTTCTGTAAAATTCCTCCATCCACTGGAGTCTTCTCTCCTTGACTGAACTGAATTGTGCATGGTCACATGCACCAAGAGACAGTGCAACACTTTGCTCTGTCTGCTTTCCATGCAATCAATCCATACTTAAGTAAGCTGAAAGAGCAAGAAGAAAAACAAGGGTTGCTCATTGCCTTCAATTTTACTCAAGCACAGTGAAATGTTGCCCTGACGTCAAGACCTATCATTCTTGCCTCGCATCTGGAATTTAGTCCTTTGACAAATACTGCAAAGAGGTCTGGAGCTAAGTAATCTTGGCAAAACCCAAACTGGACAACAAGAAATATTGTTCCCTGCAGAATTCTTGAGTAAGTAAGACCCAGCTTTTTCTTCACATCTGGGTCATATAATTTTTTATCCAAATGCTTTCCCAGAACTCCTGTCCCATTTGAATTAGGTTCAATCTCTTTCCAGAGATCCATTCCCATGTGAATTGCATCCACACATATTCAAGATCTCTTTTCCATGTAAATGATGCCCATCCAGATTTCTAGCAGTTCTTTCCTATGTTGTGCCTGAATGTTCATCCTGGACACCTGTTCTATGTAATAAAAAGAGAAAATGCTGGAAATACTGATATCAAGCAGCATCTGGGAAGAGGGAAGAGTTAATGTTTCATATTGCTGAAAATTCTGATATCAGGTCAACAAATTTGTGAGTGCATTGGCCAATGGCCTCCCTGCTGCTGTGGTGAGCAGCAAATGAGGAGACAAGGCAGAGAATTGTTAGCAGCTGCTCATCAGGTGATGAGGAGGTTCAGGGTCATCACCACATCCATATACCTGGATTTTTCTTGTCAGCATTGGTTTGCATGGAAACCAAAATAAGATATCCCTACAATATTGAGAGTTAAATAGGTGACAGTAAAATAATAAAAGATAAAAATAGACCGAGAAATGAATAGACACAGACAACAAGTGAAGGGCACAAAACAGTGATAGCAAGAACTGAATGTTTAAAACGATGTCAAAATAAACACCAATTTAGAATATCTTTGTGGGTTGTTTATTGCTTGTGCTGTTTTGGGGGTTTAAAATAGATTTGCAGGGGGAAGGGGAACTAGAGTGTTAGAGCAAATAGTAAGATGGAGGATGATGAGAGTTATGGAAGGACTGCATGTAAAGATAGGGTTGTTCAGGAAAGAAATGGTCTCACATGCATCTACTTCAAAGCAAGGAGTATTGTCAGTAAGGCGGTTGATCTTAGAATGAGGATTGCCATGTGGGATTAGGACACTATTGCTATTAGGGAGACTTGGTTGCAGGAGGGGCAGGACTGACAGCTCAATGCTTCAGGGTTCTGAAATTTCAGATGGAATAGAGGGCGAGGGAGGAAAAGAGGAGGTGTGGCATTGCTAGTCATGGAAAATATCACAGCTGTGCATAGACAGGACAGCACTGAGGACTCATTTACAGAGACCATATTTGTGGAACTGAGAAATGGGAAGGGCATGCTAATAGGGCTGTACAACTCGCCAAGGCAAATAGCGCCTTTGGAAGACTACACAAAAGAGTCTGGAAAAACAACCAACTGAAAAACCTCACAAAGATAAGCGTATACAGAGCCGTTGTCATACCCACACTCCTGTTCGGCTCCGAATCATGGGTCCTCTACCGGCACCACCTACGGCTCCTAGAACGCTTCCACCAGCGTTGTCTCCGCTCCATCCTCAACATCCATTGGAGCGCTCACACCCCTAACGTCGAGGTACTCGAGATGGCAGAGGTCGACAGCATCGAGTCCACGCTGCTGAAGATCCAGCTGCGCTGGATGGGTCACGTCTCCAGAATGGAGAACCATCGCCTTCCCAAGATCGTATTATATGGCGAGCTCTCCACTGGCCACCGTGACAGAGGTGCACCAAAGAAAAGGTACAAGGACTGCCTAAAGAAATCTCTTGGTGCCTGCCACATTGACCACCGCCAGTGGGCTGATAACGCCTCAAACCGTGCATCTTGGCGCCTCACAGTTTGGCGGGCAGCAGCCTCCTTTGAAGAAGACCGCAGAGCCCACCTCACTGACAAAAGGCAAAGGAGGAAAAACCCAACACCCAACACCAACCAACCAATTTTCCCTTGCAACCGCTGCAATCGTGTCTGCCTGTCCCGCATCGGACTGGTCAGCCACAAACGAGCCTGCAGCTGACGTGGACTTTTTACCCCCTCCATAAATCTTCGTCCGCGAAGCCAAGCCAAAGAAAGAAAGAAAAGAACAGCAAATCTGTAGCGAGATAGCAGACCGGTGCAAGAAACAGGAAGTTGTGATAGTAGGAGATTTTAGCTTTCCGCACATAGACTGGGTTTCTCATACAGTTAAAGGATTGGATGGGTTGGAGTTTGTCAAATGTGTACAGGAAAGTTCTCTACATCAATATGTCGAGGTACCAACAAGAGAAGATCCAACACGATCTTCTTTTAGGGAATCAGGCAGGTCAGGTGGCAGAAGTAAGTCTGGGTGAGCCTTTTGGGTCCAGTGACCAAATTATCATTAGTTTAAAGTTAATTATGGAGAAGGATAGGTGCAGTCTTCGAGTTGAGTTTCTGAATTGGAGAAATATTAAGGAAATTAGGAAGAATCTCGGAAGAGTCAATTGGAAAGAGTTATTTTCTGCCAAGGATGCATCCAGCAGGTGGAAGGGCTTTAAGGATGAAATTTTGAGAGTGCAGAGTTTGCATGTTCCTTCCATGAATAAGGGCAGTTAACAGACATAGGGAACCTTGGTTTTCAAGAGATATTAGAGAGCTGGTTAAGAAAAAGAGGGACTATTTGTGCAGTATAAACAAGGAGGAAATCAGCTACTTGCAGATTATGGAAAATGTAGGAGAATGCTTAAGAAGAAAATTAGGAAAGCAAAAAGAAAACATGAAGGTGCTTTGGCAGATAATGAGAAGGAAAATCCACAGGGTTTCTACAAGTATTAAAAGGATATTAAGAGACAAAATTGGACCCCTAGAAAATCAGAGTGGTCAACAATGTGTGCAGCCTTGTGAAATGGAGAGACCTTAAACAATATTTTTCCATCAGTATTTACACAGGAAACTGGCATGGTGAATAAGGATGGAAGGGAAACAAATAGAAATGTCATGGAACATGTGGAGTTTAAGGAGAAGGAGGTGCCTGCTGCCTTGCAATGAATAAAGGTAGATAAATCCCCTGGACCAGATATGATATTTCCCTGCACCTTGAGGGAGACTACTGCTGAAATTGCAGGGTCCCTGGTGGATACATTGAAAATGTCTTTAGTCACGGGGAGATGCTGGAGGATTGGAGGGTGACTCATGTTGTCCTACTGTTTAAGATGGGCTCCAAGAGTAAACTAGGCAATTATAGGCCAGTGAGCCTGACATCAGTAGTATGTAAATTATTTGAAGGACTTCTGGGAGATAATATATATAGTTAATTGGACTGTCATCAGCTGATTAAGGATAGTCAGCATGGATTTGTACATGGTAGGTCATGTTTAACAAATCCTGTAGAGTTTATTTGAGGAAGTTAGCATGAAGGTTGATGAGGGGAAGGATGTGGGTGTTGTCTATATGGACTTTAGTAAGGCATTTGACAAGGTTCCACATGAGAGATTGGTTCATAAGGTTAGGATACTAGGTATACATAGAGAGGTTACAAACTAGATTCAAAATTGGCTTGGTGGAAGAAAACAGAGAGTGGTGGTGAATGGTTGTTTCTCAGACTGGAGGTCTGGGTTGAGTGGTGTGCCTCAGGGATATGTGTTGCGACCATTATTGTTTGTTATCTTTATAAATGACCTAGATGATAACGTGGTGAATTGGATCAGCAAATTTGCTGATGACACAAAGATAGGAGGCATTGTGGACTATGAGGAAGATATTCAAAGCTTGCAGAGGGATCTGGACCAGCTGGGAAATTGGGCCAGTAAATGGCTGATGGATTTTAATGCAGATAAGTATGAGGTATTGCAATTTGGAAATGTGAATCAGGGTAGGATGTACACAGTAAATGGTAGGCCATTCAGGAGTGCGGAGGAGCAAGGAGATCTGGGAATACATACATATTGTTCCCTGAAGGTGGTGATGCAGGTGGACAGGGTTTTAAAGAAAGCATTTGGCATCTTAGCCTTTATAATTCAAAGTACTGAGTATAGAAGTTGGGATGTTATGATGAAGTTATTCAAGTCATTGGTGAGGCCACATTTAGAATATTGTGTGCAGTTCTGGTCATCCAGCAGCAGGAAATGTATCAATAAGATTGAAAGAGTTCAGAGAAGATTTGCTAAAATGTTGCTGAGGCTTCAGGAGTTGAGTTATCAGAAAAAATTAAACAGGTTAGGACTATACTCCTTGGAACGAAGAAGAATGAGGGGAGACTTGACAGAAATTTATAAGATTATGAGGGGTATAGACAGAGTAGATGTGAGTAGGATGTTTCCACTTACATTGGGGGAGATATATACCAGGGGTTATAGCTTTAGAATGAAAGGGGAGAGGTATAAGGGGAACATTAGGGGGAAGAATGAGCTGCCATCTGATTCAACCTTGAGTTTTAAAAACATATTGGATAAATACATGGATAGGAGACGTCTGGAGGGTTATGGAATGAGAGCAGGTCAGACGGATTAGCTAGTTTTATTGGTCAGCACAGACCAGAATGGTCAGATGGCCTGTTTTTCTGTGCTGTAACATTCTATGGTTCTATATTTTCTGTGCTTGTAGCAATTACCTTGCATCTGTTCCAAACAAGAATCACAATAGGTGCTTCATTGTGTCATCAGTTCTTTAAAGTTTCAATTTAATGAACCTGTAGCATACATAGGAACATAGGAAGTAGGAACAGGAGTAGGCCAAAAATGGCCCATCGAGCCTGCTCCGCCATTCAGTAAGATCATGGCTGATCTAATTTATGACCTAGCTCCACCTACCTGCCTTCTCCCCCATATCCCCTAATTCCTCTATCATGTAAAAATTTATCTAACCAAATTTTAAATATGTTTAATGAGGCAGCCTCAAACACTTCCCTGGATAGAAAATTCCAAACATTCACTACTCTCTGGGAAAAACTATTTTTCCTCATCTCTGTCCTAAATCTATTCCCCCGAATCTTGAGACTGTGTCCTCTCATTTTACTTTGCCCAGCCAGCTCAAAAAACCTTCCTACATCTATCCTATCCATACCCTTCATAATCCTATATGTTTCTATAAGATCTCCTCTCATTCTTCTGAACTCGAGGGAATACAATCCTAGACGATTTAATCTTTCATCATAAGTCAACCCCTTCATCCCAGGGATCAACCTAGTAAACCTCCTCTGGACCGTCTCCAAAGCCAGTATATCCTTCCTCAAATATGGAGACCAGAACTGGACACAGTACTCCAGGTGCGGTCTCACCAGTACCTTATAGAGTTGCAACATTACCTCCCTACTCCTGAATTCATTTCCTCTAGCGATGAAGGCCAACATTCCATTTGCCTTCTTAATAACCTGCTGCACCTGCAACCTAACTTTTTGCAATTCATGCACAAGCACTCCCAAGTCCCTCTGCACAACAGCATGCTGTAGTTTTTCACCCTTTAAATAATATTCAGCTCTTTTATTTTTCTTGCCAAAGTGGATAACCTCACAATTACTAACATTGTACTCCATCTGCCAGACCTTTGCCTACTCATCCAACTTAACTATATCCCTCTGCAGACTCTCCACATCCTCATTACAATTTGCTCTTCCACTCAATTTGGTGTCATCTGCAAACTTGGCTACACCACATTTTGTCCCCTCCTCCAAGTCATCAATGTAAATGATGAACAGTTGTGGGCCTAGCACCAACCCCTGCGGCACCCCACTTACCACTCTCTGCCAACCTGAAAAACTCCCACTTATCCCAACTCTCTGCCTCCTGTCAGACAACCAATTTTCAATCCATGCCAATATACTTCCCCGGACTCCACTTTCCTGTAACTTACTGATAAGTCTCTTGAGCGTTTATCAAACACTTTCTGGAAATCCAAATATACAACATCAACCTGTTCCCCTCTATCCACCGCACCCATTGTATCCTCAAAGAATCCTAACAAGTTTGTCAAACAAGATCTTCCCTTTCTAAAACCATGCTGCGTCTGCCTGATTGAACCCGTATATTCCAAAAGTTTCACTATTTCATCTTTAATGACGGCTTCAAGCATTTTTCCAACTACAGATGTCAAGCTAATTGGCCGATAATTTCCAGTCTTCTGCCTACATCCCTTCTTAAAAAGTTGCGTGACATTTGCTGTCTTCCAGTCTGCCGGGATCTGCCCAGAATCCAAGGAATTTTGGTATATGACCACCAATGCATCAACTATAACTTCTGCCATTTCCTTCAGAACCCTTGGATGCATATCATCAGGACCAGGAGATTTGTCTGGCTTTAGTCCCATTAGTTTCTCCATCACTACTTCCTTTGTAACAACTATTTTATCAAGGCCCTCCCCAAAATTTGCATCCTTAACTCCGCACTTGGGCATGCTGGACGTGCCTTCCACCGTGAAGAATGACACAAAATATTTGTTCAATGCCTCGGCCATTTCCTCCTTTTTTGCTACCAGTTTTCCTTTCTCATCCTCCAAGGGTCCTATGTTAACTCTGGCCACCCTCTTCCATTTTATATATTTATAAAATTTTTTGCTTTCTGTTTTTATATTTTGTGTCAATTTACATTCATGATCCTTTTTCCCCATTTCATATTACCCGCTTTGTAACCCCTTGTTGTCTCTTAAAGTTATCCCAATCTTCCAGTTTCCCACTGCTCTTTGCAGCTTTGTACACCTACGCCTTCAATTTTATACTCTCCTTTATTTCCTTTGTTAACCACTGTTGATTTTTCCATCCCTTGCTGCCCTTTTTCCTGGCCGAAATATATTTTTGTTGAGTATTACAAAATATTTCTTTGAAAATCTTCCACTGTTCCTCAACTGTTTCATCAATTAGCCTGTGCTCCCAGTCCACTCTGCCCAATTTCTCCCTCATCCTATGGTAGTCACCCCTGTTTAAGCATAATATATTAGTTTTAGATCTAACTATTTCCCCTTCCATCTGAATGAGAAATTCAATCATACTTCCCAATCGCTATTTCCCAGATGGTCTCTGACTATTACATCATTTACTCTACCTATCTCATTGCACAACACTAAATCCAGGAGAGCATTTTCTCTTGTGGGTTCCTTAACATGCTGCTCAAGAAAGCTGTCACAGATGCATTCTATGAAGTCCTCTTCCAGACTCCCACGACCAACTTGATTTTCCCAATCTATGTGGAAGTTAAAGTCCCCCATGACTACTGCCGTATCATTATTACATGCCTCACTTATCTCTATTTATTTCCTGTGCCACTAAACTATTGTTATTTGGTGGGCGATAGATAACACCCACCAATAATTTTTTCCCTTTGTTATTCTTTATCTCTACCCAAATGGACTCAACATTATGCTCTTTAGATCTTATATCATCCCTCACTACTGCCTGGAGCTCATCTTTGATTAAGAGTGCAACTCCACCTCCCTTACCATCCTGTCTATCTCTTTGCACCACTTGATACCCTTGAAAGTTTAATTCCCATTTAGGGTCACCTTGTAGCCATGTTTCCATGATGGCTACCAAATCATAGGCATGGTTACCGATTTGCGCCTCAAGTTCACTAACCTTATTTCTAATTTTGCAGGCATTCAGATAAAGTGCCCTTATGCTCTTTGTCCTTTTAGTATCTAGTGACTTCTGTAACCTTTTCTTTTAATTTTTCTGCCCACTATTTTTCTTTGTAATTTTCTTACCACTATCATTGACCCTAAAACTCACTGCACCATCTGATTTTTTACTTTCTCCTCCCAATATTACTTTTCCTGGCCATTACTTTATCTTCCCTTCCCTTTTCCCTATCACTCAGGTTTCCATACCCCTGCCAAATTAGTTTAAACCTTGCCCCACTGCTGTACCAAACATACTTGCCAAAATGTTGACACCTTTTGGATTTAGGTGCAACCCGTCCCTCTTGTAAAGATCATGCCTTCCCCAAAAGAGATCCCAATGATCCAAGAAGCCAAATCTTTGTCCTGTACACCAGCCTCTCAACCACGCATTCATTTTCCTTGTCCTTACATTCTTTTCATCACTTGCATTTGGAACAGGGATTCAACAGGGATTTTATCTGAAGGCTGAACTTGGCAATTGGAGTCCGGTGACTCAGGCAGTTGGAGTTAGGAAGCTAATTGGACAATAGAGATCAAGTGATCCAGGGAACTTGTTACACAGGGTAGTATTAATTCACTTCACCTCAGGAGTCTAGGGAGATGGTGCAATTGACTAGATTTCCACACAATACATACAGCGGTGAGTAGAAAATTTAAAACTAATTTGTTTTTTTCTACAAACCTAAATATACATTAACAAACCTATTATTAAGTCACCCTTAACTAGCCTTTCATTTATTCAAAGCCATTTGATAGTAAAACTAACATATTTCAATAGTAGCACTATGAGAAGATCATTTGGATTGTGCAAGATCAGTGCAAAGGGTTTGCATCTTTAAAGTTTCATATTTTCATTAAAATCAATGGTAATAAAAATCAGAAAGGGTTAAGGAGAGAGTACAAATCCATTATTATCCATTCTATCTTATATTTCAATCTCAACATCAACATGTTGATGTGCTGCATTAAAAATTAAAACAAAATAATAAACATCCTCAGTTTTCACCAAAACAGATTTTAAACATGTAAACATGTGTCATCAATTCAAGCATCACTGCACCATATCAAATACTATTCTAGTAAGACCCCAAGTTGGAGAATGAATATACAAGTCATTATTGATTTGTGCTCAGGTTGTAGAAACAATTACTAAAACATTTGAAAAAACACAAATGTACACTAAGCTGCCTAAAGAAATCTCTTGGTGCCTGCCACATTGACCACCGCCAGTGGGCTGATATCGCCTCAAACCGTGCATCTTGGCGCCTCACAGTTCGGCGGGCAGCAACCTCCTTTGAAGAAGACCGCAGAGCCCACCTCACTGACAAAAAGCAAAGGAGGAAAAACCCAACACCCAAAACCCCAACCAACCAATTTTCCCCTGCAACCGCTGCAACCGTGTCTGCCTGTCCCGCATCGGACTTGTCAGCCACAAACGAGCCTGCAGCTGACGTGGACATTTACCCCCTCCATAAATCTTCGTCCGCGAAACCAAGCCAAAAAAGAAACACTAAACAGCACTTATTTTTTTTTAAGCAGATATTGATCTTCAATGATAATGCTTACTAAATATAAACCATAATGGCATATTGATATATTTGTGTTTTTAAAAAAAAATTATTGGAGATTCAATCGATTGATTCCACAATCAATGAACATTCCCCACCTTTGGTCCCTGGATCCCTGCAGGTCCTTGCTCACCATCTGGACCAAGTGGTCCCTGTTGGAAAAGAATAAAAGTATTAATTGGTTCATGCAATTATAAAGACAATGTAATGAACACTTCCTTTTATTATTTTTAAATGGCCTATGCTAATTATACATTCTGTTGACAACTGCACTCATTGGAATCAAACCCCACTGCCTGAAATGCCAGGTTTTCCTCTCTTATGTCTGAATGGATGAAGCTATTTAGTTGTTAGCATGATGCCAATGACCTCTCTGGTGCTAAAGAGAGCATTAAACTAGGACACATGACAAAGATCATTTATAGCCCGTAAATGGTTATAGGGTTAATCCAGAAATGACTTCAGTGATGGCAGCATTGGAAACCCTGTGCCTGTGCATTGCTAATATGACAAGTCCAGGCACTGTGCACTGCCTCTGAAGGCCCGTGGCAACATGATCTTAGCTGAAGGATATGTCTTTGTTTCATGCTCTACCTAAGGGGTCTAACCACCATTGGTGACTAGCTATGGCCACATAACACCTGCAGTAATGGAGTGTCATTACGAGAACTTTGGAAGCTAAATACTGCAGAACACATGATTGATGAATGCTCTATGGACCCTGATGTTGTACAACTTCCAGTAATGTTTCAAACTAAGTCCCAATATCAACCCAGTTTCTCCTCAGAGAGAAAAATACAAACAAGTCCAATGTGTCCTGATACTTCTGAGCCTACTCTGAAGCACTTACAAATTGCACCTTTGGACTCAATTTATCTGAGAATGATAGAAAGAGGTATTTCACAATGGGGTAGACTGTGGGAAACTTTTTCCCAGAAATAAAAAAAAACCAAGATTTAGAGGAGATACAGAGGAGCAATTAAATCACCTTGGCATAGAAGATCTCATGGAAGAACTCGATGATGGATCATGATGTATGGCTATACATCACGTTATTTTATATATTGAGAATGATTATGGTCTGATTGCTAAATATCAAGCTTCTCCACTTCTTTGCCAATAGCCAATCAAAAACAAAACAAGCCTTGCAGCAACAAGACAAATCCCAGGACACAAAGTCAGTACTGATCAAGAATAATGTATATTCAGGCTTTCATCTATTTCATTCTTCAAGGATTAATAATAAACCCAATTCACATTCCATAAATTCAAATTATATGAACTATTAACATTGAATGTTCATAACATCAAGCTTAACATACTTGAACATGGAAATGAGCTTAACATATTTTGACATCTTTATTCAAAGCCAATGAAGCATCTGATTAGACTTAACATTGCATTTTCTGATTGTCAATTAGCATTTTCTAATATTTCACTCAAATATCATTGTTTAGAATCAATATTAAATTAAAACATTTTAATTGTGTTGAATATTCATTTGTTCATTACACCTATTTCTTCACCAACTTTCACGATATTTTTTGCTATTCGTCCTTTCACCAATGTTACCACTACCCTTTACTAGATTCTACAATTGATCCTTTTTACAATAGGTACCAGATAGGTGCAGCATTCCAGGGTGTACTGTTCCAATAAGGAGGGGGGTCCCCCTCAACATTCCTGGTGCATGTTATTTAACTCTAGGAAAGGATTACATAGGATCAAGGGAAGTTATTGGTTTCATCCTTTGTAACTACTTCTGGAACGTCCTAAAGCAGGAAGGTCATGGGGGACAGTACAATGAATAAATTACATTCTGCGCTTTTTTTTAAAAAAAAACTGTGTGTCTTGGGGACAATGTCGGGTGGATAATTAGCAACTTTCCTTCCTATTACTTTGTCCATCTAATCCCAGGCCACCATGGCACTAGTTTTCACATGCCTCCTTCTCCCCTCAAACAAGAAACACTTCCATTTGATGCAGTGTATTTAGGCTATACCTGGAGAATGCTTCGTTGTCATTTGATCAAATTTTCAGGCTGATAATGTTAAGAGGAATGACCACAATATATATCACCCTGCCCCAGATCTCATGCTGACTTGTTTCATCTACCCCAGTGACTTCAATGCAAACTGGAGCCTAGTTTCTTCCTTGATGTATCAGGATTGGTGTGTCATAGTGTCATACATCACAGAAGCAGGCCAGTCATCATTCCATTTGTGTACTTATCCATCAAGATTTCAAGCCTTTGACATTTAATGCTGTTATAGATTTGGACATTGAATAAAGAAATTTTGCAGATGAAATAATATTTTCTCTTAGTAATGCTATTCAAGATTCAAAATTCTTTTTATTGTCCTATAGTAGTACAGGAAATTTAATATTACATGAAATTCCCTTTTGCCTGGCATAAGGAAAACAAAGAGTCATCGTTAGCATTGCCTGATGCCTCCTTCCTGAGATTAACAAAATGGTTCAGAAAAATGTCAAAGTACTGAAAAGTCCCATCTCAAAATCAACTACAAATCTTAGTAAAACATGTAAGACTCTGAAGGGGAATGACATCAAAAAAGCCTTTTCCACTTAAGGTGAGATCCAGAAGTAAGCACATTGAGAATAAAGGGCTGCCTGTTTAAATCTGAGATAAGGAGGAATTTCTTCTCATGGAACTCTGGTCTGTTCTGAATTATTTAAGCTGGAGACCTGAAGAGCCTGACTCATTGAATTGGAGACTGACAGAAGATTGGACAATAGGAGAGTCAAGAGTGATGAAGAATCAACTGGAAAGTATATTTGAGGCCAAGATGAAAGAATATAACAGGCTCAAGCAGCCATGTGATGTACCACTGTTCTTTCTCATGATCATAACTGTCTCATTATGAGACAATCACACTTTACTAGGCTCCTTTATCTAGAAACAACAGAATGCACAAGAAAGTGGCAGGTTAAAGAATCACATAAATACTTCTTTCAGGCACCCAAACCTATCTTTAAAATGGAACTATGGAAAGTATTCTTAGAGATAATATGTACAATAGATACATCTTTCTTCTACGCTCCATCTGATCAGGGATACCCAACATGAGGGGAAGGTCATGTTTGACAAATCTTCTTGAATCCTTTGAGGAGGTCATGTTTGACAAATCTTATTGAATCCTTTGAGGAAGTGACTAGGAAGGTTGATGAGGGTAGAGCAGTAGATGTCGTCTATATTGATTTCAGTAAGGCCTTCAATAAGGTTCCACATGGAAGGTTGGTGAGGAAAGTTTAGGCACTAGGGATTAATGTTGAGGTAGTCAGATGAGTTCAGCGGTGGCTAGAAGATAGGCACCGGAGAGTCATGGTGGATAACTGTCTGTCAAGATGGAGGCCAGTGACGAGTGGTGAGCCTCAGGGATTGGTGTTGGGTCCCTTAATGTTCATCATTTATATTAATAATTTGGATGATGGGATGGTAAATTAGGTTAGTAAATATGCGGACGATACAAAAATAGGGGGAGTAGTGGATAGTGAGGATAGTTTTTGGGGACTGCAGAAGGATTTGGACTGCTTAGAAGAGTGGGCTGAAAAGTAGCAGATGGAGTTTAATGTAGATAAGTGTGAAGTGCTTCATTTTGAGAAGAATAATCAAAATAGGACATATGCAGAAAAAAGGGAGGGTGGTGAGGAATTCAGAGGAACAGAGCGATCTTGGAATAATGGTTCATTGTTCTTTGAAAATGGATTCTCAAGTAGATAGGGTGGTAAAGAAGGCTTTTGGTATGCTGGCCTTTATAAATCAAAGCATAGAATATAGGAGCTGGGAGGTGATGTTGAGGCTATTCAAGGCATTGGTGAGGCCAAGTTTGGAATATTGCATGCAGTTCTGGTTGCCAAATTATAGGAAGGATATCAATAAGGTAGAGAGGGTGCAGAAAAGATTTACTAAAATGTTGCCTGGATTGCAGTATCTAGAATACAAAGAAAGACTGAGTAGACTGGGTCTTTATTCATTGGAGCGTAGAAGGTTGAGGGGGGATTTGATAGAGGTATATAAAATTATGAGGGGGATAGAAAGAGTAGATGTGAATAGGTTCTTCCCCTTGATGGTAGGTGAGATTGGAATGATGGGTCATAAGTTAAGGATTAGAGGGCAAAACTTTAGAAGTAACACAAGAGGAAGCTTCATTCAGAGAGGGATGGCTGAGTGGAATGACCTTCTGGAAGAGCTGGTTGCAGCAGGGTCAATTTTGTCATTTAAGAGAAGGTTGGATGAGTGCACGAATGTGAGGGGATTGGAGGGTTATGGACAGGGAGCAGGTAGGTGGGACTAGAGGAGATCACTTAAATAGGTGTGGACTAGAGAGGCCGAGATTGCCTGTTTCGTACTGTAATTGTTATATGATTATATGGTTATATACATTATAGAATTCAAAACTTTCTGACCTCAAAACCACAACAAATTTATGAACTCTCCAAGGAACTTCCAAATATTATGAAGCTTAATCATGAGTCTAATCTGATTTGCAATCTTCATCAGATTTAAGAAGAGCAACTGCTCATTGCCCCATTCTGACATAACATGAAGGCAGTGCAAGTGCCAGATCTCAAGCAAACAATGCTAAATCTCTGATATATCCAATAAGATGTTAGGAATGGGACTCATTATTTAAAGTACATTATTTTGTGATCAAATAATAAACATCAGATGATACAAAGTTACACCAATTACATTAATACATAGATATCATCATTAGCTTGATGGTGTTGGACTGACGTATCATCATCAGTGATGCCTTACCGGTGGTCCTCTTGCTCCTGTTGCACCTGGGGGTCCATTAAGGCCCTAGAGGAACAATGACAACATCAATAAGGTTTACAGACAAATGTCATATTTCTAGTGAAAATTTATGCAATCGTAACAAGACATTCATTTTGAATGAAACATTAATGACTGACACCTCAGATGGTGAAATGAATTGTCAATATGTGAACTACTTAGGAGGAGTGTAAAAGTGAAATTATAATTTCTAAAATCATTCCAATGTTTTAAGACAGGGGTCCCCAAACTTATTAGACCATTGACCCTTTCATGGAATACTTGATCCATGATGAACCCCCAGGCATGGAATCCCGGTGCTGGATGGGGGAGGGGGGTGGTAGTGGTGGCACTCGATGGGGGGGGGGGGTGAGTGGTGGCAGCACTGGATGAGGGAGCAACACGATCAAAGCACAAAGAATAGATACATCTTTCTTCTACGCTCCATCCGCCCTCTCAACATATTCAAAGGCTGAAGCCAAATACAACGTGGTGGCTACCAAGGCCTGCTCTCACGAGAGGTTGGCCACCACTGCCATAGGTGCTATTTTCCATTGATCCACCACTGCATTCCACTACAAAAGTTCAATCAACCCCCCACACTCCCCACCAGCATTATCAACCATCTTTCGACCCTCTGGCATTTATCAACCTGACAAGATGCTCCTTGGTCCTTGAGGGAGGCTAGAGAAGGAATTGCAGGGTCTCTGGCAGAAATATTTTAAAAGTCCTTAGACTCAAGTGTGGGGCTGGAGGATTGGAGCTCATGTTGTTCCATTGTTTAAAAAAGGCTCCAAGAGTAACCCAGGAAATTATAGGATGATGAGCCTGACACCAGTGATAGGTAAATTATTGGAATGTGTATACAAGAATTTGAATAGCCAGGGACTGCTTAGTGGTAGTCAACATGACTTTGTGCATGGTAGGTCTGTTTAACCAAGCTTAAAGAGTTTTTCAAGGAGGTTATCAGGAAAGATGATGAATGAATGAAAGTTGATGAAATAAATGTAGATCAGGTTTTTTTTCCACTGAGGGTCAGTGAGATACAAACCTGAGAATGTCGGTCAAGGGTGAAAGGGGAAAGGTTTAGGGAAAACGTATGGCAGAAGTTCTTCACACAAAGAGTGGTGGGAGTGTGAAATGAGTTGTCAGCTAAAGTGGTGAATGCAAGCTCAATTTTAACATACAAGTATTTGGACAGGTACATGGATAGGAAGGGTATGGAGGGCTATGGATTGGGGGAGATTCAGTGGGACTAGGCAGAATAATAGCTCGGCACAGACTAGAAGGGCCTGTTTCTGTGCTGTAATGTTCTATTGTTCTATGATTCTATTGTTGAGGCTTTATAAGGCACTAGTGAGACTTCACTTGCAGTATTGTAATCAGTTCTGGACTCCTCATTTAAGAAAGCATGTGCAGACATTTGAGAAGATATATAAGGATGATTCCAAGATTGAAAGGGTTATCATATGAGGAATGCTTGATCTCTCTTGCTTGTACCCATGGCTGGGAGGGATCTCATTGAAAATGCTGACAGAGTAGATGTAAAAGGTTTGTTTCCCAGGGCACTACTTCAGGAATGATGGGCATTTACTTGAAAATTAGATGTGGGGGAATATCTTAGCCAAAAGATAAAGCATCTATGGAATATGTTGTCACAGGCAGTTGTGGAAGTCAAGTCAATGGGCATATTTAAGGAAGAGATTGATAGGATCTTGATTAGTCAGTACATCAAAGGTTATGGGGAGAAGGCAAGGCAATGAGGAGTGGGAAAATGGATCAGCTCATGATTGAATGGTAGGACAGAATTGATTAACATCAACTTCTCTGAATTTTCCTTAAGGGATCCATGCTGGCTTTGGCCTACCTTGTCATGTTCCTCCAAGTACTCTGTAACCTCATCCTTGATAATCCACTCCAGCATCTTCCCAATCACTGGTGTCAGGCTAACCAATCTATCATTTCCTTTCTGCTGTCTCCCTCACTTCCTGAAGAGTGGGATGATATTTGTGATTTTTCCAGTCTTCCAGGACCATCCCAGAATATAGTGATTACTGAAAGATCATTACCAATGTCGCCACAATGTATACCGCTACTTCAGGATTACCTGAGGAGGCAATCCATCTGGTGCAGGGCATGCAGAAAATTTTTCCATTTAGAACAACCAATGCTCAGCTGTAACAGTATTAAGTTGCAGAATAACATCTATATTCCACCTAAAAATCCACTTCCATCCCCATAGTAAAATGATACTCTTTTCACATCAACATCCAATAACCCTTCAAAGGGTGTCTATGAATGTTGTTGTAGCTGGAGATAAATGAAACTTTGAATTTTGGAATTTGGAATTCAAATATGACTACCCAAATTCAATTCACATTAAATCTTAAAGCCAACTGATAAAATGGACTTTAGTCCCATAAGTCCAGGTTTTATTGAAATCCACATGGCTGAAGCCTGTTAACTTAAACAACCAAACAACAAAACATGTACATTCTGAAAACAGACTAATTCTCACAGCTGAAATTTTTAACTTTGCTGGGGGTGGAACATTATTTATTTCAGACTAGTGACCTTTAATGCAGCTTCTTTATTTACTTTCCATCAACTTCAGAGTTAGGTTGTGCAATAACAGGTCACTAATTTGGGCTATGAGGAACACTGCCAAAATTATAAATTCCACCTACTATCCCCACAGCTCAACTTCCTTTTCTCAGTCATTTTCTTGAAAGATACGTTGATTAAATGATAAGAACTTGCTCAGTGGCAGGTGTGGGTATCTTATTTGAAGGGATAAAATTTAAATGAATTTCAAATACACAATTATAATTATAGCACAAACTGCTGAGTCATTAAAAATTACAGGAGAAGGAATTAATATTGTGATTTCCTGTAAACTGAAGGTGTTGACTTCAAAACAGGAAATAGAAAATACACCTTGAACGATGTCACAGCTTTAGAAGATATACCTACACTTTCACCTTTTGTTCCCGGGATTCCACATTCACCTTTTGAGCCCTGCAAGGGGAATAATAATAGATTTGTAAAATAGACTGCAATTTTGACAGATCTTACACTCTTTTGCAATGATTAAGAACCCTCTGGCACTTTAAAGATAAGACAAAATTGTTGAAACCCTGAAAAAAATGAATATGTTAAACTAGCCAATATTTATCTCTTTGAACAATTAATTAGCTTTAGATTTCATTCTTGTTCATTCTTTCAAAAGTTACTGAAGGTTTATTTTGAATTAAATATTCAAATTAGCCACAAATACACACTTGTAATTTAGAAACAGTCCTCCCAACTAATCTCGTCTATATATTGGCATTTGTTTTCACTCCAGCAAAATCTTGTAATTAAGATTAAATTCCATTGATCCCCATGAGCTTTAGATATTTCAGGCATTAAACCATGAAATTTACTCACACAATTTTACATCTCTCCCTGTAAATATTTGTTTTGCTTTTCATTCTAAAGTACTTGCCTTTAGTCCAACATATGATTCTTGAAACTAAACTCTTTTACAATGAAAAATAAATCTGCTTCTACATTGGACATACAGAAGACACCAGATGCTGGAATCTGAAGCTAAATACAACCTGCTTGAGAAACTCAGTAGATCAACCACTATCAGTGGGATAAAAAGAATGGTTACTGTTAAAGATTCACTTCTGCCTGCCATAAGCTAGACAGAGTTGTCATTGGTATTGCCCAGTATCCCTTAAAGTACGAGAGAAAGAGAAACAAAAGGGAGTCCCTTCATGGTCTGAGTTTTTGTGGATCTGCCTACAGTGCTCCCACAGCATCTGTAGCCACACAGACTCCTGTTTGATTTATTGGCAACCTCAGCTCCAGATCCAAAATTCTAACATGATCAGGAAGCCTTCAGTGCAGAAGCCTGTTTCAGAGCCCTTCTTGCCTTCAGCACCCTCTCAAAATCTAACTAATACATGGTTCCCATGAGTTAGTGTCCAGCAGCCCACATCCTGTGCGGGTCACCCAACTGCAAATCACTAACAGCTCACATCCTGTGCGGGGCCCCTCAATCGCTGATCTCTTTGCTAGACTGCTGCCATGGTCACTGCGCTGTGGGATCCATCAACCACTGAGACCCATGTTGGTTTGCTGCCATGGTCAACGTCCTGTTGGGTTGTCTCCTTCACTTCTCCATCTCAATGGGTGTGTTTTCTCATTTTAGGTGCCCTGCGCCAGTCAACTGCTCCCCCAGAGTCGGCAACCCCTCGTGGCCATTGCCCTGCACAGACAATGCCATCTTGGGTACAGACCTCGTAATTGCAGGATTTATTTTACAAATACCATCGGCTCCTTTAACAGGTCTTTTAAAGCCTGTACAGATCCACTGGCAATAGGATCAGGTGGTTGAAATCTTCGGAGCAGCGCTGTGTTTCCGCTCTCTGCTCTCCCAGGTCTGCATCAGCGGCAGTGCTACCATTACAGCACTCTGGCGTGCTGCCATTTTTGATAAAGGGTTTCAACTCGAAATGGCAATATTCTTTTTCTCCTACTGATGATTCAGAACATAGATTGTGTCTGCTTCTACATTGTTTGTGCATCCTTCCAGCATTTTTAGTATGTTTATCATTCTACTTCACAATCTGCCTTCTTGTAATGATAAAAGCCTCCATTATGCAATATGCATTTGAGTGATCATATATTGTCTTCAGCTAATTTAAGTAAAATGTAATTTCTTAAATAATCTAGTTACTCTCAGTCTTGACCAGTTACAGTTTCCTCCTTTGTCTATTTTCCTTGTGTGAGAGTACATAATATTCTAGTAAAATAATTATTTACAACTTTTACCTGCATTCCTGAAGCTCCATGCAGCACAATATTATATGAACAGACACTGAGTCCAGAATGATGAGAACATTATTATCCATCTATTCATTCATAAAATAAGTTACCTCAATAGGTCCAAAATGAACAATGGCTGGGATATACAGGGTTTTTTTTTTCCAGATTGAATACCTGATAAAATTGCTGCAATGTTTAAAAGATCCATGAAAACAGATCAATAAAAAGTTAATCAGAAAATATAATTAATTGCAGTGGGACTTCACTTCATTTAGATTAAAGTACTGCCAACCTGAAATTAAATTATTATCTACCTTGTGCCCTTTGAACCCAGGTCGGCCCTATAGAAATACAAAAAGATACACAATGATCAGTTAGAGAGTGCCATGGCATTTTCAAGATCTGATCTAATATTCATTCATTGCAAATCCATGCATTATGGTAATTACTCTCTTCTATAGCAGAAACCAGCGAGAAAGATGGAAGGGGATAGAGGGGAGCTGAGGACACTAAGAAAACCAGAAATAAGATAACACAGGAACTTTCCAAATTTAGTAGAGGTATGACATAATTTGTCTCTGCTCTTTCTCGCAGCCAGTAGAAAGTGACAGGTAGGAAAGCCTGAATGTGAAATGCACAACCAGATGGGTGGGAGGAAAGCAAAAACTGTGGTTTGTGGAATGGATCAAGAATAGGAAGATCAGTTTTAGGTTGGGTGCAGTAAAAGAAGTTGCATAGGACCATAATACACCGAAGCAGAGTCTACCCTGCCATTCAATCAATATGGGGGAAGAATGGTTGTGGGAAGAGATCAAAGGGATGGTGCAAGGAATAAATTGTTCAGTGACAACAGGAAGTACCTTCTGTGGCTTTAAGCCTGGGTTAGGAATACAATGCCACCATCTTCCATCCCACCTCCCACCAACAAAAAATAATAAGGTATCTATTTTAACAAAAATATTTCCATTAGATGTGTATTTGATGTTGAAATGATAAGTGATATATTTTGAGAGGAAAGCTATGTCAGATTGAAACAAGGATAACTTTCTCCTAACTGGTGGTGAATCTTTGGAATTGTTCACCTCATGAAGCCTGGACTTGTTCAGCTAATGGGTATGTTTAAGACTCAGATTAACAGATCTGGGACACAAGATTAATCAAGGAGTAAAGTAGGAAAAATGAAAAGATATAAAATTAAGCCATGATTTTATTGAATATGGTTCAGGCTCTAGGGGCTGCAAGACTTAGTTCTGGTCCTATTGTTTAATTTCTTTGGAGAGGAATATAATCAATACATGAACAAATATGTAGGGACACAGATTAAGTGGATCAAGCTGAAGGAAAGGAATGAAGAGTAAATAAAATCATAAATAAAATCAATTTATATTTTTTTAAAATCCTAATGATAAATTTAAACTGGAGTTGAAATATTTTGTCCTGGTTATAAAACACTTATCCAAAAATGACATGAACAAGATTATTTACAAACTGATAATTCACTACTGTAGTTCTTAGCTTTCAAAAAGATCAGATAGCTTGATGTTATCCAATGTAAATTGTAATAACATTATATTACTCCATATTCAATGATTGAAGAAATTTGTTAATATTTCTTATGAACCAAAGGAAAATAGTTTCTGTGTTAATATTTGAAAAGTCAGTATCACAAAGTGTTCTTACGTAATCTGACTAAAGTTATACAGTGTTGGTATGAAATTGAAGAAGCTTCGAAATATATCCAGTAATAATCTCATACGAACTAAATCCATTTCAGACAATTTGACATGAGACTTCTAAAACCTTTCTCTCACAATGATGCAAATTCTGATTTAAACAGACATCCAATATTTTATATTTACCTTGTGATATTAAAAATCAGATGTGCACTCACCTTTTCACCCAAATTTCCAGGTTCTCCTTTTAAACCTTGTCGACCCTGAAGACAAAGATCAAAAATAATAGGTTGAAAAATTATGCAGTTACATTGGCTAATCTGTTGGAATAGCATTCATGTAAATATAGAGAAATGTAAAAGTTTCAGATTTTGGAATCTTGAGCAGATAAAGTTATGTCAGAACTTAACTTATCCAATTTAAGAGAGAAGAAATACTTTTAGCTCAACTTTTGTCAGCATTAAGCTGCATTTATAGAATATTGGAAAGCACACACGTTATTTTGCTTTTAAGATTCCTCATAGTAGTAAATTGTTTTGGAAGAATATATTTGATCATAATTTCTTTTCAGTTACATGGGTGAAATTATGTACAAGATCACCCTGAAAGTTGCTCTATAAAAAAATCAAAGTTTAAAAGTTCAAAGTACAATGTTCATACTTAATGTCAGATTACATACATGACATCACATACAACCCTGAGGGCCAGGCAGCCTTTCCACTTATCAGTAGTTTACAAAAAATGAACTCAAGAAAAGATACATATACAAAAGAGAGAAATGTAAGCAAGAAAAGAAATGTAAACAAACTGACTGTGTAATACATTTAAAAAATTCCATAATAAATAATATTCCAAGAAAGAGTCTTTAAATGAGTTTCTGATCGAGTTTGTTGTTTAGGAGTCTGATGGTGGAGGGATATCAACTGTTCTGGAACCTGGTGATTTAAGTCTTGTAGCACCTATATCTCTTTCCTGATGGTAGCAAGAACAAAGCATGTCCTGGGTGCCATAGTTTCTAAATGATTGCTCCTGCTCTCCAATGGCAGAGTTTCGTGTAGATTTTCTTGATGATGCATAGGGTTTTGCCTGTGATGTCCTGTGCTGTGTCCACTAACCTTTGCAGGGCTTTATTTTCAGGGTATTGGTGTCCCCATACCAGACCATGCTGCATCTGTGCACTTTCCACTACATATCTGTAAAAGTTTGCCAAGGTTTCCCTTGTTGAACCATACCACCCCAAACTCCTTTTTACATGCTTACATTAGTGTATTGGGTCCAGGAATTAAAATTTTCTCACCCTCTCCACTTCTAATCCCCAATGAGCACTGGAATTGTACACCTCCGGTCTACCCTTCCTAAAGTCCACAATCAGCTCTTTGTCATTGAATGTGAGGTTGTTAGGGATTTCAATTGCTTGTACCATTTTGGTCCATGTGAAATTTTTACAACATTTAAAATCAAAAATGTTCTGATCATAGAACGTTATTCAGGAATTAATTTTTAAAAATGAACAACTAGAAAAATCCAACAAGCCTAAATACAGAAAGGATACTGACCGTTTTTGATGGGATACACAGTACAACATGAAATAGCAAAATTTATTAGTTAAAAGGTTATTACAAATTTCAACATAGCACTCAATTCTCATTGATTTTTTTCATCACCTTTCAATCTTACTTAACAAATAATCCACTATTCAGGGGCACACAGTTGGAGTCCTCATGATCCACGTGAAATTGTTATAGGTCTCCACAAAATTCACCTGTTTTAAATCTAATTTTTAATACATATTAATTGTCTTACAGTTTCATTTCTTATTGAGAGATAGTTAACTGCATTAAGAATTGAAAGCTACTCTGATGCTCTTCTATGCAAAGCTGCACTTGTTATACAAGAATGAAACACTAAATGCCAGGGGTAGAAGCACTCAAAGTTCAAAAATGAGTTTGTATCCCAAGGAAAACTGTGATGAAACATTCTAACTAGCATCCAATCTCTCTGATCACTGTCTCATGATGAGTTAAGCAGCACGATGGAACTCCAGGTAGCCCAGTTCTTTCACAACTCTAGTGAGAATGGTAGTTTTAAAACGCTGACTGGAAGAGAGAAGCAAGCTTCATTCCTTCCTTTCTTGTTATCAGCTAGAGCTGATAAGAACCTCCTCATTTGACAAGGTACTAAAAGACTATTAACCATTGGGTAAGGAACATGTCCCTGATTAATAAATCATGAGAGATTTCTAAGAAATATATACATGTGGAGCAGTCTGTTCAAATGTTCTGGAAACCTAGGTTTTTGACTGTATAAATATATGAGGCAGACTCTCTTGGGGTGAGATGAGCTGTTTGTAGCAGTACTTCTTGCTGAAAAGTGGTTAAAAATTTGTTATTGCAGCTGTGTTTGTGTTTGTTTTCAAGCAACCTCAGGTCCACATTAACATTTGGTGTAGTCACCTACGGCTCCTAGAACGCTTCCACCAGCGTTGTCTCCGCTCCATCCTCAACATCCATTGGAGCGCTTTCATCCCTAACGTCGAAGTACTCGAGATGGCAGAGGTCGACAGCATCGAGTCCACGCTGCTGAAGATCCAGCTGCGCTGGGTGGGTCACGTCTCCAGAATGGAGGACCATCGCCTTCCCAAGATCGTGTTATATGGCGAGCTCTCCACTGGCCACCGTGACAGAGGTGCACCAAAGAAAAGGTACAAGGGCTGCCTAAAGAAATCTCTTGGTGCCTGCCACATTGACCACTGCCAGTGGGCTGATATCGCCTCAAACCGTGCATCTTGGCGCCTCACAGTTTGGCGGGCAGCAACCTCCTTTGAAGAAGACCGCAGAGCCCACCTCACTGACAAAAGGCAAAGGAGGAAAAACCCAACACCCAACCCCAACCAACCAATTTTCCCCTGCAGCCGCTGCAACCGTGTCTGCCTGTCCCGCATCGGACTTGTCAGCCACTAACGAGCCTACAGCTGACGTGGACTTTTACCCCCTCCATAAATCTTCGTCCACGAAGCCAAGCCAAAGAAGTCAGTAGTAGCACTCGCACTTTAAATCAATTATGTACATACTGCACCCATCTTAGCAAGGAGGGAATGGATAACATCTTTTACAGACTTGATGGCACCCAAAATTCCATCAGGCATGTATTATTTTTGGGTTTCAGATTTATTCTCAGAGTATAGACATGACATCACATGCATCCTGAGATTCCTTTTTCCTGCAGGTGGGGAAGAATTACCACTAATTGGTAGAGCAAAAAAAAACCATACACAGCATAAGCATGTACAAACAAAGAACTGTAAACAAATAACAAATGCAAACAAAAGTAAATCACGAAAATCTGTAGACTCCGTGGTTAAAGTAAAAATACAAATTGCTGGTGAAGCTCAATAGGTCAAACAGTATCTTTTATGAGCATTTCATCATGGTTTGAGAGAATGCCAACAGGCATCCATTTTTTCTAGCAATAACACGTTTGTACTGCTAAGGTAAACTTGCTTCTCGCCAGCTCAGTTATAAATTATCATGGAATGATAAAAGGAGAAAATAAGAAAGGTAGTTTTAAAACACTGACTGGAAGAGAGACACTAACTGCATTCCTTTGTTATCAGTTAGAGCTGATAAGAACCTCCTTATTTGGTAAGGTAGCAATAGACTATTAACCATTGGGTAAGGGACACAATCCTGATTAATGAATCCCAAGAGAATTCTAAGAAATATGCCCTATATGGAACAGTCTAGTTGAATGTTCTGGAAACCTAGGGGTCTGACCGTCTTAATGTATGACTTGTAAGCCACGAGGCAGATTCTCTTGGGATGAGACTAGGTGCTTGTGGTAGTGCTTCTTGCTGTAATGGGTTCTCACACTTTGTAAAGTGATTAAAATGTTGTTTTTGCAGCTGTTTTCAAGCAACCTTGGGTCCACTTTAACATCAGTGACCCAGGTTCTCTCTTTAACTTTGGCATTGTCTTTGTAAATTTTACACGTTCTTCCTAAGTCAAAGTAGGTCTTGGTCTCAGATACTTTGGTTTCCTCCCACAGGCCAAAGATGAACTGGTAGGCTAATTTCTTGTTTACAGCTAAAGCATTTGTGAGATAATGTCGGGTTACATTTTTTTAATTTTTGGGGTGTAAAGTATAGACTGTGAAGGCAATTATATTGTATAATTTGATACATTTTAAGCAAGTTGATGGCAGAATTCATTGTTCACGTACAACTGGGTTCAACAGACCAGTGTGGTGTGTCTCCAGAGTGCTACAAATATCTGGATTGTTCTCCACTCTGTGTAGAGCCCAACTAGCAATGAAGACACATTGAAGAAAGGAATGGAAAAAAAAAGAGACAGTGTTAACCTCTGGCAATGTTTATACAGGATAATAACAGATTTCTCTATAATATACCTTTCTGACCAGGAAGATTCAGAAGCACAAACATAACAAGCAATCAATTCAATATCATTAGGTCCACTATTGCAAAGAGTTAACATTAATCCAGATGACTGTATATATGCTTCTACCTACAATGTCTTCTCATACACAACTTCAGATCTTTATAATTCAACTATGCCTTCAAGGGACAAGATGGTAATGATCAGTTACTTCCTCGTGGAAATTAAGAAGGGAAAATGAGAGGAGCATTTTCCTTATACAATACATATTCAACATCTAATTGTAATCCTAGTTTCTGAGAAAGTTTCTTACTGTAAATCAGTACGATTAAATTAATCCACAGCCAAGATAAACTCTGCCATCCAAGCTGAAAGTTTACTTTAGCAAATGTAGAAACTACTCTTGCTCTACAGTTAGTAGATATTTAAATATGCAACATATTATGTTAGAAAAATAATTGTTCAATACCTGGGCTCCTTTTTCTCCAGGGCTGCCATCTTGACCTCGATTTCCTTTACTTCCCTATCAATATCTACATATTAGAATAATGTTTACCAGGCAAAAGTATTACAACATTTATAATATTTAACATGGGATAAACACCTCATTTGTTCATTTTTCTAGGTGGTTTGTCTATACAATGCAACTGATCAAAGTATAATTTCCCCATACCTTGGAGCTCTTTTATTATTCAAGATTTGCCTGATCTTGCTAGCAATTAATTTGTCATGAGATGCCAAAGTCCCAAACTTCCAAATAAAACCCAGAAGCAGAATTCCTTGTTGTTTTGAGATTCCCCAGTACTTTTGTCTCTTGGATCCTGTGCCAATTTGAACCTGGCAGAGAACTTGAAACCCCAGACTGATAAAAGGCTTTCAGAAAGTAAAACAAAGGGCAAACTAAGTATCTCTTAAAAAAAAAACTATTTCAGTTATTTTAAAGTTACTAGCCAAAGATATTTTAGTTACCTAGTGTATTTATTATTTTTTAAAATATATTTATAATGTTATCTGTTTCTGATCACGTTTATTTTCAAAAACATTTGAGTGTGAACCTTCTTCACCGCATCTTTGACATTGGTCCATTCTGCAGCAGTACAGGGCCACAAAGTAAGCAAATAGGTCCTCAACATCTGACCCAGTTAAGTATGTAAGGTAACAGCAGTGGGTGGGAGGGGACGCATCGTGGATTTAGCCAGTGGACACTTGTCAGTCAGCTCCAGGCTAAAGTGATGTTCATTCAAATTTTCAGACACTTATTTATTTTATAGATATTTTAACATCTTGGCTATAAAAATGATAGGAGATGATTCATGATTTTGAGAAAGATTTTTTAAAGAAATTAAGGTTTCCTTTGCACAGAGAGTGGTCAACAATTTAATTGAAGTCAGAAGGCTCATTGATCCATTGCATTAGTTAACATTTGGTAGTATATGGTTAAGGACATTAAAGAATCTAAAAGACCTTCCTCACACAAGAAAAGTGTGATATTCTGATTTGATGAATCAAGAAAATAATGCTTGTTGAAGCACAGATACACTATTTATGTGTATAATGTATGATATGTGTGGTGATATGTAATTACACCACTCGGTCACCAGGGGTCATCCCGGTGACCTAGTATATAAAGCAATCCAGAGCTACAGCCTTCCAGGTTTGTCTTGCAGAGAGACAAGACCTCTTAGTGTACATATTAGTTTATTAAAGCTGTCTTATACTCGCACTGCTGTTGTGGTTATTGTCAGTACAATATGTATGACAACAAACTCATTATCATTTAGCCATTTACAGTTGATTGAAAGGCAACAAGCAGAAAATCTAGACCCATCGAACACAAGCAGAATAATGTATATTATGGATATGTTTTCTTTTCTGTTTTAATTAATTAACCAATTCATCCAACTCACTGCTTTATGGTTTTTCCAAGGAAAATGCTGAAACGTTACAAATAGTCTGTGGGTTCTCCAGGTAAATGAGGCATCTACCAAAAGCAGGCAACAGACTCATGGATTTATGCAGTTCAGAATCTTATTACGTCAATGGGATCCTGACAACATTATTCCTTTCCAGTTAAGTCAAATACATCCATGTGGAGTTAAGAGGAGCAGGATTACTCCTCAGGTTCTATATGAAAATTGGAATTTCCACTACCAGATGACTTGCCCCACTTACTCAGCAATTGCAAAGGATGCCTAATTATTATTCAAGAAGAATTGTTATAAAGGGCAGCAATACAGAGTATTTAAAAGATCCAAATCTTTTTCAGTGCAATATCATATTTTCTGGGAATTTTCCATGTTAAACCCAAGTTGCATGGGAATATCACACTTTGTGTTTTAAACTGCTTAGCCTTACAGTATTTTAGAATCAAATAGGAATGAGACCATAGATAATTTTACATCAGAATGCAGTTAAATCCAATTTGCATCAATTCAAAAATGGAAGAATAATTTTCCCTTTATTTTGCTTAAGTACATCAATTCTCAGTAAGTTTCTTTTCATGAGTGTGCAAAATAGAATCACTTTCTCTATTTAGTCATAAAGTGTAGAAATAGCAGTTTTATCCAGCCACCAACATTTGAGGTTATTTTGTTTTGGTGTATCATGATTTCTTTTTTTTTAATTTTTTATTTTTCACACCATAAATCACATTAACCATGATACACACTTTTTCCTTTTCACACACATATACAGTGCCATTTTCTGGTATATCATCATGATTTCTCATGAAATGTTATTTTGTACAAAAGTGAATATCAACCAATATTCCTTAACCTTAATCTTACTTCTGAGCAATAAGAATTAATATCTGCTCAATCTGGCACTATACATCCAAAGATAATAAATTCAGGGCATATATGTGCCAATACTTACTGGAGCTCCATCTTTTCCTCTTTCTCCTTTTTCACAGATACAATCCTTATGTTTCATGCACTATTTGAAAATAAAAACATCCATGAAAAAAATTTTGTTGCTCATATTTGAAGAATTAATGAAGGAGCATACTGTGGATGGCTCAATGATAAAAGTGATGAAAGACTTACCAATTCTTTGGCAACTTTCAACTAAAGGAAAAAGAAAACAAGAGATTTCACTGTAAATCACTTAATCTTTATTGCTGGTGATTCAGATATTTTCTTAACTACAAATTATGTAATGCATGGCAGTTTTACATTTATAATCAACTATGAGGTTAATTTTGTGAAGTGTTCTATCAACGGCAGGAATTTAATTTAGACATTCAGCCTGGTAATAGTCCCTTCCGGCCCACAAGCCCGTGCCACCCAATTATCCCAATTAATCAACACCCCCTACATGTTTTGAAAGGTGGAAGGAAACTGGACCACCCAGAGTAAATCCACGCAGATACTGGGAGAATGCTCAAACTCCTTGCAGATAGTGCAATAGCATTACATTAACCATGATACTAACCTGGCCGTGAGTTAAATGAATGGTTTATATTGTAATAGATGACAAGGAATCCATCAAACAAGTAAATCAATTCTGTAAATTAATCTTTGAATGGAAAACTTAAGCTTAAATTGTTTTAAATTTATGCAGTTACATAAGCTAATCCCTTGGAATGGCATTCATATAAACAGAGAAACACATCAGCTGCAGATGCTGGAATCCTGAGCAGACAAAGGTGTGTCAGGACTCAATTTACCACTTTGAAATATCCAATTTAAGTAAGAAGAAATCCTCTTAGTTCATCTTTCATGGTTTCCTCAACATCAAGCTGCCTTTATTTTACATTAGAATACCCACACATTATTTTGCTTCTAAAATACCTGAAAGTAATAAACTGTTAAAGAAAAATGTAGTAATACATAAAGAAGGCTCTGGCGGAGGTCATGAGTTTGTTCCTCGCTGGGGCTTCATTTCTATAAGGGACACTTGACAAAGTGGTGACTGTCTGTCTTCCTTACGGGAGACAAAGTTAAAGAATTTCATATATGTTACATTCTAAAGGTTGTATTATGTGGCCTTTACCTTTAAATTATCATAATTTATTTTCAGCTACATGGGTTAAATTATACACAAAATCACTTTGAAAGCTGCTCTATGGTAAATCAATTGCTTGTGCCATTTTGGTCTATGTGAATTTTTATATAACTGGACACAATAGGCCTGTCATGGAAGAACTCAGATTTATGTTGAAGAAATAAAAGCCTTGCAATACGAAGTCAAGATTAGACCATACAATCAATGAAGTGAACTGCTAACAAACAAGTCCAGGGATGTGGAGAGCTAGCCGCATAATCTTAAAGGATGGGCTTATTTCAAAATATACTCTTGGAGTTCCACCAGAAGCCAGCCAGATCAACCAAAAGCAAAAAAATGCAAGAGATGATTGTGTATAATAGAGAGTGTGCCTTATGCTCCACTTCTGAAATTGAGTTTCAGTCTGAAAGTAGAATTGAATGACTAGTAATCACTGTACACTACATCGAGTGTTTCCAGTGACAGACTATATAGAGTATATAGATATGTTTTGGGGAGATAAATTGGGAAAGGTTTGTTAGAGTAGGTTACATACGAACACTTTAAAACAGATCTTATTTAAAATACTCCATGGTGGAGGTATCAGCTCCAGAGCTTTTGCAAGAGCTTTGAAGAGTGTTCAAGAGTCTTCACTAATGGATTGTTATTTACAAAAGGCAACAGATGAAAGAACATATCAGAGCCGCTATGTCTGGAAGAGAACTTCCAGTTCTGAGAGGATCATGTGGTTTTGCAAGCAGAGAGTCAAACAGGCTTTCTCTCAGAGAGAGAGAGAAAGACAGACAGAGATCACTTGACAGTGTTACAGCCAGCAGAATAGATTGGACTGGAACAGGACAAGCTGGCAAGCTTATGGAAAGCCCCCTATTTTGGAAGACAGGCTGGTCAAAGCCCTTGTGGTTCATGCAAAAGGAAAGGACTGGCTGTCTAATGTTTCACTTGGAATAAGAAAAATAAGAAAGGAAAAGCTCTTTACCCAGCACCTCTGGGATCCATTACTTAAAATTTTTTATAGGGTCAGCACCTTCAATGTTCTCTGGGAGACCAACTATATTCACATTATTCCTTCGACTTTGATTTTCCAACGAATCAATCTTCTTCATTAAATCTCTTTTCTGAATCCCCCAATCTACAAAAGAACCTTCCTCTTTTTCCATTTTTTCTCTATTACGTTTTACCTGCGTTTGACACTCAGAGAAAGCTTTTTCAATTTTCTTAAAATTATCTTTCACAGTATCAACTGATTTTATACATTTATTAATATCACTTTTAACTACAGTCATTTCCTGTTTCACAGTGGACATTTCATCACACAAAGTATTCATTTTTATTTTCATCTCCATAAATCCTTGATTCATTTGAGTTGATACTTCTTTTGACATATTATGAATTTGGTGCATTTGACAAGTAATCCCTTCCAAAACAGTAAACACTGAATCCAGTTCAGATTCCACTTCCATTTTTTGAGATCCACCTTCTTTAACTGTAAGCTCCTCCTCCTGGACAAATTCCAATAAGATAAGTTCCTCTTCTTCATCAGTCATTATAGGTCCCTTGACTGAAAGGCTGAGGGTCTGGACACCCAATGCCAGCACCCCGACCTCTTCAGGATGCTGGCGTTCAGGCTCCCCCACAGCCCCGACTTTCTCCAGCAGCTCTCAGACCCACGATGCCCCATGCAGGCCAGGCAAAGCCGTCGGACATGCAGAAGCGTTCTCCAACGCTACACTGCACACCACTGACCCGCCCAGTGAGGTCGCAGGTTCATGGGTCCCCTTATCGGCCGTACCACCCGCACACACGGCTTCACGTGAATGCCGGTCGTCAACTGCTGAGCTCACTGATGTACCAGCGCCATCTTGTGGATGCAGGATCAGTGCTGGAGTCAGGCTCGAACAGGCTGGAGTCCTCTGAGGCTTGGAGACTTGCAGCGACGACTCCGTGGATTCAGCTATGCAGGTAGGTCTCAATTCTTCCGCACTTTTATATGGTAGTTTTTTTCTGAAGCTGAGGTTTAATGTGATCTCTGTCTGTCTCTCTCTCTCCCTCTCTCTCTCTCTCTGAGAGAAAGCCTGTTTGACTCTCTGCTTGCAAAACCACAAGATCCTCTCAGAACTGGAAGTTCTCTTCCAGACATAGCGGCTCTGATATGTTCTTTCATCTCTGTAAATAACAATCCATTAGTGAAGACTCTTGAGCACTCTTCAGTTATTTAAATAACTGTAAATCTTATTTTTAACCACTTTTATACTATGAAAAAAACAGGTATTTAATGATCCAGCTGGGGAGAGGTGGAATACTCATCTTTCTTCTCCGCCATCTTTTCCCTGAAGGTTTGGAATTGGATAGGGCTCACAGAGCTCTTGAGAAGAAGACCACTTCCAGGACAAACACCAAGAGCAGTCTTGATTCATTGTTTGAAATATCAAGATCAAGAAATTATTTTACGTATGGCAGAGGAGAACGCAAGGCAGAATTGATCTCCATTAATGGTTCAACATAATAGAGTGTTTTTTTAAAATGCTGATTTAAGCCAAGAGGTTATTAGAAGATGACGAGAATTCAATACGGCTAAAGATGTTTTGTGCCGAAAAGGCTACAAGGTTGCTTTTCATTATCCTGCAATTTTGAAGGTTTTCTATGGAAATTTTTAATCTCAATTTTTTGAGAATGATCAAGATGCTTTGGATTTTGCTAATTCTTTGCCAGAATTGCGAAGAAATCATATAATCGTATAATCATATAACCATTCACAGAGTGGAAACAGGCCATGTCGGCCTTTCGAGTCCGCACCAGTTGACCAGCACCTTAAGTTATAAATTGTTTTGCATTCTCCCAGCTATTGTTCTCCTCCATTATCTCCTAAGAGGAAAGTAAATGGAAATGGAAATGGACATGGGAATGCAAAGAATGGAAAGTATGGAAATAATGGAAAGAAAGTTGACACAAAGTCTTCTTGATGTTGAAGATTCGGAGCAGTCGTTGGGCTTGGAATCATTGGTCTGAATATATGGATTATATTCGATTGTGTTTGATTAAATAATAAATATGTATCTGGCTGGGGAGGGGGCAGATGGTGGATGACACTGAAAACTTTGATAGTCATCTGCCGCTAGTGGGTTCACCACATCCAGATTTTTAGGGTATTACTACATTTGGGTGTTTTTTTTTATTAAAAAAAAACTTTTTGAGGGGGGTTTTTCTTTTTTGGAAGAATTATAGAGGGGAGCATTATTTTATAGTGTGTAAATATATAAGTAGTTAAAAAAGATGTCTCAATTGAATTTTGCAACTTTTAATGTGCAGGGGTTAAATAATCCAATTAAGAGAAAGAGAATATTGGCTTATATTAAAAAATGAAAATTGATATTGCTTTTTTACAAGAAACATTTGACTGAGAAAGAACATCTGAAATTGAAAAGAGATTGGGTTGGTCATGTTTTCTCTTCTTTTAATTCTAAGGCAAAAGGAGTAGCGATTTTGATTCATAAAAATTTACCTTTTAAATTGGAATCTTCAGAAGGGAATGATGGCAGAGTATTAAGAGTGAACTGTAAAATTTTTGCTGAATCTTGGACTTTGCTGAATATTTATGCCCCTAATATAGATAATGAGCAGTTTATTTCAGAAGCTTTTTTTGTTAACTCAAACTAATGAAAATGTTTTAGTAGGTGGTGATTTTAACTGTGTTCTCGACCTTTTACTGGACAGAAATCAAAAAGTATAAGGAAATCAAAGATGGCAGCACAAATTAATGCATTAATGAAAAATTTAAATTTGGTGGATATTTGGAGAAAAGTTAATCCTAAAGAGAAATATTTCTCTTTTTATTCTTCGAGACATGATTTGTTTTCTAGAATTGATTTATTTTTGGTATCAGCGCATTTACAAGGTAGAGTATTGCAAGCTGAATATAAAAGTAGAGTTATATCAGATCATTCATTATTACTTTTTTCCTGTGAAAGTTCAGAGTTAGTAAGTCTGTCTTTTAGATGGAGGTTTAATGCAACGTTAGTTGCCCATTCAGAGCCAGCTCTTCAGCGCTTGACGTCCTGTTTTACGGAAACTGCCAAAATGTTTGGCCTGGAAGTCAGCCTGAAGAAAACTGAGGTCCTTCATCAGCCAGCTCCTCACCATGACTACCAACCCCCCACACCTCCATCGGGCACACAAAACTCAAAACGGTCAACCAGTTTACCTATCTTGGCTGCACCATTTCATCGGATGCAAGGATCGACAACGAGATAGACCACAGACTAGCCAAGGCAAATAGTGCCTTTGGAAGACTACACAAAAGAGTCTGGAAAAACAGCCAACTGAAAAACCTCACAAAGATTAGCGTATACAAAGCCATTGTCATACCCACACTCCTGTTCGGCTCTGAATCATGGGTCCTCTACCGGCATCACCTACGGCTCCTAGAACGCTTCCACCAGCGTTTTCTCTGCTCCATCCTCAACATTCATTGGAATGACTTCATCTCCAACATCAAAGTACTCGAGATGGCAGAGGCCGACAGCATCGAATCCATGCTGCTGAAGATCAAACAGTTCTGGGTAGGTCGCGTCTCCAGAATGAAGGACCATTGCTTTCCCAAGATCGTGTTATATGGGCGAGCTCTCCATTGGCCATCGTGTCAGAGGTGCACCAAAGAAGAGGTACAAGGACTGCCTAAAGAAATCTCTTGGTGCCTGCCACATTGACCACCGCCAGTGGGCTGATATCGCCTCAAACCGTGCATCTTGGCGCCTCACAGTTCGGTGGGCAGCAACCTCCTTTGAAGAAGACCGCAGAGTCCACCTCACTGACAAAAGACAAAGGAGGAAAAACCCAACACCCAACCCCAACCAACCAATTTTCCCTTGCAACCACTGCAACCGTGTCTGCCTGTCCCGCATCGGACTTGTCAACCACAAACGAACCTGCAGCTGACGTGGACATTATCCCTCCATAAATCTTCGTCCGCGAAGCAAAGCCAAAGAAATTGAAAAAAAAAACAGAGTTTGTTACTTTTGTTAAAGAGCAGATTTCTTTATTTTTGACCGAAAATGTTAATTCTGTGGATAGTCATTTTGTAATATGGGATGCTTTAAAAGTTTATTTGAGAGGGAAGACCATTAGTTATTCTACGAAAGTTAAGAAACAATATATAGCAGAAAGTTTAGAGTTATAAAATAAGATTGCTGAGTTAGAGAAGGATTTTCAGAAAGGTGTAAAAGAAGATTAAAAAAAGTTGCATTAACAAAGTTGAAATTACGTTATAATACTTTACAAACTTATCAGTTTGAGTGCTTAATAAATCAATCTAAACAACGTTATTATGAGTTGGCAGAAAGAGCTCACAAGTTACTTGCCTGGCAATTGAAAGCTGAACAGGCATCTGTCAAGAAATTAATGACCAGTTGCATTCATTTTATCAAAAATTATATACCTTTTGAGCGGAAACAGGATATTGGTTCTATTGATTCTTACTTATCTAAATTAAAGTTACCGGTATTGGATGGAAATAATGTTCAAGAACTGGAATCTCCATTTACGGATTTTGAAATTAAGGAAGTTATTCAGGAAATGCCTAAGGAAAGGTTCCCAGGGGACAATGGATTCCCTGTGGAATTTTATAAACTTTTTTTATGATGACTTTTCTAATGAATTTGGAGAAGTGTTGAATCAAGTTACTGAAGATCAGAAGTTACCAGAATCATGTTCCAGTGCTTTAATAACTGTCATTCCAAAAAAAGATAGAGTTCCATTAAAAGTGTCTTCATATAGACATAGAAACATAGAAACATAGAAGATAGAAGCAGGAGTAGGTCATTCGACCCTTCGAGCCTGCTCCGCCATTCAATGAGATCATGGCTGATCTTAAAGTTCAGTACCCTGTCCCTGCCTTCTCTCCGTAACCTTTAATACCCTTATACTGAAGAAATATATCTATTTAATGAACCTGCCTCCACTGCCCTCTGTGGCAATGAATTCCACAGATTCATCACCCTCTGGGTATAGAAATTCCTCCTCATCTCGGTCCTAAATGGTTTGCCTATTATCATCAAACCATGGCCCCGGGTTCTGGATTTTCCCATCATTGGAAACATCCCATCTGCATCCATTCTGTCCAGTCCTGCCAGAATTTTATATGTCTCTATGAGATCCCCTCTCAATCTTCTAAACTCCAGGGAGTACAATCCCAATTTGCGCAATCTTTCCTCATAAGTCATTCCTGCCATTCCAGGTATCAGCCTGGTGAATTGCCTCTTCACTCCCTCCATTGCAAGAACATCCTTCCTTAGATAAGGTGACCAAAACTGCACACAATACTCCAGGTGTGGTCTCACCAAGGCCCTGTACAGCTGCAGTAAGATATCCTTGTTCCTATACTCAAACCCTCTTGATATGAAGGCCAAAATACCATTTGCCTTTTTAACCGCCTGCTGTACCTGCATGCTCGCCTTCAGAGACTGATGTACAAGTACCCCTAGGTCTCTCTGCACTTCCCCATCACTTAATCTATTGCCATTCAAATAGTAATACAAACCTCACATTTATCCACATAAATTTATCCACATTATCTGCCCAGTCCCTCAATTTATCCAAATCACACTGGAGCTTCCTGACCCCCTCTTCCGTGCACACAACCCGTCCTAACTTAGTGTCATCTGCAAATTTGGAGATATTACATCCAATCCCCTCATCCAGATCATTAATGTAAATTGTGAACAGCTAGGGTCCCAGTACAGATCCCTGTGGTACCCCACTGGTCACCGCCTGCCACTCAGAAAATGAGCCATTTATCCCAACTCTCTGTCTTCTACCTGCCAGCCAGTTCTCAATCCACATCAATACTTTGCCCCCAATCCCATGAGCCTTGATTTTGTAAGCCAGTCGTTTATGCGGGACCTTATCGAAGGCCTTTTGGAAGTCCAGGTACACCACATCCACTGGCTCTCCCCCATCTATTTTACCTGTCACCATCTCAAAGAATTCCAATAGATTTGTCAAGCACGATTTACCTTTTGTAAATCCATGTTGACTCCGTCCGATCCCTTCTCTGCTAGTCATATGCTCCGCTATTACATCCTTAATAATGGATTCCATCATTTTGCCTGCTACTGATGTAAGGCTCACAGGCCGATAATTCCCCGCTTTTTCTCTACCCCCCCTTTTTAAATAGTGGGGTAACATTAGCTACTCTCCAATCCATGGGTACTGATCCTGAGTCTATCGAGTTCTGGAAAATAATTCTTAAAGCATCTGCTATCTGAATGGCCACTTCCTTGAGTACCCTAGGATGTAGATTATCAGGCCCTTGGGATTTATCTGCCTTCAATCCCATCAATTTCCCCAAGACCATGTCCTTAGAGATACTGATTTCTTTCAGTTCCTCCCTTGCATTAGTCTCTATGTTTCCCAACATCCTTGGGAGGTTATTTGTATCCTCTCTTGTAAAAACAGAACTAAAGTAAGAATTTAATTGGTTTGCCATTTCCTTATTCCCCATTATATATTCCCCTGATTCCGTCTGCAAAGGACCTACTCTGGATTTCACCAATCTTTTCCTCTTGACATATTTATAAAAGCTTTTCAGTCGGTTTTTATATTTGCCGCAAGCTTACTTTCGTAATTTATTTTTGCTCTCTTGATTAATCCCTTTGTCCTCCTTTGCTGCATCTTGAACTGCTCCCAGTCTTCGGTTGCGGTACTTTTTTTGGCCAATTAATATGCTCTCTTTTTGGACCCAGTGCTGTCTCTAATTTCCCTTGTTATCCATGGTTGAGTCACCTTTTTTGGTTTATTTTTATGCGAAATCGGTATAAACGATTTTTGCAATTTCTCCATTAGATCTGTGAATGCTTTCCATTGTTTATCCACAGTCAATTCCCCCATAAACACCACCCAATCAATCTTACTCAACTCCCGTCTCATACCATCATAATTCCCTTTATTTAAATTCAGGACCTTAGTCTTGGTTTTAATTTCATCACTCTCCATGTCGAGTGAGAATTTGATCATATTGTGATCGCTCCTACCCAAAGGGCCTCGCACAACAAGATTGCTGATTAGCCCCTTATCATTGCACAATACCCAATCTAAAATGGCCTGCTCCCGAGTTGGTTCCTCGACATATTGGTCTAGATAACCATCCCGTAAACATTCAAGGAATTCCTCCTCCTCTGTATTTTTACCAATTTGACTAGTCCAATCTATATGCAAATTAAAGTCTCCCATGATGACAGCTGTTCCCTTATTGCACGCTTTTCTAATCTCATTAAATGTTGATTATAAAATTATAGCAAAATTATTAGCTAATAGACTTGCTAAATATTTACCCAAATTGGTATACATTGATCAAACAGGTTTTATTAAGAATAGAAATGCATCAGATAATATATTTCAATTAATTACTTTGGTCAACGCATATCGAAAGCAACTTAACCATTAGGTGCATTAGATGCAGAAAAAGCTTTTAATAGGGTTGAGTAGGATTTTTTATTTAAAGTGTTATAGAAATTTAAATTCAGCATTTTTTTATTGGTTGGGTTAAGGCTTTATATATGAACCCAATGGACAGATTTCTTCACTATTTAAATTGACTCGTTTCATCTCAACAGGGCTGCCCATTGTCACCAACCCTATTTGCATTGGTTATTGAACCATTAGCTCAGGTTATTAGACAAAATGAAGAAATTAGAGGGATGAAGGTTAAGAATGAAGAATATAAAATTAATTTATTTGCGGATGATGTGTTGGTATATTTGACAGAACAGAATGGTCATTGGAACAATTGCAAGAGTGTTTGTTGAAATTTGGAGAATTATCGGAATATAAAGTTAATTGGGATAAAAGTGAAATTTTACCAGTTGGAGTGGGAGATTATTTTGAATTTAAAACAATTACAAAATTAAGGTGGACAAGTAAAATTAAATATTTAGGTGTGTTTATGGATATGAATTATCAACCATTATATCAATTAAATTATATACCTACATTAAGACAGATTACAGCAGATTTGATTAAGTGGAAAGATCTTCCATTAACTTTGACTGGTCGGGTTAATTATATTAAAATGAATATTTTTCATCAAATTTAATATTTATTTCAGTCACTACCTTGTTTACTTTTTAAGGACTTTTTTCAAGATTTGAATAAAGCAGTGCGAGAGTTTTTATGCAAAGGTAAACTAGCTCGAATGGCGTTGCATAGACTTACATGGAAGTATACATTGGGTGGACTACAACTACCACATTTGCAAAATTATTATGAAGCGGTCCAGTTGAAATTTATTAGTAGATTGATGGATTTAGATCATCCTCCTATCTGGGCTAAAATGGAGATGGTGTGTATTCCTAGGGTTGAAATACATTAATTTATATTTCATTGAAATTTGATTTTGTTACAGCAATATGATATGCCGATATTGAAACATTTGTTAAAGGTTTGGTTAAAAAAAATAGGGTGTTAGGGATGAAAGATAAATTATCAATTTTAACTCCATTGTATAATCAGCTTATTCTTTTTTCAATGTTTAATAATTATTTAAATATTTGGGACTCTAAAGGTATAAAGACAATATAAGATTGTTTTGTAGAGGGGCAATTTCTTTCTTTTAATCAAATGAGAGAAAGATTTGCTATACCTGTAAATTCTTTGTTTGTGTATTATCAACTTAGAGCTTTGATAAAAGATAATTATGGTAGAGAGATGATTTTACCTACATTGTCGAGATTTGAATTTTTGATTTCCTCTATACTGAAAAAGGGTTATATTTCAGTTATGTATAATTTGTTACAAAATAATATGGATAAACCAGATTGGGAGAAATCTAAACTTAAATGGGAGAGTGGTTTAATATTTATTTTTCCCAAAGATAATTGGGTGAATGTGTGTCAGGACAATGTAATTAAATTTACTAGTGAATGATGTGGAATGGATAATTATAATTTTTTACATCAATTATATTTGACCCTGGAAAAGTTTAAAAAAATATATGGATTTAGTAATTCAGATTCTTGTTTTAGATGTGGTTCATGTATTGGAACTTTTCTACATGCTCTACGGAATTGTGTTAAAGTTCAATTATTTTGGCAAGGAATTAAAGTAGTTTTGGAGAAATTCTATAATTTTATACTACCATTAGATCCAATGATTTTTTTTGTTGAGAAATTTGTATTCATTAAGGGGAATGGAATTGGATAAAATTCAAATTGCTTTTGTATGTTTGGTGTTATCAGTAGTGCATAAATGTGTTGCTAGAACTTGGAAAGATGATAGAGATTAATATAGCACATTGGCAAAAATTATGGAAAAAATTTTGACAATTATTCTTTCTTTGTTAGTAAGTGGTCTCCATATTGAAATATATGCATTTAGATATACTTTGAAATTTTATTAACATTTACAATATTTTTTATATATATAATCTCTTTTTTTGCTCCCCTTAAAGGGAGGCTTTAGGGGTGGGAGGGTGGGATGGGTCTTAATGTAAAATTTTCTTTGATTATTTCTAAACTGTATGCTATGTTTTTGTTATCTTTTAAATAAAGTTTGCTCAAAAAAAGAAAAATAAGAAGGAACGCTGTGGTGACCTGAAAGAAAGAGGTTATCATCTGGAGAACCCTGAGGGGGAAAGTTTCATCACCAAGATACTGGAATGGCTGATGGAAGTAAAAGGATCAACAAATCTCTCTCTGGAAACTGAAAAGAATCTTCCTGAGTGGCTACCATTTACCTTTCAAGCACCAAATCCTGGTGAACTTTATAAATGTTAAATTCTGTGCACAGTATAAGAATTTCCTGCAAACAGAGAACTTGGAGGAGTGAGAAGTGAGATTGAACTGTGAACCAAAGAACTTTTCAGAACTTACACACACATTACATACACATGTGCTTCGAATTAGAAGGGGGTTAAGTTAGATTAAGTAAGTCAATAGAGTTAAGTTAAAGTGTGATTGTATTTTCATGTTTAAATATAATTAAAAACAACTTTTGTTTAAGTAACAATTTATCTTGATGAATATCTATTCCTGCTGGATTTATGGGTCCTCTGGGCTCATAACACCAGTCATGGTTGAAATTCTCTGGATAGAGGTAGGAGAAACAAGCAAAGTTGAAATAAACCATGAGGAACAAATTGATGAAGGAAAGATCTGTGAGAAACACAAAACATCTTAACTTAAAGACAAGAAGTAAAATTATGAAAGAAATTCTCTGCATAAAAAGAATGAGTAAGCTAACTAGCATTCAAGTAATAGTGACATCTGGTCTTCTGGGCATCTGATGAACTTTATTTGTCGAAGAAAAATTACTTGGAGAACATACCCATCATATTATGAAGATCACAAACTGCATTAATGGGACTCAATAAGGAACTCAAATTTAAGGTTTAAATTAGACTAGAAATGGATGAAAAATTAATTGTAGTAAAACAAATATAAATCTAAACATCCAGCCAGCACTTAAGATGTAAATGCAGGTTATACTGCAATTGAATATCTTCTATCACACTGAAAAAGGAACATTTAACTCATATACACTCCTTTCAAAAACATCTTCACAATGGGGCAATTAAAGGCATAAAAAATAAATCCTTGATTTTTAATTTCTGACCTTCAAATTTAATCAGTCTTTTGTTTTACCAAATTATGGATTTACCGTGTTTTCAGTTTATTTTAATTTTTGTGTTACTAAATACAGATATGAAGATTGAAACAGTTTGTCATCAGTTCAATTCCAAATAAAAGGAGAATTAGTTATGTGGAATTGTAAGTAGTGTTCAACCTACCACTTCATTCAGTATATTGCTTGTAAGGTTGGTGTCCCTTATGGCATGAACAAATTGTGATGATGGATGACTTGCCACAGCTGACAGGTCTGAAAAAATATGCGAAGGCCCAATGCAAAACAAGAAAATTCCATTATGCTTCGCGTGAGCTGCAACATTCTGAAGGTTTGGACTGTGGGGATGATCCACTCCATCTGTCATTAAAATGGCAATCTTGACACTGTCCTTCCTTGCCTCTGTCTGGAAGAGGCGAGTAGCATTCCCTATGGCATATGAAGTATACGTGCCATGGCCTATATGATCCATGGATTTTACACTGTTCTTGAAATGATCAAATCCTTGCCATTCTCTGAAAGTGTGGTCCATCTTCACTGAACTACTGTACTGTAGAACAGCCATTTTCCATTGCAGATTTTTATTAAACTGCTCAGCTTTATCAGTGAATTCAATCACAAATTGCTTCTCTTTATCAAATAGGAGATGCTTGATACTCTCTGAGCTATCCAAAATGAAAGCAACTTCTATAATGCAGAAAGGAACTGAAAACAACAAAATTATTTCATGAGTATGTTATACGGTTTATTTAATTTTTTTAAAAACTTAAACATACAACATGCTAACAGGCCCTTCTGGCTCACGAGCCTGTACCACCCAATTACCCCAATTAACCTACAATCACCCCCCCCCCCGTACATTTTGAAAGGTAGGAGGAAAGCGGAAACACATGCAGTCACAAGGAAAACATACAACCCATTGTTTAATCGCTATGCTAACAGAGCCACCTTGATATTATAATTATCTTGCTATTACAGTTAAGAATGCAATTGAACAAAATTTATCTTCCATTTGTTTAGTATATGCATTTGTTTAAATATTCCTGCTAATCTATTTTCTCTAAATTTTGAAAACTTACTGTATTTTCAACTATGCAAGCTTCACATCAAGTCTGGACATTTTTCTAACTCAATAAAAAAAATTGAAGACATAGTGGGCGACGTCACGCTGATGGAGTAGTGGCTGGGGAAAACTAGAGAAAAGAAAAAAAGAAAAAACAAAGCTGGACAGAAAAAACATAGAAGACCTGAAAGATAAAGAAACCAGAAAACCCAAGAGATGGCACCTTGATAAGGAGAAGATCAGAGAGACAGATAAAGAAGAAGACGGGAAAACAGCAGAAAGAAGAGGTAGTCCTTTCCATAGAAAAGAACACCTGATCCCTGAAGCCATTAGATGCCCAGTTGGGTAATGGTCCTTCCCGAAACAGACTACAAAAATGGCCCGCTGAGCCACAAAAAGAATCGCAACTGTGCATGAGCAACTCTTCGCGCATGAGCAGTGCGTATAACAAAAAAGACACTGACGGGAGAAGGGCCTAGAAACAGGATACAACTGAAGTGACAGAGAAACTCGGGCAGGCGATATCGCAGCAAGAAGAGGTGAACAGAAGACAAGAGAAGGAGCCAGAGAGAAAAGAAAAAGAAGACAAAGACTTACATGGAAAAGAGGAAGGTAAAAAAAATAAACAGTTAATAGATAGAGAATATTTTGATGAACAAATTAAGACATTAAAAGACATTTTAAGAACAGAATTTAACACAATAAAAATAAAAATGGAAAAAGCAGAAAATAGAATGCAAAGACTAGAGCTGGCCATAGCAGATATAGGAAAAAGAACAGATAAAGTGAAAGAAAGTCAGGCAGCTGTGGAATTAGAGATGAATGAACTAAAAGAAAGGCTGAAAGATAGAGACAAGGAAATTTAAGAGATACAAGATTTGTTAATTCAAAAAAATGATGTGTTGGAAAATTATAGCAAACAACACAATACAAAAATAGTAGGCATGCAAGAAGGTGTAGAAGGGTCAGACATAGAGGGGTTCATAAAAAGATAGATCCCACAAGTCTTGGAAGTGGAAGAACTACAAGATAAAATGGAAATCAAAAGAGCAGAGAGAGCATTGGCACCAGAGCTGCATTCAAACCAAAAATAATGCTCCATAATAATAAAGTTACTAAGATACACAATGAGAAAAAAAATATTAGAGCGGCAAAGGAAGAAGTAAAAGAAAATAAACAACCACTGGAATATAAGGGACAAAAAATATTTTTTCTACCCAGAGATTACTTTCGAGGTCTTAAAGAAACGGAAGAAGTTTAACTTGACAAAACAGACATTATAGAAGAAAGGCTATAATTTTATGCTACGACATCCAGCAGTATTAAATTTATTCATTCCTGGGGAAATAAATAGACTGTTCCCAGACCTGAAAGAAGCCCAACACTTTGCAGAACAATTGCCGAACAGACAACAAAACGAGAAGTACTAAAAAAGACTACCAAGACAATGTATAGAAATAAGTTGTAAAGATAATAATGTGAATATAAAGTTTAAGGTTGAAAAAGATAAGAAAGAAGGGAAAAAAAGGAGCTTTGTTATATTTTTGGAAAATGTAGAGTATTTCTCTGGGGAGGGAAGAAGAACTGCTACTGCAAAATCTGTTGACATTTGCGGTTATTACCACAACCCAAATAGATAAGGGAGTTGTGGTTGTCTGGCAAGGAGTCAAAGACAACCCAATGTAGGGGGGTTAATGTTATTTTGGGTAGGAATATTTTGTGTTATATTTTCTATGGGTTTCTAGGATCATTTGTTTTTTAATTGTGTGTTCATGTATTGAGACATGCAAAAATAATTTAAAAAGAAATATTGGAAAAAGAGAAATGGAAGAGTTGAGACAAGAGAGAATTGAAAAAGTAGGTATAAGATGGGTACATTAAATTACATGACGATAAATATTAATGGAATACACAACCAAATTAAAAGGAAGAGGTTACTGACATTACTAAAAAAAAGAGAAAGTGGACATTGCATTTGTGTAAGAAACACACTTAACCGAGATAGAACATAATAAATTGAAGAGAGACTGAGTAGGTCATGTAGTGGCATCATCATACAATTCAAAGTATAGAGTTGAATATACTATAACACATTATTTTAAAAATACACTATTATTTTCTTGGTTCATGACCAAACTACTTGTTATCGTTCTGTATTTTATATGTAAAATTAAAAAAAGCCTTGTGATTTATCTATCATTTCAGCTGATTGGCCTTCATCAGCTCTCTCCTTTTTTAAGATGCACTTAAAAATCTGTCACCTGACCCATCCTCATACCATCAGATGTGACTCAGTTTCAAACTAATGTTAATGATGTTCCTGGAAATATTTTTGAGTGTGTTACTATGCTAAGATGTAACCATTTCTCATTAACTAATATTTAATCTTCAAGTGAGAAAGCCAATTGAGGTCAATATGAAAATAACAAATAGAGACAGAATTATCTTGTCTATGGTTTGAATGATATATAAAGGTGACTTGAATTGAAGAACAAGACTCCATGAATGCTATTTGGTGTTTCATGGGAGAAAGTTGAACAAATTTATTTTCATGTTTTAGTCATTTGTACAGGAAACCATGGTCTTTCAGTTGAGCTGCTTTTCAGATGTTTTATAAATGCTTTGATCAAAGGTCATGGGTGCAGAATTAGGCTATTTGGCCTATTGAGTCTGTTTTGCCTTTTGTGTCATGGCTAATTTATTTTTTCTCTCAACTCAATTCTCCTGTCTTCTCCCTATAACCTTTGACACCTTTACTATCAAAAACCTATCAAACTCTGCTTAAATATGCCTAATGACTTGGCCTCCACAGCCACTTGTGGCATCAAATTCCACAGATTCCCCATTTAGAAAATAGTTTGTCTTTAGTCCTTCTGGCAAAGTTAACGAACATACACTTCCCTATGCTGTATTCCATCTCCAATCCATGTAGGGTTTCCAAATCTTATCAAATTTTTCTGGTCGATTTTATAAATTATATGTTATTCTCTCTAATGGTATACAATTTAATAATTACATTCACCATCTATTCAACCCCACAATATCACCAGATTTCCATGTTACAGCTATAGATTTCTTTGCCATTGCTATTGCTACACTTAAAAACTTCTTTTGATAACTATCTAACTTCAATTGGAAAATATTTCCCAATAAAAATATTCTGGGATCCTTCAAAAATTTGCATCTTCAAAACTCATCCCAATAAAATACTTATCTACTTTTTCACATTGTCAGACTGCATGCAGGAAAGATCCTACTTCTTTATAACATCTAAAACATTGATCAGAACAATTTGAATGAAGAGCATGCAATTTGTATGGAGTATAATATAATTGACGTAAAAAATTAAAATGTACCATTTGATATTTAACATTAATTGTATTAGTTACACTTTCATAGCGTAATTTTGACCATACTTCATCTTGAATTTCTATATATAAATCTTTTTCCCCTTTGGATTTACATTTGAATAAATCCTTTTTCTGAACAGTCTTTTGTAATTTTATATACAAATTAGTAATAAATCTTTCAATAAACATATCTGTTATTAGATATTCAAATGGACTTTCTTCTGATAATTTAAAATTCCTCCTTAATTTTCTTTTAAAATATGATTTAAGTTGATAATAAGAAAAAATAGTATTATATGGTATATTTTACTTATCTCTCAATTGGTCAAAAGTTTTAAAAAAACAGATCCCAAAAAACAATCGCTTATTTTTTTTATTCCACAATTATACCAAATATCAAAATAATTATTATCAACCATAAAAGGAATTAAAGGATTTTGATTTAATATCATTTTAGCCAACTGATAATTCTCCATTCCTCCTTCTACATGTTCTCCATTCATAGTTTAAGTATATGCTTCAAAATTGGTGCATCTGATTTTTCTTTTAATAATCCCTCATGCCATTTATATAAAATGTGTTCAGAATTACTTTCTCCTATTTTACTCATTTTGATTTGCACCCCTGCAATCTTTTCATCAGTCTGATAACAAGAAGACAAAAATACAAGTTGAGTTGCTTTATAATAATTTTTAAAATTAAGTAATCAAAGTCCCCCTTGATCAAATTTCCATGTTAATTTTTCCAATGCCATCTGAGGCATTTTAACCCTCCAAATACATCTTCTTATACTTTTATTTAAATTTTGAAAATTGGTACAAAAATTGGTAAAGATTGAAAAAGGTATTGTATTCTAGGAAAGATATTCATCTTCACACAATTAATCCTTCCTATTAAAGAAATCAGCAAATCTCTCCATCTTAATAAATCTTCTTTAATTTTCCTCAACAAAGCTATGTAATTTAATTTAAATTAATTATTTAAATTCTTATCAACATTAATTCCTAAATATTTAATTGCACCATTCTGCCATTTAAATGTTGTCCTTTTCTTAACTTGAACATAGTCTGCCTTGATCATTGGTATCATTTCACTTTTATCAGCATTTACTTTGTAACCTGATATTAACCCATACTCTACCAATCGATCATTTACTTTTTGTAATGAGCCTTCAGGGTTTGTAAGATATAGTATTACATCATCTACAAAAAGACTAATTTTGTGTTCTTTATCATGTATCATAAAGCCCTCAATCTCATTATCACTTCTACTCACCTCAGCTAAAGGTTCTATAGCTGATGCAAATAAAAAAGGAGATAATGGACAGCTTTGTCTGGATGACCTTTCCAACTAAAACGATTTTGATATTTGTCTATTAGGAATCACTTTAGCCTTTGGAGAATAATATAATGTTCTTATCCAATTTATAAAATGTCAGAATTCCAAAAACTTTCAGTTTGTTAAATATATAGTCCCATTCTAATCAATCAAATGCCTTTTCTGAATCTAAAGCTAAAGCCACTGATGATATTTTTTCTTTTCTGAACCATTTCCATTAAACCTAAAAATCTAACAATATTAACTGTTGATCAATTTTTAATAAAATCTATATGGTCAATATTCATCAATTTAGGTAAACATTTAGCTAATCTATTAACTATTAGTTTCAACAAAATTTTATTATCAGTATTCAATAGTGAAATTGGTCTATATGAAGATGGAAGCAGAGGGTCCTATCCTTTTTTGGAATAACTGTTATTAACACAGTTTTAAATGACTCACTTAAGTCCCAAAGATCTTCCATTTGATCTAACAACCCCATAAATATAATAATTAATAACTCCTTAAATTCTTTATTAAACTCTGGAGAGAAACCATCCTCCCTGGAGCCTTATTGTTTTGTAAAAACATCAATATATCATATAATTCTGTAACTGTAAAATGGATTTGTTAATTCTATCTTCTCTTCTATGCTTAACTGTGGTAAAATAATTTTGGACAAATATTCATCTATTTTATCCTCATCTTTCAAAGATTCCGATTTATATAATTTCTTATAAAATTTCATAAATATTTCATTAATACCTCATTTTTTGTAAGTAAGTTGACCCAAATCTTCTTTTACAGCTACTATTGTTCTCGATACTTGTTCAGTCTTCAATTGCCATGATAAACCTTTATGTGCTCTATCACCAAATTCTTAATATTTTTGTTGAGTTCATTTTATATCCCTCTCTACTCTATATGTTTGTATTGTATTTAGCTTAAATTTCTTTAAATCCAAAATTTTACTTAGTTCATCATTCCCTCAATTTTACAATTCTTTTTCCATCTTTATTATTTCCTTTTTCAAAGAATTAACTTCAGAGATATATTCTTTTTTTAACCTTAGCCATATAACTTATTATTTGTCCTCTTAAATAAGCCTTCAAAGAATCCCATACGACAAACCTATTAGTTACAGAATGTTCATTCAGGTCCATTTAAAAAAAAAATATCTGTTGCCTTATAAAGTCACAAAAATCTTACCTTTTCAGGAATGCTGCATTAAACCTCCATCTATAACCTATATTTTGCTCCTCCTCTAGTAAGACTGACATAACTAAAGGTGAATGGTCAGACAATATCCTCGCCTTATATTTGATACTATGATATATAAAATTTTCACATCCTTTGACACCTTATTTTTAACCATAATTCCTCCTGATCTATCCAATTTGAAATCAAAGGTAAAATTAAAGTCTCCTCCCATAATTATTTTCCCTTTTGCATTAGCTAACTGCATGAAAATTTCTTGTATAAATTTTCCATCATCTACATTCAGTCCATATATATTCATCAAGGTCCAATATTCAGAATATATTTTGCAATTTACCATCACATACCTCCCCACTTTATCAGTCATTACATCCAGTATTTTGATTTATAAACTTTTATTTATTAATATCACTACTCCTCTAGCTTGAGAATTAAATGAAGAAGAGAATACCCCTTCTACCCAATCTCTTTAGTTTCATGTGTTCTATTTCTGTTAAATGAGTTTCTTGCATAAAAGCCACATCTACATTAATTTTTTTCATATAATTTTTTATTATCTTTTTCTCTTTATCAGATTCCGAATTCCATTAATATTAATAGTAATAAATGACAATTTCCCTGCCATTAGACATCAAAATTAAAACCTATATCCATCCAGCACCCCCCTCCATCTCGCCATCCAACCCAACCCTCTCTATATAATATCTTACATCTATAAACAGTCCAGGCTAGGAACCAAAAAAGAAAAGATAAGGAAGAAAATAGAAGAAAGATAAGGCAAAACCCCAGAGTCACATGATGTTAAAGTGTCTTTATCACCCTGATCTGTATGGGATGCAAAACTGGTTGAATTAGTGCCAATGATAGTGGAGTGGCCAGCATCACATTCCCCACTAAATCACTCGAAACATCATACCATCCTTTACTATAAGTTTATCAATAGACCTTTCGTTACAAGCCCAAAGGACCCCAAAACCCATCAGCAATAGATATTCACCACCACAAATGGTTACTTAAACAAAAATTGTTTTTAATTATCTTTAAACATGAAAACAGAATCAAACTTTAACTTATCTCTATTAACTTAACTAACCCAACTTAACCCCCTTATAATTTTAAGCACACGTGTATGTAATGTGTGTGTAAATTTAAGAAAAGTTATTTGGCTCACAATTCAATCTCACTTCTCATTCTTCCAAGCTCACTGGTTGCAGGTAATTCTTATAATGTGCACAGAATTTAACATGTATAAAGTTCACCAGGCTTTGGTGCTCAAAAGGTAATTGGTTTACTGCTCAGGAAGGTTCTTTTAGGTTTGCAGAGAGAGATGTGTTGTTCCAGGATTTCCACAACTCATCTCAATGTCTTGCTGATGAAACTTGCTCCATTAGGGCTCTCCAGATGATAACCTCTATCTTTCAGGCCATCACAGAGTTCCTTTCTGTTTCCCTTATTCCAAGAGAAACATCAGATAGATAGCAGTTCCAGCCATCCACTACTCTGGAGCTTCTGTTTCAGTTCCAACAAGCTTCCCCTGGCTTGTTTCAGCTTACTGTGTCTCTCTCTATCTGAGATTCAAACTTGACAGCAGCATATCCTTCTCCCTCTCACTTGCAAAACCCCTGACCTTCTCCAGCAACCAATAGGAGTTAGTCTTCTGCTCCCATCTGTTGTTTTAGGTAAACAAGAACCTCTCAATGACTTCTGAGTGAGCACATCAAAAGCCTTGCAAAAAGATCCAACACAGACAACCTGGCTCTTCCAAGACAATAGTATTTCCATTTCATGACATCATTACAATTTTCACCTGTTTGTGAAATGTGCATAACATTCTCCATAGTTTCTGTAAAGTCACTGAATATGAATTCTTCAGTATTTCAAATAAAATCAGTTTTAAAGTGTGGGTTTCTAATTTTACCAATTTATCTCCAAAAAAACATTCCCAAATATTCCATCACACTTTTAATACATTAATTTTATCCAGTATATTAGATCACGCACAATATAAGTTAAAACTTCCTCCTCTTTAAACTCTCTTGAAACTCAAACAACCATTTGATGATCTTCAACAGGCAAAGAATCGGCATATACCTTTGCTTCATTAGGCTCAGTAAAAATAATCTATTACTCCCTCACAGGACGAAGATGTTCAAAACAGCTGGATATCTGAAAACAAAGGCTTAGCTTTTTTCCCCACAATATACCTTTAACCACATAAAGGAAAATATTATTTCCATTATAAATCAAAGGTGATTGTCTTTCTTTAGCTTGTTTCACTGCCAGCTCCAATATCTTCTTTCTTACTTCATATTGAAGGAACCTGACAGGTATTGGGCAGGACCTTTGGTCAGCCTGAGTTTTAGGTCTCAGTGATCTGTGGGCTCATTCTTTCTCCAAATCACTTTGAAATGCAGCCTGACCCAAAGATTCCAGTATCTAGTGTTGCCAAAATTTTTTCAAGTTTTGACCCTCGTCCCCTTCTTAAGTCTAACAATCTTGATATTGTTCCATCTGCTGAAATTTTCTAAAACGTCTATTTTTTACATTAACTGATGATGCTTTGTAGCTGTTTCTGCTTGTACTTTCTTCATTTGATCTTTCAGATTTTGAATCTCAAATAAATTCTGTTTAATTGCTTAGGGGTGGGCTGATGACTCCATCAGCCTGCGATCCACCTCCCCTCTGATACACTACAAGGTAACCAGCTGCCAATAACAGCATAATTGTCAGGAGATCTAAAATTACTTTCAATTGATGCACCTAGCATTGGAATGGTTTAATCTAACGATAATTACTGGACCATTGTGATTATTTTGTTGTAGTGGAGATGTCCTAAGTGTAACAAAGAAGGCATTACTTTAATTTTTAGGACTTTGACAGCAATTCTAAAAAGCCATATCATACATCTGGTCACGAAGTGTCAGGTAGCCTGATAGCCCCACTCTGCACAACCTGACAGCCCCACCCCACTGGGAGGGGAAGTCTGCGGAGGTTGTTGGGGCAGGGATGGCCGCGGGGGCTGTTGGGCAGGGGCAGCCAGCAGGGGACATTGGGGCAGGGGCAGTGTAGCAATGGCAGTCTTCCCTACTCATAATCCCACCTATATTATATTATATATAATAATATTATATATTATATTATATATTATGTTATATTATTATATTTAAAAGTGCTCCTTCCATCAGGAACAGGAGCATTGCCATCAATTCTAATCAAGTCTCCTGTTTTATGTAGCTTTTCAAAGGTTTCTGCATAGATAGTGGATGATCAGTGCCAATTCATGAAATAATTCATTTTCAAATGCATAATTTAATGAGTAAGAACATTTAATTTCTCATTTTAAGATACACTGTAGTCTTCTCTAATAAAAAAACAAATGCTTTATTCACATGTGTGACAGATTATGTTATATTTTATATTGTAAATAGATATGTTTTAAGTAGATAAATTGTGGCATGTTTTAGTGTAGGTCATATACAAAAACTTCAGAACAGATCTCATTTAAAATACTGGAGCTCTGCTCTGAATTGTTGTTTTGAAAAGCAACAGATGAAAGAACTCGGAAGATTAGGGTTAGTGCCGTAGGCTGTCTGAGTGCAGTTTGCTGTGCTAGGAGGGTCATGTGGTTTTGCAAGCAGAGAGAGTCAAAGAGGCTTTTCTCAGAGAGAGAGAGAGAGAGAGAGAGAGAGAGAGAATTCTGTTCTATAGTGCTGGAGTTGAGCAGCAGCAGCTGGGACTGGAACAGGACAAGCTGGCAAGCTTGTAGAAAAAAACCATTTTTAAGGTGGGTTGTGACTTCTTAGTTCAGCCTGGTCAAGGCCCTTGTGGTCCATACAAGAGGAGAGGACTGGCTGCCTAATGTTTCACTTGAAAGAAGAGAAACCAACAGAAACTCTGTGGTGACCTGAAAGAAAGAGGGTTAGAAAACCCTGATGGGGCAAGTTTCTTTGGCAAGACACTGACATGGGTGATCAGAAGGAATCAGTTTTGTGGGTGACCAGAGAACAACAAATCTCTCTCTGAAAACTGACAAGAACCTTCCTGAGGGGTAACCATTTATTTTTCAAGCACCAAAGCTTGGTGAACTTCATAAATATTAAACTCTGTGCCATCTAAGAAATGCCCGCAACCAATGAACTTGGAGAAATGAGAAATGAGAAGGGTGGGGGGCGTGGCAAGATGGCGTAGGGAGCGGACGTGCATTCCCAGTCTCCCCCAGGCAGTTATATAAATACCCATTTTAAGAATATTTCTTTTCTGTTAAAAGTCTTTGTTTTGTTTATCAATTGTTTTTAGTTTAAAATGGCAACAAAGATTAAGGAAAATAGAGTTCAAATACAGAACAAAACTACACTCTCCGACTTTGGAAGAAACTCGGCCTACTTGCCCAGACAGAACCACGGAGTCAAGGGTGGAATTTTCTTAAGAACGGAGCTCATTAATTGGACTGTCGGATAAGCTGGCCTTGGACACCCCTCTGAAAGATGTTTAAAATGGCAACAAAGATTAAGGAAAATAGAGTTCAAATACAGAACAAAACTACACTCTCCGACTTTGGAAGAAACTCGGCCTACTTGCCCAGACAGAACCACGGAGTCAAGGCTGGAATTTTCTTAAGAATGGAGCTCATTAATTGGACTGTCGGATAAGCTGGCCTTGGACACCCCTCTGAAAGATGTTTAAAATGGCAACAAAGATTAAGGAAAATAGAGTTCAAATACAGAACAAAACTACACTCTCCGACTTTGGAAGAAACTCGGCCTACTTGCCCAGACAGAACCACGGAGTCAAGGCTGGAATTTTCTTAAGAACGGAGCTCATTAATTGGACTGTCGGATAAGCTGGCCTTGGACACCCCTCTGAAAGATGGTGATGAATATTGATTTGAAATGTTTTATGAAGATAAATTGCAGTAATTGGCATTGGTTGCCCGTGAGTTTTAAAAATCTAGATAACATTAAAGTTTATTAGTGATTTTTTTTGGATGGAATATCGGAAGGATGAATTTATTATCTATAAATACAGAACAAAATTACATTCTTTGACTTTGGAAGAAATTTGACCTATTTGCCCAGACAGAGCCGGAGTTGGTGCTGGAATTTTCTCAAGAACAGAACTTATTAAAGTTGATTTCGGACTCCTTTTTGAAAGATGGTGACGAATGTTGATTTGAAATATTTGAAATATTTTCTGAAGATAAACATATATATGGAACTCCTTGACCTGCAATAAGGTTTATCAGTGATTTTTTTTTGGATGGAATATTGGAAGAGTGAATCTGTGAGTATGCATACATTGCAAACAGATTTTAATAGTTTTGAAAAGGTTTTTTTTAAACTAAACAACAAGATCAGTTTAATATTGAGAAAATTGGAAAAAACGGAAACTTTATTATTAAATTTGGAAATTCAGTAGAAAGAAACTATGAACAAGATTGATGATTTATAAAATTAAAGTCGAAGGAGCAATGTCCAAGAAGAGTTAAAAATTTTGAATAAGTTTTTCTTGAAAATAAACAATAATTTCAACTTAACATTGAGAAGATTGACAAAGTGGAAAATTTGGTATTAAATTGGGAAACACAGAAGAAAGAACTTATGAATAACATTGATGCTTTAGAAGATCAAGACCGAAGGAATTATGTTCAAGAAAACTTTAAAAGATTTGAAAAAAACTTTTTTTGAAAGTAAGCTACAAATTCAACTTGAGACTGAGAAGTATGGAAGATTCGGTGTTGAACTGGGATGTTCAGAGGTGTTTTAATTCAGTGGATGAAATTCAGGAAGTCTTGAAAAAAAATTTAAAAAAAAACTTTTATTGATTGTAAACAATGTTTAACTCAGTGTTGGGAGGGTGGAAAAGGTGCAAAATTTAATATCAAGTTTGGATTTTCAAAAAAAAAAGTTTATGAATAAGATTGGTTAAATTGATGGACCGGGGTTTTATGGATATAAGAAATGATGATTTTTCGGTTTACAGGTGTATTTTGTTTGCCTGGGGGGGGGGGGAGGGAGTGGTACTTCTGCTCCCGAAAGTCATATGCCACTTGTGGTTTATACCACACCCATTTGGGTTTTTGGGAATTAACCACCACAAGGTGGTTTCCTAAGGGGTTAGGGGAGGTGGGGGGGGGGTGAAAATTTGAAAATTATTTAGTATCTATTATGTAATATTATACTAAGTCAATTTGAAATGAATGTATGGAGATACTATAAATAAATTTCGAAAAAAAAAGAAATGATAAGGGTAATCAAATAACTTTTCTAAACGTACACACACATTACATACACTTACGCTTAGAATTAGAAAAGGGTTGTTAGGTGAAGTAAGTTAATAGTAATAAGATCAAGTTTGATCTTGTTTTCATGTTTAATGATAATTAAAAGCAACTTTTGTTTAAGTAACCATTTGTCTTGGTGAAGTTCTGTTGCTGCTGGGTTTTGGGGTCCTCTGGGCTCGTACACATGGGAAGAATCATTTGTATCCTCTCAGATATTGGATACACAGAAGATCCAAATGGACTCCCGTTCTGATGAAGTGGGTTGTGAAATGTGGATACGCCGCTGTACTAAATGAAATTCGCAACAACCCGCTGCCGAGGCGGGAATGTCTCCAATTGCACATTAAGTAAAGAAATACAATTATAGTCAAGTGTATAAATGTTGCAATACCTTTTTCTTGGTCCAGTTGTTGGATAATTGACCCAAGTTGCTTTCTTCCCTTCTTCATCCCACCTTTTCGGCTGTCAGTTTCAGTCGGAGCCAAAGCCACAAACACGAGAAGCAATGCAATCACCCTCGCTAACTGAGTTGCCATCTCAGTCCCGTTTCCCACTAAACAGAAAACAATATATATATATTTATGTCCAACTGGACCGTAGCCGCGCCTTTTCGCAAAAAAAATTACTGACAAAGTATTGATTAAACATATGGTTCCCAATTGGATTTTCCATGAATCAAATGCCACATTTCGCCAATAATAAGGTGGTGCTGAAAACTTTCCGAAACCATGTGTGCCCCCACACACAAAAAGAAAAAAACACGGATATTTTGGATGAAGATTAGAAATAGTAACAAATCTTCGATTCTCTTCCCGAAATAACAAGTGAACTTTGGGACTTGAAAGCTGAGGTAGAATTCGCTAGCAGAAGAAATGCGGCAACAAAGTTTACAGGAAAAGACAGACCAATAATGTCACCGTAACAAAGATTTCAAACTCAAACCTCTGACTGAGTCTTAGGTGTAACATTCCATCCCCGAGCCTCGAAGTGCTTCTGGGGATCTGAAGCTCCTTATGAATGTTACTAGCCATCGCGCGGGGCGCAGGGCTGGGTGGGGGGGGAGGGGGGGGGGTGTGGTGGTGGGAGGGAAATATATTTAAAGCTAGATTTTCCAGACATCATGCATCGTTTGGAGTTGAACCGAATGTTTGTTTAATGTGTGCCCAATTTTCTGTATTCAGTACATGTTAAAATTGAGGATTTGGTTTTTGGTTCTGGAAACAGTTCTCATAAAAATTGCACGGTTTCTGAAGACTACACCAATGGAATGACTTCTCAGCCAATCGTTTGGAATGTGACAGTGCGCTGCTATTCGGCTTCATCCCAAAACTTCTGGTCCCATCGGAACTACGGATCAATAAAATAACCGAGATTCCACCTTTCTTTTTTAAAAACAAGATAAAAATTGCTAGGAAAACTCAGTGTTGGAGAGCAGAATTGACCTTTCATTCTGAAACCTCTCTTATCAGAAGCAGACCGTACAACTTGAAAAAGGAACAATTTCAGCTGCATTTTCTGCTTTTATTTCAGATTAGCTGCATCTGAAGGATTTTGATTTCAATAAAAAGCTGTCTCATTTATCTTTCCCTTAATCCCACTTGCATTTCTTGATCCATATTTTATTTTGTCTATGCTATTATATTCCCGCTTTAACCAGTGAGGGAATAATTATTCAGGATGGTGGATGCATTCCCATAAAAGTGTTTTGACTTGGGTGCTACTGAGCTTTGATGGAGCTGCAATGATTCAGACAAATGGGGAGAATTCCATGATGTTTCTGGCTTGTAGATGTTGAAAGGGTTTGGGTGAGGTATGTCTTGCAGGATATTTGATCTGCTTTTGTTGCCATGATAGTTATGTCAAGTTCAATTCCTGGATGATGATGGTGTGAGACCCATTAATGTCGATGCCATTAAATGCCAAGGATGAATGAGTTTTATGCTTTCACTGCTTATTAGGCAATCGTCTCTGGTCATGCTGCATGCTGACATGGAATGCTTCATTCACTTCAAGTTCAAATTCATTTTTTTTGTCAGAGTACATTCATAACATCCCTGATGAGTACAGCTGCAAGAGATGTATCCAGCTGCAGCTCCTTGGAGACCAAGTTAGGGAACTGGAGTTGGAGCTGGATGAACTCCAGACATTTGGAAGGCAGAGGCAGTGATAGAGAGGAGCTTCAGGGAGACAGTCACCCCTAAATGTCAGGAGGCAGGTGTCACATTTGTGGCCCGAAATGTGGTTAATAAAACATTAAACACAAGTTTTATCAGGTAAACTTCTGAGTGTCTTTATTCTCCCGTTGCCTTTGTTCTCCTGCTTGTGTTCTTATCACTCTCTCTCATACCACGTGACTTCCGGTATATCTCATACATATTCATTATCATGACATCCCTCCTTTAATCAGAAATAAACTTTACCTTCATTTACCAATATCCCTCAGAAACATACAAACATCGTAACTAATGGTAATACTATAACTCAACTACATAAAATTTACTTCCTACAGCATTCATACATGCACTGTATGATATAAGATTAAAATACTGTCCCAAAGTTCTTATTAAAACTATGGCACAAAGTCTTCGTACCGTTTGGGCGGTTTCCGGTTTCGTTTCGGCCTGCCTGCGATATTGTCGTCGCTTCTCGGTTGTTCACTCTCGGCGTCGGAAATACTGATCACCACGGCTTCGGGTGTTTCTGGCGCTCTAGTCACTTCATCAGGAGTGCTGGTAACTGCCTCTGGAACATCATCAGGTCTCTCAGTTTCAGCATCTCAAATTGGACTTTCAACTTCTTCACTCGATGTATCTCTGGACTGGTACCTTTTTACACCTGATACATTTCTCTTATACAGGACTCCAGTCGGAGACTTGACTGTCACCATACTTCCACTTCTGGATACGACAGTATAGGGTTGATGGTAATAAGGTGTATCTAGCTTACCACCAGTTTCATGCCTCACTAGAACATTATCTCCTGGCATGATGTCTGAGTACTTGGCTCCACGTTTCGAATCTGTGTACAGCTTTGCTGCACCTTTCTTTTCAGCATCGTGGTCTCTCATCTCCTGGTCGTCTCGGATTTCCTTTATTTCTGGCATTTTTGTGCGGATTTTTCTCCCAAAAAATGCTTCTGCAGGACTTTTTCCAGTGGTTGCATGAGGCGTTGCTCGATAGACAGCCACATAAAATAGCAATGCTTCTCGCCAATTTTGTCCTTCTGCGTGTGCAATTCTCAATCGTTTTTCAATGGACTGATTTTGTTTCTCTACTTCTCCGTTGGCTTGCGGCCATTTCGGAGTTACTTTATGATGGTGGATACCTGTGGTCCTCATGTATTCCGTAAATGTCTCTGAAATGAATTGTGGACCATTGTCAGAGTATAATGTAACAGGTAATCCATATCGTGTGAATATCTCTGCTAACGCTTGTATTGTTTTTTCAGTGGTTGTGGACTTCAACACCACGTACTCATAGTATCTGCTGTAGTAATCTATCACTACCTTAATTGATTCACCCGTCGGTAAAGGTCCAAGAAAATCAACAGCTACGTCGATCCATGGTCCTGTCGGGAGTTGCGTACTCCGGATCGGTTCTGGCGGATTACTCCTACTTGTGATTTGACATCCGTGACAAGTTTTAACAAATTTCTCGGCGTCTTTATCACAACCTGGCCACCATACCTTGGTCCTGAGGTTTTTCTTGGTACCAACAATACCTACGTGTCCTTCATGCGCTAAGGATACGATCTTCGGTCTCAATCTTTGCGGAATCACCTATCTGCAACCTCCCAATACACACTGTCCGATGCAACAAAGTTCATCTCTAATGGGAATGTAAGCCTTGTGAGTACACTTGTCCCATTGTCCACTCTGTATGCATTCTCTTACTTCCATTAGTTCTGGATCACATTCGGATTCTCTCTCGACTTCCTTCGTAGTCACAGCTTTCGGTGTCGCCTGAATAGCTACGAAGCGTACAAAGCTCTCTGTTTCTGTTCCCAATTCTGACTTGGATTGTGGACATCCATCCTTCACCAATCTGGACAGCGGATCTGCAATGTTTGCTTTCCCTGCAATGTGGATTACTTTATATTTGTAGGGTTGTAGTCTGAGTACCCATCTCTCTATTCTGGCACATGGTTTGGATCTAGGTGCATAGATCACCTCTAATGGCTTATGATCTGTGATGAGTTCAAATTCAATGCCGTATAAATATGCATGGAACCTCTCACAGGCCCATACAAGTCCGAGTGCTTCTTTCTCTGTCTGAGAGTATCTTCTTTCCACATCAGATAACGATCTGCTGGCATAGGCAATGATTCTTGGTCCTCCATCATGCATCTGGACCAACACGGCTCCTAAACCAATCGGGCTGGCATCCGCTATGACTTTGGTTGATGCCGCCGGATCGTAATATCCAAGAGTTTTTGCATCTGTCAGGCTTTGCTTCAGCGCTGTGAACGCTTTCTTCTGCTCAGATCCAAAATGAAATGGTACACCTTTCCTGGTTAGTTTTCTTAGTGGTTCTCCCACTGTAGCGAAATTAGGAATGAACTTTGCACAAAAATTGACCAATCCCAGGAAACTCCTCACCTCTGTTGCGTTCTGAGGTGCACGTGCCTCTGCAATAGCTTTCACCTTGGCCTCTGCAGGGTTTAGTCCTTCCCGTGTAAGTCTGTGTCCCATGAAGTCCATTTCTGACACACCAAACTGGCACTTGTTTCCATTCACGGTAAGGCCTGCCTCCTGTAGTCTAGATAGTACACGCCTCAACCGTTTGTCATGCTCTTCCTTCGTTGGTGCATGGACTATGATGTCGTCAGAAATGTTGGCAACTCCAGGAATGCATGAATCACTCGATGGATTTCATACTGGTTGATCTCCGAAGCTGCATTAATTCCAAATGATAGTCTCTTGTAACGATACAATCCATAGTGAGTCACAAATGTAGTTACATCTCAGGAACCTGGATCCAGCTCTAATTGATGATAGCCCCATTTCAGATCAATTTTTGAGAATACCTTGCTGGTAGTTAGTTCTTGAAGTATTTCCTCCACCGTTGGTATAGGGTGTTGTTCTCTAATTATAGCTTCATTGGCCATTCTCATGTCAACACATAGTCTTATGTCACCCTTTGGTTTTGGCACAATCACTAGGGGACTGACCCATTGTGTCGAATGTTCCACCGGTTCAATAATGTCTTGTTCGATCAATTCTTTAATTTTGGCTTCGACTTTCCCACGAAGTCCAAAAGGATTTCGGCGCATTGGTTTTTGCCTTGGGTTTGACCGTTTCATCTACCGCTAGCTTCAATTGTCGACCTTTCAGGTTTCCTACTCCTTGGAAGACTGCAGGGAATTCTTGCTTCATATCCTCGTATGACTGAATTGAATTGACACAAGCTCCAATATGAAGTATTGCCAGGTCTTGCGCTGTGCTTCTACTCAGCAATGGTTCTCCCCTCTCTTCTATGACCATAAACTCTGCTTCGGTGTACTTATCTCCAGCTTCAACAGTTGCAGTAAAACATCCAATGGTCTGCAATGGCTTGGTTGCTGTGTATGGATACAGTTTCTTGGAACACTTCTTTGAGGTACAGATGATCTTTTTCCTTTTCAACTTCTCCCATAAATGTCGATCAATCACATTACTGTCACTGCCTGAGTCGACAATGACCTGAACTGTCACTCCACCAATGATCACTGGGACTTTCTCATGACGCACTTCATTCAACGTAAATTGGTAACAACTCTGTTCCTCCTGGGTATCATCATCGTCACCGACTATCTGGCGTATGGTCTCTTTCTTTCCAGGATACTTTCCTTTCACCCAGGCTTTGCCTTTGGAAGTTGTACTCTTCCTCTTCTGGTCTGCATTGGACTTGCTTTTGCACTTCTTTGCAAAGTGGTCCTTACCTCCACACTTTCTGCAAACTTTGCCTTTGGCTGGGCAATATGGGTTTTTTCCAAAGTGACCTCGGTTTCCACATCGATAACACTCCACATCCTGTGTCGATGTATATCTTGGCTGGTTATGGCGATGTGATAGCCTCTAAATTTGCTGGCTTGAGTTGTCTTTCAGGGTCATGGTATGAAATTGCCCTTCAACAGCCTCTAATGCAGCAGCAATGGTTAAAGCATCGGTGAGTTCCAACTCACTCCCTCTTTCCAGTAGACGTCTTCTGAGTTTATCTGATCTGCAGTGCTGTACGACTTGATCCAGTAATTGGTTGTCCAAATCAGCTGGCATGTAATTGCATCCAACAGCTAGCTGGCGTAGTCTCGTCACGTACTGAGCAATTGTCTGGCCATCTTCTTGTCTCGTTCTCCGAAACAAATGACGTTGAAATGTAGCATTCGGTGTCACTACATAGTGTGCATTTAACGCATCTACCGCTTTCCGGTACTCATCCTTCCTTCCAGTATTCAAAAGTGTCTTAAATGTTGCCCGAACTGAGGGTCCTGCAGTGAAAAGAAGTAACGCCCTTCTCTGCGCTTTTTGTTCAACTGTACCGGTATCTAGAAATAGGCCACGACTGTCGGCGTAGGATTCAAATTCTTCCAGCCATGCCTTCCACTTCACACTTACAGTGCTTGCATCACCAGTCGGGTCAAAATGAGCAATTTCACTATGTGTTAGAAAGTCACTGTCTGCACCAGCCATGAGGAAATATTTCAGCCCCAAAAATACTGAGTCACAGAGAAAATTCTTATCACCTTGAAGTTGTCTGTAACCCTCTGTAATCTTGTTTAGTCTTTAATTTTCTTCAAGCTTCTTTCATCCTCGTCGCCAATGTCACATTTGTGGCCCGAAATGTGAAGTTAATAAAACATTAAACACAAGTTTTATCAGGTAAACTTCTTAGTGGCTTTATTCTCCCATTTCCTTTGTTCTCCTGCTTGTGTTCTCTCTCTCATACCACGTGACTTCCGGTATATCTCATACATATTCATTATCATGACAGCAGGTAGTTGGGTGACTGTTAGGAGAGGGAAGGAAGGGGAATAAGTGTACAGTGCTGAACACCCCTGTGGCCATTCCCCTCAACATTAAGTATACAACTTTGGATACTGTTGGATCAATATGTGGAATTATGATGCTGTGGTTGTTACTGAAACTTTGCTGGAGGAAGGGCAGGATTGGCTGATGCAGGTTCTGGGATTTAGATGTTTTAATAAGGAATAGATGGGAGGTAAGAGATAGACAATAGACAATAGGAGCTGGAGTAGGCCCTTCGGCGTGTCGAGCCAGCACCGCCATTTTACAGATCATGGGTGATCACTACTATCAGTACCCCTTTCCAGCCTTATCCCCATAACCCTTAACTCCTTTGCCCACTAGAGTCTTATCTAACTCTCTTTTGAACATAATCAGCGAATCTGCCTCTACCACCCTCTGTGGCAGAGCATTCCACAGATTCACACTTCTCTGGGTAAAAAAATGTTTTCTCATCTCCGTCCTAAAGGGCCTACCCTGTATTCTTAAACTATGTCCTCTCGTCCTCGTCTCCCCCATCATTGGGAACAAGTAATCCGACTTCACCCTGTCTATCCCCCTGATAATTTTGTATACCTCAATCATATCCCCCCCTCATCCTTCTAAACTCCATCGGATACAAGTCCAGTTTTTCTAGCCTTTCAGCATATGTCAACCCCGCCATCCCTGGAACTAACCTTGTAAATCTGCGCTGCACACCCTCTAGAGCTAGTATGTCCTTCCTCAAAATTGGAGACCAGAACTGGATGCAATACTCCAGGTGGGGTCTCACCAGGGCCTTGAACAACTGCAGAAGGGCGTCTCTGTTCCTATACTCCAATCCCCTCTTTATGAAAGCCAACATGCCATTTGCCTTCTTCACAGCTTTCTGAACCTGCATGTTAGCCTTCAGTGACCGGTGAACAAGTACACCCAGATCCATTTGCACCTCCCCTCTCCCTAGCTTGTCTCCATTTAAATAATACTCAGCTTTCCTATTATTGCCTCCAAAATGGAAAACCTCACATTTGCTCACATTGAACGTCATCTTCCATTCAGCAGCCCACTCCCCCAACCTGTCCAAGTCCCTCTGTATTTTCCTGACATCCTCCTCACACCCCACACCGCCACCCAGTTTAGTGTCATCTGCAAATTTGCTCATGTTATTAATAATCCCCTCATCCAAATCATTTACATAAATTACAAACAACTGAGGACCCAATACCGATCCCTGCGGCACTCCACTCGTCACATCCTGCCATCCTGAAAAAGACCCGCTTACTCCAACCCTTTGTTTCCTATTTCTTAACCAATTTCCTATCCATGTCAGCACCTTACCTCCAATACCATGCTCCCTGATCTTGCCCACTAGTCTCCCGTGCGGTACCTTATCGAAGGTCTTCTTGAAGTCCAAATACACCACATCCACTGGCTCTCCCAAGTCCACCCTCTTTGTCACATCCTCGAAAAATTACAGAAGGTTAGTCAAGCATGACTTACCCTTAAGGAATCCATGCTGACTAGCCCTTATACTATTATTTCTGCCTAAGTGTTCTGCTATTACTCCTTTTATTATAGATTCCAATATCTTCTCCACCACTGACGTCAGGCTGACCGGTCTATAATTTCCCGTTTTCTCCCTCCCTCCCTTCTTAAAAATCGGCACCACATCAGCCACTCTCCAATCCTCAGGGACCTCCCCCGAATCTATGGAACTTTGGAAAATGTCGACCACTGCCTCCACAATTTCCATAGCAACTTCTTTAAGCACCCTGGGATGCAGCCCATCAGGCCCTGGGGATTTATCAGCCCTCAGTCCCAACAATTTACTCACAACCTCCTGCTTCTGGATCCGGATATCCATTAGATCCCCTACTTCCCCAGGAAAGTTCCCCAAGTCTCTTGATACCGCATGACCACTACCTCCTAACTGACCATAACCTATATCCTCCTTGGTGAAGACAGTTGCAAAGTATTTGTTAAATTCCTCAGCCATCTCCTTGTTTCCGGTAATAATTTTAGACCGATTTTAGACCGAACCAATTTCCTCCTCTTCACATATTTAAAAAAGCTTTTGCTATCCTCCATTATATTATTTGCTAATTTCCTCTCGTACTTCATTTTCCCCTCTCTTATGACTTTCTTAGTTACCCTCTGATGCTCTTTGAAGGTTTCCCAATCCTCTAACTTCCCACTCCGCTTCGCTATCTTATATTTACTCCCTTTGGATTTGATATTGCACTTGATTTCATTAGTTAGCCACGGCTGCCATTTGGATTTCCTAGAGCCTTTCCTCCACTTTGCAATAGATTTGTCCTGAATCCTGTGAAAAATGTCCAAAAATACCTGCCATTTTTCCCCAGTTGTCCTCCCAGCTAGTGTATCTTTCCATTTTATTTTGGCTAGCTCCTCCCTCATAGCTGCATAATCCCCTTTATTTAACTTCAGTACAGATGCTTCCGACTTCCTTTCTTTTTCCCTTTCTAATTGCAGCTCAAAAGTAACCATACCATGGTCACTATTCCCTAATGGCTCCCCTACATCGAGGTTACTTATTAACTCTGCGTCGCTGCACAGCACCAAGTCCAGAATCGACTTCCCCCTGGTAGGTTCCTCCACTAGCTGCTCCAAGAAAGTATCTCGTAGACATTCAATAAACTCATTCTCTTGTGTTCCTGCCCCCGTCTGATTATCCCAGTCCACCTTCATGTTGAAGTCCCCCATAACTACCGTATTGCTACCACTTTGATATGCCACTCTTAATTCCTGATTTATACTTCTACCGATATCTGAGCTACTTTTCGGAGGCCTGTAAATGACCCCCATTATGGTCCTCATGCCTTTACAATTTCTTAATTCTATCCAAACAGACTCTACCCCACCTGTTTCAATGTCTTTCCTTTCAAACGCCTGAATTTCATTTCTTACCAACAGAGCTACCCCACCTCCTCTTCCTAACTTTCTGTCTTTTCTATAGGACGTGTACCCGGGAACATTTATTTCCCAATCATGCCCTTCCCGCAGCTATGTTTCCGTTACTCCGACAATGTCATAACCTCCCATTGCCATTTGCGCCTCAAGCTCATCCATTTTATTCCTTGCACTCCGTGCATTCATACACAATACCTTGATACCATATCTCCTTTCTCCCTCCACCTTTGTTCTCGATGCACTTGCCCCTACTCTATCACTTTTAGTTCCCTTTTTCTTTATTGTTTCACCGTCTAACGGAACCACCCCTATATTCACTCTCCTATCTGCTTCCCTATCAGTCCTGTTCCCTTCCCCCTGCCAAATTAGTTTAAATCAAATCCGACAGCATTATTAAACCTAACTGCCAGTATATTGGCCCCCGTTGCATTCAGGTGTAAACCATCCCTCCTGTAGAGGTCTTGTCTTCCCCAGAAGAGATCCCAATGGTCAATGAACCTGAATCCCTGCACTCTGTACAATTCCTCCAGCCACACATTTAACCTCCTGATTTTATTATTTTTGCCCCCACCCACGCACAGCACAGGTAGCAGCCCCGAGATTACAATCCTGGAGGTCCTGCTTCTTAACCTCCTTCCGAGCTCACGGTAGTCCCTCTTCAGGATCTCCTCCTTCATCTTATCCACGTCATTTGTACCCACGTGTATCAAGACTTCTGGCCATTCACCTTCCCCCCACCCCAGGATACTCTGAACCCTATCCGAGACGTCTCGCACCCTGGCTCCTGGGAGTCAACACACCATACGGGAACACTTGTCAGGTTCGCAGAATCTTTTGTCTGTTTCCCTGACGATGGAGTCCCCAATGACCACCTTGTTCCCCTTCCTTCCTTTCCGCACCATGATAGATATTATCATGGCTATAGAAAGGGAGGATGCTGAGAGGGAGTGTCCACTGAGTTGGTGTGGGTGGAAGTCAGAAATAGGAAAGGAGCTATCATTGCACCGGGAGTTGTCTATAGGCCCTCAAATTGCCCTCAGATAAGCAGGCAGATTTTGGAATGGTGCAGGAAATACAGGGTTGTAGTTATGGGTGACTTCAACCTCCCTAATATTGACTGACACCTCCTTACTGCACGAGAGCTAGATGGGGCTAAATTTGTCAGTTGTGTCCAAGAAGGATTCCTGACACAGTATCTGAACCAGCCAACAGGAGGAGAGGCCACACTGGGTCTAACTCTGGGTAATAAACTTGATGAGGTGGTGGATCTCTCTGTAGGGAAGCATTTTAGTGAGAGTGACCTTGAGCTTTAGCATAGCTATGGATAAGGATAAATGGAAACAAAATGGGGAAGTCTTTAATTGGGCAAGGGTAATTATGATGGGATGAGGCAGAAATTAGTGAGAGTAAATTGGGAACAGATGTTCAAGGGAGAAAGCACAAAACCAATGAGGAGGAAGTTTTGGGCCGACTTGTGCTGAGTTCAAGATAGGTTTGTCCCACTGGGACAAAGAAAAGATGGTAATAAAAAGGAACCATGGTTGAGGAAACAGGTGAGGCAACTAATCAAGAGGAAGAAGGAAGCATATATTAGATATAGAAAGCAGGAAACAGGAAGGGCTCATGAGAAGTATGTGATAGCCAGGAAGGAGCTTAAGAAAGGACTTCTCAAGGGACCTTGAGAAGGCCTTGGCATGTAGAATTGAGGAGAACCCCAAGGTGTTCAACATCAAGGGCCAAAAGAACAGAAGGATGATGAAAACGAAGGTTGGGTTGCTAAAGGATACAGGAGGCAATGTGTGCCTGGAGGCGGAGGAGGCCAAAGGCCCTGTACTGTGCTGTAGTGTTCATCACATACAACCCTGAGACTTGTTTTCCCATGGGCCAAGCAATTATCGGTAGTGTAAAGATATATATACAAAAGAGAGAAATGTAAACAAAGAAAGAAATGCAAACAAATTGACTGTGCAATACTGAAAAAATATTCAGTAGTAAGTAATGTTCAAAGTAAGAATCAAATGAGTCTCTGATTGAGGGTTGTTGAGGAGTTTGATGGTGGATAGGTGGCAACTGTTCCTGCACCAGCTGGTATGAGTATTGTGGTATCTGTACCTCTTTTCTGATGGCAGCAGCAAAAATGGGTATTGTGCATCCTTCTTGATTGCTGCTGCTCTCTAACAGAAGTGTTCTACTTAGATTTTCTCGATGGCGGAGAGAGTTTTGCCTGTGACGTAATGGACTGTGTCCATTACATTTTACAGAGCTTTGCACTCAGAGATATTGGTGCCGCCATACCAGAGGTCAGCACACTTTCCACTACACATCAGTAGAAATTGGCCAAAGATTTTGATGTTATATCAAACCTCCACAAACTCCTGAGGAAGTAGAGGTGCTAAAGTGCTTTCTTCACAATGACATCAGAATGATGGGTCCAGGAAAGGGCATCAATGATAGTAACTCCCACTAATTTAATAATTTGAACATCCTCTCCACTGCTGATCCCCCATGATTTCTGAACCATATACCTCTGGTTTTCCTCTCCTAAACTCCATGATCAGCTCCTTGGCTTTAGTAACATTGAGTGAGAGGTTGTTATTAATACACCTTTCAACCAATTTTTCAATGTCCCTCCTACCTATATGCAGATTTATCATCCTTTTTATATTTCCCACTGCTGTGGAATCACCATTAAGTTTGCAAATGCTGTTGTTGTCGCACTAAGTCACTCAGTCGTAGGTGCAAATGGAGTAGAGTAGGGAACAATGTGCAGACTTCTGTGGTGCTCTGTTGTTGATGGAAATAGTGGAGGAGATGTTCTTGCCAATCTTATTATGATCTGGAGATGAGAAAATCCAGCATCCAATTACACAGTTGGGTGTTGAAGCTCATGTCTTGGAGTTTGTTGATCATTTTTGAGAGGATGATAGCGTTGAATGTGAAATTGTAGTCAATTTTGCTGACCAGTTGTTCCACGGTTTTATACAGTCAGCGAGATGGCATCTTCTATAGATCTGATGATGTGGTTGGCAACTTGGAATGGATCTCTGCAGCCACACAAAATAGAGCTGATACATTTCAATACCAGCTTCTCCAAACATTTAATCACTGTGGATGTGAGTGCCACTGGTTAGTAGACATTTAGAATCTGAATTTATTGTCATGAAATTTACTGTTTTGTGGCAGCATTACAGGGCAAATATTGCTATAAATTACGTTTAAAAATAAATTAATTAATGAAAAAAGATGAGAGAAACTAAAGCAATTTAGTCAGGTTACCACATTCTTCTTGGGCACCGGTACAATTGAGGCCTGAAACAATTTGAAGATATCCATGAAAACATTTGCCAGTTAGTCAGCACAGGTTTTCATTTCTTGGCTGGTACTCTGCCCGGACCAGTTACTTTCTTTGGATTCACTCTCCTAAAGGCAACCCACAGAATACCAACTAGAATTGAACATTATGGAAATATCATCAAATATCCTGACTTAATGTAAGAAAGATTGGTCGTAGGTGGTTGGGTTGAGGACAATGCAGCAGGGGAACATTAACTATTAACAACCACTACCATTTTCCTCTGTACAAGGTGTGATTCCAACTATTGAACTACTTTCCCCTTGATGTCTGGATTGTTTCTCCCTTGATTTTTGGAGTGTTTTCTCACTGATAGCTGGAATGTTTTCCCATTGATACCAAGTGACCTAGAATTTAACTTAAAGATGGACAGTTTGAGAGTGCCTGCAGCAGCCTTCACCACCATCAGAACTAAATTTCAATGGCTACAAAATTTATATTTATGCAGGAAATCAATACATTTCCCCATTCAGTGTCAAACAAACCTTTAAATAGATGTATCAATTAGTCTTTGAACACAGCTTAATAATTTTTTCCATTCTATGTTATCAGGATCCAAGAGTTACTCTAGACACTTCCTCCTGTTGGTTCCCAAAGAATCTTGGCACTGCACTTATCACTCAAGGCTACTCTCCACTAGCATCAGCAGTTTTAAAGTCAGCTTGCTTCTAAATGGTAAAGTATCCACATTGACCACCTCCAGTGGGCTGATAACGCCTCAAACCGTGCATCTTGGCGCCTCACAGTTTGGCGGGCAGCAACCTCCTTTGAAGAAGACCGCAGAGCCCACCTCACTGACAAAAGGCAAAGGAGGAAAAACCCAACACCCAACCCCAACCAACCAATTTTCCCCTGCAACCGCTGCAATCGTGTCTGCCTGTCCCGCATCGGACTTGTCAGCCACAAACGAGCCTGCAGCTGACGTGGACTTTTTACCCCCTCCATAAATCTTCGTCCGCGAAGCCAAGCCAAAGAAAGAGATCCCAACATAATGAAAACACAGAAATGCTTTAGGAACTCAGCAGGTCTTGCATCGTCCATAGGAGGTACATAGAGCCAAGATTTCAGGCCTGAACCCTTCTTGAAGGTATGTAAAAAGCAGGCAGGCACCTGAATTAACAGGCTGGAAAGAAGAAAAGAAAGGGCAGGGGGAGGAGTACAGACCAACAGATAAAAGGTGATTATTGGAAAGGATAGAACAGGAGAGGAAAAGTGAGAATTGATAGGGGAGGGGAAGAAGGAGGACATCTTGAATGAACATGGCTTCCCTTCCTATACCATCAACTCAGCTCTTACCTGCATATCCCTCCATTACCCACACATCTCCCCTGGCCTGGCACCCTCTGACTGCATGCGCAACAAGAACAGCATTCCCCCTTTTCTCGCCTATCACCTCACTAGCCTCCGCATCCACCACCAACTACTTGATCCCACCACCAGACATATCATCCCTCTAACCCCCACACCCTCCCCCACCTTCTGCAGGGACCATTCCCTCCATAACACATTGCCGCCTTGGCACCTACTCTTGTGACCACAAGAAGTGATACATTTGCATGCAGATCACCATTCAAGGCCCCAATAGTATTTTTAGGTGAAGCAACACTTCACTTGTGAATCTGCAGGGGTCTTCTTTGGCATCTGGTGCTCTTATTGTAATCTCCTCTACCCCAGAGAAACTGTGGTGAGTTTATTACACAGAGTTGTGGCTACCTGGAATGCCTTGCCAGGGATGGTGGTGGTGGCTGAAACATTAGGGGCATTTAATATTTAGTGGATGAAATAAAAATGAGGGGTTACAAGGTAGGAAGGGTTAAGTATTTTTTGTTTGGAAGAAATATATAGTTTGGCACAACATCAAGGGCCAAAAGGCATGTTCTATGCTGTAATGTTTTATGCTCTGTTAACAGTCTGGCATATGAGGCATTGTTCTCTAGGCAGCTCAAGACAGAATGGAGGGTTGAGGCTATTGCGTCATCTTCAAGATCCACGTTCAGGTTTTATTAACATATCATGGAGTGCCTGTAGCAGCCTTCAACATCATCAGAACTCTATAATGCAGCAGCTACAAATTTTATATTCATGCAGAAAAAACAGCAAATCTGACATGATTCTTAATTATATTCCTCCTTTCAGTGTCTAATAAATCTTTCAATAGATATATCAATTAGTCTGAGCACAGCTAAATAATTCTCTCTTATTCTACTGTGGTGATACACCACTGGCCTATTGCAGGAGACGACCATTGTACCTGCAGGAAGATCACTGGAGGACAGAGAACACCTGGCCGGCTGTCAATCAGTCGACCTCAATGGACCAAACCCCACCCGGTTGGCTGCCAATCAGCCGCCCGTGATATAAGCCACTTCCGGCCCCTCTTGAAGTTAGTAACTCAGGAACAAGACACAACTAGCCACAGCAGAGACTTTAGACTGAATAAAGACTGTTGTTTCAGTCTTTGAATCTTGTGCATCACATCTGTATTATTAGCACCCAAGAGTTAGTCCAGACACCTCCTTCCCCTGATTCCCAGAGACATCATGTCTTGTTTATATGGAACTCTTGGGACCACACTATCACTAACTAGCATCAGCCTTAAATTCATTTTGCTTCCAAATGGTCAATATCCCAACATACACCAGTTTCAACCATTTCTACCAAAGCTTTCCCCTTAATATCCCCTTGACATCTGGTGAATTTCCCTCTTGGTGCCTAGAGTGTTTTCCCCCTTGATGCCTGGCCTTTTTTCCCTGTGATGCCTGTAGTGTTATCCCCTTGAAGCCTGGAGAGTTTCCGTTTGATGCCCATTGATTACAGATTTATCATTATCACCATTATACCACACTCAATTAAATGTTGCCTTGCTTTCAAGGGCCTCTGGAACTTAGTTCTTTGGTCAAAATTTGGACTACAAACAAAGTCCTGGTGAAATGCAGGATATTGTAAAAGGAGAAGAAACTGAGTAAAACATATACTTCCGGGCTGAAATGCTGCCAGATGTATAGCATACCAATTAGTTAAATCATGCAGTGGAACAACAGTAAAACCTTGAAAAATGTATGGCTGAAATCTGTGACAACATCAATCATCTACCAAGAAATTTTTGAAGAGCAGATTTTAAAATATCTAGCTTGACATTTCTAAATCTGTAATGAGAATGATTGGTTCAACACCAGCATGTTGTACTTGACCTAGTTTGATGCATGATGGGTGAACAGAAATTCATAATAAGTGGTTATTTTAAAAAAAATGCTCCTGTCATGATAATGAATATGTATGAGATGTACCGGAAGTCACGTGGTATGAGAGAGAGAGATAAGAACACAAGCAGGAGAACAAAGGAAACGGGAGAATAAAGCCACTAAGAAGTTTACCTGATAAACTTGTGTTTAATGTTTTATTAACTTCACATTTCGGACCAGAAATGTGACATTGGCGACGAGGATGAAAGAAGCTTGAAGAAAATTAAAGACTAAAAAGATTACAGAGGTTTACAGACAACTTCAAGGTGATAAGAATTTTCTCCGTGACTCAGAGAAAATTTGGGGCTGGAATATTTCCTCATGGCTGGTGCAGACAGTGACTTTCTAACACATAGTGGAATTGCTCATTTTGACCCGACTGGTGATGCAAGTACTGTAAGTGTGAAGTGGAAGGCATGGCTGGAAGAATTTGAATCCTACGCCGACAGTCGTGGCCTATTTCTAGATACCGGTACAGTTGAACAAAAAGCGCAGAGAAGGGCGTTACTTCTTTTCACTGCAGGACCCTCAGTTCGGGCAACATTTAAGACACTTTTGAATACTGGAAGGAAGGATGAGTACCGGAAAGCGGTAGATGCGTTAAATGCACACTATGTAGTGACACCGAATGCTACATTTCAACGCCATTTGTTTCGGAGAACGAGACAAGAAGATGGCCAGACAATTGCTCAGTACATGATGAGACTACGCCAGCTAGCTGTTGGATGCAATTACATGCCAGCTGATTTGGACAACCAATTATTGGATCAAGTCGTACAGCACTGCAGATCAGATAAACTCGGAAGATGTCTACTGGAAAGAGGGAGTGAGTTGGAACTCACCGATGCTTTAACCATTGCTGCTGCATTAGAGGCTATTGAAGGGCAATTTCATACCATGACCCTGAAAGACAACTCAAGCCAGCAAATTAAGAGGCTCACATATTGCCATAATCAGCCAAGATATACGTCGACACAGGACGTGGAGTGTTATCGATGTGGAAACTGAGGTCACTTTGGAAAAGACCCATATTGCCCGGCCAAAGGCAAAGTTTGCAGAAAGTGTGGAGGTAAGGACCACTTTGCAAAGAAGTGCAAAAGCAAGTCCAATGCAGACCAGAAGAGGAAGAGTACAACTTCCAAAGGCAAAGCCTGGGTGAAAGGAAAGTATCCTGGAAAGAAAGAGACCATACGCCAGATAGTCGGTGACGATGATGATACCCAGGAGGAACAGAGTTGTTACCAATTTACGTTGAATGAAGTGCGTCATGAGAAAGTCCCAGTGATCATTGGTGGAGTGACAGTTCAGGTCATTGTCGACTCAGGCAGTGACAGTAATGTGATTGATCGACATTTATGGGAGAAGTTGAAAAGGAAAAAGATCATCTGTACCTCAAAGAAGTGTTCCAAGAAACTGTATCCATACACAGCAACCAAGCCATTGCAGACCATTGGATGTTTTACTGCAACTGTTGAAGCTGGAGATAAGTACACCGAAGCAGAGTTTATGGTCATAGAAGAGAGGGGAGAACCATTGCTGAGTAGAAGCACAGCGCAAGACCTGGCAATACTTCATATTGGAGCTTGTGTCAATTCAATTCAGTCATACGAGGATATGAAGCAAGAATTCCCCGCAGTCTTCCAAGGAGTAGGAAACCTGAAAGGTCGACAATTGAAGCTAGCGGTAGATGAAACGGTCAAACCCAAGGCACAACCAATGCGCCGAACTCCGTTTGGACTTCGTGGGAAAGTCGAAGCCAAAATTAAAGAATTGATCGAACAAGACATTATAGAACCGGTGGAACATTCGACACAATGGGTCAGTCCCGTAGCAATTGTGCCCAAACCAAAGGGTGACATAAGACTATGTGTTGACATGAGAATGGCCAATGAAGCTATAGTTCGAGAACGACACCCTATACCAACAGTGGAGGAAATACTTCAAGAACTAACTACCAGTAAGATATCCTCAAAAATTGATCTGAAATGGGACTATCATCAATTAGAGCTGGATCCAGGTTCCCGAGATGTAACAACATTTGTGACTCACTGTGGATTGTATCGTTACAAGAGACTATCATTTGGAATTAATGCAGCTTCGGAGATCAACCAGTATGAAATCCATCGAGTGATTCATGCATTCCTGGAGTTGCCAACATTTCTGACGACATCATAGTCCATGCACCAACGAAGGAAGAGCATGACAAACGGTTGAGGCGTGTACTACCTAGACTACAGGAAGCAGGCCTTACCGTGAATGGAAACAAGTGCCAGTTCGGTGTGTCAGAAATGGACTTCATGGGACACAGACTTACACGGGAAGGACTAAACCCTGCAGAGGCCAAGGTGAAAGCTATTGCAGATGCACGTGCACCTCAGAACGCAACAGAGGTGAGGAGTTTCCTGGGATTAGTCAATTTTTGTGCAAAGTTCATTCCTAATTTCGCTACAGTGGTAGAACCACTAAGGAAACTAACCAGGAAAGGTGTACCTTTTCATTTTGGATCTGAGCAGAAGAAAGCGTTCACAGCGCTGAAGCAAAGCCTGACAGATGCAAAAACTCTTGGATATTACGATCCGGCGGCATCAACCAAAGTCATAGTGGATGCCAGCCCGGTTGGTTTAGGAGTCGTGTTGGTCCAGATGCATGATGGAGGACCAAGAATCATTGCCTATGCCAGCAGATCGTTATCAGATGTGGAAAGAAGATACTCTCAGACAGAGAAAGAAGCACTCGGACTTGTATGGGCCTGTGAGAGGTTCCAAGCATATTTATACGGCATTGAATTTGAACTCATCACAGATAATAAGCCATTAGAGGTGACCTATGCACCTAGATCCAAACCATGTGCCAGAATAGAGAGATGGGTACTCAGACTACAACCCTACAAATATAAAGTAATCCACATTGCAGGGAAAACAAACATTTCAGATCCGCTGTCCAGATTGGTGAAGGATGGTGGTCCACAATCCAAGTCAGAATTGGGAACTGAAACAGAGAGCTTTGTACGCTTCATAGCTATTCAGGCGACACCGAAAGCTGTGACTAGGAAGGAGGTCGAGAGAGAATCCGAACATGATCCAGAACTCATGGAAGTAAGAGAATGCATACAGAGTGGACAATGGGACAAGTGTACTCACAAGGCTTACATTCCCGTTAGAGATGAACTTTGTTGCATCGGACAGTGTGCATTGAGAGGTTGCAGATTGGTGATACTGCAAAGATTGAGACCGAAGATCGTATCCTTAGCGCAAGAAGGACACCTAGGCATTGTTGGTACCAAACAAAACCTCAGAACCAAGGTATGGTGGCCAAGTTGTGATAAAGACGCAGAGAAATTTGTTAAAACTTCTCACGGATGTCAAATCACAAGTAGGAGTAATCCGCCAGAACCGATCCGGAGTACGCAACTTCCGACAGGACCATGGATCGACGTAGCTGTTGATTTTCTTGGACCTTTACCGACGGGTGAATCAATTATGGTAGTGATAGATTACTACAGCAGATACTATGAGTACGTGGTGTTGAAGTCCACAACCACTGAAAAAACAATACAAGCGTTAGCAGAGATATTCGCACGATATGGATTACCTGTTACATTATACTCTGACAATGGTCCACAATTCATTTCAGAGACATTTACGGAATACATGAGGACCACAGGTATCCACCATCATAAAGTAACTCTGAAATGGCCGCAAGCCAATGGAGAAGTAGAGAGACAAAATCAGTCCATTGAAAAACGATTGAGAATTGCACACGCAGCACAAAATTGGCGAGAAGCATTGCTATCTTATGTGGCTGTCTATCGAGCAACGCCTCATGCAGCCACTGGAAAAAGTCCTGCAGAAGCATTTTTTGGGAGAAAAATCCGCACAAAAATGCCAGAAATAAAGGAAATCCGAGACGACCAGGAGATGAGGGACCACAATGCTGAAAAGAAAGGTGCAGCAAAGCTGTACACAGATTCGAAACGTGCAGCCAAGTACTCAGACATCATGCCAGGAGATAATGTTCTAGTGAGGCATGAAACTGGTGGTAAGCTAGACACACCTTATTACCATCAACCCTATACTGTCGTATCCAGAAGTGGCAGTATGGTGACAGTCAAGTCTCCGACTGGAGTCCTGTATAAGAGAAATGTCTCAGGTGTAAAAAGGTACCAGTCCAGAGATACATCGAGCGAAGAGGTTGAAAGGCCAATACGAGATGCTGAAACTGAGAGACCTGATGATGTTCCAGAGGCAGTTACCAGCACTCCTGATGAAGTGACTAGAGCACCAGAAACACCCGAAGCCGTGGCGAGCAGTATGTTAGACGCTGAGAGTGAACAACCGAGAAGCGACGACAATATCGCAGGCAGGCCGAAACGAAACCAAAAAGTGCCCAAACGATACGAAGACTTTGTGCCATAGTTTTAATAAGAACTTTGGGACAGTATTTAATCTTATATCATAAAGTGCATGTATGAATGCTGTAGGAAGTTAACTTTATGTAGTTGAGTTATAGTATTACCATTAGTTACGATGTTTGTATGTTTCCGAGGGATATTGGTAAGTGAAGGTAAAGTTTATTTCTGATTAAAGGAGGGATGTCATGATAATGAATATGTATGAGATGTACCGGAAGTCACGTGGTATGAGAGAGATAAGAACACAAGCAGGAGAACAAAGGAAATGGGAGAATAAAGCCACTAAGAAGTTTACCTGATAAACTTGTGTTTAATGTTTTATTAACTTCACATTTCGGGCCACAAATGTGACAGCTCCTCTAAAAAAAATGAGAATACATAGGGACTCAGCAGGTCAGGTGGCAACCATGAAAAGAAATAGTTAGTCAGTGATTTCAAGTCAACTATTCTGATGGCAAATCAATTCCTTTTTGAAAATTTATGAAAGAATCTTCCATATTAGATCTATGAAAATAAAAGCTGCAAGAGCTAGTCTTCACTGTACCTATAATCAGATTCGCTGATTATGTTCAAAAGAGAGTTAGATAAGACTCTAGTGGGCAAAGGAGTTAAGGGTTATGGGGATAAGGCTGGAAAGGGGTACTGATGGTAGTGATCAGCCATGATCTGTAAAATGACGGTGCTGGCTCGACGGGCCTAAGGGCCTACTCCAGCTCCTATTGTCTATTGTCTATTGTACCTGAAAGACAGCAACTAGAAACATCCTGTAATATCAATTGGATGGTGGCTATTTCATTCCTCTACTCATCGTTTGTTTAACAATCCAGTTCAAGAGGTTTAGATTCTAGGAGCTGGTAGTGCACCAATCACTATCTTCCAATCCAATGAGTTTATGTGACCTTAAGAAACACGCAAGATAAAGACCCAAGTTGCTGTTTCAAAAATACAATAGTGGAAATTTCATTTCCAGAAGGAAAGAAACTCTCATGAATTTTCACATGACAATCACAATTGTTTTATTTGGAATATTTTATTTTAATTATCATAGACTCATCAAACAAACATTGTAATCTTTTTTAACATTTATGTAACATACAGTACCCCACCCTCGTACAACTGAAAGTACCGTCAATTAAATTACCTTGGTAGCAAAACAAAAAAACAACCCATATATTCCCCTTTTCTCTTACCCCCCCCTCCCATTTATCTTAGCCATCCCCATCCCTGGCACCAATAACCAAGCTATTGGTGCCAATACCCCCACCATTTTGAGATGTTCTAATGCACCCATCTACCCCTTGTATCTCCCTCCCTTACCTTGAGCTCCCCGTATTTATTCTTACTTCTAATATACATTCATCTTTAAACGTTAACATTATAAAAAAAACACATATCCACCTCGTATTCCTCCCAATTACAATATTTACAGCCCATCTTTCCCCTGATTCCCTCTTTCCACCTAATTTACATTTAATCCCAAAGAGGTAGCAGGGTTCTTACAAAGTCCATTGCCTCCCTTGGATCCTTAGAAAATGTTCTTTCCCCTCCCGCCCTTATTACCTTCAATGTTGCCGGGTGAAGGAGAGTAAACTCGATTCATTTTTGTCTAAGACTCTTTTTAACTAGGTCAAATTCCCTCCTGCATTTCAATAGCACCACGCTTATGTTCAGGTAAAACAAAACCTTCTCCTCCCCCCCCATATTCCACTGAACACCCCCAGCCTTTGCACCCACCACCACCACCCGTAAAATCCTCACTCTATCCTGCTAGCGAAGGGGCCTTACAGGATAGAGTGGGGCCATTGGTTTGGCCTGGGCAGGGGGGGTGGGGGGGGGGAGGGTGAGTGAAAAACCAGTGGGCCCCTTCTATTTTTAGATTATTTTCAATTTTTTCCATCCCCAGTGTATCTAGGATCTACATTTTCAGGAACTCCACATGTCTGTCCCCTCTTTACCCTCCTTCACCTCCACAATTTTAACTGTATTCCTCCTGCTGATGTTTTCTTAGGTATCTATCTTCTCCCACATCCTTACTCTATCCCTTTCCCACGCATCTATTTTGTTCTCTCTCATCCAATTTTTCTTCCAGTCTCTCAATTCTCTCTTCTGTTTCAGATACCCTTTCTGTCAAGTTCTCCAGCCTTTCTTTAACTGCCCCCCTGCCCTGTCACCTGTGCCTTCAAAATTCTTTTTATCTGGCCAATGGCCTCCAGTATCTCTCTGGCAAAAAACATCAAACCCTCTGCCCCTTCTTCCTCCTCCTCCACCTCGCTTTCTGACTCTTCCAACTCATTTTCCAACTCCAGGCCATCCTGCCACGCTATTTTCCCACCAAATTCTCTCTGGCCACACTGCTCCTGAAGTTCTCTAGGCCTGACACCTCAAACACCCTCCAAGCCTCAGACCTGACCTCTTTGCGCCTGCCAGTTGGAGCGGCCTTACCAGGTAAGTCCTTGTCTTCAATTTTACGTTTTTTCCAGCCCGCAGGGTCTTTCTCTCTGCCGCAGACTCCACCTCGACTTGGCTTCTCTGACTTCGGGTCCCCGACTCTCCCAAGTCCGACTCTGTTCCTGTCACTGCCAGCATCTCTGTCCACTTCTCCTCAGTTTGGTTCCCCCGACCTCAGGCCCCCGAACAGTCCACGCCCGACAGTGCTCCCATCGTCACCTGTGTCCCCATCATCACCCACATTCCCATCAGCTCCTCCTTGGCTGGGCTCCTGTGACCTCAGGCCTCTGCCTTTCTCATGCCTGTCAGCGCTCTCAACACTTTGGTTGCATCCTTCCCCTGGCCCCCTCGAGATTCATCCTTATCGGGGCCATCTTGTCTCTCCCTCCCGGGTGAGTTGCGTTCTGTTGGGAACCTTCAGGGCTTCATTGGCACTGCCAACATCCTGCTAGGCCTCAGGTCAACCTCTCCACCTCCATCATGCAGTGAGTCCCTTCCTCCATCCTGTCTCTTTGGTCTTTTCCCCATCTTTTTTCTTTCCCTTCTCACTCTTTCTTCCATTCGTATTCCTGGTTGTCTTCCTTCTTTTTGGGTCTTTTTATTTTAGGGGATCTTCTTGTACTAACCTTTATTCTCTTTTCTTCAGAGAGCTCTTGAGTCACTCTACATGCCCCTCGCTGCCAACTTTGCTCAAGACAATCACAATTGTTGAAACAAAAAGACCAAAACAGTTGAAAAATGATGGGAGAATCATTCAATCAATTTTCCAAAAAATCCATGGGTCTGCTGCAGAAATATCTGCATACAATGGGAAAACCAGCAAAGAAATGTCCAAACAAGGATCACTGAGAATAGATGAGCAAAACAACATTTCATCATAATATAAAAAGAGTAGTTGAAATAAATTAGGGAAAAGCAACTGAAATAGTGAGGAATTAAAATCTCAATCTTGGAAAATGAGAGATAAACAAAATTATAAATATTTATAATTGTATTTATTTATTTATAAATATTTATAATTTATAATTGGGATTGCAAAATACATCCCAAAGAAAGATCAGTTTCCAAGTTCTCCAAAAGACTGACTGATAAAAGTGTGCTGAAATGGAACTCTGTTTGATATTACAGTAGACCCTTGTAATGAAACAAAGGCATAGATATTCAATCTGTACCTATTTTGATGACCACTTCCAGACATATTTGCTCTGGCTAAGGATCTGTTTTGAAGGATACAGTCCTTCCACTTTTCACTCATGAGAGATAACTGAGAGGACACATTATTATCCAATCCTCTGAACAAGTTCCTCAAATAGTTTTGAACCCACATCATTATTATAGTTCATTCCAGGATGGTGGTGATATTGGCACATGTTGTCTGGCAAAAATAGCAGAGTTGATGCAACTGAATGATTCATTAGCCCCATCAGATTAGTGAAGAGTCAACCAGAACATGAGGGAACTAAAAGACAAGACCAGATGAGGACAGTCAAATTTCTTCTGAAGCAACCTGGCAGTTTCATTTCCTTTCCAGATTATTTCTGGGTAATAAGAATATAAAATGAGAAATAGAGGGAGGAACATGACATAAGATTCATAAACTTAGTGCATTACTGAATATGATTGTGTTCTCTATTATAGACACCAGAGAAGAAATATCCTCTCTGCATTTATCCTCATTATGCCTCATGGAATTTTATATAATTCAATGTGATCCTCTTTCATTGTTCTAAACCCAGTGAACATGGGTCATTAGTGGACTGCCTTTTCAACTATGCTGGGGCAGAAAGACTCAGCCTGTGAGCTAACTGTTTGCTTTGCTGAGAACAATGTACACTCCAGTCTTGCGATACTCTGTAAGTAGAAACAAAATACATTAAATAAAATCAAGCCTTTTTATTGTTTAACAATATACAAATATATTATTGCATCAAAAGTTCAACTTAATTCTATTTAAATTAAAAAAAACTACTGGAGAAACTCCAATGAATGATGCTTGATCTCAACTCAAAAAGCTGACGACTCCTTTCCCCCTACAGATGATGCTCAACAATGCCTCCAGCATTTTGTATTTTTTTGCTCCAGATTCCAGCATTTGCAGTCATTTGTACCTTAATACTAATTCAAAGTTTTGAATGTAAAAACACTTTGTTTTCAGAATCTGTTTAGAACTGTTTAATACAACCCTTATGTTTCTATTCATGAGGTGCCGATCTCCCCATCCCTAAAATTATTCAAAATATTATCACAAATATGTTTATCAACATCTCCTTTTATATATGTGCAAACATTTCTCCACTCTTTTTTTACTTTATTTTTCTTAATTCTACAGAAGAATGTATTCAGGTTGACGATACCAGATTTTTCTAGTCCCTGTGCACTTCCCTTTAACTTTATTCATTTCATTACATTATCAGATTCCCTCTGCCTCACTTGCAAACTGATCTTCTTCTTCTGGCTATGCATCCAATAGGATGATGATGGTTCCTTTCAGTCAGTTTGTGGGGTTTGATATGAGGATACCCCACTCCTCAGAAAGGAACAGTGTGTGCGTGAATGGATTTAGGGGAGTAGGGGTTGCACAGATCCAGATCCACCCTCTTGACATTCCCTCCCGGATGCAGTGGCATGGTGAGGTCCAAGATGGCTGAGAGAAGTTCTGTTGCAGTGAATGGCCAGACCTAGCTTCAATGCAAGGGATATCCTTTCCGTGCTTCATAGCACATTTGTTAGATAGCCATTGACCCTACAAGAGGGCTCGTCTGTCCTTTGACAGGTCTTGTTTTTCATCCTCCAAGGTGCCTAGCCACCCTCCGCACCAGGCAAGCCTGGTGGGGGAGCCAGTTTAGTTGCTGACCACTGGCCATGTGACAGGTAGTACTGGGTTACATGGTACTAGTACCACTCAGTCGAGTGAGTGACCATATACGAGTTAAGAAAAGTCAGCTTGTGCACCTTTGGAAGAAACGGAATAATTAATTGCTTCACATTAGTTTTCAATTCACATCACCCTTTGTTTGCTGAGCTGAGTTCTGGATTTAATGTTTGCAAAATGTACATGTGTTGTAAGTTAATTTGGGTATTGGGCAGCAGGGGTTCATGGACCAGAAGGGCCTGTAACTGGGTTGTAGGTCTAAATTTAAATTTTTTAAAATTCTACTTTTATCTTTTTGAAATATGTGAACTATTTTTCGGTTGGAAGCTGAAATAGAAGCACCAACTTTCATTAAACTCCACTGAGAGCAAAATGAAGTGCTTGTTTCTGATTGCCTATATTCTTGCAAGGATTTAGGAAGTTGAGAAATAAGTCAATGCAGATTTTTTGTAAAAGAGAGTACTCAACCAAATCTTTGATATCAATACCAATTGTAGAAATGTACTGTATAATTGAAATAGCCAAAGACTATTGCAACATTTCTACAATCAATCAAAGTTCAGACCAAGTAAATGGCTCATATAAAACTGTGGCTAGGCTGCACTTGGGAGTTTTCTGTGCAACTCTGGTTGCCCTATTGTAATGCTATCAATTAGACCCGACAGACCAGAAGTCGAGATTAACAGGCTTTAATTGCTAGGAACATGGTACCATATTCATATCTAACATGCTGTTGGCCCAATTCCAATGTAGTACTGAGGGAGGGGATTGGGCAATACTGCCTTTATTAGGGATCCTGAAGGGGGTGGAGTTACACTAACAGGGTGGGCCAACCAGTACAATGACTGTAATACAGTGTTCCACCATATTTACCCCTTCTTTTGAAACAAACTCAGGCGGGGTGAAGTGTCAGAGTCAATTCAGAGTCCATTCAGAGTCTATTTACAGGTTCAGCCTGTCCGGTGGTTTCGTCCGCCCAACTGACCAATGCAGTACCATCTGTGCAGTTACTGCAGGTGCCTGGGTGGTGCTCTGTGTGACGGGCTGCGATTCAGATGGCTGAATAGAATCAGTTGGGGCTGGTTTGTGGGGGGGGGGGGTGGGTTGGGGTTGGGATGGTGCAACATGCCGATGGTGGGGTCGGAGCCTCGGCCGTGTCTCTGCTTGTTGTGGGGAAGGAGTGGGGGTGCTGGTCAATCGATCGTGGTTGGTTCAGTGAGTGCCTCATTTGTGGGGGCCCCTGCATAAGCCAGTTCCCGGACTGGGACAGTGTCTCTCCACCCATCCTGGAACTGCATGTAGGCATATACTGGGGGTTTGCATGGAGAAGGTGGAAATTCTTGGCGGGGGTCTGCTTTGTGGATTCTGGTGTGTCCCCGGAGCAACACAGATCCTGGGGTCATCAGCCAGGCCAGTAGCATTGTTCCCGATGCCGACCTCCTGGGGAAGGAGAACAGTTTTTCATGTGGGGTCACATTTGTCGCCATATAGAGGAGGGACCTGGTGGCATGGAGCGCATCTGGTAGGACCTCTTGCCACTGAGAAACAGGCACCCCTCATGACTTGAGGGCCAGGAGAACTGTCCTTCAAATGGTGCCATTCTCCCTTTCTACTTGACCATTTCCTCAGGGGTTATAGCTGGTGGTCCTACTTGTAGCTATGTGTTTGGTGCAACTCACTAATTGGTGTGGGGTGCTCTGATCCAGTTCATTGTCTGACTTACTGCTCTGTATATAAGCGTCAACTACTTCCAAGATGTCCACCCCAAAGATGGTTACCCCCATGGTTCGCACATAGTCGCTGCTGGAAGTGACATCGACCCTAGCCATCATGCTTGGGCCCCCACCGTGCTGCTTTTCTGTGACTGGAAATGGGACTGAAAATGACGCAGTCCAAGATGGTGATGGTCACTGTTTGCATGTGTCACTGCAAGAAAAAGGGCTGGACCTACATATCCGTGTGTAGTGTCCTTTTTATCCGCAGCTAGAACAGGTCGTGCTTCTAGCAGGGCAGTTCTTCCGTGGGTGCTTTGTCTGACTGCAGTAATAGTATTTCTTGCGCTCGGCAATAACAGCTGCAGTTTGGGACCCCACATCCCAAGATGGCGGCTGCACTGCCAGTAGAGTAAACCTCCGCATTCTGTTGGGCCATCTCTAGTGCCTTTGCGAGATCGGCCATGTCCTGCAGGGTCTGATCGCCCTTCTGCAGGAACCTTTTCCTGATATGATCAGGCCTGAGCCCAGCCACACAGGCATCCCTGATTAGTTCCTCCTGGTAGATGGCTGCTGTAACATCAGTGCAGCCACAAGCTCTCCCCAGCTCCCGCAGACTCTATTATATTTGTCTACGGACTCACCAGGTGCTTGCCGACAGCTGCCCAGGAGGTATCTGATGAAGATCACATTCTGCTTCTGCAGGAGCCCCATTGCAGCTGAGTAAGTCTCTAATCGTCTGGAAGACTTGGTGGCCGACCTGAGCAAATAGCAGATCTCTCTTATCATCCTTGTCCCAGATGTCATGTTGCCTCATGAAGACATTCAGGCAGTGTAGCCACTGATTGAATTTTACAGAGGCCTCTGGATCCTTGGGGTCAGTGTCCAGCTTTTCTGCTCGAATAGCCTTGTCCATGGCTTGTAGGTATAATGACTAAATTGTAGTGCTACATTTAGACCCAATTGGCAAGAAGTCGAGATTAACAGGGTTTAATCACTATAAACTCACAGTCATATCTTACCATAGGCACTAGTGAGGGAGGGGATTGGGCAATACTGCCTTTATTAGGGATACTGGAGGGGGAGTTACAGTATCGGAGGTCGGCCAACCAGTACAATGACTGTAATAGTGTTCCACCACACCCATTACCAGAAGGATGTGGAAGTTTTAGAAAGGGTACAGAAGCAACTCGCTGGATGCTGCCTGGTTTAGAGGGGATGAACTATAAGGATTAGTTGGACAAACTTTTGCTTGTTTCTCTGAAACATTGGAGGCTAAAGAAATGGATTTAAAGTGAGAAGGGGAAAGTTTGATGGAGATGTGTGGGGAAAATTGTTTTTACAGAAGGTTGGATGCCAAGAGTATTGTCCAAAACACTCATAATAGTAGCATTTAAGAGGCTTCTTGATGGACACATGAATATTCAGGACATGGAGGGATGTGGATCAGGTACAGGCAAAAGTTTAATTTGGCACAATGTTTGGTGCAGCTATCATGGGCCCAAGAGCCTGCTCCTGTTCTAAAAAGGCAAACGAAGCTTCAGAACCAGTCCATCCAATTTTATATCCATTTATTCAAGTCAAGTTTATTGTTATCTCATTGCACAAGTACAAGGCGATGAAACAGCATTCTCTGGTCCTTGGTGCAAAAGACACAGACACACAACCACATATAACACACATAACAGACAAAAAATACATATGAAGGACAACGATACAAATAAATAAATAAATATTGCTTTGTAAATATGAGCATCTCGGATGGTTAATGTGAGCAGTTCCTTGGGTTGTTCAGCATTCTCACCGCCCACGGGAAGAAGCTGTATCTTAGCCTGCTGATGCTGGCTCTGATACCCCTGTATCTCTCTCCAGATGTCAGCCGCTGAAAGATGCTGTGTGCAGGGTGGAAGGGGTCACCAATGATTTTACGTCCCTTTTTTGACAAAGATCCTGGTAGATTACGTAAATGGTATGGAGGGAGTCTCCAGTGATCCTCTCTGCACTTTTATGGTCCTGTGGATTAACCTCCAATCCATTTCTCTGCAGTAACCATGCCACACCATGATGCAGCTGGCCAAGACGATCTTGATAGAGCTCCCGTAGATGATAGCCTTGCCAGCACCAGTTTCCTCAGGAAGTGCAGTCGCTGTTGCACCTTCCTGACAAATGAAGAGATGGTCACTAGTTAAGTGAACTCCAAGGAACTTGGTGCTCTCCACTCCCTCCATTGCAAAATTATTGATGTGTAGTGGAGGGTGGTCATTCCTGGTCCTCCTGAAGTCCATAATCATCTCCATATTCTTGTTGAGACTCAAGTTGTTACTCTTGCACCATACCACAAGATTTTCCACCTCTGTAGTGCAATTCATCATTGTTGGTGATGAGGCCAATTACTGTGGTGTCATCTGCAAACAATGACATTGTTGGAGCTGGATCTAGCAGTGAAGTTGTGGGTCAGTAGCATGAACAGGAGTGAGCTTAGCACACAATCCTGAGGTGCGCCAGTACTCAGCATGATGGTACTCGATATTCTGCTACTGACCCAGTCAGACTGTGGCCTTTCCTTAGGACGTCTAGAATTTAGTTACAGAGAGAGGTGTTGAATTCCTGTGAAGACAGCTTCTCCATCAGCCTCTGGGGAATGATTGTTTTAAATCTTTAATCTTTAATGATTGATTTCTACATAAAAGCAGAATTAAACTCATTCAAATGACCCCTATGTACATTTTTCAGGTGTTTCTACCCTGCCTTCCTTCTTGCTAATCTCTCATAAAGAATTGAATCTGGTTGAAAATTCTTCTTTAAATCAAAACAAATGAAAATGTGGGACTAAAGTGTGGACTGTGGAGGGTCATGCAACCTTTGCCTGGAACCTGGTGGAAATGTGGATTGTGGAGGGTCACTTGACCTCTCCATCTGGAACCTTGTTGGAAATAGCATCACCTGACAATCAAGGTTGGACTCTGCCCAACCATTAGTGCAGACCTGACCATTGCCCATTTGATCACCTAGTGATTACATGGGCCAGACCCTCCACCACATGGAGTCACTCTTTCTCTTTAGCTCTTTGGACCTGCGATGAACCCTGCTTCACTCCGGGTCACAAACTGTGGACAGCACTGGAGGAGTCATTAGTAATGTTTTCACTGCATGTGGATTGGAGTTGTTGTACATTAGTGTTGTATATAGCATTGGAGCTGTTCCCACATTAGACATGGAATGGTGGGTAGCATATTGTAATTCTCAGTTGTTATAAATCTGTACACAATTACTGGTATTGATAGTGTTCAGTTCAATGTGACTGGGTTGTACAGTGCTTGTATGAGTGTAAGCAGTTGAGCATATCATAGTGTTGTCTAATGTAACTGATTATACTGTTTTGTGTGATTAAGAGTACTAGTGTGTGTTATCCCTGTTTTAATAAAGATCTTCTTGTTCAGCCTGTGTTCAAACTCATTAGTCTTTGAACCCACTGAAGTTATTTCCCTTCTCATACAACATTTGGCAATGCGAGCAGCGTTCAAGGAGTCTCAGCTGGATACACACACTCACAATGTTTGACCATATTAACCAACATGTGTGTGGGCACAATGTTGTGTGTGTTGTGTGTGTTATGGCATGCTTCCACATGAACAGAACTGGCAAGAAATGCCCCACAGCAATTAAGGGGGCCTCAGGGCACGAGAGGAGGATTCCCGGGTGGACTGATAGTGCGGGATTTAGAAGATTAGCTGGTTGACTGGCAGACCCCAAGAGACCAATAGACTGGGCTGACAGTTTGGACCTGCGAAGAGAGAAGATTGCGCACCGTGGAATCCCTCCTTGAGGTGGAGATTTCCCAAGACCAAGGGGAGTCATGCGGGAGATACTCACCTGTTTAGTGTTTGCTTTTATTCATTTCTTCCATCCCCTTTCTCATACCCTCCCCCATATGGTTTTATTTCTCTCCTCATCTGGAATTATCAATAACCCATCAGCCTCTGTCCCATCTCTTCTCTCATACTTCTGTACCATAACAATCTTTGCTCTTCCATCTCAGTTTCGACCCAAAATATTGACATATGCCTTTTGCCTCCTGATTCTGCTTGATCTGATGCATTCTCCCAGCATTCTATATTTAGTTCCATGTCCAGGTATTAATATAACTTCAACTGGAACTAAGGAACAGCTGTATACCACACCTCGTCTTGCAAAAACTTTTTTTCACTTTGAATAACATCACAGTTATCCAATTCCATCTACATACTATTGTTGCATCTAGTTAGATTAGATTTAGATTTATTGTCAGAGTACATACATGATATCACATACAACCCAGAGATTCCTTTCTCCTCCGGGCATGGCAGAATTACCACTAATTAGTAGTGAAAAAAATAAATTATATATGGCAGCAACATGTAAACTAATAAAAGAACTGTAAAAAGATAAAAATGTAAACAAACTGACTGTACAATACAGAGAGAACAAAAGAAAATCAATAAAGTGCACAAGTAAGAGTTCTTAAATGAATCCCTTATTGAGTTTGTCAATGAGGAGTCTTGAACCTGGTGGTGCAAGTCTTGTGGCACCTATACCTCTTTCCTGATGGCAGTTATTGAAGTACTCAAAAGTGAAGAGGGTTTTACCTTTGATGTCCTGGGCTCTGTCTACTACCTTTTGGAGGGCTTTACACCCAGAGATATTGGTGTACCAGACCATGATACAGCCAGTCAGCACATTTTCCACCACATCTCCATAGAAATTTGCCGGGGTTTCTTGTGTCATACCAAACCTCCGCAAACTCCTGAGGAAGAAGTAGAGGTGCTGACGCACTTTCTTCATGATGCCATTGGTGTGCTGTGTCCAGGAAAGATAATCTTAGTTAGTGACTCCCAATAACTTAAATTTGCTCATGCACTCAACCTCTGATCCCCCAATGATCACTGGATTGTATATCTCTGGCTTTCCTTTCCTGAAGTCAACAATCAGCTCCTTGGTTTTGGTGACAGTGAGTGCAAGGTTGTTGTTAGTGCACCATTCAGCCAAGATTTCAATCTTCATTCTCTATGTTGACTCATTCACTTCCTTTATACAACCCACTACCGTGGAATCATATGCAAATTTGTAGATTGTGTTATTGTCATACTGAGCTACAGTTGTAGGTGTAAAGTGAGTAGCACAGCGGACAAAGAACACAGTCCTGTGGTGGTCCGGTACTGATGGAGATTATGGAGAAGATGTTCTTGCCAATCTTCACCGATTGTGGCCTGGAGGTGAGAAAATCCATGATCCAATTACACAGTGGGGTGTAGGTCTTTCTAGAGTTTGTTGGTCAGTTTTGAGGGGATGATGGTGTTAAATGCCAAACTGTAGTTGATAAAGAGCATCCTGATGAATGCACCTTTACTGTCCAGGTGTCCCAGGGCTTTGTTAGAGGATCAATTTCACTGCTCAGACAGGGGCTGATCTGCTTCATCACCATCTTTTCAAAACACTTCATCACTGTTGATGTAACTGCTACTGGTCAATAGTCGTTAAGGCAGGTTACTACGCTCTTGTATGATTAACATCTGTTTGAAACAGGTGGGTACTACACCCTGCTGGAGTGAGATATTGAAGATATCCGTGAATACCTTGGTAAGTTGATCAGCACAGATCTTTAATACTTGATCATGTACTCCATCTGGGCCAGATGCTTTCCTCAGATTTACTCTCCTGAGGAAGCAAGCATGTCATCTTCAGATACGGACATGATGGGATTGTCAGGGGACGTGGGGGTGTAGAGGGGTGGTTCTTCACTGTTACTGTCATCAAATTGGGCATAGAAGGCTTTGAGTTCCCCTGGGAGTGAAGCTTTGCCATCTGTTACTTTACTGTATTTGGTTTTGTAACAGGTTATGGCATTTAGGACCTGCCACAGCTGTCGGGTGTCCTTTGTTGTTTCCATTTCCATCTGGAATTTCCACTTCGCCCGGGAGATAGCTCTGATCACCTGGCTGTGTTCCTTCTGCTTTCATACAGATAGAGGTTAAAAAGAGAGGTTCCAGAGGTCAGGACAGCTAGAGAGTGGTCATAGGAGGCTGTTAAAAATGGTTACAGGATTTTCTCGAGTCAGCAGATTCTCTGCTGAGAATCTGAATGATTACACCATGGCTGTCACACAATTTATCAAAACAGCTGTGGATGAAGATGTACCCACTAAATCATTCAGGGTTTTCTCCAACTAGAAGCCCTAGATGACCAATGAAATCTGGAACCTGCTGAGACCAGATTGCAGACATTTAAGTCCAGAGATTCAGATCACCTGTGGAAAGCTATCTCCCGGGCAAAGTGGAGATTCTGGATGATAAAAATCTATCAGTCTCAGATTTTAAAAAATAATTGGCTTGTTGTTTATCGTAGTTGTTTATGCTGTGTTTGCAAGTATTTCACAACTGATTTAGTTTTAAATCTGCCCCTTAGTCCTCAAATTCCCAATCAGTTTCTCCAGCAAACCCTAAGAATTCTCCCAACACTCAAACTGTCATACCTCAATCTTACAATATCCAGGCAAAATAATTTTATTTATTTCATTTCTTACAGTGATTCTCCATCCAGGCCAAATGCTTTGAATAAATTCTCTTAACTCTTCTTAGTAAGTTGTGGGAGAATAATTTCATGCAACACTAGAAGCTATGTGTAAGAATTATCACATAAACATTAACATTTTATTTTGTTTTTATTCCAAATATTATTTTATTAACACATGTAATTAAAATTACATACATATGTCAAAATTAATTTAGCCAAGAAAAAACATACATGATTTTTCATTTTACTTCCCCCACCACCCACTCCCTCCCACAGAAAAACCCCAAAGAAAAGAAAGACAACAGAAAAAAAGGAAAGAGAAAGAAAAAATGAATTTAATAATAATACTGGATATCAATGTAAAATTATATGTTATGTTAATCACAACCTAACAATATGTATAAAAAATTCAAAAATTATAATAAATGTATGAAATTTTAAAATAAGCATATTACAGCAAAAGATGAGATCAGGGAATGAGATTACTCCAAACATTAGCTAATAATCCTAATATGATTAATTATAAAGTAATCACACCAATCTTTGCATATATGGGAACCAAATTTAAAAAAAAATCTCTCTACTTGTTCCTTAAATTATATGTAATTTTTTTCCAAAGGTATGCAGCTTTGAATTTCACTATGCCAATGCTCTAATTCTAGATCTGTTTCCAATTTCCATGAATCTGCAATATATTTTCTAGGAACTGCCAATGCAATCTTTAAAAACTTCTTCTGAGATCAATCCCAATTAGAGCCCGGGTAAATTTTTGATTTATCTCCTAGTAAAAATAGCATAGGATTTTGTGGAGGTGGCGTCCCTATTACCTGTTATAGGAAATCAATCAATTTGGTCCAAAAGGAATTCAAATTAGGACATGTCCATATGGAATGTAAGAAAGTACCAATCGAAAGCATTTATCTGATAAGTCTAATTTCAGCTTGTTAAAATTTTGAGGTGTAATATACAACTGATATAAAAATGATTTTGAACCATTCTATATCTAACTTTATTTTTCATACTGTCATGACATATCTGGGCCTAATTTTTATTGTTTATAGCTATGCCTAAACCAGCTTTCCATCTCTGCTTGGATTTATGAAAGTATTTTTTCTTAGCTCCCCTTAGAAGTAAAAGATACATAACCAATATAAACTGTTTAACATTTGGATTAGTTATAATAATTTCAATTTCATCATCTTGCGGTAATAAATATACCAAAGTCAAATTCTCACATAAAAAGGCTTTTAATTGATAATATCCAAATATTATAGTATTTGTATTCCATAAGTAGTCTTCAATTGATCAAACATCATTAAATGTCTACCTTGATAACAATCTTTAATAAACTTTAGTCCCTTCTTTGACCAGTCAATAAAATTCTTATTGTCCAATGTGAAAGGCATCAATCTATTTTGTACCAATGCCATATTTGCTAATCCATATCCTTTCATTCCCATCAATCTATGTACCTTATGCCATACTCTTATCAAATGTCTCAATATTGGTGTATCTACTTCCCCAGTTAATAACACTTCATTCCATTTTTATACCTCATCAGGCTTTTGTTCACCTATTTTGTTCATTTCAGTATTAACCCGCACCACTTTATCTCCCTCCCCAAAAAAGGAGGAGAGAAATCATTAGTAGCCAGGAATTGTTTTATCTGATTCCTAATAAACGGACAAAAATCTTCTCTTTTCAATAGCATACAGTTTACTATTAAATCTCCATCTAAAAGTCACATCTCGGTTGTCTTCTAAACCTAATACTAAATACAAGAGATAAGTCTTGGTTTATATTGGACCTGCTGAACTCTACCTTGAAGTTTTGCTGATATTAACAACATATCAATTCTAGAATATGAATCATGATGACTAGAATAAAATGAATAATCCTTCTCTCTAGGATACATCTTTCTCCAAATATCAACTAAATTAAGTTCTTGCATTAGAGATATAGTAATCCTTGCTGCCCTTGATTTCAAATATATTATTTTTTAAAAATATTTTAGCTTTGTCTTATTAATATGGTAGAACCAGGTAAAATACACTAAGTGCGGAATCAATCAAAAATCAACATTTTGCTATAAAATCAATAACTATTTGATCGAGATAGAAAACTGTAATTAAATTCTTAAAGTTATTGTTAAATGAAAATGTTGTATAATTGCTATGATTGCAAGTTCCCACCTGAAATGAGTTCCTATCTGTTTCTCCCCAAATTTCCATCTTGTAGAAGTACTTAGTACAATCCAATAACTAACCACTTCATTGCAACCCAGATAGAATTTCAGTGAAATGACAAAAGGCCAGTGAAACTTGAAAACCTTTATCAACTAATAACATTTTAAAAATAAGCAAAATTGGGACAAGGAAGCTGTCTCTGAAATTTAATCAAAATGTACTGATCAATCTTTCATTTGCACTGAAAGCAACATGGTTAATTGTGTCACAGTGCTGTGCAGCATTTAAACAAGTGCACCATATCCCGGTCAACTTTTTCCCCAACCACGGTAATTCAATGTGCCTGCATTTGGACTGTACTCTTCTACACCTCACCTATTTAAGTGTTTTAAATGCCTCTCAAACATAGCGAGTGTATCTAATTCCAGCATCCCTTCCGGCAGTGTTTCAGATATTAACCACTCTGTGAAAAATGTACCTTTCAGAGATCCCCTTTAAAATTCCCTCCTCTAATCTGAAACCTATGCCATCTTGATTTTGATACGCATACCATGTGAGGAATACTCTGACTCTCGATACCTCTCATCATCTTACTTAGACCTTATATGTTCGACCCTTCTCTCACTGGCCAGCTTGTGACTCCTCCCCTTTATTCCCCATAAAGGCTGTCATGCCTCACCCTTGCACCCAGTTCAAGTCCAGGTCAGTGTGAGCCAGTAACTCAAAGGATGCTGTCCATCTCTAGCTAATAAAAGCCTGTACTTTAGTCTTTTGGTTAATTGATCGTACATCACACAAATATATCAGATCCCCTTTATATCAGATAACCCATTTGCCTCTTTTGCTGCCAGGAAATCAAGACCAGCCTATCCAATTTGTTCCCATAAGAAATGTCCTCCTATCCAAGTATATCCAGCTAAATGTTCATTGCTCTCTCTGCAATATAATTACATCCTTTCTGTTGTGTGGTGACCAGACCTACATGTAATATTTCTAATTTGGCTTAGCCAATAATTAAAGGTGTTGAGATAAATAAAAATCACAAGCATTTGATTCCAAAAATATACACCATTAGCCCCAAATCTAAGAGTCTTGATACAGATCTCCTGCAACAGATATCATCTTTGCAAGCACACCAGATATCGATGGCACTTATTATCATGAGATGCTGCTCCAAATGAAAGGCTTTAGTTATGACTACAGATTGGGATTACTGGAAACTAGAATATTCCTTGGGTAGGTATGATTTACCCAGGATGTGGACTTTAATATGATCAAGTCGCAGCCAAAATAAAGAGTTAATTTATTTATTGCTGGTTTGATTATTTATTTCCTGCAACTCAACAGCTATATAAGATATACCAACTATAATAGTTCTGTGGTGCTACCACTATGCGTGTGTGTGTGTGTGTATATATATAGATATCTATATATATATCTATATATATACATATGCATATACTACTCCGCCCCCTGAACCTGTGACTCCTCCTCCCTCCCAGATATCCCCATAAAGGTTATTACACCCAAACCCCTCCCTCAGTACCTGCCTTGGAACCAGGCCAGCAACATGCAAGCTTTAAGGTGATTATGATTACAGTTGATTGATAGTACAAATTAAATTGTCATAATATGACAAGACAAAAAAAAAATATCAAAATATAAATAAATATACACTCATGCAATTAGTGCAAGAAAAAAAGTGATATTTCAGCAGTGCAGGCTGATTTGTTTTTGATAGTCCCAGAGAAGATTATGCAGAGGATTGTATGGGGAGGTTCACGAGTTTTGGATAGAAACCATTCTTGCACCTAGAGGTGCTGGACTTTTCCTGAAGGGATCATTGAGAAAGGACTGCGATTAGGACAGCCTTGCAGTGCCCCAGAATTGAGGATGATTATGGAGGAGGTGCTGTCACCAATCTGCACTGATTGCAAACTGCGGGACAGAAAGTGATGGATCTATTTTCAGAGAGCGGTGCTGAGCCTAAGATCATGTAGGTTGGGGATTAGTTTGTTTGGTAATATTGCATTGGGAACACAGCAATATTCGTTATAGTAGTCTGACACAGGTGTCCTTGTTGTCCAGGTGTACCAGGGCAGAGTGTAAGGTCAGGCAGATTGCATCTGCTGTGAACCTGTTTTGATGGTATGCAAAGTGGAGTAGGTGGTTGGTAGGCTGGAGTTAATTTGAGCCATGTTCAACCTCTGGAAGCACTTCATGATGGTGGATGACAGAGCCTATAGCATCTCTATAAATCTCTGGTGAGACCACACTTAGAATATCGTGTTCAGTTTTGATTGCCTCATAACAGGAAGAATGTGGAAGCTATGGAGAGAGTGTAGAGATTTACTAGGATGTTGCCTGGATTGGAAAATATGTCTTATAAGATTAGCAGAGCTAGGGGTTTTCTCTCTGGCGTGATGAGGTGATTTAATAGAAGTCGACCAGATTTTGATAAGTAAGACAGTCAGAATATTTTCCCCAATGTGGTAGTAGTAAACACCAGAGGACATCTGTACAAAGTGAAGGGAAGAAGGTTTGGGGAGACATCAGAGTTAAGTTTTTTTTATAGAGTAGTGGGTGTCGGCAGCTGCTTGCAGACCGCCTCACACTACATGCACAGAGTGTGCGGCACACCTTACAAGACAGACATTGTGAGCATGTGCAAGGGGGAAACTGATAAAACCCCAGTCAAGAGTAGTGGAGCTTGGGAGGAGCGGCTGTTTCCCCTCCCTGGGACTCGTGGTTTACTGCATTTACTTTAATTTAATAGAGTGTTTGGTTATTTAGTAGCTCTGGCCTCCTTTGTCTTCACTGAACACCCAACACATACATGGTGTCAGAAGTGGGATGAGTAGAGCTTTTAGGCAAGGACCAGATTTCTTTTGTGACGCAGTGAGTAAACAACCACGTTTTCCTAACCACTATGCCTGGCAGATGTAGATGCCCTGACCCGTTGTCAATTGAGGGCAACGTGGCCAAGAATTGGAGGATTCTTGAACAGGAATATGACACCTTTATCATGGCCACACACTCGGATAAGTTGCTGCGCATAAAAGCTTATATTCTGCTCAACTTTACTGGCCCAGAAGACATTGAGAGGGAGTGAGCATTCGTGTATGCACCCAGGATTAGAGATGGGAATTAAATAGTTCAGGCGGCGGAGTCCAGGGAGGATCCAGAGTGTCTGAAACATAAATTCCAGGAAATGTGCAGCCCATAAGGTAACATCACCATGGAATGCCTGAAGCTTTATAGAAGGGACTAGGAGGTAGGAGAATCTTTGTGAGTGCATTAAGGCTGAAAGCCAAGACCTGCAGATTTGGCACACTGACTGATGACCTGATGAAGGACTGCATAGTGTGTGGCATGCTTGACAAAAGAATGAGAAAAACACTGCTACAAGATAGTGAACTAACACTACGTAAAGCCATAGACAAGTGCTTAACCTTTGAAGCAGTGGAGACCAGCAACAGGTGACACCCTCAGAGAAGGCAGCAAATGTAGACATGATCCAAGCCACGCCCAGAGGCAACCACTACAGAGACATGGCATCAAGCTTCTCCCAGTGGCAGTATTCTGGCCAAAGTAGCAGCCGCTGGATGGCCCCGGCTAGCAACAGCCAGTGGCAGGACAGTGGTGCGCAGATCCGCCAACGAGGATGCCCCACAGAGGTGGTCACCTGTGGGAACTGCGGCTCTGAACATGCCCACAAAAGGAGAAATGCCGAGCCCAAGGAAGGCAGTGCAGGAACTGCCTGCTATGGAACCATTTCACGCAAGTGTGCAGGAGCACTCGAAGAATAAGGACACAAGAAAGAAATCAGAGACCGGTGGACCAACTGACTATAGAAGATGAGTCATCCAGAGTTCAATATTGACAACATCACACAGGGCGACAATGAAAATCTGAGGTAGTTCACACTCAAAAGAAATGGTGAAGCCTTTGTCACCATTGGGTAAATTCATTCCACATGCCAGTGAGCTGACCGCGCTACTACGACAACTCACCGATAAAGACACAGAATGGTACTGGGCTGGACAGTGCCCACCAAAAAGTGTTTGAAGGTGTCAAGAAACACATGGTGAGTCCACAGTCTTAGCATATTATGACATCAAATGACCAGGATTATTGACATGCGATGCATTCCAATATGGTCTAGGAGCGACCTGCCTACAAGACGACAAACCCGTTGCCTATGCATCAAGGTCACTAATGGAGACAGAAATGCGTTACGCACAGACTGAAAAGGAACTACTGGCAGTAGTCTTCACGTGCATGTAATTCAATGACTATGTTTATGAGAGACCGATAACTATCGAGACAGACCACTTGCCGCTAGTATCCATTATCAATAAATCCATTCACTCCACCAGGGCAAGGCTCCAGAGAATGATGCTGTGACTGCAAAAATACAACTTTACATTGAACCACAAGGCAGGGAAGGAAATGCATCTGGTCGACACATTATTCAAGGCACCCATCAGTAATACAGCACATCTTCTGGGTAAACTTGACATGTATGATGTCATGGAAATACACCCCATTTCAGACTCCAGCCAAGAAAAGTAGATGACCGGGTGTCAACAACACTACTCACTTTCATACGGGCCAGATGGCCTGCAAAGCAAAGGAACCTGCCATGTGAAGAACAACCTTACTTCAAGTTCAGAGACAAAATGATCTATGATGAAGGCGTAATAATGAAAGGTTGAAGACCAATCATCCAAGTGTTATTCCGCGCCACCTACACAGCAATCCTCCACAGGGGACATCCCAGCATCAAGGCAACTAAGTGACGTGCTTGGGATCTGGTATTCTGGACTGGTATGGTCATTGACATTACAAAACATGTTCAGGGTTGTGCAGTCTACAACAGTACCAAAACCAACCAGGTCAAACAACCCTTTCAGCCACACCCGGTGTCAGACCTGCCATGGTGCACTGTGGCAATGGATATCTTCGAGTGGAACAAACAACAAGACTTGGTGCTAGTAGACTCCTACTCTGACTGGTTTGAGATAGACCTTCTCAAGGAGACATTGGCATCGGCGGTGATCACAAACCTGAAACGCCACTTCTCCGTTCACGGATCGCCACGAACAGTGCTGTCTGACAAAGGTGCACAGTTTACCAGCCAGAAATTCAGAGACTTCGCAAGTGCCTGGGACTTCCATCACATCACGAGCAGCCCAGAATTTCCCCAATCAAACGGGCTAATGAAGAGAGCACTCCGCAGCCCAAAGGATGTTATGGAAAGATCATTGAGGAACAAGTCAGATGTATTCGTGGACCTATTGAATCTTAGAAATCTGGCCAGAGACCACATCCTGGGCTCGCTGACGCAGTGGATCATGACTTGGCAAACCAGAACATCGCTGCCAGTCCCAAAGGAAACGTTGAAGCCTGCTCCCACCAACTCTGATGTAATCCATTCCCAGTTATTGTATAAACGCGCCCTACAAAAGAAGTATTGTGAAAAGACGAGCAAACCCCTTCCACCACCCCATGAGGGCGAGGCCGTCTGGTTACAAACCCTGAAAGGATGCAACTGTTTGGCAGTGGTAAAGGAAGCTTGCAACGAGCCTTGGTCATAACTGCTTTTGTCAGAGGGGAAAGAATACCAGAAAAATTGGCGCCACATTCTCTCGGTACGCAAACCAGCCCCACCTAATGGGACAAACCCAGCACCACCAGAGGCTCAAGAGAGGAGTGCAATGGGGCAAGCACAAGACAAACAAGCCACACCATCAGATATTGTAGTGATGCAATGTATTATGCTGACTGTTTGCTATTGGTTATGACTGTAGATTGGTTCCACCCAACTGGTATAACAGATGGTGCAACTTATCCCATTGGTCAGTAGAGATGGCTTCTTCTGTTAATAAAAGCCTATAGCATGATACAAGTCTGGTCCTTGCTTATGGCATATCAATTTTATTAACAGAAGAAAATTATGGATACTTCCCTGAAACCTGGAAGACTCGAGATTGATCAAGATGCCACCTGAGCTGGAGAAAAGTTCCATCACTGGCTTCAGTGTTTTGGAGCATACATGCGAAAGAACAATGTCATGCAAGATGCTGAGAAAATGGACCATTTCATGGCTCTCCTTGGAGACGTCCCCTACTCCGTGATCAGAGAGGTAGCTGGCTATCAGAACGCAGTGAATCTCCTTAGAGCCTATTATGACAGGCCTCAGAACACCCTGTTCGCAAGACACCAGTGAGAGCATAGATGTTTTCGCGCTCGCCCTGAAAAGGCTATCCAGGGACTGTGCGTGCGCTGCCGATCATAACAGTCTGGAATCAGGATACTTTAGACAGCATCTCCTGGAGACTCCGGGCTTGACCTTTAATGTGGCTCTGCAACAAGCGAAGATGCTTCTAACTGCACTACAAGGGGCGAAAACATTGGAACAAGGGAGAAGTGCAGAAGTGGAACCCCTCAGTCCGACCTGTAGTGAAGATTTGCTACTGAGTACTACGAAACCGCGGCGCAAAGGCCGGTCCCCGAAGTGCTACTTTTGTGGCTTGGCACTACATGCCCATAAATGGTGCCCGCATGGCAAGATACCTGCGCCAACTGCGGGAAGATGGGCCATTGGGCTAGTGCTTGCTGAGTTAGAGAGTCGACATCTGGCACTCATGGCGAGCAGAGGAAGAAGCGTTCAAGCGCTGATATTAAGCAAGATCGTTATCATAATGCCATGATGCTGAGCTGGAGAGTCAATGATTAATCTAGCCCGATTTCAATCTATGACGACTTCTGAATCATCCAGTGGATCGACCAGTGATGAGACGAGGCCCTACATGCCACTGCTGCAAGAAGATCCAATCTTGGCTTCCATGAAGGTAAATCAAGATAAATCATATGATCGGCAGCCATCAACGATGAAAGTGGAGGTAAATGGGCAGCCTATTAACTGTTGATTTGATTTGGGCAGTACAGACAGTTACATTCACCCTTTGACCACTAGAGCACTAAATCTTGCACTATATCCGTCTAAGTGCACAATCATGATGGCTTGCTCGGGACTAGAACAAGATACAAGAAGTTATTGCAAAATTAATTTTAAAATACGACAATGAATATACTGACTTCAAGATTTCTGTACTCCCTGGCTTTTGCACTCCAATGCTTCTGGGTCTAGACTTCCAATGCCAAATGAAAAGCATCATTATGGCATTTAATGGCCCTTCGCCATCCATCACTGTCTCGCCAAAGAAGTTTTGCAGTTTGTCCACACTAAAACTTAAACCCCCTCATCTCTTCACTAATTTGACCTCGGATTCTAAACCTATAGCTACAAAAAGTAGGTACTACAGTAAAGAAGACAGACTCTTTATTAAAGATGAGGTTAAGAACTTGCTAAAGGGAAACGTCATTGAGCTCAGCAAAAGTCCTTGACATGCTCAAGTTGTAGTGGTGAGAAATGGCATGAAACCTAGAATGGTTGTGGATTATAGCTAAACTATAAACTATAAACAACTATAAACTCAACTAGACACTTACCCCCACCTCACATTTTGGATGTGGTTACTCAAATTGCCCAGTACGAGATATACTCTACTATTGATCTGAAATCAGCTTACCACCAAGTTCCCACCCATAAGGATGAAAGGCAGTTTACTGCTTTTGAGGCAGATGGCAAACTCTTCCAGTTTAAGAAAATTCCTTTTGGCATCACTAACGGGGTATTTGTTTTTTAAAGAGAGATTGATAGGTTAGTGGGTACCCATAAGTTGCAGGCCACTTTTCCTTATCTGGACAATGTTACCATTTGTGGCAAAGACTTGAATGATCATGATCAGAATTTACAACAGTTCCTCCAAGTAGCCAAAACCTTGCATTTAACCCTGAATAATGACAAATGTGTGTACCACACGAAAAGCCTGCCAATATTAGTAAGTAAAGGAGAAATCAATCTGGATCCAGAGAGAATGCAACCACTCATGGAGCTGCCCCTTCCAACAACGCAAAAGACCCTCAAGCGTTGTTTAGGGTTTTTCTCCTATTATGCTCAATGGGTGCCAAACAATGCTGACAAAGCATGACCTCTTTTAAAAACCGTCAATTTTCCTTTGAGTAATGAGACCCTCCAACCTTTGAAAACATTAAACAGGATATAGCCAAGGCCTCCATGTCTGCAATTGATGAGGATTTACCTTTTCAAGTGGAATCGGATGCATCTGATTTTGCTCTATCTGCCACACTAAATCAACCTGGCAACCTGTAGCCTTCTTTTCTCGCACATTACGTGGACCAGAATTAAATCATTCATCCATTGAAAAGGAAGCACGAGCTATTATAGAAGCTATCCGCTACTGGAGACGCTTCTTAGCTGGCAGGAAGTTTACTTTGTTAACTGATCAGAAATCTGTTGCCTTCATGTTCAACACTAAATTGAAGAGCAAGATTAAAAATGATAAGATTATGTGATGCCGCATCGAACTTTCTACCTATGACTATGACATAATATAATATCCAGGAAAATTCAATGATCCTCCTGATGCTCTCTCTCGCGCATCTTGTGCAAGTCTGCAGCTGGACCGATTAAAATTTCTTCATGAAGAGCTGTGCCACCCGGGGGTCACCAGATTTTATTACTATGTGAAATCTCTCAATTTGCCCTGTACATTAGAGGATGTGAGAACCCTAACTGGACAATGCGCTGTCTGTGCTGAATGCAAACCACGTTACTACAAACCCTCACCTTCTTCATTGATCAAAGCATTTAGATCCTTTGAATGCCTCAGTGTAGATTTTAAAGGGTAACTGGCTTCAAATAATAAAAACATTTACTTTCTTAGTGTTATTGATGAATTCTGTTGTTTCCCTTTCGCTCTCCCTTGTACTAGTGTTTCTGCTGGTTCTGTAATTAGATACCTTGATTCCATTTTTAGTATTTTTGGTTATCCGAATTTAATTCATAGCGACAGAGGTTCAGCCTTTATGAGCTCAGCACTTCGGCAATATCTTCTTGACAGAAGCATTGCCACAAGTCACACTACCAGTTACAACCCTCGGGGGAATGGGCAAGTTGAACGCAGCAATGGTACAATCTGGAAAGCTGTTACCATGGTACTCAAATCTAAGGGTCTCCCCACCAGCTGCTGGCAAGAAGTGTTACCTGAGGCTTTGAACTCTATCCATACTTTATTTTGCACATCAACTAATGAAACACCTCATCAGTGTTTATTTTCTTTTCCCAGAAAGTTGAAGATTGGATCGACCTTGCCAGCCTGGCTTTCTAGACCTGGAGAAGTTTTACTAAGAAAGCATGTTAGACAGAGCAAGGAGGATCCATTAGTCAGGTGTGTACAACTGCTTCATGCTAACTCGCAATATGCTCAAATTGCTTTACCTGAATGGAGACAAGATACTGTTTCCCTTCAGGATCTTGCTTTGCCAGGGGTTCTGCCTACAGCTTCTAACCTTTTTCCCACTACCACTAATCTTCCTTTGCCCTCCTCCAGAACAGTGTGTCTCTATCCCTGAAATTCAGTCTGTAACACACAGAGACTTACCCCAAATAACACCTGCTACCAATCACTTCTTATCTGCCGAAAATGCAGCATCTCCTGTTAGCTAACAGGAGTCCTCTCCAGTTGTTTTGCGTTGGTCTCAGAGTCTCAAGGCCACCACAATGGCTTAGTTATGATAAGTTTTAATTGCTGTATTTCTCAGATTTTTTTTTCAAAACTACCACTGATTTTCTCTCTTCTTCTGTGGTGCTTTTAACTCCTTTGATTCCCTGTTTTCTTATTTTATTATTTAAAATTGGATAATTTTGAGGGGGGGGAGGTGAATGTAGTGATGTAATGTATTAAGCTGACTGCTTGCTTTTTTTTTCCGAAACTTTATTTATTAATTTTAACATATGAAGAAAGTAAGTTATTCACGTACAGAAAAAATACAAAATGAAGTAATACAAGTACAAAGTAACATAGTTAATACAATACCAATCTCGGCATCTCCCCCTAACAACTAAAAACTAAGACTAAAAAAAAACTATTTTTAACCCCTAAACCCCCCCTCCCCACCCCCACGATAAAGAGTGAAGAATTAATACTATTAGTATAATTAAAAAAATAAAAAATATATATCTTAAAAAAAAGATCGATATATTTAAAAAAAACAAAAAAAATATTAATTAAGTATTAATTATTAATCCAAAAAATTTTTATTATATAAGAATATATGAAAAAACAAAAACAAAAAGAACTTAAATAAAAAAAATCAACTAATAAAAAAAAACTAAAAAAAAGAAAAAAAAGAAACATATATATAGAAAAAATATATAATAAAAAAAAGTTTTTTTAAAGAAAAAAAATGATTAATTCAAACTTATTTAAATTGTATATAATCAATAAATGGGGTCGACTTTAACTCATAAAAAGACATCTTATCTTATATAGAAAAAGATATTCTTTCCATAACCAAACAAAACTTCATCTCTGAATACCACCTATCTAAAGATAATACATTTCTATTCTTCCAAGTAATCGCTACACATTTCTTGGCCACTGCCAGCACTAAGTAAATAAAAGAGATCTGGTAATTATCTAATTCTAAATCAATCAACGGTTGCATATTCCCTAATAAAAATATATCAGGGTCTAATACAATATGAAGATTATATAGATTATTAAATACAGATTGAATACCTTTCCAAAATTGTTGTAACCGATAACACAACTAAACAGTATGTAAAAAAGTACCAGAAACCTGATCACAACGAAAACAAAGATCTGACTTACTAAAACCAATTTTTTAAAATTTTTCGGGTTTTAAATATAATTGATGTATAAAACTATAATTAATCATCGCCAATCTAGCATTAATCAATTTTCGAACACTATTACGGAAGATTTCAGGCCAATCTTCTTCAGTTATGGTTAAACATAAATCTTTTTCCCATTTCATTTTATCTTTATCCCAATCTATTTTACTTTCACTTTCCAACGAAATACGATACAAACCTGATATATAACCCTTTTTTGGAAATGAGAGCACATATTTGCTGACTGCTTGCTATTGGCTATGACTGTAGATTGGCTCCACCCTACTGGTATAACAGATGGTGCAACTTATCCCACTGGTCAGTAGAGGTGGCTTCTTCTGTTAATAAAAGCCTATAGTATAGTGCCTGCCTGTCCCGCATTGGACTTGTCAGTCACCAACAAGCCTGCAGCAGACGTGGACATACCCCTCCATAAATCTTCATCCGTGAAGTGTCGGACTCTGGCTTTACCCTACCCTTAATTTAGTCTATGTGTCATCTGAGTCCAGCGTGTTCATTAAATGAAGTGATAAGGTATTCGGTTCAACAATCAGTTTATTACACAGCACAAGAATAAAGCTTAACAGAGCTCTGGTTCAGTCGTTAGTTCATAGGTCACCTGCACAGTGAGCTATTCCCCAAGTCTGACCTCTACTGTCCAGTCTCTACAGTTTATATAGCTCAACCTTATTATACAGAACAAAAGTTGGCTTTCTTTGCTAGATTTCTTGCATAAGATTTATCACAAGTAATTTCCTGCTCTGCAGATATCTGGGGTGTAGAGCTCCCATCTTAATCCTCAAGGTCAGAATATCCTGTTGTTTTGATCAGAAACCAATTCATACCCCAGATATTTCTAATTATTTCTTTGTTCTAATCTGGCCATATTCTTCTGTTCTACTCAACACCTCCTTCTGTCTTAGCCTTCTTACTGAGTTAGTTTCCATTCTCTTTGTTTCTGACAGTCTCTGTCAGGATTCTCTTTGTTCTTGTCTGGCCATCGTCTCCTGTGCTAATCAACACCTCCTTTTGCCTTAACCTTCCTACTAAATTGTTTCATACATATTCTCTCTTTTGTATTTTGGGAGCATACAATTCTAAACCTTCTGTAATCAGCCAACTTTGCTACATACTGTGGCTGCCCCTTACTTACATTACTCTTTCCCTTCACCATGAGGTAAATATTAAATTGTTACATAGTACTGGATTCATGTATACAAACTGAATAGTACATAAGCATATATTCTACATATTTTCTATGATTAATTAACCCCTATATTCCAACAGAAGCCAAGCCAAAGAATAGTATGATACACGTCTGGTCCTTGCTTATGGCATATCAGATATAAATAATGACAAGGACCTAATGAGGAATCCATGGGAAGCAGCACAATTCGCAGCAAAGGCCAGTTGGTCTGAGAGTGATGTCCCCGAGTCGCCAGCAAGAACGACAAGGGTTGAGGAGGAGGTACAATCCTTCACATCATCTGGAGGTTTATATTGGACGAGGGCCGGAAGGGTCTGTAGGCCTAATCCAAAATACCTGGAGAAGCAGGTACCCGAACTTAACCCTGTCACATTTGTGGCCCGAAATGTGAAATTAATAACACCATCACCACATGCTTTACCAGTTGAACATCTCAGTGTCTTTATTTTCCTGCTTCCCTTATTTCATCATCCTGCACCTTCCACCTCTAGTGCATACCATCTGACTTCCAGTCAGGTTAATACATATCATGCATATTCATTATCATGACATCCCTCCTTTCACCAGAAATAAACTTTATATCTTTATGTTTAAATGTAAACACTTTAACACTATCAATAGCATTTTTCTGCCTTCTGAACCAACAAAACAACTTCAAATTCAAAACAAAAACAACTTCAAATTCCCTCTTCACAAAATGTACTATAAACATGTTATAACCAAATGTAATATATAGCTCAACTGTTCTTCTGTAATTAAACTAATACAATGCTCACCTCATATGCAAAATGTAAAAATTAAAATTTATACACCTCCCATGTTTAAATTCCAATACTTTTGTTTTTTTTTTCATTTAATACCAAATAGTCGACTAAACAAAAATGCAATTCATACAGCACTCATACATGTACTTTATGGTGTATTGATCAAATCACTGTCCAAAGGTTCCCATTATCATTTCTCTTCCTTGATGAGTAACATTACTGCGCTTCATTGAAACTCATTCCAACTATCACAAGCTTTCACTTTTGTGATAATGCGGGCACGATTAGAAATATGGCACAAAATCTTCATATTGCTTAGGTGGTTTCCTGTCCCATCTCGGCCTTCCTGCAATGCTACTGTCGCAACTTGGTTGTTCACCCTCAGCACCGGAAACACTGCTCGCTGCGTCCTCTGGTGTTTCTGGTACTCTGGCCACTTCATCGGGAATGCTGGTAACTACCTCTGGAACATCATCTGGTCCCTCAGGTTGAGCATCTCGTATTGGACTTCCAACCACTTCACTCGGTGTCGCTCTGGATTGGTACTTTTTTACACCAGACACATTTCTTTTGTACAGGACTCCAGCTGGAGACTTGACTATCACCATACTGCCGCTTCTGGATACAACAATGTAGGGTTGATGATAATAAGATGTGACTAGCTTACCACCACTCTCTTGCCTCACAAGAACATTATCTCCAGGCATGATATCTGAGTACCTGGCCCCACGCCTCGAGTCTGCATACAGCTTTCCTCCTCCCTTCTTTTCAGCATTGTGGTCCCTCATCTCCTGGTTGTCCCTGATTTCCTTTATTTTGGGCATTTTTGTGCGGATTTTCCTCCCAAAAAGTACTTCAGCTGGACTTTTTCCTGTGGTTGCATGAGGTGTTGCCCGATAGACAGCTACATAGGATAGCAATGCTTCTCTCCAGTTCTGTCCTTCTGCATGAGCAATCCGTAATCGTTTTTCGATGGACTGATTTTGTCTCTCAACTTCCCCATTGGCTTGCAGCCATTTAGGAGTTACTTTATGATGGAGGATACCTGTGGTCCTCATGTATTCAGCAAATGTCTCTGAAATGAACTGTGGACCATTGTCAGAGTATAGCGTAACAGGCAATCCATATCTCGCGAAGATCTCTGCCAATGCTTGTATTGTTTTTTCAGTGGTCGTTGACCTCATCACAGAGTACTCATAGTATTTGCTGTAGTAATCTACCACTACCATGATTGACTCACCAGTTGGTAAAGGTCCAAGAAAATCAACAGCTACATCGATCCACAGTCCTGTCGGGAGTTGCGTACTCCGGATTGGCTCTGGAGGATTACTCCTACTTGTGAGTTGACACCCATGGCAGGTTTTGACGAATTTCTCTCCGTCTTTATCACAACCTGGCCACCATACTTTACTCCTGAGGTTTTGCTTGGTACCAACAATACCTAGGTGTCCTTCATGAGCTAATGATATGATCTTCGGTCTCAACCTCTGTGGTATCACCAATCTACACCCCCTCATACACACTGCCCGATGCAACAAAGTTCATCTCTAATGGGAATATATGCCTTGTGAATGCACTTGTCCCATTGTCCACTTTGGTTACATTCTCTAACTTCCATGAGTTCTGGGTCATGTTCGGACTCTCTCTCGACTTCCCTCATTGTCACAGCTCCCGGTGTCGACTGGATCACTACGAAGCGTACAAAACTCTCTGCTTCTGTCCCCAATTCTGACTTGGATTGTGGGCATCCATCTTTCAACAATCTGGACAGCGGATCACCAATGTTTGCTTTCCCGGCAATGTGAACTACTCTGTACTTGTACGGATGGAGTCTGAGCACCCATCGTTCTATCCTGGCACATGGTTTGGACCTGGCGGCGTAGATCACCTCCAATGGTTTATGGTCCGTGATGAGTTCAAATTCAATGCCATATAAATATGCATGGAATCTCTCGCAGGCCCATACAAGTCCGAGTGCTTCTTTCTCTGTCTGAGAATATCTCCTTTCCACATCTGTCAAAGATCTGCTGGCATAGGCAATGATTCTTGGTCCCACATCACACATCTGGACCAACACGGCTCCTAAACCAACAGGACTAGCATCCGCTATGACTTTGGTTGGTGCAGCCGTATCATAATACCCAAGAGTATCGGCATTCGTCAGACTTTGTTTCAGAGCTGTGAATGCTTCCTTCTGCTCAGAGCCAAAATGGAATGGTACACGTTTCCTGGTTAGTTTCCTCAGTGGTTCTGCCAGTGTAGCAAAGTTAGGGATGAACTTTGCGCAATAATTAACCAATCCCAAGAAACTCCTCACCTCCGTTGCCTTCTGGGGTTCACGTGCATCGGCAACAGCTTTCACCTTGGCATCAGCTGGGTTCAGTCTTTCCTGTGTAAGCCTGCGTCCCATGAAGTCCATCCCTGACACACCGAACTGGCACTTGTCTCCATTCACGGTAAGACCTGCCCCCTGTAGTCTGGATAGCACAATCCTCAACCGTCTGTCATGCTCTTCCTGTGTAGCCATATGGACTATGATGTCATCAGAAATGTTGGCAACTCCAGGAATGCCTTGAATCACTCGATGGATTTCGTACTGGTAGATCTCAGGAGCTGCATTAATGCCGAACGATAGTCGGTACAATCCACAGTGAGTCACAAATGTTGTCACGTCCCTGGATTCTGGGTCCAGCTCTAATTGATGATAGCCCCATTTTAAATCACTTTTTGAGAACACCTGACTGGTAGTTAACTCCTGAAGTATTTCCTCCACTGTTGGTATGGGGTGTTGTTCTCGAATTATAGCTTCATTGGCCATCCTCATATCAACACATAGTCTTATGTCACCATTTGGTTTGGGCACGATCACTACTGGGCTGACCCATTGTGTTGAATGTTCTACAGGTTCAATAATGTCTTGCTCAATCAACTCTTTGATTTTGGCCTCGACTTTCCCACGACGTCCAAATGGAGTTCTGCGCACTGGTTGCGCCTTGGGTTTGACCGTTTTGTCCACTGCTAGCTTTAGTTGTCGACCTTTCAGCTTTCCTACTCCCTGGAAAACTGCGGGGAATTCTTGCTTCATATCCTCGTATGACTGAACTGAATTGACACGAGCTCCAATATGAAGTATTGCCAGGTCTTGCGCCATGCGTCTACTCAGCAATGGTTCTCCCCTCTCGTCTATGACAACAAACTCTGCTTCGGTGTACTTATCATCAGCTTCAACAGTCGCAGTGCAACATCCAATGGTTTGCAATGGCTTGGTTGCTGTGTATGGATACAGTTTCTTTGAACACTTCTTTGATGTAAAAATGATCTTTTATCTTTTCAATTTCTCCCATAAGTGTCAGTCAATTACATTACTGTCACTGCCTGAGTCTACAATGACCGGAACTGTCACACCACCAATTATCACTGGAACCTTCTCATGATGTACATCATTCGATGTAAACTGATAGTATTTCTGCCCATCCTGGTTGTCATCATCATCGTCACTTTCTGGGTCACCTTCTATATGGCGAATAGTGCCTTTCTTTCCAGGATACTTTCCTTTCCCCCAAGCTTTGCCCTTAGAAGCTGTACTCTTCCCATTCTGGTTTCCATTTGACTTGCCTTTGCACTTCTTTGCAAAGTGGTCTTTACCTCCACACTTTCTACAAACTTTGCCTTTTGCTGGGCAGCATGGGTCTTTTCCAAAATGACCTCTGTCTCCACATCTGTAACACTCCAAGTCACATGTCGGCATATTTCTTGGCTGGCTATGGCTATGCGAGAGCCTATTTACTTGTTGATCAACTTTGTCTTTACTGGGCTGGCTTGAGTTATCTTTCAGTTTCATGGTATGAAATTGCCCCTCAACAGCCTCTAATGCAGCAGCAATTGTTAAAGCATTGGTAAGTTTCAACTCACCCCCCTTTTCCAGCAGTCGCCTTCTGAGTTTGTCTGATCTGCAGTGCTGCACAATTTGATCCAATAACTGGTTGTCCAAATCAGCTACCACGTAATTGCATCCCACAGCCAGTTGTCGCAATCTCGTCAAGTACTGGGCAACCGTTTCTCCATCTTCTTGTTTTGTCTTGCGAAACAAATGGCATTGAAATGTAGCATTCGGTGTCACCACATAGTGTGAATTCAATGCATCTACGGCTTTCTGGTATTCTTCCTTCCTTCCAGTATTCGAAAGAGCCTTAAAAGTTTCCCGAACTGCGGGTCCTGCGGTGAAGAGAAGTAATGCCCTCCGCTGCGCTTTCTGTTCCGCCGTACTGCTATCGAGAAATAGGCCACGACTGTCGGCGTAGGCTTCAAATTCTTCCAGCCATGCCTTCCACTTCACACTCACATCACCCGTCGGGTCAAAATGAGGAACACCTCGAAGTGCTAGAAATTCAGCTCCTGTGACTGCCATGAAGAAAACCTTCCAGCTCAAAGCCACCGATTCAAAATCCAAAATGTTTATCACATTTAAAATCCAAAATGCTTATCCTCGTCGCCAATGTCAAATTTGTGGCCCGAAATGTGAAATTAATAACACCATCACCACATGCTTTACCAGTTGAACATCTCAGTGTCTTTATTTTTCCTGCTTCCCTTATTTCATCATCCTGCACCCTTTCACCTCCAGTGCAAACAATCTGACTTCTGGTCAGGTTAATACATATCATGCATATTCATTATCATGACAGGTAAGGGGTGGTGAACACCCTTTTGAGGGACATGTCCTCCCTAGGGTAACAACATGGAGTCACCCGAACATGAACTTATCATGATGTAGTACTATGCCTGCTGTCATTCTTCTTTGTGTCTCCACAGGTATGAGCTAAAGAAAGGGGATGTAGGCAGCTGCCTGCAGAACACCTCGTACTGCATGCACAGCGTGTGTGGGACACCATACAAGATGGATGCTGTGAACATGAGCGAGGGGAGAAACTGATAAAACCCCAGTCTTGAGTGGAGCTTGGGAGGAGAGGCTGTTTCCCCTCCCCAGGACTCGCAGTTTACTGCGTTTACTTTTATTTAATAGCTTAGGCCTCCTGTGTCCTCACTGAGCACCAAGCACATATAGTGGGTGCCTGGAATTCATTGCCAAGGGTGATGGTGGAGGCTGGAACAATAGGGACTAAGCCGCTTTCAGGTGCATTCTCCCCCAAGAATGTGCCTGCAGAAGTGGAATGGTCTTTCAGGTGACAGCCCTGAAAGTGCTGCGCTGTCCACCTGAAAGGGACAACTGCAGGAGAGGTGCCTCTGAGAGCACTCCGGATCCTGTCAGCGCAGGGACGTCAGGGCAGGGCCAGCCGGCACGGGACATCAGGGCAGGGGCAGCCAGCACGGGACATCGAGGCAGGAGTAGCTGGCTGGCGTGGGGCTTCGGGGCAGCTGCAGCGGGGGCGGCTGTCAGGCAGCGGGGATTTGGGTTGCTAGCTGATTGTCATCTGCTCACCCCCTAGCAGCCGCTTTCAGGTGTCTGCATTCAGGTGCCTCGGGGGACTGCTCAGACGTGGAGATTATACCTCCCGGAGGAGAGTTGGTGAGTACTCCTCCGAGCCACATCAGGCTCTTTCGGGTGGCCTCCCGACAGCTGCATTTGGGTTGAATATGCGGCTTTACATTGGGGTATTCTGGCCATGTGAAAGAGGCTCTAGACTGGCACATGGATGAAAGAAAAATTGAGCCTGACGGCCCCAGACGTCTATCTGGACCCAATGAACAATGGACGCAGCCGAGGTGAACGCTGTAGCCCTCGAACAACCCCACTTTTGGCCCCATCACCCATGGATGTGGTTCAGGCAGGCAGAGGCACAACTCCACTTCCGCAACATCTCAGCTGACACCACAAAATTTTACCACGTCATGGGCGCGCTGCATCAGGACACGACAGCAAGGGTGGGAGACTTCATTCACTGGCCACCAGCAGTGGGCAAGTATACTGCCCTCAAAAATCTACTGCTGGGGAAGTTTGTCCTCACTCCCCAGCAGCATGTTTCCAGGCTCTTATTCCTAGACGGAATGGGGGATCGCAGCCCCTCAGCCCTCATGGACGAAATGCTGGCCCTGGCGGAGGATCATGAGCCATGTTTCCTCTTCCGCCAGATATTCCTTGAACAGATGCCAAAAGATATCCGGCTCCATCTGTCTGAAGAGGACCTTTCCGAACCCCGCAAGGTGGCAGCCCGGGCATATGCCCTCTGGCGCGCAAAGCAGGAGAACGAGGCAGCCCTCAGCCAAGTCTCTAAGCCGGGGCCTGTCGGACTCTGGCTTTACCTCAATGTAGTCTATGTGTCGTCTGAGTCCAGCGTGCTTGTTGAATGAAGTGATAAGAGAAGGTATTCGGTTCAACAATCAGTTTATTACACAGCACAAGAATAAAGCTTAACAGAGCTCTGGTTCATTCGTTAGTTCATAGGTCACCTGCACAGTGAGCTATTCCCCAAGACTGACCTCTACTGTCCAGTCTCTACAGTTTATATAGCTCAACCTTATCATACAGAACAAAAGTTGGCTTCCTTTGCTAGATCTCATTATCATACAGAACAAAAGTTGGCTTTCTTTGCTAGATTTCTTGCATAAGATTTATCACAAGTAATTTCCTGCTCTGCAGATATCTGGGGTATAGAGCTCCCATCTTAATCCTCAAGGCCAGAATATCCTGTTATTTTGATCAGAAATTAATTCATACCCCAGATATTTCTAATTATTTCTTTGTTCTCATTTGGCCATATTCTTCTGTTCTACTCAACACCTCCTTCTGCCTTCTTACTGAGTTATTCCATTCTCTTTGTTTCTGACAGTCTCTGTCAGGATTCTCTTTGTTCTTGTCTGGCCATCGGCTCCTGTGCTAATCAACACCTCCTTTTGCCTTATTAACCTTCCTAATAAATTGTTTCATACATATTCTCTCTTTTGTATTTTGGGAGCAGGCAATTCTAAACCTTCTGTAATCAGTCAACTTTGCTACATACTGTGGCTGCCCCTTACTTACATTACTCTTTCCCTTCACCATGAGATAAATATTAAATTGTTACATAGTACTGGATTCATGTATACAAAATGAATAGTACATAAGCATATATTCTATGATTAATTAACCCCTATATTCCAACAGGCCCCACCGTCCGCAGAATACACCCAAGCACAAGCTGGAGAAAACCCAGTCAACATGGTGCTTTTATCACCAGTGCTGGGGAGTGAAAGCCCACAAGTGCCGCCAGCCCTGCAACTTCCAGGGGAAAGGCCAGGCCAACCGCCATTAATAGCTGCCATGTTTGGCCACGTGAATAGCCTCCTTTACATCACTGACAAGTCCATGGGCCGCCGGTTCCTGGTGGACATAGGGACCGAGCTGAGAGCCCTCCCGTCTACAGCGCTGAAAACTCGAACCCGAACCTTCGGTCCAATGGTTCCGCAATCAAGACCTATGGCACCCGTAGGGCACAGATACAGATTGGGGATGAAATGTTCACTTGAAGGTTTGTCCTGGCCTTCCTGGCCTCCACCCCAATGTCATTGGAAAAACAGCCATTATCACCCATTTTGGCTTGTTCGAATTCCTCCAGACGCCATTCGGGTTGAAAAACGCGGCCCAGACGTTCCAGCACCACATGGACGCAGTGGGTAGGGATTTGGACTTTGCCTTTACCTACCTAGATGACATCCTGGTAGCCAGCCACAGCCATGAAGAGCACAAGGCCCACCTCCGTATCCTGTTTGCCCGACTGGCAGAATTTGGCCTCACGGTCAACAAGGCCAAATGCCAGTTTGGGAAACAGACATTGCAATTCCTGGGGCACACCATCTCAGTGTCTGGGGCAGCTCCAGTACCGGAGAAAGTGGCAGCCGTCTAGCGTTTTCCCAAATCTCCTCTCTCAAGGGCCTGCAGGAATCCGTGGGATGGTAAATTTTTACCAAAGATTCATTCCCAACACTGCCCGCATCATGCACCCTCTTTTCGCGCTGATTGCGATGAAAGAGAAGACCCTGGCCTGGTCGGAGGAGACGGACGAGGCCTTTGCTGCAACGAAACAGGCCCTCGCAGAGGCGACTTTGTTGGTGCACCCGCCCCCGGAAGCACACACGGCACTCTCGGTTGATGCTTCCGCCACAGCGGTCGGGGGAGTACTGGAACAGTGGCTGGATGGGCAGTGGCATCTGGTGGCCTTTTTCAGTAAGCAGTTGCGGCTGCCGGAGCTTAAATACAGTGCGTTCAACCAGGAGCTCCTGGCGCTGTACCTGGCCATCCGACACTTCCGATACTTTTTGAAGGGCAGAACTTTCACCATTTTTACCGATCACAAGCCCCTCACCCAAGCACTGGCTATGGCCAAGGACCCGTAGTCGGCCAGGCAACAGCGCCACCTGTCCTATGTGTCTGAATTCACTACAGACATCCGGCACCGGGTGGGCAAGGACAATGTAGTTGCGGATGCGCTCTTCCGCCTGGCCATCAGCATGCTAGCTCCTGGCCTCGACTACGCGCAACTAGCGCAGGCCCAGCAGCACGATGCCGAAACTCAAGCTCTCCGGACTGCCATCTCAGGTCTCCTGCTCGAGGATATCCAGCTTCCTGACTCCGCCCAGCTGCTGCTATGCGACACCTCCACTGGCTCACCGTGCCCGGTAGTTCCACAGGAGTGGAGGGCTAGGGTCATCAGCTCTATCCAAGATCTCACCCACCCCTCAGTAAAGACTACCATGCATATGGTGGTGCAGTGATTCGTCTGGAATGGCCTCAAGAAAGAGGTGGCAGCGCTAACCCGGAACTGCATCAGGTGCCAAACGTCTAAAGTCCACAGGCACACGCAGGCTCCAGTTCAGCATTTCAACTCGGCAACGCATATCCATGTGGATGTCGCAGTATCTGTTTACCATAGTGGACAGAGCAACCAGGTGGCCAGAAGCCATTCCATTCCTGAGGCATCAGCGGAGATGTGTGCTAGAGCCCTGGTCAGCCAGTGGATTACTCATTTCGGCGTGCCAGCGCACATCACAAGCGACAGAGGCGCCCAATTCACATCCGCACAATGGTTGCAGCTGGCAGGGGTTTTAGGGATAACACTGCACCACACCACGGCCTACCACCCACAGTCTAACGGGTTGGTAGAGAGGTTCCACCGACACCTAAAGTCCGCTCTGATGGCAAGACTTTATGGTCCCCACTGGGTGGACGAGTTGCCCTGGGTTCTCCTTGGGATTAGGACGGCGCCCAAGGAGGATCTGCAAGCTTCGTCAGCAGAAATGGTTTACGGCGCACCACTCTCCCTGCAAGGTGAATTCTTCGGCCCGGAGGCCGAGACGACGCACAACAAAGGTGAGCGGCTCGCAGACCTTCTGTAAACGACTGGGCAACCTAACCCTGCCACCCCCACCGCACCATGGCACCCGACCATCACATCGACCGAAAGATCTGGATGTGGCGTAATTTGTGTTATTCCGGAGAGGACCACAGAGGGCCCCACTGCTGCGCCCATACGAAGGGCCGTACAAGGTTCTCCGGCAGTCAGGTGGAACTTTTACTTTAGATGTGGGGGCAGGGAAGTTTACTGTGGACCGCTTAAAAGCTGCTCATTTGGACTTATCGCAGACGGCCGTGCACAAACGCCGGGGCGTGTAGCTGGTTCTGATGCAGGGTGGGGAGGGTTGTGTGGTGGTGCACATCCTCATGGTGAACCGGCCCCACTTGTATCTCCACGTGGCGGGGCAGCCATGGGAAAATGGCATGGTCAGAGGTTTCTCTCTGACTCCAGCATCCTGTCCAGCGCGCGCCCTGGGCAGCGATTATGACGTCACAATGCACCAGGTGACTGAGCTCATGCCGACCTTAAAGGGGCGCGCTGAATTTGAATGAAAACAGTCCTTAACGACCTTCGGTGTGGCAGCAGTGACTTCCTTCAGCTCCTGCAAGCGCCGCAGGTCATGATGTCGGGAGGATTTATTTTATTTTAAAAATTATGCCAAGGGGCCTGTACTGTGCTATGTTCTCTGCTCTGACGATGTGCAGTGTTGTGTAGTCGAGGCTTAGAAATACACTAGTACACGGAGACATAAAACTTCATTCATTATTACAAATCTAAAATGGGTCACCGCAGCGCACTCAATGTATATACGACGACGTAACTCTGCCGGGCGCGATGACGTCAGCAAGCACGCTAGCGCATATTCACACGTCGACGAGTGGAGTTTCCGTATTTCATTTTAACGAACAAATTCATGACGTGATGCAGAAATAAATATTCTTTCAGTTTGCTTGGTCAGATACCTCCAATGACATAATGTAAGTCCAATACTAATGGTTCTACGGGCCCCGACTTGTCCCTCAGTACCGAAATCAACGTCCAGACAGTCCACGGCAGCCATCGAGCATCACGTGAGCAAACACACACGATGCGCAGGCGCGACAGTGCCCTCCTCTGGTTTGAGGTAGTTCCGGACCAAGCCGGTGATGAAGGCTGGAGCTGCCGGGTAAGTGGTGGGATTTCGGGGTTGGTTGTCTACTCAACGAGACAGAAGAGAGCCTCGAAGATATGTAGTTAATGGCCGCAGGACGCAGCTGGTTATCCGATTAGCCCACCGCGTCCGAAGAAAGAAGCGTGGTGTCTGTCGGCCGGGCCAGAGTCAACGGGCCCTGTTCAGCAGGCGGGGGGATAGTCGAGTGAATGCTGCATTGAATCGTGGAAACGGTGCTAATTGAACTGCAACTCGCTGGGGGAGGGAAAGGAAAGGGGCGATAACGTGCGGGTGGGGCGCTGATCCATTTGCAGTGCGAATGCAGTGTAACATGAAGGACGTCTGTCAATCATCATCGATTAGTGGGACTTGGTGTTTCTGACTCCTTTACTCAACGGAGGCTTTTGTATATAGATAGGTTCTTCTGATCAGAAGAAACACTGTCAATGTATTTGAGATAGCTAATCAAAGCCCTGAAAACTCATGGCTATTCCCCTTCAAGCAGAACTGGTTGAGAGGTGTAACTGGGGCCAAGATCGAGTCGGCTACAATTTCAATGAATGGCATATAATCTATAAAACAATTTGAATGTTATATTAGAAATGCTGACTTTTGTCGAGCTAAAAGTACCGTCAAAATCGATGAAGTTTGTGGCACGTGAGCACAACAATTGCTTCAAATGCAAGTGTTAAATATTTCAAAAATTTGTAGTATTTGATTCAGATGCATCTATTGCAACACTTGATCCTAAGTTTGCGTTTGCAGCTCTATTGAACAAGTGAAATTCTGACATTGAATTGGGATAAGCCAATAAATTAGTGTTGGTTAAAAAAAATTTGGGGCACTTGTTCCAATTATTGATTCACACAATTTCTTGCTGCTGCTTTGTTCTTTGGAGTTCTGAAAGATGATATAATTAGATATGTGTAACTTGCCATTAAAAGTATAAAAGCACACAAACTTGTAGTACAAGATGTCTCAACAATTCTGAGATTTAGAAGTACAAATTGGCACATTTTTCTCCACTAAATGTTTAAGAACAAGTACCAAAAATGACTTACAAACACACTGCAAGAACTCAGCAGGTCAAGCAGCATTTGTAAAAGCAAAAGGTGTAAGTGATTTTTCAGGTCAAGGTCCTGCATCAGGACTGAGAGGAAACAGGAAAGATTGCCAGTATTTAGCACTATGGGAGTGGGAGAGAGGAGATGAACAAAGAGAGAAGAAAACCAGGTGTAGTGTATGTATGGGAGGAAAACACAGAGGTGCAAGTCACTTAAAACTGGAAAATTATTTTTCATACTGTTGCAGAATGCGAGATAATCTCAATTTGCATTGGGAGTTGAAGGGGTTGGGTATAGATGACACTTTCCTTATTCTAATATATTCTAATTTCATATAACCGCTTACAGTGCGGAAACAGGCCATATCGGCCCTTTGAGTCTGTGCCGGTTCATTTGAACAACTCCACTAGTTCCCTCCAACCCCCTCACATTCATGTATACATCCAACCTTCTCTTAAATGACAGAAAGGATCCTGCCGCAACTATCTCCTCTGGAAGATCATTCCATTCCGCCACCACTCTGAGTGAAGAAGCATCCTCTAACATTTCTCCTAAAGTTTTGCCTCCTTACCCTTAACTTATGTCCTCTTGTTCCAACCTCCCCTGCCCTCAGGGGAAAGAGTCGACTCATGTCTCGTCTATCTATCCCTTTCATAATTTTAAATACCTCTATCAAATCCCCTCTCAGCCGTCTACATTCCAGTGAATAAAGTCCCCAGTCAGAGTATCATCTTCCAAACTGAGCTATGATATCCCAAATTTTGATATCTTAAATCCACCAAATCAAACTCGGTGGCTGTTACTTTATGTAGTTTTAATTCATTAATAGAATGGATAAACATTTTGCATAGCTTCACATTAAGACTTTCACAACGATGAATAACAAAGTATTTGCTGTATGATGGAGATACAAAAGCTTTTAAAGAGATACACAATCTTGAAGAGAAACAAAAGTTCAAGAAACTCACACTTCTCCCACATCTTGTAGAATGAAAGAGCAAGCCGTTAGCCTGGGCAGATATTATAGTCACTATGATAATACTGCAAACAAGGTTTTAACTTCTACATGTGATAGAATTGCATTGGGAATGGTGGAATATATGTTGCATATTGAAGTTGGTGTAATGTTATACAGGACATCAATTTTTCCAAAAGGTCTGCTTCCTGAAAAAAAATTGGGATTATGATAGACAACTTCAAGTTGAACACAAAAATAATTTCAGATTTGTTGTATCAGGTAGGAAGTAGGAGCAACATTAAATTAACTTTTATTGAATAAAGCTTGTTTCATCGCATCATGATGCTGACACATTGCATTAGTTCAACTGACCACCTAAAAATGTACTGCTGCTGATTTTCATTTGTACTCAACATCTGATGCCTCCTGAGTCAGTGACCAACATCTCCTCACTGATGATCAACACAGGCGCACCTCAAGGATGTGTGCTTAGCCCACTGCTCTACTCGCTATACACCCATGACTTTGTGGCCAGGCACAATTCCAGGGTTATTTACAAATTTGCCAATGACAGCAGGATCACAAATGACAATGAGAAAACGTACAGGAGGAAGATAGATCAAATCATTGAGTGGTGTTAGACAAACAACCTTGAACTCAATGTTAGCAAAACCAAGGAGATGATTGAGGACATCAGGAGGAAGTCAGGAGAACACGAACCAGTCCTCATTGAGGGCTCAGTAGTGGAGAGGGTCGAGAACTTCAAGTTCCTGGGTGTTAACATCTCTGAGGATCAGTCCTAGAGCCTCCATGTCAATGTAATCATGAAGAAGACTTGTCAGCAGCAAAACTTAGTGAGATCTGGTATGTTACTGAAGACTCTCGAAAAGTTCTACAGGTGTACCATGGAGAACATTCTGGCTAGTTGCTTCATTGTCAGGTACGGAGATACTAAAGCTCAGGACAAGAAAAAAAACTCCAGAGGGTAGTTAACAGCCTGTAACATCAATGGCACCAAACTTCACTTCATCGAGGACATCTACAAGAGACGTTGATTTAAGAAAGCAGCCTCTATTCTCAAGGACCTCCACAACCTAGGCATGCGCTCTTCACTCTGCTACCATCGAAGGAAAAGGTACAGGAGTCTGAAGATGAGCATTCAGTGGCACAAGGACAGCTTCTTCCCCGCTGCTATCAGATTCCTCAACAATCAATGAACCAAAAACACTGTTTGCCCTGTGATGCTGCTGCAAAACAACAAATTTGGTAACTTGTTCATAAAAATAAATTGTGATTCCCATCAAGGCTCCACGTGGCTTTGGAACTGGAAAACTGTTGTCACGTGGTACTAGTCTCGTAGTGCAGACAGATTGGGGTATTCAATAGATTTCTTATTTCTAGCATAGAAGCCAGCTATGTTTATCACATGATCCTTCTGTTCTCGCCATATCTCCAAGATTGAAAATGGCATTGATTTCTGAGTACCTCTGAGCCAAGGACTCAGATTGGCTGCACATAATGCACCACAAATATGAGGAGCCCAGGGTTTGACTTGGTCATCAAATTTACAATTGAAGTAGAGCACATAGGCTTTATTAATAAGTGCAGACATGCTGCGTCTTTTGAGCCTGAAGCAGATTTACTTATGTAACAATGAATTGCAGCTGTTGCAACATTGACAAAATATTTCTACAGTATTGAATCTTCCTGAAGATATTAAGGGCTATTGTTAAGTACACTCACTATGCTATTGCCTGAAGAATACGTGCATCAACGTGTGTTCAATCTATATCAATGTACTGCACGGCATCTGTGTATATGAGCTGCTTTTATAGCCTGTCTGCATCTATCCTGATGAAGCATATCCAGGCCTAATATAATATGTGCATAGCACCAGCACAGGCAAGCTTGGACTGAAAAAAAAACATTTGCTCTATAGGCAATATATTAGTAGACTTAAAATATGACAGAAATTCACAAAAATAGATTGTATCTAACAAAAATGGTATGTGATAGGAGACTTTTCAGGTTTCTGCCCAAATTCCATAAAATACACCTAAATGTGTTCAGGAATCAAAATCTTTGCTGTCCAGTGTTATCAAAACATCCATTTGACTTGTAGCCAAAACCAGAGGTATGTAGTGAGGCCTCAGTTGATGCTCAGCCACGAGACTGCCTCAGGGTGTTTGGTAGAGGAGTTAGACTCAAAAATGTTTTGCTTTGTATACAGTCATGCATCACTTAACGTCCAGAAACATTCTGTGAAATAGGATGTTGTGCGATTTGGACATTGTACGAACACTATATACTTGGAAAAGCTATATGGGATACTGTAGTGTACCTGTAAACTTTTTATTTGTAAGTAGAGATCAGTGTGGGGACCATCGTGGAGCTGTGGGCAGAGAGCAGGGCAGTGGGATCAATGTGGGGACTGATGCAGGGTCGTAGGTGGAGAGCGAGGCTGTGAGATCTTTGTGGTGATCGACACGGGGCAGTGGAATCAGTGTGGGGACTGCTGCGGTCAGTGGGCAGAGAGCGGGGAGTGAAGTGGGGCAGTGGACAGAGAGCAGGGAGTGACATGGGGCAGTGGGCTGTGAACGGTGCTTTGGGCACAATGTGGGGACCGACAAGGAGCTATGGGTAGAGAGCAGGGATGTGGGAGCAGTGTGGGAACAACACGGGGCTGTGGGCAGAGAGCCAGGCTGTGGGATCTGCATGGAGACCAACGCAGGGCTTTGGGTGGAGAGCAGGGGTCAGATTCGTGTGGGGACCGGCAGAGAGCAGGCCAGTGGGATCTGTGTGGGGACCATCGTAGGGCTGTGGGATCCGTGGGGACCGACGCAGAGCTGTGGGCGGAGAACAGGGCTGTTGGATCCATGTGGTGAACGACATGGGGCAGTGGGCAGAGAGCAGGGCAGTGGGACCTATGTGGGGATCAACGTGGGGAAGTGGGCAGAGAGTGAGGCTATGGGCATAGTGTGGGGACTGACACAGGGCTGTGGAAAGAGAGCAGGGCTGTGAAATCCGTTTGGAGACTGACGCAGAGCTGAGGGCAGAGTGCAGGGCTGTATGAACCATGTGGGGAATGACGTGGGGCTGTGGGAGCAATGTGGGAACCGACACGAGGCAGTGGGCGGAAAGCGGGGCAGTGGGATCAATGTGAGGACTGACATGGGGCAAAGAGCGAGGCTGTGGGATTAGTGTGGGGACCGACACAGCTGTGGCCAGAGAGTAGAGCTGTCGGATTCATGTGGGGACTGACGCAGGGCTGTGGGCAGAGAGCGTGGCTGTGGGCACAGTGTGGGGACCGACACGGGTCTGTGGGCACAGTGTGGGGACTGACGCAGGTCTGTGGGCACAGTGTGGGGACCGATGCGGGGCTGTGGGCAGAGTTCATGGCTGTGGGAGCAGAGTGAGGACTGAAGCAGGGCTGTGGGCAGACAGCAAGGCAGTGAAATTATTGGGTGGACTGAGGTGGGGCAGTGGGTAGAGAGTGGGGCCGTGGGCAGAGTGTGGGGATTGACGCGGGGCTGTGGGCATAGAGCGGAGCAGTGGGATCCGTGTGTGGAACGACGCATGGCTGTGGGGAGAGTGCAGGGCTGTGGGAGCAGTGTTGGAACCGACGCTACCAATTAGTGATAATTCTGCCGCACCTGCAGGAAAAGGAATCTTATGGTTGTATGTGATGTCATGTATGCACTCTGACAATAAATCTGAAACCTAGTTTGAGCCTCTCCAAATGTGTTTTCACTCCTCTCAAAGTACTTCAAAGGCAGCCTATGTCAAAGGTGCTTCCTTACTTGAGTGCCAATTTCGATTTGTTCAATACATGATTGATCAGCTGGGTAGCACCACAGATGGTTCCATTCTTATTATTCAGTGTTGGCCAGAGAATCCACAATACTTCTAATCTCCTGTCTACACCACTGTCTCTGTCTCTCTCTCTCTCTCTCTCTCTCTCTCTCTGCAGGATGTATTCTTAGCTGCCTCCTAATTTGATCTTGACTTCTTTCTTTGGCTTGGCTTCGCGGACGAAGATTTATGGAGGGGGTAAAAAGTCCACGTCAGCTGCAGGCTCGTTTGTGGCTGACAAGTCCGATGCGGGACAGGCAGACATGGTTGCAGCGGTTGCAGGGGAAAATTGGTTGGTTGGGGTTGGGTGTTGGGTTTTTCCTCCTTTGCCTTTTGTCAGTGAGGTGGGCTATACACCCTGGAAATGTGTAATTTTCTGTGTGAACACCAACAAAAACTGGCTTCACATGCTGCCATATATTTATTGTGAGCTTCTCAGTTTTTTTAATTGATACATTTTTGCACACATGCCCTGCAGATTGCTGATTCAGTGATGTGCTCTTGTAATGAACCCCAGTATATTTTGTTTTTTTTTAAAAAAGGCATTCTGCAGGTTGTAGTACACAAAAGTGCTTGAGAAACTCAGCAGATTGTGCAGCTTTCTTGGGAAACAAAAGGCAGTCAATGTTTCAGGCCTGAGCCCTTCATCACAAGTGGCTTCAGCCTGGCAGTACATGAGGTGATTGACAGACAACTGTGGCAATGGAGTGTGGAATTAGTGGTTGACCTCCCAGTGGTTGCACTAAGATCACTTTACAAAAGCCAATTGATGTGCAAATATATTTTGGCACCCAGTAACAATTCATGGTCACGGAAAATGTGCAGCCTCCAAACAGATTGCACCCAGTTTTTGGAGCTCTGAGGCAGCAATGCTAATTACTGCACTGTTCTGTTGCTTTAATTATTTATTTGCTTCTGAATATTGATCCAATTTTTTTTAGACATGCAGCATGGTAACAGGCCATTTCGGCCCACAAGTCCATGCTGTCCAATTTACCCCCAATTAACCTACATCCCCCAGTACATTTTTGAATGGTGGAAGGAAACTGGAGCCTGCAGAAAAAACCCAGGCGGACATGGGGATAATGTACAAACTCCTCACAGGCAGCATGGCATTCGAACTCAGGTCCGGACCCAATCGTATAGGCATTGCGCTGACTGCTATGCCAACTGGGCTGCACCCCTCTTGTTTCACTTTTCAAAATTTTCTGAGCATCTTTTATGAAAATCCCTTTTAATCTTCCGTTCTAAAAAAAATTGTAGCCATTGCATCCTTAACTGAAATCCCATATCTTTTTGAACCATTTGAAGAAAAAAATCTCTACATCTTCTCGGAAAGTGATTTGCTATTTCTCCTGAGTTTTCTGAATGAAACTGCTGTATCTTATTTGTTACTTAAAAGATGGAGACCAAACAAAGAATTTTGCAGTTTTATATACAGAGTTAAGGGGATTCTGAGCGACAGTTTTTCTTTTTAAATTTGCTTTTAAGTAATTTTTGTTTTCACTTAAATTTGAAACTTAAAAAAAGTTTGTTAAATCCTTTGACACTGGTAACCTCGATATTATTTGAACTTTTCACTTGTGCTTGAACACAGGTTGATGAAATAAATCCTCCTCATTTACCCACTTAAATGCAGATAGTGGGGCTTCATCTAACAAAAACGCGCCAATTTTTTTTGAGCACCAAAGTTATAAAGCTTTGGATGGAAAGGTTAAAAAATAGTTTTATTACTTTTGTTAATAGAGTGATATTGTAAATTTTGAACTGGCTGTAACTTAAAAACAAATTCCTGTCATAAACCAAATTTTCTTTTTCTTTCAGATATGTAACGTTACAGACTTTGTGTTTCTTCAATCAAATGGATAAACGATGAAGCATTTGGAATGAATTGTTTTGAATCTAGTTGTGAGAAAAAATGAGTGGTTCAAAGCCTGATATACTGTGGGCTCCGCATCATGTGGACAGATTTGTTGTTTGTGACTCTGAACTTTGTCTTTACCATACTGAATCAATTGGAAATTTTGAAGCTAAAGCGGGTTCTTTAAGGCTTTCAGAGGACACCACTGCCACGTTACTGGCTCTCAACTCTGACACCCCTTATATGAAATGTGTGGCTTGGTATCCTAAATATGATCCCGAATGTTTACTTGCTGTAGGTCAAGCTAATGGACGGGTTGTCCTTACTAGCCTTGGTCAAGATCGCAATTCTAAATTCAGAGATTTGATGGGAAAAGAATTTGTCCCCAAGCATGCTCGTCAGTGTAATACACTAGCTTGGAATCCTGTGGACAGCAACTGGCTTGCTGCTGGACTGGATAAACACAGGGCAGATTTCTCTGTACTCATCTGGGATATCAGCAGCAAATACACGCCGGAAATTTCTGTTCCAGCGGAGAAAGTTCGACTTTCTGCTGGTGATACAGATGCTGGACTTGTTGTGACAAAACCATTGTATGAACTAGGTCAAAACGACGCAAGTCTCTCTCTTTGCTGGCTTCCAAGAGACCAGAAGCTGCTTTTGGCAGGAATGCACCGCAATCTTGCAATTTTTGACTTGAGAAATACCAGCCAAAAAATGTTCGTCAATACGAAAGCTGTTCAGGGTGTTACAGTTGACCCTCATTTCCATGACCGTGTAGCATCTTTTTTTGAAGGACAGGTAGCAATCTGGGACCTGCGAAAGTTTGAAAAGCCAGTGCTGACATTGACTGAACAACCCAAACCGCTAACAAAAGTAGTTTGGTGTCCGACAAGAACTGGTTTGCTAGCCACCTTGACTAGAGATAGTAATATAATTCGCCTGTACGATATGCAGCATACACCAGCACCCATTGGAGATGAAACTGAGCCTACCATAATTGAAAGGAGTGTTCAGCCTTGTGAAAACTGCATTGCCTCCTTTGCTTGGCACCCAACAAATCAAAACCGGATGGTTGTAGTGACATCAAACAGACTGATGTCAGATTTCACTGTCTTTGAGCGAATATCATTGGCATGGAGTCCAACTACTTCTCTGATGTGGGCATGTGGCAGGCACTTGTATAATTGCAGTGAAGAGGGAGAAACTAGTTCTGGAGAGAAGGATGTGGCCACAAAAATGAGACAGCGAGCACTGTCAAGATATGGACTGGATACAGAGCAAGTGTGGAGAAATCATTTGTTGGCTGGAGATGATGACCCTCAGTTAAAATCTTTATGGTACACTCTGCATTATATCCTTTTGATTAAGATTCTTGCTAGCAAAATAATTGTTTTAACAAAGTAATAAGATAAATTATAGTTGGCAAGGTGACAAATCTTGCCCAAAGTAGATTTTAGAATGTTGTTATACCACTATATTTCAAAGTAAATGAAACTTGTTATGTCTTACTTTTGATTACCTGCAGTAATGAAATTCTTTTGCAGTGTAATGACTTTGGTAATTTAGCGTACTACCCACTTTTCACAATGAAAGAGAGATTGAACAAAATTATGTATGCAACTGTCTCAAGATTAAGGTGTCAATCATCAGATTATTGATTAATGTGCTTTCTGTGTTTCATGGCGTAAGTGCTGAATATAGGTTCAGATAAGGGAAAATTGTGGAAAATTTAAAGATTGCAATATATTACGATGGGATGCTGAAATGTATCGATCTTTATTTTGCTAATTATTATTGAAGCAGACAAAAAAAATCTATAGTCATTTTTTTTCCTTCATGTTGCTTTCCTAAACTTGTGATCACTCATGAAACAATATGCTGAAGATGCAGAACAGAAATCATCTGTGAACAAAGTGCCTCTTGTATACTCTGGCATTAAAACAATTTTGAAATCCAGTGCAGGTGAGTATGAATTATTTCACTTGCAAGCTTTGATTCTCTGCATAAGCGTGTGGTTTGATGTTCTAAATTGTATTCCATGTTTCTGTTGATCTGACTCTAACTATAATGAACAATAAATACGTAAATTGCTTAATCCATTTATTTATGATGTATATGGAATTTAAGCAGTTGCCTACTCAGGGACAGTTTGAAACACTGTCTATTTGCATATATCCAGGTCTTAAAACTTTGGATTTTGTTAACAAAAGCATGGACATGTTAATTTTATCAAAAAGCACTTTTTTTAAAAACAAGTTTGCAAGTGAATAGTGATAATGATGTTTCACAATTGTTCCATTACCAGAGAGAAAGACAGAGAGTTATAAACACAGTTGGACTGGATCAAATCGGCAGACAGATGTCATCAGGTACCAGAGTGAGGAACGGTGTTTGGCTCTGCAGCTTTGTGGCTGGATTCAGAAGGGTCCAGATATTGATGTGGGTCCTTTTCTGAACACGTTGGAGCAAGGAGAAGAATGGGAAAGAGCTGCTTCTGTTGCACTTTTTAATCTTGACATCCGAAGAGCAATAGAGATTCTCAATAAGGGAGCTGCTTTAGGGAAAGGTACAAATCATTATTTTGTATGATTTGAAGCCATTTAATCACTAAAATGTCTCTGGATGTATGATTTCATTTATTTCATTCAGTGATAGGAAAACAAGAATGACAATTTGCAGTAACAAAATGAGAAGAGTGCAAGATTAACACGCCTTTTATGGACTTTAACTAACAAGATTTCTTAAGCCTAGTGTTTGTTGTTTATAAATGGGCATGTTGTCTTAGGTAGTGTGTAATTTTAAGTGCAAGTTCCATGAATTAAATTGGGTTTACTAGGAATGCAGGCTCACCTGCAAATTGGAACGCAGTTCCCAGCTCAAAATAATAAGCATGGTGAGGGTTAATGCCATTTGTGAGCCTTTGAAGAGACATTACCTATTATGTTAATCTTTGTAAGTTGCAAAATCACTAGCCCCTTTCACACTTGTGTCCCATTAAATTGGCCATTCATTGTTCTGGGATAGGAATGGGGTTTGGCTTTTCACACTTGACCATTCCTAACTGGGATACTGAATGCTTTCACACTTGTGAGGAGCCATCCCTGGGGTTAGGACTGTTCTACCTTCTACCAGAGATGTCATGACGCAGCACCATTCATATAGCGTGGGAAAGTTGGTAGTGCTATAGCACACCATTTATATAGCGTGGGAAAGTTGGTAGGACTATTGTGTGCAATTTATAAATACCATGGGAGGAAAAAACAATGTTGGATCTGCCCTCCCAAAATTCTATGTTGCAGAGAAAGGGCTGTATGCCTGGCTGCATGCACAGAGCATTTATGAATGGGTTTCTCTGCTGTATGGCATTCTGGGAAGTCAGGACCCCCATTGCTTTTTCCCATAGTCTTTATAAATTGTTTAAAAATTGTCTCTTACTGCTATTTATTTTCTCCTGTGACTATCCCATGGCAAAGTTTATCTCTTAATTTTAATCTTCCTTCACGTTCCTGCACTTGCGTAAAAAACTTGGGTAATTTCAATCCCACAATGCAATTACCTGTTTCATACTTGCCTGATCGCAACACTGGCATCTCCAGACGCCGGGGATTGTACTAGGGTTCAAGGCCATCAATCTCCCCATGAGATGACATCATCTGACGCTGGCGATGAGCTGATTTTGCTTTCACACTAGACAATTTAAAGGCTGTTTGGTAGTTAATTCTTGGGATCACTTACAAGTGTGAAAAGGGTTACTGATACCTTCTTAGTTAAAGTATTTAATTCAGTAGGAATTCACTAGATTAGTGGTTTTCAAACTCTATTTCCACCTTAAGTAATCCCTATTTCATAGGTACTCTATGATTGGTAAGGGATTGCTTAAGGTGGTAGGTAAGTGGGAAGGGAAGGATGAGAACCACTGCTCTAGACCTAATTGTTACTGAAATATTTTTGCTTGAGGAAATTCATTGGCCTATTTCCTTTGGAGTTATGAAACCGTGCACATAACGAGCCAATTAGGTACGATTAAAACAGTGGTTTTCAAATATTTTTCTTTCCGCTCATATACCACCTTAAGCAATCCTTTACTAATCACAGAGCACCTATGGTATAGGGATTACTTAAAAGTGGAATGTGAGTTTAGGGGCACATTTTGAAAACCACTGGTCTAGATTAATGCAAGTTAATGAAAGGTTTAATAATTAACTCCTGGTGGGCTCTTCTTGTGTGAATGAATTTGGGATACATTGATACATCAATCAGTATTTAGTATTTTGAATACAGATTGATAAAAAGAGAGATTTAAATATTAAATTATTTTCATGAAAGTAATCTGAAGTTACATAATTTTAAAAAAAATCCATATCTTGAGACAACCAAACCTTGAGTTTGTGAGCCCAACCTAAAAGAGGCAGTGTTGACTGGGTCAAATTATGCAAAATTAGAGGAATCTGACTTTGCATAAATAAGGTCAGCAGAAAAACCTAAGCAGACCCAGAATACTACAATATGGGGGATGGTGATCCTTCAATAATCTTAAGAAGTAAACCTATGAGAAGAATGGTTTGATCTTTCAGAGTCTGGGCTACAATTTAGATATAGAATCCCCATTTGAGATTATAATTCATGGCTGACGTTCTTACTCTTGCTTTTGTTACAAGGCCAGGGCTGGCAAACATCAGTGTTCTTGTATTGAGCAATTGGACAGCCTTGCACAAACAATATACAGGAATCAGCCAGGGTAAACTTGGATCCATTTTGTATTCACTTTAAGCATGCACTGTTTCTGTTGATTTTTGACTAAATATTTGTTACTTGTACTGAATATTGTAGCAGAAGTTTTAGTCCTAGTTTGGGTCTGGTTCTTAATATTGGAATTAGGGTGGGGATAGACAATTTCCAGATTGTTTTTAACAATGTATAGAGATGATGTTTTTGATACTGAGGTGCCAGTTGATAAGTAGACAAAGACGATGTGGTCAAACAATAATAATGGCTTTTATTAGCAGAAACTCCTGGTACAATAATGAAAGAGAATAGGTGCATACACAGTTATACCCAAGGGGAGTGTCCTTAACAGTAGAGATAATGCACAGCCAATGTTAGTACACCAAGGCTCGCCAGAGGGGAGACAGGCAGCTTGACAGGCATTCACCACAGATACAATTTTAAAGTGGTTGTTTATAATGAATACTTTTATGATTTGCAGGTGACTTGAACCTGAATGTTGTAGCCATGGCACTGTCAGGTTACACAGATGAGAAAGATTCTTTGTGGCGAGAAATGTGCAGCACCCTTAGACTGCAGCTAAATAATCCTTATCTGTGTGTTATCTTTGCTTTTCTGACTAGTGAACCAGGATCATATGATGGTGTGCTGGTAAGTTCTACTATCATTTAATGTTTATTATTTTAATCATTAACTTTTTTTGCAATTCAGTTATCTTGCCATTTTATTTTCATTGCTTACTTTAGTATGAGAGCAGCGTTGCTGTACGAGACAGAGTGGCCTTCGCTAATATGTTTCTAAATGACACCCAGGTGAGTGCAAAAGTTCATTAATAGATATTTAAAATGCATGTAAAATCTTCGTAGTTATGCTGTTTGTGAATTGCTATTTTGGGCTAGATGTGGTAAGACCTACAAACATTTTTTTGCTAATGGGTATGACCTTTGTTGCTTTTTGGGGTTAGCATGCACTTAATTCTTTAGTAGCTCTTGGGTTGGTAAATATGCCCAGGAAGAGGCTACACTTCCCACATTGATGTCATTAATGATCTTGGGCTCATAAAATGGAGGTGGAAGTAAATTATCCTCTCTCCTGAGGGACTTTCTAAAAAGAAAACAAGATGGCTACTGTTGAGTCAATCTAACTTGATGGCAATTAAAAAAAAGTTTGAATCTGAAAATATGACCAACGTACTGATTTACATGTGTGATCAATGATGTGGGTCCAGACCAGACAGACATATCTGAGCTTTGTCTGTAACAGATAACATGGTAGTAGATCATCAAATTCACTTAGAAGTTATCCTAAATGTGTTGATAAGGCAGTGGCTTTGCATGGATTGGTAATGAATATTCTTAACCCATCTCTTACTGACAGAAATGCCTATGTCAGGCAGATTGGAGAAAATTAGGGTCAAGAAGATCTTTGTTGTTCCATAAAATACTGGAGAACCAAGATCTAGGGCAAATGAGAATGTTTTTTTTTAAAAAAAGCATTAGTTTAGGTATGGATTATTGGGGAGGGGGAGGGGTTGGGGGGGGTGGTAGGAGTAGTATTAGAGAAGTTAATGACCCTTAAAATTAGTTTTGCAAGAGGTACCTAGGATTTTAAAATGTGAATTTTAATAATATTTCATCCAAGTATGCTCATGAATTTCTAATCTTTGTATTTACATAATTGTATTTTCCATGGTATTTTTATGCAGTATTAAGATTAATTAACACATTTTTCAGATGTGTTGATATGCTTCAAATATTGCTTGAATTTAGCTGCCAAATGTAAGGAATTGAAATTATTATTTTTAGTTGCTTTGCTAAATTAATAATTGATACTGTCCTTTAGATTATTCGGTATATTGACAAACTAACCAACGAAATGAAAGAAGCTGGAAACCTAGAGGGAATTCTATTAACGGGGTTGACAAAAGATGGAATTGACCTTATGGAAAGTTATGTAGATAGGACTGGTGATGTACAGACAGCAAGTTTTTGTATGTTGCAAGTAAGTAAAACATAGTAATTTCTATCAAAACTTTATTTTGTATATGGAAAGAAAGCTTGCTGGCTTAAAAGTGCCTTGGAACAGCTCAAAGTACTTGGCAACAAATGTACTCCAGAGTACTTAATTTGTAAAAGGAAATGTGGCAAAGCCAGCCCTTGTGACATCATTGTTTTGATAATATTGGTTGAGGGATAAAATCAGCCTGGAGACCAGAATTGCTTCTCTCTGCTTCAGAATAATGTCATTGCTTCTTTAATGTGTTCCTGTGAGCAGATGAGGCCTTATGTTAATTTCTCAACTAGAAAAATAATCGCCTTAATACCTCATTGGATTGCTTGCCAAAACAATTTGCTTTCAAGCCTCTGATCACAAAACCTTAACAGAGTTTGAACTGCCATTCAAGGAAGTGGAATATTCAACAAAGTGAACCTCTCCTTCAAGGTGGTAATGAAGGTTTCATGAACTCGCAGTGTAATTTTATGTTGGGGTGAGATGACCCTTTTGAGGGTTCAGCTACATTTCTTGTGCTCTTGTACATGAATGATTTTTCCCAACAAATGTTTGAAAATTATTAACCCTTTTTATTCTTTGTGGGATGTTGAAGTTGACTTTTTTTGCCCATCTTAAGTTGGCTTTTAATGTAATGGTGCATGACAAATGCTGGGTAGTCCATGCTTTTTTGGCTTTTAGTTTAATTTGAGTCAACCATGTGGGTTTGAATCTCTTGTAAACCAAATTTATTTCTATGAAAACTTCATTGAATTTTCTTCAGTGGTATCCTGTAATTGCTGGGAATTGTGATAATACATGTCCTTTATCAAAACATCTAAAATCCGGCAAGTGGGGACCGGCGGTTGGGGGAAGCAGCCGAGGGATGGAAGTGGGTGGGGATGAATATGGCAGCACAATTCGGATGGGCTTTCTGAAATTTGGAACACACTGTCCCCCAAAGGTAAGGATTGTGTACCTGTATAACTGAATTAAAATTTTCCAGTTAGTTTAGACCCAGTGGTTTTCAAACTGCCCCCCCTACATTCACATTCCACCTTGAGCAATTCCTATACCATACATGCTCTGTGATTAGTAAGGGATTGCTTAAGGAGGTATGCAAGTGGAAAGAAAAAGTTTGAAAACCACTATTTTAATCATACCTAATTGACTCATTATGTATACAGTTTCATAACTGCAAAGGAAATGGGCCAATGACAATTTTTCTCAAGCAAAATATTTCAGTAACAATTGGGTCTAGAGCAGTGGTTTTCAACCATCCCTTCCCACTCACATACCACCTTAAGCAATCCCTTACTAATCACAGAGCACTTATGATTGCTTAAGGTAGAATGTGAGTTTGGGGAAGCGGTTTGAAAGCCACTACTTTAGAGGTATTTGAATATAATTCATAATAAAATAATTTACAATTAAAGAAGCTGTGATTCTTGTTGTACATGCAGCCAACTAGAATGTATTGTCTTGATTTAGTCAGATGAATAAATGCTGCAGGGCACCTCAAAGGGATGATGATTATTCTAAACAGTTATTCATTTAATGAGTAACATTTGTGGTTACATTTCTATATTCAAAAGAAAATGTTTCCTCTGTTTGAACTTTGGAGCCTACAAAAATAGTTTAATTATTGACCCAATACCTAGAAATTATTTTTTTTTATTGTATCCTAATTCTTAACCCATGGATAATTAGACTCCGTGGAGTTTGCTGAAAGTAAATGTTAAAATAGTTGTGATTTTTTTTTCATTTTTAGTTTTGTTTCCTCTTTCTCCCCCCTCATCACAAACCATCTGGATGAATACGTTCTGATTTCTGTTAAAAATAATTTCAGAGTATTTGTAGTTTTCTCTTAAAATCCTCAGGGCTTACCTGGTGATGTGGTGAAGGATCCAAGGGTTCAGTATTGGATTGAGAATTATAGGAACCTACTTGATGCTTGGAGATTCTGGCATAAGCGAGCTGAATTTGACATTCATAGAAGCAAATTGGACCCATTTTCAAAACCTCTTGCACAGGTAACTGGATTTAGGACAAATTTTACAAAATTGTTAATTTAAAAATGTTTAATTTAGAGAATTTGTTTCAAAACTAATATTTTTTAAAAATTAATTTGTATTCTGGATATAACAAAGAAATTGGTATGGATATCCAAGGAATCTGAAGATGGCTAAAAGTTTGTTGGTTTTAGTATGTTTCTCTGCAGAGTTGAAAGTAGCAAATGTAACTCTGCTATTTGAGAATGGAGTGAAAGAAAAAATCTTTAACTATGGTATCAGGGTATTTAAGAAGTAACAATGGGACTGAGCAGAATCGTCATGGATTTATAAAAGAGAACCCATGTTTGACAGATCTTTTTAAGATATGGTCTGGAGGTAATATAGAAGCAACTATTCGAGTATAGAAATTTACACTTGCATAATAACTACACAAAAATCTAAATGGGGAATAAATTTGCTCTTACATAATTTGTGATTAAAAACTTTTTTCCAACCCTGTTTTTTGACCCATATGTAGTGATGCAGATTTGTGTGAAAGGGAAAATGGGATTCATGGGGTAACAGATATCCCTGAAATTTTTAGATATACAGAAATTTACTGATCTCTCTTTTGAATGCAATCCATGTCTATACCTACACAGCTCTCTTAAAATTCTTCCCTTGAGTGAATAAAATTTTCACTATTCTGAAATTGTACTGTGACAGAATATAGATATGTTTTTGGGAGATAAATTGGGACAGGGTTTGTTAGTGTAGGTCACATACAAACACTTCAAAACAGATCTTATGTAAAATACTGGAGCTCTGCTAATGCTAGACATGTCGGGGCCTCAGAGCCTTTGCAAAAGCTTTGGAGAGTGCCCAAGAAACTTCATTAATGGATTGTTGTTTACAAAAAGGCAACAGGCGAAAGAGCTTGCCGGAACCGCATTGTATCTGGAAGGGAACTTGCTATTCTAAGAGGTTAATGTGGTTTTGCAAGCAGAGAGAGTTAAACAGGCTTTCTCTCTGTCTGAGTGAGAGAGAGAGAGAGATGCACACATAAACAGAGGTTACTTCTACAGTGTTACAGACAGCAACAGCAGCTGGGACTGGAACAGGACAAGCTGGCAAGCTTGTGAAAAATCCCATTTGGAACGCGGGTTGTGAATGCTTAGTTCAGCCTGGTCAAAGCCCTTGTGGTTTATGCAAGAGGAGAGGACTGGCTGTCTAATGTTTTGCTTGAAATAAGAAAAACAAGAAGAACCTCTGTGGTGACCTGAAAGAAAGAGGTTATCATCTGGAGAACCCTGAGAGGGCAAGTTTTTTTGGCAAGACACTGAAGTGGCTGATTAAAAAGGAATCAGTTGTGGGTGTCCATCATACAACAAATCTCTCTCTGAGAACCGACAAGAACCTTCCTGAGCACCAAAGCCTGGTGAACTTTTTAAATGTTAAATTCTGTGCACAGTATAAGAATTGCCTGCAACCAGTGAACTTGGAGGAATGAGAAATGAGATTGGACTGTGAATCAAAATAACTTTTCTGAACTTACACACACATTACATACAGGTGTGCGTAGAATTAGAATGGGGTTAAGTTAGGATAGTTAAGTCAAAAGTGATGAGTTAAAGTGTGATTCTATTTTCATGTTTAAAGATCATTAAAAAGCAACTTTTGTCTTGGTGAATATCTATTGCTGATGGGTTTTGGGGTCCTCTGGGCTCGTAACAATACACCCTTTTATTTTGAGACTGACCCTTGGATCTAGACTTCTGTCTGTCTGCATTTGTCCTGCAGAACCCTTAAAGAATTTTGTATGTGTCAGTGAAGTCACTCCTTTCCACATCTACTTTGTGGAGCCCTTGAAGAGTTTTATACATGATAGTGAGAAGACCTCTCAAAACTGTTCAGAGGTCTGGCCTTGAATTTCTCACTTCTCAAGGCCTAGGTAGACACAGATCAGAAAGAAAAAGGAGGCATATATCAGATACAAGCAAAAGGTTCAGATTCCTTTATTGTCATGGAAATAAACGTATAAAATTTGTCCTCTTTTGCACACAGAGCTGACATTAGACCAGCTAGGTGCCTCTCTAATAAGAGAATCAAAAGGGAGTCCCTTCAGAAACAAAAGAACTGTAGTTGCCGGGAATCATGAGCACACAGTGAGATGCTGGAGAGACTCAGTGGGACAGTCAGCATTCATGGACAGATGATAAAGTATCCCAACCAGAAAACTTGCCTTGTCATTTCTTTTGGTGGATGCTGCCTGACCAGTTGTATTCTATACTGTTTAAAAATGTACATTTATTTAAAATGGCCATATTAGTCAAAAGTTTTGAGGAGTTAGTTCAGTCTAAGAGATACGAGCATGTGCTTGAATGATACCAACTTTGTGCAAATTTGTGTTGAACACAGAATGAAAATAAAATTTTTATGACAGTGTGATCCACAAGATGGTGTTATTTGCTTGGAGTAAGGTTTTGGATAGCCATGTTGAGGAACTTGGGGGAGGATCCGAGGCACTCTAGTATTTGCCAAAGCCCTTTCCTGCTCATAGTGTCAAAGGTCAACCAGTTTACCTACCTCGGCTGCACCATTTCATCTGATGCAAGGATCGACAAAGAGATAGACAACAGACTCGCCAAGGCAAATAGTGCCTTTGGAAGACTACACAAAAGAGTCTGGAAAAACAACCACCTGAAGAAACACACAAAGATCAACGTGTACAGAGCCGTTGTCATACCCACGCTCCTTTTCGGCTCCGAATCATGGGTCCTCTACCGGCATCACCTACGGCTCCTAGAACGCTTCGATCAGCGCTGTCTCCGCTCCATCCTCAACATTCATTGGAATGACTTCATCACCAACATCGAAGTACTCGAGCTGGCAGAGTCTGCAAGCATTGAATCCATGCTGCTGAAGACCCAACTGTGCTGGGTGGGTCACGTCTCCAGAATGGAGGACCATTGCTTTCCCAAGATCGTGTTATATGGGCGAGCTCTCCACTGGCCATCGTGTCAGAGGTGCACCAAAGAAGAGGTACAAGGACTGCCTAAAGAAATCTCTTGGTGCCTGCCACATTGACCACCGCCAGTGGGCTGATATCGCCTCCAACCGTGCATCTTGGCGCCTCACAGTTTGGCGGGCAGCAACCTCCTTTGAAGAAAACCGCAGAGCCCACTTCACTGACAAAAGACAAAGGAGGAAAACCCAACCCCAACCAACCAATTTTCCCTTGCAACCGCTGCAAACGTGCCTGCCTGTCCTGCATCAGACTTGTCAGTCACCAACGAGCCTGCAGCAGACATGGACATACCCCTCCATAAATCTTCGTCCGCGAAGCCAAGCCAAAGAAGAAGGAGGTTTTGGTGTATTATAAGTTCTTGTTTGAGTAAAATGGGATTATCACTGTAAGGGAATAGTATAGACAGGAGGGACTGAATAGTCAGTTAACATTTCACATAAGCACCATCACAATTCACAGTCCAGTGACAATTCGATTCGTTGGAAGAACTGAGGGAAGGCCTGTTACAGTCTTTTCCAGATTTGATACATTTGCAAAGACGTGATTTTGCAAGGGAGAACCATGCTGACTGCTAAAGAGAAAACAACTTTTTCAAGCAACACTTGTGGTCAGCCATTTTTGTGGAATTCAAAGCATGCTCTGTGAATCATCCTTTCGGTGGATTGACCTGTGCCAGGAGGGCGTTTTGGGAAGCAAAATGCTTCACTTTGATTGTAACTAACAGTGAAGGTCACTTGGAGAGACAGCTTCATTTTAAGTGTGAGTAGCAGTGAAGTTACTTGGTGCCAGGGTCTTTGAAGCTTCGTGGAGGGCGCCCAGTTTAAGTCTTGCCTACAAAAGGACCAGGAGTGTTGTGATCACAGCTCGTGTGGATGGATATTTCTTCAAAGGCAACACAAGAATTTGTGTGTCTATAGCAGCCACAACTCCAGTGTTCCCATCAGTTCCACATTAATTCTGGGCAATAAATTTCAAAGGCCTACACTTTAAAAACTGTATTTGAAAGAGTGAACTGCTATAGCTTAAGATTAAGAAATAAAGTTAGTGTTTTTAAAAATTAAACACTGTCTGATTCATTGCCTATTGTTGCTCGTTAGGTGCGGTTTGTAACAGGTGTTATATAGTTTAAGCACATTTTTCCTAGTTCATTTTTGTCAAAATCAAATTAAAGGTTTTAAAATATATGTGGAATTTTTTTGGGAAGAGTGAAAATAGTGAAATTGATTTCCTGCATTTGTCATTACCATTTGTGGCATTGGCTTTCATTTCATTTTTAGACAACGAAGGGAAAACCTTTGTTAAAGATATTTTATGGTTCCTGCTTACAACTGTGTTTCAATGAATATATTCCAGGTGTTTGTAAGCTGTAACTTTTGTGGAAAATCCATATCGTATAGCTGCTCAGCCATGCCACATCAGGGAAGAAGTTTCAGCCAATATGGTGTCAGTGGTTCTCCTACCAAATCAAAGGTTACAAGCTGTCCAGGATGTCGTAAACCTCTTCCTCGCTGTGCACTCTGTCTTATCAATATGGGAACACCAGTTTCAAGCTGTTTAGGTAACCACTAGTTCTTGTACATGTATTTTGATTTTTTTTGTTGCATATTTTAGGCAATTTTTACCTTGTTAATTTTGGACAAAATTACATTTAATACTCGTTTTTATTTTTGGTAGGTGTGTTTGGGAAGTGAACTTGGTTTCTCATATGTTTTTCCATTGCTGATAATTGGACAGTAGCTTGCACATGAAACTTGTTTAGGATTGTTATTACAGTAAAACTCCAATAACCTGGCAACTTTGGGACTTTGATGCCAGACTGGCAAATCTCCCCTGGCTTGTTTTAAATTTTTTTTTTGTTACACAATGGTATAAAATTTTCCAGTGAATTGAACTAGGAGGAGTGAGAAATGGGTCTCCAGTGATTTTTTCTTAAGGGAGTGCTGGAAGCAGGAACCCAGTGTATTTAAAAGGTTTGTGGGAATATAGCCAGGGTGAGGTTAAAGGGAGCATGGGAAACAGAGCCACAAAATGAATCCAAATTAGAAAGCTACTTGTCGAGAGCTTTACTAAACCTTTGCATGCTTCTGTCTTGACTACTTTAACTTCTACCACTTCCTGGAGCAAAGCATTCCTTGAGTCAGAAATTTTACGTAAATAATTTCTTTGCTTTCCTCATTTAATGAATTGAAATCTATTTTCTCCCGGATACTAATTCCAAACTTCTGTCCTGTCAATACATTTATCATCTGAGGCATTGTCTTCTGCCATCACAATGAAGAAGGGAAAAGCTGTGGTAACATCACAACTCCACTGGAATTCCTCCATCACTTCAGGCCTACTAGTGGGTTCTGAATTATTTAGCATTAAAGACGTTGATACTTTAAAAGTCTGGCAAGAAGCAAGTAATTGTCATCATAAACTCATAGAAAATTACTGATCTCAAGAAAAAAATGAAAATGCATGAAATACTCAGTAGGTCAGGCAGCACCATTGGAAAGGGAAACCGTTAAAAATATTATATTGATGATCCACTACTTTGATTTCTAGTATCTCATGTCTTTTGCTTTTCAGTAGGGTAATCTTGTTATTTTGCATGATCCATAAGCTTGTGGAAAAACTCGCTCTTTGAAGAATTGGGGGAATTACTCTTTAATATCATTATTTGCAATGTAATGCATCTTGGGTGATTTTTAGCTATAAATTTCTTGTTGAAATAGGAACTGGAAAGTCTGATGAAAAGATTGATCTCAGCAAAGACAAAAAGTTGGCTCAGTTCAATAACTGGTTTACTTGGTGCCAGAACTGTCGTCATGGAGGCCATGCTGGTCATATGCTCAGTTGGTTCAGGTAAGATGTAATTGGCTAGGTACAGCAGGGGCAGCTAGAATGCAACTGATGTATAATGAAGTACAAATGAAAGTTTTCAGGAATTATCTTTTTCCGAGGCCTTTTTAGGATTTACTTTGTTTTTTATTTTTAATATTGTAACCTTTTTCCATGCCATAGAATCCAGTATTGGAACAGAAGGCCTTTTGACCCATCTAGTCTGTGCCAAACTACTTATTCCACCAGGTCCCATCGGCCTGCACCCAGACCATAGCTCTCCATACTTCTTCACTCCCCATATGCATATATCTATTCAATCTTAAATGTTGAAATTGAACCTGCATCTACCACCTCCATTGGCAGCTCACTCCATACTGTCACCACCCTCTGAGTGAAGTTTCCCTAGTGTTCCCTGTTATGGAACACTCGTGTGTGATGTCAGAAAACTGCTTTGTATTGTGGGCACAGTAGAACCATTTTAGATTAAATAAAGAACACAAGATTAACTATGTCTCATGTGAGTATGTTCTACAGTGGGAGGAATATACAACAAATTGGCAATGAGGATAAAAATGTTATCCCACATTTCAAATGTCGGAGGGGGAGAACAGAAGACTTTAAACTGAAAATACAACTGCTGAAGTTGTAGTTGAGCTCCTGAAGTTCATTCATAGTGAAACAAAGGAGAAGCCAAAAATGGCAGAAGGACTTTTTGAAGAGTCCTAGGAAATTAGAAAACTGGGATGAATATGTTGAAAGATTCAATTTGTTCTGTGTCACCCAGGGAATAAGAGATACAGAGGGAAATTTAAGAAAACAGGTAACATTTCTAAATGAGGTGGAAAGCAGGTCATATAGCCTGATAAAATCCATAGCAATGCCCAGATTATATATCGTATACTGCTTTATGTGCCTAGTGGGAGGAAATCTATCCCCAAGACCAATAGTGATGGGAGAAAGATACCAGTTTTGGACTAGAAAGCAGAAACTAGGTGAAACTGAACCAATATATGGCTGAATTGCGTAGGTTGAGTTTGGAATAGTCTTAAATGAAGTCTTGAAGCACATGCTGGTCATCAGTTTGGCTGATTGCAACACTCAACAATTGAGTAAAAGATGATTAGACATTGACGCTGCATATGAAATAGCACTGAGTTTTGAAATGGCCAACCACAACCAGAGTATGATACAAGGAAAGTAGTGGGAACATCAAATAAAGAAAATGGAATGCCGAGAATGTTTCCACTGTGGAGAAAGTAATCACAGTCCGGATTTCTGTTTCTTCAAAAAATTCAAATGTTACCTATGCTACAAAGAGAGGCACATTAAGTCCAGAAGCTTAAAGAAAAGGGAAAATAAGCAAAAAGGGGATCACCACAAGAAGTGAAATCAGAAAATGAGAACTAAAACACGCAAGGTGAGAAATCCAAGGAGGAAGAGGAAAGTTCCGACAATCCGAGCAACGACCCAAATGGCTGTTAATGTGATAAACTGCAATTTGGAAATCTTGATTTCCGTTAACATTAACAACGAACCAGTTCAGATGGAACTAGACACTGAGGCCATGGTGTCTTTAATGCCAAAAAGCTTAAAAACAAGAGTATTACCCAATTTCAAAGTAGGACAACCTGACGTGTTGAAAAGTCACTGGAGAGAAAATCAAAGTACTGGGAAAATGCCAGGTTGACGTCGAATATACGGGCCAGACATCTAAAAGATTACAAAACACAAAGGGACCTGCTTTGTTTGGAAGAGATTGGATGTCACAAATCCAATTGGATTGGAAGGATATTGGGGCAATAAAAAATGCACAGACTGAGTGAAAACAAAAATCCAAACTGGAGTAAGTGCTCCAAAAGTACCAGATAGTATTTGGAAAAGATGTGGGTAAAATCCAAGGAGTCCAGGTCAGACTGCATTTGAAACCAGAGGCCAAACCCAAATTCTTCAAAACAAGGATGGTTTATTTTGTGATGAAGAAGGGATTTGAAGCTGAACACAACAGACTGGAAAATGAAAGAATTATTGATAAACTGCAATACAGTGACCCAATAGTTCCTTTTAGAAAAGTCAATGGTGAAATACAAATTTGTGGTGACTATAAAGTCACCATTAATCAAGCTGTGCAAATACCCAAAATTCCAATTCCCAGAAGACTTGTTTCAAACATTGAATGGTGGTAAAAAGTTCAGAAAATTGGATTTATCACAAGCATATCAGCAAGTTGAATTGGATTTGGAGTTGAGAAAAATAGGTGGCAATCAATACTTAGGATTGTTCACGTATACCAGAATGTCATACGGATACGGAATATCAGGAGCACCCGTGATATTTCAATCGATAATGGATCAGTTGTTGCAAGGAGTAAATGTGGGATGTTACCTTGACGACATTATTATAATTATTGGTCGCGATGACGTGGAGCACTTGGCAAACCTGGGAAAAAAAATACTAACCCAACTGAAGGAAGCCAAGGTCAGACTATGTCAAGACAAATGTGTGTTTATGGTACACTCAGTAACATATTTGGGATTTACAATCAACAGTGAAAGAGTATGATGAACACAGCAGAGACTGAAACCGTCCACAGGGCACCTTGCCTCATAATTTGAGCGGAATTAGTCATTTTTGGGTTTGGTGAACAATTATCGAAAATGCACCCACAACGTGTCCACATTGTGCAACCTGCTTATGCAACTATTAAAGAAGGATCAACAATGGTGTTGGACTACAGAAAGTGAGAAGACTTTCAAGTGGCTGAAGAAGATGCTGACCTCTAAAGATGACCCAGGAAAAGAAGTGACCCTGGCGGTCGATGCATCACCAGTGAGTATTGTCACAATTCACAGAAAAAGGAGAACAACCTGTAGCTTATACTTCTTGCTCTGGAGTATTGTGTGCAGTTTTGGTCACCTTATCTAAGGAAGGATGTTCTTGCAATGGAGGGAGTGCAGAGGCGATTCACCAGGCTGATACCTGGAATGGCAGGAATGGCTTATGAGGAAAGATTGCACAAATTGGGATTGTACTCGCTGGAGTTTAGAAGATTGAGAGGGGATCTCATAGAGACATATAAAATTCTGGCAGGACTGGACAGAATGGATGCAGATGGGATGTTTCCAATGATGGGAAAATCCAGAACCTGGGGCCATGGTTTGAGGATAATAGGCAAACCATTTAGGACTGAGATGAGGAATTTCTTTACCCAGAGGGTGGTGAATCTGTGGAATTCATTGCCACAGAGGGCAGTAGAGGCAGGTTCATTAAATATATTTAAGAGGGAATTAGATATATTTCTTCAGTATAAGGATATTAAAGGTTACGGAGAGAAGGTGGGATGGGGTACTGAACTTTAAGATCAGCCATGATCTCGTTGAATGGCGGAGCAGGCTCGAAGGGTCGAATGACCTACTCCTGCTCCTATCTTCTATGTTTAACACCCTGTGAATGGAATTATGCCTAACTGGAAAAGGAAGGACTGGCCATAATTTTTGGTGTCAAAAGATTTCATAAAAACCTAAATGGTAGAAAGTTCACCTAAGTGACAAACAAGCCACTGAGTTTAATCTTGGGCCCGAAGAAAGGCATTCGGGTACTAGTGGCCACAAGAATTCAAAGATAGGCAATGCAGTTGGCAGTATATGATTACAATTTAAAACATAATCCAGGGAAGGAAAACTGCCATGCGGATGCTTTTGTCGCTTCTTCCTCTGCCAGAGACAGAACAAATGGAAGGATTGATCAACAGCCATTAATTAAGAACAACTTTGACTAATCACAGCAAAAACTATCAGTAAAGAGGTATGAAATGAGGCAACCATCTCAAAGATCCTGTACCACATTAAATCAAGATATCAATTGAAGAGGGTTGTTTATTGTGGGCAAGAAGAACAATCATTCCAAACCATGTTAGCTGAACTCTTCAACAGTCATCCAGGATGGTTTGAATGATGCCCCTAGCACACACGCATGTCTGGTGGCCATCAACAGACATGGACATTGAACCAAGTGTGAGAGCATGTCACATTTGCCCAGAAATGCAACCTAAAGCAGTCCAAGCCAAAGCGAACCCCTGGAAATGGCCTTCACTCCCCTGCCCCCAAATTCACATTGATTTCACTGGCTCAATTATGAATGAAAACTTTTTGATTGTGGTGGATGCACACTTCAAATGGCTTATGGTATCCAAAATACGGACAACAACAGCAGAAAAAAAAACACAATTGAGAGACTAAGGAGTATTTTCACAACGTACGGTTTACCAGTAGAACTGGTCTCCGATAATGGACCACAATTTGTGTCTAATGCTCTCAACCAATTCCTGGAAAAAAAATACAGTATGACATATTGGCACCTTTCATTTAAGTACCAATGGAGAAGCAGAACACTTTATACAGTCTTTTTTTTAAAAAGCCACAAAGGCCCAGAAGTCATCGAACGTAACGTGGCACTATGGGATCGTAAATTTTCTGTTACCATACAGGACAACCCTGAAGTCTACAACAAATCACATGCCAGCAGAACTCGTGTTTGGACACAACTTGAGAACCATACTTGCTGCGGAACACCCAAACATGGGGCTTCGTATCCAGCAATGAGCATCTCTTGGTAAACCAACTAGAACTCTAGAAATTGGACGTATTGATGAGAAATCACTGAGAGAATAAAAAAAACATGGATAAGAGGAGTGCTTCTAAAAAAAAAAGCCCATGTTCATATTCAGTGCTGGTGGGAGAAATGATATGGAAATGACACATCAACCAAATGATGTCCAGGGTCCAAATCCAAGGTGCACAATCTCTTTGACACACCAGATCCAGAGTGGGTTTATGCCAATGAGGATATGTTGGATCTGACCCCGTTAATAGTTCCAGAGATATACTTGCCGTTGGGTACATGGGAAAGTGATGAGCTGCCACCAGATGTCCCAACAGTAACTACCTAATCTCCTGAAAAGTCCTCCAAGTCTTCCATTGCCGAGGAGATCTAAAGATGAGAAGTGTCCTCCATTACATTTGGACTATATCCCATGATTGATGGAGAAGTACCATGCTTAGTAATTTATTTGTTGTCACCGACTTGTTGGTAATCTTAGTTTTAGATTTTTTGGGTGGGTGAAGTGTTATGGAACATCAGGTAACAGCTTTGTATTGTGGGAGACAGAACCATTTTAGATTAAATAAAGAACACAAAGGATTGTGTTGTGTGTGTTCTCCAGTGGGAGGAATATACAACATTCCACTTAAACACTTCACCCTTAACTCATGACCTTTTAGTTCTTGACTCACTTAACTTCAGTAGAAAAAGCCTGCTTTCATTAATCCTATCTATACCCCTCAATTTTGTATACCTTGATTAAATCTCCATTCTCTGACACTCCAAGGAATGTAGTCCTAACGTATTCACCCTTATAACTCAGATTTTCAAGTCCCAGCAATATATTCTTATAATTTTTCTCTGCACTCTTTCAACCATATTGGTATCTTTCCTATAGTTAAGTGACCAAAACTGCACACAATACTCCAATGCCTTGTATAGCTTCAAAATAACTCCTGTACTCAGTACTTTAATTTATGAATGCCACAAACTTCATTTATGACTTTGTCTTCTTGTTGAATTGTGTATCTGTATTTCCAAATCCCTCTGTTCTGTTATGCTCCACTGTTCCCTACCACTTACAATGCAAGACCTACCTTGGTTCGACCTCCCAAAGTGCAGCACCTCGTACTTGTCCACATCAAATTACATCTATCATTCTATAGTCCATTTTTCCAATGTCACTGTTGATGTAAACTGCAAATTTGCTGATCCAGTTTACATCATTGAATGAAGTGTCAAACAACAATGGACCCAGCAGCTGAGGCTCAGTACAACAAAATTTGCTGACTATACCACAGTAGTGGGTTGTATAAAAAGGGGCAACGAGTCAACATATAGGAAGGAGATTGAAAACTTGACTAAATGATGTACAGTACTAACAATTGCTCACTCAGTATCACCAAAACCAAGGAGCTGATTGTAGACTTTAGGAAGGGAAAAACAGGTTTACGATCCAGTGATACTGGGGGAACAAAGGTGGAGAGGGTGAGCAAATTTTAATTCCTCGGAGTCACCATTTTTGAATACCTATTCTGGACTCCACCTACTAATGTCATCATGAAGAAAGCACAAAAGAGCCTCTACTACTTCAGCAGTTGGCAGACATTTGTGGTATGACATTGGAAACCTTGACAAACTTCTACAGATGTGTAGTGGAAAGTGTGCTGACTGGCTGCATCACAACCTGGTATTGGGGCACCAGTATCTCCTGAGTGGAAGGCCCTGCAAAAGGTAGTGGACTGAGCACAGTACATCACAGACAAATCTCTCCCCACCAATGAGAAAATCTACATTGTGTGCTGCTGTCAGAGAACAGCAGCAATCATCAAGAATCAACACTTATCTGTTTTGGTGCCACAAGACTTACCACCTGGGTCAGGAACAGTTGCTATCCCTCCACCAACAGTCACAAGGACTCTTCACTAAATATATAAATACTGAATATTTTTATGTATTTGCAGTCAGTTTGTTTACATTTCTCTTTTGTATATGTATCTTTTTCTTGAGTAGTTTGCACAACCAGTAAGTGTAAATTTTGTCTGTGCAGGGAAAAAAACATCAGGGTTGTATGTGATGTCATATGTACTCTGATAATAAATTTGGGACTGCTTTAGACCCCTTTCCAGAGGGCAATCAGATTTGACCATTATATACTTTTATTCTTTGTCTTTTACCTTCCAACCCAGGTCTGACTTCTACAGGCTGGGATGAACGAGTTAAGAACAACTTTCAAATACCCAAAATAAACTTAGTTTCAATAAAAGTCAGTCTTTTCAGTCTTGCACTTTTTTTCTTCTTAATTGTAATCTTAATACCCATTTCATTTTCTCTACAGGGATCACCATGAATGTCCAGTGTCTGCATGTAATTGTAAGTGCATGCAATTGGATACAACAGGAAATTTAGTCCCGGCAGAAACATTCTAAAGCAGAAAGAAACACAGGCTGTTAGTAAGCAGCCATTGTTCAAAATGATGGGAAAAATAAATTGCTCCATTAACTTGGCTGTTCTGGTATCTGAATGATGGTGCACAAAATATCTTGGGATGGCTTTGAACCTGAACAGTCCATGAACTTGACACCAGAAATGAATGTGGATATAAGCCAGTTGAATACAGTGATCTTGTTCTAAAAATGAGTGGATATATGTAATATTTTAGGAAGTTAAAATTATTGTACAAGTAACAAAATCTAAATAACATGGAAATTAAGCAAAATATAAAAATTGGTTATTTCATTTGATTTCCTTGCATTTTGAGAATTTCACAATAACCTTGAATTCCAATAGACAGAATACCTTGCAAGTGTTTTATTAGTTATTAACTTTTCCCTTTCTAAGATTGTAAATATAGCATTATCCATTACCATTTATTAAAATTAAGTAAACTGCATGATTTTTAAAGATTCCATGAAAATTAATAAGGAACAGTGTCCATTGCTGAAGCAATAACTATTTACCGTATATATTGGCGTATAAGTTGAGTCCTGAAACCCCAAATAAATCTCAAAAAATAGGGGGTAAATGTATGCACTGGCTATTCTTTTGAGACCTTAAATTCAGCTCAAAATCCAATCCATGCTGATCTGTTGTATGTTAACCCTTGAAAAACCTGACTGCGACAGATTTTCATTGAGATTTTTATTGAAAACAATTATCCCTTCAAAATTGCTATCTTTGTCTGAAAACAACACATTTAGAACCCTTCAAAATCACTCTCGTCTGGTATCTGACAAGGTGGTTTCAGCTTCATCATCAGTGTCCCACAATAAATCATCTTCCGTGCATTCAATTGCACAAGAGATACCATACTTTTTAAACTATTTTATCAGTCTCTAACTTTGACCCATATCTTGAGCATGGTTACACAGCATATCAAGTGATGCAGCATGCATTGCCCTGCCTTTTCTAAGTGGCTTTTTTGCACTCAACATCCACGTATTCCATTCCTTGCACAGACCTCAAGAGGTTGCAATATAGACGTCAAACCACCTGGGATTACCACCACGTAAGTATTATGCAGTGCTAATCTACTTTGTGTTCTCAGTTAAGTGGCTATGAAACATCCTACAACAGCAAACTTCATTCTTTGTGTAAACTGCACATTGTCTATCCATAGTTTTACACCATTTTCATCCATCCATCCTTTTTCAAGAAAATGTAAAATATACCTGCAGGGAACTGGTGTGGACTTGTAGGGCCAAGATGGCCTGTTTCCATGCCATAAACATACATATATGGAATTTAATTTTGCGTTTGAAGATTACCATGGGTCCTAGGAACATCGGAAGTAGGAACAGGAGTAGGCCAAAAATGGCCCATTGAGCCTACTCCGCCCCATATCCCCTAATTCCTCTATCATGTAAAAATTTATCTAACTGAATTTTAAAAATGTTTAATGAGGCAGCCTCAACCACTTCCCTGGTTAGAATTCCAAACATTCACTATTCTCTAGGAAAAACTATTTTTCCTCATCTCTGTCCTAAATCTACTCCCCCGAATCTTGAGACTGTGTCCTCTCGTTTTAGTTTCCCCGGCCAGCTCAAAAAACCTTCCTATCCACACCCTTCATAATCCTATGTTTCTATAAGATCTCCTTTCATTCTTCTGAACTCGAGCGAATACAATCCTAAACGATTTAATCTTTCATCATAAGTCAACCCCTTCATCCCAGGGATCAACCTAGTAAACCTCCTCTGGACCGTCTCCAAAGCCAGTATATCCTTCCTCAAATATGGAGACCAGAACTGGACACAGTACTCCAGGTGCAGTCTCACCCGTACCTTATACAGTTGCAACATTACCTCCCTCCTCCCGAATTCAATTCCTCTAGCGATGAAGGCCAACATTCCATTTGCCTTCTTAATAACCTGCTGCACCTGCAACCTAACTTTTTGCGATTCATAACTTTGTCCTGTCAGCCATGCACGATAACACCATGGTAAATCTGGTCCTTTTGTGACCTGTACTTCTGGTTTGCAGTTTTAACACTTTTCCATTCCACTATTCTATTGCCCAATAGAAATTCATGGGGGTTTCATCCATGTTTCCAATATTTGCCAATGCAAACTGGTGTTTCTGCCAGTTCCTTATCATAAACTGGTAAAAACTTAAACTTTATGATCAAGATCTTTTGATTGTTTCTGTGTAATTTTTGTTTTTCAGCATAATACCAGGTTTTACCTGTTCATGAAATGATTGCACCAACCTTCTGTAGCCTCAAAATCATCACTGAGGTCTGGGTGTAACTTGGCCCATTGCATTGCAAATATTTTATTACAGGTGACTATGTAGCAATCTTGCTTCTGGCCAATGAGTGATTCCATTTCTCAAAGGACATTGCTTTTTGTTATTTTTCTTAAATTCTCTTCTTTCTTCCTTTAATCTCTTACCAACTTCTCGTGAACATCACATTTTCTTACAGCCGCGCAGTGGATGGTTTTCTTGGTCATTTTTATCACTTTTGACTAAAAGCTTGCTTCATATTTTCATCATGTGCTGCATCGTGTCAATGGAGCCTCCATGATAGCAATCACCCTCAGCCAGCAGATAAATCTGCGCGATCTATGGGTTAGACATGTATGCCAGTCAATGGGGCACCTCAGGCAGCCTGAAAATGGGGGCCGACTTGTACGCCAGATATCCCATAAAATCCTTACAATGAGACTGATAAGGAAAGTTGGGGTGGGTGGGTTAACTTATATGCTGAAATTTATGGCAGGTAACTGCTCACGAAGTGAAACCAGAAACTAGCATGTGAAATCTAACGTGGCCTTTTTTGGTAGTAAAACATACTGTTATGCAAATTAATTGTAATTTAAAGGGAATTGTAGAAAATGTAATACTCGTGTTGCAGTTTAAAAAAAAAATGCATATACCATTTATGGTCGTGCTTCTATGTTTTTACACCTGAAGCTAAAGGTGTTCTATTTTAATTTGTAAATAAAATGTAAACATTTGTATCAAAAGTGTTTTCCATTATGCATATGACTGCTGTCAAAGAGGTAGGCATCTGTTTCCTGGGGGAGAAGGAGAGTGAATAAAGGAAGTAACCACTTTGGCAAAGATTATTGTGAAACCTCAGGTCGTGTAATTTTGCAGCTAAGTTGATAGCCAAATTAGCTAAATTAATGTAGTTGATGAGCTCAGGTTTTTCAGAAAAACATATGCCTTGCTATTTATTACTACCAATAAAAATATGAAATGCCAACATTTAAAACTTGAAGAGTAAAGCAGGTGAAAAATCTCACTGTGGTGATGATAAAATACAAGTATACAGCATCAACATTTCAAGTTTTTAAAAAAATTCAGTTAAACAAGCTATGAAACATTTTAATTAAAAAAATGTGTACATTACACTTTTGATCTTAACTTTGAAATCTTCTCATTGAATTCCAATAATAACCTCTAAAACACTGAAGAATTAGCTGTTGCCTGTAACACCAAATGGATAATACTGTGAAAATTCATGCAAAAGGCACACCGCTTCATTGTAAAGACCAAGATCTGAAAAAAAAAATAGAAGTTTGGTCAATTCCACATAACTAAAATAGCATGATGAAAGCCAAAGTACCAAAAGTTGCAGAGGCTGGGTCTTGACCAAAGAATTGCTGGTAGAACTCTGCTCAGACAGTATCTATGGTTTTATTAAAGGGTTCACAACCAAAATGTTGACTGATCATTTATATTCATGGATTCTGTCTAATCTGGTGAGTTCCTCCACCAATGGTTTGTACCACATGCTTTAATTTATTAACAATGTTGAAGTGCTAATATCCACCATGTTCAATTGGTGATTTGCATGTAAAAGTATATTTTCAAGGACTGCCAAAATACTTTGCAATCAATTAATATTTTTGAAAGCTATTCCATTACACAAGGTGTGCAAAAGCTCCAACATTAATAATTTTGGTGGAGTGGATAGAAGTTTAATATCCCATGCTGAACTTCCAACTCCTATGCATTTTATGATGTTTCAATTGAAAAATTCAGGAGATCCAAGTATTTTACAAAGGAGAACACAATCAAGCACTGCCATTAAATCATTATGAAGATCTGCATCATTAATAAAAGAAATTTTAGAGATACAGCGTTTTAACAGCTCCTTCTGGCGTATGAGCACCCACTACCCAAATACACCCATGTAAAATTAACCTAATGTGTGTGGAGGAAATATGGTGTCCTTGTCTGGAATGTATATTGCTGGTGGTCATGTGTCCTTCCTGTCTGAAACTTATTCGAAAGTCACATCACCTGTCAGTCAAGGTTGAACTCTGGCCACTAATTAGTGCACACCTTGCCATTGGCTAATTTAAATCACCTAGGGTAATTAATGGCTAGAAGCACAGATTAGCACTGTATATAACATCAATGCACAGCACATTCTTACTCTCTGCCTCATTGTCCAAGCCCTGGTCATGGATCCATGCCAGGTCACTACTGTGGACATTGCTGGAGGTGTTGTGCACTATACTGAAGCTGAGCTGTTAGTACTGCGATAGTACTGTCCGTTGGACAGGGAACCAGTGTGTGTAAAAATCCCTGTAGTGTGAGAGCAGGTAGAGTGTAGGTTTACCACTGTCAGAGTCAAACCAAAGTCAGAGGTGAATGTCTATTGTCGCATAATTGAAATTGTGATCGAGTTCCATTTAACATTCTCCCCTTTTCTCCCCTATGTATAACACTTGTTTTCAGACTAGTTTCTCTGAACCCACCAAACCTGATACTCTTCCCAACACGACAACTACTAACCCTGCACATCTCTGGAATGAGGGAGGAAACTAGAGCACCCAGGGAAAACCCATGCAGAATGTACAAACTCCTTACAAACAGCACCAGATTCGAACCTGTGTCACTGGCACTGTAATTTCATTGTGTTAACCACCAACTCTGCCATAGAGTTAAGTTTCATCTGCCAGCCAATCTATATATGGCTTTATATTAGAGACTGAAAGCTTTCTAAATGTAAAACAAATTTTAAATCTATTTACACTTTCATCTTAATCATCAAAAGAATTTTCCAAAAAGTTTACAATGAAAATCTGTACATGAAGCTTAGACATTCAAATAAAGTCACAAGATCAAAATTAGCAGATTTTTACATCATAACACCAATTTGACTGAATAGGCAAAAGGGCCTGTTTCTATGCTGTTGTTTTCTCTTGGAAACCTGATGAAGGTACACAAAATTGTAAGGAATAGAGCTAGGCTAGTCAATGGAAAAGATTTCCCTATAGTAGAGGTGTTTAAAGCTGGAATGCAAAGGTTTAGGATGCAGAGCAAAAGACTGAAGATTACTTTCCTTTCATTGTAATACACTAAATATCAACTTTTGCCTGTTATATGGCACATAAAGAAATACCACTCACACTGCTTGGCACCCCTAACAATAAAGAGAAGCAAGAATCAGTTCTTTCTGAACCACAGTGCATCTGGATTTTGCTGGCAGCCAGTTTCCTGTTTGATCCATTGGCTCCCAGATACGGATCTCCAATACAATCATGAAGATTTCAGTGTCCAAAAGTTTTTTTCACCCAGAGGGTGTTTGGATTCAAGAATGCAATTTATGGCATCTAGATGACTATTTGAATTTCCAGCATAGAAGGCTATCGACCAAATACTGATAAATAAGATTGATATAGATGGTCACTTACTGGTCAGCATGGGTATGGTAGGCTGAAAGAGCCATTTCTGTGCTGTATAACAGCATCCAAGTCTGTAGCAGTCAACTTCTAATTTACAGTAGAAACACAAAAGCTGTGGATGCGAGAATCTTAAGCAAACACGAGAGGAACTCATGATCAGACCACATTCATGAGTAGAAATAGTCAACGTTTCAAGTTGGAACTATCAAGACCAAGATAAAAAGGTAGTTACATATATAAAATGGGGATAGAAGCTGGTAGAAGGTCTAGAAGTGGTAGGACACAAGATATGAGATGTGGAGAGAGGCTAAGGGAGAACCATTGGAAAGGTAAGAACATTTAGAGGGGTTAAAAAAAAAAGTACAGAAATAGGTAAAGATGGAAAGAGTGAATCAGGTGGGGTTACCCAAAATTAGAAAATTCACTGTTCATACTGTCCAGGAGAAATGTGATGTGTGGTTCAAGTTTACATTTGGTCTCACCATGAGAATTGTTAAGGCCGAGTAGGAATGGTTGGGTGGGGATGGAGTTAAAATGGATTGGCTACAGGAAGCTCATGTTAGACCCACAGAGTTGATATTCAGTGAGGTGGTCATCTCAAGTTTAGTCCCGCTCTACTGCCATCATTGAGACTTAAGAATTGTTTTAATAAAATTAAACTGAAAAACACAGTTAATGTTCTTATGTTAGAACTGGCCAGTCTGAAACAAGTAGGAAAGGCTTGTTATCCAAAGTTCAATACTGAGATCTGAGAGTTGCACTATGTCTAGATGGAAGATGAGATTCTGTTTCTTGGGCATATAATGGGCTATGTGTCAACTGCAGGTGGCTTGGTTAGCACAATGTTGTTACACCACCAGCAACTGGGACCAGAGTTCAAATCCCACTGTCTGTAAGGAGTTTGTACATTCTCCCATGTTTGTGTAGGTTTCCTCTGGGTGCTGCGGTTTCCTTCCACCATTCAAAATGTACCGGATGTCGCAGGCCAATTGGGTGGCATTGGCTCGTGGTGCCGAAAAGGCCTGTTACGATTCTGTATGCCTAAACTTTAAAATCTTAAAGAACAGTTGGTGGTTGCGGCCTTTAAACTAGTATTGTGCTACATTGACTTAATCACTCAGGTTGGTCTTGCACATATGAGGGAAAGACATAGAAGTGAATAATACAGCACAGGAATGTCTGTGCTGGCCATGATGCCAATTTACACTAATCCTATTTACTGCATGTGGTCTATGTCCTTCCATTCCCTGCCAGTTCACGTGCCTGTCTAATTCCATTTGTACATGATATAATGATAACTTTCTTGTTTGTTCTGCAAAGGAAAATAAAAACTTACTATATAATCCAGCATGATTATTACAAACAAATGAGACACCCTTCAGAGATATCGAGTGGCTGTGGATCTCGCCTCAAGTACCTTTGCAGCCTCCATAGCTGCAGAGAAGGGTGCTTAACAGTGAACATGAGCTCAAAGTCCTACATCCAGCTCATACCTCCTCAACCCCTGGTTCTGGATCTTCAAAATGTTAGAAAGTCATCAGCGTCTGAGGCCTCTCGTGAAGCCTGCTTGCCATCGCATATCTACGAATTCCAGAACCATGAATGGTTCTCAGCAGAACTCTTACTTCAAGGCAGGGAGTGAGTTTATTCCCACTATGCAACCCTGAACCATCTGTCTGATGACTGTGGGTGCCGCCATTTTGGCTCATGGATCTCTGAAGATTTCAGTAAAAAAAATGCCAATGGCCCGATTTTCTGCAGGCAATTAAACCCACATTGGGAACTATCAGGCAGGAAAACTAGTCAGTTGGACCCTCAAGAGAATCATGGAAGGACTGTCCCATCTCCTTTTTCCAGGTCCAGAACAGAAGCAGTGCTGCTGCCACTGCACATTATCATTATCTGCTTCTATCACGTCCTGGCAACACTGTTCTTGCACCAAGAACTCTTGTGTGTATATATATATAAAAAAAAAACCCTACCATATTTCCTTTGAACTCTCCTTCCCCACCTCAAAGTTACGTCTTAAGTACTTGATATTTCCACCATGGAGAACTACTGATTACCTATCCTATCTATCTATGTCTCATAATTTTCCGTGCTTCTATCAGTTCATCCCCTCACCCCCTTACACTCCACAGAAAACAGCCACGTCCAACCAGAATTGCACACAATACTCTAAATATGGTCTAACCAAAGTTTAATATAACTGCCACACGAGTTATTAACTTTTATTTACTCAATTGCCTGAACGATGAAGCTAAGGATGCCTATTTGTGTTGCCACTTTCAGATAGCTGTGAACTTACAACACCAATCTACCAAGGATTCTATCCAACTTAATCTTCCATATCAGCCTATCACGAGGGACCTTGTTGAAAGCTTTACCAAAGTCCACATGTACAACATCCACTTCATATTCTTTATCATGTCCTTAAAAAAAAAATCAAATTTTTATGACATTACCTCCCCTGCACAAAGCCTTGCTGATTATCCCTAACAAGTCTGCTTTTCTGGACGAGAGCAGAATTTTCTCCAAATACAAGTCGGCGCAACATCAAGGGCCCAAGAACAGTACACACAGTATTGGCTCATGTTCTAATATTTCCCTACCACTAATGTAAGGTACTTCAGCAGATAATTTCCTGGTTTTCATCTATTGCCCTTCTTTGGTTATTCTCTAATCCGCACGAAGCCCACCTATGGCTAGTGGTTATGAATATCTGTCAAGATCCAGTAGCAATCTCTTCTCTTGCCTCTCTCAATAACCAAAATAGAACCCATTAGGCCTTCTGGACTTATCCATCTTAATGTTCTTTGGGAGCCCTAAACCTTGATATCAACATGCCTTAGAATATCAACATACCTTTCCCTGCTTTTACATTCCACCATGTCTTTCTCCTTTGTGAACATCGATGTGAAATACACGTTCAATACTTCACCTCTTTCTCTGGTTCCAAGGATAAACTTCCCTGTTTGTCCTTGAATGATCCTACCACCTACTTTTCAATGCATGTCCTCAGATATCACGAGATCTTCTGACATTTGCTGCAAGATGTTAACATCTTAAGAAAAAAAAACACCCTGCCCTGATGCAAAGGGATGCATTTATTAGTCTCCAACACAGAAAGGATCAGTACAGCAGAAAATAAAACAATGGTAAATGCTAAATAAAAAAAACCATGTAAAGAAGCAGAACCAGAAAACATTAAGCCGTTTTTTAAAAAAAATATCAAAAAGGGATATAGGAACCAAGCTTTGTTGTAATAAAAGTACATCTGGTAGAAAAGCATTGTAATAAAGAGAAGGGTGATTACTCTGAAGAACATGATTCACTGACAACTCTCGTTGATTTTCTCAGCTTGAATAGGTGAACTTGAAAAAATTTACAAGGCAAAAACAAAAATCAAATTACAAATAGTTTCATTATTAGCTTTGCAAGGAGTATTAAAATAAATTCATAACGTACCAAAACTGTTCTTATCTTCTCGGAAAGTAGTGTAGTATGCAGCTTTGATAGTGGCTTTCTGTGTGACCTTTCCGACTACTTCTATTACTCCACTTAGCTCTTCATCAAGCTACATAAAACCATGCAAAATAGACATTTGGTGACAATCATTATAAAGAGTTTTTTTTCATCCCTAAATTGTTTACCTGTATTATCACTTTCAGGGAACCATGCAATTTACCCCTAGATCCTGTTCTACAATACTCTCCAGGATCCCATCCCTACCCTGCCGTGATTTACTGTAATTTCCCAAAATCCATCACTGCACACTTGACAGTTTCCCAATTGATTTAGATCTTATTGTAATCTTAAATAACCTTCATCACTGTCACCACACCACCAATTTTGGTGTCAATTGTAAATAATTGTCACCTACATTTATGTGATAAACAAGATGGGACATCACTAATCCTTGCAACACTAATGGGCACAAACCTCCAATTTGGAAAAAAAACAACCGCCCATTCCACCCTCTACCCCTTACCAACAAGCATATTCTGAATCCAGTTGGTTAGCTCATCTGGATCCCTTGTTATCTCATCTTCTGGACCAGTCAAACATACAGATCTAGTCAAAACTCTTGCTAACGTTAATTTTCCTGGTCACTTCTTCAAAGAACTCCATTAAATCTGTGAGACACAATTTCCCATGCACAAAGCCATGCTGACTATCCCTCATCAGTTCCTTGGCTTTCTGAAAGCACACAAATCTCTCTCAGAATCCTCCTCCCTTGGGCTTAGGCTTAATAGCCTGTTAATTCCATTAGCTTGTCCTTGCAGCCTTCTTGAATAAAGGCACACTAGTCACCCTCCAGGCTTTCAGTCCCTTATGCACAGCTGAGGAAAACAAAAATCTCTGCCAGGGCCTTTGCACTTTCTTCTCTTGCTTCCCATAATGTCCCAGGATACAATTCTGATTCAGTAGACTGATCTCTGACATGGAAATATGCTCAGTATGCTACTCATGCATCTATTTTAACAAAGTTGATGCTTTAAATCTATTTTTGTCCTTGATGGTTTTTGATTTCTTAAGTTTCTTGTTCCTGCTTATTATTTTGCTAATTAGTAATTTGTGAACTAATGAGAATCACCTGTCTCCAGATGTGGATGTAAGAATAATGTTAAATTATTTTGCCATCCATTTTACCTAGAGCTATTTTAATTTAATTTTTTACAATATCTTTTGATATATTTATGGTGGAAGATAAGGATGCTCATTTGTTGTTTATCATCTCTTGTGATAAAGATCAAAGGCTGAGATTTATTCAATCTCTTGTTATTGATGGTTTAATAAACTACAGTACAATGGCATGATGGTTGTTAATGATCTTGGAGTCAAGAGATCTCTGCACCACTGATTCCATAAAAGGAGCCTAAATACCAGCTGGGAATTTTTCATTTTTTTTAAAAAATTGTCTGAGTATTGGTTATCATGAAACTGCTTGATTGTTGTAAAAAGCCATCTTGTACCCTAATATCCTTCAGAGAGGGAAATCTATCATCCTTGCCTCATCTATATGCGACTCCAGGCTCAATTAGATTGATGCATAATTGACTATGTGGTTCAAGGGCAAATAATAATTGAATGCTGACAAAAAAAAACTTTTCGTTAATTTCCCCTCAATACATTTCTTCAGAATTTTGCAGAAAAAAACCTCATCTTTATGGGAAAAAAAAATTGGAAACAGAGAAATTGTATGCTGCAATTTGTTTACATTGCATACGCATACATCTGTGATGGCTTAAAGTGCTCATCTACAGATTCTTTGAATTAAAGTGCTACAGAAGCAAAGCAACTTTCTCAATTTAACATCCAGGTTTGGTTCAATTATTATTTTTGCTTTGTTAAAATGATTGAATTGTTTTGGGTAACTTAGAAAAATATTTCTACAACCTCAATAAAGTCTTCACATCCATCCTCAAGTTTGAAGATTTGAATTAGATGCATTACTTCAATTGCAACTGAACTGTGATTATTAATGGTTTCATCACATCTTCTTTGCTTTTATTTATGAGACCCTGATCCCTTTGATTGGTTACTCCACCTGTACAGCCACCTTCAAAGCAGAGACATTCGGTTTGTTCCTGCACATCCAAATCCATAGCTCTTTGAAAATGGCCATGCAAGTAGACAGGGTAGAAAAGAAAGCATATGGTATGTTTGCCTTCAATGAGCAAAGCATTGAAGACAAAAGCAAGATACCATATTGTAGCTATACTAAATTTTGGTTCAGTCAAGCTCGGAAAAGTGTGCAATTCTGGTGTCCCATGATAGGGATGCGTGGAGGCTTTGGAAAGAACACTGAGGTTTACCAGGATGTTGCTCAGTTTAGAAGGTATGAGTTATGGGGAGGGGTTGGACAAAATTGGGGTTTTCAGCAGCAAAGGAGTCTGAGGTATGACCTGATAAAAGCTCACAAAATCATGAGAGGCATTGATAGGGTGGTCTGTCATTGGGTAAAAGCATCACACACTTGAAGTCAAGCATTTAAGATGAGGTTGTGCAAGATCATGGAAGATGTGATGGGGCAATTTTTTCTTTGGATGTACATGCAAGGAGTAGTGGGTGCTTGGAACAGGCTGCTTGGGAATGGTGGTGGAAGGAGATTCATTCAACAGCAACATTTAAGAGTCTCCCCAAATATGAAGGGAATGAGGGATATGTCAAGTCCAAGCAGAAATGTTTTAATTTGATTTGGACACATGTTCAGCAAAAACAAAGGCATTGGGCCTGTTCCTGTACTGTTCTATGAATGCTATCCATGATTATTATAGCTAAACAGTTTTCACTGCTGAGGTTACACCAACTACTCTGCAGATTCTCTTTCTCCTCCCCACCCCCACTCTTTTTTTTGTAGGGTATAACAATTATAGTTTCCTTCAATTAAGCAATTAAAACAATTTCTGGCCTAATCATTTTCCAATTGGGAATTCTATCTCCTCCTCCCCTCCCTCGCCACTTTTAACCTTGAAATATTAAGTAATCTGCTCTCTTATAGTCAGTTAAAACAAAAACAAAACAACAAAAAAAAAAATCACAGTATGGACCTTGGTTTAATTTTTAAGCAATGAATGGCCTTATAATAATTTTTAAAAATCTTACTGGATCAGTAATTTCCACTGTTACATTTTTCCCATCTCCATCTGACAGAATAAACGAGGTCCCAGTGGGGTGAACCTGTTCGACAAGAAACAGAAATTTCACATTACCAGATAGTAGTCAAGAGATCAATCCTTCTAGATCCCAACAATATCTAAGAATTGTCTGATGTGTATCAATTGTCAATGGTATATCAATGGTGCATCAATTGAGAAATGATGCAAATTGCAACATTTCTGAGCATTTAAAGAATATTACAACCATTCAAACAGGTGCATTTTATATGCTGGTGAGAAGTTTCTTACTAATCCTGAAATCACACAATTTCAATTTCCTTTGTTTCATAAAGTCATTGTATTATATTTTTTTTCATGACTGCAAACTGAAATGGCACATTTGGAGAGGGATTTACAAGTCCACACAATTAATACAGCTTTCACACCACTAACTTAATCAATTTCAGTAAATTCAGTTTGAAAACTTTAAACTGACATATGAAAACAATAACTACATCACATCATACATTAAATTTAAGTGGAGGTTGAGGGCAGTGTGGAGACCCCCAGAATTTTTTTGTGGGGGTGGGGGGGGGGAGAACAACAGAGAGGAGAGTGGGGACAGAGAGGAGAGTGGGGACAGAGAGGAGAGTGGGGACAGAGAGGAGAGTGGGGACAGAGAGGAGAGTGGGGACAGAGAGGAGAGTGGGGACAGAGAGGAGAGTGGGGACAGAGAGGAGAGTGGGGACAGAGAGGGTGCAAGAGAATCCCCACCCCCCGCCCCACCCCTCGCTCTCCCGCCGCTCTTCCCCGGCCCCTCTCCCCGCCCCCTCTCCCCTAGTTCCTCCCGCACCTTCTGCACACGGCCAACCAGACATACGGCTCTGTCCTGGAACTCCGGCACCAGGCCTGCATTGATTCTCGGGCGTGGACCCTCCAGAATGTCCACCATCCCCTCCGTTCATCGACCACCCACTACTCCAAGCACTTCCTCTTGGCGCCTGACTTTCACCAATGTCCCTCCGGTTTCGTGCTCCGCCGAATAACTTCCCCCGGGCCAGCGCCACCACTATTGTTCCGGGTTATGAGCAATTATGAAATTCGTCTGCAGTGTTTTCTCGATGTTTCATCGCGTTTTCCCTTCTGTTGAGGATGGGGAAGCTTCAATAAATGAGTTGACGGTAAAATGGACATCGCCTCAAAATACACAGGTTTCATTCGAGATGAAGAATAGTTGTTGACGTCAGTGTAACAGTCCTGATGAATAAAGCTCCCAACCCCAGATCATCCTGAGATTTTTCATATTTCAATCCAGGCGCCATCCTTTTGAGTCTCTTTTGCACACTTCGCAGTGCAGTTTGGAAAAGGTCAGCTTAATGATGAGAAAAGTGTTGTCCTTGATCCAAATTTTGGAATCATAACTTTTTCAAATTTTACCTGGAAACGTCAATATTTGTACTTTTGAATTAACTTAAAATTCTTAATTTGAGTCATTAAAAAATATATGCAATCGGTTGCGATATTTCGTGCAGCAAAAGTAATGGTATGGCTCCTAAAAGGAGCATCCCCTCACAACAATTCACATTTAATGTTGAAGAATGTCCTTTTTCCCAGGGCAATAACGACCATTATCAAAGGGCATCTGTAAACGAAAGTTTAGGGAATGCATTGTTGGGATGGTGGTGAAGGCTAATACAATAGGAACATTTAAAAGATTCTTAGATAGGAACATAAGTGTAATAAATATGTAGGGTTATGGACTGTGAGGGAGGGAAGGGTTAGATTAATATGGAGTAACTTTACAAAAGACAACACTACAATATGGGCCAAGGGGCCCTGCATTGAACTGGGATTCACTGGTCGTGTGTTGTGCTGATGGCTAGCTCCACCCCCATCTGCTCACATATAACCCGGGTTTCCCGCCTCAACCCAGAACCCTTCGAAGACTATTGTTATAGTTATAAGCTAAAAAAAAGTGTTTGTTCTCTCTCCAGTTGTGAGAACTTTTATTCATGCCACAATTTTATGAGCTTCTTCCCTAAACAATGGAAGCACTACTCAAGCCTGATATGTTGCTGATAGACCAGACGTGGCTAAGGAGTTCACACACTGGCTAGACTGCTTCCAGACCTACCTGAACGTGACCAGAGATGTCTTCCACACTGATGAACTCAGGAGGTTCACACCCATTTCAAGGGTTGGAACGAAAGGGTATGAAGTCATCGGGGACTGCACTACATATGCTGCTGCCATTGAGACATTGAGGCTAGGTACCTGAAGTTGCGAAACAAAGTCTTAGCAAGGCACCGACTTGTTCTACGTCGCCAATGATCAGGAAAGACCATCCATGACTACCTGCTGGATCTGTGGACGCTTGCTAAGAAGTGCAGGTATGAAGCGGCAACAGGCTATGTTCATGAGGAAGAATAGATCCGGGACACTCTAGTCACGGGGGTCTGCTCGAGATACATGAGGCAGTGACTGCTCGAGTTGGGACAGAAGGACCCGGCTAGCCATGTTGAACTGGCTAAATTGTTGGAACAGGCCAAGCTCGAGAACAATGACCTCGAAGCCTGTGAGCTCGCTGACCGAGGTGACCCCTTCCAAGGACTGGCTGCTCCCACTACTTCAGCCCTAACAGCTGCCGCTTCCCTTGCTAGAGAGCACTTCTGTGCGAGGGAGTGCAGCAAGAGTCAGCATCCCCGATCTCATTGCCCAGCTAAAGACTCAGTGTGTTCCGAGGAAGTTTGCAACCTGCAGCGCTCTCAGATCCATTCCGGACTCAAGTCGTCTGCACCGAATTCATCCAAGCCCACTTGCTGTGCTACACACCAACAGAGGGTGGTAGTGGCAGTGAGTAAATGGCACGAAAAGTCTCAATGGCCATCTTGCCGCGACCCAAATTCAAACTTGACACCATCATCATCAGAGGAGGAAGGAGGGCAGCCATCTTGCCACGCCACAAGATCAACGCCATCTTACCCAGGCAGGGCAACCCAGGACAGTGAGGGCCACTCGAGTGAGGAGTACGAGTCTCCGGGGTCCTAGCCTCGATGGTCCAAGATCAGGACAGGTTCCTATCTAAGAATCTTTTAAATGTTCCTATTGTATTAGCCTTCACCACCACCAGCTCAGCAACTCCATAGTGACTGTGAAGGTAAATGGACATTCCACTAAATGCCTTATCAACACAGGTTCTACTGAAAGCTTCATGGACTCAAAGACTGTGCAAGAGTATTACCAAAAGATGTATCCTTCCAATTATTGCATATTCCTTGCATCCTATTCGCATTCTACGTGTGTTCAACAACATTGTATAGTACATCTGTCATTTGAAGGGAGGAATGCTGGAAATTTCGCCTGAATATACTTGATGAAATGTCTGCTCCGGTGTTGTTAGGTCTGGAATTCCTGTGTCACCTTAAAAGTGTGACCCCCCCCCCCCCCACCGTAACAGTTCGGAATGGAGGGCACCTAAAATCAGAAACCACATGCAACCTCTCCACATTGAATATTGACCCCTCCCCCACCTTTCTTCCCGAATCTGTCCTTGGACTGCAAACCCATCACTACCGAGAGCAGGAGGTACAGCACAGCAGACCGAGATTTCATAAAGTCTGAGACTCAAGTTTGCTCATGAAGATCTCTTCGAACCTAGCACCAACCCGTGGAGAGTGCAAGTGGTAGTGTAAAAGGGGAAAGCAAGTCCAGGCTAGTAATTGACTATAGCCAAACTATTAATTGGTACACACTCCTGGATGCAGACCCCCTCCCTCGAATTTCAGACATGATGAATGATATTGTGCAGTATCGGGTCTATTCGACCACTGGCTTGAAAACTGCTTATCACCATCTGCTAATCTGTTCCGAGGACCATCCATATACGAAATTTGAGGCTAATGGCTATCTCTATCAATTCTGAAGGGTCCCTTTTGGTATCACTAACGGGGTTTCTATCTTCCATAGGCAGGTGGCAGAATAGTGGACGAGTATGGGTTGAAGGCTACCTTCCCCTACCTCGATAATGTCACCATCTGTGGCCACACCTTGGAAGACCATAACGCCAACCTCCAGCATTTTCTCCAAGCGGCGAAAGCCCTGAACCTCGCTTATAACTCTGACAAGTGCATGTTCAGGATTAAACGTCTGGCTATTCTTGGCTATGTGGTGGAGAATGCCATTATTGGTCCCAATCCTGATAGGATGCGCCCCCTGTTAGTACTCCCCGTTCCCAGGACCATAAAGGCTTTGAGGAGATGCTGGAGTTTTTCTCATACTTTGCCTAGTGGATCTCTCAATACACTGATAAGGTTTGCTCTCCTCTTAAAAGCCACTAATTTTCCCCTCTTTTTGGCTGAAGCCCAAACGGCTTTTAACTACCTCTGGAATCACATTGTGAAAGCCGTCATACATGTGGTGGATGAGAATGTACCTTTCCAAGTGGAAAACAATGCTTCAGACATAGCCCTGGCCGCTACCCTCAACCAGGTGGGCAGGCTGGTTGCTTTATTTTCCCTTCGGACACTGCAAGGCCACGAGCCCTGAAACCCATTTGTGGAAAAAGAAGCTCAAGCCATTGTAGAAGCCGTGAGGCACTGGACACACTACCAGGCTGGTAGGAAATTTACACTCCTCACTGACCAGTGCTTGGTCACATTCATGTTTAATAATGTCAAGAGGGGCAAAATCAAAAATGACAAAATTTCAAGGTGGAGGATCGAGCTCTCCACCTACAATTATGACATTACCTATCAGCCAGAAGCCCTTAATGACCCTCCAGATGCCTTATCCAGAGGAAGTTGTGCCTCTGCACACGCTGGCTAACTGCGGTCTATGCACCATGAGCTCTGCCATCCTGGAGTTATCTGCATTGCTCATTTTGTCAAGATGAGCAATCTGCCCTACTCCATGGAAGACATCAGGGAAATGATGAGGTCTTGCTAGGTCTGCATGGAGGGCAAGCCGCACTTCTACTGCCCCACAAAGACGCACCTGATTAGTCATCCAGGATCTTCAAATGGCTCAGTGTTGATTTTAAGGGACTTCTCCCCTCCACAAATGGGAACACTTTCTTCCTCTATATCACTGATAAGAACTCCCACTTCCTGTTCACCATCTCATGTCCAGACATGTCCACTTCGTCAGTCGTAAAGGTCCTAGATTCAATTTTCACCCTGTTCCGGTATCTCAGCTATATTAATAGCAACCAGGGCTCATCCTTTATGAATGATGAGCTACATCAGTACCTGCTGGCGAGGGGCATCACATCCAGCAGGACTACTAGCTACAACCCCTGGGGGAATCAGCAGATTGAAAAGGAGAACACCACAGTCTAGAAGGCTGTCAAACTGCCCTGAAGTCAAAAGGACTTCCAGACACGTTGCCAGGAAGTCCTTCCTATGGCACTCCATTCCATCTGGTCACTACTATTTACCGCAACCAATGCTACTCCTCATGAGCTCCTATTCAATTTTGAAAGAAGATCAGCATCGGGAACTATACTCTCAACCTGGCTGACCATTCCTGATCCAGTCCTTCTCGGGAAGCATGTGAAGAGAAGCAAGACTGACACCCTGGTGGAAAGGGTGAAACTACTCCACGCCAATCCCACGTATGTCTTTGTGGAGTACCCAAATGGCAGGGAGGACTCCGTCTCCATCAGGGACCTGGCACTTGCTGGAAGAGGGTCCGTTGCCTCAAGTGCCCTACGAGCCGTGGAGCTCATTCTCGCTACCTGCAGTCAGGGCCTCAGGAGGAAATTGCATCCGCCTCCACTATTGAGCTGGAGATCCAGCCCGCCTCTCCTCCCTCACAAGGGGACCAGGAGACCCAAGGAGTCCAAGGTCCCCCAGCGCTAAGGCTCTCCACCAGGATCTCCAAACCACCCCCCCCCCCCCCAGACCACTTAAATCTGTAAATTTGGAAAAAACTATATATTTTTCAACTTTTTTTCTGAACCCATTCTCTGCCTTCATTCACAGACCCTAAATTCTACAGGAAGGGGTGAATGCGGTGAACTGGGATTCACTGGTAGTGTGTTTTGCTGATGACTGGCTCCGCCCCCATCTGCTCACATATAACTCTGGTTTCCCGCCTAAACCCAGAACCCTTCTGAAGACTACTGTGAAACCCTACCCATAGTTATAAACAAATAAAAGTGTTTGTTCTCCCTCCAGTTGTGAGAGCTTTTATTCACGCTACAGGCGCATATTATGCTGCACCATTCTGTGTTGCCAAATAGGAGATATGCAGAAAAAAAATGAAATTGAAGGAATAAAGTATTAATATAAGTATACAGTTGTATGCAGTTGAGTTAAAATGGGTATTTGGAGACACTGTGAATCGTGATGCTTGAAGGATTCATCAGAGAGCACCTTCCTTGATAAATCTGTTTCCATTGTAGGTTGTTAACTGGGCAGGCATTTATATGTTTATCTACATCATTTATGTTATAGTTATCAACAAGTTGCTGGATCTCTTATGCTCTTTCCACTCATCAACTGAGATGTTGCAATAAGATGAGAGTTTATTATCTACACCTAAGTACAAGTAGAGATGCAGCAAAATTCTTTCTTGCTAAGCCAGGTTGATACACCACTACAATAGTATTAAAAACATTACAATTTATCAAGACATAAAGTCTGCTTATAATATTGTAAGGATAGCTAAATATTCACAGTTGCAGATAGATCAAGAAATAGGTCACATTTCAGTAGTACAGACAGATCTTTTGGTAGTCATGGAGTAGTTTGTTGTTAGGATAGTACTGTATAGGAAGATTCAAGAGCCTGCTAGGGGGAAAATAAAACTTTTTTTGAACCTAGAAGTGCTGGACTTCAGGTTTCTGTACCTTTTGCCTGAAGGCAGCAGCGAGAGAAGATTGAGACCAGGGTGATGGTCCGCTTTCTTAAGGCAGTGTCTCATTTCAATCTCTTCAGTGGACAGGAAGTTGTAAGTTGCAATGGTCTTGGGTGGGTTTGCCATCTCTGCAGCCTTCTGCATTCCTGGGACGAGTTTCCAAACCACCTTGTAATGCAGGCAGTCAGTGTGCTTTCCAAAGAACGCTTATAGATGTTTGATAGAGTATGTAACATACTTGGACATCTCCTTTGACTTAGAGGCATGATGTGTTTTCTTCACATTTGTCCTAATGTGATTGCTCCTGGAGAGGTCCTCTGATATGTGAAATGCAAGGAACCTGAAGGAATTAACCACTTCACTGCTATTCCATCATGGGTTGAAGGCTACCTTCCCCTACCTCGATAATGTCACCATCTGTGGCCACACCTTGGAAGAGCCTTCAGCCTCCCCTTCCTAAAGTCCACAATAAGCTCCTCAGCCTTGGTAATATTGAGAGCAAGATTGTTGTCTAGCACACCCAACCAGTTTATCAATCTCTATCCCATATTCTGATGTCACCTCCTGTTATTCAGCCAAAAATTAGCATCAGTAGTGAATTTGCCAATTATGTTGAAACAGATTTTGGATGTGCAGTCATGAGATTACAGAGAATAAAGCAGGGGACTAAGCACATGGCCTTGAGGTGACCCCTTGTTGATGGTTAGTGTGGAGAAGGTGATGTTACACAGATTGGTGTCTGCTGATGAGGAAATCAAGGATCCAGTTGCAAAGGGATGAATAGAATCCTTGATCCCTTAGTGTGATTATTAATTTTGCTGGTGTTAAATGCTGGGTTATAGTCAATAAACAATAGGCTAATGTAAGTGTTCTTGTGGTCCAGGTGATCTAATGAAGAGCATAGGGCTAGCAAGATGGCAGTTACTATTGACCTGTTGTGATGATAGGCAAATTCAAGTGGGTCTAGATCCTTCCTGAGACAGGAATTGATTTGTTCCGTACCCAACTTCTTAAAGCACTTCATCAAGTAGACATAATTGCCACCAACTGATTCGCATTGAGGCAGGTAAACCTGCTCATAACTGTTGTTTTGATTATGGAATTTTCATTGGATCTCAACTTTCAGTGGCTGCACAGCTTTTTATTTTCCTCTGAGTTGTAATGGAATTCCCACTCCATTATCACCTTGAACTTGCAGTTAATTAACAGCTGAAGCTCATTATCATCAAACCAGTTATGTTGTTTTCACGTGGTCATTACAATGAATTTCAAGGCAGTCCTTTTTTGAGTGAGGACTATTAATGTCTGTGATGCTCCACCTGAGAACTGTTTTGGCTGAATCTGTGCCATCTTCAACAGTTCTTGCAGTAGAATTTCTGTCCCTGCCATTGTTTTAGGGTCTGTTTGATTAGTCGGATGGTCAGTTCTGGCAGAGAATGCTGATCCCAAATTGCCTCATTAAAAGCCACAAAACCAGGATGAAAGCTGTTCACATTCAACACCTTGAGATTGCCTCAGGAGGAAGGTTGGAGGATGCAAAATGGGGCTTAAAAGATCTTTACTTCCTTTTTATCTCAAACATGTACTTGTTTCATTATATATAAAACAAATACAATGTCTTTCTTTATATTCATTGCATAATCAATTCAGTACATTCACTCAACCATATTCATTCATTCATTCATTCACAAATCAACAGAAGCCTAATAGCCCGAATACGCCTGAGATAGTCTGTTCTCGGAAGCTCAGCAGGCTCATGCCTGGTCAGTCCTTGGAGCTCCCAAGGAACACAAGGTGTTGTTGGTTTCTATGAGGAGGAGGGTTGGATAAAGTGGCGACTCTCTTTCCGCCTTAAGGTAGACAAAAAAGTAAAAAAATTCATGTCTGTTGCATTCTAAATGTAGTATTACGCGACGATAATGGAGCCTTTACTTATCTTTTTTAAATATACGCCTGCAAATATGCTTCCGAGGCTGTTGCCACGGGACTCAGCCCTGAGTGGTCAGTGACAGCAGGATCCTGCACTGGAGACGTCCAGACTGGCTGCACATTGGAATGTGCCTGGCAACTGCATTCCCTTTCAGACACGTCCTTCAACTGGAAGATGTCGATACGCCGGGCAAGCAACGTGCGTCTTTTCGCTAAGTTGACCACCTTCCCGCAGAACGTGGTTTGTCTCAGTGCGCGGGTCTGGGAAGAGCGAATCGAACTTTAATTGCTATTGCTTGCAAGAGTTTGGAGTGCCTCACTCAGCCTGGAGTCTGGGACTGATCCGAAGAAGCAGCGCAGAGGTGGATTAAGTCCATGATTTGCAATTTTAGTGACAGTAGGGGCTAACGACATTTGACACTCCAATATACAGATGTAAACGAGCTATTAAATGGAAGTGAATGGTATGAACCTTGGCTGGCGCCTGTTCATCAGCGGTCTGGTGACGTCTCAGCAGAGGCGGTTCGCGCTGACGTGATTACGTCAGAGTTTGGAAGTTGAGGTCAAGAAGTTGGAGCTGCCGCCCTGAGCTTCAGACAGCAGAAACCCAATTTATTTATTTATTTTTAAAAAATTTTAAAACAGTCCTTGCTAGCGGAAGATATTATTGGTTCTGGCTTCCTTCAGCTGTCAAACATGTACGGCGTTTATTTCGGCTAGTCTGGTAACGCAGTGCGCGGTAGGTACCGGCCTGGAGTCGGGCCTTGCACTGTCACTCGGCTGCGCATGCGCGGTCCCATCGAGTCTTCCGCAACGCTTCGACAGCAACCCTTTGTGGAAATGTTTCCAGGACGTTAGGAATAAAAATAAATCAGTATGCCATCTGATGCTCAATTACAGCATAAGCCAAAATTGTTGCTTTATCATTTATTTTGCGGGAAGTGACAGGAGCACATTGTAAATCTATTAAACCCTGAATTTAGGGAGTGACAGCGACTCATTTTATGTGGAATGAACGGTTGGTTTGTCAGTCGTGCAGGTCTGTGTTAATAATTCAAGGTGATTTTTATTAACGAGGAAATATTGGAGATCGTCATCAATGCCCATCTTTAGAGGAGTTATTAAACTGTTGCTGATCGTTATTGAACACGGAATAATGGGAAAAGCAGCAGCAGAACATATTGAGCTATTGGATTGGGGACAAGACGAGGAATAAGATGTGTACAGACAGGGGGAATCTGAAGGCAGGAATGGTTCAGAATAAAGGTCTAAATGCCTCTTGAACTGGAAAGCCATAGTGTCCTCGTTGTACCATCGGAGGTCAACGACTAAGAAGGCTTGTCAGTTTAATAGCTGGTCATGTCGCACTGAGCATGCTCACCATTCAAGTGTGATGCGGATCTTACAATCTTGCAGTGTTCATGCTCCAACAGAAAATAGTCGTAAGTCTCCTCAGTATAAAACATCCCTCCTTTTTTTTAAAAAAAATAAAAGATTTATTAAGATTTCTGCATTTGCCATTAAGAATTAATTATTCTAATTACACAATTGCAGTTCTATATTCTTTTCAGCGGAATCGCACTGGTGGGAGGATGTTTCTCCACCTTGTTGCGTCTGTTTGGTTCAGTGGTGTTAGTACACTTATGGGTGTTGGTGTTGTTTGCCTCGGTTCTCCTGTTGGCTGCTGTTCTGTTGTTACGGTGCTTTTGGTTGGGGTTTCTACTTGCATTCCCTTACAAGTTGTTGGAATTTTAGAAGCTGCTGGTGGTTCTGGCACTTTCTATGTCAGATCTGGTGTTGGGCGAATGTGGGTCCTGTTTCATCTCAGCTGCCTGATGCGTGACCTTGGCGTCTCAGCTTTTCTAACAATCATCACTGGCTCTTGAACATGGACATGCTGCCCTCTGAAGAGTTCTGGTTGTGCATGTTAATTATAATGTTGACGACTTCCCTCTTGTATATTAGTCAACTTTCTTCTTGTTTCCTCTTGGTCGTCTGGTGGATGGATTTTGCTTGGCAGGGTTGTCTTGTACTTTCTGCCATTCAGAAGCTCTGCTGGGGATTTCATATCAGTTCTCAAGGATGTTGCTCGCAGTGACAGAAGAGTGAGGTAGGGATCTTACTTTGTCTCTCAACACTTTGTGAGAGTGCGTTTAATTGTCTGTACGTGCCTCTCAATGAATCCATGGCTGTTGGGGTAATGTGGTGATGGTGAACCCGTATTCTGCAGCTATTTCTCTGAATTCACGAGATGTGAGTTGGGTCCCATTGTCACATATCACTTGTTCGGGTATCCCCTGTTCTGTGAAGAGTGCATGTACTGCAGCAGTGATGGTTGGTGCTTTCAGCTCCTTCACTTTCCTAATGAAGAGGAATTTGGAATAGTAGCAGGACACAATCAGATACAATTCTTGGTTTTCTGTGAACAAGTCTGCTCCCACTGTGTGCCATGGCCTGGGGGATATTTCCATGGGAATCATCTCTTCCTTTTGTTGTGTATTTCTGGCATGCCGGACATGTAGCCACCATGTTTTTGATGTCCTTATACATGCCTATCCAGTAAACTGCTGACTTTGCTCTAAGTTTGCAATTCTCCATACCCATGTGGCCTTGGTGTATTTTCTGGAGAATTTCTTTTTTCATTGTCTCTGGTATTATCAGCCGAGACCCTGCCAGCAGTACACCATTCTCCAGGGATATGTCGTCCCTGACAGACCAATGCTGACCAATACTGTTTTATTATTTCTGACCATCCCTTTATCACTTGTTGGGAGAGCAGCTGCAGCACTTCATCCTTTGCAGTTTCTTCTTTAATCAGGTTTAGTTTGTTACTGATTACCCTGACGAGATGATGTGCCTTGATCTCCATGTCTTTCATTTCGTATTTTTCATTTGGGGAAAGATGTGACAAAGCATCAGCGAGCATCATTTTCTTTCCTGGCCTATATTTCAAGGTAAAGTCGTAACATTGGAGCCGGAGGAGTTGCCTCTATAGTCTGGCTGGTGCCTTGCTTAGGTTCTTTTTCTGGATGTGTTCCAGCGGGCAATAATCACTCTACCAGAAACTGTCTCCCATAGAGGAATTTGTGGAATTTTTTGCACCCATATATGACTGCCAACAGCTCCCTTTCAATATTGACATATTGGATCTCTGTTGTTGTGAGGGCTTTTGAGGCAAAGGCTATTGGTTTTCCTTCCTGCACCAATGCTGCCCCAAGGCCTCTAATGGAAGTGTCTACTTGTAATGTGACAGTTTTTTTTCTGTCATAGTAGCTCATTTCTACTTCACTGCAGACCTCTTCCTTAAGCTTGTCGAAATTTTGCTGATGTGACAGTGACCACTGAAACTCCACATCCTCTTTCAGCAACTCTCTGAGGTTGGCTGTGTGGTCTGACGTGTGGGGTGAAGAAACTCATATATTGAACCAGACCGAGGAAGCTTCTTAGATCCTTTATGTCCTTTGGGTGTTCCATTACCTTCTCTGGGCTTGGCCTGACCCCTTCAGGTGTGTACACCATTCCGAAGAACTGTCACTCCTCCACCTTAATGATACATTTGTCAGGATTGAGCTTGATGCCAGTTCCTCTTATTCTCTCCATGGCCTCACATAGGTGGAGATCGTGGGTTTTCCCGTATCTACCAAAGATCTGGATGTCATCTGCGATGACAACACTGCCCTTGCAGCCCCTGTAGGTCTCATCCATCTTTTGCTGGAAGATGTTTTGGCTCACCTTTAGGCCAAAAGGTAGGCGCAGGAACTTGTACTAATCGAATGGAGTGTTGAACGTTGTGAGCAGTGTCAATTCTTCATTCAATACCCATTCTTGGCATCTAGCTTACTGAAGATTTTGGATCCTGCGAGTTCAGAAGTGATGTCTTCCAGCATTGATATTGGATAGTGCTCTCTTTTGATTGCTTGGTTTAAGTCTTTGGGGTCCAGACATATTCTTAGGCGGCCATTCGGTTTTTCTTTTACTACTATAGATTTGACTACTTTTGCTATTACTCATTTTTCTTCCATTTCTTCCAGCCCCTGCTCGAGCCTTTGTTTCAGCTCTATTGGCACCTTCCGTGGAGCACGGATTATTGGTTTGTACTTTGGGTCTATAGTAATGTGGTATTCAATGTTCCCAAAGCACCCGACTTTGTCATCAAAGCATTCAGGGTACATGTCCATGAGTTTGGCCTTGTTTGTGATCAGAGGGCATTGCTCAAGCGGGGTGTCACTATTAATCATCTTGGACAGGTTCTTCTCCCTGATCTCATTGTTTACAGAGATTAGCTGTAATTCTTGACAACTATTCAGGTCTAGGATTGCTGGTTCGTTGGCGTCAACCACAAAGAATGTGCATCTGATGCTCTTTCCTTTTGTCTGCCTTTTATTTGGACTTTTCCTAGTTGTTTAATCACGGGGCCATCGTAGGCTGTGAGAGTGACATTTACAGCTTCTAGTGTGCCTTCTTCTGGGTACCCATTCTTTATGTGCTTGGGGAATATCTGGTGGTACAGTCTAAACAGGAGGACATTGCTTTGTGAACCAGTGTCCAACTTTATTTTCAAGTTGAATGTTGTTGGTTTGTTTCCAATCTTTCTTTTCACTTGGATCATGGTGTGCAATTCATTTTTTTTCTTCTTTCCCTTTCTTGGACATCTCATGGAGGAGTATTGTTTTGATGCCGAGCATCAGTGAGTCGGAGTCACTGCTGTCACTTCCCTCGATGTGGTGTACTTTCCTTCTGTATTCTTGGTTTCTCTCTCTTTTCGTGTCAGACCTACACATCTTTTCCCAGTGATTGACCTTCCCACAGGTCCTTCACTTCGAACTATACGTGGGGCATTTCTTGCGGTCATCGAAGGGGTGTATTCTGCCACACCTCCTGCATTTCTCGGATGTTTGCGACTTTCTCTGCATGCACTTTATGGCATCGACCCTTCTATCTCTGTGCTGCACGTTGGCCTGCACGGAGAGGGATTGCATTTGCCTCCTAGTGGCCTCGAAGGCCCTAGCTACGTCTGCTAGTTTCAAGCTGTCTTTTCCTATGAGAGCTTCTGCACCTCAGGATGAGCGCTTCCACAGATTAGTTGGTCGACTATTCTTTCCTCTATTTCTTTGAACTTGCATTTTGCTGCCATGTTCTTTAGCCTTGTGAAGAAATTATCTACTGACTCATCAGGCTCTTTTTTTAATCCCTGGAAATCATAGCGCTTTATTCTATGGTTGGATTTTGGATCCAGATGAGAGGAAAATTTTTCAAATATCCTTTCTGGGTTATTTTCTTCCTCTTCAACCAGCTCCCAGCTATTAAACAGGTCTAGTCCTCGCTCCCCTGTCCAAAAGAGGATGTAACTAACTTTTTCCTCTGATGTGACTCCCTTGAGGAAACTTTTGAATGTCAGGTTGCACTTCTGCTTGAACTTCTTAAAAAATCTCTATGATGTCGTCGGCTTCCCCGTCCATGACTGAGTGTAACGCTGCTGCTGTGGCCATTTTCTCCTCCAGCTCTGGTAGTCAGGTAATGGTGCTGTTTTTTTGTTTCCTTCTCTTCATGTTTATTTTGGTTTTGGTTTATAGTGTTTTTTTTTTAATATGATGTGGGTTTCTATCTATCCCACCGCTGCCACCATGTTGTGTCCTCATTATACCATTGGAGGTCTTAATAAACATTAAGAAGGCTTATAAGTTTAACAGCACAATTCTTTCCTCACATTAGGTTGCTGGTCATGTATTGATACAATGTCTCACTGAGCATGCTCACCACTCTAGTGTGATGTGGCTCTTACAATCTTGCTCCAGCATAAAATAGTCCCAGTGTGTAACAGTATCAGAGGGCTGATTGCTTAAACATATGCTGCCAATGGTTGAGATATTAAATGCGAGACCCAAGTTTAATCTTTCTTTTAGATAAAAGAGATCATTTAGTATTTTAACAAAGATGAACAGGGGTGTTATCCCTCAAACCAGTCTTCAGCTCCATGTAATATCAAGGAACCATGCAAAGAGCATGGGACCAGGCAACATTAAAATGTTTCTAGAACTAACTAGATTGTTATTGTATAAGTACAACATCAGTATCAAACCAATATTGGCTTTTTTTTTAAAAAAGAAGGGCGTCAATGTATGCTTGTTTGTTTAGTTTATTTTATCAGTAAGGTGTTATTGAGGGTGTCCTGCTCACTAATGTCTGGTTTGTGTTTCAGTCAGAACCGTTTGCTTTAGAACCATATTGCAGCCTTAATTCAGAGTCAGAATTTATTGTCATGAACAAGTCATGAAATATGGTGTTTTGCGGCAGCATCGTGGTGCAAATATTCATATTATAATCGTCTTACAACATTGCTATAAATTTAAAAAAAAAATATTTATAGTAGTGCATGAAAAGTAAGGCAATGTCTTTGATTCACTGATTATTCAGGAATGTGATGGGAGTGTGGAAGAAGCTGTCCTTGTGCCATTGAGTGTTCGTCTTTAGGCTCCTGTACCTTTTTTCTGATGGTAGCAGAGTGAAGAGGGCGTGGCTTGGGTGGTGGAGGTCTTTGAGGATAGAGGCTGCTTTTTAAGACATCACTTCATCTAGATGTCCTTGATAGAGTGAAGTCTGGTGCCTGTTATGTCACAGGCCAAGTAAACACCCCTTTGGAGTTTATTCTTGTCCTGAGAATTGCCACCTCCGTACCAGGCAGTGATACAACCAGCCAGAATGCTCTCCAAGATAAACCTGTAGAAGTTTTTGAGAGTTTTCACTGACATACCGAATCTCCTCAGACACCTCACAAAGTATAGCTGCTGGCTATATCAGATCAATAGAGATGTTGACTCCCAGGAATATGAAGTCCTCGATGAAAACTGGGTTATGTTCCCTTGACCTCCTTCTGAAGTCCACAATCATCTTAGTTTTGCTAATATTAAGTGCAAAGTTGTTGTCGTTACCATTCAACAAGCTGATCTATCTCCCTCGTGCAGGCTTCCTCATTCCCATTTGTGATTCTGCCGACGATTGTGGTGTCATCAGCAAACTTGTAGATAGCATTGGCATTGTGCCTGGCCACACAGTCATGGTTTCAAATATAAACCAAACAGCTGAATTCAAGATTGAGGTAAGAGTGCCTTTTATAGACATCAGAACAATATTTGACTGAGTGTGGCATCGAAGGAAAATTGTTTTGGTTGTTGAGACATCAACTGTCCCTAGCAGGAGTTCCACAGGGTAGTATCCTGGATGTAGCCATCTTCAGTGGCAGAATCAATGAACATCCTTCTGTCATAACGTCAGAAGTAGGTATGTTCAAATCCATTTGCAGCTTCATTGTATACAAAATAGTTCATGCTTGCATACAGAAAAACCTAGAAAAGATTTAAGTATGGGGTAAGAAGTGGCAAATAACTAAGGCCAAGGTGAGTATAAAGGGAGTGAGAGAAATATCATCTGGCGAGCCAAATGCTGAAAGATCAGGATTTCTGAATAGTTGATAGCAGATTGTCAGTTTTATTGTTCATGGAATCATAAAGAAAAATAATATTGTATTCTTCCCAGTGTTTACTCTGTTGAAATAAAAACAAACCTGTTTGGTTATAATTTTGGATTTCCCAATATTTGCAATTTTTAATTTATTACTCGTGTTTGTCTAAATTTAAAGTTATGATTGGTTGCAAGGCTGACACTGCACGTACTTTCTCGATTTGGCTACAGACTAAGGTGACATAGCCTCAAGATTCAGGGAAGCAGATTTAGGATAGAGATAAAAAGAATCTCTGGTTGTCTGTGATATTCTGATGGCACTCTGACAATAAATCTGTACTCTGAAATGAGTAGGAGCTGATAATCTCAGAGAATCTATGGAATTCTCTGCCCAAGGAAGCAGTTGAGGTACCTTATTAAATGTATTTAAGTTACAGACAGATTTTTGCTTAGTAGGTAAATTAAGGATTGTGGGGAAAAGGCAGGTAAGTGGAGCTGAGTTCATAGACAGATCAGCTATGATCCTATTAAATGATAGAGCAGGCTTGATAGGCCAGACTATTTCTTATGATTTATTAAACTTGTTACCTTTTGGTACATTATAGGCCTACAGCTTTACAATTGCAATATTTCCTTAACTGGCTTGCTGAAAGTGGATTGCCCTATTACCTTTCAAGTACTTTGTTTTACGATGGAATAAAGAGTAACTGTTCTTTAGCATATGCACAAGATTTTTCTAAATGATATTGATATATTTTTTTATTCAAAGGATTAAGATGGAAATGAGGACCAGGCATTAATGCACTTGCATGGGGTGCACCTGAACTGGAGAGGGAAGCAATATCCTGTTACTCAGGTTTTCTAGAACTGTTGGGAAGAGTTTAAACTAGTTTGGGAGGGGATTAGGAACACAGAGTGTAGTGGGTGCCTGGATTGCATTGCCAAGGTTGGTAGGTGAGTCTGGAACAATAGGAGCATTTAAGAGACTCTTAGACAGACACATGGATGAAAGTAAAATGGAGGGTTATGAGGTAGGGAGGGTTTCGTTTTTTTTTGTAGGTACATATTGGTTGGCACTGTTTTTTTTCTTTGGCTTGGCTTCGCGGACGAAGATTTATGGAGGGGGTAAAAAGTCCACGTCAGCTGCAGGCTCGTTTGTGGCTGACCAGTCCGATGCGGGACAGGCAGACACGATTGCAGCGGTTGCAAGGGAAAATTGGTTGGTTGGGGTTGGGTGTTGGGTTTTTCCTCCTTTGCCTTTTGTCAGTGAGGTGGGCTCTGCGGTCTTCTTCAAAGGAGGCTGCTGCCCGCCAAACTGTGAGGCGCCAAGATGCACGGTTTGAGGCGTTATCAGCCCACTGGCGGTGGTCAATGTGGCAGGCACCAAGAGATTTCTTTAGGCAGTCCTTGTACCTTTTCTTTGGTGCACCTCTGTCACGGTGGCCAGTGGAGAGCTCGCCATATAATACGATCTTGGGAAGGCGATGGTCCTCCATTCTGGAGACGTGACCCATCCAGCGCAGCTGGATCTTCAGCAGCGTGGACTCGATGCTGTCGACCTCTGCCATCTCGAGTACCTCGACGTTAGGGGTGTGAGCACTCCAATGGATGTTGAGGATGGAGCGGAGACAACGCTGGTGGAAGCGTTCTAGGAGCCGTAGGTGGTGCCGGTAGAGGACCCATGATTCGGAGCCGAACAGGAGTGTGGGTATGACAACGGCTCTGTATACGCTTATCTTTGTGAGGTTTTTCAGTTGGTTGTTTTTCCAGACTCTTTTGTGTAGTCTTCCAAAGGTGCTATTTGCCTTGGCGAGTCTGTTGTCTATCTCATTGTCGATCCTTGCATCTGATGAAATGGTGCAGCCGAGATAGGTAAACTGGTTGACCGTTTTGAGTTTTGTGTGCCCGATGGAGATGTGGGGGGGCTGGTAGTCATGGTGGGGAGCTGGCTGATGGAGGACCTCAGTTTTCTTCAGGCTGACTTCCAGGCCAAACATTTTGGCAGTTTCCGCAAAGCAGGACGTCAAGCGCTGAAGAGCTGGCTCTGAATGGGCAACTAAAGCGGCATCATCTGCAAAGAGTAGTTCACGGACAAGTTTCTCTTGTGTCTTGGTGTGAGCTTGCAGGCGCCTCAGATTGAAGAGACTGCCATCCGTGCGGTACCGGATGTAAACAGCGTCTTCATTGTTGGGGTCTTTCATGGCTTGGTTCAGCATCATGCTGAAGAAGATTGAAAAGAGGGTTGGTGCGAGAACACAGCCTTGCTTCACGCCATTGTTAATGGAGAAGGGTTCAGAGAGCTCATTGCTGTATCTGACCCGACCTTGTTGGTTTTCGTGCAGTTGGATAATCATGTTGAGGAACTTTGGGGGACATCCGATGCGCTCTAGTATTTGCCAAAGCCCTTTCCTGCTCACGGTGTCGAAGGCTTTGGTGAGGTCAACAAAGGTGATGTAGAGTCCTTTGTTTTGTTCTCTGCACTTTTCTTGGAGCTGTCTGAGGGCAAAGACCATGTCAGTGGTTCCTCTGTTTGCGCGAAAGCCGCACTGTGATTCTGGGAGAATATTCTCAGCGACACTAGGTATTATTCTATTTAGTAGAATCCTAGCGAAGATTTTGCCTGCAATGGAGAGCAACGTGATTCCCCTGTAGTTTGAGCAGTCTGATTTCTCGCCTTTGTTTTTGTACAGGGTGATGATGGTGGCATCACGAAGATCCTGAGGCAGTTTACCTTGGTCCCAACAAAGCTTGAAAAACTCATGCAGTTTGGCATGCAGAGTTTTGCCGCCAGCCTTCCAGACTTCTGGGGGGATTCCATCCATACCTGCTGCTTTGCCACTTTTCAGTTGTTCGATTGCCTTATATGTCTCATCCAGGGTGGGAACCTCATCCAGCTCTAGCCTTAGGGGCTGTTGAGGGAGCTGGAGCAGGGCGGAATCTTGGACTGAGCGGTTGGTACTGAAAAGAGATTGGAAGTGTTCTGACCATCGGTTGAGGATGGAGATCTTGTCGCTGAGGAGGACTTTGCCGTCTGAGCTGCGCAGCGGGCTTTGGACTTGGGGTGAGGGGCCGTACACAGCCTTTAGAGCCTCGTAGAAACCCCTGAAGTCGCCAATGTCCGCGCTGAGCTGTGTTCGTTTGGCGAGGCTAGTCCACCACTCATTTTGGATCTCCCGGAGTTTGTGCTGAAGATGGCTGCATGCGCGACGGAAGGCTTGTTTCTTCTCTGGACAGGACGGCTTTGTAAGGTGAGCCTGGTGGGCAGCTCGCTTCTTTGCCAGCAGCTCCTGGATTTGCTGGCTGTTTTCGTCAAACCAGTCCTTGTTTTTCCTGGAGGAGAAGCCCAGTACCTCTTCAGTGGATTGCAGTATGGTGTCTTCAACTGATCCCAGAGGGTTTCAGGGGACGGGTCCGTGAGGCGGGTTGCAACGTCGAGCTTTGCTTTGAGGTTTGCCTGGAAGTTTCCTCTCGCTTCGTCTGACTGCAGTTTTCCAACATTGAACCTCTTTCTGGGGGCTTTATTGTTCCTGGGCTTTGGCTTGAAGTGAAGGTTGAGCTTGCAGCGAACCAGCCGGTGGTCAGTGTGGCATTCCGCGCTAGGCATGACCCTGGTGTGGAGCACATCTTGTTTGTCACTTTCTCGCACCAGGATGTAGTCCAGGAGGTGCCAGTGTTTGGATCGGGGATGCATCCAGGTGGTCTTAAGGCTGTCCCTCTGCTGAAAAAGGGTGTTTGTAATGACAAGCCGCTGTTCTGCGCAGAGCTCCAACAGGAGGCGCCCATTGTCGTTGCACTTGCCGACGCCATGCTTGCCCAGGATTCCTGGCCAGGTTTCTGAGTCTTTGCCGACACGAGCGTTGAAGTCGCCCAGGATGACAACCTTGTCGGCTGTAGGGGTACGTTGGATGAGGTTGCGCAGGTCGGTGTAGAACTTGTTCTTTTCTGCTGGTTCCGCCTGGAGGGTTGGAGCATAGACACTGATGAGGGTGATGTGACGCTTGTTTTGAAGTGGGAGTCGCATGGACATGATTCGGTCCGAGAGGCCTGTCGGAAGGTTTTCGAGTTTGGAGGCAATGAAGCTCTTGACCATGAAGCCTACACCAGATAGGCGTCGTTCATCCGAAGGCTTGCCAGACCAGTAGAGTGTGTAGCCCGCGCCGCGTTCTTGGAGGCTGCCTACATCTGCCAGGCGGACTTCACTGAGAGCGGCTATGTCGATGTCAAGTCTGAGGAGTTCATGTGCAATGAGGGCAGACCGACGTTCAGGTCGGTGGCTGTCAGTCTTGTCTAGCATGGTTCTGATGTTCCAGCATGCTAGCTTGAGTTTGTGAGCATCTTTTGAGGGGGAGGACGTGGAGGGGGAGGACGTGGAGGGGGAGGACGTGGAGGGGGAGGACGTGGAGGGGGAGGACGTGGACCTGTCCTCGGGCCTGCGCAAAGGAGCTTTTAGGTGGAGTGCAGTGCGCGCAGTACTGGCCCCACCCTTTACACCCATGGTTCGTGTGCCGTGGCCAAGCAAGCTGGGACGTGGCAGCGAGGTCCTTGGGTCGTAGGTTTTATATCGGAGTGGCCTTCTCCTATGCAGGTTTCTTACCCGGGCTGGAGGGGCCTGCCTCCCCTCCTAGGTCGGTCCATACTGCCCGGACCGGGGCCGAGGCCGCCGCAGTTCACCCTGTGCCTGGACTGGGGCCACCGCCTCCCACTCCCTGCCCGGACCGGGGCCTCCGCCTGCCTCACTCGACCGAGGCCGGGGCCGCCGTCTCCCCCTTGCTCCTGCCCGTATCGGGGCCGCCGCCGTCTACCCTTCGCCCGGACCGGGGCCGGGGCCGCTGCTGCTCTCCCTGTGCCTGGACTGGGGCCGCCGCCTCCCACTCCCTGTCCGGACCGGGGCCTCCACCTGCCTCACTCGACCGAGGCCGGGGCCGCCGTCTCCCCCTTGCTCCTGCCCGTATCGTGGCCGCCGCCGTCTACCCTTCGCCCGGACCGGGGCACTGTGGTGATATGTAATTACACCACTAGGTCACCAGGGGTCATACCGGTGACCTTGTATATAATGCAGTCCAGAGCTACAGTCTAGCCTTCCAGGTTTGTCTTGCAGAGAGGCAAGACCTCTTAGTGTACATATTAGTTTATTAAAGCTGTCTTATACTCGCACTGCTGGTGTGGTTATTGTCAGTACAGACACAACATTGTTGGCTGCAGGAACTGTACTGTGCTGGAATGTTCTATGTTGCACAAAAATATGCACTGATTAACAAACTTTATTTTGTGAATTTGTCTTTGTGGATATTTCTAAATACTGTACACACAGGCGTGAATGTAGAGTAAGAAGTAAAATATGAAACTCGGTTGGATTCTCCGGCATTGTGTTTTACTGTGAATGTAGACTGCTTATAGCATTGACCTGAGAGCGCTGAAGAACTACTATTAGAATCTTTGTTATCATCAGCCTCTTGAGGCAAGTACTGGTATCCAACACTAGCATAACTGAGCAAAAAAACAATCTTAAAACTGCTAGCAGTAATCTGTTACTAAACAGATGTTGAGGTTATTGTGATTTATTTTAAATCTGCGATAGTTCTAGTTAATGTTTGGAAGATAAAGGATGTGTCATTTAGATATTTAAATCAGTCAGTCCCCACTTAATAGTTTACTTTGTCTTTCAGCCAGCAAGTGAAATGCTGAATCTTTTTGGAATTCGAAAGAACCCTGAATTATCCAAGAAAACCACAACAACTGAGAAAGAGGTAGATGGATTTGTCATTTTGGGTAAGTTGAAATGTTTTGCATTTCCTGTTTTTGTCGTAAAGTTTTACCTGTTCTCTTGGTCTATTCTATGAAATAAAAGATTAACTATTTACCCATTGAGAGGTGGAGTTATTCTCTAATAGCATCTCCAAAACTTTATTATCATGTGTTTGGAAATGAGACCCAAACACCAAGCATAATTTTGACTAAGTTTGAGCACCACAAGATAAACAAGTCAAAGCATGTGACTTTGGTTTGGAAAATTGCAGTTTTTTCTTTTTTCCACTGTGTGTCATGCAAGAGTCTTTGAAAAGAAAAAGTACAACTCAAAAGCTTTGCAGCAAATTAAAATTAGGAACCAGCATGGTAGGTTCTTTATAAAACAATAAGATATAGGAGCAAAATGGGCTATTCAGCCCATCGAGTCAGCCCTGCCATTTAATTATAAGGTGATCCATTTTCCAATCTGCCCCACTGCCATCCATTTCCTTATAACCTTTGATGCCCTGGTTAATCAAGAACCCATCATTCCCTCTCTTAAATACACCCAATGACTTGGCGTCCACAACTGCCTGTGGCAACAAATTCCACAGATTTACCACCTTCTGGCTGAGGAATTTCCTGTGCATTTCTGTTGTCAGAGGACAACCTGCAAATGTGGGGTTATGCCCTCTTGTCTGTCTAATGTATAAGTGGCATTTCTGTGTAAGGATTTTGTTGGAAAATGGTTATTTTTACATGGATGTTCTTATTTGGTGAATGTTTCATAACATTAAATGCAGAATAGATTTGGAGTCTTAAAAATTTGGTTCCATAAAATAGATATTTTCAAATATTTTAAGAATCACAATACTCCATTTTGTGATCCAGTATACATCATTTATACAATGCAGTTTTTGAAATGAACAATTTAAATGATGCTTGATATTTCCTTGACATTAGAAAACTATGGATGCACTTTAAATATCATTGATGCTTGTGTGAATCCTTTTTTTTCAGATGAGGAAAGGTATTAGAATCAAACAACACAGAAATGGGCTCTTTACCACTGAGTCACTGGTGCTACGGCATAGAGGCCTTACAGTTGTTCATCTGTGCTGCCCCAATCTCAGATTATTTCACATTTCAGATTAATTGTCAGAGTACATGCATGACATCACAGACAATCCTGATTATTTTTCCTGCGGGTGAGGCAGAATTACCACTTATTGGTCGTGCAAAAAAAATCCATTCACAATAACTGTGCATTACAGAGAGGGAAATGACCTGAGTTGAGGACCCCTGGTTGAGCCCATTAAATAAGCCCATGGTTGAGTTTATTGTTTATGATTCTCATGGTGGAGGGTAACAGCTGTTCCTGGACCTGGTGGTGCAAATCTTGTGGCACTTGTACCTCTTTCCTGATGGTAGCAATGAGATTCTTTGATTCTATTTGATACTTCGATCTGTTTTGACTGGTAACTTGTGCAATAGATGAGAACATAATTACTTTTGTGTCGAATGCCAAGGATGACAACCTGATAACACCAATTTGTTTACAGTGGTATCCAGAAATGCCAGTTTTGGATTGAATGCAAGTTTAAGAACAAAATACAGTTATCCATCTTTTTATAGTGATTCCCAAAGTGGGTGCTGCTGTCCACCAACCCCCCCCACCCCCGACCCTGTGGGCAGTGGAAAGATCCAAGGTGGCGATGAAGGAAAAGGGAGTGGTCTGAACCGAAGTCTTGTTATTATTCACTCTGCTGCAAAGATCAATGAAGAAACCAATGTAGTAATTTTCTGGATAAACTTGGGGTGGCCGTTGTGAGCAAAATAAACAGCGACAAAGCATTCTCATTAGAACTAATCTTGGTGGCCGTCATGTTGAACTGGCATCACTATACCCCGCTCAGTGCCAGTGCCGCCACTAACTCCCTTCTCAGTGCTTCCCCTCCCTTCCCCCCCCCACCCAGCGCCATTGTATGGGGGGGGGGGGCTGCTCAGAATGTGGTCTGGAGGCCAAGGGGGCGGCATCCCAAAAATGTATTGGAACCACTGATCTATTAGGACCAGTTCTGTTGAACACCATATTAAAGAAACATACAAAGTTCCTCAAATATACTCTCATTTAATTGGAGATAAGTGTTATCTTTTAAATAACTGTCCCAAATTTATCTAATCCTAAAATAACCACATTGATATTAGAACTTGGGTTTGACTATGGTTGAAGATGAATCAAGATCAAGTTTTTTTTTAATCATCTGAATGTCCGAAGTCCCATCGAATCAGTGTTCTCCAATTCTCAGTGGAAAAACTGTGCAAATACTCATCCAGATATAAAACACCTACAGACTTGGGTTATTATTCTCTCATCATGTCATGAGATTTTCCACCTCTTCTCTATGGTGCAACTCATCATTGTTGCTGATTGAGGCCATCTACTGCATGTCATTCTGTTAGAGATGGATCTGCTGTTAACAGTCGTGGGTTAGTAGCATGATGAACGGGAAAAGGCTGAACACACAGCTCTGAAGCATGCCAGTGTTTTGCTACCCACCCGGACAGACTGTGGCCTTTCCATTAGGAAGATCAAGATCTAGTTACAGAGAAGGGTGTTGAGTCCCAGTGAGGACAGCTTCTCCACCAGCCTCTGGTGAATGATCTTATTAAGCACCAAACTGAAGTTGATGAACAGCAGCCTGGGATTTGAGGTGTCATTCTCTAGGTAGGTCATTCTATGAATCTCTCCAGCACAAATCCTGAACTTGAAAAGCAAAATCAAAACTACAGTACTAGAAAGCTAAATTGAAAACAAGAAAATGCATGTCAGGCATCAAATTTAGAGAGAGAAAACCAATTGTGGGTTCATGAACTTTTCAGGAGAACCTTTACAACAATGTTTGAACCTGCATTCACAAAAATATTGATATTTTCATTTCAGGAACATTCTAGAATATATTGAATTCAGATAATGAATTTAAACCACAGCTGGAATGTGAACAAGATTTTTCAGTTGATATTTCATTGCAGACAGAGATGTATGGTGTCAGGCTCTCTGACTTCCGATGAGATATTAAACTGATATTGTCATATTCAGGGAAGAATAGAGCTGTTTCCATGGTATCTCACACAATGCTTTTCTCTTAACCAGCGGTGCAGAAACTGATTTTTATCATTCACCTTCATACTTTCTGAAAGACTTTTGTTTGTGAAGTGTGACTATTTTTTTCCCTATTTTACAACTGTGATTATGGATTAAACCATACATTTGAATGCAAATCACTTTGGAATACTCAGATTTTAGACAGCACAGTACCCTTAGAAAATAGAGTTGTTCCCTCACAGCACAAGTGACCTGGATTCAATCCTGACCTCTGGTGCTGTCTTTGTTGGGGGAGGAAGGGTTGATGGGAAAATGGGGAGAATAAAATGTGTTAGAGTGGGATTAATGTAAAAATGAGAGCTTGAACATCAGTGTGGACTTGGTGGGCCAAAGGACTTGATTCTGTCCAGAAAAGACGAGATAATTTGCTGTACAATGGAAATATCAGTAACAGATATTTGTCTAAGGGTATTGTACCTAAATGCTCAGAGCATTAGGAACAAAATAGATGACCTTGTTGTACAGCTACAGATTGAAAGATATGACATTATGGCCATCACTGAGACATGGCTTAATAATGGATGTGATTGGGAGCTGAATGTCCAAAGGAACACAGTGTATAGGAAAGATAAAGATAGGCAGGTAGATAGAGGTGATGGCGTGGCCCTGATGGTAAGCAATGATATTAAATCACTAGAAAGAAGAATCATGGGGTCAAAAATGGTAGTATCCTTATGGCTTGAGTTAAGAAGTGCAAGGGTCAAAAGGACCCTATTAGAAGTTATGTTCAGGCCCCCAAACAGCATTGAAGAAATGGATTACGAGCAAAGCTGGAGATGGAAAAAGCATGTCAGAAGGAGAATGTCAAAATAATTATTGGGGATTTTAATATGAAAGAGGATTAGGAAAATACTGGATCTCAGGAGAGAGAGTTTGTAGAATGCTTATAGGATAGTTTTTTGGAACAGCTTGTCGATGACCCCACCAGGGAATCAGCAGTTTTGGATTGGATGATGTGTAATGAACCTAAGGTGATTAGGGAATTAAAGGTAATGGAACTCTTAGGAAGTAGTGGTCATAACATAATAGTGTTCAGTTTCAAATCTGAAAAGGAAAATCTGATATCAGTTGTGTCAATATTTCAGTGGAACAAAGGGAATTACAGTGGTATGAGAGAGGAACCGGCCCATGTTGACTGGAAAAGTAAGCTAGATGGGGGAGATAGCAGAGCAGAATTGAATATGTGTATAAGAAATAAAGAAAGCGCAGGATAGATATATTCCAAGTAAAAGGAAAATTATAAATGGAAAAATGGCACAAATGTAGCTAACAAGAGAGGTTAAGGCTAAAATAAAAGCAAAAGGGAGGGCATACAAGGAAGCAAAAATTAGTGGAAAAACAGAGGACTGGGGAAACTTTTAAAAACAGAAAGAGACAGAAAGTCATTAGGAAAGAAAAGATGAATTATGAAAGGAAGATGATAGAGGTCTCAGAGAATAGAATTAAATACAGTCATGATTAGTAGAGAGATATTGCTTAGTAAGATGAATGGACTAAAGATAGATGTCACCTGTACTGGATAAGGTGCACCCACGGGTTCTGAAGGAGGTGGCTTTGGAATTGATTTTCCAGAAATCAATAAACTTTGGCATGGTTCTAGAGTATTGGAAGATTGCAAATGTAGTTCTGCTATTTATGAAAGGAGGGAGGAAGAAAAAAGGAAATTATAGGGCTGATGTCAGTAGTTGGAAAGTTATTGGAGTTGATCCTCAAGGATGAAGTTATGAATTACCTCGAGGTGCATGGCATGATAAGTCCTTCATGGTTTCATGAAGGGAAGATCCTGCCTGACCAACCTAATGGAATTTTTTGAGGAAATCTCAGGTAGGATGGACAAGCGAGAGGCTGTGGATGTTGTGTATTTGGATTTTCAAAAGGCCTTCGATAAGGTGCCACATAAGAGGCTGCTTAATGAGAGCCCATAGAATTACAGGAAAGATATTAGATTGGGTAGAGCACTGGTTGATAGGCAGAAAGCAAAGGGTGGGAATAAAGGGATCGTGTTCTGGTTGGTTGCCAGTTACTAGTGGTGTTCCGCAGGGGTTGGTGTTAGGGCCACTTCTTTTCACAACATATATTGATAATTTAGATTAATGAGTGAAAGGGTTTGTGACTAAGTTTGCAGGTGACACCAAGATAGGTGGTGGAATAGGAAGGGTTGAAGAAACTGAAAGGTTGCAGAAAGACTTGGACAGCTTAGGAGAATGGGAAAAGAAATAGCAGATGAGATACAGTGTTGAGAAATGTACAGTTGTACATTTTGGAAGAGGAAATAAACAGGCAGATTATTATTTGGATGGGGAGAAAATTCAAAATTCAGAAATGCAAAGTGACTTGGGGGTCCTCATGCAGGATAACCTAAAGGTTAAACACCAGGTTGGATAACAGTTTTTTAAAAAAAGCGAATACTATGTTGGCATTTGTTTCAAAGGGAATAGTGTATGAGTAAAGAGGTGTTGATGAGCTCAATGTGGCATTGGTGAAAACTCATTTGGAGTTCTTTGTGCAGTTTTGGGCCCCTTATCTTAGAAAGGATGTAATAATGTTGGGGAGAGTACAGAGAAGATTTACCAGGATGATTCCTGGAATGCAAGAACTAACATGAGGAACACTTAGCGGCTCTTGGACTCAATTCATTGGAATATAGAAGAATGAGAGGGGATCTCATGGAAACATTTTGAATGCTGAAAGGATTGGACAGAGTAGATGTGAATAAGAGGTTTCCCTTGGTGGGTGAATCCAGGTCAAGAGGACAGAATCTTTGAATTAGAAACAGAGTTGAGAAATTTCTTTAGTCAGAAGGTGGTGGATTTGTGGAATTCATTGCCACATACATCTGTGGAGGCCTGATTATTGGGGAAGTTTAAAATGGAGATTGATTGGCATCTAATTAGTCAAGGTATCAAGGGATATAGGGAAAAAGACTCGAACTTGGAGCTAGATGTGAGAACAGTTTAGCTCAGGGTGGACTTGCGTAGCAGACTCGATGGGCCAAATAACCTACTTCTGTTTTGTGACTTTCCCTGACACTAAGAGGTGAAATACAGAAATAAATCAACCAATAATTTCTTATAATTATTAACTGTTTAGCCAATTAAAACATATTGATATTGTGAGTAAGATTTTTAATTTTCTGATGTAGATTCAGGAAGCTATTGAATTCCAACTGTCATATCCCTTTGTTGATACTCATTCTTATTCCTTCGACTCCAAGGCTTTGCTCAGAATTTAGTTTTATTTCTTTCCTAAAGCATTGTCCTAAAATTCTTGACCTGACTAGATTTAGGATTTTATCATAAGTCCTTATGAAAAGTATGCTCTTACATTCACCTCACTACTTCCATTATTAATCCCAGTTTTTGCTCTTTTTATAACTAACCCAACATTGTTTATCGACCCATTCATAGAGTTAACCCTGAACTAAAAAGATTGTGTTCAATCATAGGATGTGAACATTGCTAACAAAGCCAGCATATTTATTGTATATCCCAAATTGGTTGAACTCAGTGACTTGCCACCTCAGATGGTAACCATTTCAATCTTTAAGATAATTCTGTCGTGTAATGGTTTTTTAAAAAAAATACTGCTACCAGTTTTCACCATTAACTACACACAGGTGTATTTTACAAAATTTCCCCCCTCCCCCCCCAAAACAAATGTACTATACAATGTTCTTGAATATGAGTAGAGTGTGAATGAGATGCAAGAAATATACAATAATTGGATAATAGGTTGTATTCTTGTACAGCCCATGAGTCTATGAAGCTTTCAGTAGAGACTGTGTCAATTAGGCATTTAGTGGAGTGGCTGTTTACCTTAACAGTCACTATGGAGTTTCTAAGCTGGTGAGGTCTGTCCTGATCTAGAACTATCGAGGCTAGAATTCCGGAGACTCCGTACTCATCCCTTGAGTAGCCTCCACCATCCTGGGTTGCCCGCGGGTAAGATGGTGTTGACCTCATGGTGCAGCAAGATGGTGCCCTCCTTCCTCCTCTGATGACGATGGCACCATTTGAATTTGAGTTGCGACAAGATGGCCACCGCACCTTTTCATGCTGTTTGGCGTGTAGCACAGCAAGTGGGTTCAGGTGAATTCAGGGCAGACGGCTTGGGGTTGAAATTGGACCCGGGAGCAGTGCAGGCCATGGACTTCCCCAGGTTTCCCCTTGCGCGGCAAACCCTCGCCCAATGTCCTTTCTTCTATAGCTGGAGCAAACTGAGTCTTTAGCCAGTCAACAAGATCAGGGGTGTTGGCTCTTGCTGCAGAGAAAGCACTCCCTAGTGCAGGATTGCTCCATAGTACAAGAAGCAGCACCTGTTAAGGATGGGGTGGCAGGAACACCCGATCCTTGGAAGGGGTCGCCTGAGTGGGTGAGCTCGCTAGCTTTGAGGTCATCATTTTCGAACTTGGCCTGTTCCAGCGACTTGCCCAGTTCAATGTGGCTAGCCAGGTCCTTCTTACCCAATGCGAGCAGTCGCTGCCTCATATATCTCGAGCGGATGGACTCCCGCGACTAGAGTATCCTAGATCTGTTCTTCCTCACGAACATGGCCCGTAGCCATTTAGTACCTGCACTTCTTGACAAGCATCCACAGATCCAGCAGGTAATCGTCAATGGTCTCTCCTAGCCGTTGGTGACATAGAGCGAGTCGGTGCCTCGTTTTACGACTTCAGGTACCAAATGTCATATGTAGTGGAGTGGCTGATGACTGCATACCCTTTCGTTCCTACCCTCAAAATGAGTGCAGACCTCCTGAGTTCATCAGTGTGGAAGATGTCTCTGGTCGCATTCAGGTCAACCTGGAAGCTATAGCCAGTATATGAACTCCACAGGCGCATCTGGTGACTGAGGGTCTATCAGCAGCACCCCTGGCTTGAGTAGCGCTTCCATCATTAGGGAATAAACTAATAAAATTGTAGTGTGAAATCAAGCTCTCATGACTGGAAGGAGAACAAACGCTTTTATTAGCTTATAACTGAGGGTAGGGTCTTACAGTGGTCTTCACAAGGACTCAGGGTTTAGGTGGGAATCCAGGGTTATATTTGGGTAGATGGGGGCAGAGCCAGCCATCAGTATAACAGACCACCAGTGAATCTCAGTTCACTGCAACCCCATAGCATTTTAAGCTCTATCAAAATCTTTATCAGATTGATTTGTCATTCCTCTCATTGCCATCTATGGTTGCTGATGTTTAAAAAAAATTAATCTTGAATTTGTCCAAGCTTCTTGACCCCTATAGTTTTTACTAGATCTATAAGGATTCATTATATCTCTTTTTAAGTCTACTGATTAACTTGATCTTGCAATCTGTAAAGGACTTCACAGTTAATTTCCAATTAATCTGGATCCTTGTAAAGATCACTCTCACTAAAAGACCAATAAATGCTGTTAAGGTTTTGACCTTGAGTGCTATAAGTATCAATAGAAAATTTTGTTTCATCTTCAATCATTATGATGGAAAGCTGTTGACATCTACTGGACATTATTATGGCTGTTGTCAATCCATTATTTTATTGCTCAGGGATACCGTGCTCTCCAGCTGGTGTATAGATGAAGGCTTATGGGCTGCTTTTGCTGCAACATTAGTTTGTTCTTTTGAATATTATGGAAGAAGGGTAGTGTTTAATGATGGTTTGCTTTTGGCTCTTTACCATCAACTTTTTTTATTGTAGGCCACTAATTGAAAAGAAAACCTTGTAGCTACTTTCAGAAATATTCTGATGCATCATTCCTACATTCTATATACATTAACCAGTAGCATTTTGTAATAAAATGTTGCCCAGGAAATAAAACACTCGGCTGGTGGCTTTTGTTCGCATTGCTTGGAGTCTGTTGTTTGGGTTTGTGTGGGTCCCACAGGTTAAGAACCAGACCAAAGTGTAGGTACAAAGCATACGTTTATTTCAGGGATGGAATTGAGACAACAAGGTCGCTATGTCAAGCAAACTTCTACACATACTCTATACGCAAGGGGTAAATATACACTTTCGGATGATGAGGGGGAAACTGACAGAAACTGGGTAAGTTACAAGAGCATACACATTCAACAATCAGATCAAGGTGATATTATGTGCCCCAACCCCTTGACCGGTAAGGACACAGCTTTGCTACCTAGCCTCGAGACTCACCCTAACCCAGTGCAGAAGGTGATACTTACATGTCACGAGGAGTACAAAGAGGAAGAACAAAGGAGCACATGGTCCTTTATAGTTCTGGGGGAAAAGCTGGGGGGGGCCAATCGTAAGGGTGAGTGTGGGCCCCGTTGGTTGCTATGGCCAATGGCTTGAAGCCATGTGCAGGGGCTCAGCAGGGATGAACTGAGTTGATTCACCTGGGACAATTGGGTGAAGGTCATGGGTGAGTCTGGTGGGCTGCCTGGACAGTAGCATCTGGTGATTTAGGTGGGCCAATCGTAAGGGTCACCTTGATGGTTTGGGGTGAGTCTTTGACCTTGATTGGCAGGCAGTGTGTCCTCCGAACAGGAACACAGCAGCGCCACTCAGCGGTGGACACTGCTTCTTTATTACAGAGTCTTGCTTGTTCTTTCTCAGCAAATCCTTGTTGTCTGCTCATGAAATGCCTGGTGGCATCAGCACTGAGGTGGGCTTGGCATTCTTCCTCAGTTTCCTGCTGCCTGCTTCTTGTTTGTCTGGAGGCCTGCGCACTGAGGCAGGCCTGGTGTTGCTGTTCAGTTTCCTGCTGCTTGCCACTTGCCTGTCTAGAGGCCTGATCTCTAAGACTGGCATATCGCTGCTATTCTAGTTCCTGCTGCCTGCTGTTTGCATGTCTGGAAGCATCAACAGTTAGGCAAGACTGATGTTCCTCTGCTGTCCCTTGCTTTCTTCTTTGCCTAACTCTATGGGCTTGTGAAGAGCTTCTGCCAAAGTTGCCTTGCTTCTTTGGCCCCATATTGAACTGGGTTTGGCCACTTGTTTTTATTCTGAATGTACATTAATGGACAGCACTGCAACTAATTGAGGTGTCCCTGGTGCAAGTTTAAAAATTTTTTGAACTTCATATGACCTTAAAGGTTAAATTCACTGTGCTCATGACATTCAGCATCTAATGTTACCACAATTATAGTAAACAGTAATTCAAGTCAGTGCTAATAAATACTTGTATAATAAACAGTAATGCAAGACCTGAATCTTCAACTCAAAGAAGGTGTTTTGATCTGCTGAATGCTTTCAGCACTTTTGTCACAAAAATTTGTGATTCCTTTAATTTTAATTTAGACATACAGCAAGGTAACAGGCTCTGTTGGCCCACAAGTCCATGCTGCCTAATTACATTCAATCAATCTCAGCAGGAATTCTCAGTGAAAAAGGATTACAGTATTGAGATGAAATATCTTCAATTATAATACTGTTTGCAATCCAGTTCAATTCATATAATTGATTCGCAGGTGTCACTGTTTGTCTGTCTGTCACTATAGATTTTCAGCTCCTGAAAAGAGGGAGAAAAACATAATTGAATTAGTTGCAGAAGCTCCAATGTTCTTTTTTGAATTTTTTTTTATTTTATATTCATCAACACACATATTCCATTGTACATATTTGAAAAGAAATTTTTTTTGATACATATCTTTTCCCCTCCCATAGAAAATAGAAACCCCCCAAAGAAAAGAAAAAGAAAAGAGTTTAAGAAAAGAAAGATTAAGAAAATATCTTTTTCTTTGGCTTGGCTTCGCGGACGAAGATTTATGGAGGGGGTAAAAAAGACCACGTCAGCTGCAGGCTCGTTTGTGGCTGACAAGTCCGATGCGGGACAGGCAGACACGGTTGCAGCGGTTGCAGGGGAAAATTGGTTGGTTGGGGTTGGGTGTTGGGTTTTTCCTCTTTTGTCAGTGAGGTGGGCTCTGCGGTCTTCTTCAAAGGAGGTTGCTGCCCGCCGAACTGTAAGGCGCCAAGATGCACGGTTTGAGGCGATATCAGCCCACTGGCGGTGGTCAATGTATTACAAAACTACTGATTCTAGTCAAAAAACCTGTTAAATATATATGAACAAACTAATTATTCATTCTTAACAATACTAAAAATAATATATAATATCACAAGGTGAAGGTGAGGCCAGGAATTGACAAACTATCATTAAAAAAATCATAAAGTAATTAATAACATAATTCATAAATTAATCACCCCAATCTTTTACATCTAAGGAAACCAACTTTTTAAAAAGTGACTATATTTATTTCATAGGTTGTAAGTAACTTTCTCCAAAGTAAGCAGCTTTTCATTTCATTATGTCATCAATCCACAGTTAAATTTGCTTCTAACTTCCACATAGTTGCAATACATTTTTTAGCTACTACTAATGCAATTTTCAAAAAATCCCTCTGAAACCACTTTAGATAAACTCTCGCGTGAATCTTTGCAAAAGCGCCAAGTAAAACTAACATAGAATCTTGTGGAAGTGGGATCCCTATTATATGTTGCAGAAAATCCATTAAATTAGTCCAAAAGAAATTTAATTTCGGGCAGAACCATGTTGAGTGTATAAAAGTAGCAACATCTTGCTTACACCAGAAACATCTGTCAGACAGTTCAGATTTTAATTTATTAAGTTTCTAAAGGGTTAAATATAACTGGTGCAAGAAATTATACTGAACTATTCTGTATCGAATGATAATAATGCCTTGCATACTATCAAAACATATCTGGGGGTCCATATTTTTTTTACCACCAATAATCTGGTCTAAATAAATTTCCCATCTATGTTTAGATTTAAATAAATCTTTCTCATTAGTTCCTTCTAAAATTAACAAGTACATAACCGATATAAAATGTTTCAAGTATGGATTGGTAACTAAATTTTCGATCTCATCTTTAGGAGATGTGACAGATTATAGATATGTTTTTGGGAGATAAATTGAGGCAGGTTTTTTAGTATAGGTCACATACAAACACTTTAAAACAGATCTTATTTAAAATACTGGAGCTCTGCTCATGCTAGACATGTCGGTGCCAGAGCCTTTGCAAAAGTTTTAAAAAGTGCCCAAGAGACTTCACCAATGGATTTTTGTTTACAAAAAGGCAACAGCTGAAAGAACTTGTCGGAGACACAGACTGTTTGCAGTGGAGCTTGCTGTTCTAGGAGGGTCATGTGGTTTTGCAAGCAGAGAGTCAAACAGGCTTTTTCACTGAGAGAGAGAGATCAGTTCTACAGTGCTACAGTCAGCAATAGCAGCTGGGACTGGGACAGGACAAGCTGGCAAGCTTGTGGAAAATCCCATTTTGAAGATGGATTGTGAGTTCTTAGTTCATCCTGGTTAAATACCTTGTGGTTCATGCAAGGCCTAATGTTTCACTTGGAATAAGAGAAACAAAAAGGAACTCTGGTGACCTGAAAGAAAGAGGTTATCATCTGGAGAACCCTGAGGGGGCATGCTTTGTCGGCAAGACACTGGTGTGGCTGATTAAAAAGGAATCCATTGTGAGTGTCCAGCGTACAACAAATCTCTCTCTGAAAACTGACAAGAACCTTCCTGAGAGTAACCATTTACCTTTCAAGCACTGGTAACTGTTTTATAAATGGTAAATTCTGTGCACAGTATAGAATTGCCTGCAACCAGTGAACTTGAAGGAATAAGAAGTGAGATTGAACTGTGAATCAAAGGACTTTGCTGAACTTACACACACATTACATACATGTGCGCTTAGAATTAGAAGGGGGTTAAGTTAGGTTAGTTAAGTCAATACTGGTAAGTTAAAATGTGATTCTGTTTTCATATTTAAAGATAATTAAAAGCAACTTACGTTTAAGTAACCATTTGTCTTGGTGAATATCTATTGCTACTGGGTTTTGGGTCCTCTGGGCTCATAATGTTTTGGGGGGATTGTCCTTTCTGATTGAAAATTGGAGTTTTTGTGATTTATTAGTTAATTGTTTTTTTTCAAGCTAATTTAAAGCTTGTGTGTGGAACAACACCAGCAATGGATGTTGATACATTATTGTGACAAACATCACCTGCAGAGCAAGAGAAAAGAGGAACTGATGGTTATTTCTAAGACATTAAAGCTGACTGAAGTCGAGCATTGGATGAGGAAAATACAAATACAGAGGATTATAATGAAAAATTTTATAGGTGAGGGAAAATTTGTTGAGAAAGACAGATAATTTTCCTGAGGATAAATCTTTTGAGTTGGAATTGGAGGAATTGAGGAAGAGGAAAGAGAAATGGAGGGTGAAAGAGGAAAGAGAGAAACGGAGGGTGGAAGAGGAAAGAGAGAAACGGAGGGTGGAAGAGGAAAGAGAGAAACGGAGGGTGGAAGAGGAAAGAGAGAAACGGAGGGTGGAAGAGGAAAGAGAGAAACGGAGGGTGGAAGAGGAAAGAGAGAAACGGAGGGTGGAAGAGGCAGATCAAGCTGAAAAACAGCGAGGAAATTGAAAGGGACAGAGAGTTTCAATTAGAGAAATTGAAAAATGAGATGGAGGGAAGTAAGAGAAGTGAGGCTGTAACTCCTGGGGAGAGGTTTTTTGACTAGTAGAGGTAAATCTAGTTCCTCCTTTTAATGAGGGAGATATAGAAACATATTTTCAGCTTTTTGAAAAGGTTGCTGAGAACTCAAGATGTATTGAAAGGAAAAGCTGTCACAAGATCAAACCAGCAACCACAAAGAAGGCATATCACACAGGGGTAAAGATGAACAATTACTTTATTAACAAAATTCACCTTCAAACTTTAATTAAAAAACTCCCCCTTTTATAACAATGCCCACTGGTTACTATGCAAATTTCTATAACAGTGTAAAACTAATAAATTCCCCAGCCTAAATATAACATCTAATTAAAGTCTAAGTTATATTTCCAACCAGCCCACAGAAAAACTTAGACACAAAACACACAAGACTCCCAAAACTTCGATCTCAACTGAAGCAAAGATCATAAACAAAATTCAGTTTGTTTGTTAAACTGAAGCCAAAAGATCTTTGAGAGAGCACAAAATTCAAAGTTGTCTTGTGTTGCTTTCAGAGAGAGGAACAACTGGCTTCAACCAGATCCTTCTGGCTGCCTTCAAAATGTTCATCCTTTTTGAAATCCCAACATTCTAAACTGTCCTTCAGACCATGACTCATGCTCTGGGGCTGCTTTCACTCCACAGCACCCTCAGTGGTGTTTATCGTCCAAGTCCAGAAATTTTTAGATCATTTTCTGCACATGCTCAGTCCATCTTCCAGTCTCTCAGCAGTCCACCTTCACCTTGGCTCTCTAAGGCAAACTGTCACTTTTTAACATAAAACCACACAACACAGGTCAATACACAACACAGAACTCTGTAACAAAGCACAAATTGCATTCTCTAATTTGACTATAGAGCAAATGGCAAATTATGATACTGTTCAACAAGCAGAATTGAAAGCTAATGAATTGGTTCCAGAAGCATATAGACAAAAATTTAAGAGTTTGTGAAAACATGGAATTAATCTTGTATGGATTTTGCTCTGGGAAAATCTGTATATTTTGACACTTGGTGTTCCTCAAAAGGAATAAATAATGATTTTGACAGATTGAAAGAATTGATATTAATTGAGGAAATTAAAAGGTGTATTCCAAAAGAGATTAAATTATACCTGGATGTGAGAGACATAGGGATGTGGCGGCAAACGACTAGATCAGCAGACGAATTTGCCCTAATTCACAAAAAATACATTTCAGTATAGTAAGCCTTTTTAGAGTTAATGTGGAACAGATTAGTAAGCCTGTTCAGAAGGTTAATGTGGAGCACACTAGTAAGCCTGAAATTAAGTCTGGGGAGAATGTTAAGAGAAAAGATAAAGGTAAGGTGGGATAAGAAACTTGGTCATGTTATAGCGAATTGTCTAGTATTGAAAAAAGAGGCAAGAAAAGAAAGTTTTGTCAGAAGCATATATTCAGACAGTTGAATTTAAAGAGAGCAGATGTTCCAAACCTAGTAAGGATGTCATGGATGTTTTCAAACTTTTTGTGTCAGAGGCCTTGGTTTCAGTAAAGGAGGGAGAATTACAGGTTCCAGTTAAAATTCTTAGAAATATTGGGGCTGCTCAGTCACTGTTGTTGGAAAATGTTTTGACTCTTGATCAGAAGACTTACTTTGATTAAAGGTGTTGGAGGTGAGGTCGAGTCAATATCTCTTCACAAGATAGTGCTGAATTTAGAATTAGTTATAGGACCGGTTGTAGTAGGAGTAATTTCAAAGTTACCCATGCAGGGTGTCTCATTTTTATGAGGGAATTATTTGGCAGAGGATCAAGCTAGGTTTTGCAAGCAGAGATGGTCAAACAGGCTTTTTCTGTGTGTGTGTGTGTGTGTGAGAGAGAAAGAGGAATCCAGTTCTGCAGTTTTACAGTCAGCAGCAGCAGCTGGGACTGGAACAAAACAAGCTGGCAAGCTTATGGAAAACCCCATTTGGAAGTTCAGCCCAGTCAAAGCTCTTGTGGTTCATGTAAGAGAGGATTGGTTGTCTAATGTTTCACTTGAAATAAGAGAAACAAAAAGGAACTCTGTGGTGACCTGAAAGAAAGAGGTTATCATCTGGAGAACCCTGAGGGGGCAAGTTTCATCGGCAAGACCAGACAGGGACTTTACCAGATTCTTATAAAACTATTATGTTATTCCAAAAAAAGGTAAAGATCCATTAGTAACATCATCTCATAGGCCCATTGCTTTACTAAACATGGATTATAAAATTTTAGCTAAATTATTAGTGAATAGATTGGAAAATATCTTACCAAGATTGATTCATAGAGATCAAACAGGATTTATTAAGTTCAGAACATTGGCAGATAATGGACTAGACTGGTTAGTTTGATCCACTTAATTAAAAAAAAAAGGATAATCCAAGTGTTGCAGCAGTGCATGATGCAAAAAAAGCTTTTGACAGAGTTGAGTGACGTTTCCTTTTTAAAATACTTGTGAAATTTGGGATAGGTCAAATACTGATGTGGCTGATTAAAAAGGAATTGGTTGTGGATGTTCAGCGTACAACAAATCTCTCTCTGAAAACCGACTAGAACCTTCCTGAGTGGTAACTATTTACCTTTCAAGCACCAAAGCCTGCTAAACTTTATAAATGTTAAATTCTGTGCACAGTATAAGAATTGCCTGCAACCAGTGAATGAGAAGTGAGATTGGACTGTGAATGAAATAACTTTTCTGAACTTACACACACATGTGCGCTTAGAATTAGAGAGGGGGTTAAGTTAGGTTAGTTAAGTCAATAGTGATAAGTTAAAGTGTGATTCTGTTTGCATGTTTAAAGATGATTAAAGGCATGTTTAAAGATGATTAAAGGCATGTTTAAAGATGATTAAAGGCATGTTTAAAGATGATTAAAGGCATGTTTAAAGATGATTAAAGGCATGTTTAAAGATGATTAAAGGCATGTTTAAAGATGATTAAAGGCATGTTTAAAGATGATTAAAGGCATGTTTAAAGATGATTAAAGGCAACTTTTATTTAAGTAACCATTTGTCTTGGTGAATATCTGTTGCTGCTGGGTTTTGGGGGCCCTCTGGGCTCGTAACAAAGGTAATGAGTATAGAATAGGTAGATTATCTCCAAAGAAAGCCTTCGACTGGAAATATCCGAAAATAGTATTATTTGATAATCCATATCTAGTTTTTAATTGGTAAAACAATACTAATTGCACATCTTGAAAACAATCTTTAATAACCTTTATACCTTTCTTTGACCATTCTATAAAATTTTTGTTATAAAGGGTATCAATCTGTTTTGTACTATTGGCATATTAGCTAAACTATGTCCTTTCACTCCTGTTAGTTTATGCATTTTATGCCATATTCCCATCAAATGTCACAATGTTATTGTATCTGATTCCCCTGTCAATAAGCCTTCATTCCATTTATATAATATTTCTTCTGAATTTTGTTCATGTATTTTATACAGTTTGGCATTTACCCAAGCAGCTTTTCCTCCCTCTTCACATAAAAAAAAGTGAAAAATTTTAATTGCATAGCAATATAATAATTCTCAAAATTAGGCAATTTGCAAACCACCTAGTTCATATCTCCAAGTAAGCTTTTTAGTGGAAATCCTGGACATCTTACCTTTCCACAAAAACTTTCTGATGATTTTGTTTAAGTCCTTAAAAAAAATCAGAATAATAATAGGCAGGGATTGAAATAAGTATTGGATTCAATGAAAGATGTTCATTTTGAAACCATTCACCTTGCCTATCAAAGTAATAGATAATTCCATCCATAGTTTTAGTTCATCTTCAATTTTTAAAAATAATGGTCCATAATTGATCTTGTACAAAGTATCCCACTCTGGATTAATGCTTAACCCCTAAATATTTGATTCCTTCTTCAAGCCATTTAAATTTAGCATTTTCTTTTGCATCCAGAATAATCTCCAAATGTCAATGGAATCACTTCGCTCTTGCCCCAGTTTACTTTGTATCCTGATGTTATACCATATTGATCTAGTCTTATTTGTAAATTAGCCAATGATTCTTCCGGGCCAGTTAAATATACAATCATCACCAAATAAAATTGATTTGTGTTCATCTAGGCCAGTTTTAATGCCGTTAATATTTGGATCAGAGCAAATTCCTTCCACTAAAGGTTCTATTACTAGTACAAAGAGGGTAGGGAATAGTGGGCAGCCTTGTCAAATAAATAAAATCAGACATAACTCCATTCAACACTACCTTTGCCTTTGGATCAACATACAGTGCTATTATCCATTTTATAAATGTTGGAGTGATCTGAGTTTATATTGGATTCGCTGTACTCTACCATATAATTTAGGTTACATTAAGAACATATCTATCCTAAAATATGAATCATGGTGATTAGAGTAAAATGAATAATCTCGCTCCCTAGGATATTTCTTTCTCCAGACATCCTATCAGATTTAAATCCTTCGTTAATATCAGTGTTAGCTTTGCCACTTTTGAGTTTCCCATTGTTCTTGTTGACTTGTCCAGCAAGGGGTCTAAACAAAAATTAAAGTCCCCCTACCAAAATATTATCATTTGCCTCACCCCATTGAAGAATAGTCTCTTGCATAAACTTATGATCATCAAAGTTAGGGGTGTAGATATTCATCAGTATTCATTTTTCTGAGAAAATTTGACAGTTAATAAGCACAAACCTACCAAATGGGCATAGAATTACTTTTTTAATCAAAATAGGTAAATTTTTATGTATCAGAATGGCAATCCCATTAGCCTTGGTATTGAAATGTGAAGCTAGAACTGTACCTACCCAATCCCTCTTTAGTTTCTGGTGTTATTCTTCAGTCAGATGGGTTTCCTGTATAAAAGCTATATCTACTTTTAATTTTTTAAGGAATGCTAAAACTCGCTTTCTTTTTATAGGGTGATAAAGTCCATTCACATTGCAACTAATAAATTTTAAATTACTATCCTTTATTATCTTGTACACTATTCCACAAAAGGATCTTTAATAATAAATTATATGTCAATTCCTGACTTCTCATCAAGTCCATAATCCTAAATTTAAATCCAATTTCATTAACATATATCATGCATAAATATAGTAGGTAGAAAATAAAATAAATAGATAAAAGATCCCCAAAAGCATTTCCAAATATTCTCTTGACACAGCTACCCCCCCCCCCCCCCCAGTCTATTGTCCTGGTTGTGAAACAAAAACACATTAACGCCAGTGATTCAGCAGCAACCAGTTTCTTTATATTATATTTGAACTTATTTAATCAGTCCATATACTTTATCTATCTTCCCATCCATTTTGGTTTCTATTTTAACCTCAGAACATTTAATATTTTTCCTTACCAACTTTAATTCTTCCATTCTGATAGTTAAAGGATCCTTAATAGCTGTAGCTGATAAGTTTCAGCCTAACCCTTTCCAACAGCTCTTCCAGATTTGTCTGTTCTTCTCCTTGTATAATATCTTTTTCCAATTCTTTTTGTCTTCTTCCTCTTCTTCCATATATCCTTCAGTTTCCTTAATAATTTGTATTGTTGTCGTTCTCCCAGTTGATGCCAGGTCCTGACTCACCGATTTTTGCAAGCCATTCAGCCAGGGCTCCCTTCTGCTGATGGAATCTTGCATGCGCGTTTGCATCATTCCTTAGTTCATCTGGGCATCCTGCTGTTGCAGGGACACCACAGCCCACTGTGTGGCAGATCGGGAAGCTTGTTTTGGATGGAGAACCGGGCCCACTCCAGCCCCCGGTCTCGTCTGCAAGGTAGGCTCTTTTTCTTCCAGCTGTAATTCTTTTCTATCCTCGTTCTTCTCTTCTTCTTCTCTGTCCTTTTTGAGTGGGATTTTTGTCACATTCCAGGGTAGTTCCCTCTTCTTCCTTATTATGTTTTAGAGTAAATACTTTGATTTTCAGGTCTTTTTTAAACTTTTTCCTTGAGGAGCCAGATCTCCCATCCTGGCTCTATGATGATTACCCGATGCTCCAATGCTCCATGTAACACAGAGATGGACTACACATCAAGGATGTATCAATTCTGAAGGTTCCGGTGGCAAGAAGAACTACTCATAATCAGTTTTATGATTTGTGGAAAAGTCCATTTTTTTCTGTTATTTCCCCTGTGTTCCGCAGTTTTAAATTTATTTTGAAACAATTCACATGATTAAAGTGCACATTCCAGATTTTATTTAAGATTTTTTGTATACATTTTGGTTTGACCATGTAGAATTACAGCACTTTTTATATAGTTTCCCCCATTTCTGTGTTTGTGTTTACTCAGATAAGTTTAATTGCTTCATTGGTGCAGATGTAAGAGAGCTAGGCTTGCTTTAAGAGTTTGGTCACCTTTGGAGTCAGTAGTTGCCACTTTTCAACATTAGGATCAGAGATTTTAAATTTAGACATACAGCTCAGCAATAGGCTATTTCAGCCCTTGAGCCTGTGATGCTCAATTACACCCATTTGATGTACAACGCCTGGTTCACTTTGGAAGGAAACTATAAGACCGGAGGAAATTCACACAGAAAAGGGGAGAACATACAAATTCCTGACAGTGTGGATTTGAACCCCGGTCCTGATTACTCGTGCTGTAATACGTTCTGCTAACCACTACGCTACCTGTGCCAATGAAAGTCAAGGAAGTCATTATGAGGCTGAAAAATGAGAATAAAACAGTAAGAGATATTGGCCAAACCTTAGGATTAAAATATCAACTGTTTGGAACATCATTAAGAAGAAAGAACACACTGGTGAGCTCAGTAATTGCAAAGCAACTGGTAGGCCAAGGAAGACCACCACTGCTATTGACAGAATTCTCATAATGAAGAAAAATCAGAAACATTCTTCAGGAGGCAAGTGTAGATGCGTCATTGACTACTGTCTTCAGATGATGTCATGAGTAGAAATAATAAGGCAACACTACAAGATGTAAGGTACTAGTTAGCCACATAAACAGGATGGCCACATTAAAGTTTGCCAAGAAGTATTTAAAAGAGATAGCAGAATTCTGGAAAAAGGACATGTGGATAGATGAGACCAAGGTTAATCTGTACCAGAGCAAGAGCAAAGTGTGGAAATGTAAAAGAACTACCCAAATTTGAAGTTGCCTTCTGTTGCTTGCAGAGAGAGGAACAACTGGCTTGGTCCGGATCGTTCTGGCTGCCTTCAGATTGTTCATCCTTTTTGAAATCCCAACATTCTAAACTGTCCTCCTGACCATGACTCATGCTCTGGGCCTTCTTCCACTCCACAGCACCACCCAGTGGTGGTTTATCATCTAAGTCCAGATATTTTTAGATCATTTTCTGCATATGCTCAGTCCATCTCTCACTCTCTCAGCAGTCCACCTTCACCTTGGCTCTCTAAGGCAAACTGTCACTTTTTAACATAAAACCACACAGCACATAGGCCAATACATAACACAGTAACAATTTCTACACTGTCAAACCAAAATGTCCACACCCTTAATAAAATCTGGAATGTGCACTTTAATCATATGTGAATTGTTTAATTACAAATTTAAAACTGTGTAGCGCAGGCAAATAAAGTTTGTTCCATACATTATGGAGGGCACTACTTTATATGTTCAGTATTCAGCCTCCTGCTAGTTTGGTCATTTGATGTCGCAATTCCCATTAATAACTAATTAAATTTAACATTGCAGTACTAAATTTGATGTATAAGAATTCATTCAATCATAAATGAAAATTAGTTTCAAAATGTGAAGGTGTCGTACTAAATATTATACTATACTTGCAGCAAAATGGCTAATATACTAGCTACAGAAATTTTTAAAAATTCTCTAATCCATTTAGAATTCCAGTCTCTACAGTATTGCCATTAGATTGTTGAAAATTATTTTCACAATATTAAAATAACTTGGCCACGAAGCCTGATCTGGCAATCATTGAGATAATTGATCTACGCCTCAACCTGATTTTCTTCTTTTCTTTCTTTGGCTTGGCTTCGCGGACGAAGATTTATGGAGGGGGTAAAAAGTCCACGTCAGCTGCAGGCTCGTTTGTGGCTGATTTAGTTCCTGTTGATCCACAGTCCTCAATGTTCTTCATAATGTAAATTCACAGTGACTGGAAAATCCCATTTGGGGGGTAAAACAGTGACAGAAACATTGTGGAGAGTTCATTATTTTACCTTTTGAAGAATGTCCATTTAATCTCACTTCAGAATGGTCAAACTGTAATTTTAAATCTTTGTACCCTTGATCCTGCTCGTTGACAAAAAAATGTTTATTTGTCATGTCAAACTTTCTTTGGGGTCTTGTCCAGGTAGTTGAATTCAATAGCAGATAGTGCAATAATGACAGATAAACAAATCAGTAGATATTCTTCAGAGTGCATGAGTGATATTGTTAGAAAAGCATATAACTGCTCGGGACCAGGTATGGACCACATATCCCTTTGTCTGATTTGTCATTGAGTATCATGATTGATCCGATCTTGTCCTCAAATTCAATTTTATGCCTAACCCTTTGTTTCTTACCTTCTCTGTGTACAAAAAATATATTTCAAACTTGAAACTGTTGATCTCGGACAGGGGATTGAAAAATTCACATTGCTTAATAAAATAAATTCCTTCTCACATTAGTTTCCCAACCTGTTATCCTAAGACAGTATCCACATATTTTAGACTCTTCAATCATGGGCTTTATGCTCTTAGAATCTTAGAAGAGCAATGGTACAGAAGGAAGCCATTCAGCTCATTGAGTCTGTGTCAATTACCTGGTACAAATTATTCTCTGAAATATCTATCCAATTCCAACACTGGTTTTGAAGACACTGATATGGTCCCTGCCATCTTAAAAAAAAATAGTGAATTCATATCATAATTACTTTGAGTAATTGTTAAATCTATATCCCTTGAACCATGCACTAATGGGAACAGCATCTCTCTATTTAATGTGTCAAATGAGTCAGGATCTGTACATCTCAACTAAATCTCTGCTCAATCTTGAGAAAAACAGAAATGCTGGAAATTCTCATCATGTTCAGGTAGCATCTGTGGAAAAAGAAACAGGTACAATTTCTAATGAAACTACCTTTGTCAGAACATTATTTAACCTCTTTGTTCCAGGGAGCAACCACAGCTTCTAACGTTTTAGTGATTGGACCTATTCTAACAAATTTGTTCTGCATCATCTCTAATAACTTCACATTCTTCTGAAAGCTCAGGGACCAGCTTTGATCATGTTTGAACAGTATTTAAATAATGCTTTTTTAAATTTTGCCTATCAAAATGCGTAACCTCAAGTACTTGTGTCATCTGAAGCAACACTGCATGGTAAAAATTCAGTTATAGACATAATTGTTAGATGGGTAACTTCATTATTGAGCTGGATTTTCATGCAGAATTAATGGTAAAGCTAACTGTCTATGAATATTTAATTTAATAATCAAGTATCCAGAGATCTGGAGTATTGATCCGAGCACAGCAGCTGGGGAATAGAAGTTGATATAATTTGGATAAACCTGTAATTAAAATGACAGTCTCAGTAAAGGAGACCAAGAAACATCCAAGTATCCCCATAACCAATTTGATTCACTAATATCACTTCAGTAGTACCAATCATTGTGAATGCAATAAGCATGAAATAAATTGGGCAAGTCTGTGTCCAGGAGAAAAGTCTTTGTGTTTTGGAGCACATTGATCTAAAATGCTTATCAACCAAATGAGTACTCTTGTATACTAATTGTGAAAGCATAGAAATGGTATCAGATGTCTCATAATTATCAGAGTGATACTAACCATACACTGAACTAGGGTTTTGCATGTCATGAAGAACGGGAACATTGAAAAATTCTTGCTGAACATGTTTTAACTTTAAAAAAAAATTAGATATACAGCACAGTTACAGGCTATTCCAGCCAAGGAGCCTGTGCCGTCCAATTAACTTAGCTCTCGGTGGGGAAGAATTTTGGTGAGAGTGACCACAACTCCTGAGCTTTAGCATGGCTATGAAAAAGGATAAAAAGCAGACAAAATGGGGAAAGTGCCTAATTGGGGATGGGCTAATTGCAATGGGGTGAGGCAGGAACCAGTTAGCATAAATTGGAAACAGATGTTCAAGGATGAAAGCACAGAACTAATGTGGAGGAAGTTTAGGGACTACTTGTGCTGGGTTCAGGATAGGTTTGTCCCACTGGGACAAGGAAAAAGGAACGGTGGTTGACAAAACAGGTCAAGTAGCTAGGCAAGAGGAAGAAGGAAACAGTAAGGGCTCATGAGAAGTATATGGTAGCCAGGAAGGAGCTTAAGAAAGGGCTTAGGAGAGCTCGAAGGGAGCATGAGAAAGCCTTGGCATATATGTTTTATGCATAATGTGAAAAACAGAAGGCTGATAAGAATGAAGGTGGGACCGCTAAAGGATGAAGAAGGCATCATGATTGGAGGTAAAGGAAGTTGGGGGAGGTACTAAATGAATACTTTGCTTCACTATTCACAAGAAAAAAGGACCTTGATCAGGGTGAAGTCAGAATAGAACAGGCTGGTGTGCTGGACAACATGGAGATTAAGGAAGAGGAATTGTTGGATCTTCTTAAAAACATCAAGATTGTTAAGTCCCTGCAGCCAGTTGGTGTGGGAAGTGAGGTAAGAGATAGCTGGGGCAGTAGCTATGATCTTTGAGTTCTTTTTGGCTACAGAAAAGGTGACAGAACATTGGGGAATGGCAAATTTAATCCCTTTGTTTATAAAGGTAATGGGGAGAATCCTTGGGATTATAGACCAGAAAGTTTTGCATCAATGGTGTGCAAACTATTGGAGAGGATTCTTAAGGATAGGGTCTATGAGCATTTGGAGAAGTACAGTCTATTCAATGATAGTCAGTATGGCTTTGTGAAGGAAAGGTTGTGCCTCATGAGCCTAATTAGATTTTTTTTGGGGAGGTAACAAAAGAACTTGATGAGGGCAGGGCAGTAGATGCAGTCTACATGGATTTTAGTAAGGCATTTGATAAGATCCCCCATGAGAGACTTCTTCAAGAAGTCATGAGGCATGGAATCCATAGAACCTTGGCTGTGTGGACAAAAATTTGGCTTGCAGGTAGAAAGCAGAGAGTAGTAGTGGAAGGAAAGTATTCTGCCTGTAGGTCAGTGACTAGTGGAGTTCCACAAGGATCTGTTCTGGGACCCCTCCTTTTTGTGATTTTTATAAATGACCTGGATGAAGAGGTGGAAGGTGGGATTAGTAAGTTTGCAAATGATACAAAAGTTGGAGAAGTTGTGAATGGAGCTGAAGGTTATAAGAGGATATAGACAGGATACAAAGTTGGACAGAAAAGTGGCAGATGGCGTTCAATCTGGATAAGTGTGAGGCTATGCATTTTGGAAGGTCAAGCCAGAAGGCTGAGTACAGAGTTAATGGTTGATTACTTAAGAGTGTGGATGAACTGAGGGACATTGGGTCCAAGTACATACATCCCTCAAAGTCGCCTCACAGGTTGATAGAATGGTTAACAAGGCCAATGGGATTCTGGGCTTCATTAATATGGGGATTGAGTCCAAGAGTAGAGAGGTTATGCTGCAACTACAAATCTCTGGTGAGAACAAACTTAGAGTATTGTGTTCAGTTCTGATCTCCTCATTACAGGAAGGAAGTGGAAACTATGGAGAAGGGTGCAGAGGAGATTTAGCAGGATGTTACCTGGATAGGAAAATGAGGCTTGTGGGACTTTTTTCTTTGGAGCTCAGAGGATGAGAGGAGACTTAATAGAGGTCTACAAGATTATGAGAGGCATAGATAGGGTGAACAGCCAGCGTCTGTTTCCCAGGACAGGAATAGCAAACACCAGAGGATATGTATACAAAGTAAAGGGAGGGAAGTTTAGGGAAGACATCAGATGTACATTTTTTTTTTTACACAGGTAATTGTGGGTGCCTGGAATGCCTTGACAGTGATGGTGGTGGAGGCTGAAACATTCAGGGCATTTAGGAGACTTCTAGATAGGCAAATGGATGGAAGAAAAATGGAGGGTTACAGGGTAGGTTGGGTTTAGTACTTTTTTAATGAAATGTAGATTGGCACAACATTGAGGGCTCAAGGGCCTGTATTAAGCTGTAGTGTTCTATGTTCTAAACCCTGGTACATTTTGAATGGTTGGAGGAAACAAGAGTTCCAAGGGAAACCCATGAGAGCGTACCAACTCCTTACAGACAGCACGTGATTGGAACTCTGGTCCCATTCACTGGCGGTGTTACAGCATTGCGCTAATCGCTATGCTAACCATTACAGTTCCATTACAGTAAACACAGTGAAGTTTGGGGAGTAAAGAAGTGGAGTTGGTGAGAGCACAGGATTTTACTGATTTAAGAATTGGGAGAGGCAATTACCAATGGCATTACTAATTCAATATATCTCCATCGGGCACACAAAACTCAAAACGGTCAACCAATTTACCTATCTCGGCTGCACCATTTCATCAGATGCAAGGATCGACAATGAGATAGACAACAGACTCGCCAAGGCAAATAGCGCCTTTGGAAGACTACACAAAAGAGTCTGGAAAAACAACCAACTGAAAAACCTCACAAAGATAAGCGTATACAGAGCCGTTGTCATACCCACACTCCTGTTCGGCTCCGAATCATGGGTCCTCTATCGGCATCACCTACGGCTCCTAGAACGCTTCCACCAGCGTTGTCTCCGCTCCATCCTCAACATCCATTGGAGCGCTTTCATCCCTAACGTCGAAGTACTCGAGATGGCAGAGGTCGACAGCATCGAGTCCATGCTGCTGAAGATCCAGCTGCGCTGGGTGGGTCACGTCTCCAGAATGGAGGACCATCGCCTTCCCAAGATCGTGTTATATGGCGAGCTCTCCACTGGCCACCGTGACAGAGGTGCACCAAAGAAAAGGTACAAGGACTGCCTAAAGAAATCTCTTGGTGCCTGCCACATTGACCACCGCCAGTGGGCTGATATCGCCTCAAACCGTGCATCTTGGTGCCTCACAGTTTGGCGGGCAGCAACCTCCTTTGAAGAAGACCGCAGAGCCCACCTCACTGACAAAAGGCAAAGGAGGAAAAACCCAACACCCAACCCCAACCAACCAATTTTCCCCTGCAGCCGCTGCAACCGTGTCTGCCTGTCCCGCATCGGACTTGTCAGCCACAAACGAGCCTGCAGCTGACGTGGACTTTTACCCCCTCCATAAATCTTCGTCCGTGAAGCCAAGCCAAAGAATATCATGATGGTTTGGGTTCCTTTCATTAAGTAAACATAACACAAAAGTGATATTTAAAACATGACAATGATTTCTACACAAGGAAGAGATGGAGAAAGAGCAATAAAACATCGTCTTGATCTAACTCAGGACAAAGTTATAAGAGGGATTGAAATGGTAACACAGTAGTAAGAATCTTTTTCCCTTACTTCAGGAATATAAGAGAGAAAATTAAAAATGAGGCGAGAGGTAAGAAGCAGCTAAGCAAGTACACAAATTGCTGAACTTGTAGTCTATATGTAGGTGAATTGATACACATGAGGAACATGGTGGACATGCACATAGTGGGCCAAAGTGCTTGTTTCTGTCCTCTAGAGGGGAAGAACTGGTTGAAGGGGAGAGAAATGAGCCAAGAACTAATAAAGATGAGGAGGGATGGCCAAGAGTAAAAAGAAAAGGACATGGGAAACGTTGGGAATAGAATAAGGTAATCTCAGAAATTCAGGTCTTGATCTGACACAGGACAAAGTTATGAATGAAAGGGTATAAAGGGTAATAGTAATAATCTTTTTCCTTTTGATGCAGATATGTAAGACAAAGTTAAAAATAAGGCAAGAGGTAGGGGGCTTTTTTTTGTACATGCTGCGGTTGGAATCAGAAACAGGTATTTGTGGTTTTGGTGGAGGCAGTGTTCTCTCAGTATTTAAGAAGCAGCAAAGCAAGAGCATAAATTTCCAAAATTGTAGACTAAATGCAGATAAATTGAATTGGTACATATGAGGACCATGGTTGGCATGTACATGGTGGCCCAAAGTGCTTGCTTCTGTTCTGAAGAGGGGAAGAACTGGTTGAATTGGTTCTTCTAGGACATACCCTAGCATCACTTCAGGTTGTGAACCCTAGATGATTCTGGAGAGTCATTGGTAAAGGATGGGAGCTGTGTATTCGGTGTCTAGAAATCACTGTCCCTAGTTTAGAGTAGTAAGAGCCATGCCTGCACTATATCAAGAGGTGTAACTTGATAATAAAGCTTTCTCCCTCTCTGTGGTTGCGTATGTGTTATATAATCCAGCAAGTCTGTCTTTTATTCCTTTTGTGACTCCCTTTTGTGTGTAAATGTACAATGCCGTACAACCAATCTATGTTCGGACTCGCTGCTCTGTGGACTCGTCAAACTTGTGTCTTCACACAAAACTGCTCATGGGAAGAAGCTGTTTCTCAGCCTGGTGTTTCTAGTATTGCAGTCATGAAGTGAACAGGAGCAGGGTGAGCACATAGCCCTGAGATGCTCCAGTGCTCAGTGTGACGGTGCTTGATGTTCTGCTGTAGTCGATCCATTAGAAAGTCCACAATCCAGTTATAGAACAGTGTGTGGAGTTCCAGCGAGGCTAGCTTCTCTACTAGCATCTGGGGCATGATCATATTAAATGCCGAGTTGAAGTCGATGAATAGCAGCCTGGCATATGAGGCATCATTTTCCAGGTGGGACATCAGGATTGAGCGGAGGAAGAAGGCTGATGGAATATTGATTTTAAAGGTGCCGGGCAATGGTCATGGTGATTCTTTGTTTGCCTTATGGCAGACAAAAGTTGAACTATATCATGTATATTATATCTTTAATGTATTATTACGTGATAATAAATGGAACCTTTGAACTTTGTACTGTGGCACTTCACAAACTTTTAAAATCACAGTACTTGCAAAGATCATGATCCTGAGCTTTTAATATAGAATCATGCACGATCTGCTACACATATGTTAGCATTTATTGAAGAACAAGGACTTGCAGCCTTATTAAAAAAAAATTAGCCACATTTCAATCTTAAATGGACATCCCCTTGTTCTTAAACAGTTACTGCTGGTTCCAGAGTTTGTTGGAAGAGGAAACATCAACTCAAACTCCTCAGGATCCTTGTTTCCTGAACTGCAGCATTTATCAGCCTAGGCTGTCCAACCTTTTCTCAACAGATAACATGCTTATTACTTCAGGAAAGGAAAGCTAAAGGTATACAATCCAGGGATCTTTGGGGGAATCAGAAGCGGAGAGGGAGAGCAAATTTAGGTTCTTGGGAATCACTATCTTAGAGGATCTTTTTTGATCCCAACGCACCAATGGCATTGTGAAGAAAGCATGTCAGTGTCTCTACTACCTCAGGATTTGTGGAGATTTAGTATGACACCAAAAACACTGGCAAATTTCTACAGTGGTGTGGTGGAAAGTGTGCTGACTGGCTGGATCATGAACTGGTATAGGAACACCAATACCCCTGAGTGTAAAGCCCTGCAAAAGTAGTGGACACAGCCCCAGACATAACCAGAAAAAAGCCCTCCCGACTATTGAGTACATGTATAGGGAACACTGCCATCGGAGAACAGCAGCAATCATTAAAGACCCATACCACCCAGTACACATTCTGTTCTTGCTGCTGCCATCAGGAAAGAGGTATTGGTGCCACAAGACTCGCACCACCATGTTCAGGAGCAGCTTCTACCCCTCCACCATCAGACTCCTCAACAACAAACTCAATCAGAATCAGGATTTATTGTCATGAACAAGTCATAAAATTTGGTGTTTTGCGGCAGCATCGTAGTGCAAACATACATATTATAACCATCTTACAACATTACTCATTACTATATTGTGGTGATACACCACTAGCCTACTGCAGGGGGCAACCTGTGTACCTACAGAAGAGCACTGGAGGACAAGGCAACAACTAGCCGGCTGTCAATCAGCCGACCTGAATGGACCAAGCCCCACCCAGTCAGCTGCCAAATACACCCCAGGATATAAGCTGGATCCGGCCCTTTGAGGCCAGTCTCAGAGCTTGCAACAGCATTTTCCAGCTCTGTGGAAGTTTATGTCGAATTTTTCTTTGGCTTGGCTTCGCGGACGAAGATTTATGGAGGGGGTAAAAAGTCCACGTCAGCTGCAGGCTCGTTTGTGGCTGACCAGTCCGATGCGGGACAGGCAGACACGATTGCAATGGTTGCAAGGGAAAATTGGTTGGTTGGGGTTGGGTGTTGGGTTTTTCCTCCTTTGCCTTTTGTCAGTGAGGTGGGCTCTGCGGTCTTCTTCAAAGGAGGCTGCTGCCCGCCAAACTGTGAGGCGCCAAGATGCACGGTTTGAGGCGTTATCAGCCCACTGGCGGTGGTCAATGTGGCAGGCACCAAGAGATTTCTTTAGGCAGTCCTTGTACCTTTTCTTTGGTGCACCTCTGTCACGGTGGCCAGTGGAGAGCTCGCCATATAATACGATCTTGGGAAGGCGATGGTCCTCCATTCTGGAGACGTGACCCATCCTGTAGAACAGACTTTATTTTTTGTTTGTTTGCTTCTGTTCAATAGCGCACCACATATATAAAATAATAGTGCACGAAAAGTAAGGTAGCATCTTTGGTTCATTGATTATTCAAGAATCTGATGGTAGCGGGGAAGAAGCTGTCCTTGTGCCGCTGAGTGCTCGTTTTTAGGCTCCTGTACCTTTTCCCTGATGGTAGCAGAGTGAAGAGGGCATGGCTTGGGTGGTGGAGGTCTTTGAGGATAGAAGCTACTTTTTTAAGACATCACCTCATGTAGATTACTCAATGAAGTGAAGTCTGGTGCCTGTGATGTCGCAGGCTGAGTTAACAACCCTCTGGAGTTTATTTGTGTCCTGAGAATTGGCACCTCCATACCAGGCAATGATGCAACCAGCCAGAATGCTCTCCATGGTACACTTGTAGAAGTTTACGAGAGTCTTTGGTAATATACTGAACTGCCTCAGGTATCTCACAAAGTATAGCTGCTAGCGAGCCTTCTTTGTGATTGTATTGACGTGGAAGCTCCAGGGCAGATCCTCGGAAATGTTGTCACCCAGGAATTTGAAGTTCTGAGGGTCTCCACTATTGAGCCCTCAATGAGAACTGGGCCGTATTCCCCTGACTTCCTCCTTTTTTTGGGGGGGAAATTTTTGTTTATCATTTGCATCAATACAAAATATAAATACAATAATATAGTAATTATAATAAATCATACAAAATTATACAATTTTTTCTCTCCCCAACCCCCTTTCCCCACCTAAAAGAAAGAAAGAAAAAACACCTACTTCTAGAAAATATTATATATAATATTATATATATTATTATATAATATTATTATATATATATAATATTCATTGATTTTTTTAAATAATTTCTAATTGAGAGGGGTGGGTAAGGTAGAAGATGTGGATGGAATTTTATTCATAAAATCCATATATGGTTCCCAAATTTTATAAAAGTTTTCTATTCGATTCCTTAAACTATATGTATTTTTTTTCTAAAGGTATACAATTTTGCATTTCAATATGCCATCTGTCTAATTGTACCTCACTCTCAGTTTTCCACTTTACCGCCATACATTTCTTTTCAGTCGCTATGGGTATATTTAAAATTTTTTCTTGATATTTATCCAATTTAAATTTTATCTTTTTTATATATATTCCAAAGCAAAAATATTCTTGGATCTTTTAGTATCTTTATTTTCATAATTTGTTCTAACAATACACTTAAATCATTACACTTTCTTACAGGACCATACCGAATGTTTTAAAAAAAGTCCCTTGGTACATCAAAAACACATCCAAATAATTAGAATTAAGTCAATTCAATTTATGTGGAGTATAATATAATTGAATAAAATTATATTGAACCATTTGTGTTTGTAACACTCTCTTGATACAATTTTGACCATATTTCCTCCTGAATTTGTACATTCAAATCTTCCTTCCATTGTAATTTTGATTTATATAAATCTTTTTTCCTTTTAGTTTCTTGTAATATTATATAAATATTAGTAATAAATTTCTTAATAATAAATGTATCTGTTATTATACCTTCAAACAGACTTTGTTCTGAGAGTCTCAAATCTGTTCCTAATTTCTTTTTTAAATTAATTTTAATTGATAATATGCAAAAATTGTATTATTTTGTATATTATTATTTATAATTGCTCAAATGTATTTTAAAAATCCCCAAAAAAAACAATCTTTTATCCTCTGTATACCTTTACTATACCAATGATCAAACAAAGAATTATTCAAAGTGAAAGGAATAAGTTGATTTTGTTTTATCAACATTTTAGGTCATTGATAATTTTTAATCCCTCTCTCCATATGAATCCCATTCCATACTTTCAATATATGTTTTAAAACTGGTACTTCCATTTTTCCTTTAAACAATTCACTATTCCATTTATACAAAATTTTTTCTGGGATATTTTCTCTAATTTTATTCATTTCAATCTGAAGCCAAGCTGTTTTCTCACTCACTTGATAACTGGAGGACAAAATTTGTAATTGTGCTGCTTTATAATAATATTTAAAATTTGGTAATCTTAGTCTTCCTTGATCAAGTTTCCATATTAATTTTTCAAGACCAATTCTTGACATTTTATCTTTCCAAATAATTTCTTGTATAGTTTTGTTCAAACTCTGAAAAAATATTTCTGGTACATGAATGAGTAATTATTGAAATAAATATTCTATTATTGGAAAAATATTCATCTTAATACAGTTCACCCATCTTATTAATGTTATTGGTAAATCTTTCCATCTTCTCAGATCTGCTTCTATCTTTAAGTGATTAATAATTTAACTTAAATAAATTATTTATATTTCTATTTCTATCAATTTTTATTCCTAAATATTTAATTGCTTCATTTTGCCACTTAAATTTTGTCACTTTTGCATTTTGAATAATCCATATTCACCATAGGCATCACCTCACTTTTATCAACATTAACTTTATAATGATATTAATCCATATTCTATTAATCTCATATTCAATTTATTCAACAATATTTCTGGTCTTGTTAAATATACTATAATATAGTCCACAAACAAACTAATTTTATGCTCTTTATTGCCTATCTTAAATCCCTTAATTTATTTATCAATTCTAATTATTTATGCTAATGGCTTTATTGTTAATGTAAATAAAAAAAGGTAGCAATAGACAACCTTGTCTAGAGGACTTTTCTAACAAAAAAAGGTTTTGATATTTGTCTGTTCATAACCACTTTTGCTTTTGGCTAATCTTACAATGCTTTTATCCAATTTATAAAAGTAATTGGAATCCCAAACACATTAATGTTTTAAATTTAAAAAAATCCCATTCCAATCTATCAAATGCTTTCTCTGCATCTAATGCAACAGCTATTGCTGGTATCTTTATATTTTGTGCTACATTTATCAAACTTAAAAATTTAACTATATTATCTTCCATTCTTCTATTTTTGATAAAAACCAGTTTGATCCATATTTATTAATTTTGGTAAAAATTTAACTAACTAATTAGCTAATAATTTTGATGTAATTTTATAATCCTTTTTAAATAATGATATTGGTCTATCTGAAGATGGTTGTAAATATTCCCTCCCTTTCTTCAGAATTACTGTTATTAACAACTGTTTTAAAAGATTTGATCTAATACTCCCATTAATACAGGTACTAATAACTCATTAGTAAGGGTATTAAGGGATATGGTCATTATTAAAAGTATCGAGGGATATGGGGAAAAGGCTGGAAATTCGAACTAGGTGTGAGCATAATTCAGCATAGTGTAGAGTCATGGAACACACTCAATGGGCCTAATGACCTGCTTCTGCTCCTTTAATTTGTGAACTCCTTAAAATCTTTATAAAATTCTGGTAGAAAACCATCTTCACCTGGCATTTTATTATTCTTTAATGACATCAAGGTGTCATAGACTTTTATTTCAGAAAAAAATATCAGTAATTCTAATTTTTCATCTTCATCTAACATGGGTAATTTAACTTGTTGCAAATACTCTTCTATTTTATTATAATCTTTCAATGATTCTGATTGATAAAGTTTGGCATAGAATTTCTTAAATTATTGTTTATTTCCTGCATTTTATAGGTAATTTGACCAGTACTTTTCTTAGTGGCAATTATTGTTCTAGAAACTTTAATTGCCATGTCAGTACTTTATGAACCTGTTTATCTAATTGATTATATTTTTGTCACAATCTCATTATACCTCTCTCCATTCTGTAAGTTTTATATTGAATTAAATCTTTTTTTTTATTCTAACAATATTCTTTTCTCCTCATTTTTGCACTTGTATTTCCTTCTCTAATTTCATTATTTCTTTTTCCAACTGATCCCCCTCTTTCATATATTCTTCTTTACTTTTGAAGTATAACTTATTATTTGACCTCTTAAAATGTGCCTTCATAGAATCACATATTGTAAACTTACTCATTACTGAATCATTATTAGTTACAAGAAAAATTGTTATCTGTTGTCTCATAAAGTCACAAATTCTTTTTTCTTCAGTAGTGTTGTATTTAACCTCCAACTATAAGATATCTTGTTTTTCTTCCAACAAAATTGACAAAATTAGAACTTGCTCTCGATAATCAACCTTTTGCATTCTAAATTTAAATTGTGCAGAAATTAAAAATATATCTATTCATGAATATGTTTACTGTCAAAAAGAGTAAAAAGAATAATCTCTTTCACTTGGATGAATTCTTCTCAATATATCCAATAACCCCCATGTCTTTCATTAAATCTATTCCTATTTTAGCTACTTTATCCTGATCTATCTAATTTAGGGTCTAAAGTAAAATTAAAATCTCCCCCAATATGATTTTTCCCTTAGCATTTGATAATTGCATAAAAATATCTTGTACAAATTTACCATCATCTACATTAGGTGCATATACATTCATTAAGGTCCATTGTTCTGAATAAATCTGACAATTTACCATAACATATCTTCCTACTATATTTACAGTTGTATCTGATATTTTCACTGGTAAATTTTTATTTATCAATATAGCTTTTGAATTAAATGAAGATGCTATTAAAGTTCCTACCCAATTAAAAAAATATATTTCTTGTTTTTTTTTTACGTCAAATGTGTTTCTTATATAAAGGCAATATCTATTTATGCCTTTTTCATATATATACTAATAAATTTTCTGCTTTATTTGATTCTGTATCCCATTAATATTAATACTAATAAAAATTCAATTTTTAAGCCATCAAATACTTTATTAAATATACTCCCATCCCTCTCACTTTTAAAACACTAATATTTCATAATATATTTGTTCTAATTAGGTGTTTTAAGAAAAAGGAGTCATGCATGTGCAGAGTCACTTCTTCTCCCATGGCAGGTGAACATTGTCAGGGATGACCTTGTACAGCAGTGTTCAAGGTCTCCCCAGCTCCAGGCTTTTCTCCACGGACTCCTACCTTCCGGATAACTCCAGGATCCTTCTTCAAGTTAGGCCTCTCTTCTTTATCTGTCTCTTTTTCTTGTTCAATTTCTTGTAAAGTTACAGCTGGTTGTCTTTCTTTGGTGAAATCTTGTACTGTTTACTAGATCTTCCAACAACTTTTTTTTTAAACTACTTCAACCTTTAACTCTTTTTTAAACTTTTTGGAGAGAAAAGGGATTCACTGTCTAACCCCATGTTATTACGTGGCATGCCCCCCCCCCTCCCCTAAGTTCCTCTTGAAATCCACAATCATCTCCTTGGTTTTGCTGACGTTGAGTGCAAGGTTGTTGTCATTACACCATTCAATGAGCTGATCTACCTCCCTCCTGTATGCTTCCTCATTGCCATTTGTGATTCTGCCAATTATGCCTGGCCACACAGTCATGGGTGTATAATGAGTTGAGCAGTGGGCTAAGCTCACATCCTTGGGCTGTGTCTGTGTTGATGATCAATGAGGAGAAGATGTTGTTTCCAATTCGTTCTGACTGATCTTCCAATAGGAAAGTCAAGGATCCACTTGCAGTATAGAGGCCTAGAGTTAGTAACTTTTTGACCATCACTGAGAGAATAATGGTATTGAAGCAGAACTGTAGTCTATGAAGAACAGCCGTATGTATGAATTGTTGTTTTCTGAGGTGATCCAGAGCTGAGTGGAGAGCCAGTGATATTGCATCTGCTGTGGAGAGATTGTGACAATAGGCAAATTGCAGTGGGTCCAAATTTATTCATAGGTATGAGTTAATTCTCCATAACCAGTCACTCGAACCATTTCATAACAGTAGAAGTTAGTGCTACTGGGCAGTAGTCATTGAGGTAGCCCACACTACTCTTCTTGGATACCGGGATGATAGATGCCATTTCGAAGCTGATGGGAACCTCATACTGCCACAATGAGAGGTTGAAAATGTCTGTGAACACTCCAGTTGGTTGGCACAGATTTTCAGTTCCCTGTCAGGTACATCATCAGGGCCTGACACTTTGTGAGGGTTCACTCTCTTTAATGCTGTTCTGATATCACCCTCAGAGACAGGTATCACAGGGTCCTCAGTCTTTTCATGGATTCTAGTAGTCGCTGTTTGGTTCTTCTTCTCAAAGCAGAAGATATTCAACTCATTGGATAGAGAAGCATCACAGCTATCTAAAGTGTTTGCCTTTACTTTATAGGGTTTAATGGCCTGAACTCCTTGCCATAGCTGGTGTGTATCTGGCTCTAGTTTTCTCCAGAATTGCCACTTTGCTTTGGAGATGGCCTTCCACAGATCATACCTGGACTACTTGTAAAGATCTAGATCCCCAGCCTTAGACTTCCTTGTTCTCACCATAAGCAGGTTGCAGATTCTGATTCATCCAGGGCTTCTGTTTGGGGAACACCCGGTATTTGCGCGTGGGGACACATTCATCCACGCAGATCTTGATGAATTTAGTGACACCTGTTGCATATTCATTCAAATCTATGGATGAGTTCTTGAATATGTTCCAGTCCACTGATTCAAAGCGATGCTCCTCCACCTCCCTTGACCACACCTTCGCCGTCTTCAGTCTCTGCTTGTACCTGTACACTGGGAATAGAAGTACAGCCAGGTGATCAGACTTGCCAAAGTGCAGTTGTGGTATGGCTTGGTATACGTTCTTAATGGTGATCTAGCAGTGGTTGAGTAGTTCTCCTGGTCTCTCGTGTGATGTGTTGGTGGTAGTTTGTCAGAGACTTCTTCAGGTTGGCCTGATTGAAGTCTCCCACAATGATCGGGAAGGCATCGGATGTGCTGCCTCGTGGCTGTTTATCACTCCTCAGTCCCTCCAGTGACAACCTGACGGTAGCTTGGGGCAGAATGTACGCTACCGCCAGGATGATGATGGTGAACTTTCTTGGCAGCACTCCCTGATGCTTCTCTATAACGTTGATGTCTGGCTTGGAGTTTATCAAGTTTGTTCTCCAAGCACTGTGCGTTGGCCAGGATGATGATAGGGAGTGGAAGACTCAGGTCCCAGACTCTCAGCTTGTCAGCTTGACCTGTAGCCCCCCCCCCCCCCCGCTTCCATGTGGTTGGGTCTCTTTTTACCTGGCTCATGGGTCCACTGCAGGAGTTGTTGGTGTATCTGCATGATCTGTTTAAAACTTCCGTGGACTTGTTGTTGTACTTGCGTGAGTTGTTTAAAGGTCCCTCAGCCTGATGGAGATTGCCAGTTCTGCCGATTCCCAGCGACCTTAGAACCTCCATGCTGTCGGGTAAATTTGATTTTATGTTTCTCATTTTTTGTTTGATATTCAAGAGTTCTGATTGAGAATATTTGATTATTGCCATCAGAGCTGCTCGCAAAGAGTTGCCGCTGTAAGGCACCATTTTGAGGGACCCATTTTCAGAGACTCAGGACTCTTACTCGAACAATTTATGGATGTTATTTTGTTCTCTCTGCATTGCACAGTCAATTTATTTACATTTGTTATCTGTTTACAGTTCTTTTATTTGTTTACATGTTATGCTGTTTATTTTTTGCTCTACCAATTGGTAGTAATTCTGCCTTGCCGCAGGAAAAATGAATCTCCGAGTTGCATGTGATGTCATGTATATACTCTGGAATCTAAATCTGGTGTCATCTATTACCAGCAGTACAGTAATGTGGCATTTAAATGTCACCATAATTTGTGTGCTCAAGTATTAAAGTTGTTTGAAAACATAACCTTCTAACTCAGATGTGAATGTTATGATTTGAACCAAACTTTTGATAAAATGTCTTGACTATACATCAGCAGACTTGCAAATCAGGAAATCCATTTATCGAAAATAAATTGAAGATATCTTGAGAAAACCATCATGGAATGGAAACAGGAACTTAACCCAACTTGTCTAAGCCAACCAAGTTATCTGCCTAAGCTAGTCATATTTGCTTGTACTTGGCCCATATTCATGTAACCCATTCATATCTTTGTCCCTGTACAAATATTATAATTGTACCATTTCTATCACATTCTCTGGCAGCATGTTCCATGTCTATGTGAAAAATGATGCCTCTTGGTTACTTTTTAAATCTTTCACCCCACACCTTAAACCTATAGCGGATTGTAAGCAAGCACAGCGAAAAGAATGAGACAACAGGCTGAGAGCTCGAGTTATCACAACTGCTTTAATTTGAATTCTGCACTGGAGCCTTTAAACCTGTCGCTGGTCCCACTCCCTGCGTTCCAGCACTTCCATCACGATGACACAAGCGCACACGTGTCTGGTATGGACTGGAAGAGACGATCCTGTGATGCCAAATTTGCAGTGGCTGCCCCGCTGACCATCTGTGACAAGCGGGGCCCGTTTGCCGCTACAAACATGTGCATCACCAGACCCTCTTGTTTGAGACTTTCTACTCTAGGGAATAGATGATGACATACACCTTATCTACTCTCCTCATGATTTTGTATACCTCAATAAGATCGCTCCTCAACCTTCTGCACCCCACAGAAAAAAAAATCCAAGCATATCTTGCCTCTCCTTAGAATTTAAGATCTTCAGTCCCAGTAACATCATTATGGATCTTTTTTTGTAACCTTCATAGCTTAATGACATAATTTCTCCTGTAAGGCAACAAGAACTGTGCTTAGTATTCTAAATGTGGCCTTATCTTGTACAGCTTGTAAGATGATGACACACTCCTTGCTCAATGCCCTGCCAAAACCTTCTCACCTCTCTATCCGAGACAACACTTTCACCCCACTGTTGCCTGTACCCCAAGATGTTTCTGTTCTACAGCATTCCCCAGGGCCTTACTATTTGCTATTTGCCAAAATTCAATACCTTGCTCTTTTCTGAACTAAACTCCATTTGGGTTAGTCGATTAAGATCCCATTGTAATCTGAATAATCCTGTTTCTATGTCCACTATACAACCAATTGTGGTGTCATTTGCAAACTTACTAACTATGATAAATTAAATATAAATACAAGTGCTGAACAGTGGACCCAGCACTGATCCTTGAAGCATACCACATGTCTCAAAAGCCTCCAGTTTGATAAATAATCCTCCACCAGCGTATCCTGAATCCTACCGCCAAGCCAATTTTGTATTCGATTGGCTATCTCTTCCTAGATCCCATGTGATCCAACCTTCCAGACAAGCTTGCCATCAAATTTGTGAGTCATTATTGACATGTTCATGTCTGTCTTGCCTGCCAAATGTGTTCACTTTATCATCTAAATTAGTCTCTGCTTTCTTATGTGTTATGCTGATGGTTTTGTTCCAGCCTCCTGCCGGACTAGATTAAACTCTTCTGAGTAGCACTGGCAAATATCACTGCCAGGATATTTGTGCTCCACCAGTTCAAATGCTACCCATTCCTTGTACAGGACCCGCCTTCCCTGGAAGAGAGCTCAGTGGTCCAAGAACCTAAAGCTGTCCCTCCTGCATCAGTCCATGAGCAGCGTGTTTACTTGTGCTATCTTTGTTTCCTGCCTCGCTAGCTTGTGGCACAGGGAATAACCTGAGATTACAACTCTAGAGGCCTTGCCTTTTAATTTATGACTAAGATACTTAAATTCTCTTTTCATTATTTTATCCTAATTCCTGCCTATGTCTTTGGTAGCATTCATTACCAATATATACCGTGACCTCTGCCTGCCCCAAACATTGTTAACCCTGGTAGCATGGAGGCAAAGCAGCCTCGTGGAGTATTACTCACAGCCACAGAAACGCCTGACTGTGCCCCTAAGTGTCCCTTATCACTATTGCTTTCCCAGTCCGTGACCTACTCTGCTTTGAATTAGAGCCAGTCATGGTGTCACTGATCTGGTTGCTGCTGCTATTTTACTCTGAGAGGCTCTCCACCTCAACAGCATCCAAAAAGTAAATGTTTTGAGAGGAGGTTTCCACAAGGGATTCTTGTACTATCCTCCTGCCTCTTTAATATTTTTGATCCATGGTCTAAAACTCAGTGTCTGAACAGATTAATAGCTGTATGCCTCTAACATTACTCTAGGTACATCATTAAATATAGATAAAGTCTTATGAATATTTGAAGCTCATTTAAAAGGTTCATCCTTTGTTGCCTATTCTGCCACTTCACCAAACAAAAAAAAGCCTCACCTTATGCATATGAATATCATGGTCACAATTTGCAACAAATTTTTAGGTAATCTGCCAATTGATTCATTGCAATGCCTCATTAACTTCAAATGCTAGGGATTTTCTTCCACATTTTGAATGCCGTGCCTAATCTTTTTGGGTTTTTGAGGCATTTTAAAAGAAACAGCAGAATTGTTGAAATAATTTATTTTTGACTACTTTCATATGTAAAAGAGCACACTTAATACTTTAAATTATTGAGTGATTGTAAGCATTTTTTATTTACATATTTTGTATGCAACTCATCAAAAGTCGCTAATTCAATAGTTATTTTTTGTAATGTGTCTTGTTTTCACCATTTATTTGTGTGCAAGAACTGACATTATTAAGAACTGTTTGAGTGCAAATCACAGTTCATCATCAGGATTCTCTTTGGTAAAGGGCATTTGACAAGATCCCTCAGAAGGCTTATGATTCATGGTGAATTGATAGTTTGGATCAGAACTGGCTGGCCCATAGAAAAATAACTATTGAATTAACGACTTTTGATGAGTTGCATACAAAATATGTAAATACAAAATGCACTCAATAATTTAAAGTATTAAGTGTGCTCTTTTACATATGAAAGTAGTCAAAAATAAATTATTTCAACAATTCTGCTGTTTCTTTTAAAATGCCTCAAAAACCCAAGGTAGTGGTGAAAAGGTTGAATTTGGGCCAGAGGCCCACGACCAGTGGCGTTCTGCAGGGACCCCTGTTTACGAAATGACCTAGATTGAAGAATAATTGGGTGGGGTAGTAAATTTGCAGGTGACACCAAGATTGGTGGAGTTCTGAACAGCATAGAGGGTTATCAAAGAATACAATAGTTACAGGCATGCATAGAGAACTGGAAGATGGTTTAATTTGGACAAATGAGAGGAGTTGCACTTTGAGAGGTCAAATGTAAGGAGAATGATTACAGTTAGTGGCAGGACTGTTTAAAAGCTTTGATGTGCATAAGGGATCCAGGTTCATAGCTTCCTGAAAGTAGACATGCAAGTAGATAGGGAGATAAAGAAGGCATATGGTATATTTGGCTCCTTTAGGCAAGGCATTGAGTATAAAAGTAAGATGTCATGTTGCAGCTATGTAAAACTTTGTTTCGGCCACTCTTGGACTATGTATTTCTGTTTGCCCCATTACAGGAAGGATGTGGAGGCTTTGGAAAGGGTACAGAAGTTTTCCAAGATGTTGCCTGGTTTAGTGGGTACAAGTTATGAGGAGAGGCTGGACAAACTTGTATTGTTTTCTCTGGAACACAGAGGTAGTGTTAGACTGGACAGTCAGAATCTTTTCCCCCATGGTAAAAAGTGGCACACACTAGAGAACATATGTTTAATGTGAAGGAGAGGCAGTTTAAGGGAGATGTGAGATAAATAGAGACTGCACAGAGAGTGTTAGGTGCTTGGAATATGCTTTGTGGTGTAGTGATAGAAGTGATACAGTATATAATTTAAGAGGCTTTTGGACAGATTTGTGAATATAAATGGGTGGAGGGATAGCTGTCAAGTGCAAGCAGCAGAGTTCTACTTTGATTTGCCATCATGTTCGGCATAGAAAATGGGTTGAAGAGTCTTGTGCTGTAATGTTATGCTGTAATGTTCTATGGAGATATGGGAGGAAAAATGGCAAGTGGAGTTTAATCTGGATAATTGTGAGGTATGCTTTGCAGGGCAAGTGCATGGGGAATTGTATAGAAAATGCCAGAACACTTAGGAGCATGAAGAATGATCTTGGAGTGCAGATCCATAGCCTGTTCTATGTTATGTTCTGCAAAATTTAAAAATTATCAATGATGTTTGTGTTAAAGCGAAGGGTAATCGATGAAAAATTTTCATGATATTCTTCAGTGCATAGTTACTTCAAAGATTGCAAGGTTAAATTATGGTAGTTTCAAACGCATGCTACTAAAACATTTTTATTTTTGCAGATATTTCAAGGTAATGTAAATTGTTTCCATCATTTTTTGAAATATGACTATACTAGCACACAGATTGTTTTCTGCATGCTAGATATATTATCTCTTCCTCATCATCTCAATGTTACAGCATGGAACATGCATCTTATTTCTGATGATGTATGAATAACTTCAACCTCTCCCTCACCTGTTACTATCCTATTTTCCACAGTGCACCTGTAGAAATTTGATAGTATTCACCAACATGCCAAATTTCATGAGAAAGTATTGGTGTATATAGAAAGAATATTGTAAGAAATATGGGAAATTACATTAAAAATTGGCCCATTGTAAGAAGCAAGTGTTGCCATCACAGATAAAGTGATATGAGAAGTTTACCCAGAAAATGGCAGGCAGGAGATAGATGTGACAATGTAATAAAATAGATTTTGTTTTAGAATGGGAATTGAGATTACTCATAAAATTCGGATGAGCAGTGTGAGAGGCTGAAAGAATTGGACAAAGCCGAGAGAGAGCGCTGGGTTAGAAGATGGAGGTGTAGATGGAGAGGAAGAAGGAGAAAGGGGGCTGTGTAGAGGAAGGACATGAAAATGGAGGAAGGAAAAGTAGAACTGTGGTAATTATTTTTAGGACACTAGATAAGATCTTCAAAATCATCCTGCCTTCACAATGAAGGATGTAGTGTTGATAGGGAAAACAAAAATCCAAATCATAACTAATGTTGAATTATTTAATCTGCCTAAATACTAAACTGAGACATTTAAAAGAAGGTTTTGGTCTTTTGATGGTCAGATATTTATAACAATATTTGTTTGATTTTACAGCATTAGAAATTGTCACCATTTAAAATTAATATAAAAACGATGCTTAGTGGAATTGCTTACATTTTTCTACTTAAGTGCCACAAATTCAGAGTTCCTTCGTGAATGTGGGATAATTGAAGTTGCTGGCCATTTTTTTTTACCAACTATTTTCCCTATTATTTTCCAACGTTGGGTTTCATGTGGAATTCAGCTGCAGTTCCCTAACATTTAATGTAGTTAAGCTTAGCGTCATATTGTGACAGCACCAGCAATATTCCCTGTGTCTGCATGAGTTTCATCAACGTGCTCTAGTTTTTGCCCAGGTTCTAAAGATGTATGGGGTTAGTCAACTAGGTGTATTTGGATGGTGCATGCTCATGGGGCAGTCAGAAGTAATACTGTAATGTATTTCTACATTTAATAAAATAAAATTTATTATTATGATAATTACCCATACTAAACTGGTCTAACCTAGTGTTAAAATAGTTTCACTCATTTAAATAGAGGGGAACAGCTGTAAGAGACCATTGCAAGTCCATGATGATTTACATTGTTTTAAATAATTGCACTTAAGTATGTTAACTTTCTAAAATATAATTTCATTGTTTTAGTTTGAAACATTTCAATAATGTTAATTTTAATTATAAATTATATTTGAATATTTATCAATGTTGGTGTGGTGCGCTATCGATCAGAAGCAAACACACAAAACCAAAAGACTGTACAACAGGCTTTATTTGACATAAAATTCCACAGAGCCAGCTGTGAGATTGTGCTGCTGTGAGCTCTAAGAGTGACTTCAAAGGGCCGGCTCAGGCTTGTATCCCGGAGGATGATTGACACCCAACCGGGTGGGGCTTGGTCCAGTCAGGTTGGCTGATTGACAGCCGGCCAGGTGTTGTCTTGTCCCCATGCACTTCTGCAGGTACAGAGGTTGCCTCCTGCAGTAGGTCAGTGGGGTACCACCACATTCACCCCCTTCTTTAAAATTGACCCCGGGGGGGAGTTGCAGTAAAAGCCCCAACATATACACAATATTTACAGATTAAGATGGTCCGTCAGTCGTCGGAGTCTCTGCAACTGTTGCAGGACTGGCTCCTGGTCATTGGTCGGTGAGGGCGTGGGAGGGCTGGGGGCAGGGGCCGGAGTGGCTGGCGTGGTGCAGCACGGAGAGGAGGATGGGGTTGAGTCATGTGCATAGCATCGGATGTGCAGGGGGTCGGGTTTGTTCCCCCACAGTTGTAGCAAGTCCTTGGTGGCCAAAGAGATGTTGAGTGCCCCAGAGCTGTTCGGGGTTGGGGTGTGTGTCAGGCCGGTGTGGTCCTGGGCTGAAGGATGCTGTGTTGTAGTGTGTGCTCCTGCCGGTGCCAGGTCCCTGGTTGAGATGGTGTCCTCCCTGCCGCTGCTGAACCTAATGTAGGCATAGTTGTGGTTCGTGTGTAGGAGGGATACCTGCTCGACCAGGGATTCGGCCTTGTGCGCCCACACATGTCTATGCAGGAGCACCGATCCTGGGGACATGAGCCATGCTGGGAGGGATGTTCCCGTCGCCGATCTCCTGGGGAATGAAAACAGGCGTTTGTGAGGGGAACGAAAACAGGTGTTTGTGAGGGGTGCACAGAAGTGACTGAATGGCATGGAGAACCTCCGGAAGAACATCCTGCCAGTATTCTATGGACCAGCCTTTTGACTTAAGAGCCAAAAGAACTGCCTTGCAGATCACCCCATTCTCACGTTCCACTTGCCCATTACCTCTCGGGTTGTAACTAGTCGTGCGACTAGTTGTGATGCCCCTTGATATCAGGTACTGGCGCAGTTCCTCACTCATGAAGCTAGAGCCCTCAGTTGCTGTGGATAAATGTGGGGTAGCCAAACATGGTGAAGATCTGTGTCAGTGCCCTGATGACGGTGACCATGGAGGTGTCTGGGCAAGGGATGGCAAAAGGGAAGTGGGAGTACTCATCTATGACCGTGAGGAAATAGACATTGCGATTCGTGGAAGGCAGGGGCCCCTTGAAATCCATGCTGAGGTGCTTGAAGGGCTGAGTGGCCTTCACGACATGAGCCTGGGGTGGGCAGAAAAAACGAGGTTTGCATTCCGCGCAGACCCAGCATGCCTCTGTCATGGTCCTGCATCCCTGACGGTGTACGGGAGGTTCTAGAACTTGATAAAATGGCATAAACGGGTGATGCCTGAGTGGCAAAGGGACTCATGCAGCGCCTGCAGCTGGTCGCCGTGGAGCGACACGCAGGTCTGGGAGAGGGCATCGAGGGAGTCGTTTAACTTCCCAGGATCATACTGGATATCGTAGTTGTATGTTGCCAGCTCGACTCTCCAGCGCAAGATCGTGTTGTTCTTAATCTTGCCCCTGTGTGTGGCGTTGAACATGAATGCCACTGCCCACTGGTCGGTGAGGAGGGTGAACCTCCTGCTGGCGAGGTAGTGGCACCAGTGATGGACCGCTTCCACAGTCGCCTGGGCCTCCTTTTCAATGGCGGAATGCCCTAGCTTGGAGCCGTGGAGGGTCCTGGAAAAAAGGTGACAGGGCGCCTCCCCAGTTGTGGGTAGTGGTGAGGGCTACATCAGAGGCATTGCTCTTTGCCTGGAAGGGGGAGTTCTCGTCCACAGCATGCATCGTGGTGTCTGCGATATCCTTCCTGATGTGCGTGAAGGCTGCACGCGCCTCGGGTGGGAGGGGAAATGTTGTGGCCTGGGCCTGTGGGCGGACCTTGTCCGAGAAGTGGGGAACCCACTGGGAGTAATAAGAGAACAAGCCAAGGCACCTGTGGAGGGGCTTTTAGTGTGGTGGGGAGGGGCCTCTCAATAACTGGTGCATCCATTCTGGATCTGGGCTGATGACACCATGTGCCACGATGTACCCCAGGATGACGAGGCGGGTCGTGCTGAACACGCACTTCTCTTTGTTGTACATTAGGTTTAGCTCCTCGGCATCAGGAGAAATTTCTCCAGGTTGACATCGTGGTCCTGCTGGTCATGGCCGCAGATGGTGACATTATCCAGGTACAGGATAGTCGCTTTCAGCTTGTGCTGGTCTACCATTTGATCCATCTTCCACTGGAAGACAGAGAACCCATTCGTGACCCCAAATGGAACCCAGCGGAACTAGTACAGGTGCCTATCCGCCTCGAAGGCGGTATAGGGCTTGTCCCGCGGGTGGATGGGGAGTTGGTGATAGACTGACTTCAGGTCAATTGTGGAGAAGAGCCGGTAACAGGCTATTCTGTTGACCATGTCGGGCTATCCTTGGTAGGGGGTAGGTGTGCAGCTGGGTGTATTGGTTGATGGCCTGGCTGTAGTCCATGACCATCTTCAGCTTGCTTCCCCCCTTTGACCACGAGAACTTGGGCTCTCCAAGGGCTGTTGCTGGGTTCTATGACACCTTCTGCCAGAAGCCGCTACACCTCTGCCCTGATGAACTCTCTGTCCGCTGTGCAATAGCGCCTATATCTGGTGGCTTTTGGCTTGCAGTCTGGCATGAAGAGTGAGAAGAGCGAGGGAGGAGTGATCTGCAGCATAGAGAGGCCGCAGGTTGGCTGGGGTTGTTTGGAAGGTGCTCTGTGGAGGAAGGGCCGCCCCAAAGGCAAGGGTGGCATTGGAAGTCTAAGCCTAGGAGGACTGGGGTGCAGTTTGGGCATGACCAGGAGCCTGAACCCAGTGTATGTCTCGTCTCCCCCCCCACCATAGTCAGATCGCCCGAGCAGCGCCCGAGGGTATTGATAGTCCAGCCCTTGGCGGCAAAGGTGGTGGGGTGAATTTTTAGTTTTAATGAGTGGGCCACGCTTGGGTGAATCAAACTTTCGGTGGTGCCACTGTTGATTAGGCACTTTGTTACCTCTCCATTGATTTTAATGTCCATCATGGAGCACCCGAGGTCGTGAGGAACGTTCCTCGTCAGGGTGGTGGCTGCTGTGGGGGCGTGGCAAGGATCAGACGTGCCTTCCAGTCCTCTCCTGACTCTATCTTATTGTTTTGTCTAGAAATGCCCGTTAAAATTCTTAAAAAATTTAGATAATTTCAGTGCTGTTAATTTAACTTATGATGGTACAATTGCTGAAAAAGAGCAAAAAAAAACGACAACAGATCATCAAAAAACTACATTTTCCAAAAGTTCAAGTTCTGGAGCCTACCTGCAGGAAAGACACCGGGACTCAGCGTGAAATGGATCCCAGGAGAGAGGTACAGTGTTCGGATGTAGAGCTCTATGTTACATCGGTAGAGCCCCCTAAAGAGGGCGCCAAACAGCCTTTAGAACAAAGAGTTACTCAAAGGCATTTGTCAACTGTAGAGGTGGTGCTGCAAACTGCACCTCTTGAGATAGAAGAACCTATACAACTTGATGTACTGGGAGAACTTAATACATTATGGACTGGGGAAAACCCCGGCCAGCGTCCTCCAGTCACTGCTGGAGAGGCTGTGGCTGGGGTTTCCACACGCAGTCATACTACAAGGAAGGCAACCAGAATGAAGGAAGGAACAGAAGATCCTTTGGTTATGCAGAAGAAGCAGGAATCTGTTGAGCCAAAATCTCTTCCAATTGAAAAGATTTTTGTGAATCTTGAATCTAAATTATCTTATACAATACAGGGATTATCCAAGATTATGACTGAACTTGGTACTAGGTTTAATACTCTGGAGAAAATACATTCTCAACAGATGGCTGAGTTTGGAGCTTTTAAGCTTGAAGTGAGAGATAAATTTAATTCGTGTGAAGAAGATATAGACGAAATACGGGATCAAGTTTTTGATGTGACCAAAATGGTCGAAGACTTACAAACTCAAAATAAAAATTTGGTGAAAAAGATTGATTATTTGGAAAACCAATCCAGACGGAACAATATAAAGATTATTGGTTTGCCGGAAGGTATGAAGGGACCAGACCCAAGAAAATTTTTTATTGAATGGATTCCGCAGGTGCTGGGTCAAGAACATTTCCCGGAAGGTATAATACTGGAACGTGCTCACAGAGCCTTACGTAGAAGACCTATTTCAGGTCAAAGTCCAAGACCTGTTTTGGTCTGTAGCTTGAATTATTATGACAGAGAAATAATTTTACGAGTGGCTATTAGAAATGCACAACAGAGAAAATCACCCTTGATGATTCAAAATAATCGAGTTTTCTTCTATGTGGATTTGAGTCAAGAAGTTATGTTCCAACGACGGGAATTCAATCCTGTTAAAGAGTTGTTGTGGAAGAAAGGTTACAAGGCAACCTTTAGATATCCAGCTGTTTTGAAGGTTTTTCAAGATGGTTACCAACCAAAGTTCTTTGATTCTCCAAAGGAAGCTATAGCATTTACTCAAGAGCTGCCAATTACTCAGTTTCAACAGAGACATAGTCCGCCGCGATCTCTAAGGAGACAAGAGATGGAAGAAAAGAGCCGTGCTCCAAGAAGGAATGGTTGTAATGGTGACGCGGCAGTTGGAGCTGATTAAAAGAAGAGTTGTCCTTTTTTTTCCTAATGTTTTTTTTTAAAAAAAGGGATATTAAATAATGATGATGTTAGTTTAAGATGAAGTGAGAGTTGGGGGAGAGAACTGGATAGGCACTATTTCCTGAAAGTAATCTGCTACGTGTGAGTTATCTCACACCCATTTTTTTTTGGGGAATTACCGCATTGCGCGGTTTAGATGGGAGGGGGTATTTTTAACCTCCTACCCGTTTTTCTTTTCCTTTTTTTTGTATTATTAGATTAAAGAGTGAAGGGGTTTTTTTTTGTTTAAATATAAAAAAAGCATAAGAAAGTATTTGATTGTTTAAAAAACTAAAAATTGATGTGGTTTTTTTTGTAAAGTTTATTCAGTAGATAAGGAATATCTGAAATTTAAATGTGAATGGGATGGATAAGTTTTTTTAAATTTTTTCTTTAACTTTAATTGAAAAGAGTGGTAATTCTGGTGTATATTATTTTGCTATTTTAGTTATAGAACGAAGGGAATAATGGTGAAAGTTATAAATTGAATTGTACAATTCTTAATGAGGCTTGAATTTTGTTTGTGGTTTATGCTCCATTTGTTGAAGATATAGATTTCGTTGTAGATGTGTTTTTATTATTTGGATATCTGAATTTTAACATAATGATTGGGGATATTTAAATGTGATATTGGAGCTTTTATTGGATAACTATTTAAGAGTAAAAGGGAAAAATGGTGGAAGAGTACTAAAATTGAATTGTACAGTGCTTAATGAGGTTTGAATTTTGTTTTAAGATGGTGGTTTATGTGACTAATATGATGATAGATGTGAAGTTAGTTGATATTTGGTGAAGGTTTATCTCTATAGATAAAGTTTTTTTTCATCTTTTTTTCATGCTACAATTTTTTTTAAGAATTGATTATTGCTTAAGAATTTTTGATAGATAATGTTACTAACTTTACTAATATTTTATATTAAGTTTGAGTTAAATATATGTTTCATCTTAACTCCGTTTGTTAAATATATGCATTTAAATTTGATTTAAATATGTTTTTTAAGTCTGATATCTTAGTATTAATTACTTTTCTTTTTGTTAGTATTTTAATCGGTTATGTTTTTGTTTTTTTTTGTAAGTGGGTTTTTTTTTCTCACATATTATATTAAATTTATTAATCCTTCACTCTTTATTTTGGGAGGGAAAGGGGGGGTTGGACTAATTTGAGTTGGGTTATTAATGTGTAATAATTATTGGGGAGGTTATATTTTGTTTAGATTACTGATACTGTATTGTAATTTTATTATTTTATTCTTAATTTTTTTAATGTAATCCTATATGTTATTCATGTTATAAAATCTTAAATAAAGTTTAAAAAAAAAGGGTGGTGGCTGCTAAGACCATCTCGGGGTGGAGGCGAGGTGTGGTTGTCAGAGTCTATTGCAGACATCTACTGCAGAGGTGAGTGTCGGCCGGTGGTGCGCTCCGTAGTTATGGGGTGCAGTGTGCGGCGGTTTGCAGAATCCAGAGGCGTGGGATGCATCGGTGGGGTGGCCTGGTCAGCGCCCATGTTGACCACTTTGTCATCGCTGGAAGCCTGGGGGGACCTCAGTGATGATGGCATCCACGTCAGTCTGGCCCAAGATGGCAGCATCGCGTGGGAGGGTGAGGCATGGCCAGCCTTCTTCGGCTTTGCTCGGTGCATCGGGGAAGTGACATCACTCCACTGGCTGTCGAGGAGGGTGACGTCATCATGGCCGACGGAAGTGATGTAATTCCATAGACCGGAAGTGATGTTGTTGTAGTTATCGGCGGGCAGCACTGGCGAGAGTGAGGGCTGGGCCGAGTGCATGGCGCGCAGACGGCGATCGTTGCCGGCGAGGCCGGAAGTTGGTTCGCCGGGGCTGGGGAGGCCGGAAGTGGCTGCGGGGGCAATGGTGCAGTGAAGTTTTCTGCCCCAGCTTGATCCAGGGCCACAGCAGCCGAATTTGCTGACCATGAAGCGGCCTGAGGGAGACTGGAATCGAAGATTTAGCTGGGTCTGATGGCTACAATAGCACATCATCGGCAAATAGACTGATTATTTTGTTCTTCTTGCCCATCTTTGAAGCCTTTTATATCTGTATCCCTTCTTATGATCTCTGCCAGTGGATCAATTCCTAAAATAAAAAAGTGCTGGGGACAGGGGGCATCTCTGTTTGCTCAATTTACTCAAGGGGAACACTGCCGACATTGTATTATTTGTGGTTTATGTTATAAAATTTTTATCCAATTTATAAATGTTCTGCCTGTACCAAAATTTTCCAGTGTTTTAAATAAAAAGGGCAACTCCAAATGGTTGAATTTTTTCTCTGCGTCTAAAGAGACTGTAATATTTGGTTTTGCATGTGTATTAGATTTAAAAAACTTCCTAGACAATTTGAGGAATGCTTTCTTTTAACAAATACTGCTTGATCTTTATGTATCAGTTTTGCCAAGTATAATCCTAACCTATTAGCCAATGCTTTCGCTAGTATCTTATAATCAGCATTTAACAGGGATATTGGTCTGTATGACAAAGTTTTTAGTGGGTCCCTATTCTTTTTGGTAACACAGTAATAATTGCAATTGAGAATCTTTCTGGGAATGTCTGTGTTTCCACTGCTTGCACCAGGACATATATTAATAGGGGAATTAATAATTCTTTGAATTGTTTATAAAATTCAGTTTGAAATCCATCTTCCCCCAGTGATTTATTGGCCTGTAGGGTTCCCAGGGCCTTTTCATTTTCTTTCCTTATGAAGGGAGTATCTACTTCTATCCTTTCTCTCTCTCTCTCTCTCTCTTCTAATTTTGGAAGTTTGACATTCAACAAAAATTCTTCTGCTTCATTCTCATCTCCTCATAATTATGATTTGTATAATTTTGTGTAATATTGTCTTAAAATGTTTTTATAGTATTTATCATTCTTGATGACTCCAGTTTTAATCTGCCAAGCTAAGACTGTGTGCCCATTCAACTAACTGATAGTATTGTTGTTTAGTTTTTAATGTTTTCTGTCCTCTATGTTTGTATTGTATTGTATCTTAGCTTTTTATTCTCCAGTAATCTGTATTCTTCTTGTAGTCCTGTTCTTCGATTTTTTTTTTTCTATTTCTTTAATATCTTTCTGCAAACTATTTACATTTGCCATATGTTCCCTCTTGATGTTCTTTGCATAGGATACAATTTATCCCCTTAAATATGCTTTCAGTGTGTCCCATATCAGAAAACCTATTAATAGAGAGCAAATTTGTTTCACAAAATCTTTATAAATTTGTGGAAGTCTGTTCTTTTAAGCAATGTAGAATTGAGATGCCATCTGTAAACATTCTCTTGCTTTTCCATTATTGCTGTAGTTAATATTAATGGAGAGTGGTCTGATAGAAGCCTCACTTGGTATTCTGTTTTTATCACTCTACTTTTTAACTGGCAGACATTAAAAATAAGTCAATCTTTGTGAGTCGTGCATCCTTGAGTAAAAAGAGTAGACTCTCTGTTGGGGATTCAGTTGCTTCCATACATCAATAAGACTTAGATCAGTGGTTCTGAACCTTTTTCTTTTCACTCACATACCACATTAAGTAATCCCTATGTTATCGGTGTTCTGTGATTATTAAGAGATTGCTTAAGGTGGTTTGTGAGTGGGAAGAGAAAGTTGAGAATCACAACTCTAGACCCAAGTGTTACTGAAATATTTTGCTTGAGAAAAATTGTCATTGGCCCATTTCCTTTGGACTTATGAAACCATGCACATAACAAGGTAGGATTAAAACAGTGGTTTTCAAATTATTACTTTCCACCCACATACCACCTTAAGCTATCCCTTACTAATCACAGAGCACCTATGGCATGGGGAATACTTAAAGTGGTATGTGAGTAGAAGGAAAACAGTTGAGAGCCACTGATTTAGATCTTTCATATATGAAAGTGTGATTTTTGCTGCTTTCACCCTCGTTATTCTTCTTGCCGATTTTTATATAGTATTGGGTCCAAGAAAAAAAATCAAAATCTCCTCCAGCCAATATATTTTGTCTTCTCTCTGCTGTTTTAAAGAAGATATATTTCATAAAGGCTTCATCGTCATAATTTGGGACATAAATATTATTAAATGTCCATGCTTCTCCATTAATTTTTAAAATGTACCATTACGTACCTTCTGGTTTGATCAGTAGAAGAATCTTTTATTAACACTAGTACATTTTTATTAATTAGAATCGCCAGACCTCTTGCCTTTGAACTAAAGGAAAACAATATTATTTGTCCCACCCTTCCTCTTTTTAATTTATCATGTTCCAATTTGGTAAGATGTGTTTCTCAAGGAACTGATTCTTAACTTCAGAAAGGAAAAACCAGAGGTGTACGATCAATGATGATTAGGGGATCAGAGGTGGAGAAGGTGAGCAAATTTAATTCTTGAGAGTCACTATCTTGGAGGACCATTCCTGGACCCAACACACTATTGTCATTGCGAAGAAAGTACGTCAATGTCTCTACTTCCTCAGAAGTTTGCAGAATTTTGGTATGACATTGAAAACCTTGCAAACTTCTACAGACCTGTAGTGGACACTATGCTGACTGGATGCATCACAGCCTGGCATCTGGGTACCAATACCCCTGAGTAAAAAGTACTAAAAAAGGTAGTACGTCACAAGCAAAACTTTAACCACCATTGAGGACCTCTACCTGGAACTCTGCCATTGAAGAGCAGCAGCAATCATGAAGGATTCACACCCTCTAGGACACACTCTATTCTCTCTAGTGCCATCAGTAAAAAGGTATAGGTGCCACAAGATTCGTATCACCAGGTTCAGGAACAGTTGTTTCTATGCCCCCATCAGCCTCCTAAACAATGAACTCAAATGCTCATTTAAGGACTCTTATTTTGCACATTATTTATTATTGAATATTTCTTTTCTAAAAATGCACTAGTATTAATAGAAGATTTTTCCACTGATCAAACCAGAAGGTACGTAATGGCAAATTGTAAAATTTATGGAGATGCATGGACATTTATGAATATTTATGGCCTGAATTATGATGATGAAGCCTTTATGAAATATATCTTAAAATCAGCAGAGAGAAGACAAGATATATTGGCTGGAGGAGATTTTGATTTTTTTTCTTGGACCCAATACTATATAAAATCGTCAAGAAGAATAACGAGGGTGAAAGCAGCAAAAATCACACTTTCATAGATGAAAGATCTAAATCAGTGTCTCTCAACTGTTTTCTTTCCACTCACATACCACTTTAAGTATTCCCTATGCCTTAGGTGCTCTGTGATTAGTCAGTTTGTTTGCATTTCTATCTTTGTTTGCGTTTCTCTCTTTTGTCTACATATCTTTTCTTGAGTACAGTTTTTTTGAACTACCAATAAGTAATAGTTCTACCTGGCCTGCAGGAACAAGAATCTCAGTTATTTATGATGTCATGTATAAATTCTGACAATAAATTTGAATTTTTTGCTCATTCCACACACACTACTCTCTGCATAAAGGAGTTCCCCATTAATGTTTCCTTTAAGCTATTCCCCATTCACCCTTAACCTATGTCCTCTAGTTCTTGTCTGACCCAACCTCAGTGGAAAAAGTCTGCTTGCGTTCACTCATTCTATACCTCTTATAATTTTGCGTACCTCTATCAAATTTCCCCTCAAGTCCTAACCTGTTTAACCTTTGTATCTCAGTTCCTCAAGTGTCAGGAACATCCCCGTAAAGCATCTCTGCATTTTATTATTTATATCTTTCCTGCAGTTAGGTGATCAAAAGTGCACATAATACTCCAATTTGGCCTTACCAAAGTCTTGTACAACTTCATAACATCCCAACTCCTGTACTTAATTCTTTGATTTGTGAAGACCAACATGCCAAATACTCTCTAGTAAAAGAATTTGAGATAAAGCAAGCATGCATTAAAAGGACTCCTGGTATGTTTATAATCAACTCTCTTTAAAACAAGTGTTCAAATTTTACAAAATGATGATTAAAACCATCCAGAAATTATATAAAATGTCCCATTGTACAAACTATCCCTGTGGATCAATTGAAGAGTCTATGATGAGAAACCATTTGTTTATTGATTACATGTGATTATATATGACACTTTCATAAATTGGCCTTGTACTTTGCAGACATATTTTACAGTTCTTATTCACAAATTATTGAGAGATTATCCAACAGAGTTCACTAATATTAACATGTTCTGATTTCAATGTTTTCTGTTGTAGGAAAAATTCAATCAAGTTCTGACTTCCAAACGTCAGTGGCTTTCTTCATGAAAAATTATGTTTTATTGGGCTGGAACATATTGAGGTTTAGTCCACAGTTCCAGATAACTGCAGTGCATAGTTCAGCTTTTCTCTGATTTGTTTTTTTTGTGCAGTATAACTCCGTTTATCTGAAATTGGATTCTCTGAAATCCTCATTTATCCAAATATTTTTTGTTCCACAAGTGACATCTCTTCACCTCTGAATTTGTTTGGATAAATGAGGATTTCCAAAACAAATCAAAAATCCTAATTTATTCAAAACTTTTTCAGAGCCAAATTGACCTCACAGGTTGGAAAAAAAAATTCACTCAACATGAAATTAGAATGATGATTGACCTCATTTCAGTTAACTCCGTCCATTCTCTCTTTCCATTTCTCCTTTACCTTCCCCTATTGACTTTTCTCTCCAACTCTCCCTTCAAATTGCGTGCCACTGTCTCCCAGCCATAAGCGGTCCAAAGAATCCTTTGTCCCAGCGTCATCAAGGAGAGAAGGCCTCACGGGCAGGAACGGGATCTCGGGCTCAGTAGCATTCCCTTCACTCAGCACAGGGAGCTGCCGATGCTGACTCTGAACCCTCCCCTTGGCCTACTACCACACACACACTCCAGTCTCCCTCGTGTTCATGTGCGATAGGCCTAAAGGAGAATTTGGAGTTGGGCTCAGGTGTTGGGTCAGGAGCTCCTGCCGACTCACCTTTGAGTGTTCCACCAGCCTGGGAAGCCTCCCTGGCATTATGGCAGTGGTGAGGATGTGTCGAGGATGGGATGTCTCAGTGATTGACAGCAGTTTTGCAGCCAGCATTTTTTTTTTGGTGAGAATTAAACATCATTTTAATGCTTTAAATACCTTCCCTTGTTGTTTAAACATTGATACAAATCATCTGCTGTTGGTACAGGGCTGTTCTTAATAAATGTCCAGTTATCCAAAAAAAAACATTTACCCAACATAGACCTGGTCGCGACCATTTCGGATAATCAGAGTTGTACTATATATGCATTATTGAAAAATGGAAGTAAAAGAAAAGCTAAAAGTTGATCAATGAAATACACTTTGTAGCTGGTCCTTCAGCTTTATTCCAGCTATTGCTGGTACACGTTAGGACACCTCTTACTGTTGGAAAAAGCTCATTGGTCTTATTTTGTTTTAATTTTCACTAGTATTAGGAACATTAAAGTGGATGTATATTTTTAATTTTACATTTTTATTGTAATTAAACAATTCTGTTTGAACTGTTTTAATATTTAATTATTAGAAAAACTTTGAAAATACTGTAAAAATTATCTTGACAATGGTGAATAATCAAAGGTCACAGTCTGCTCACAGTCTGCTCACAGTCTGCTCACAGTCTGCTCACAGTCTGCTCACAGTCTGCTCACAGTCTGCTCACAGTCTGCTCACAGTCTGCTCACAGTCTGCTCACAGTCTGCTCACAGTCTGCTCACAGTCTGCTCACAGTCTGCTCACAGTCTGCTCACAGTCTGCTCACAGTCTGCTCACAGTCTGCTCACAGTCTGCTCACAGTCTGCTCACAGTCTGCTTTACCTTGTGATGAGTCCAACAGAGCAATGAAAGATAACTGCATCAGTGGAAATAGGAAGGCAATTTGTGAATAATCAGGCTCAATGTTTAAAAAAATGATTTGAATAGTCTTAAGCAATCACAGCTATTTAAGGATTATTGTTATTATGTTTTCAGCTTATTTCATCAAGGATTTGATTTGGAATGAAAATATTTAAAAAAATGTATTAATAGTAAACAAATAAAATTCTATTTCTATAGAAAATGAGATATCCATGAAATGCCTCAAGAAAGAATTTGAATTTTAACATGTTGTCTCAAATTATTCCAGTAATGAATTAATCTTTATCAACACAATGAAGACATAATATGAAAGAACTATTTTGTAATTTGTTGATGTATTTTGTTACAGGAGAAACCACAAAGGAAAAAGGAGTATTTCAGTCTCATGAGCCAGGAAACCAATCAACAAGCACATGGAGTGGGACGATTGAGGTACACAATATAAAAGGATGATGATCCTTGGTTAACATTCTGTTTGCAATAGATGAGAGGGGATAACTAAAATCACTGTGCATGAATTGGGATGATAAGCACTTCGGGTGCTTTGATTACAGTACTAATATTTCCTTGGCTCTGTTGGAACACTGAGAACATTTATATGAAGGACAGTTATTTATATAAATGTCATGCACTATCTGCAAAGTAAAACTGAAACATGAATCATATATATTTGCTTTTATTTAATATTGCATTAATGGGACTCATTTAATATTTATGTGCACTTTCACTATGTTTCAGCAAGGTTGCTTATGAGACTAGTAATATTCAATTTCATATGACTGTGTGCTTTTAGCAGAAACTTTGATTATCCTTTCTCATGTCATACCAGTAATCTCATCTTTCATAAACTGTTGTACTTTTTCCATAATACATAATTTCTTTCCATTCCATCTCTACAATCATTACAGCTGTTTTTTTTTACATCTGCTCAAACTTGAGATTTCTTTATTGTCATGTAATAATACAGAAAATGTAATATTACGCAAAATTTTCTTCTGCCTCCTGTAAGACACGAAGAGTTTCCATTAGTATTGCTTGGTGCACTTTACAGTAAGAGAGAAAGAGTAGCAAAAGAGAGTCCCTTCAGAGACAGTGTGTCTGTGGATTCTTCTCCAACGCTCCCACTATCTTGGGCACAGATGCTAAGGTTTCAGGATTTTTAATTTAAAAACTCTGCCGACTTCTTAAGCAGGCCTTTTAAAGCCTGTACGAAGCCATATGAGGATCAGGTGGTTGGACTCTGAAGAACAGTGCTGTCCTTTTCCTGTGCACAGCAGCAGTTGCGATGTTATTATAGCAGCTCCAGCAGTGCCACCAGTTTTATTTAATGGATGCATTTCAATTAAACAATTTAAATTTATCCTTAAATACTTGACCAGAAAATGAATTCAGTAGTATATTGTAAAATACACATCATTAAAAGTGAAATCTTTCACTGGGCAGGATGGGAATCACACTTCATTACCATGCATAAAATAATTCTCACAGTTGGGTAATGTTTTAAAATAATTTTTTGATATATTGAAAAGTTGAAAATTACTTTTTCCATCCATCTTGTGTTGGTAACTCAATTTAAATTATTGCACGTGACTTGTGAAAAAAAAAGACCGTTAGCCTGCTTATTTAAGACATAGTAGTAAACTTCTGGGCAGATTTTAAAAATTGAAATAAAAATTTTTCAATTTGTACAGACAAAAAAAAATCTTGATTACTGTTTAGAACCTACCAACGATCAAGAATTGGATGGAACCACAAATAAATACCTTTTCGCATAGATGATTTAATCGTTAGGGCCTACATTTTTAATTTTTATTACTTTAATGTTAATGCCACACGGTAGAAGGCCCTTTCTCTCCATGAACCCAAGCTGCCTAATTAACCTACCAACCCTGTACATTTTTGAGGATGGGAGGAAACTGGAGCACCGAGGTAAAACCCATGCAGATCACAGAAAATGTACAAATTCCTTTCAGGCAGTGCCGGATTTGAGCACTGGTCACTGCACTAATCGTTTTACTGAACGTGCCATCCACTTGGCACTTGGAACAATTTTAAAACAAGCACAATAGATTATGGAAACATAAATCACAGGTTGCAGTTTCAATAATAATTATTAAATAACATCCATGAAGTAGAAATGGAAGGACAATGAAAAAAAATTAAATTTGCACCCACGTGCCATTACTCTAGAAATAAAGGAGATTTCCATATGAACATTTTAATTTCCATGGCTTTAAAGAGATTTTATTACATTGGTCTGAAGTGGTCTTAATGACCTATTGTCTTTTGAGTTAAAAGGGACAAATCATTGGGTTAATTAGTAGTTGTTTAGCGTTGTCTCCACTCCATCCTCAACATTCATTGGAGCGATTTCATCTCCAACATCGAAGTACTCGAGATGGCAGAGGCCAACAGCATCGAATCCACGCTGCTGAAGATCAAACTGCACTGGGTAGGTCACGTCTCCAGAATGGAGGACCGTCGCCTTCCCAAGATCGTGTTATATGGTGAGCTCTCCACTGGCCACTGAGACAGAGGTGCACCAAAGAAGAGGTACAAGGACTGCCTAAAGAAAGCTCTTGGTGCCTGCCACATTGACCACCGCCAGTGGGCTGATATCGCCTCAAACCGTGCATCTTGGCACCTCACAGTTCGGCAGGCAGCAACCTACTTTAAAGAAGACCGCAGAGCCCACCTCACTGACAAAAGACAAAGGAGGAAAAACCCAACACCCAACCCCAACCAACCAATTTTCCCTTGCAACCGTGTCTGCCTGTCCCGCATCGGACTTGTCAGCCACAAACGAGCCTGCAGCTGACGTGGACATTACCCCTTCATAAATCTTCGTCCGCAAAGCCAAGCCAAAGAGAAGAGACTAGAGCAAACAAAGAGCTGCAGCAGAAACTTAGTGGGTCAAGCAGATGGGTAAAAATTATAAATCAACATTTTGGGTGAAGACAGTTTATCAAGACAAAAGTAAAAAGGGGGTGATATTTCATATATGAGGAGGGGTGAGGGGTTGAGGTGATAGGTTATTGGTCAGAATGTGGAAGAGGTAGAGAGACAGGTAGAAGGAGACATCTGGAAAGGGGAGGAGTTAGAGAGGAAAATAAGGAGTAGGGAAAGAAGAGATGGAAACAGTGAAACCAGAAAGAAAAATTGATGTTCATGCCTTTAGATTTGAGGTAGTCCGAGAGGAATATGATATTGTTCCTCAAGTATACATTTGGTCTTGCCCTGACAATGGATGAGGCTGAGGATAAATGTATCTGTAGTAATGGTTGGCTTCAGGAAGTCCAAGCTTAGACTCACAAACAGCACAGGTGTTTGGCAAACCAATTGCAAAACCTGTATTTGGTTTCACCGATGTAGAAGAGACCACACTGAGTACACCGAATGCAGTAGATTAGGTTAGACAATGTGCATGTAAAGCTCTGCCTCACCTGGAATGTCTGTTTGTGGCCATGGAATTGGGAGATGTAGAGTCAAGTTTTCCACTTTGTGAGATTACATTAGGAAGTGTCCAAGGGGTAGAATGATGAGTCTGGAGGGAAGAGCAGACCAGAGAGTCTCGGAGAGACATCCCTGCATAAAGCAGATAAAGATGTGGAGGGGAAGATGTAGTAGGTGGTAGGATCATGGTGATTTTAGCAGCAATCAGAGGAAAAATACAATAACCAAGATTTGAAGATAGAGCAAAGTGGATGGTCTGAATGGCTTAATTCTGTTCCAAAGTCTTGTGGTTTTAATGCATGGCTTTTTAAATGTTTTTTTGATGTGGGTGTCACTGACAAGACCAGCATTCATTGCCTTTTCTTAAATGTTCCTAAAGTGCATAGCTCATTCAGCTATCTTAGAGCATTTTAGATGAATATTTACTGGTAAAGATGTCCCATTTCATATAGTACATTAATGAGTCAGAAGGGGTTTCACGTTGCATCCAATCCAACGTTACAGTTACCGTAAATATTAGAGTATAATGCCAAAAATTTTGTACTGAAATTAGAGCTTAAAGTAGGGGGGTTGCATTATACACGGGAGTAAAATTTTTTTAAAAAATTCTGCCAGGTTTAGCCATGTAGTCGGCTGTAATACATTCTATACAACTTGAAGACACAACCATTAGAAGCTCTGTGGGCAGCATGATATTTGCTGGTTCATTTTGAACCACTCAATATCAGCAGCCGACTAGGTTTGGGGGGGAGGAGGGAGGACATATGGCAGCGCGAATCAGTGGGGAGAGAAGGCAGCGTGACTCGGGGGGGCGAGGGGGGAGAGACGGTAGCGGGACTCGGGTGGGAGAGGGGGGTGAGATGGCAGCGGGACTCAGGTGGAAGATGGGGAGAGATGCTAGCATGACTCAAGGGGGAGAGACAGCAGTGCGACTCGGGCGGGAGAGGGGGAGAGATGGCAGCATGACTAGGTTGAGGGGGAGGAGGGGGGAGAGATGGCAGCGTGACTCGAGTGGGCGAGGGAGAGAGACAGCAGCGTGACTCGGGTGGGCGAGGGGGAGAGACAGCAGCGTGTCTCGGGCGGGAAAGGGGGGGAGTGACGTCAGCACGACTCATGCAGGGTGGGGGGAGACGGCAGCATGACTAGGTTTGGGGGAGAGATGGCAGCGCAACTCAGGTGGGCGATGGGGAGAGACAGCAGTGCAACTCAAGCAGGAGATGGGGGGGAGAGATGCCAGCGTGACTCAGATGGGAGAGGGGGGAGAGAGATGCCAGCACAATTCGGGTGGGTGAGGGGAGGGGGGTCGTATAATGGGTAAAATTTTTCCCCCTCAAAAATGGGGGGATGGGGTTGCATTTTACATGAAACATATTATACATGACTTCCAGGCCAAACATTTTGGCAGTTTCCGCAAAGCAGGACGTCAAGCGCTGAAGAGCTGGCTCTGAATGGGCAACTAAAGCGGCATCATCTGCAAAGAGTAGTTCACGGACAAGTTTCTCTTGTGTCTTGGTGTGAGCTTGCAGGCGCCTCAGATTGAAGAGACTGCCATCCGTGCGGTACCGGATGTAAACAGCGTCTTCATTGTTGGGGTCTTTCATGGCTTGGTTCAGCATCATGCTGAAGAAGATTGAAAAGAGGGTTGGTGCCAGAACACAGCCTTGCTTCACGCCATTGTTAATGGAGAAGGGTTCAGAGAGCTCATTGCTGTATCTGACCCGACCTTGTTGGTTTTCGTGCAGTTGGATAATCATGTTGAGGAACTTTGGGGGACATCCGATGCGCTCTAGTATTTGCCAAAGCCCTTTCCTGCTCACGGTGTCGAAGGCTTTGGTGAGGTCAACAAAGGTGATGTAGAGTCCTTTGTTTTGTTCTCTGCACTTTTCTTGGAGCTGTCTGAGGGCAAAGACCATGTCAGTGGTTCCTCTGTTTGCGCGAAAGCCGCACTGTGATTCTGGGAGAATATTCTCAGCGACACTAGGTATTATTCTATTTAGTAGAATCCTAGCGAAGATTTTGCCTGCAATGGAGAGCAACGTGATTCCCCTGTAGTTTGAGCAGTCTGATTTCTCGCCTTTGTTTTTGTACTGAAAGAAAACTGAAGAAAACTGAGGTCCTCCATCAGCCAGCTCCCCACCATGACTACCAGCCCCCCCACATCTCCATCGGGCACACAAAACTCAAAACGGTCAACCAGTTTACCTATCTCGGCTGCTCCATTTCATCAGATGCAAGGATCGACAATGAGATAGACAACAGACTCGCCAAGGCAAATAGCGCCTTTGGAAGACTACACAAAAGAGTCTGGAAAAACAACCAACTGAAAAACCTCACAAAGATAAGCGTATACAGAGCCGTTGTCATACCCACACTCCTGTTCGGCTCCGAATCATGGGTCCTCTACCGGCACCACCTACGGCTCCTAGAACGCTTCCACCAGCGTTGTCTCCGCTCCATCCTCAACATCCATTGGAGCGCTCACACCCCTAACGTCGAGGTACTCGAGATGGCAGAGGTCGACAGCATCGAGTCCACGCTGCTGAAGATCCAGCTGCGCTGGATGGGTCACGTCTCCAGAATGGAGGACCATCGCCTTCCCAAGATCGTATTATATGGCGAGCTCTCCACTGGCCACCGTGACAGAGGTGCACCAAAGAAAAGGCACAAGGACTGCCTAAAGAAATCTCTTGGTGCCTGCCACATTGACCACCGCCAGTGGGCTGATAACGCCTCAAACCGTGCATCTTGGCGCCTCACAGTTTGGCGGGCAGCAGCCTCCTTTAAAGAAGACCGCAGAGCCCACCTCACTGACAAAAGGCAAAGGAGGAAAAACCCAACACCCAACCCCAACCAACCAATTTTCCCTTGCAACCGCTGCAATCGTGTCTGCCTGTCCCGCATCGGACTGGTCAGCCACAAACGAGCCTGCAGCTGACGTGGACTTTTTTACCCCCTCCATAAATCTTCGTCCGCGAAGCCAAGCCAAAGAAAAAATTATACATGAATATTTACGGTAACTAAATTTAAATTCATAGTTGTCCCTGTGATTTGAACTTGTGATTGTGATCAAGTAATCATGGGTGTCCCCTATCTCTCGTATTATTCATACAGCGTATTAGTATTGAACCTCTGGCGGTGATTATAAGATGAGATCCAGATATTAAGGGTTTCAAAGTTGGACAGGAAGAACATAAGATTAGTTTATTTTCTGATGATATGCTATTATAAATGTCTGACCCAGCTGGATCGTGAATAAGATTACAAGCAATATTAGAAAAGTATGGAAGAATATTGAGATTATAAAATAAATATGGACAAAAGCGGGATAATGCCATTGCTAAATTTTGATTAAGAAAGAAAACAAAAAGGTAGTAGATTTAATTGGAAGAAGGATGAAATTAAATACTTAGAAATATTGACAAATAATAATTTACAGAATTTATACAAGCTTAATTATACCCCCTTATTAGAAAAAAATTGGAAAAAGATTGACAGAAATGGAAAGATCTGTTGATTACATTAATAGGAAGGGTAAATTGTATAAAAATTAAGGTAATGCCAAGACTACCGTTTAGCAGGACCCTAGCACGTCTTGGTGGATAGCTCAAGTAACAGGACTACTTCAGGCCACCTTGTTGAATGGTCTACGATAATGAGCAGGTATAGGGCATCCCATGATACCAGTAGTGGGCCAACAATGTCTACGTGTATGGCTGAACCTTCGCCGTGGTGGTTCGAAAGTGTGGAGAGGGGCCTTAACGTGTGTTTGGATCTTAGCGGACTGACATTGTGTGCAAGTCCTTGCCCATAGGCAAGTCCCTGCCCATAGGACTTTCAGAGATCTTGCCAGAAGAATTGGTCAGCTACCGTTCTGACTGGTCCTAATGGAGGGGTGTGCCAGATAGTGGACCATGTCGAAAATTTGTCTTTTCCAAATGGCCTGGATGATTGGGTGCGGCTATGTAACACAAAAGAATAATTTCACCTGGGCCAATTAGGACATCCTTCAGTTGCAGGCCGGTTACTGCAATTCTATAAGTAGGAATGTCGGGATCCGCTTGTGCTTTTGTCAGGGCCATGTAGTTAATGTCTAGGGTAGGGGCATGTATGGCGGAAATGGCAGGTTGGGACAATGCATCAGCCACCACATTGGATTTTCCCCATCATGTGACTAATGTCGGTGAAGAATTCTGAAATATAAGAAAGGTGTCACTGTTGCCTGGCTGACCATGGATTTGAAACTTTGCTCAAAGTAAAGATAAGTGCTTTATGGTCAGTGAAGATCTGGAATTTCCTGCCCTCTAAGAAATATTGCAAATGCCTGGTCCAGAGTCAACATTTCGTAGATGAAAGCACTGTATTTCAGTTCTGGCGACTGAAGGTGCTTGCTAAAAAAGACTAGTGGTTGCCATTGTCTACACCAGCTGCTCAAGCACACTCCCGATCACTGTATTGGAGGCATCCACTGTGAGGGTTGTTGGGTTGTCAGGCCTAGGATGCACCAGTAGCATTGCATTGACCAGAGCACCCTTAGCAGATTGGAAAGCCTCAACTGCCTTATTTGTCCATATAATTTTTGTGACTGGAAATGAGGGAAAATGATGGTCTCATGATGCAGGCTGGTGCTGGTATGAATCCCCAAGAAGTCAATAGTCTCATGGCTGAACTGGCATTTTTCTGGTTAATAGTCAACACATACTCACTCTATGGATGAATTCTTGAATATGTTCCAGTCCACCGATTCAAAGCCGTCCTGCAGACTCTCCTCTGCTGCCCTCAACCACACCTTCGCCGTCTTCATCACTGGTTGTACACTGGGAGTAGAAGTACAGCCAGGTGATCAGACTTGCCGAAGTGCGATCGTATGGCTTCGTATGCATTCTTCATGGTGGAGTAGCAGTGGTTGAGTGTGTTGGTTCCCCTCATCTCACATGTGACATGTTGGTAGTAGTTTGTCAGAGACTTCTTCAGGTTGGCCTGATTGAAATCTCCCACAATGATCGGGAAGGTATCAGGATGTGCTCTCTCATGGCTGTTTATCACAGTGCTCAGTCCCTTCAGTAGCAACCTGATGTTAGCTTGGAGCAGAATTTATACTGCAGCCAGAATGATGGTGGTGAACTCCTTTGTTTTCACTTGTCAGGCAACCTGTTGAGATGAAAACAGTTATTGTTTTAGGGAAATTACTTTTAAGTTCTGATTAAAGCCTTTCACCTGATAACTATCCCCTCATACTTGTAGTGTGAGGTATATTGCCAGAGAAGCCTTGGAGAAAATCTGCAGTGTGAAGTGTGAACAGCTCCTATTCAAGGTTCAGATTTATTGTTAGAGTACATTCCGTACATGACATCACATACAACCATGAGATTCCTTTTCCTATGTGTCAGGCAGAATAACTACTCAGGAAAAGATGTGTATACAAAAGAAATATAAACAATGAAAAGTGCAAACAAACTGCAATATGAAAATAAATATTCAATAATAAATAATGTGCAAAGTAAGAGCCCTTAAATGAATCTCTGATTTAGTTTGTTGTTGAGGAGTCTGATGGTGGAGGGGTAGCAACTAGTTCCTGAACCTGGTGATATGAGTCTTGAGGCATCCATACCTCTTTCCCAATGGCACCAACAAGAACAGAGCATGTCCTGGATGGTGTGGATCCTTGATGATTGTTGCATTTCTCCGACTGCAGCATTTCATGTAGATTATCTCGATGGTGGGGAGTTTTGTCTGTGATGTATTGGGCTGTGTCCACTACATTTTACAGGGCTTTCCACTCAGAGATAATGGTGCCCCCACATACCAGACTGTGATGAAGCCAGTCAGCACACTTTTCATTACATTATCTGTAGAGGTTTACCAAGGTTTTTGATGTCATACCAAACCTGCAAAATCCTGAGAAAACAGAGGTGCTGTCGTGCTTCCTTCATGATAACATTCATGCATTGCATCCAGAAAAGATTCTCTGAGATAGTTACTTCCATGAATGTAAATTTGCTCACACTCTACCTCTGGATACTTCAATTAACACATGAGGCAACCTGAAAGAATGTTTGCACTTGTAGCTTGCCCAGTTGATTCTACATTTAGAGAGGTTGGTCTGACTAACAGATTTTTTTTTTTTGAGGATGGATATTTCATGGTCATGAGCTGAATAACCTTTGTTAGGGTCATAAATTTGTACAATTCTGTGAATGCTGCTTGCCACATTCCAAACCAAGCTTGTGTGTCCAGATTTTGAAGTACATGACATGAACTACGTTATTATCCAACTTCAGTGGCCAGCCCTAGCTTTGACTGTTCCATCATAGCTTTGACTATATCATCATCTATCATTATGGACTCTCACCACCCAGGTCATGGCCTTTTTTCATTGCTACCAACAGGGAGGAGATATAGGAGCCTGAATACACACACTTTATGTTACAAAAACAGCTTCTTCCCCTCCACCATTAGATTTCTGAATGGTCAATGAACCTACCTCTCTTTTTCTCTTTTTTGCACTACTTTTTATAAAATCTTGTATGCACATAATTGTAATTTGATAGTAATTTTTGCACCTTGTTCTGCTCCATACTGCTGCATCAAAACAACATATTTCATGACACATGTTCATGATGATAAATTAGGATTCTAATTTTGATTCTGATGAGTGATTATTGATTTTGAATATATTTTATCTGGGCTTTTGTCTGATTACTTTATTATACTAGACTGAAATTATTTTATTTCAATGAACATGATAATTTTTCTTTGTACTCTTCATGACACTGGTGAATATTCAACATAATTTCCTTTATTTCCTTTGACTTGAGTATCAGTAAGGCTTCTTGAACCCATACTCAGTCAAATGCTGCTTTGATGTCAAGACACTCTTGGTTTTGGCAATTGATAAAGGTAGACAAGGTTTGAATCCACTTAATAGAACCCAAACTATCCTTTATGATTAGGTTATTTTAAGTATCAGCTGTTATTACTGTTAAAGATGCCTTCTGTTATTTTGTTAATTTGGTGCTGACAGATTAGATATTAATTATCCAGTCTTGATTTTTGTCTACTGGATATGTTTGAGCAAATTCTAATACTGATAGGCGGCTCGAATATTATGTCTGGAGCTGCTCTGGAGCACAGGTATTAAAAGGTATAGCCATTGCTATGTTTTTTTTAATGCCGTATAGAATGGTAGGGGGTGTACTGGAACAGCTCATTGAAGGCCAGTGGCAACCTCTGGCCTTTTTCAGCAGGCACCTGCGCCCCAGTTCAAATATAGCACTTTCGACCGAGAGCTATTGGGGCTGCACCTGGCAGTAAGACATTTCCGTTACATTTTTGGAAGATCGGCAATTCAAGGTCTTCATTGATGACAAGCCGCTGACCTTTGCCTTCCAAAAGGTATTGGCCTGACAACAGAGACACATCCTACATGTCCAAAACTATGGACATACAGCACATTTCGGGGAAAAGCAACTTGGTAGCTGATGCTCTGTCATGCCCCGTGATTGAGTTGGTACGTGCCCTGTCCCAGGGAGTCGACTACGTGGCCCTCTCCAAAGCGCAGCAGCAGGAACCTGAGATTCCTGCGTATAGGATAACTGTCTCCAGTCTCAAGCTGGAAGATGTCCCCATCGGCCCAGGTAACCTGACACTGCTGTGTGACGTCTCTACTGGCAGCCCTCGCCCCATCATTCTGGCCCCATGGGGACGCCAGGTTTTCAATGCAATCTACAACCTGGCACGTCCCACAATCTGGGCCACGGTCAAGAGGGTGGCTAGAAGATTTGTCTGGCACGGCCTCCGTAAATAGGTCAGTCAGTAGGCCAAAACCTGCACAAACAGCCAGTCCATAAAGCGTAGATCCACATGAGGCCGTCCACACAGACCTTTGAACCAGTGCAGCACAGGTTCAGCTACCTACATATTGACATAGTAGGTTACCAGTTTCCCGCGGGGCGAGGTATCTCTTGACCACGGTTGTCCACTCCACGAGGTGGTTCCGCTGGCTGATACCACCGCAGAAACCTGCGCCAGGGCACTCATTAACACATGGATGTCCAGATTCGGGGTCTCAGAACACCTAACCTTGGACTGGGGGGCACAATTTACCTCTGGGCAGTGTTGACTAACTTCTTGGAGACATAGCTCCATCACCATAATCATCCTCAGGTGGAGTGATTTCATAGGCACCTGAAGGCAGCCTGATGGCTCAGCTCAAGGGTCCCAACTGGATGGACGAACTCCCTTGGGTCCTGCTGGGGATTTGTACCACGCCAAAGGAGGACTTCAATGCCTTGATGGCAGAGATGGCCTTCATCATTCTGGGGGAGTTCCTGGCCCCCGACAAACACCTGGAAAATCCTGTGTTCACCCTTGAGAACTTGCGGCGAAAACTGGGGTCCCTGTTCCCATGACAACCCCCACAATATGGCCAGGCCAAACATAACATCCCCAGGGACTTAAAGACTTCTCAGTACGTGTTTGTGTGAAGAGGAGCACAGCGGCTGCCCCTACAACAACCCTAAGAGGGGCCCTACAGGGTCATCATGGACAACAACTCCAATTTCATCCTCGGCAACAACGGTAAGGAGGAGACTTTTACCGTCAACTGCCTGAACCCAACATATCTGAACTGTAACCAGCCGGTCTCCGCTCCTCCCTGAAATGCAGGGGCAGACCCTGCACAAGTTAACAGACATTGGCATGATCGCCAGTTCTGGGGAGGGTCTTGTAGTGGCCCGCGCAGAGCAATGTGGACCGGCCCACAAAGTGGCCAACAAATGCCGTAACTGTGCGGCCCTGGGGGTGATATTGGCTGTTGTACCAGGTGACCTCCCACACAGCAGGAAGATGGGCAATCCCAAGCCAACAGTCCGATGACATCAGTGACCCGTGTCAGCATCTGGGACCCATACCAGTGCGAAGGCCAATGCAATAAACCAGTCTGGACTTCAAGGCTTTGGTGTGCATGTCATTCTTATCCACGTTTGCATCGCACGAACGCTACAAAACTAATGACTATACATTTTGTTGTTTCTATCAAATAATAACATTGAACAGTTTATAAAAGGTGTAATCATTTGATACAATGCTTGATAGACTGTGACTTCCCATCCATACTATTCAGTGATTACATCTTCCCCAACCCTGCTGAGACCTGATGATGTGCATTTAGGTGGCTCTGAGAGGAAATTTGTTAATTATTAAGAATAATGCAATAATCAAGAATCTTGGGGTCTGGTGGACGATTTCATAGAATACATTTTACAATATACAATAAAAATATGCCAGGAAGCCACAGGAATGTTTTGGATTTGGTCCTGTATAATTGGGCAAAATTTATTTGTAATCTCAGTTTCAAAAAACTAACAAATCATCAGGGAAAAGTGATCATGTTATGTAAGGATTTCACTGAGTCCGCTAATGACATCTGAGTGCTAAACTTGAACATTAAATAAATCCAATTACATTGATACTTGTGGTTAAGTTAGAATTAAGAAATTAGATTAAATGACATAACCATTGTTGAGCAATTAAAATGTTATTTAAATAAAACATTGGCTAACTGTTAATTGCTTAACAGTTGGTTAAAATGTCATTGATAATGAAAAAAATAGATTTAAAAGAAAAAAATATATATCTCAAAGAAGTCCAGAAGGAAATAGAATACCAAATTGTTAAACAAATGTTAAAAAGTGAATATGTAAATAGGAAAAATAGTGATAAATAATAAGGATATGTACTGACAGGATAAGCAAGTTTATTATTTTTCTTTTCACAGTTGGTGTAGCAGTTAGCGCAATGCCTTTACAGCGTCAGCGATCGAGACTGGGGCTCAAATCCCACGCTGTCTATAAGGAGTTTGTACGTGTCTTCCTGTGTCTGTGTGGGTTTTCCCTGGGGGCTCCGGTTTCCTCCCACTGTTAATTGGGTGTAAATTGGGCTGCATGGACTCGTGGGCCGAAATGGCTTGTTACCATGGTGTATGTATGTATTTCTAAATGTATATTTTAAAGAATTAAAAATTAAAATTTAAGACACAGAAGGCATTCTAGATACACAATAAGGAGTCAATTAGCTAATGAGTGCAGAACTTTTAAACAATTAGAGGAAATAAAGCAAAAACTCCAAAGTAATTGTGCTAAAATCTAACAAATCTTCTCAAACTGATGGCTCACATCCTAGAATACTAAAAAAAAATGTTTCAAGGTTGTACATTTATTGTTAGCGAGCTATCAAAATTTCCTAGGTTCTAGAACTATCCCAGAAATCCTGAATTCTGCAAATGAAAGAAAACTGGGAAGTAAGAATTATTCCTATATAGCTCCAAGTTGAATGTTGGACATCATTTTAAAGAAATTATAACAAGGATTCATAGAGAACCACTATCTGGAGATTTAAGTTTATGGTTAGCAGGGTTAGTAAAGGCGAACATGACATACTTTTGATTTTGTATGATGCTACATTAAAAGTAAAGAATATGATTATAATATTATCAGCACGTGAAGAATACTTATTCACAGACAGAAAAAAATAGAAATGAAGAAGTAAATTTCATGTCAAAAGTTTGGGCCTCAGATTTTACAATCAACATTATTTACCTGGATGAAGGTATTGATTGTAATGTATATACATTTTCTGGTGATGCAAAAGTAGGTGAGATATTAAGCAGTTAGATGATTGCCCTTCTCCTATAAAGCAATTCCCCTCCCCCCATACTTATCCAGTTTCATTTTAAATGTCATAATTGAATCTAGTTCCAATAAATCCACCACTGCCCATTACCCCAGATTCGGCACTATATCACAGATCATAACTTCTCTCTAAAAGAAAAATGTTTTACCTAATTGTCACTTAGCTTCTTTATCCAAACAGGTGCATTTTGTGCCCTTGGGTTCTTGACCTATTTGCCAACAGGAATAGTTTCTCTCTATCCACTTAATCTGTATTTTAAATTTGTCAATCAGATCCCTTCTCTTGCTCCTCTGTTCCATTAAGAACCAGTCTATCCACAAAATTAGTCACTTATCCCTGGAATCATTCTAGCCTTTACTATGGCTAATGTAGCTTTTCTAAACTGGTTAGTTGGATGCAATACTCCAATTGTAGTCATGCCAGTAAAGGCTGATTAATCATAACTTTCTTATACATGTTGCCTGGTTTAGAGGGTGATTATAGGGAGAGGTTGAACAAACTTTGATTGTTTTATCTACAGTATGGAGGCTGAGGGGAGACCTGATTGACGTTTATAACCTTGTGAGAGGCATTGATAAGGTGGAACTGTCAGAATCTTTTTTTCTCAGGGTAAAAACATCACACTAGAGTTTAAGGTGAAGGGAAGCAATTTAAGGGGGATAAATAGGGCACGTTTTTATACAGTAAGTGGTGGGGACCTGGAATGGGTCACTAGAGGTACTGGTGGAAGTAGTAATATAATAGCTTCTTAAATGCTTTTAGATAGATACATGAATATAAAGTGAATGACTCCATATCTCTCAAGTGCAATCAGATTTTTACTTTGATTTGGATTCAGACCACATGCAGACATGTGGTCTGAAGGGTCTTCTCATGTGTGATGCACCGTTCTATACCCTATATACTCTATGATAGACAACAGACTCGCCAAGGCAAATAGCGCCTTTGGAAGACTACACAAAAGAGTCTGGAAAAACAACCAACTGAAAAACCTCACAAGGATTAGCATATACAGAGCCGTTGTCATACCCACACTCCTGTTCGGCTCTGAATCATGGGTCCTCTACCGGCATCCCTACAGCTCCTAGAACACTTCCACCAGCATTGTCTCCGCTCCATCCTCAACATTCATTGGAGTGACTTCATCCCTAACATCGAAGTACTCGAGATGGCTGAGGCCGACAGCATCGAATCCTCGCTGCTGAAGATCCAACTGCGCTGGATAGGTCATGTCTCCAGAATGAAGGACCATCGCCTCCCCAAGATCGTGCACCTCATGTCAGAGGTGCACCAAAGAAGAGGTACAAGGACTGTCTAAAGAAATCTCTTGATGCCTGCTACATTGACCACCGCCAGTGGGCTGATATCGCCTCAAACCGTGCATCTTGGCGCCTCACAGTTCGGCGGGCAGCAACCTCCTTTGAAGAAGACCGCAGAGCCCACCTCACTGACAAAAGACAAAGGAGGAAAAACCGAACACCCAACCCCAACCAACCAATTTTCCCCTGTAACCGCTGCAACCGTGTCTGCCTGTCCCCCATCGGCCTTGTCAGCCACAAACGAGCCTGCAGCTGACGTGGACATTTACCCCTCCATAAATCTTCGTCTGCGAAGCCAAGCCAAAGAAAGAAGGGTATGTCCATAAAGTCCAGGATCTCAAAATGTATTTCAACCCATAAGCATATAATTACACAGATCTCTGTTTTCCTTTTATAAATGTGTCTTCAGTTTATATTTTTCTCCTTGCTTTTTTCCAAACCACACTTTGCTACATCAATGTCCATCAGCCACATCTATCGTTTTTACCATCATCTGAAAACCTATTACTATTGTTTTGAACTGAGATCAGTAAAAAATTATTCATTTGAGGAATTGTGGGTCTGTGGAATTCTTTGTCCCAAGCACATTCAAAGCTAACATCAACATCTATTTGGAATTCAGACCAATCAAGGAATGTGAAGATCAGGCAGGAAAGTTGATGAATGTTCAGAGGAGTGTAAGGTTTTTTTTGAATACTGCATGATCTTCCGTTCTTTGTTTTCTTAGTAGTAACCATTTCCTTTGAGATAGTCTTGCACTCCACTTAACATTCAGCAACATTATCATTGCCAAATATGCTTGTCAACAGGACATTCCCTTTTGTCCAGTAATCTGACAGGCTGCAAGGATAGATCAGAGAAATGGCAATGTGGCAAATGATTCCTTTGTAATTGTCCAAAGAATCAATAAGACAGGAATGTGATGGAATCCTTCCCATTTTTCTGCATCTTCCATGCTCCAGTAACTCACAACTTCCAGAACAAAGTAGGCTGATTGTCATATATATTCACTTCCTCTAATCGCAGCACACAATACTGAACTTCACCTACCAAACCTCTGCTGCCAAGACAAGGATAGCAGGCAGTCAGGAACCACATTACCTAAAAAAATATCCTCCAGCTTGCAGCTTACAGTATTTGGAAATAGAGGTATAATGCTATTCTTTCAGTGTCACGGCATCAAAATCCCAGAACTCCCCATCAGAACTTTGGGAATACCCTCACCACAAAATTCTGGCTGTTCAAGGAGGCTCATTGACCTTGAATGCAAATAATAAGAAAATTTTATAATCTTCAGTTGTTTTTCCTTGTTAATTTAAATCACTGGTAATAGGCTTCTTATGTAACTAATGCATTGTCAGTACAAAAATAAGACTATATTTTGAGTTTGTTTTCTAGCCATAAAACTTTCCCAACAGGAGAGTGACTTGCATGCTAGATGCAGAGGTCAGCAGGACTGACTTAAAGCCCCTCAACATTCATAAAATTATTACTTGGGATAGTGGAAGATTAAGCACTCTGTGTTTGGTTCTCTCTCCACTCTCCCCTTTGAATAAGTTAAGTTAACTTATAAAGTTTAAATCATAATAATTAGTTATAAAATTGATTATTCAAATTATGAGCAAATGTTGGCAATGCCTAAAGGATTATGACAAGTTTGGTTTTTGATGTTTATTTTTTTAGGTGTAAACAATAAGCTTGTCATAAATTCACTCTTTTTTCCTCTTCATAGGGTAAAACAGCAAACTTGCTATTAGCACATACAGGTGGAACATCTGCTGCTGACCAGATGAACCAAACATTCAAAAGTTTCCCAGCAAGTTCCGAGCTCCTCAGTGATGTGCCATTCACTCTATCCCCTCATATTCTAGCAATCCATGCAAGTTTTCAGGACCTTCCAGCTGGCTTGTTACTGCCAAATAACATGAGTGAAAACTTGGCAAGTTTTGGGTACGATTTTACTCTTGAAAATTCTGTACTTCGCAATTCTTAAAAGATGAATGTTGCTAATTTACATGAAGCATATGTTCTTCTCAATATTGAAGTAAAATGTCATTGTTGGTGTATTCTGTATTAATGACTTTCCATATGTTATGTTACTGGTAACTGTAGCTACTTACGATCCAGCTGGAGGATTGTAAATGCTTGCATGAAAATTAATCTTTTAAATAATTTGACTTAATTTCATGATTTGCATTTCTTCAGGAACGAATATGGCAAATGATAGAGAAGGATTGGGCAATTGCACCAGAGACCTCCGTTATGATTAAAAATCTGGGGTGGTGGGGGGGGGGGGGGTGGAGGGGAAATGGAAGTGACCTTTGTGAGTTATGCTGATATCATATTGGTGTTGTGCCTTCTGTGCAGACTATGTACTTATATACCAGTCTCTACCAGTAGGGTGCCTCAGAGACTTGAATCTTGCCTCTTGCAACAGAGCCTATCCCTAAAACTTTATGAAGAATAAAAATGATTTATTTTTTGAAGACTGCTTCCCTGAGACATCCACCTCCTAATTGCTTGAACATGTCAAAAATAATTCTTAATGTTTTTCTGAGATTGGAAAGGGTATGAAGTTAATAACTGCATTTGAACACTATCATATACAAGATTATATTTTGCACATTATATAAAAATGACTTATGGGCATTTGTCTTTCATTATTGACTCCTTTAATTGGTTCATCAATTGGGGAGTTGTATAGCAAACCAAAATTATAAAGTCTAGTTATGTCGAAAAAATAGTCCTTATATTTGTGTGCATCAGGGGGTGATTGAGGCTAATTTATGTTTTGAAAGAATACACATGCCATTCGTACAAATGAATGCACATTATAATCATATTGCACAACAGTAGATGTAACTGGCTTCATTTGAAAATTTGGTGTCTTTATAAAGTTAACTAAAATAGAATGTTATTAACTGTTTCCATGGTCTTTACAATGTGAAGGATCAATCACTTGCCCTTTTAGAATCTGTTTTATGGATATTTAATGAATTTGGGAATAAGAAATATTTTCTCGTTTCTCTATGAAATGCATCCTGTGTTGTATGATACGGTCTCATATGATGTGCTCTGATGTATTCACCAGCACTGTTCCTCAGTAGCAGTGTTCTAAATTTTGCTTAGGAATACGAAGGAGTAAATTGGTGTCTAGATATGTATTAAACTGCTAAACATGACAGGGCAACATTTTTTTGATACTTGAGCATTAAACATTCACTAAACCAAAGTTGAGGCTTGTCCATTTAAGTGCAAGTCAGTTCATAACACTGATGTTTCATCAGTGCTAACTAATCCCTTTGGTACTGAAAATTAAAATGACTAATTGTGGAGTCACATTCCTTTTTAAGGGCCACAGATCAGAAATTAATAAAACTTGGCTAATACACATTGACTTTGTTCTATTCATTTACTTTCTTGCTAATGGATTAGATTTTGGAGATATGTATTAAAACCTGAGGTAAAGCAAATGGAGTAGACATAAATATACTGGATATGTTATTCTTCATTCAGTAAACTGCACTGAAATTGAACCAGGTTAAATTCAATATAATGGCAAAACTATAACTATAAACATTGATATTTTGTATCATGTCTGATACCATTGATGGTGCTATGGTACATTAGAACATCAGAACTCTATTCTTGCTCTTCCTTGCAATAATTTTCTATTGATTAGATTAATATTCTTCCTCCAATTAGAAAGCTTATACAGTTGTAAGCAATAATAAAACTAAACTGAGATAATTTATAGGTATTTTAAAAGATTTTTTCATTAATACTACTTTTAATGAAAGAACATGTATTTCTATTCCTAATTGCCTTGGAAACGTTTTGGCACTGCAAGAGCATATGAATGAGAAGTTGGAGTATGCTACTGGACCCTATAAGCCTGCTGTTTAGCTCCAGAAACCTTTCACTCATTTGCTTATCAAGCACCTATCAACCTCCCTTTAAAAAAAACCTCAAAAGATTTTGCTTTCACCGAGCATTCCAAAGACTCACTTAGAGAAGGAAAATACCTCTTCTGTCTTAAATGAACAGCACAAGTTGATCCTCAGTTCTACATTCTTCCACAGAAAAAAACATCCTTTCCACTTTCATGAGAGCAGTACCGAATAGTTTCTTGCTTGTTTTTATCAAATTACGTAGTGTCCAAAAGAACTTCAAGGCGGCTTTAATGAGATCTGGTGTAATTTTGAGATAGACAATAATTTGGGAAAAATTTGATTATTTTTAGAATGTATGTGTGAGGTGGATAAAAAAAATAGAGATCTGACTTTCAGAGCTAGAGTTGGAATAATAGACAACTCAGTATCATTTTCATGTCTTAATCAGAGATCGGTTCATCTTCCACACCAGTAACTTAAGTACAAAACCCTTCAGTGACATTCTAAGGTCCATCTGAAAGAGTGAAAGGTTAGTGAGGGTGTTTCTTGAAGAAGGGCAAAGGCATTCTCTCTGTTGCCGCAGCAAATTGCATCCCTCAATGAGCATAACTAAAACAAATGATTTGAACTTTATTGCATTACTTTTTATTGGACTTCACTGCCACAAATTGGCTCCTGCATTTTCCAACAACAACTTGAGACCTTCAGATTTCAGTACCAATAATCCTTTTGTGATATTGACTCTACTTCTTTTTATTTCCTTTTTTTTTCTCCAGGTATGGAAGACACATTCAGCCTAACCTGCCAGATATGTCTTCCTCCTTTGCTTTTATCCTGGTCACTCTGGTTTTACCTTAAGAATGGTACTCTGCTTTCCTGGTTCATCAGTGATAGCATTCTGTTTTCTGCACTTGTATAGATTTTTAAAATATGAACTTAATTATTTATTGTCATGTATACTGAGATATCGTAAAAAACTTTGTTTTGTGTGTTATCCAGGGAAGACAACATACATGTCGCATGTCGGTAGTACAAGAATGAAAATGTTTATTTTGGGAAAAATTAGAGTGTTCAAAGCAGGCCAGGCCACCTGAATTCTGCAGCTAGGAATAATGGAATAGGACCACAGTTCTATTTTGTTGGTTTTCAGAATTGAGGCCATGATTAAAAAGAGAAGTACAGTTAAAGGCATCACGTTCTACTTAAGAGCCTAATAACAGTGGGAAATAAACTATCCTTAATGCATTTTCAAACTCATGAATCTGTCCAATGAAAGGGGTGTGCAGGTGGGAATGTGCCCTATAATATTTTGCTGTCTCCTGAGGCAGCAGGAGGTGAAGATAGACACTAATGTTCGCCTTCTTGATTTCACATGGTCTATCTCTAACTTTTCTGAATCTATCTACATCCAAGAGGATTGGTAGCAATGAATTAAAAAAAAATTAAGAATGTTACAAAATATTACAAAAAAAGAAAATACCAATATATATACAGATATATAAAAAGAAGGAAAAGCATAAAAAAATAATACTGATAGTGAGAATAACCCCCCCACCCCCCTCCCTCCCTCTACTAACTACTATATCTTAACTCCCTCCCTCACCCCTCAGAGCCTTAAAAATATACATTTAATATTAATTAATCAACGTGCCAACTCTTTACTTAACTCCTACTTAAGATCAATACTCATACAATCCAAATATAAACTCCACATTTTAATAAAGAAAGAATAATCATTTTGCAAATTATGTTATTTTTTTCCAAATATAAACACGATTGCAATTCATTATGCCATCTTTGTATATTCAATTCCACATCATTTTTCCAAGTTATCGCTATGCATTTTCTTGCAGCCGTTAACCCTAACCACAGAAATGCCAACTGTGGCTTATCAACCAATCCCAAAGTAACAGTGTTTATATATCCCAGTAAACACATCATTGAATCCATTTGAAAATCAATTGTAAATAAATCTCACAGAAATTTAATAACTTTTTCCCAAAAAAATTTAACTCTCTTACCTGTCCATACACAATGTACAATGCAACAAACATCCATTACACTCCATAGTCTCCCACAGCTCAGCTGATTGGGAAGCTTTTAAAAGAATACAGAAGGCAGCAAAAATGGTCCTTAGGAAGGAAAAGATGAACTTGGAAGGAGGTTAGCAAATAATATCAAAAAGGATAAAGGAGGCAAGAGTAGATATGGGACCAATAGAAAAAGGTACTCGAGAAATTGTAATGAGAGACAAGATGGCAGAGGAAGAGAATGAGTATTTTGCAACACTCTTCACTGTGGAAGACATTAGCAGTATACCAAACTTGTAAGGGTTTCAGAGAAGAGAGGTAATTACCTGAGAGTAGGTGCTTGAGAAGCTGAAAGGTCTATGGGTAGATACTTTTCCCAGACCAGATAGAATGCACCCTCAGGTTCTGAAAAAAAAGTAGCTTTAGAGACTGTGGAGGCATTAGTAGTAATGATCTTACAAGAAATAATATATTCTGGCATGGTTCCGAATGACTGGGAAACTGCAAAGGTAACTCATCTATTTAGAAAGGGAGGGAGGTAGCAGAAAGGAAATTATAGAACTGTTAGCCTAACATTGATGGTTGGGAAGTTGTTGGAAGTCCATTGGCAAGGATGAGGTTACAGTGTACCTGGGGATGTTTAACAAGAATGGGCCAAAGTCAGCATGGTTTCCTTCAGGGAAAATCGTGACTGAGAAACCTACTGCAATTTTTTGAGGAAACTATAAGAAGGCAAGACAAAGAATATGCCATTGATGTTGTATATTTGGACTTTCAAATAGCCTTTGACAAGAGGGTGCTTAACAAGGTGGGAGCCCATGGAATTACAGGAAAGATACTGGCATAGATATAGCATTGGCTGATAGGCAGGAAACAAACAGTGGGAATAACAGAATCCTAAACTGGTTGGTTACTGGTTACCTGTGGTGTTCCGCAGGGGTCGGTATTGGAGCCACTTCTTTTTACTTTGTATTGCTATTAATTTGGATTGCAGAATTAATGGCTTTGTAGTTGTTCACTGATTTCAGCTTGGCATTTAATATTATCATACCTCAGAGGCTCGTGGAGAAGTTGTCCTCTCTGGAGCTCAACACATCTCTCCGTAACTGGATTCTGGACTTACAAATGGAAAGACTACAGACCAGCAGAACATAGAGCACCATGACACTAAACACTGGCACACCTCAGGACTGTGTGCTCAAGCCTGCTCGTTCAGACTACTAACCCCGACTTCAACACCAGATCCAGCTCCAACAGAGTCATCATGTTTTCAGGTGGTATGACAATAGTTGGCCTCATCAACTACAACGATGAGTCACAATACAGAAAAGAGGTGGAAAATCTTGAAACCTGGGGTGAGAGTAACAACTTGAGTCTCAACATGGATAAGACAAAGGAGATGATTATGGACCAGGGATGACCATCCTCCAATACACATTAATAGTTTGGTAGTGGAGAAAGCATAATTTTCCTCCAAGTCCATTTAAAAAGTGACCTATTCTGGACACAAAACATCTCTTCACTTGTCAGGAAGTGACTACACTTCCTGAGAAGACTGAAGTGGGCAAGGCTACTGGTCACCACCCTGTCAATTTTCTACAGGAGCTCTATTGAGAACATCCTGGCTGGCTGCATCACATGGTACTGAGGCCAAACACAGGACCATAAGTGTGGCAGAGTGAATCACTGGGGTCTCCCTCCCCATTATTGTGATTTACTGGGATCATTGTCTAAAGAGGGCTCACAAATCGGTGAGGACCCCTACCACCCTTCACATAACATCTTACAGTTACTCCCATTGGGAAAGAGGTTTTTTTCAAATTAGACATTCAGCACGATAACAGGCCATTTCAGTCCACGTGTCTGTGCCACCCAATTAACCTACAGTCCTGGGATGTGTTGAATGGTGGGAAGAAACTGGAGCCTCCAGGGAAAACCCATGCAGATACGGGGAGAATGTACAAACTCCTTACAGACAGTGTGGGATTCGAACCCCAGTCCTGATCACTGGTGCTGTAAAGGTGTTGTGCTAACCAGTACGCCATCCATGCCGCCCCACAAGAAAGATTCAGATCCAGAACCACCAGGCTGAGAAACAATAAGATTGCTGATTGGCTGATGAACTGCTCATATAAACCCTCCATGACTTAACTATTTAACAGAAATATTTATTTAATTTAATATTTGTACATACATATTGTGCATATGTATCATTTGTCTATATGTACAGAACAGAATCATTGAACATTACAGTACAGAAAACAGGCCCTTTCGCTCTTCTCATCTGTGCCAAATCATTATTTTGCCTAGTTCCACTAACCTACACCCTTCCCATAGCCATCAATGCCCCTCCCATCCAATTACCTGCCCAAATTTTCCTTCAGTGTTAAAATTATGCCCACATATACACATTTTATTTTTGAGTACAGTTTACAGTTGCCAATAAGTGGTAATTCTGCCAGGCCTGTAGGAAAAAGAATCTCAAGGTTGTAAGTGATATCACATATGTACTGACAATAAATCTGAACTTTCTGCTCCTTCCTGAATCAGTTACTGACAGTGCATGATATGTCTGCACCGAGCACCAGAGAAAGCTGTTTTCGTCAGTTTGTACTTGTACAATTGGACGATAAGTAAACTTGAACTTGTTTACAGATGATACAAAGATAGGTGGAGGGGCAGGTAATGATAATGAAATGGAGAGACTGCACAGAGACTTAGATTAGCAGTGGCAAAAGAAATACAATGTTGGAAAGTGTACAGTCATGCACTTTGAAAGAAGGAATAAAAAGGCAGACTATTATTTGGATGGAGAGAAAATTCAAAATTCCAAGGTGCAAAGGGACTGGGAATCCTCATGCAGGATACCCTAAAGGTTGACCTCCAGGGCAAGGCATTTTCAATGTTGGCATAAATATTAGAATAATCAGATATAAGAGCAGGGAATGTGATGTTGAGACCTCACTTGGGGTACAAGGTACAATTTTAGGCTAAGTAAAAGCAAAATGCTGGAGAGACTCAGCAGGTCACAGTGTAAAGATACATAATTATTATTTCAGATTTGAGCCCTTCATCAAATAAAAAATTCACCTTAAAATCAGGTGGTCCTATGCAAAGGATCTAAATTTCTTACCTTGACCACTGTCTCAATACCACTGCCATCTTCCTGCCGGCTCTGACACAGTCTTGCACATGCCTTGTTAGTTATTTGTGAAATCTCAGAGCTCCTTTGCGGAGTACATTCGCCTAGTCCTACTGCTGTCAGCTCTGTACAGGTTCTAAACAGCCTGTTACAAGGGCCAAGAGTGGTTTATTTTAAAATAGCCAGATAAAATTGAAACCTTTGAATGATAATTTGTTATCAAAATATTGCATTTTGCTTTTAACAGCCTTCTCTGGTCAGCGGTAAGTGCCAAATTTGGAGGTGGCTGTCTTATACAAAGGGTATAAAAACCAACATTTTAAGTGGAAATTCCAGGGTCCTATGATAGAGAGTCATCCTATACAACAGCATATGTGTAATGTATCTTTATCTTTGCTATATAAAATACAGTACACTGTTTGACCTGCTGAGTTTCTCCAGCATTATCTTCAACCACGGTGTCTCCAGACTTGTGTTTTAATAGTTTTGGACACCTTGTTTAAGAAAGGATGTGGTGGCATTGGAGAGGGTTCAGAGAATGATTCCTGGAATGACGGGATTAGCATATAAGGAATGCTTGACAACTCTTGGATTGTACTTGGATTTCAGAAGAATGAGGGGGGACCTCATTTCGAATGTTGAAAGGCCTTGACAGAGTAGATGTGGCAAAAGTGCTTCCCATAGTAAGGAAATCGAGGACACAACTTTACAATCGAAGGGTGCACATTTAAAATAAACTTGGAGAGGAATTTCTTTAGCCAGAGAGTGGTGAATCTCTGGAATTTGCTACCATTGGCAATGTCCAGGTCATTGGGTGTACTTAAGGCAGAGATTGATAGATATCTAAATAGTCAAGGTATCAAAGATTATGGGGAGAAGATAAGGGAGTGGGGAGTAAGAGAATGGATCAGCTCATGATGGAAAGGTGGAGTGGACTCGATGGGCCAAAAGGACTACTTCTGCTTCTATATCTTATGGTCTTGTGGAACCAAGATGATGATATTTCACTTCTGATGATGATAATAGTTCATGGTCATGCACTTAAGTACATTGTATAGATGTGATGAAATTCCTGCTTGTGGCGGCTACACAGATAGGTCAAATAAATTGAGAGAAAAAAGTGTTGGAGGGCGAGCATCCATGGAGAGAAATAGTTAAAGGTTTTGATTGGGACCCTTTTGGGTTTGGTGATAGCGGTGTAAAAAATGTGCTGTTTTCATAATGCATCAAGGCATGGGAATTTGAAAAAAAATTAGGTGTCTATTAATTAATTTATTTATTTATGCCCATAAATCCTGTGCAGCAAATTTTATTTCCTATCTCAATTCTTTGAAAAGCAATTGGTGAATTCTGTAATGGTGAATTTCCATAATCCAAGCAGCCACAAAGTAGCAACGACCTGTACTCTGACAGGTAAGACTTCATCTACAACCTGAGGGAATTTTGCCATTGAGGCATGGTTGCCTAAATTAAATTTGCATTGCAAGGACACAATTTTGTTGCGCTAACATCAAGATTCTCAGATTTTCAATGAGGAGAAATAGGTCTACAGATAGTGACTCAGAGTAGCTTTGGTATGTTAAATGTTAAATGACCTATTAACAAAGCCATTGATCTGATCTGCATAGCTGTTTAGATAGCAAGTGAGCCTCAATTTTAAAGTTGAATGACTGGACTATTCCATAAATGCTTTCTGTTTTTGTTAGTACAAATACCACTTTGACATTTTTGCCACTAAAAAATTAAATTGAAGATGGCAACACATTGATACTAGTGACAAAATACTCATATTTTTGCTGATTGACAATACCATGCTTCAGCAGAATTATATTTTGGAATCTTCTCTTAATGCAACTGTGCTTTAGTACGTAAAGAAGTGGTGCTTTATTTATTACATAAATAAGTGGTTCCTCAGACTGTTCCAGCATATTTTATTAGAAATATCTCTTAAGCCAAATTGAGTTTCCTAAGGGAAGAACAGAGTTCAATGTTTACTAGAATTTGCGAAGTTTGATCATTAATTATATGCAAGGAAAAAGTTACCGTATATACTCGTGTAATTGTCGATAAGTGTAAGTCAACCCTCTCCTCCTGCCACTTTTTTGGCCCTTACTGCCCGGCCATCTGAGCTCCCAATGCCCCAACTGCCCACCCATCTGAGCTCCTGATGCCCCGACCATGGATCCTTGCCTTGGATGCCTGCCCACCAGAACTCCTGACACCCTGACCCTGGATCTTCACCCCAGTCGCCCACCCTCCAGAGCACCCAATGTCCCGACCACAGATCATCGCCCCCATCCAAGCTCCAGATGCCCCTGCACAGACTCTCTCCTAGGACCCAGCCACCCATCCGAGCACCTGATATCCCAAACATGGACTTACCATGTGGTCCCAGCCATCCAAGCTCCCTACGCCTTGAACAATGCAGTCAAAAAAGTATGACCCATGTAAAAATTGATTCCCCCCCCTCCTCAAATATGACCTAAAAATTGGTCCAAAAAAATTCGACAATTACATGGGCATGTACGGTATTTCTATAGTAATTCTGCACTGTCTTTATTGTTAGAATTAATAACATTCCTGTGGTTATAGCATAAAGCAGATCTTGTAGATTTTAGATTGCAGTATTGATTTTAATGTTTTGCAAAACCTTGGGTACCATGAGAGAATTTGCTGTTTAATATATTTTATTGAGTTTAACATAATAAGCATATATAATAAATGCAAATTACACAATGAATCAAATACACACCAAAGGGAGAGGGAAAAATGAGTAAGTAATAAAATGTGCATATCTACATTAATAGTTACTTGTAATAACTCCATCTAGTAATGAATGCAACCACGTCAGACCCATTATTAGAGTGTTGTATTAAATTAATAAGGATTTTTTTTAAAAAAGAAAAAAACATAAAGGACTAAAATAATCGATTCTCCTCCCTCTAATCAAGGTTACCTTTTTTTGGAAGAAAAATAAATGGAATCACTGGTGACCCCAGAGAATAGACAAAGAATTAGTGGAATGAATAATACTTACTGACATTTCCAATTATAAAAAAAATTCTAAGAATGGGCCTCATAATTTCATAAATTGAAATTTCTATCTTTAATATTATCTGATTTTCTCTAAACTTATATAGGACATTACATCATATAACCACTGCATAGCAGAAGGGGATGAATCTCCTTTCCATTTCAATAAAATAGCTCATCTGGTTTTCAGTGTAGTAAAAGCTAAGACTTTTTCTTAAGATGCCAATAGAGGTTATCTGAGTCACGAAAAAAACCAAACCGAGCAATTAACGGACAGGGTTCCAAGTTAATCTTAAAAATTGTTGATAGTGTTTGAAAAATCTCTTTCCAGAATCTCTCTAAATTTGGGGATTCCCAGAATATATGAATCAGAGAGGCTTCAAAAATTTTGCAGAAAGGCTCAATGTCTGCAGAAAAATGGGATAATTTGAGTTTAGACATAAGAATTCTGTGTACCACCTTAAATTGTTATAAGCAATGTCTTGCACAAAATGAGGAATAATTAATCAAGTTGAGAGTGGAGTACCAATCTTCCTTTGGGAAAGAGACATGAATATAACTTTTTCAATCTCTTTTGATCCCAGCCATTAGGACTGAATTTAAGTCCAGTAAATTATTATAAATACATGCTATTAATCCACCATGAAGATAAAATCATATGTTAAAAAGCAGATCATGAATCTTTGTATTAGAAATTCGTGGAAAAATCCGAAAGCTTGGACTGAACAAAATGCGTAATTTGTAAATATCTAAAGAAATGCCTATGGAAAGAATAAATTTGGCTGATAATATTTTGAATAAAAAATCCTTGAAACTTTGAATACTTTTTCTATACTATTTCTTGAAACCTCCATCTAACAAAGACGGTTTAGGTAGTTGATTATCTATAATTGGACTAGCCAGTGAAAAACCTTTAATTCCAAAGAAACGGAACTCAAATTCTCAACCTATTTTTCATCAATGAATTATTTGTTCATTTGGAAAAAGAAAATGGTAAGAATGATCCTAAAATTGCCAACAAACTGTAATTCCATTTCTATGCAGGAGAGAATTTCCAATGTGTCCAAAATGTTAAATATAAGAATCTGTTTTCTGTTCAACTCCTGGCCTTGACATATTTTTTGAAATTGTGTAAATAAAATTATACTCTTGTAATTGGGAACCAAGACCCTGTGGAAATAATGCCAGACACAAAACATTGGGAACATAGAGAGTTCTATAATCACTACACAACAATTTGAGATACAGAGTAAAATTTACTTTTACTGAAATCATGTGAAAAAAATTAATAAAAATTCTAATTTGCATTTTTTTTTGCATGCTCAGATGATGCAGCTGTGCATTACAGAAAGTTGTGAAATGAACCAGTTTCTAGAAACACAATTGTTTGTGGGATCAGAGTTTCACTGGCAATCTTTTTATTGCATTTAAGTTTTCCCCATGTTAACAGTCCATCCTTCCAGTCAGAGTTGAGACACATTATTTCTACACAAAACTGACATGGAGCCAGATTTGAATCCTGGGATATTTTACTTTACAACCAAACCTTTCTTCAAGTGATTTCAGTTAAAATATTCCAAAAAACTTGACTAGAACAACATTTTTTAATAAAAATCAGAATATGAATGTGAAATAAATTTTCTGATTGCTGGCACAAGACAATTTGCATCAGTGGATGAGCTATAATAAATACAGAAAAAAAGCTGTCTGCTAACCGTACATTGAAACTTGCCAATAATGAGAAATCTTGTCATAAACAATCTGGATATTTAATTTTAAATTATAAATGGGTCATTTTAAATGTGTGGAATAATCAGAATTTGAATCGTTTGAAACTGGGTAACTGAAGCCACAGATTAAAGGACACTGATACATTTGAGAAGATTCAGAAAACTATGATGTAATAGTTTTAAGTTACAGATTTTACAGGATTTATTTTTATTGATTTACAAAATATAAATTTAATTTAATAGAATCACAGATGCTGAATAACAAAAAGTATTTAATTCATTGTTATGTTAAAGCAAGAACATAAAAATCTCAATTAGTGAGGCAAGATCATGTTTGACAAGATGAACACCATCATCCTCTCAAAATTGATCAGAAAACTCCAAGAACTGGAACTCAACACCCCACTGTGTAATTGGATCATGGATTTCCTCACATCCAGACTACAATCAGTGAGGATTGGTAAGAACATCTTCACAATCTCCATCAATATCAGAGCACCACAGTACTGCATTCTTATCCCCCTGCTTTACTCACAATACCATCTACAAAGTTGCCGACAGTACCACAGTAGTGGGCTGTATAAAGAAAGGCAATGAGTAAGCATACAGGAGGGAGGTTGAAAACTTGACTGAATGATGCACCAACAACAATCTTGCACTCAATGTCACCCAAACCAAGAAGCTGATTGTTGACCTCAAGATGAGAAAACCAGAGGTATATAATCCAGTGATCATTAGGGGAATCAGAGTTAGAGAGTGAGCAAATTTAAGTTTTTGGGAGTCACTATCTCAATGAATCTTTCAGTGAATCACACCATGATTAAAGTATTCCAGCACCTCTACTTCCTCGAGAGTTTGCAAAGGTTTGGTATGATACCAGAAACCCTGGCAAATTTTGACAGATGTGTGGTGGAAAGTTGCTGACAGGCTGCATCATGGTCTGCTATGGGAACACCAATACCCCAAGCATAAAGCCTTCCAAAAGGTAGTGGACACAACCCAAGACATCATAGGCAGAAGCCTCCCCACTCTCATCTACAGGGAATACTGCTGTAGGAGAGCAGCTGCAATCCTCAAGGAACCACACTACCCAGCGCAGCTCTGTTCTCACTGCTGCCATCAAGAGGTATAGGTGCCACAAGACTCACACCACCAAGTTCAGGAAAAGCTGCAACCCCTCCACCATCAGACTCCTCAACAATAAACTTAATCAGGGATTGATTTAAGGACTCTTACTTTTGCATTTTATTTTGTTTTATTCTCTCTGTATTGCACAGTTTGTTTACATTTGTTAACTGTTTAAAGTTCTTTATTTCTTTACATGTGTGTGCTGTGTACAAATTTTTTGCTGTGCCCGCAGGAAAAAGAATATGTACTCTGACAATAAATCTGAAATCTGAACTATACATGTCATATGTTTTAACTGCCATTTAAAACATATGACATGTTTCAAACTGGCAAATAATTTCTTTAATAAAATTGTCTCCCTAAATGATTATACCTGCTTTCCCTCAGAACTTTTCCAATAGTTTGTCCATCATTGAATCTATACCCTATTAGCAGCTTTATCATCTTCCAGAAGCTAAAGAAATGTCTTCACTGTTTCCTCTCTTTTCTTTATAACCTGTAATGTATTTCATTCAGCCTTGCAATTTATCTACTTTTAAGGAATCAAACACTGTTAATATTTTCATCTATTTATCATTCTTTTCCTCCCCATTGCAATCTCTAAATCACCCTGATATACCATCAAGACTGATTCAGTGTTGTTTTGGAGCAACACTGTTATCTTCTGTCTCCACATTATCTTTCCCTTCCAATTATAAATTACTAATTTATGTTTTTGTTTCAATGCTAGCATTTTCTCATACAGTTCCTGTGTTTAATTTCAGTTCTTTAGCCTTTATGCAGTTTAGTAACCCTTTAATGTGGCACATTTGGAGTTTAGTAGGCCCGGACTAGCGGATTTTTTCAATTATTCATTATTATTCCTCTTACTTCCCTAAAAACACAATCAATTTTCTTTTCAGATTTTACACAGTCGGTTTATAGGGAATACAGGAATTGGTGGCCTTGTGAGTTTAAAAGGAGCATGGGAAACATTACCCAGTGAGCTAGACACTGGGATTTCCAAATAGCTGCAAGGCAGATTATAGAAATGTGATTGTATGGATTGTTTGAAATCTGACAAGTTTTTTTTCTCGTCCTTGACACTTTAGATTTGGTAGTACCAATTGATTTTTAAATACAGTGCAATTTTTTTCCCCCTTCACTAACTCCTCAGTGAATGCTGTATCTCATTCATTTACTTTCAAGTGGCTCTTTATATTCAGTTATACAGCATGGAAACAGGCCCTTTGGTGCAACTCTGACATGCCTCTATGCTAATCCCATTTTACTGCATTTGACCTTCATCTCTTTGAACCTTTAGTATCAATGAACCAGTCCAAATGTCTTTTCAGGATTCCATTTATTGTCACATACCCAAAAGATCCTTTTGCCTTGTTTTCCCTGTAAAAGACACACAAGGTGGCACTTCTATCAAGATGAGAAAGAGACGCAAAGGACAGTTTCTTCAGACACATCATGTCCATGGAACCCACCACATCGTCTGATATCACTCCTGTGTTTCCAAACTGGCTGTCCTATAGTCAGGAGTAAGCCTAAACTTGAGACATCCTAATCACAACTCCCTGACCCTCATTTACAAATCTCTGAAGCGATGAGGAAGATGTCAGCATGCAAGACCCTCTCAGAGCCCTGCTTATCATCAGCCCCCCCCCCCCCCCCCCCACAAATCCTGGACCCGATACTTGAGTGCCAGATGCAGGTCACCAGCAGCCCTCAGCGTGGAGCCCTGCGCCTATCCACTGCTGTGGTTTACTTCTAGGCTTCTCCTGCTTTAGTGCCCTGTGCTGGTCCGCTGCTCCTTCAGAGCTTGTACCCTCAAAGTCAGGACAACTAAAATGTGGGTGCCACTATCGTGGGTGCCAACCTCTGAATCTTTGATATTAAATATCTACCACTGGCTCTGTTCTATGGGCAGTTTAAACATGCACAAAAAAAATGAGCTGTAGTGGATAGTGAAGGTCTCCCAGAAAGTATGACTATGGCAATATATCTCAATAACAGGAAAGAAGCTGGTCATCACATCCAAAGTGCTCTGGGACTGCTGTACTTGGCACAGGTATGGGTTCTGCACCTCTGTCTTCTGGTTCATCTGGAAAACCAGTATGCGATGGGTTTGATGGGTGGCCATGTACAAATCATTTGAGAATGGGGGTCAAGGACCTCATCCTGATGGCCACCTTCATGCGTGACTGCATGACTATTAGGTTGTACATGATACCAAGGTATGAGGGCACCAAGTGCCACTACATACTGAGGTTCTGCATGACTGATGTTGAAAAGGATAGGCCTGGGCCCACTGCCACACAATGTTCTAGTCAGGTAGACATTGCTACTCCACCAACCCTTTGTAGAAAAGTTTTTCCAGGAAAACACCTTTGAGCATAAGTCCATCAGGCAGTGGTCAGCACAGACATTATGCAGGCACTGAGGTACAAAGACTTCATGGATGTTGCGGGTCATTCCCTGAGCAGATTGTCCATCTCATCTAGCAGAATGCCTCATCACCAGAACTCACTAACCAGCACCAGGAACTAGTCTAAAAGAGAAATGAGACACAAAATCTGGCAGATACTGTGATTGTAGTAAAGCACAAAAATACTGGAGGAACTCAGCAGATCTTGCAGTGTCCACGGGAGGAAAAGATAAACAACCAACTTTTTTTAAAATGGGCTTCCCCTCGGTCTCAGCCTTCCATACCCAGTAACAGAAGGACTTCAATGTGTGGTTCTTCCCCACAGCACCCTCATGTTGGCTGTTCAAGCTTCAGTGTGTCCATCATCACGTACTCCTGTAGCCTGGAATGTGCCAGTCTGCAGCATTCCATCACCAATATCTTCGTATGCCGAAAGGCCAAGAGGTTTTGAGCAGAGAAAAGGCATTTTCTTTACAGAATTGATGATCTTCCAGCAGTTTTGGTTGTTTTACTGTGTGCCCCCAGGAAAAGCCCATAAATCAGAGAGTCCTCCGTCACACTGCTGCTGGGGATGAACTGTGGCAAGGAACCTTGCATCCTTCTCCACGCACTTTTAGCGAATTTGTGAATCCCTAATGTGGTTGACTATCTCCACTCCAGTGCAGTCATCTTGGGGACAATGTGTGTTCTGGATGATGCTTCAATTATGCAGGAAGGATCTGACTGGGATGATTCCTCTTACAGCCGGCCAGGCCAAGTTCTGGTGCTTGTTTGTGAGCACAAGCACTCTGATGCAATGCTCTGCAGCAAATGTACCATACTACGATGCAGCCAGCCTGGACACTCTTGATTATAGCTTCTGTAGAAAGGCAACATGATGGTGGCCAATAGCCTTGCCCACATCCATCTTCTCAGGAAGTGTAATCGCTTTTGCACTCTCCTGACAAGTGAGATGTATGTCCAGGATAGGATGCTAATTGAGTGGACTCCAAGGAACTTGGTGCTCTCTACTCTCTCCACTACAGTATTATCGCTGTGTAGTGGAGGGTGGCCATTCATAGTCCTCCTGAAATCCACAATCAACCCCTATAGCTTATTCACATTGCGACTCAGGTTGTTATTCTTGCACCATAACACAAGATTTTCCACCTCTTCTCTGTAGTGCAACTCGTTATTGCTGATGAGGCCAACTACTGTTGTTTCATCTGCAAATTTAATGACTCTGTTAAAGCTGGATCTGACCTTGCAGTCGTGGGTCAGTAGCGTGAATGAAAATGGGCTGAGCACACAGCCCAGAGGAGCGCCAGTGCTCAGTGTGTCATTGCTTGATGTTCTGCAACCAACCCAGACAGACTGGTCTTTCCATTAGGAAGTCGAGAATCCAGTTACAGAGAGGGGTGTTGAGTCCCAGTGAGGATAACTTCTCCACCAGACTCTGGGGAATGATCGTATTAGAGGCCAAGCTGAAGAACTGCAGCCTGGCATATGAGGCATCTTTCTCCGGCTGGGTCAGGACATAGTGGAGGAACAAGGATATAGTGGATACATCAGTGAAATTGTTCCATCTGCAGGCAAACTGAGATGAGTCCAGTGTCTCTGGGGTGTGCTTTCATGCATTCCATCACCAGACGCTTGAAGCATTTCATAATGGTGGAGGACAGTGCCACAGGGTAGTAGATATTGAGGACTGTTACTGTTGCCCTCTTTGGTACCAGGATAATGGTAGTCTTGAAACTATGGGCTTAATGGACTGTAGTTGTGATGTGTTGAAGATGCCTGTAAGGAACTCCATCATTTGATTTGCACTGTCCTTCAGTACCTGACCAGATATATTGTCTGGTCCCACTGCCTTGTGTGGGTTCCCCTTGTGAGGGTTCTTCTTACCTCAGCTGTAGTTATGCATGGGGCCCATTCATCAGGGGGACACGGACCTTTCTTTGATGTTAGATTATTCTTCTAGTCGAACCATGTTCAGTTTGTCTGGCAGAGAAGCGTCGTCTTTGACTTGCAAGGTTGTCTTGTGGTCTGTTATGGTCTTGGCCCCTTGCCACATGTGTCTTGCGTCATTGGTATCGCATGGCTGACTGTGGATTTTCTGTGTGTACCTGTGCTTTGCCTTCCAGATTGCACAGGAGAGTTCAACCCTGGCTGATCTTAGTGCAATCTTGTCTCCTGTTCTGAAAGCAGTATCATGAGCTCTGAGAAGTATTTAATCTCAGTGACCTCCTCAATGCACTTTCTGATGTAGCCAGTCACTGAACTTGCGTAATCCTCAATTTTTACATGACTGCTGTAGATGGCCGCCTCCCTGAAAAAGCTCCAGTCCATGGTTTCAAAGCAGACCTGTCACACCTCCCTCCGCTCCTCCCATGTCCTGATCTCCTTGTGAACTGGCTTTGTTTGCTTTGCAGTGGTCTGCAGACCGATTGTTTGCCTAAACAGGAGACAACATTGTCATCCATGTGCAGGGAGGCTTTGACCTAAGTGCCTAGACTGCTTGGCAATGTCACTCCTCTTAAGCCTTCGTTTTTTCAGATGAATTCAGCAAAGTGCTCTATGCAGCACAAAAATAAAGACTGGTGTGAGCAGTCAGCCTTGCCTGACTCCAGACAATGGGGAAGCTGAGAGACTATTCTATCTGTAGTCTTAGTCTCATTCAGTTCAGTTAAAAAAAAGGATCTGCTGATCCTCTGTATCCCCACCTGCAAGGATATAATTGAGCCATTCTCTTCCTTAAGGCTGTAGATCACAGAGCTCCCTCTGTGAAGCTTTTGGAAGAAAAACATGAGTACATCTCATCCTGCTCCACTGTGCAAACTCTGGATTGGAAGATGATCTTGGACGACTCCGAGGTGAAAAACACAGCTTACTAGCTCTTTACCTCTTGGAATTCCTCTCTCACATCTACCCTTCTTGACTGCAGAAGGAGGAGATTCTGCAGGTCAGCCTGGAGTTGGCTCAGCTCCTTCTGTCTTGCTCTCCGTACACCTCTGAGGATAATAAGCTCTTAATGTTCTCCTTAGTTGCTTCCCACCAGTTCACTGGGGAATCAAAGGAGGGTTTCACGGTTCTCTAAACAGCATACATCTTCTTTAGTTCCACTACATTCTCTGAGTTCAGCTTTCATGTTCCCCTGCCCGCCTTCTGGTCCTGCTGAAGGTGATAGGAGGTACAAAGGAGGCAGTGGTCAGAAAAAAACACCAGTGTGACCATCTTGCATTTATTCCATGATGACATACAACCAAATAATTCTAAGAAACTGTAGAAAAACCTATCATTGACCAACAAGTTCCTCAATCTTTCTCACTATAAGGAATCACCTTCCATCGAACAAACTTTCCACAGATGCAGAATACATTTATGTATTCTCAGAGGCTGAGTTCCAAGCCATTATTGACTCATTCACTGAACTACAAGAGGCTGGCCCTTGCACTTTACATCCACAAGACAAAGAACCTTGATCAACCTACCTTTGGTGCACAACACTGCTCTCAAAATTTTTCACTTTACCTTTGCATCCTGCTCTTTTGTTTTTATGTAACATGATCCCTGCACTTGCAGTTCATGCCTTTCTAGGAAAATTTGGATAGCACGCAAAACAAAGTTTTTTCACTGTATCTTAGTGCCCATGACAATAAAAAATTCAACAAAATAAGCCTTAACCACTTCCAGCTTCCCCATCTGCATCACCCAAATTGGTCTCATTAGCCAAAATAGAACTCATAAAACCAGAGTGGAAGCAAGCCAACCTCAATTCCTAGGAACTACCTACAAAGATATAACTGCAGTACACAAGTCCTTTTGAAATGAAGGCCCAACACAACTGCTTCATGCAACTTCATGTTAGTTTTTATTGACATATACAAGGTCTGCTTGAGAAAGATCCATTAGTCCTTTTTTGTTCATCAACTCTCTATATATATCCTTGGATATGACCCCCAATTTCACATGCTTAAATGATGTTGACCATTGATTATGGGACCATAATCAAAAGCCTTCTTAAAATCCAAATGCACTATTTCTTCTGTTTTGATCTCATCAATTTTTTCCCCCAAAATTTGCCTCAATAGATTAACCTAACATAATTTTCCTTTCATAAATGTATGGTGACTCTGCTCAGTAATATTATCAATTTCCAAGTGCCTTCTTATGACAACCTTAATTACAGAATACAAAATTTTCTCCACTACAAATCCAAAGCTGTTGGTTTTCTATTTTCTTCCACCTTCCTTTCTTAAATAATGGAAGCACATTTGCTATCTTTCAATCTGTAAGAACCATTCAACAATTTCTAGAACTGTGGACAATAATAACCAGGAGGTTCCAAGCCCCCATAGTAACTTTCAAGTCTCTATGATCCATAGCCCCTTATGACTTTTAAGTTTTCAGTCTCATTACTGCCATAGAGAGAACCATAGAACATTACAGCATAGAAAATAAGCCCTTCAACCATTTTAGTCTGTGCCAAATTAGTATTTTACCAAGTTCCACTGATCTGCTCCCATCCATGTACCTGCCCACATTTTTTGTGAATGTTAAAATTGAGCCTGCACTCACCTCTTAAGCTAGCAGCTCATTCCATACTCCCACCACTCTGTGAAGAAATTCCACCAATTTTTAGATATACAGCATGATAATAGGCCATTTTGGCCCACTAGCCCTTTCCACCCAATTAACCTACAAGCCTTGGTATATTTCAAACGGTGGGAGGAAATTGGAGCCACTGGGGAAATTGCACGGAGATGTACAAATTCCTGATAGACAGCGTAGGATTTGAACCCTGGTCCCTGTTGCTAACACTGTAACAGAGTTGCACTAACAGAAAACATAGGACCATGGGCAGAATATTAGCTTACTGGCAGGAAGCAGAGAGGGATCATATTCTGGTGGCTGCTAGTTGCTAGTGGTGTTCTGCAGGGGTCGGTGTTAGAGCCGCTTCTTTTTGTGTTGTATATCAGTGATTTGGACTATGGAATGAAAGGCTTTGTGGTCAAGTTTGCAGATAATATGAAAGTAGGTGGAGGAGCAGGTAGTGTTGAGGAAACAGAAAAGCTGCAGTAGGACTAGGAGAATAAGCAAAGATGAGGCAAATTAAATGCAATAGCAGAAAGTGCATGGTCATGTCCTTTGATAGAAGAAATAAATGGGCAAACTATTTTCTAAATGGGAAGAAAATTGAAAATTTCCAGATGCAAAGGGATCTGGGCATCTTTAGGTTGAGTCAGTGGTGAAGAAAGCAAATGAAATCTGTCATTCTTTTCAAGAGGAATAGAATAATAAGAACAAGGATGTGATGTGGAGGCTTTTATAAGGCACTGGTGAGACCTCATGGAGTATTATGTGCAGTTTTAGGTTCCTCTTTTAAGAAAAGATGCACTGACACAAAATTGGATACAAAAGAGGTTCACCAGGATGATTCCATGAATGAAAGGGTTGTCATACAAGGAATGTTTGATGGCTCTTGGCCTGTGCTTCTTAGAATTTAGGAAAATGAGGGGGCAATCTCATTGAAACATTCCGAATGTTGAAAGGCATGGACAGAGAAGACATAGAAAAAATATTTTCCATGGTGGGAGCATCTTGGGCAAAAGGGCACAGATAAATGCAGATACATTTCTTTAGCCAGAGGGTAGTGTATCTCTTCAGCGCTTGACGTCCTGCTTTGCGGAAACTGCCAAAATGTTTGGCCTGGAAGTCAGCCTGAAGAAAACTGAGGTCCTCCATCAGCCAGCTCCCCACCATGACTACCAGCCCCCCCACATCTCCATCGGGCACACAAAACTCAAAACGGTCAACCAGTTTACCTATCTCGGCTGCACCATTTCATCAGATGCAAGGATCGACAATGAGATAGACAACAGACTCGCCAAGGCAAATAGCGCCTTTGGAAGACTACACAAAAGAGTCTGGAAAAACAACCAACTGAAAAACCTCACAAAGATAAGCGTATACAGAGCCGTTGTCATACCCACACTCCTGTTCGGCTCCGAATCATGGGTCCTCTACCGGCACCACCTACGGCTCCTAGAACGCTTCCACCAGCGTTGTCTCCGCTCCATCCTCAACATCCATTGGAGCGCTCACACCCCTAACGTCGAGGTACTCGAGATGGCAGAGGTCGACAGCATCGAGTCCACGCTGCTGAAGATCCAGCTGCGCTGGATGGGTCACGTCTCCAGAATGGAGGACCATCGCCTTCCCAAGATCGTATTATATGGCGAGCTCTCCACTGGCCACCGTGACAGAGGTGCACCAAAGAAAAGGTACAAGGACTGCCTAAAGAAATCTCTTGGTGCCTGCCACATTGACCACCGCCAGTGGGCTGATAACGCCTCAAACCGTGCATCTTGGCGCCTCACAGTTTGGCGGGCAGCAGCCTCCTTTGAAGAAGACCGCAGAGCCCACCTCACTGACAAAAGGCAAAGGAGGAAAAACCCAACACCCAACCCCAACCAACCAATTTTCCCTTGCAACTGCTGCAATCGTGTCTGCCTGTCCCGCATCGGACTGATCAGCCACAAACGAGCCTGCAGCTGACGTGGACTTTTTACCCCCTCCATAAATCTTCGTCCGCGAAGCCAAGCCAAAGTGTATCTGTGAAATTTATTGCCACAGGCCAAATGTTTGGATATTTAAGGCAGAGATTGATAGAGATTTGATTAGCCATCCCATTTCTGCTCCTATATCTTATAGTCTTATTTACTCTATCTATAACCATCATAATTTTGTATACCTCTATCAAATCTCCCCTCATTCTTCTGTACACTAGGGAATAAAGCCTTAACCTGTCTAACCTTTTCCTGTAACTCATTTCCTCAAGTCCCGGGAACATCCTGGTTAATCTTTGCACTCTTTCAATTTCATTTATATCAGTGGTTCTCAACCTTTTTCCACTCACATACCACTTTAAGTATTCCCTATGCCATAGGTGCTCTGTGATTAATAAGGGATTGTTTAAGGTGATATGTGAATGGAAAGAAAATGTTTGAAAACCACTGTTTTAATCATACCTAATTGACTCGTTATGTGCACGGTTTCATAACTCCAAAGGAAATGGGCCAATGACAGTTTTTCTCATGCAAATTATTTCAGTAACAATTGGGTCTAGAGCAGTGATTCTCAACCTTCCCTTCTCACTCACATACCACATTAAGCAATTCCTTATTAATCACAGAGCACTGATGGCATATGGATTACTTAAAGTGGTATGTGAGTGGAAAGATAAAGGTTGGAAACCACTGATTTATATCTTTCCTGTTGTGACCAAAATTGCATACAATGCCCCAAATTTGTCCTCATCAATGTCTTGTGCAACGCCACCATAAGATCCCAATTCCTGCACTCAATCTGCTAATTTGCAGCCCATTTTCCCAGCTGGTCCAGACCCTTCAGCAAGCTATGAAAGCCTTCCTCACTGTCCACTACTCCTGTAATCTTTGTGTCATCTGAAAACTTGCTGATCCAATTTACCACATTATCATCTAGATCATTGATTTTTTTTAGCCTTTTTTAAACAAAGAAAGAATATGACGACACTCCAATCCTCCAGCACCTCACCTGTGGCTCATGCCACTTTAAATATATCTGCCAGGGTTCCTGCAATTTTTGCACTAGCTTCTTTCAAGGCCTGAGGGAATACCTAGCCAGGCCCTGTAGATTTATCCACCTTTATTTGCTTTAAGACAGCAAGTTCCTCTTCCTCTTTAATCATTATTATAGGTTCCATAATCTCACTACTTGTTTGCCTCTCTTCCCTAGACTCTGTGACAGTAAATACAGATGCAAAAAACTCATTTAAGACCTCCCCATCTCTTCTGGCTCTAGAAATAACTAACCACAAAACTTCAACAGGACCAACTTTGACCCTTACTATCATTTTACTTTTAATCTACCTGTAAAAGCCCTTAGGATTTTCCTTCACCTTGTCTGCCAAAGCAACCTCGTGTCTTCTTTTAGCCTTCTTGCATTTTTTTTATAGACTTCAGTACCTCATTTGCTCTGTGTTTCCTATACCTGCTAATACACCTCTTTTTTCTTCAGAACTAGATACCCAATATTCTTTGAAAACTTTAGTATTTTCCTTTACTTTGTCTGCCAAAGCAACCTCATGCCTTCTTTAAGACCCTGTAATATGCCTATTAAATCTTTTCCTGCATTTTTTCAGACTCCTCAAGTACCTCATTTGCTCATGGTTGCCTAATCTGCTCTACATTTCTCTTCGGCTATATACCTTCTAAAGCAGATCCCCAACATCCTTTGAAAATCAAGGATGCTTTACACCTGTTAACTTTGTCTTTAATCTTGACAGAAACACATAAACTCTGTACTCTCAAAATTTCATCTTTGAAGGCCTTCCATTTATTGACCACATCTTTGCCAGAAAACAACTTAACCAATCCATGGTTTTTAGATTCTTTCTCATTTCCTCAAAATTGGCATTTCTCCAATTTAGAATCTCAATGCAAGGACCAGACCCATCCTTATCCATAATTATTTTTTTAAAAAATATTTTATTTTTGAATTTCAAAGACTCATATAGATTCAGACAATACACCTTCTTACAACACTTATGTATAACATAGAGACTCAGTTTTTCCCTTCCCTACCAACCCCCCCCCCCCCCACCCCTCATGCCCCAATACAACTGAGAATAAAGTTATATAAATTATACAAATACAAAAATCACAAATACCAGTGAAGTCAACGACACTTGTGAAAAAAACTGAAAAAAAACTAGGTACTTAAAAAGGGTAAGGGACAAAGAAAACAAGAACATATCATCTGTGCCACATCCCACTTCTTTGATCCCAATCGTTTCCGTGCTCCGATGGATTGTTTCCTTTATTCTGAAGTGGTAAAATTATATCTGTGTACCTATGAGTTTCAGATAAGGTTGGCACAACCGAACAAATGAATCATATTTCCTCCTTAAATTTTATTTGATTTTCTCCAGGGGAATGCAAGTCTGCATTTCCATATTCCATTATGTAGTATTTAGTTAGGAGTCGGATTTCCACATGACTGCTGTACATTTCCTGGCTACCGCCAAGGCGACCTTCACAAACTAAATTTGGTACTTGGACAGTATTAAATATTTCCCAGCAAGTACAATTTCCAGATCCTGTGGAAAATCCACCTTTGTAATTTTTTTTTAGAATGTCCGCCAGGTCCTTCCAGAAGTATCTCACCTTTGTACACAGCCAGGTTGAATAGATAAATGTTCCAATATTCACACCACACTTAAAGGACATTTGCAAAATTTCTGATTTAGATTTATGTAATTTTTGTGGTGTGAGGAATATTTAATGCAGGAAATTCTATTGCATAAACCTGTATCTGGCATTAATAACTGCTGTCAGTTTGACCAGCACCACTCATAGATTGTTGTGCCCAAGTCCGACTCCCATCTTTCCCTCGACCTGTGTAAGCCCGGCTTTGGCCCCTCACTTTGGAATATGAAATACATTATAGAGATAAACTTACACACATTCCCCCTTCTAATTAGAATTTCCATGTCATTACACATGGGCAAGGTATCTCTTAAAAAAGATCTTAGTTACAGATAGCAGAAGAATGTTCTATTAGACAAATCATATTTAAGCTTCAACTGCTTGAATTACATGAGCTGCCCTCGCTTGTAACAATTCTTGATACACCTGATCCCTTTCTGGCACTAGGTGTCCAGATCTTATTGTCCAGAGTCATGGATATTAAGGTGTTCTGGGTCAAGGATATTTTGGAAGATAACCCCACTTTCTATCCAATACATTGATTTATTCTTTGCCATGTCTGAAGTATGGGGTTATCTGTTTTCTTTGAAATTCATATAGTATCCCATTATATATAAACTCTCCTGCTATCTTTTCACCTACCGCATGTAGTCCAATTTGTGTCCATGAGTCGTGGGCTCCCTCAAAGAGTGAGGTTAATAACCTTGCTTGGGCTGTCCAATAATATATATTTTTTAAATCTGGCAATTTTAAACCCCCCAGTTTGTAATCCCAAGTCAACTTTTTCATGGAAATTCTAGCCACTTTACCATTCCACAGGAACTTTCTGACACATCCATTGAGTATCTTAAAGAAACCCTGGGACAACAGAATGGGAAAGAACTGAAATAGATCTTGCAGTCTATGCATCACCTTTGTTTTAACACAGTTAACTCTGCCCACCAAAGTTATGGGCAGGGTTTTCCATCTAACCAAATCCTCCTCAATTTTCTGGAGCAAAGAGAGAAAATTGAAAATAAATTGATTTTGTACTCCTCCTGGCCCACCTTGAACCCTTTTATTTCTGGATCCCATTGGATGGCTTTTGCTAGCAGTTCAATAGCTAATATAAACAATGCTGGGGACAATGGGTATCCCTGCCTACTGGATCTACCCAGCGGGAACACTGAAAATATCTGCCCGTTTGTAATAATTTTAACTTGGTAGAGCGTTTTTACCCAATTAATAAATGGTTGTCCAAACCAAAATTTCTCTAGTACTTGGAACAGAAATTCCCACTCCAATCTGTCAAAGGCCTGCTCAGCATCCAAAGCGACGGCCATGCCTGGGTCCACCCCAACTGTGCCAGATGCACTATATTGAGTAGTCTACATATTTTTTCTGCTGATTGTCTCTTTTTCACAAATCCAGTTTGGTTTGGATTTGTCAACTTCAGCAAATATTGTGCCAATCTATTGCCCAAAGATTTTGCTATAATTTTATAAACTGAATTCAATAATGAAATGGGCCTATAGGAAGAGGGATTCAACAGATCCACATCCTTTTTTTGGGATGACTGTAATAATTGCTGTTGACAAAGTCTCTGGGAGGGTATGTGTCTCCACTGCCTGATCCAACACTTTCATATGAAGGGGCATTAACAGATCTTTGAACTCTTTATAAAATTCAGTGAGGAACCCATCATCCCCTGGTGATTTGTTGGTTTGTAATGAACCCAAAGCTTTTTCAATCTCCTCTCCAGAGAAGGGAGCACTCAGCTCCTTTTGTTTATCCTGATCCAATTTGGTAATTCCAATGCAAGAAAGAAATCATCTATTTTAACAAAATCCCACACTGATTCTGATTTATACAGTCCTTTATAAAACTTTCTAAAATGTATCTCTTTTGGTTTATGGGAAATCTTGCCTTCCCCCTCCCTGTTTGAATCGCATTAATTATTCTTACGACCTCTTCTGTCCTTACCTGCCAAGACAAGACTTTATGGGCTCTTTCCCCAGCTTATAATACTGCTGTTTAGATCTTAAAATCATCTTTTCCATTGTATACATTTGCATTGTATTGTATTTAAGCTTTTTATTCATCGAATTTCTGTACTTTTCCTCAGAACTTGATCTTTGATAATTCTTTTCCAATAGGATTATTTCCTGTTCCAAATTGTTTATTTCTTTCATGTACCCATTTTTGATGCCTTTGTATATCCAATTAACTTGCCCCTTAACTAAGCCTTTAATTTGTCCCATAATAGGAAACTATTGGTAGTAGAGGGACAGTTCATCTCACTGAACAAATCTATCTGAGCTCTAATGAAGCTACAAAATTCTGGTTTTCCCAACAACAATGAGTTAAGGAGCAATGGTCTGCTTATCTGGCATGATGGTCAGAGTCAAGAGTGAATGGTCAGACAATAACTGAGCTGTGTACCATATTTATACAAAACAGGCATTCCCCTGCGCTTTATATGCATGTGCACGCTATACGTGAATATTTTTACATGTTGAAAGAATGTACACAATTAAAAGCGGACATGGGGAAAGTCAAACCGGCAATTTATAACGGGTGTGGGAATATAATAGCAGTATTGAAAGAATACGCACAATTTATAGCGGCTGTGGGAAAGATGCACCAGGAATTTAGAGCAAGCGTGGGAATATAATAGTGGCATTGAAAGAATACGCACAATTTATAGTGGCCGTGGGAAAGACGCACCAGGAATTTATAGTGAGTGTGGGAATGTTATAGCGAGCATGAGAATGTAATAGAGGCAATGAAAGAACATGCACAATTTATAGCAAACGTAGGAAGTTTTGATCTTGGGAATATCTCTTTTTACTGAATGCCATGGTATTCCTATAAACAGGATATTCTGGCAGGGGCACTGCACCTTCACCAATGTTAATTGCACATATTTAACCCTGAGGGAAGCGATTAACATATCAAGTGCCTCTGATTTGAAACAACATTAGAATTAAAATCCTGCTTAACTCTCAAGCCTGTCTTCCTTCGATCTATTTAATTGATTTTTCTCCAAAGCTTGTTAATATGTTGCAGCAGGATATCATCTCTATAATGGGCAATTGACACCTCTGGGGGAAGTTGATTGGGTGTTAATTGCAGGAGATTAACTGTGGCAGATGCTGGTATGTGCTTTACCTTATGTCCTATTGAAATATCGAGTCCACGCTGCTGAAGATCCAGCTGCGCTGGATGGGTCACGTCTCCAGAATGGAGGACCATCGCCTTCCCAAGATCGTGTTATATGGCGAGCTCTCCACTGGCCACCGTGACAGAGATGCACCAAAGAAAAGGTACAAGGACTGCCTAAAGAAATCTCTTGGTGCCTGCCACATTGACCACCGCCAGTGGGCTGATAACGCCTCAAACCGTGCATCTTGGCGCCTCACAGTTTGGCAGGCAGCAACCTCCTTTGAAGAAGACCGCAGACCCCACCTCACTGACAAAAGGCAAAGGAGGAAAAACCCAACACCCAACCCCAACCAACCAATTTTCCCCTGCAACCGCTGCAACCGTGTCTGCCTGTCCCGCATCGGACTTGTCAGCCACAAACAAGCCTGCAGCTGACGTGGACTTTTTACCCCCTCCATAAATCTTCGTCCGCGAAGCCAAGCCAAAGAAGATTGAAATACAAATAGCTTTTGTCAGTCAGTCAGAATTTAGTACACCAGTGCGTGTATGTGTTATACAATTTTTTTACATAATTCAAGATTTTCTGTATGTAATATGCTTGTGCACGTTATATGTGTGAAAATACAGTAGTTTGTCTTCACCATTCTACCCTCAATTGAGCTGATGCCAAAAATAAATCAATTCTGGTGTAGGAATTGTGTTGTCTCTTGTAAAAGGAGTAATACCTCTCTCAGATTCTGCCTTTTCCAGATGTCTATCAAATTTAGCACTTTCATAAAGGCTAGGGTAGATTTAGCTGCCCTTACCCTTGTTACTTTTCTCACTGATTTGTTCATGACCAGATCCAGAAAAAAGTTAAAATTCCCTCTAATCAAAGCATTTTCACACCCCTCTGTAACCTTCAGAAATATATCTTGTATGAATTGCTCATCATCAAGATTTGGAGCATATATATTCATGATTCAGAGTATATTTGACAGTGGATCATCACATATCTCCTGGCTAGATCAGTGACCACATACCAGAAGATAGCCACTTCATTGGCTCTGGAATTGAAGCAGGACATCATCACCTGGCCCACTCACCCCCTTTTAAACTTTTTGTGTTCTTGATTTGTGAGGTAGGTCTCCTGTAAAAATGTTATATTTACCTGAATTTTCTTTTAGGTATGCCAAGACTCTTTTTTCTGTCTGTTTATCCCATTTATGTTGAAACTTAAGAATTTAATTGTCATATCCATTACCCCAGTGCCATAGGGTATGGCAGGTGGGGCAGAGAGGTACCACTATCCTCACCTTATCACAGTCCTTATCCCAATAATCTCCATCACAGGGGTACAGTACTGTGCTGCCAGGAATCACTTGAGCATTGCTCAGGGCTGGCATCTCATCGGGGCCACTTGGGGTCGCTGTGGCATGGTCGGCACCTCGCTCAATGCGGGTGAAATGGGCAAAGTGGCTGTCTTTCATCTTCCTTACCCATAATTCCCCATGTAGCTGGAATCACTCTGCGTTTGCCTGGCGCTGGCATCTGGCAGAACAGTTCCAGATGCAAGGGGGATCATAGGTAAGGAAGATGAAGACGACCATTTTGCCAATTCATCCTGCATTGAGAGGAGCTGCAGCCAGCGGTAGCGACACCAGTGTGTGGGCGGCAGATGGCAGAGATGGGTGCGGAGCTCTCTGTGGTGGCTGGTTCGCTCCCACCGGGGATGGTGGTATCGGCAAACAAGGCGGGGGAGTTACAATACCTCTGCGCCAGACAAGCTCTGCCCCTCTCTGTTCAGTCCTGAGGCTGTCACAATGCCAAGGCGGCAAGAGAGGACAGGTAACATTGACCAGGATCCCACCCCCCACCAACAGGAGTATACGAACAGATGGCACCCGTCCTTGCGCCACTCTGCAGCCATGGAATCCTGGTGCACAGGCTGGCAGTCTCCAGAACCCCTGTCTTCGAAGCAGGTGGCAGCATCAGGGGAGAACCAGAGCCACCACCATCATCCAAGCAGCTTAGAGAGGTCACCAAGGTTGGCAAGGTACTGCCGGCTAGGCATGGGCTGTGGCAAAGAGCTAGGCTTTCTTCTAAGGTTACCATATCAAGAAATTATTAGAGAGCATTGGCAAGAACCTGGAGGTGGAGGAGGGAGGGAGGCAGGTCAGGGGAGAATCCAGGGAAGAATCCATAGATGCTGTCATGGGATAACCCCAAGAATGTCCACCTGCACAAGAGAGCAGCACAAGATCTCAGAGCCGGAGAGGTGGCAAGCCGGAGAGCACAGCTCAAAGCTGAGGGACCAGCAATTTAGATCAAGCGCACGCTTGCTACAAGCCCTGCAAAGTGATCATACATGTCAAGGCGTTGGTTTCAGACATGCACTGAAAGATACCTTATGAGCACCATCAAAATACACCACCAGGCGGAGATAAACGGGGAGATCAGCACTGACTATAGAATTTTTAAAAAAGGTAACAGCCTACAAACGCACCGGGTTTGAGGGTGGTGTCACAATACATTGTTTGGGGTGGGGGGGAGGCAATGCTCATGAATGCACCCCCTTGGCGCTGACCCTGTTGCCAGCTTTAAACTCCTAACAGAGTACAACACTTTCTTTTCCAAAGAAATTTCAACCCTCATTGATTTTATCTAATTTTATCTATGCTCTATTATCTGATTTCTGAGAAGAACCATTACAAAAAAATGGCTGGATAGAAACCCTGCAAGCTGATAAATTCAAATAAAATGAGATGTGTGAAAGTTGTAGGGCTAGAGGGAATATTAATAAAACCTCGCTCACTCACATTGTATGACAATGTTCGTCATTCCTCAGAGGGTCAGAACACAGGTTTTATAAAGAAAACAGCAAAGAGTTTAATTTGCAGGGCATTTTTGTGCAGTTTTTTTAATGAGGGGCACCGATGTCAGGGGCACCCCTAGGGCACCACTTTACCTAGATATGCCACTGCCTAGCGCCTCTCCATTAATTTTCTCCCCTTCCTTTTCCCCTGGTACTTATTTTCCATTCATCCTATCATCCATGGGTCGTTGACGCTGACAACAGCGCTCCAAATAAAGCCTAAACAAACTAAAAAAACTAAAACCAACAAAACAGACAAACAAAAACATTAATACTCCCAGGTACCCCTCCCCTCTTCTCCTCTTCTTCCTATCCCTCTGTTTCCCTTCCCAGCACCCATTCTCACACAACTGGCACCAAATTCTCCATTAATATGGAGTCTACTGCACCCATCTACCTCATACTCTGTTTCTTCTACCCTTCTCAGAACTCCCCATATTATTTCTTTAATAACATTCATGTTTCTAACAATACAATGAAACTTCCCCCTTTGTTCTTATCATTTACAGTATATTTATTTCCTTAATTTCTTTCCCATTTATATTTACATTTAATCCTGAGGGGCAGCAAGTATTTAACATAATTCATTGCCTCTCTAGCATCCACAAATAATACTTTTTTCCCTCCTAGCCTTGTTATTTTTAAAGTTACAGGGTGAAGAAGGGTGAACTCTATACCCTTTTGCTATAAATTTCTTTTAACTAGGTCGTATTCCTTCCAGTGCCTTAATAATGCTGCACTAATATTTTGGAAAAATAGGACTTTTTTTACCCTCATATTCAGCTGCTCCCTCCTCTCCTTTGCTCCCCTTGCCGCTGTCCATATAATTCACTCCCTGTCCTGATAGCAAAGGAGCCTGACCAGGATCGAGTGTGGTCTTTGATCTGGGTTCAGGAGGGGTGGGTGAAGGAAAAGAGACCAGTGGGATTTTTCTATTTCCAGATTATCCCCAATTTGGTCCCTCCCCAGCACTTCTGGGATCCATTTTTTTAAAGAATCCCACCGAATCTCTCCCCTCTGCACCTTCCTTCACCCCACTATCTATATTATTTCTCCTATAATTTTCTAAGGTTCATTTTATACCCATATTTTTTCTCTTTCTTTCATCCACACATCCATCTCGCTCTCCCTTCTTCCACCCTATCTAATCTCTCCTCTGTCACCATTACCCTTTTGGGTAAATGATCCAACCTTTCTTTAATTGCATTTTGGCCCACTACCAGTGTTTTTAATGTTTTTTGCATTTGTATAGCTTCCATAATATCCCTAGTGGTGGGCACCAATCTCTCTGCCTCCTTATCCCCCTGCCTTTCTCTTCTCACGGCCCTTCTTCTCTGCTCCTTTTCCTTCTCTTTTTCTTCTGTTCCTTCCTCCTTGCTGTCAGAAGTTATCAGGCTGGTGCTGCCCACGTCTCCTGACCTCTCCTCTCTCCATCAGGTCCCCACCCCTCCCCAATTATATTGTTCACACTGCCTGCCAGGACCGGCACCTTGACTGCGGTCTCCTCCTGGCCCTCGTGTAGATCTTCCTTACCTGATAAGTGTCTATTCCCTCTAGTGGCCCACAGCTTCCCCTCTGTCACTCTCCCTGCTTCCACGGGCCCCGGTCACTCCCGCTGTCCGCGGGCCTCTACCACCTCGTTCCATCAAGACAACAGATTGTTAAATACTGAAATAAGATTAATTGAAAATGTTTACACATGGTTTCCTGCCTTTACATTTGAGTTATTATAGTTTTGACTTTCATTTGTTATATACTGTACTTCTTTCAATGGTATAATGGCTTGAACTTTTACTCCACAGTCTTGCAATTTCATTCACTCCATACTGGATGTTACCTGCATGAGGGCTGGGATCTAAATAAAAAAATCTTTGGTCCCTGCATAACCCTTTTGTTTAAGTTTGCAAAGGATGAATAAATGTTTCTTTCGAGGCCTTGCTGCTGCAGAACTCTGCAATGCTCAAAGGTCCAAAATGTTGTTTACATGCTTAAATGTCTAAAATCAAATCCTTTTTAGAGCTATTGCAGAGAATGTATGGGAGAAGTTATCCTGGAAGATATTTTGGGGGCAAATGTGAGTAAGATTGGGACACTGCTTTTGTCATGGTTGTGTTAGGGTAGGAGGTTGGGGTATGCTATCAATCTGGATTTTAAATTGTTTTTGCCAAATTTTACCACAGGGAGATTACAGATCTTATTTTGCACGACCGAAAATACAGTGGCTGAGGTGGGCTGGAATATTAGCAATGGTCGAATTCTTTTGTACAATGTCCCCCAAGAAGTGAACGATTACAGCAACGTGCAGCAGGCCACGTGGCTCTTCGAGCCTGATCCACATTCAAGAAGACCATGACTTGATCTTACAATTCGACACAAATTCCTTGAGCCATTTCCCATATTACAAGATTGCCTTAATATCTAGAAATCGGTCCATTTCTGCTCAGAATCTTCACGTCATCAATTCCATGGCTCTTGGGTTCTACTCTACAAGCAATTCCAAACGAAGCACACAGAAATTAAATGAACGATTATGGTTGGGAGAAAGCAGGATGAACCAGTTTTTATTTCGTCTATTTTCGGTCACTTCGTAGATGAGATTTGGCGAACAAGAGAGACCGTTTTATATTTTAAACCTGCTACTTCGAAAGAGCTAAATTCCAGCCAGTAGAGGGTCGGAGCCCAAGCTCTCAATTGTGTGCCTCGCCATTTTCGTGTAAGCATGACCAACATCTGTGGGGGTTGAGGATTCGAAAATCTCTATCGCGATATCCGAAATAAACTCAAGCGGAACAATAACACACCATCTCACAGCTGGATTTGTCGAGACTTGTGCAAAGCTTGAATAGTAATAACTGACAAGGACCACTGACCCCCAACACTCCATTCCAGGAAATGAGTGGGGGGCGGTAGAAAGAGATAAACCTTTCCTGAAAAAAAAGTCAACATTAAAAATTATTATGCAAGTCAAACGGAGAAAAGATGCAAAGATTGAAGTACAACCAATGAGTCAGAAGAAGCTCAGCAGTCGACAAACCTTGCACTGAAAGGACAGGTTGCGTGGAGATGCCAATCACAGGTGCGTCATGACATCGCACACCGTGAACTCGGCCCGGGACGAGACAAATGATTGGCTGAAGAGATTGTCAATCAAAGGGTGCCCTGTTGGAAAGCCCTGTCATATTCTTCGAATAGCAAAGAGCAGAGGAGGGGAGTGGCTGGAGAATAATTGCAGAAAGGGGGCGAGGCCGCAATCAAATAACTAATCGGGCGAGGAGAGCAGAACGTCCTTTCTCACCACGATAGGATAATGTCATTGTCAATCCCACCCTGCGCTACTCTGTTGGAGAAGGTTGCGGCTGCATCCTCGTTTCTGATTGGCGAGGATGCTGTCAATCACTCCTCCCAGGCTGCGGCAGGCTTGTCGTTTCTTTGGAGTTCGGCTGAGCACAGCAACGCGAATGAGTGAAGAGCAGAGTAACCGGAGTTACTTGAACAAGCTACAGCCTGGAACCGGAGCGATTCCGGCCAAAGGAGTCAAAGTTTTCCTCAAATAACACGAATAGGGGATAGTAACCAACTGTAAGGAATATTCTTGAGTACGTAACGTACGTGGAGTGAAGCTATTACGGTATTAAGAAAACAAAAGTGTTATCATTTTGAATAACTCTCCTGTATTAAAGGGCCACGCCATGTCGTCCTCACAACCCACGTCTCAGAGAGTGCGGCGCAATGGATCGCCGACTTCGAACCGATTGCAGCCCATTAGGGCCACCGTGCCCTTCCAGCTGAGACAAGGCAATAACAGCCCGACGCGCTCCTCCTCCTCCAGCGGCGGCAGCAGCTCGCCAGCAGCAGTGGCTTCAGCATCAACAACCACTGCAACCACCTCGACCTCAACAGCAGCCACATCTACCACCTCCAACGGGCAGAAACTTTCGCCAACCTCGTCGCCCACCTCCTCGCTCTGGGCTCCGACTGCCGCTGTCGTCGCTGCCGACGGACGCATGAGGCACAGACGGTCTCCTGACAGCAGGAGCTCACCTGAGAGAAGGAGCCCCAGTTCTCCTGTTTGTAAAGGTACTGAGGAAAGCCTGAGAAACCGATTTATTATTCTGTTCAGGATTAGAGGAATGCATTTATTTTCAGTCCTGTGTTCTCCTCAAGTCAGCTTAGAGAGTCTGGTTTTTATTTTTAGTGCATTTTAGATTAAATGTCTTGAAAATAGAAAAGAGCAATAAGAATTAAAAAAAAAACAACTAATCGATCACAAGGACATTCCAACTCCTCGACTCGGTATTGTTTCAAACGTAAGAAATTGCAGTTATGTTTATTTCTCCATGATGCGAGGGGTTGGCGGTGTTCATGTTGCTACAAAAATGGATTTAACTGACATTTTCTGGGATTCCGTGTCCGTTTTTACAAACAGGGTTTTGTTTCCTCTCTGTGGCTTAACACTGTGTCATCTTTTCGGATTATCCATGTCTGAAAGAAGACCATGGAATGGCGGTTTAAAAATATTTAAGAACTCGCGAATAAGATACAACAAGAATAAGATCCTTCGGATCTCTGCATTGTTGAAACTGAGATCTCAGAAGCAGTTTTGCTGGCGTTCAATGAGTAAAATGCCATTCTCAAGATATGGCGCTGCCATATTCCGAATGGTGATTTCCAGCATTTTAATGTTTCTCCAAATATTTTGTTGTGAAATCCAGATTTCAGATTCCGCTTTCGCCCTCAAGTTGAGAAACGCGAATGTGAAGCAAAAGTCAAATTGAATGCCAAACCTGCTTGTGAAACACCGCATCACCGAGGGACCAGAGAGAGGCTGCCTCGACTTTTACGTTTCCCTTGAAGTCTATGCACGATAAACACGAGTGATGTGTTCCTTGATTCCGCCAAAGTTTTCCTCCGAAGAGCAACACGATTAGATAATATTTAATGAGGTTAAAGAAATATTATTTTAGGCCAAGCAAAACATCAGGCAATTGTAAAGGTTTCAATGACTGGGCGGTACATGATAAACTTGGACTTGCTAGATGTGTTACAAACACAGTGGACTGATGCCAAACATTTATGTTGAAGATAAAACAAAGTCTTCGGAACGTTTTCTTCGTGAATCTACTTGTTATGCGCGCAACCCTGTCTGCAAGGCTTGATTAATATCAGCTTTTTATCATATTGGGGTTCAGTATTTACTTTGACCGCCAGATTAAAATGCCACCTTTTTCCCACGAGCGGTTGTCGTCTGCGAGATGACCGGAGTAATGTAACCAATGTACAACTACGGTTTGGGCAATGGATGTTGCCTATCTACAGAAACTTGGGGGGGGAGAAAAACATGAAAATAAAACTGTCGTTTTAACTCTGCGTGATTTAAGAGGTAGTTCCCAAACAGATTTTAATGATTTACAACCTTCCCAATCTATTCACGTAAGTGGGGGGAGAATATTTTTTTTTAAAGAAGGTTAATGACATTCAGTGCTGGAGAATGGGCTGCTTTATGCAGAGCTGCCGAATGCACTTGGCATTCAGACAGTAACACATGGACGAAGGGATTGTGGGATTTTAATTCATTCAGGGGCCGTAGCGAAGGGCGATGCGCGGACTCTGTTCAAGCACGAGAGCCTCCAACTTGCATCAAATGCAAGTACTTGCAACATTTATTCAGAAAAATAATGCTCTTTATTTGAATTAAAATATGAAATTGTTTTTGCTAGAAAAATAAGATCACTATTCCTCGACCGACCCGTCAGCATGAGCGGTTTTACAAAATGAATCGGTGAGTTTGCTACTGAGAAAATGTGTGGCTGCCTGAGCTGGTTCCCAAGAATCGGACATTGCATTAGATGGTCCTGATCTCCCCATGCTTTTCTCCAATGTGCAGAATTCAGTTAATTCCATAACAACCTCCACCCCCAAAAAACTCAACCACGTTGGAGTCACAGCAGCGTTTCTGTACAGATGACTTGAACATATTTTGTAAGAGTGATTATTCAGGAAAAACACTTGCACTCGCACGCATAAGGTGGAACATTTAAAGCACAATGCCTTTATCCGGAGCCATACGTGCCCCGTTAATGTTGTCCCATAAATGAAAGCTTTTCATTGATGGGAAGGAATTTTAACAAACGCAAAAATGTTATTTTCTCTCAGGAGCTCCAACTCACTGGCTTGACGTCTGAGCACAGTGAGTTGGGAAAGTGGATGTGAGCTGGAGACTCAATTGGAAGGTTTTTTTTCCTCCAGAAAACACTTCAACAGTTGTAAATAACCTTGAAAGAGCAGGACTAAACCTTTTGGGTGGAGCAAGTCTGGTGTTCTTAGAATTTAGGTATGGACTCCAGTAATTGTGATTAAAGATTAAAAATCTGATGCTAAGCAGTAAACTTATTTGTGAAGGTTAAATTTTAAATTTGGTTTGGGAAATTGTGCCTTTTTGGGGAATATCAATAATCTTAAAGCATTCTTTATTGAAGCATTGCACTTTCTCCAATGGCACTGTTCAGTTTCTGGGGCTAGGGGAATGTGTAATTCCAGTTACAGTACTATTTCGTACAATAGCTATGGAAAGTCTTTGTCTGGGATGAGATTTGAAATTGTGATTTTTTTTTGTAATTGTTTGAAAGACTATCTGAAGTAAATAATTAATGTATTTTAAAATATTCAACAATGCAAAATTAAATCTACTTTGCATTTTAATTTTTTTTGCACATGAATATTCTTTTAAGGAAATTTGTGGCAAGATTAATCTGTTAGAATTTTAAAATGTTTAAAAAAAAAAATAATGATAGTAGAATTTGTCAACAATTTCTAGCAACCAAAAAAATTCTAGAAACAATTGTGTAGAATAAAATTTTTAGATTTGGGTTAATTATGATTTTATTTTTATAAACACATCTCATCATGTGTCTGTCAGACCTGGCATTATTGGAGTAATACATAATTCCTCTGCTTTGTAACCATCATGTACTTTCAACAAAATCAGATTGTATTGTTGATAGGGCCATCAAAATTTACAGCAATAGGCCCATTAGGCCTAACTTTGCCAGCTGTCTGTTGCTGCAATCCAGGCTAATCCCTATTCAGACTCTTGTGTTTCAGATATTTATTCAACTTTCCCTTAAGAAGTTGTCTCTGGTGCATTTAACACAATGCTTCCTAATCTACAGCAAATGTTAATTTAAATAAAATTCTAACCTCTCTGCACCCCCAGTCAAAAATAAACCTTTAAGAGATAGCTGGATAAACTTTAATGTTGCTTGTTTGAGGGGAACTATCAACAATTCAGTTTGTTTCATCTACATTCCAAAGTTTGAGAGGTAACCTCACTGAGGTGTATAAAATGTCAAAATAACAAGAAATGCTGGAAACATTCATCAAGTCAGGCAGCATCAATGAAAAGATAAAAAGTTAACATGTTCATTTTTTTAAAAGGGGTTGTGACTTTCTGTGTCAAAGTGCCTGCTCTATACTGTATGTTTGACTTTATGACCCTTCAGTATAAAAAGTTGAAACTATGGAAGAAGATAGATACAGGATCATTAGTTCATTGGTTTAGGAAATCCGGAGGAAGAGAATGGTCTTACATTTAGAGCAAGGGCATATAGAAGTAAATGATTATGTAAATAGAGTAGGAATCTGGAACCTGGGTACAAAATGTGAAGAAAACAATCTGGAAGGGAAGAAAAAGGAGTTAGAGAAAATATTACCGTAAATGGAAAGATATTGAAGGATATCGATGAATAGAGACACCTAGGGGTAAGGGAGCATATTTCTTTAAGTGAAAGTTCTGAAGCTTGGAGTTTAGTAAATATAATTTGATCTTTCAAATCATTCAAAGCTGTTCTGCAATCCCAATCAATTATGAGTGATCTGTATTTGTGAAGTGGATTTAGTGACATTTGCAAGACTGTGATTAGAAGTGTTTAGTTTAAATATTACAGGATGTAGATTAAAAGTGGGCAAGCACCAATATTCACAATCTAATTGAATATTGGATTTGACTTGGCAAAATTGCCAACTCTGTTCATGCGTTACAGGTATTCCCATCCCTGTCCCTCAACATTGTTTATTCATCACCTGTGTTTCATAACCCCTTAGTTTTCTCTCAAAATATTTATATCTGTCCACTTTAAAGCAAGTCTCCCAGCATGCTGCTTGTACAGTCATTTTACTCAAACTGTTAAATATATTTGCAGTTGATATGCTTATTGTTTTACCATACTGCAGTGTACCTTGATCATGCACGTTTTCAGATGATAACCACTGTATATTATTGTCAGCTGATTACAATTTCCATGTTCAGTGTAGTGATTTATTTGCATAGTGTTCAGAAGATTGTCTCTGCACTTGTGAGTTAAAATCAAATCCTTTTATTCTGTCTAACTTGATGTTGCTCTTTCTATGTTCATCCCATGCGTATAGACATTCTTGGTGTTCGTGCCAATTAAAACTAAAATCTGATTACCGGTAGCTAAAAATTTGTTGCTTGAGAAAAGAACCATTGTAAAATCTAAATCATAATCACTCAATAGTATTATTGTTAGTTATTTAAATGAACCTCTGGGTTCAGGACGTCAATTCTCAGCCACCTTTTTCCTTCAGTTAGAAGATCTACCTTGGCTGGATATTTTTCAGAATCTTTTGCATTGCTAACCAAGATTAAATAATTCCTTGCACCTGGCACTCCATTCAATGCAGCTGGCCTTGTGAACTCTGGAAATTGTGTTTAGCTTTAATGGGGTGTTTTGGATCATTTTAATAAAACCATAAATTGCTGAAACACTCAGAAAGATAGCACTTCAGGTTGAAGAACTTGATGTTCTCTATTTTTATTTCATATTTCCAACATCTGCAGTTTTAATTTTCACTTTGCATAGCTAGCACAATCTGACTGAGAATTATGTGATCATTTCAGTTTCTGAGTCGTCCAGAATCTGTATTGTTTATGCCTGTAAAATATTATCAAAATAATTTGAATTGGGTTTTTTTTGCATTATTGCCAGCAAGTTAGCACTTTTCAGAACATGAAAATTCGACTAACTTTTATGTATATACAATCTGATTATATGGACATAAAGATACATAAGACCATGGGAGTTTATTTCCTTTAAAGTACAATGTTAATGCTTCTTTAAAATGAATTTCCATTTTAAAATATCTTTGGTAATTTTATTGCTGAGTTCAAACAATTGATCACTTCTAATTCCATTCTTAACTCACATTCAATGTAGTAGTTTCAATGAGTTTTTAGCCCCTTTTCCATTGGAACCTTGAACCAGGAATTGTCAGCTAATTTATCGGTTAAGGGCCCAGCGTCAAATTACGTAGAATCATGCCGGGGATTTATGGCCTGGACCCCTACTCCCATCCATGCTGATTTAAACTATTGGAAAAAGGACAAGTAGCATCCCTGGACTATTGTTGAAGGTGCACTCTCCTATCCCCGGGATGACTTGTGGTCAGTGGGAAAACAATTTGTGTCCTGGTTAAAATGTGGAAACAGCAAAAACGACTTATTTAACCGGGACATTGCGTGGCCAATAACTGGGATGTCTGTGAAAAGGGGCTTTTGACTGTTTGATCTGGGAAATAAATATTAATTTCTTGTGGAATGGTAGTATTTCTATTTCTTTATCTGGGCTGACAAGAACAGGAGTATCATCCAACTTCCATACATAGAACTATTGCATTCTTTTTACTGTTGGGAAGAAATCACAATTTCTGGTTTGGAGAAAAACGCTCAATGTCCCTTTTAGATTTCATATTTTTTCCTCCAAAAGAGGTTCACAGTCGCCATGCTTGTTCCACTGCCATCATCCTTCTGATTTTTTTTCAGATGGAGGTGCCAGAACTGCTCAGAATAATATTTTAAATAAATTATTGCACTTTCATTTTATTTCTCTTGTCCCTTTATTTTCCACATTACTGAGATCCCTAAGCTCAGATCAGCAATTTACTTTGTGGAATTCTGTGAATGTGTATCCATTTCCCTTTCCTCACTGAATACAGCAGTAGAGGATGAATATGACGTGTGACTTTTTTAAATGTTTTGACATGATCTTGAGCTTTGTCTGTGTGCCCAGTCACTTGATCCATCTTCCTTATTAGAAGACTGTTCCATGGCAAAGCCTACTGGAGCACAGTGCGCCACATGGGTTTTGCTGCTTTGTTTTCCTTTGTGAAATGATGTCCAGCCATGTGTAAATGTGCTGTCCTGCTGTGTGAGGCCTGCTGCTGGCAGCATCACAAGAACCAACATGATGGAAGCAATGTCAATACTGTATTTATCTACTCTGGACGTTAACAGTGTAATCTTCAAAGATTATGTCCATTACCATTTGAATAATGGTTGCTGGGGGCAGGAGGACAAGCAGAGTTGAGAGTTCGCTAGTTGCTATGTTACCAGTCATTCTGCCTGGGTTAAAATGATTGCGCCCCCTGGTTTTCTTTTGCATCGTCTCCATTATGAAATTATTGATATAAGGCTACTCTGAGAAATTTTTGTGACTTTGTCAGTGATTTGCCCAATTTTTCCATTGCTCTCTGGATGGTGCATTTCTATTAGCAGAGGTTAACAATGCTAGTTATTGCACACTGAATGATTCATACAGCAATAGCTGCATGAATTAATTAAAGAAGCTACTGGGGGCTCTTTGAAAGTATGCACCCATCTTTCTCCATTGAATGCAAACCACAACCTCGTTAATTCATGTCAACCTGTCTGATCACTTTTTTACTGTAATACATAGAAGATGTAATCTTCAACAGACCTTTTTATCAATAGCTGTGCTAGTTAATTAATTTCATTTAATTAGGGATACAACACAGTAACAGGCCCTTCCAACTCACATGCCCATGCCACCCAAATACGTTTTGGAGGGTGGGAGGAAACTGGAGCACCTGGAGAAAACCCAGACAGGTCAGGGGGAGAACATCCACACTCTTTACATAGAGTGCCAGATTCAAAACCAGGTCACTGGTGCTGTAACTACACTAATCTGAATTACAAAGTTGTTGCGCCATGTGTTCATATTTCTTGCACATTCAAAGGACCAAAATATTGTACATCTTTTTGCAGAGATCAGTTTTCGATTACTGATCAATGACATCTGTACCAGAAGAGCAGATCTATTGCATTGCTGTATTGTACCTGACTGAATTGGATGGCCGAGGCCTAGGGGTAATTTTTTCTGTTTTAATTTTATTACTCCTTGAGAGCCAACACTTTAACTTCTTGGGAGTCACTATCTTGGAGGATCTTTCCTGAATTCAACACACTAATGGCATTGTGAAGAAAGCAGGACAGCGCCTCTACTTCCTCAGGAATTTGCGGAGGTTTGGTATGACACCAGAAACCCTGGCAAATTTTGACAGCTGTGTTGTGGAAAGTGTGCTAACCAGCTGCATTTGCATCGTGGTTTGGTATGGGAACATCAATACTGTGTATAAAGCCCTGCAAAAGGTAGTGGACACAGTCCAGGATACCACAGGCAAAACTCTCCCCACTATCGAGAACATCTATAGGGAATTCTGCCATCGGAGAGCAGCAGCAACCATCAAGGTTCACACCACCCAGAACATGCTCTGTTTTCGCTGCTGCCATCAGGAAAGAGATACAAGTTCGACAAGACTCACACTACCAGGTTCACAAACAGCTGCTACCCCTCCACCATCAGACTCCTCAACAACAAACTCAAACAAGGGCTCATTTCAGGACTTGTGCACTTTATTGAATTCCAAAAAAAAATTCTCTCTATTGCACAGACAGTTTGTTTACATTCTGTTTACATATATATGCTGGTTACATTCTTTTTTTGCACTACTAATAAGTGGTAATTCTGCCTCACCCATAGAAAAATAATCTCCGGATGGTATGTGATGTTGTGTATATACCCTGACGAGAAATTGGAAATCTGAAACAATTTGACTATTGTTCAAATTATAAACCCCTTGGATGTAGCAAAGGCCGACAAGACAAATTTTCCTTTGTGGAAATAGTCCCTTTAGCCCAAGTTCCATCTTGAACAAGTTGGATTCTGGCTTGTTCCCATTTAGTCCATTTCTTCTAAACCCTTCCTTTCTCTCAAAAATACATTTCCAAGGTTCCAATTGTGACTGCTTCTATGGCTTCTTCTGGTAGCTCATATCAGATGTACGTGACGCTCTGAGTGAAAAAGTTATTCCTTGGGTCCCTCTTAAATTTCTCCCCTCTCATCTTAACCTATGCCTGCTAATTGTAAAATTATCTTAGGCATGGCAAAAAGACAAAACAATTTATCCATACCCCTTGGATTTTATAAGCCTCTACAAGGTCACCCTCAGTCTCTTATGCTCAAGGGAATAAATATCTAACCTATCCACCTCTGCTCCCTATAACTCGAGCCTCCAGTCTCGGCAACATCCTAATCATTCTCCTCTGACCCCCTTCCAACTTATTGATGTGCTCCTTCTAGCTGAGGACCAGAACTGCATGAAGTCCATGAGAAAAATGTGCAGAAATTATTTGAAACAGGGATGTTCTGAATCTAATCAATCTTGAAATGGAACCCAGCGAGTACGAGTATCCACTGTGCATTTAATATTGTTGGTTTTTAAAGCATAATACTGTATTCCAAGAATGTTTAACCTCTACAATGAATATTTTACAAAATATTTTTATTTTGGATTTTTATTCCTTTCTCGAAGTGATTATTTTGATCATGGTAAGAGCTATCTAATATATATACTGCCCCCCTTCATTTCCACAGTTGAAAGGCCCAAATCGCAACAGATGAGAACCTCAAATACCATTCGACGCACCTCCTCTCTAGACACCATAACTGGACCTTATCTCACAGGGCAGTGGCCACGCGATCCCCATGTGCATTACCCATCATCCATGAAAGATAAATCGACGCAGGTAAAAAGCAAAACAATAACTATGGGTTTTTATTGTAATATATTTTGTTATATAATTTTATATTGTTGGTCAGTGCATGGCTGTCAATTATCATCTTTTGTGAAAAATACTTACTCCATCATTAAACAGTTTGAATGTTAGTTTTTAAAAATTATCCCATTTTATCATCGTCAAAGTACGAGAAGGAATTTGTAGCAAAATGTATTATAATGTGGCCTTTCATTTCTGAGGGACTCCGTTTGAGCCTAACACAGACTAATGAATTGAAAGTTTTATCTCACTGACTCTGAGGGTTGTAATTTACATTTTGGCATTTTAGCAGAATTTTTGTTGTAGATGTCACTGTATGCAAATTGGAATACTGCTTGCAATAGTACAGATTTCATGAGGTGGATTTGTGGGAAAAAAAAATAGTTTGGGCCTGCTCCATGGAGAATTAGATGCCTTTGGAATGCACAATAGTACAATTTCTGTGGAAAAACATGATGATTAAAAATTGGGATGGAGTTTGGTTTGAAGAGTTCACTATTTCCAATGCAGTTCCTGCAATTGTCTCATGTGCTGAGAGCCTTGGATGTATGCGTGCAGGCATCGAAGTGCCTCAATTGTGATTTTTTTTTAATGAGCTTGCATGCTAATATTATCTGGGCCATTGGTGCAGAGACACGTGAAGTTTGGTTCTGCTTGATTTAAAGTGATTTTACTAACCTAGTTTCACATCAACATTGGAGCCTGAATAGGTGGAGCTGATCAAGTATTTCACTTGCCCTCCTCTCAAGACTCTCTTAGTCTAATTCTTGATAATGAGTGCCATCATCTTTTTACAATCTTGTGTTGCCATGCTACAGTTTCCTCCCCACCCAATCAATGATACACAACCGAACCTCATCAACCCTCCCCACTACCAATCTGTCATAATTCCTGCAATTGCACCCTTTTTTATTCTGCTGCCACTTCCCACTGTTGCCTTTTTAACCTGCAGTTCAGCAATTGCCATGATTATTTCTCTGCTGGCATTTTGCTCCATCCTGGGCCTCTTTCCTTAATGTCCTAAACTTGCCTGATTTCTTTTTCATGCTTCTCACTGATAAAGGCCTTGTTTTGTGCACAACAGACACACCAGTTGGGCAATTGTGAATCAGCTAATTAATATAGCTTTGCAGATCTGTCTTTTGAGATCAGATGCTGTTGTGGAAGAGAACATGGACCTTTACATCACCTGAGGCCAAAAGAAGGGGTTCTGTTTGAGATGCCTGCTTTTGGCAAATGCATGATCCATATGTTTATAGGAGGTCAGGATTGTTGCTGCTTGGTTAGCCATATGTGCTGATTTTGAGACCTTGACCTTCAAGCATTCCTTTCCTTAGTTTGTCGAAGGCAGTGCTATTGCACTGAAGGTAATAGTGAATTTCTTCAGTGTCTTCCCTCATCAAGAGGTCATTTCCAAGATAATAGGAACATGATCCATGTTTTTAGGGCCTTTTTGCAGACCCTCATTGGTCTTATAATAAGAGATGGAGAAATCACAAATGGCAATAAGGAAGTGTACAGGAGAGAGATGGATCAGATTTTTGAATAGTGTAACAGCAACAACTTTGCACTCAACATTAGCAAAGCCAAGGAGATGATTTTGGACTTCAGAAGGAAGTCAGAGGAACACGACTCAGTCCTCATCGAGGGTGAAGAACTTCAAATTCATTGGTGTCAACATCTCTGAGGATCTGTCCTGAAGCCTCCATGTTGATGCAATCACAAAGAAGGCTCATCAGCATTTATACTTTGTGAGGTGTCTGAGGAAATTGGTATGTCACCAAAGACTCTTGTAAACTTCTACAAGTGTACCGTGGAGTGCATTCTGGCTGGTTGCATCACTGCCTGGTATGGAGGCGCCAACTCTTAGAACAAGAATAAACTCGAGGGTTGTTAACTCGGCCTGTGACATCATAGGCACCAGACTTCACTCCATTGAGGACATCTACATGAGGTAGTTTCTTTAAAAAGACGCCCACCACCTAGGTCATGCCCTCTTCACTCTGCTACTATTGGGAAAAAGGTACAGGAGCCTAAAGATGAGCACTCAATGGCACAAGGACAGCTTCTTCCCTGCTGCAGTCAGATTCCTGAATGATCAATGAACCAAAGATACTACTTTACTTTTCGTGCACTACTACATTTTTATTTATAGTAATGTTATAAGATGGTTATAATATGAATGTTTGCTCTATGATGCTAAAGACATGGTGTAGGAGGGAGGTCTTTAGGTTTCTGGATTATTGTGCTCTCTTCCAGGGAAGATGGGACCTGTTCTGATGGGATGGTTTACATCTGACTGGATGGGGACAAATATCCTTGTTGGCAGGTTTGCTAGTGCTGCTCTGGTGGAAGGGAACAGAGAGCATGGATTGGCATCTTGAATTATGACATTGGGGCCATTAGTGGAACTTGGTTGCGGGAGGGCCACGAGTGGCAGCTCAATGTTCCTGGCTTTCGTGGCTTTTGACATGATAGAATTGGGGGGGGGGGGATGAAAGAGGGAGGAGTGGCATTGCTTGTCAAGGAAAATAACGCAGTGGTGCTCAGGCAGGAAAGAGTAGAGGGCTCGTCTACTGATGCTATATGGTTGGAATTGAGGAACGGGAAAGTTATGACAACACTCCTGGAGTTGTGTTATAGACCAGCCAATAATGAGAATTGGAGGAGCAAATTTGTAGAGAAATAGCAGACAACTGCAGAAAACATAAAATTGTGACAGTAGGTGATTTTTAACTTTCCACATGTTGACTGGAACTCCCTTAGTGTAAAATCAATGAATGGGTTGAAGTTTGTCAAATGTGTTCAGGAAAGTTTTCTAAATCAATGTATAGAAGTACCTACATAAGAGAGTGCAATACTGGATCTCCTATTAGGGAACGAGACAGGACAGGTGACAGAAGTATGTGTAGGGGAACATTTTGGGTCTAGTGATCATAATGCCATTAGCTTCAAGTTAATTATGGAGAAGGATACAACTGGGCCTCAGGTTGAGATTCTAAATTGGAGAAAGGTCAATTATGAAGAAATGAGAAAGGATCTAGAATACGTGGATTGTGGTAAATTGTTTTCAGTTAAGGATGTGCGAGGCAAGTGGAGGACCTTCAAAGTCAGGATCAAAGGCAAGGTTACAAGGTATAGGGAATCTTGGTTTACGAGCAATATTGGAGATCTGGTTTGGAAGAAGGAAAGGTGCATAACAGGTATAGGCAACATGGAGAAACTGAGGTACTTGGTGAGCAGGAAAATGCAAGAAAAACCTCAAGAAAGAAATCGGGAAGGGTAAAAGAAGACATGAAGTTGCTTTGGCAGGCAATATGAAAAAATCCTAAGGGTTTCTAAAGGTATATTAATAGTAAAAGGATAGTAAGGGACAAAATTGGTCCCCTTGAAGGAAGGTCAGAGTGGTTGGCTTTATATGGAGCCAAAAGAGATTGGAAAAGTCTTAAATGTACCCCCCCCCCCCCCCCACCCCGGTATTCACTCAGGAAAAAGGCAGAGAATCATGGGAATTAATGAAAACAAGCAGTGAAGTCATGGAACGTATAGATTAAGAGGAGGAGGTGCTTGCTGTCTTAAAGCAAATAAGGGTTGATAAGTCCCCAGGGCCTGAAAGATATTCCCTTGGGCCTTGATGGAGGCTAGTGTAGGGGCTCTGACAGAAATAGTTAAAAAGTCCTTTGCCACAGGTGTGGTGCCAGAGGATTGGAGGGTAGCTCATGTTCTTCCAAAAGTAACCCTGGAAATAATAGGCCGGTGAGCCTGAAGTCGGTAGTAGGTAAATTTTTGAAAGGTGTTCTGAGAGATCAGATATACAATTATTTGGAGAGCCATGCACTGATTAATGATAGTCAACATGGCTTTATGCATGGTAGATAGTGTTTAACCAATGTTATAGAGTTTTTCAAGGAGGTTAACAGGAAAGTTGATGAAGGAAAGGGAGGTTAGTCAGGAAGGTTCAAAGGCTAGGTATTCATGATGAAGCAGTGAACTGGATTTGACAATGGCTGGACAGAAGAAGCCAGAGATTAGTGGTAGATGATTGCTTATCAGATTGGAGGCCTATGACAAGTGGTGTTGTACCAGGCTGGGACCATTGTTGTTTACAATCTATATCAATGATCTGGTTGATAATGTGGTAAATTGGATTAGTAAATTTGAAGATGACACTAAGATTGGAGGTGTTGTAGATAGTGAAGGTTTTCAAAGCTTGCAGAGGGATCTGGACCAGCTGGAAAAATTGATGGAATTTAATGCAGACAAATGTGAGGGTTTGGATTTTGGAAGGACAAATGAAAAAAGGACATACATAGTAAATAATAGGGCACTGAAGAGTGAGGTAGAACAGAAGTATCTGGGAATATAGATACATAATTCCCTGAAAGTTGCATCACATGTGGATAGGGTTGTAAAGAGAGTTTTTTTTTAAGCATATTGGAGTATTGTATAGAGCTTTGGTCGCCTAAATACAGGAAAGATATAATTAAAATAGAGTGCAGAGATTTATTAGGATGTTGCCTGGAATTCAGGGACTGATTTGCAGTGAAAGGTTAAACAAGTTAGGGCTTTATTCCTTAGAGTATAGAAGAATGAGGGGAGATTTGATAGAGGTATTTAAAATTGAGGGGGATAGACAGAGTAAATGTAGATAGGCTTTTTCCATTGAGGGTTGTTGAGATTCAAAAAGTAAGGCATGAGTTAAGAGTGAAAGGGAAAAAGTTTAGGGAGAACATGAGGGGAACTTCTTCACACGGAGGGTGGTGGGAGCGTGGATCGAGCTTCCGGCTGAAGTGGTAGATGTGTGCGCAATTTTAATATTTAAGGGAAATTTGGGCAGGTAAATGAATGGGAGTGGCATTGAGGGCTATGAACTGAGTGCATGCCAATGAGAGTAGGCAAGAACGAGGTTCAGCTCAGACTAAAAGGGTTGAAGAGGCCTGTCTCTGTGCTGTAATTGTTCTATGGTTCTTTCATTCTCTGAGTATGTAGATACACAATCATTACTGTCATATTTCTCAATGGCAGGTGTCGATAACCATGGTTTTACAATGGGGGTGATATTTTTTTAGTGGTATTCCATTTATCCCATAGATTAGATTCACTTGTGGAATATTTGTTGGAGACCTGGAGCAGGAATGAAGTGAGAACGATTGAAAAGTGTTGGGATGAAGAATGGGTCAGTTGTCTTATGGTTATGGCCATGTCTTGCATGCCATTTTACAGATATTTATTCTCCTGCAGTTTTATCACTCGGACACTATTCTTGCTCCTATTTGAGAAATACTTGGATATTCAGAACAAAACCAATATCAAACAAGGAAAACGAGCTTCAACCAAAGACCTGGGTGCCTGATGTGCTGTATGAGTGTACACTCCTGATGAAGGGATCAGGCCTGAAATGTTGACTGCCTTTTACTTGCTTTGAACTGCATGACTAGCTGAGTTTCTCCAGATTTTAGTGTTTAAAATCACCATACAGGCCTTTCAGCTTACGATGTTGTGCTGATCCATATAAACATATTCCTTCCTTACCTCGCACCCATAACTTTCAATTTTTCTTATTTTTGTGCCTTTCCAAGATTCTTTAAGTGTCCCTATTGTATCTGCCTCTACCACCACCCATGACAATGTATTCCAGGTGCCCACCATTTTGTGCATGTGCGTTTGTGTTCCTCCACTTGCCTGAAACAGATGTCCTCTGGTATTTGTTTGTCACCTTGGGGTCAGGTGGGGGAAATGCTGCATGTCCCTCTATTTAAGGCCCTCCTAATCTAGTATATTTTATTAAGACTTCTCTCTTCCTTAGAAACTGCAAAGTGATAATCCCTAGCTTGGTTAACATGTTCTTCAATTCAGGCCATATCCTGGTAGATCTTCAGTACATTCCCTCTAAAGCTTCTACATTCTTTCTGTAATGAGATGACCAGATCTGAACGCAATTCTCTGTGGTTTAATGTGAGGTTTATAGAGCTGCAATATTGTGTCACATCTCTTGAACTCATTTCCTTGACTAATGAAGGCCAGCACCACATACACTGCCTTAACCACCTCATCAACTTGTGGGGCAACCTTGATGGACCCTACTTTTATAAATTTGGATGTGAGGCATGCAAACAGGCCCTCCTGGTCCATGAGTATATGCCCTCTCAATACATCAATTAACCTACAAACCCCATGTATGGAGGAAGGGAGGAAACATACGCAGTCACAGAGAGAACATAAACTCCTTACAGCATTAGATTCAAACCCAAATCGCTGTTACACTAACCACTATGCCAACAGTGCCATCCCAAGATCCCTTTGTTCATCTGCACTGTTAAGAATCCTGCCATTAACTACGTACTCCAAGTTCGACATTCAAAAGTGCATAACTTCACACATCCTTATTGAACTCCATCTGAAACTTCTCCACCCAAATGTATATTCCATCTATTCCATTGTAACCCAAGGCAATCTTCTACACTATCCACAACATCTCCAGCTGCCTTATGTTCTCCAAACTTACTGACAAACCCCACCCCCACCACTTCTTTGTCAAGTCATTTATAAAGATCACAAAGTGGGGAGTTCCAGAACAGATCCCTATGAAATTCTACTAGTCCCTGGCCTCTGGGCAGAATCCATGCCTTATAACTTTCTTCATGAATCTACCATGAGGGACCTTGTCAGATGCTTTACTGAAATCCTTATGTACCATATCTACCTCCCTACATTCATCAATTTCTTTCACCACCTCCTATTAAATGCTCTGAGGTTTGTGAGACACAACCCTCACATAGCCATACTGATTATCCCTAAGAATACTAAAAGTGCTCATAAATCCTCTCCAATAGTTTTCCCACCATTGGTCGATAATTCCCAGGATTCTTCCAATTAGCTTTCTTAAGCAAGGAGACTAGATTTGCCTTCCTCCAATCCTCTTGTGCCTTCCCTGTGGCCAGGGAAGACACAAAGGTCATTATCAACATTACAGCACTCTCTTCCCTTGCTTCATGTAGTAGCCTGGGGTATATCCCTTCTGGTCCCAGGGACTTATCAATCTGAATGTTTTTAAGAAGATCCAGCATTTCCTCTTTCTTAACCTCGCCTCATTAGCCAGCTCTGCAGGGCCTCACATTCACCAAGATTTCTCTCCCTGATGAACACAGAAGCAAAGTATACATTTCTGACCTCCTCTGCCTCCAGAAACCTATTTCCTTTTTATCCCTAATTAGTCCTACCATCACTCCATTCAAAACTTTTGTTCCTCATGTATGAGTCAAATGATTTAGTTTTTCGTAATCCTACTTGTCAATGCATTCTTATGCCCCCTTTTAGCTTTCCTAAGTTTTCTTTGAGTTCCTCAGAGTTATTTCTCGTATTCCTGACTCTTGATTCCTCTTGCCTTCAAATCTATTTGCTGGGGTTATCATTCTGGTGGAATTAAAATATAGCCATTGAGAATGGTCTTGAGCAAATAGTGAGAAGTTGGGGTGCTCAGTAAGTCGGGCACTTCAAACCAGGCAGAGTGGAAATGGTCAACATTTTGGGTTGGGGTCCCTATGAGAGACTGAGTCTGTTAAGGGTCCCAAACTGAAATGTTGATTGACCAATTCTCAATCATGTTTGCACTAATTATTTATTTTTAAATACTGTACTTGCAGAACTGTGACTGGTGCTGCAAGACAGCAAATTTTGTGACACATACATGACATTAAATCTGATTCTGAAACCATGGATGGGGCCTGACCCACTTCTAGATTTTTATTGTTTGCCTCAGTGATCCTTTAGTTTGTTTTGGAAATGTTGCTTAGGGATATGGTTGGGGTTTAGGTACAACTCCTGAGGTTGTTTTGAATGTATTAGGAACAGACACAGGTCACTAGGCCTCCAGAGCCTGCTCTGAAGCAGATGGCTAAAGTTTTGTGATGCTGACAGAAATGATTGGGCATACTGAAAGACAGGTGTGACTCATTTGGTGAGTGGAAGAACTTCTGTGCATTCCCCCCCCACCCCTTATCTGTCTGTCTGCCTGTCTACCTATCTATCTATCTAAAACTGACATCCTACCTGATTGACAGGTTAATTGCCTATTGGGATGGGAAGTGATCAGGGAGTAAATTCCAAATAGTCAAGAGATTGTAGATAATTTTTAGAGTTTTGGTCAAAGCTTATTGATGGCTGATCAGACTTGAAGGGAACAAAGCTGCTTCTCCACTTCCTTCATTGATCTGGTCCTTCTCATTTAAAAAAAAATTCTGTACTTGCTGCAATGTCCAACTCCTGTTTAACTGGTTTTTACAGGTTAAAATCCTGTTTAAAATGGATTGTGTTTTTAAAGCCTTTTTCCTAAATGGATTAATCAAGTTGGTGGCTGGGATAGGGTAAGGAGCTTCTCTTCAAAATGAACTGGGCAGAGTATTAATGTTTTGGGAGGTGTCTGCAGTTGTCATTGATAAACATACTTCATCCCTTTAGCTAATTACACACTGAAGTACTTGCAGTTACACTGGTTGTATTTGGTAATTGATCTATTGTCCAGATTGAGGTTGGAACCAGTAATTGTATGTTAACAATATATATATATATATAATTGCATAGTTACCTACTAATCTTAAAAACTATAACTTGATTCCAAAGGCTGCTTTGAATATCTTATTGCAAACAAAGGAAATTGCTGCATTCTGAAAATTCCTCTAGATTGGGAAGACTTGTGCTTTGAGCAAGGACTTGCAGTAAAGATAGTGATGCTTTAGTCATAAATTTCCTCAATTGTTTTTGATTAGAAAAGTGTTAATATGAAAGCCGTATTTAACAAAAAAAATTACAAGTAGGTAAGGTATCTGCTTGTGTTTAACAGCTATTGTTCAAAAATTATTAGTCAATAATAGTGCTTTTGGGAAATATCAATCTGATTAAGCAGATCAATCCTATATCCTGCTTCTTACAAACTATTGGTTTTGTGAAGAAGTCTCAACCGAATGCCTTGAGGAGAAACCAAAGCTGAAGTGAATTTGGACTTGCAGAAGACATTTGACAGTGCCTCACAAGGGGTTAAGTCCCAAGATACTTGGTATTGGTGATAATATATTGGCATAGACCTCCTAAGTAGCCAGCTTTCTGGCACATGTCATTCTTTTGTTTGTTGAAGTGAATTGTCATTTGGGGTACTTAACTTTTGATCTTACATTGGAAAGAAATCAATTGTTTAATGATTCATGACAACTTTGAACAATAAGCATAAAAAATGTATGACAAATCTCAATGTGTGACTAAAAATGTATAGCAAATCAAAATGACCCAGAAGGGATTTGACAAGGTACAATAGAAATGTAAGACACAAGAATGAGATATTTTGCCCTGATGGGCAGAAGGCAATAAGTAGGGTTGAGGGTCATTTTCTCATTGGCAACAGTGACCATGGATACCACAAGGATCCATGCTGCAGCTGCTACTATATATGTTACTAATTTAGAAGAAGGAAACAAATGTTTAGCACCAAATTTACGTAAGGTACAAAGATAGGTAGGGCCTAAATTCACTATTTTCTCCTGAAGATGTTTCTTCTGTGCAGGATATTAATTAATGTCTTATTTTAGGTTGGTAATAAGTGCCAGTTGTAACTGGTTAGCTCTTGATAGGACATTCATAATTACTTTAATAGGAGTTCTAATGACTTTCTTGACATCTCCCACTTTTACTTTTCCCTGTACAACAATGCAGGGAGAATGGGACCTCTTGCATTGTCACTACCGATTGTTTTCTTCTGGCCCAAGTCCATGGAGTACATTCTGCAATCTGGCGTATGTGTTGACTATTTGTTAATGCACTTATTGCGAAGTTCTGCATTCTGAACTTAAATATGCTACTTTGTTACTTGTATTGTGAGTGAGAGTATTGTCAAATAATTTGATTGATTATGTATTAATAAAGGCATTTCATGATCAATCGGCCAAACTTTGATCTCATAGGCCACATATTGACAGAGCAAAGACTCTATTCCTCTCCAAGCTCAGTAATAAACTAAGTGCTTGTTTTGGAACATGTGAAAATCAATAGGGATGAAATTTATTTTTAGAATTGGTGGCATAGAAGAATGAACATAGGACTTTGCAAATTAAGCCCAAAGAAAAGACACAAGGTTTTCTGGATGTGCATTTGGCCATGTCAATTAGTTTATTAGTAGTATGTTCTTCAATAAATAGATATTTGTAACTTGGTACAAATGGTTGGTTTTTTTTTACTTCCATTGTTTTCAGGAATGTAACAGGCACAGAAACAGGCCATTTTCCACTGTCTGCATTACCATTAAATACACATTTGCACTCATCCCATTTATTCAATGCTCAATTTCCCCCCCCCCCCCCCACCCTCCCACCCCTCCCAGATTCTATCACTCACCTATACACTGGATACAGTTTATAGTGGCCAATTAATCTACCTACCAGCACATCTTTAGGATAGCCAAACTTCTGTGATCTCCGGGAGAATCTGTAAACTCCACTCAGCACCTGATTTCAGGATTGAATCTGGATGCTGCAGGGTCACCAGCTGGACCACTGTGTTGCATGGTATGAAAACACAGCAGATGGGGAGTGTGCCTATCAGACTGAGTTTGAAGCACAACATCAAAAGTAAGGTGAGGCCATTTGATCCAATGGGCAAACTCTTCCACTCAGTGATCATGGTTGGCCTTTTACCTCAAAACCTTCCTGTACCAGCTCCTTTCCTTTGATACATCTAATAAATAACCTTTGTCTTGAATATATTGAATGACTGGGCCTTCACAGCCCTTTAAGTTAGTGAACTAGGAGTCAGTACCTTTGGGATACTTTACCTCAATAATGAATAGGGCTCCTTATTTTGAAACTGTGATTCTTGGCACTAGATATTGAAGCCAGGGGAATCGTCATTCATGAATTTACTCTATTGAGGCTTGTTCTTTTAAAATAAGATGTGAATATACATATATATATATATTATTTCATGTGTTCCATACATTTCAAATGGAAGGGCTTTTTTTGCTCTGCATCTCTTACAGAGAAAAAAGGACTTGGTGGGTCTAGTGGATTGTTTTGTTTCGTCATCTCTCTAATATCTCTGGAGTTATAGATAGTGATCACCAGCTTTCTGAAGATGTTGTCAATTGTTCATCAACTTCTGTATTCCACTGAAATATTATTCATTTACTTTTATAGTCAATTAGCTTCATTCCAGTTGGAATTGCCTCTCTCCAATTAAAATTCTGCCTCATCTGATTAATTTCCACCCACTAGCTTCAAGTTCTTGACGCAATGAAAAAAAAAACAAGATATTTATAAATATACTCAATCTACTGTTTTTGATTTCATTTGAAATAGAAGATGATTTCTAAATGAATTTATTAGGCAGTGATGTGTGTATGTGTCCACCATCAATTTTCTCCCTGGTGCCCAGACATGTGCTCCTTGCAGACATTTGGCTCATGTAGCTTTTTTTGTCTTATTGCTGCCTCACCTAAGAGGACATTGTTGGTGTCAAACTTCAAAGATACACGCCCACAGCTAATTGTTCTTCTGGGTATTTCTGGGTAATTCCGTCTGGCTCCCTTTGGCCTAAACATTGATGAAAATATTCATGAATGATCAAGCCCTGTTTTGAAAGACTAACAGCCACCCCACATCTGTCCTGTCAATACCATGAATTACGTACTTGTATATTAAATCATCCCTTATTCTCCTCCCAGCAACACATCAGTGCTTCACCCACCTAATGAAACTGTGAGTCTAATAGAGGATGCATCGCTATTTCACCACCAGCTCATTTAATCTCCAGCTCCAGCCATTTCATCTACAGCTCATTTCAGATGAGATGGGCAAAACCCCAGATACCAGCCGGTCAGGTATTGTGAACTACTCGCTGTCAGCCAGATCAACTCTACCTTTTTCCTTTGCTGTATAATTGCAACTCAATCTGGCGTTTTGTCCAAGTTTTAAATGTTTATCAGTAAATATAATTTAAAAAAAATAAACATACACATCCTTTCCCATCATGGTCCCAGAATGCCAGATTGCCCCTTTTACACACAGCAATCCGGCACTGTTACTACCTCTGCTGCTGGAAAAAGTTGGGGCTGGAATGACCCACCCCACCCCCAATTCCATGTCTGTGCTTTTTACACAGAAGGTATAGCATAATTAAGCCGCAAATATCCCGGAACAAAATGGTTGTGTAAAAGGGCCAAGTAAATGATTGTTGTGTGTGTACAAGCAAAACTGAGCTTCCCTGGATGTTCTAGTTTTCATTTTCTGCTGGCAGTTAAGCAAGTAATGAACGTGTAAAGAACTTTCCTCCATATCTGGGAATATATTTGGGACAAAATTATTGAAAACATGCTTTAGTATATTCAGTCCTTGCAAACAAAACAAAAAATGAATTGATTGGATTAATCAGGGTAACTAAAAACAATACTAAGTAATTACCTGAGCCATGAAATAGGAAGTTGTTATTCTAAAAATGTTGCTTCAATATCTAAGTTCTTGACCATGGTATTTTAAAAAAATCGGTAATTTGACCTTTGTGAATGGACTGAAGTGACTGATCTATCTCAATTCAAGGTCAAAGTAATATTGCAGAAATATTTGTGAATATCCAGTACCCGTACAAATACTTTGTGTTTTTTTTTGCACTCTTGGTGAGAGTACAAGCTACCTTGATTGAATATTTTTCTTTGCTGAGAAAATTCTGCTACCAATGAATTAGTACAACCTTCCTGCACCCCCACCCCTCTGCTGACTGTTGATCTTCCTTATTTAGAGAATGATGAGATCTTGAGACAGGATAATCTTATTTATAAGAGAATGTTTAGCAGGAGAGATGATACAAGTTGTAAACTTGTAGAGGAAGCTTATTATTTGACATTGTACATTGATAGATGTTTACCTTTTTCTGATTTTGCCTATTTATCTTCAAGCTTGTATTCTGGAATGTTGCATTGTTGAAATATTTTAAAAAAAAACCTAGTTTTTGTCAGTTTTGCATGTGAAAGTTTGTAGGCGTCAACGATATGACACATGATTCCTATTTGATAAATGAACATTGACGCCTACACTATCTTTCAAGTATCTGGAGGAGTGTCAAAGATTTCAGAAAGAACATTTGCTAGATGGGTAGGTTTTTGACTTTGACCTTGTCAAACGAATGCTGTTTTGAAATATTAAATTTTGGTCTCTGCAGTGTAAAACACTTTAAATTAATCTTTTAAAGGAAGGAAGCTAAAACTGACTTTAAAGTCCAGCAGCATACATTTTTAAAAAAATTATAAATTTCATTAACATAAATTTTGAAGAACTGGATGTTTTTTTAACTACTTCACTGCTCTCTGAATAGCTGAACTTGGTTAATTTAATTTTCAAACTTTCACAGAAAGCATCTGTGAGAATGCTTACTGTGTAGGTTGCAACTTGATGTCACAAGGCAGCAAAGATGCACTAATGGACTGTGGTGTCAGGAGATACTCTCTCTTTCACACTTGTCAAATCATTTGACATTCACTGCATTCTCTTGTGCACTGGTGTTACTTTACAACTTTGGATAGGATATGTCTAGTTATCAGAATTAATTTTTGGATAGTGTAAACATGTTTGTGAATGAACAAGTACATGGCAGCCATCCAGGAGAGAGCTGTTTGGACATGGAACCCTTTCAATACTTTTTAAAAAAAAACTTGAAAATTTTTCGTAATTGCATTTATTTTTTTTGAAAGTTTGAAAAATGTTAATTGATCTCCATATGGAAACTATCAGCAAATATCTCTCTCCAGGTAGTGTATGTCAACAAACTGCCATTTCATAAACCCACAATAACCTTGCTCTTGTTCTTGTTTGCCTCATAAATATTACATACATCCCATTTGTACAAGTCAAGGTTGTAAAGATCATCTGGAATTGAATCAGTTTAAAATGCATTGCTTACTAATCTGAAGTTCAAATGTTTTTTCTGTTAAGACAAAACAATATAAAGGCAGGCAGAATTAATTAGATAGGAAACACCCCGTCTTGCATTGACTTGATCTGCCCATTTTCAGTTATATGACACGATTTCTTGACAATCAAGATCACTTTGCAATAGCAGATACTTTCTGCAACCCCCACAAAGTACAGTTAAAAACGTTTGGTATCCAGCACCTTTGGGGATTAGTAAATGCTGGATAAGTGAGTATTCCTGATGCTTGAGACACAATGCCCAACACTCTTACACTGCAGTAAGAAAATACAGTTTAAAAGACAAAAATACTATACTGTACTTGCACTGAACAAAATTCACTTGCATGAATATATAAACAAAGCACTGTAGCGGGTCCCTACTGCTACAGCCAGGTTATAGCTCACAGTTTTAGCTCCTGAGCTGCAGCTCGAAACTTGCAGAGGAAAGAACACGCACGCCGGTAGAGTGTATTTGACACTGAGCTTATTCAGGGGCAGCTCTGCCTTTTATAGTGAACTCTGCTGTGTCACTACCATGGCTTGAGCAGGCTGGCCACGGTGATGTCATTATTAACATCTGGGCCCTGATTGGACCCCCAGCGATCCACTGGTGGTGGTTGCCCAGTTTCATCATTCCATAGGCGGCCTTCGGAAATGGGTGTGTCCGCCTGTGTGAGGTCTTGCCAGTTGCCACGTTCGACAGACATTTCTGGTGTTGACCTGAGGTGTGGGGTGCTACACGACCCCTCTCCCCACCTCCAGAACCGGCAATCAGGGCAGAGTTCTTAGGAGGCCGAGCCCCTGCACTGTGGGGTTGGATGGGTGATGGACTGGTCAGAGTCTAAGTAGGCCTGTTTCAACCGGTTGATGGTAAAAGCCTCCTCTCTACCACTAATGTCCAGAACACAGGTGGAGCCGTCGTTTCTTATGAGACGGTATGGCCCCTTGTAAGGTCTCTGGAGAGGTGGCCAGTGTGCTCCGCACTGAACGAATATGTATTTACAATCAGCCAAGTCCTTGGGGATGTACGTGTGGGGCTGGCCATGGGGTCCGGGCTAGGGTGCCTAGGCAATCACAAAGCTGGGACAGTGGTTGCTGAGGGCTCCCCTAAGTCCTCATGGGTTGTTACATATTCACCCAGTATGACCAAGGGTGCGCAGTAGAGCAACTCAGAGGAGGATGCCTCAAGGTCCTTTTTGGGTGTGGCTCAAATTCCCAACAGGACCCAGGGAAGCTTGTCATCCCAGTTAGGTCCAGTCAGCCTTGACATTAAAGCCGCCTTGAGGTGTCTGTGGAACCTCTCCATTAACCCGTTGGTTTGCGGGTGATGCGCTGTGGTGTGGTGGAGTTGGGTCCCCAGGGCGTGGGGTAAGGCAGTCCACAGAGTAGAAGTGAATTGGGCCCCCCTTTCTGAAGTGAGATGTTCGGGGACCCCAAAATGTGCTACCCAAGTGTTGAATAGGGTCCCGTGCACATGCCCCTTGGAAGCCTCGAATAGTGGCACTGCCTCAGGCCATCTGGTCACCCGGTCGAGCAGTGTGAGGAGGTAGCGTGCACCTCTGGACACAGGTAGGGGCCCCACAATGTCAACGAGCATGTGGCTGAACGTTGGATTTACCAGCTATGTGCTCAATGCCCCTAGTAAATTCAGAGATTTAGGACAGGTGCCGCTGTTGCCTTCCTGACCAGGCAGACACCTTACGGAAGGTAAAGGTAAGGGGTTTGTGGACCGTGTAAACTTTGAACTTCCTGCTCTCCAGAAAGTATCTGGTTCCTCACTCCATGTTTGGAATCTGCTGAATGGATGTGAAGCATGGTGATGGTGCGGAAATCTGTCAGCATCTTGGTGAACTCATTGGTGGCAGTACTAACCAAGTGCAGGTGGGGGCTGGTGAGCTTGGTGCTTTTGAAGGAGAGCAATTGGAATATCTGGGTGTGTACCAGTCGATGCCCCTTGATGTCCACCAGGAGGGAGTGGGCCCTCAGGAAGTCAGCACCTAAAAGTCATTGCTGCACGGTGAACTTCCAGGAGAATTGGTGGTCCCCGAAGCGGAGGGGCATGGAACGGGTTTTGAAAGTTCGGATACTGGAGCTGTTAGCCTCTCGGAGTTCTTGGCCCATTTTGCCGCAGTGAACCTCGAGGCTGGTGGGGGTGGAATGATGCTGTTTTGTGCCCAAGTGTCCACGAAGAAGCATCAGCCTGACAGTGAGTCCTGGACATGTAGAAGGCTATGCAGTTGGCCAGTCGTCAAAGCCATTAATGATGGCTGGCCTGGACATTTCCCTGGAATGCACAGGGGGAGTGGCATCGATGGGCATAGGAGCCCTACAATTGATGATAATAACAGTACAGTTCACCAGTGGGGCATCTCGTTTGGTTGGTCGGTCGGATGGCTGGTTGAAGTTCCTCGTGGCCGGGCACTGTTGATGTGATGTCGTCACCTGGTCGATCAAAGTGCAGGTGTCCCTCTTTGTTGCCCATAGCATGTCTGCTTTGGCAGCCACCTTCCTGGGGTCCTCAAAATCCTCCTCCGTGATGAGCAGCTGAAAGTCCTCAGGCAGCCTCTCCAGCAATATTTGCTGGAACAGCGGGCAGGAGGTGTGACCATTGCACAGAGCAAGCATTTCGCCCATGAGGGTGGAAGGAGCCCTATCCCCCAAATCGTCAATATTCAGCAGATGGGCAGAGTGCTCACGTTTTGAGAGCCAGAAAGTGTGGGTGAGTAGCTCTTTGATGGCCACATACCTTCCTTATTCTGGGGGCAGCTGAAGGAAATTTATAATTCAGCCTGTTGTCTCCTGGTTGAAGCCACTGACCACATAGTAATAGTGAGTGTTGTCCTCTGAGATCCTTTGAATGGCAAACTGTGCCTCGGCTTGCTGGAACCACAACCGTGGTTGGGCAGTCCAGAAGCAGGGCAGTTTCAACACTATGGCGTTGATCTCTGGTTGTTGCTCCATCGTTGGGCCCAAAATACCACTGATCGGGGGTCAACACTGTAGCGGGGTTGCTACTGCTATAGCAAGGTTATAGCTCATGGTTATAGCTCCTGACCTGCAGCTCAAAACTTGCAGAAGAAAGAAGATATGCATGCCGGTAGAGTGTATTCGACACTGTTTATTCAGGGGAAGCTCTGCCTTTTATAGTGAGCTCAGCATGTCACCACCGGTGTGTGGCTTGAGCAGGCCGGCCACCAATTAGTCGGTTCCAGCATCTGGGCCCTGATCTGCCAGCGGTGATTGCCCAGTTTTATCCTTCCACTGGTGGCCTATGGAAACTGGTGACTCAGCCTGTGTGAGGTCTTGCCAATTACCTTGTTCGACGGCCATTTCCGGTGTTGGCCTGAGGGGGCAAGCCACTACAGCATTTTACTTTATACATTCCTTGAAAACATTTAACTGTCACTGCATCTATAGGTTCCTACCGTTCCACGGAGCTGCCCAAAAGAAGAACAATAACATCATTAATGACCCTTTCCTCCAAGTTTACAGGTAAAGCCTTACTAATATACTTAATAATATACAGATAAAGATTCTTACTAAGCAGGGATAAAGAGACACTTTAAAAGAGTCACCCAGTGGCAGGTGGCATCAACCAGCTCTTCATCCTGGACAACACTATTTTATTCCAAACACAACTTTATTCAAATAGTTGCTATGAGCAAAGCTGGACGAAGGCACTCTGGTGGCTGAATATTTGCCAAAGGTGTACGTGTTACTCAGAACATTTACTTTTGTAACTTTAAACTTTTATTTAAATTTTTATTTATTCTTATTTTTCTTAATTTTTGTTTATTTATTTATTTTCCTCAATTTTCTTTTTTTTTTTTGCTGGTTGCTTGAATTCTTGATAACAGGGGCTTTATTGTACATCCAAAATTAAACTGAGTTTGTGCATTGCCTTCATGGCAGGGACATGCATAGTGTCTTGCAGAACAATACTTATATAATTTGTTGATCTTCTATCACAGCATTTCCTCTCTTTCTGAGAGTCTTGTCAACAATGTAAAATTAAAATAAAATCATCCTTTGTTCAGATTTTGCAGCTTTGAAGAGAAAGGAATCAGAGTACCTTCATCTTTTCCCCACGATGGCCCTTCGAATCCTATCTAACTCGATGCAGCTCGGTTAGTGCAGCTGTTGCCATGCTGCTATTTCAGCACTGGTGACCCGGATTTGAATCCATCACTGTCTGTAAGGAGTTTGAATGTTCTCCCCTTGTGTGCATGGGTTTTCCCTGGGTGCTCCGGTTTCCTCTCACCTTCTAAAACGTGTGGGGTTGAAGGTTAATTTGGGTGTAATTGGGCAGTATGGGGTTAAATGGCTGGATTCTGCTTCTACTGTGGTGAAAATAAATTTTATAATTTAACATGTCTTAAACACATCCCATTGACCAATTTTTGGGATCCATTTCAAGTTGAATTGGTACTTCCTACATGTTGCCACCTCCTGGTTTTCAGGAGTCTTGTTAATATATTGGTGGGACTGGTTGATCAGGCTTTGCCATCAGGTGATGTTTTGCAATGATTATTTTCATTCCTCAACATGTATATCCAATTAGAAGACAACTTGAGAATACAACAATGGTACATAGAAATAAATAAATGTATTCCATTAGAAAAAAATAACATATAATTTAAGAAATAACATCACAATATTCGAACAAATATGGGAACCATACATGAAATACAATAGAGAAATCCTACCGTGGACCTCCACCACCTAAAATGACAGAAGGAGAAGACAACGAAATGAACTGACTCATATATAAAAGTAAAAGATAAAAATTTCTGTTTATTTTTATTAAGTGACGACATTGTTTAACGGGTTTAATGTATCTTATAGATTGAACTTTAAATAAATGGGGAAGGGGGTGAGGGAGGGAGGGAAGGAAGGGGGAAAAAGGGGAGAAAATGACACTATATATTCAAGAGAAAAACGTCTATGTATTTTGGTCAGTCTGGTTTATAGTGTGAAAAATAAAACAAAGAAAAACATGTATATCCAACTGACATGCCTTTTATTGTTTCTCTTAAAAGTAGAACTGCTGCACTGATAACTTGGAAGCCTTTGTAAAAGTCACTATTAGTTATTTTAAATTGCAGCTGCTTTGAAATTTCAAAGGTTCACACTTTCATCCTAGTACACTTCTGTGCATCTATGATACTGTGTGTATGATTTACTTCCCCTCAGACTTCCCATTTTGAAAGGCTTGGCATTGAGTAACTTGATGCAGTGTTACTATACAGTGTTACAGGTTGTGGAGCTCCAAAAAAAGAGCAGAATGCATTGCTCATCAGGAGGTTGGATCTTGTGTGAATTAAACTAATGAGCATCCTGAGCAAAATTAAAAACAAGTAGGCATTAAAAACAAGCTGCTCCCTGCCAAAAGCTACTTGCATGAGATCATGTTTCATTTCACGGCCAAGAAATCCATCAATACCATTTTATTTTGGTTTGTAAAAATCTTTCTCTGGGGTAGAGCATGCCAATGACTCTTTCTCGCTGAAATTGCGAGCCCTCTGACATTGACTGCACATCTTGGTGCATCTCACATTTCTTTCCACATCAATTGTGCACTGCACATTTACTCCTTTTTAACTTAAATTGGAGCTTTAGGATGTATCCCACAACCTTCACTGCACGTGCCCAGCGGAGCATCACGCTACCTTGTTGCTTTTGTGCCCATTTAAAGGGACACACTTGCTGACATGGCCCTATTGGGCAGCTTCAGAACAGACTGTTGACTGATGAAACACCTCCCAAAATCTACAGAACAGGGTTAAACTTTCATCTTTTTCTTCATTGGTTTCACTGGTGAGACTCCATTTAAAAACATCTCGGTGAGGCCTGTTAGCAATGGAACAGTTTCCACAGCAGTGATACTCCCTGTGATTGCAACAGGATCGAAACTAGATGGGGAACTGGGCTAAGGAAATTGCAGTTCAACTTGGCGCAAGGCGCTGCATTTGGTGAAATTGAACAAGGGCAAGACTGCTCTGTTAAGTGTTATGATGCAGAGGGACCTCAGGATGAAGGCACACAGCTCTTTAAAGATAGCAGCACAGAGTTGTGAAGAGAGCATTTGGGATATTCGTCTTCATTGGATGGGGCACTGAATACACGTGGTTGGATGTCATGTTGAAGTTGTACAAGATGTTGGTGAGACAGCACTTAGAATATTTTGTGCAGCTTTAGTTGCCTAGCTATAGGATTTCCATAAAGTTGGAAAGGGTACGGAAGAAGTTATGAAGTTGGGGCTAGGCTGAGAGAAGTTCAATTGTCTTGAAAGAATGGAAAAGCAAAGTCTTTGAGTTAAGGAAGTTGGAATGGGATCTTATTGCAGACAATAAAGTCATGAGGGGCATTGATAAGGTGAATAGTGACAGTCTGTTTCATAATGTGGGAGAATCTGAGATGAGAGGGCATGATGCAAAGTGATTTAGGTGGGATTTAGAAGAGATGTGATGGAGCAGTTCTTCACTCGAAGAGCTGCCAGACAAAGCTGTGCAGCCAGGTCACTCCAGCTCCTGTTCCTCTTGTCTATGAAAGAAAACACTGATCAATACAAGGAATACTAAAACCAGTAGGTTTATCAAGCGAGAGGACCAGATCATGAAGGTATTGTGTGAATATGAAAGGCACAGCGAGCCCGAACACTGAGCTGAAGCCTACTGTTGAAACCTGGGGAAAAGTTTGTGGACACGATGGGCAAGAAAGCAGAAATGTTCTAAGAGTGTTGGCATTCATGTAAAACTTAAAGTAAATCCATCCAGCCCCATGCTCCCAATGTTTTTATTTGCAAATGTACGATCTCTGGAAAATAAATTGGATTACCTGAGGCTGTATCTGAAGGACTACTGCACTCTGGTAATTATAGAAATGTGTCTCCACAACTCCACTCTAGATTTGGCCATCCAGTTAGCATTATGTTTGTTTAGATTGTTTATGTGATCATTGTGTACTGGACATTGTGTGTTTTTATGTGTAGAATGAACAAAGTTATGATTTAACAGCATGGTCTGACGAGAAGCTGTTTCATCTGGTTGTATATGTATAATCAAAAGACAATGGACTTGAATTTGTTAGCTTTATTTAAAAAAAAACATTTGGATAGCCACATGCATGGGAAGGATTTGAAGGGATATGGGCCTAATGCACGCAAGTGGACCTAAAGCAGGAGCATATATAGTTTGTTGTGGTCAGGCTGGGTTTGTATGACTGACTTTAGGCAATTTCAGGTGGCCAAAATTCCCCGATGTTAAGCCGCCTATTGTACTCCAATGCAGCTGTTGGGTGGCCACCTGAAAGTGGAGAACCCGGCCAGGAGCAGAACTTGCCTAACCCTCCTCATGTAGGTATAATATCTGGCTCCGAGAATCCCCCGTTGCATCTGAAAGCAGCAGTGGGACTACGGCCACGGTCCACAGGAGCCGGCGTTCGCTCATACGCGGCTCTCCTTCAGCTGGCACATTCAGGTGACAGAAAGCAGTCTTCTCTGTGTCCACCTGAACATCCCAACTGAGTCCAAGCACCTGAAAGCGGCTTTTATGACGATCATAATGACCAGATAATTTGCTTTAAAGACATTGTTATTAATCAGAGCTCGAATTGCTCTTCAAAATAATGCCCTGACTTGCATTCACCTTGGATAGCAGGTGAACCTTCTGTTTAATCCCTCAATCCAAGGATGATACCTTAAAAAATATTGTGCTTAGTAACTGCACTGGAGTGTTGACCTAGATATTGTGTACAGACATCTGGAGTTCGGCTTGAACTCAGATTTTCCTATGCCTGAATTAGGAGAGCTACTACTGCATTGGAACGGCCAAGTCGCAAGAAAATTAGAAAAGAAAGTGAGCTGGAGATGATAGCTGCATCTTTTCATTGCTTGTATGCTTAATCTTAAGACCTACTGAGGCTAAGAAATTTCTTTACAGTAAAAGACTGATCTCAACAGTTTGGAGCCTTGTTTCCATATGTTACCTCACTGGTTGGAAATTGCAGTTACAAATAAAATTGGCATTACATCGATTTGGGAGATTATTACATTTGGTGACAATTATAAAGACCAGCTTGACATTTATGATATGAATGTTTGTCATTATAATACAATGTGCATATATACCAAAGGTTTTACTTGTGCAGCCAAACAGCTACGCAATAAATTATTGCAATGTGTCATCCACTGCAAGATAACATGGATGATAGTGATGGTAAATAACTAGTTAATCAATTTTATGGTTGAGGTGTAGCAGCAGCTACACTGCTCCCGAAAGAACACACACAACCAGACGGGTTGAGCTCAGTGAGCAGACTAGTTTATTGCAGGCTGCTGGGCTGCACTTGTACTCCCAGCCCGGACCTGGCTGAGAACGGTGCTGAAGGGTGCTGACGTCACATGGGCGTCATGTGGTCCCCCAGCCCGGGCTTCTGAGTCCGGCGCTGGGAGGAAGGGAAAACCCCTAACGGCGCCATTTCAGCCGACTGCCCTGCGGCATGGCTTGCAAGCGGGGCTGGTTTGCCTGCCTAGTGGTGAGCCGCCACAGAGGAATAGATACTGGCTAAGATTTAGAAAAATTCCCTGCTGCTCCCTGTCAGCTAGTGCTGTGGGCTGTCTGATATCAGGTGAAATTTACCTTGTCCAAACCACAGCACATTTTTCCACGTTGCATTTGGGTGTGAGCCCAGATTCCAACGATCAAATCCTGGACCGTGACTTGAAACTACCACCTTCTGATTGATAGGAGAGTATGTTAGCAACAGGGCTAAGTTGACCTGACTGGAAAATAGAGAGGATCTATGTTGTGAAGTGATGCTTGTTGATTTTTGCTGTTAGAAAATTGGCATTTATTTTATTAATTCCCTTTAGTCGCTTTGGCATGCAGAACATTCAAGCTTATTTTCCTGGCTAAATGCAAAATTCCACATATTTGGACATGCTTATTTAAGCATAAATTCATCACTGGAAATCAGAACCATTGTAAATCAGACCATCTAAGCTCCAATATGAATTTAAGATTTATGTTCCCATTGTGTGCTCTGGTAGTGTCTTGCATATTTTCTATTTTTATTTTGTGGAGATGTACAATCCAACATTTTTTTCATTTCGCTGTTTAATTCCTTCATATTTGTCAGAGCAATTGGCTGATTTTTAAGGAATGAGTCAGTAGATGAGAGATGAACTATTTGCCTCATTTAAAATTGTCACATTTCTACTTAACACTGCTCAGACAGCTATGGAACATAGTTTGGGGTTGAAAGGCAAATCTGACGTGATGTCATTGAACAGTGGAACAGATTTTGGAGCAGAATTGTCATAGAGCAATAGGAATAGGCCTTTTAGAACTACTCCTCCATACTGATCAAGTTGATATTCTGGGCTTGTCCTATTTTCCTGCCCAGCTCTTTCAACCATTTTCCTCTGGTGGCTGTTCAGTGCCAAATCCCTCCCCACACCAAGATATTTCTGGCCAGTATGGTTATCTCTGAATATTTTGATCCTTTCCCTCTTGGGGAAGAATATTTTCTGCCATTTGTGTAATATGAAAGTTATTGGACTTTATTTTAAAATAATCTTCAGATAATATTGGTAGATTATTTGCTCTATTATATTTAGCCAAGATTGAGTGGCTTTGGATGCTGAAAAACTTTTGATAGGCTTTTTTTATTATTTCAAACAATGGAGAAATTTAGTTTATTAATTGGGTAAGTGCACTTTACCATCAGTCAAAAGCTCAAATAATTTCTAATGGACAGATTTAATCAGTCTTTTCATTATATGAGATCGAGTAGCCAAAATTGTCCACTATCTCCATCTCTATTTGTTTTGGCAATAGAGCCATGGCTGAAGCTGTCAAGAGGGGATCTAGACATAAAGGGGTTTAAAGTGGAGCAGGAGGAATATAAAACAAATTTATTTGCTGATGATATATTAATATATTTGACTGACCCACCTGACTCTCTGGGTAGACTTAAGACCACATTGGATAATTATGGGAAAATCTCTGGACATAAAATAAACTAATTAAAAATTGCAAGCACCAATATAAATCCAGTATTTTCTCCATGATAATTACAGGAAAGATGTACAGAAGGTGTATGGAACCTTGGTTTTCAAGAGACATTGAGACCCTGGTTAAGAAGAAGAAGAACGGGACAATTAGAGGACGCACAAAATCAGTGAACCTGTGCGGACTCGAAAGGCCAACATGGCCTGTTTCCGCTCCCTAAATGGTTATATGGTTTTATGGACAAGAGTGAGATTTTACCTTTAGGCAAAGACTATACCCACTATCAATATGGCAGTCAGCTTAATTGGACCAAATTTGACAAGAAATATTTGGGGATTAAATTTAATAATAATTTTGAATGATCTATATAAGCTTAATTATCTCTCCTTGCTGCAGAAAATTGAGGAAGACCGATTATAGGTGGGTTAACGTGCCCATTACATAATTGGGCAGAGTAAATTGTATAAAAATGCAGAGACTTCAATATACTTCCTTGTTATGTTGTCTTAATCCTTGAACTGAATGTTTTAGAACATGTTATTTATGAATAGGTATTACTTGAAGACAAAGAATTTTTTTAAAAATGGACTTGTTTTACTGGATTACCTCGTTCTTTAGAATTGACCTGTTTTACTGGATTATCTTGTTTTTTTCTGTATATTTCTACGGAATGCAATGCTCCTGCACATTTTGGAATGTTCCAATGGTTGGCTTGCTTCCTATTTGTTCGGTTGTGAACTTGTATGCTGTTAATGGAAATAGAATTTCAAGCATTGTTCAAGTGTGACCTGGGCATAGCGTACCAAGTGCACATGGATACTTGATATTTTTACAATACAGCTAATGGGTTTGGACCATTCATAGAATATTAGTTGCCTTTGTGTTCATTAATCATGTGCACCTTTTTAGGATGTGATGTCAAGAGGTTCTGAAGTAATTAGAATGTTTTCTGTTGGTCAGTGATTGGAAATGACTGGCTGATAATAAGAAGTATGGCTTTTTATTTAGATTTTTGACATGTTTAACGTGCACTTATAGAATTTTTAATTGTAGAGATCGAGGAAGTACACTTTACGATGATGTGTACTTCATATAGATGTTTATCCTGATGAGTTAGAGTTTAATGAAGATGACAAATGAGCATGTAATTTTTATTTTCTCTCTGAATGGTTTCCTAATTAGCAGGATTCTTGGAACATCTTCGCCTGGGTATGGTATTTTTGTGCCTAGCTGTGATTAAATCCTTTTTGAGGTTTTGTTTATTCTGAATTACTGACATTTCAGAGTCTTATCTCAAATATGTCAGAATTGTGCATCATCTGTTGCACAAAGTGCACTTCCTTGCATTTTTAATTGTTGGTTAATTTCTATTATCAGTTTTAATATGACGAACTAGGTTCTCTTAAGTACTTGCTGATTGCTGAAGTAGTTATTCATTTTAAATCCCATTTATGTCTAAAAATACCAGTACATTAAAACCTCCAATATCCAGAACCATTGGGGGTTGGTAGATGCCGGATAAATAAACTTGCCAATTGCCCGAGATTGCATGTTGCGTAATTGGCAAACTGACTGCTGGGTGTGCCAATTTTAAACTTGTAATTTTTACCTATTTATTTTCTGCATTTTTTTTTTGCCGTTTGCTTGACGCTGCCAATTGCTTGAATTTTACTGTATCACAATTAGTAAACTTTTAAGCTACATACAGAAAAGAGATTCCTTAATATCCAATTTTTACTTGTGTAAAAGTTTAGAAAAGTGTTTAAGACCTTGGGTTCCAGTTGGGATTGGTGGTTGATATGTTAGTTTTTATAATCGAGGGAGTGAATAAATTCTGCTAAATACTCAGTCTTTGCATGAATCTGTGCTTGCTATAAGATGGCTGAATTTCCAACTGTGGTGCATTGCAAGTGTCTTTATATGCCCTTTGTATCAGCATGGGTTTTAATGATCTGCAATATATCCAATGTACAAAGTAGAACTAAAAGTTTTGTAGACGGGGTTTGTTTGGGAAGCGCAAAAGACTGGGCAACTGTTCATGATTTATAATTGACATTTTGGCCATTCAGGTTCTGATCCCATTGAGAATGCAGATACCAGCCAAGGCATGGATGGCAGTAGTTCTAGTCATGTGCATGATGTCATACCTGAGTCAGAGATGATATCTCCATTATCATTGCTGCTGAATTAAAAAGGTATACAAGGAAAATGAATCATTGTTGCTCCCTACTTTAAAAATTAAAAGCAAAAAATAATTCTCCTTTGATGGAAATCTTTAAAAAAAAAAGCAGAAAATGCTGGAAATAATCATATACTTCAGGCAGTATCAGTAGAAATGGAAGGCATTTCATCAGATGTTCATCTACTTTAATCATTGATTTCAGATCATGCTCCCACGTCTTGGAGTTGCAAGTTCTGAGGTTCTGTTTGGCACCTTTTAAAGTTGTAATTTGCTTGCTTCATCAGACTTTTTTTTGCTTGTTTCTCTTTTTTTAATGCCTGCTCAGAGATCCTTATCTATTATTTTCCTCTTTCTCTACTTCTGGAACAAAACTGTTTGATATTTAACTTTTCCCAGACTCTGGCAAGTATTAACCAAGAACCACATCGTACTATTCTCAGAATATTTCTTGCATTGTCTGTATAAAAGCATTGAATGAACAAATTGAAGCAGGGAAAATCTCATATAGCGTTGTAATCAGAAATGAGTAACTTCTTCTCATTTTCTGAACATTCAACCTGACGATCCCCCAAACCCCATTCCCCCACATCTCGATACAGTGGCTTGTGTATTTTAAGTCAAAGTCATAGCATTGTAATCGTAGAAGTAATCTCTGCAGTCTAGCTGGTGCCTTGTTTAGGCTCTTTCTCTGGATGTGTTCCAGTGGGCGATGATCATTTTACACTATAAACTTTCTTCCATACAGAAACTTGTGAAACTTTTTGCATCCACATATGACTGCTACAAGTCTCTCTCAATATTGGCAAATCTGTCTCTGCTGTTGTTAGTACTTTTGAGGCAAAAGCTATTGGTTTTCCTCCTTGTACTAATGCTGCACCAGGGCCTCTGTTAGATACATCTACTTGTAGAGTGAGGGCATTTTCTCTAACATAGTATCTCAACTCCACTTCTCTGCATATTAGTTCTTTGAACTGGTCAAAACTTCTCTGATGTGATGGTGACCACTGAAATTCCATGTCTTCCTTCAGCAACTCTCTGATGTTTGCTGTGTAGTCTGACATATGTGGTATGAAGGAACTTGTGTATTGGACCAACCTAAGGAAACTTTTGAGTTTCTTTTCGGCCTTTGGGTGCTCCATCTTGGCAAAGGTTTCAACCTTTTCTGGAGTTGGCTTTATCCCATCAGGAGTGTACATCATTCCAAAGAATTGGCATTCCTTCTCTTTTATAACAGATTTGTCTGCATTAAGTTTAATTCCAGCTCCTCTTGTTCTTTCCATGGCCTCATGTAGATGAAGATCATGAGGTTTTCCATCTTTGCCAAAATCCTGGATGTCATCCACAATGACAACAGCACCTTTACACCCCCTGTAGGTCTCAGTAATCTTCCGTTGGAACACAACCTGGCTCTCCTTTAGGCCAAAAGGTAGTCACAGGAACTTGTAATGACCAAATGGAGTACTGAACATTGTTAGTAATATTGATTCCTCATCTAGTTTCACATTCCAGTATCAATTCTTAGCATTTAGCTTGCTAAAGATTTTGGATCCTGTTAGTTCCGCTGTGATGTCTTCTAGTGTCAGTGTTGGGTAGTGACCCTTTTTTTTTAATTGCTTGATTTCAGTCTTTAGGGTTCAGACATATTCTCAAGTGGCTATTTGGTTTTTCTTTGACCACTATGGAATTTACCCAGTCATTTGGCTCAGTCACTTTGACTATGACTTCCATCCTTTCCATGTCCTTTAATTCTTACTCCAGCTTCTTAAGCTGTAAGTGGTACTTTCTTTGGAATATGGACTACTTAAGATGGGTTTGTTTAATTCAAAAGAAAGGTGGGAACAAGATTTAGGTACAATAATAGGTCAGTAGGATTGGAAAAATTTATGTAAAGAAGTTGTCTAATACTATTAATGCAAGATATAGATTACTTCACTGTAATTTTTTTTACATCAATTGTATATCACACCTTAGAAACTGAATGGATGGAGATCACATTTATCGAATCAATGTTTTAGGTGTGGAACAGAAATTGTAACGTTTTTTCATTTCTACATGGTCTTGTTCAAAGGTTAATTCTTTTTGGGTTTCTGTTAATAAAATTTTGCAACGAATTACTGGAGTGATTTTTGCCGTTAAATTCTGAATTATTGTTGTCAGGAAATTTTTGAAAATGTTACTCCTAAATTACAGTTGTCAGATTCTCAATTAAAATTTGTTAAGTTAGTTTTAGTAATAGCAAGGAAATGTATCGTTATAACATGGAAATCTGATGTTTGATTAATATTAGATAGATGGCATGCTGAGATTCAAAGTTGTATTCCTTTAGAAAAAAATCACATAATTTGCGGGGTAAATATTTTTTATTCCTGCAAATTTGGAGCCCGTACGCTAGAACTATGAGGCTAAAATTATAATTTACTTAAAATTGATTTTAAAAAAATTCTCCTGTTCAGTGAAGTTTTCCTTGAATAAATAATAATTTTATGTTATTTTGGTTCCTTGAGTGTCATTTGAAGCAATCGATTACTATGTAGTTATGATATTATGTATTTTAGTTATGGGATTAGATTATGTAGTGCGCATCGAAAGAACCAAAGACTTGTTGATCCAAACCAAGGCTTTTATTAACTAGAAGAATGGAGCATATCACATGTAGGTCAACCAGTCCAGAATAACCTGGTCTAGCTAGGAGCAATCCTTTAAGACCTGCCAGTCAGTAGGTGTGGCTACACTCTCAGGCAATCACAGTCATCCTACGCTACCATATGTACATATACACGTTGGTGATAGAATCTGTACTATCACAGATTAGGTTTAAGGGGAGTGGGAAGGTTAGAAGGGGTTTTTAGTTACTAGCTATTCGTTAGTTTTAGCTTTAGTTAGTTTTAAAAATATTTTTTCCATACATCTTCAGCATTTATTTGTTAATGTATTATGGTGAATTATCTATCTTATTATGATCTTGTATATGTTGATTAAGTAAAATATTCAAAAATAAAAAGAGCATGGACTACTGGTTTGCAGTTTGGATGTATGGCAATGTGATAATCAAAATCTCCAAAGCATCCAACTGAATCATCAAAGCATTCAGGGTACATGCTCATGAGCTCAGCCTTGTTTGTGAGTGGATGTTGGTTCTCCAATGGAGTGTCTCTGTTGATCCTTTTGGATATCTTCTTCATCTGGATCTCATAATTGACAGATATCAACTGCAACTCCCGACAGCTATCTAGACCTAGAATTGCTGGTCTGTCTGCATCTACCACCTAGAACGTACAGAGGATGTTCTTTCCTTTATGGCAGCCATTGATTTCAGCTCTTCCGAGCTGCTTGATCATGGGTCCACCATAGGCCTTTAATGTGACATTTGCTGTTTCCAATGCACTGTCTTTTGGATACCCTTTTATTATGTTCTTTGGGAACATCTGGTGGTAGAGTCTGAGTGGAAGGACATTGCTTTGTGATCCAGTATCCAGCTTCACCTTTAGGTTAAATATTGTAGGTCTGTTCTGGATTGTCCTCTGTATTTGGATCCTTATGTGCAACTCGCTTCCTTCTTTCATCTCACCCAACATCTCGTGAAGGTGTATGGATCTATGTCCAGTATCTAGGTGGATCTTCATGTCTTTATTTCTTCACAGGTATTACTGTTTTCTTCATACCAGACTTGCACATCTTTGCCCAGTGGTTTGCTTTAATACAGGCTCTACATTCAGAACCGTACATGGGCATTTGTTTCTGTCATTGAAGGGGTGTTGTCTGCCACACTTCCTACAGGTCTTGGGGGTTTGCACTTTTCTGATTGTGTTCTTTATAGCATCAACCCTGTCTTCTCTTTGCTGTGGGTGGGTCTGCATAGATAGGGATTTCATTTGCATCCTTGTAGCTTTGAAGTCTCTGGCTGTGTCTATAGCTTTGGCCAGCTTCAAGCTATCCTTCCCAAAAGGGACTTTTGCACTTTTGGATGGGCGTTTCCCCATGTTAGGTGATCAACTAATCTTTGCTCTATATCCTTAAATCTGCATTTTTCAGCAACAATTTTTAGTCTCGTGAGGAAATTATCAATATTTTCATCAGTCTCTTGCATTAAGCCTTGAAATTCATAGTGATTAATTCTATGATTAAACCTGGGTTCAAAGTAAGAAGCAAACTTTGCAAATAGCTGCTCAAGATCATTTTTCTCCACCTCTGTAAACTCCCAGATATTAAGTCAAGGCCTCACTCGCCTGTCGAGAGAAATACATACTGACCTCCTCTGAAGTTGTGTTTTTAAATTAGCTTTTGAATGTTAAATTTCACTTCTGTTGAAACTCTTTAACTGATTCAATAATAACTTCAGCCTCCCAGTCCATCACTGGATGAACTGCTGTTGCTCCAGCCATTTTTTTTCCAGTAATTATTTTTCTCTTCTTCCATTTCGTATTTCAGTGACTTGCAATCAATTGTATGGCTTTATTCTTGTTCTTTTATGCTGCTGCCACCATGTAATGTCTCTGTGTTACTTGGGAGGCTTCTTAAAAAACTTTGAGATGGAAGATTCAAATAACAGAAGAGACTTAACTTACTGATACCTTCCACCATCTCAGGAAACTGTTTTCACGCACGCGCACGCACGCGCACGCACGCACGCACGCACGCACGCACGCACGCACGCACGCACGCACGCACGCACGCGCACACACACACCTCTCTCTCACATGCCCCACAGTGGTGCACTATAGTTACTATAGTGAGAATGGTGTATTCTTACGTGGTTACAAAATAGTTGACGTTATCCTGACTACATAACATCTGCAATGTTTTTTTGCTCCAGAGCATCTGCAGTTTCTTGTGTCTCCATGAGGCTACTGAGAACTGCTTTCATCTTAATGGTTGGGTGTGCAGACAAAATGAAGCTTCACTGAAATGTCATTTATTCAATTTTTTAAAAAGTTATACAAATATGGAATAGTCACCTCAACCCAAATAGAAAGCAGTTTTGTGACAGTGTGCTGAGACAGCTATTGCTTTGAAGAAAATGTAACAGTTAAATTTTAAATTTATTTACAGCAGATTAGAAGCCAATTCCGGCCACTTGTACCCATGCAACCCAAATTAACCAACAACCTTGTACATCCCTGGAAATCCCATGCAGACATGGGGAGAATGTACAAACTCCTCACAGACAGTGCTGGATTCAAACCTGATTCACATAACAGATTGAGAATTTCATTTCAAGTAATTCAAGCTACTGTTTCAATTTGCATGCACAGGATGAGAGCCACCCTGGTGAGGTCAATGTTTAATGTTTATGGATGGTACATGTAATGAAATTTCTGCTTAAACCCTGCAGCCATTCTGGTGCAGGTGCTATACAAGAGAGTGCATTCTGGAGCCTTGACTCTCCAATGAAAGAATCCAGGATCGTTTCAGGTGAGGATAATATGTAATTTGGCGGAGAAAATGTCGTCCAATTTGCTCATTCTATATAGTGGAGCCCTCTGGTTGGTGATATGGGTGGGGGGGGGGGGGGGGAACAGAGGGAGGAAAGGTTGGATGATGGGTACTCTAGAAGAAGGTTTGCTAATATGCTGTGTGAAAATTTTAAATACACACTGCCACCAGCATGTGACAGTGGTAGAAGAATTGAATGCTGAAAATGATGGAGTGCCACTAAAATTGGAATAACTTAAACAAATGTTGGTGGTGGTCTTATACAAGCACGTTGAGGCTATTCCAAGCACTTCTGCCTTGCCTCAAGTCTTGTGGCACCTACACCTTTCCTGATACAGCAGCAAGAACAGAGGATATTCTGGGTGATGATTCCTGCTGCTCTCCAAAGACAGGGTTCCATGTAAATCTTATTGATGGGGGTGTGGGGCAGGGTGGAGGGAGAGAGAGTTTTGCCTGGGTTGTACTAGGCTGTTCCACTACCTTTAGCAGGGCTTTTCACTGAGAGGTATCTATAGAAATTTGCCAAGGTTTTAGCTATCATACCAAATCTCCACAAACTTCTGAGCAAGAAGAGACGTCAATGTGCTTTCTTCATGATGACATTTGTGTTGGGTCTTGGAAAGGACTGTTGATGCTGTATAATGATTCTCAGGAATTTATATTTGCTCACCCTCTCCACCTGTTTTCTGGACTGTACACCTCTGGTTTTTCCCTCCTAAAGTCCACAGTCAGCTCCTTTGTTCAGCTGATATTGAGGTTGTTGTGAGTACAACATTCAGTCAAGTTTTTGATCTCCCTCGTATATGACCTATTGTCCCCCTTTTTTTTTTAACAACTCACTACCATGGTATTGAGAGCAAATTTGTAGATGGTGTTATTGTCTCACCAAGCCATGCAGTCAAGGTACAAAGTGAGTTGAGAAGTGGGCTAAGAATGAAGTTCTGTGGTGCTCCGATAACGATGGAGATTGTGGAGGAGTTGTTCTTGCCAATCCTCATTGAGGTGAGGAAATCCAGGATCCAATTATACAGTAGGGTGTGGAGGCCCAGGTCATGGAGTTTGCTGATAGGTTTTGAGGGGATGATGGTGTTGAATGCTGAACTGTAGTCGATATGTAATTGATGTTTTTTTTCAGAAACACAGCAAAATTAAAACAGTATTAGGCCAGTCAGCCCCTTAAGCCTCCTCCAGCAGCCAATACCATCATGGCTGATACTCTTTCACATCATCATATTCCCATGCACTCCCAACAATCCTTCATGCCTTCTATGCAAAGAAATTGATCCACTGCTTAATTATATTCAGTGACTCGGCCTCCATAACACCGTAATAACAAACTTCTAATCCTGAAACTGTGACCATTAGTTCCAGACCACCAGCCAGAGGGAACATCTTGCTCCATTCCTGTCAGATTTTTATACATTTCAATGAGATTGATTCTCATTCTTCTAACGCAGGCCTAAATTAATCCACTCTCTTGTACAACAGAACAGCCATCCCAGGAATCAGTCTCGTGATCTTTTGTCACGATTCCTAATGAAGATTCATTTTGTCACAAAAAGGGATAAAAGAAAATGAAGTAGGTAAAGGGATGAGAAATAAGAATGAAAGTTTGATAAATTCTATGCAATAGGATTAGGATTATTGAAAATTGGGTCAGGTATACTCAGTGATACTGGGCTTCGGTAACCTTAATTGACTCATGATCACATGAATAACTGTAACAAGCAAGTTAGAAAGATCTTCTAAAGAGTCTTTAATTTGGAGAAGTATATATATTTTCCAACAACATGCATAAGATTTGTATTGAAGTTTGGCTAAGTGTTGAGACCACTGTACTGAAATAATATTCTTGGGGAAGGTGGAGGGGGGGGGGGGGTGGGGGATGAAGAGCAAATAATTAGGTTGTAAAATGTTTACAAAATACTGTGATATAGGTGATACCATTAAGTAAAATTCAGCATAATAAAAGCCATGATTGTAGTAAACTATAAACACATGATATTCATCAAGATATTGAAAGCAGATGTGTTATCTAGGCCTGACATCTTTTGAGTTTCCTGTATTTAGTTTTGCCTTTCAGTGACTTAGGATGCCCACTCATTAATTTCAGTATTAAAGTTTCATTTACAATTTATGCAATGGCAAACCCACTCACTTCATTAGTGCAGAACTTATGGTACTTTTCTCAAAATAACCATAACGGAAGCAGGCCTTTCACAGACCATTCCACAGTCACAGAAAGTCTGCTTTCACAACAAGCTGAAGTTGTAAATTCCTTTGAGAATTAATTGAAACGGGTTTCTTTTTATTTTTACATGTAGCATTCACTGCATAATCACACAGTGAAAACAAAAATTAATGCGTTTCTTCAGCTTCAGTAAGGTGTAAGCATACAATGGTTTAAAGAAAGCCAACAGTTCCTTGAATACTTCGAAGAAGCTGATTTCCTTCCTGGACAAAAAAAAGTGGAACAGAATGTATTAATCAAAAACTAAAATAGTAAATTGTCAATGGACAATTGTCAATGGACATCAGTACTTGATGTTGAAGTAGCTCTGCATTTTTCTACATGGATATTGGATAATGGCCTACACTGAACTTGCACAAAAGCATTTCTGCAAAAACCAAGTGTTCATTGTTTATTTTTTTTTACATGACATGCTGATCGGAGTGCAGCAGAAGCACCTCCGAGGCACTGACGGCAACCCTCCTCCAGGAGGGATAATTGGTGGAATGCAGTGCTCCGCCGACGCACCCGAATGTGCAGCCGCTAAAAGCGGCTGCCTGGGGGCAGGCTGATGACTCTATCAACCAGCAGCCTAACTTCCCGCTGCCTGACAGCCCCCCCGCCGCCCCATTACCTGAAGACCCTGCCCCGGGGAGGGGTGGCTGGCGGTGGATGTCGGAGGGGGGGCGACTGGTGCTGTCTGTCACAGCCTGGCTGGCCACTCCTGCACCGGGGCTGCTCAAAACGCAGCATAGCAATGGCAGTCTTCCCTATCCATAATCCCCCCACACAGCTGGAACTATTGTGGGAATCACAGAGCGGTTCCACCTGCGTGGGGGATTATGGTTGGGTAGATGGCCATTACTATGCCGCATGTGCTGCTACAACACCAGTCTCACCGCCTCTATCAGATCCAGAGGCGCTTTCAGGTGGACCAGGCCAATGCTACAAGCGTCCTTTTAGCAAAGCCACCTGAAAGGTGAGTCCGCATGTTAAGATCCAATCCTGCCGCCACCCTCAAGGCGGAGGGTTCACCTGAAAGGGCCTAAAGTGAAGTTTCTTGAATTGTAATTGCAGAATTTCTTTGAGCACATGCCACGTTTCATCACATTGGTATTTCCATTTACAATTTGCAAATAAGTGGGAACAAAAATCAACACTTTTCATTTTTATGTGACCGTTTTATGGCAGTCTTTAGTGAACACGGAATGGGAGTCTTGGCAAAGGTATTTTTAAAGACTCATTTGCTATGTTGAAGTAGCTCTGCATTTTTCTTCATGGACATTGGATAATGGCCTACACTGAACTTGCACAAAAGCATTTCTGCAAAAACCAAGTGTTCATTGTTTATTTTTTTGCTTTGATTAAAGCAGTCCAGATACAGCGAATCTCTCAGAGGTTTTGGAGTGCAGGCAATAGGTAAATCAGAAGGGCAAAAAGAAGACATGAGATGAAGCTGGCAGGCAGGGAAAAGGAAAACTCCAAGAAATTTTACAGATATTTTAAGAGTAAAAGGGTGGCTAGGGAAATATTTGTTCGCATTACAGATCAATGTGGCCATCTTTGTGTGGAGCCGTAGAAGATGGGTAGGATTTTAAAAGAATACAGTATCCATCACCTATGAGGATTGGTAGATGCTGGATAAGAGTATTTCCAGTTGCATGAGACTTACTCTTACAATGCCTCACTAATAAATCTGCATTAAGAATAAATAGTAATAATTATAAATCTCTGGTTTTGTTTCATTTGATAAGTATATGAGAGGAGGTTACTAAAATTATAGGAATGCCAGGAAGATTACCTAGATATACTTCTTTGTTGCAAAATAAGAGTTTAATTTTCACGATGGACAATAACCTCCTTAAAATTTGGAATCCGAAAGGAATAAGAACAATAAATGATTGTTTTGGGGTGAGTCGTTTTTTATCATTTGATAGGTTGAAGGAGAAATACCAAATTCCTAATAAAACTCTTTTTGTTATTATCAACTTAAATCAATGTTGTATGATTGTTTAGGGAGACATTTGGAATTACCTAAAGAATCATTATTTGAGGTATTAATTCGAGATGCAGGAAAGAAAGGATTTGTTTCAGAAACATACATATTATTACAACGGAAAATGTCTAAGGGGGATTTGCATAAATCGCGACTTAAATGGGAGGAAGATTTGGGGATTCAGTTTGATATAGATAATTGGAGGAAGATTAATAAAGATACTATGACAAAGTTAGTTAACGTTAGGTGTAGGTTGGTAACTTGTAACTTTATACATCAATTATATTTAACTCCTGAACGTTTGAAACGATATAAATTGAGTGCTTCAGATTTGTGTTTTTGATGCAATGAGCAGAAGGGTACATTTTTGCATTCAATTTGGGCATGTGATAAGATTTTTGGTCTAAATTAAGAGACAGTTTGTAAGAAATCTTGAAAATACATATATCTCTAGAGTCAAGATCCTTTTAATCGGGGACCTTACTAAAATGGCTTTATTACATAAATTAGATAAATTTCAAATGGCATTTTTGAGATTGGCTTTAGCTGTAGCAAGGAATTGTATAGCTGTTTCTTGGAAAGATCAGATGGAGCTTAGCTTACAAAGATGGCATTCAGAAATGAGAGAAGAAAACTCAAGAGAAGAAAATTTAAGAGATCAATATTATAGATTTAAAAATATCTGGAGTGCTTATTTGGATTATTTTAATTTGATAATCTGAAACTGGCTGGACCTCTACATTGAAAACTAAATAAATGATTGAAGTTGTTCTCCTTATCTCTTTTCTTTCTTTTTTTTATGGGAAATGAGATAGATTTAGATTAAGGGGAGGGGGGGTTAGGTTTGTAGATTTTAGATCTTGTTTTTTCTATGTAACCATGTAAATTGCTTTTTGATAATGTGCTAATTCTAATTCGGTAATTGTAGTTATTACTTTGTTTTCTTATAAATAAAATATTAAAAAATTAAATAAATAGAGCAAGGGTGGCCAAACTTGCTTAATGTAAGAGCCACAAACGATAAAGCTCAGATGCTTGAGCACCGCAGGACAAGAACAAAATTCACACATATGTTTTTATTGTTACATACACATTTTGTAACCAAAATTTTATATACATTTTAAGAAATGCATATTAAATGCAATAATATTTATTCATGCATGAAGTTTTTAAACTGTTAATTTGTATTAGTTTCAGTAATCACAAAGACACAAATACACTGTATGTAAAAAAAAACAAAAAATGAGAGATATTTTAATCAGATTTCCATCTTACAAAATTAGTCTTAATATAATCATATTTTTATGACTAAAATACATTGCTACAAATATCAGTCTATTAAAGATGTGAGTTGGGCGGGCGAGAGACTGGCAGCGCGAGGTAGGCGAGGGCTAGAGACTGGCAGTGCAAGTTGTGTGGGCGTGGGGAGAGACTGGCAGCGTGAAGTGGGCGGGCGAGGGGGGAGGACTGGCAGCGCGAGTCTGGTGGGCGAGGGGGAGGGACTGGCGGCGAGCCGCATATTAAAGGTCAAATAGCCGCACGTGGCTCATAAGCCGCGGTTTGCCCACCCCAAATAAAGTAAAAGACAAAAATACTATACTGTACCTATATTGAACAAACTTCACGAGTGAATATATCAACCTTAAAGCACTTTATTTTTAGTCACATTCTTTGAAAACATTTAACCATTGCTGCATTTACAAGTTCCTCCCCATTCATGGAGTCACCTGAAAGATGAACAATAACATAATAGGTAATTAGCTCTCCTCCAGTCCCCCACAACTTTACAGAGAAAGCAACTGACTGGGTGACTCTTAAAGCAGGGATAATGAGACTCTTTAAAAGTATCACCCCAATGGAAAGTGGCATCAACCAATTCTTTATCCTGGGTAATGCCATTGTTGTTTCACACAACTTTATTCAAACAGCTGCTACAAGCGAAGCACGACCAAGGCACTCTGCTGGTTGAATATTTGCTCCCATCTTCACCAGAGGCTTATTTGTTACTTCAGACAAATTACTTTTACAATTTTAAACTTGTATATTTTTTAATCTATCATTTTCTTATTTATTTAAATGTTTTTTACTCATGTTCCTCGATTTTTAATGTTTTTTTGCTGGTTGTTGAACTCTGGACACCAGGGATTTTACTATATTTCTCATTATTCTTTATAGTGGAGAAGATCATGGAAGCCATGAAATGTATGTATGTGTGTATGTATAAATACATACAGTCATGCATTGCTTAATGTCCACAATGCGTTCTGTGAAGTAAGATATTGTCTGATTTGGACGCTGTGCGAACACCACATTAGCAAAGCTATCTGAGATACTGTAGTGTACCTGTATTGACAAAATAGCCAAGATACTGTAATTATACAGTACTGTATTTCAGCTAATGTATTTGGCTGTGGTTCCAATCCTGGGCCTCAGATAGCTTCAGTTCTGCTCTTTCCTTCCAAAATCAGGTCGTGTATAATTTGTGCCTCAGGACTTTAATCTGCTTGTTATCGGACAATGATTTTCTTTTCCACATTTATCACCTCACAAAGCTGTCTCTGTTTATATGTTCACACATTGTCGTCAGTTAATTGCAGATTTTCTTCAATATGGCAGTTCCCATTACTGTTGCTCTGATCACGTTGCACCCGCCACCGCCGCATAGAACCATATTGGTCAGCAGTCCTGCTTGAACATGCCGACCAACCAGCTCTAGTGGTCTGCTTTCTTCCCGTATATCTCGAAGCCTCCCCTTTCCATGTCCCTGGCTAAATGCCTTTTGAGCCATACAGATGACCCGGATTATGGAACTTATTCTGGCAGCGCATTCCATCTACATCCCAACAACGGAAGTATATGCAGTTGGACTTTGCCCAAATGAACGTTATGTGATGCATGACTGTGTGTGTATTTTTGTGTCTCTGTGTTGAAAAAGCCCTATTGATGTAAAGAGTGTGAGGACAAATGTGAGGTATATAGATTTGAACCGAGGCTGTCATACAAAAGGAATGTATACTGTAATGTCATGTTGCAGCTATATAAAACTTTGGTTCAGCCATGTGTGGTGTGTTATATGCATCCCTGGTAACCACATCACAGGAAGCCTGTGAAGGATTTGGACAGGGTGCAGAAGAGGTTCACCCTCATGCTATAAGGGGAGGTTGGGCAATCTTGGATTGCTTCTTTGCGACTTTCAGAAGCAACCTGGTGGTTTATAAAATTATGAGCAGTGTTGATGGAGTCTTGTTCCCAGGCAGAAATGTGAAATACTAGAGAGCATAGCTTTAAGATAATGGGGGTGAGAAGGCGTAGTTTAAAGGAGTCTTGAGACCTTTTTCCACTCCCTGGGAAAGTGGTGGAAACCGATAACAACAATGTTGAAGAGGCATTTTGGACCACAATGTGAAGAGTCAGGGAATGAAGGCATATGGACCATGTGCAGTTTAAATTGATATCATGTTTAGCATAGATATCCTGGGTCAAATATCCTGTTCTTGTGCTGTACTGTTCTATGCTCTGAGTGCAAAAGAAAGATAATTGAGCAAAATTTCATCACCAACAGGATGATTGAGAAGGCAATGAAAAGTAACTCTTCTAAGTAGGATTAGGTGTGTTTCTGGAGAGAAAAGGGATTGAGAGATATGTCACCACTGTGGATTTATTGTTTGTTCTTTGAAATTTAGAATTGTAAATTTTGTTTTCGTTATGAGATCTATTTTAATGTGAGAATAATGAACAGTGGCTCTTCCTTTGACTGAAGAAGCAATATCCAGTAGGATGCAAGTTGCTAAGACCAACCTATTCATGCCAGTGCTTGTGGTCCTGTCAAGCCAGCTCCCTCCTTTTCACTAAATTTTTGGCAGCATTGCTGTTCCCTTTCATCTTGTGTTTGTTATAAATTCCCTTAAATTAATATAATATTTGTCTCACCTACTTATAGAGTTAGACATAAAGCATGGAAACAGGCCGTTCTACCTGACTCATATGTGCCAACCAAGGTATTTTGCTGAGTTAGTCCCACTTACCTGCATTTGGCCCATATTCCTCCAAACCTTTCCTATCCATGATTCTGCCCAAATGCTTTTTAAATGTTGTAATGGTCCCTGTTTCTACCATTTCCTCGGCAGCTCATTCCATATTCCCATCACCCTGTGGGAATACTTACACCTCCAGTCCCCCTTAAATCTTTCCCCTCATCTTAAACCTATATCTAATTTTAGTCTTCCTACCTTGAAGTAAAAACTTGACCATTCTCCTGATGATTTTATAAACCTCTATTGATAGCCTCTTTTGGGGGAAAAATTGGTTCTCCCCTAACAGTCCTCTAGTGCAAACAATATTCTTTTAAATGTTTTTCTGCTCTTGCTTATGGCATATTTCCTATAGTATGGCCACCAAATCTGCATTCAGTATTCCAGATACAGTCTCGCTATTTTCTTATGTAGCTGTAACATGATGTCTCAAAGTTTCTTAAGTGTGTTCTACTTTAACTTTTTGTGTGGTTTCAAATTCCATTCCTTACAATACATGCCAAAAAAAATATTTTGAATTATCCATTGAATTTCTTGATGACTGTCTTGCATTGTAGGTTTTATCTTTACTATAACTGGAGTAACATGTATTAATAAATGACCCTCAATGTTGTATACTTTTAAAATGTTTAATTTACTTTGCTTCATAACTTTCTCTCCAAAGAATATTTTATGGGATTATTCTGCCAAATATCAAATGTTTTAAAATGATCCTTTCTTTTTCATTCTTTTTATTAACATTTTATAATATACATAGCATAAGGAGAGTAGAAATAACAATTCAAATGGTTTATCCAAGTCCACATAGTATAAGTATCATATGTATATAAATTCCAAAGAGTGAAAATGTGACAAATTAGAAATAATTCTCCTAAGACAAGAGAGATAAAGAAATAATTATAACATTATATCAAAAACACCAACTAATCTACTAAAATTGTGTGTGTGTGTGTGTGTGTGTGTGTATAGATATCTATATATATATATCTATATATATATAGATATCTATATATATCTATATATATATGAATAAATGTATATCTATATCTATATATGTGTATACATATGTCAATATCTGTTGAAGAGTTGAAAACATAGCTCTGGTCCACATGTACAGATAATAAAAATGGTAAGAATTATATTACATCTGGAAAGAAAGGGCTAATTTATAGAGTAATGCGTTGTATCCCATGAAAGTAATCAATAAATGGTTTCCATGTTTCTTCAAAGTTAATAGTCATAACTAAAGTGCGACTTCTGATTTTATTTTCTAGATATTAGAAAGACATTACATGAGAAAGTCACTAAAATAATGTAGGATAATCAGTGTTTCCATTTACGTAAAATGGCTCTTCTAGCTAATAGTGTAGAGAGAGAGCTATAACTCGATATGCAGAAGTAGGTAAACAACCTGACAATTTGTCCCTTTTGTAATTATACTATTATAATTAAGATTACCAATGTTGGTAGGATGAATTCCTGATTATAGCAGAAGAGAATGGCTTTAAGAGCCTTGGCTAGAGATTAGCAATCCAAAACACAGATTTTTAGTTGAAAATGTTGGAGTTTTTGTTTAAAAAAAACTTCAAATGGCTAGTTAAATGAAATGTTTCAAAGCGTTGGAAGTGTTAAAGTTATTTTTTCCCCAACTGGGAAAAAATCATTTGTTATTATTAAACTATTTAAGTCCCTGATGGATTTAACTGACTTTTTCTGATTTTATCGGCAGGATTAGTTTAGACTGGCCCACACAATTCTTTTATACCATCAAGCTCTGATCACACAGAAATCCTATTTCTGGAGAATCATCCTCGTCAATACACTTTTACTCATTAGCTCACCACTGCCATTTAATACACGCTGTGATGTTTCTCCTAATTGATGACAGGAATCATAATTCCTCAGGAATTATCTCAAAGAATTGGAAGTCTTGATTGTATTACATGTTAATAATTGACTATAGTAGTTGCATTTTGCAATTCCACAGAATAATCGTTGGAGATTTGAAGCTTTCGTATTAGGGAAGAATTGGAGTTCTGTGATCCCCTTGTTGTACCTTTTTATGTTTTGCGACATTTCCTTGTACAGAAATGCTATACATTTAACATGTCAAATTATCTTGCACAGTCTAGGATAAAAGGATAAAGAATAAGCAATAATGGCCATCAACTAGCTTGGCAGATTTTGAGACTAAATCCAAGAACTGCTTGCCTTCTCTTGAAGGATCTTGGACGTCACTGAGATACTTGGGAAAAGTTAATCCTGAATTGCTGTTCCCACAGTTCATCAAGTTTTACAACTGATATCCTGTTGACACCTGCAGCTGACTCCTCATCATTTTTTCCTCCTAATGGTCTATTAATCATCCAACCAAGCATGGTTTTAACAGTGTAAGGTCCATCTCCCACACTCCAAATTACATCTAGTGGTTCCAGAATCTTTGGTACATCTAAGCCAATATGCAACTCTATCTCAGAGTCAATTTCAGGTAGATGAACATTCCTTGGATGAGACCACTGATCAATATAGTTTTGATGTGGGATGTTTCCTTTGTGCACAGGCATAGCCTTCTGGGTGTATACCTTGGAGATCACAAAAATTGCCACTATCCAGTCCAGTGACCTCTAGGCCTGAAACAATGCTGATTTCAACGACCTTCCTTTGACCCATAGTTCTCAATAGAGTCCTTGACCTTCTTCCCTGAAGATTAAGCTTATTCATTAGCCCCATTGTGCAAAATAATGCAGTGCTACTTGGGTCAACTATGCACTATTACATTCCCCTTCCTGGCCTTGATTTGTACAGGCACTACTGAGAGTTTTCAGTTATCCTCACTGGACCCAGTAAGACCAGATTTCAGATTTATTGTCAGAGTACATACATGATATATACAACTCTAAGATTCTTTTTTTCCTGCAGGCGCGGCAGAATTACCACTAATTGGTAGTGCAAAAATTAACTGCATGCAGTGTGAACACATAAACAGATAATGAATGCAAAAAACTGATTGTGCCATACAGGGAAAGCAAAGAAAATCATTGAAGTGCAAAAGTTAAGAATCCTTAAATGTGTCTCTGATTGAGTTTGTTGTTGAGGAGTCTGATGGTAGAAGAGGGAGCAGCTGTTCCTGAACCTGGGTGGTGCAAGTCTTGTGGCACCTATACCTCTTTCCTGATGGCAGCAGAGAAAAGAGCATGTGCTGGGTGGTGAGGGTCTTTAATGATTGTTGCTGCTCTCTGATGGCAACGTTCCCTGTAGATGCAGTCAATAGTGGGGAGGGTTTTGCCTGTTGTGCCCTGGGCTGGGACCACTACCTTTTGGAGGGATTTATGCTCAAGGGTGTTAGTGTTCCCATACCAGACTGTAATGCAGCCGGTCAGCACACTTTCCACCACACATTTGTAGAAATTTACCAGGGTTTCTGATGTCTTGCCACACCTCCATAACCACCTGAGGAAGTAGAGGTGCTGTCATGCTTTCTTCACGATGCCATTGATGTGTTGGATTCAGGAAAGATCCTCCGAGATGGTGACTCCCAAGAACCAAAATGTGCTCATCCTCTCCACCTCTGATTCCCCCAATGATTGCTGGATTGTCTACCTCTGGCTTTCCTTTCCTGAAGTCAACCATCAGTTCCTTAGTTTTGGTGACATTGAGTGCAAAGTTGTTATTGGTGCACCATTCAGCCAAGTTTTCAATCTCCACCCTTTATACAACCCAATAGTGTGGTATCGTCGGCAAATATGTAGATTTTTTTTGTCATATCGAGCTACACAGTCTTAGGTAGGTGTAAAATGAGTAGGACAGGAGACTAAGAACACAGCCCAGTGGTGCTCTGGTACTGATGAAGATTGTGGAGGAGGTCTTGCCAATCTTCACTGATTGTGGTCTGGAGGGGAGGAAATCCATGATCCAATTATGCAGTGTGGTATTAACTCCCAAGCCTTGGAGTTGGCTGATCAATTTTGAAGGGTTGATGGTGTTAAGTACTGAACTGTAGTCAATAAAGAGCATTCCTGCTGTCCAGATGTCCAGCACTTTGTGTAGAGCTAGTGAGGTGGCATCTGCCCTAGACCTGCGATAGGCAAACTGGAATGGACACTGCTCAGACAGAAACTGATCTGCTTCATCACCAGCCTTTCCAAACACTTCTTCACTGTTGTAAGTGCTACTGGTTGATAGTTATTAAGGCATGATACTGTGTTCATTTTGGGCACTGGTATGTTTGAAACAGGTAGGTACCACACCCTGCTAGAGTGAGATATTGAAGATATCTGAATACCTGAAGATCAGCAGAGGTCTCTAGTACTCGGCCAGGTACTCCATCTGGGCTGGATGCTTTCCTTGGATTCACTCTCCTGAAGGCAGTATGCACGTCATCATCAGATATGGACAGGAAGGGATCATCGGGGACGTGGGGGTGTGGAGGGGTGGTTGTTCACTGTTACTGCCATCAAATCGTGCATAGAAGGCATTGAGTTCCCCTGGGAGAGAAACTTTGCCTTCAGCTACTTTACTGGATTTGGTTTTGTAACAGCATTTAGTCCCTGCCACAGCTGTCGGGTATCCCTTGTTGTTTCAATTTTCATCTAGAATCTCCACTTCACCTGGGAGATGGCTTTCCGCAGGTCATACCTGCTCCTGCTGCACTGATCACTTATCAGATCAAAGGCTACAACACTTTTTAGCTGCTTCCTTTCTTTCTGCTCGCTCCTTTTCCATTTCCTTCTTTGGTGGACACGCAGCATTCTGGAATGCTTTAAACCGCATATTTTGCAACTGAGTTACTTGCAGTTTTTGGTGATGTGTCCTTTACGCAGACGGCCCAAATGTACTCCACTTTCTTTTAAGAATGCACTTTTTTTTAAACTGTGTCCTCTTTTCCAACTGTGAACACATCTCCAAAGCATGTCCACCTCCACAGAAAAAAAACAGCTCTTCACAGCAGGCAAACTCTCCTTTTCCTTAGTTCCTCCATTGTTTTCCTTGTCTGCATCTGTCACAGTGGTTGGCAAAGATGCTTCATTTTATTAAATGAGGCTGTGACTTGGATCTCATCACATATCTGCTCACTGTTGAAATGTCTTTTGATATTTGAAAATACTGGTTTTGTTGTAATGCTCACTTGTCTTTCAAGGAAATCCACCATATCCGTAAAGGTAGCTCTTTGACTGTGTTTTGCCTATAAATCAGAGGACACAGTTCTCCATATCTCTCAGCCGGTAGGGAAACTTCCTTATAATGACTAGCATATTAGTAGGCATGTCAAGTTCATACATGTAGTTGATATCTTCCATTGCATTACAACATACTCTTAAAAAGATGGTGTATTCCTATAGAGCTTTTGTGTCATCCGGTTTTATCGACGACCATGAAAGAGCCTTCTCCATATAAGCCAGGGGTGTCAAACTCAAATTCACAGAGGGCCAAAATTAAAAACTTGGACTAAGTCGTGGGCCAAACTAAATATTTATTGAAAATTTTCAACAACATCTGCATGTTTTCTCTTCTTTCAACATATATAATGTTAAACTTTTTCTTATTAAAATAAATGTTTAATAATAGTTTTGGTTAAACTCTTTCCAGAAGAAGCATTAACAAATGAGAAATAAAATATTCAATAAATAATATTTCTCTATAGCCTTTAAGCTCCTTTTAAATGTATTTTTTTTCACAAGCCAACAAGTCAAAAAAATAACAACTTGCTTCAATGAAAATCCAATCTTTCAACTATGAACAGTCCAAAGTTAACCAAAGAAAATATTAATCCAAGCTGTGATTTACACTGTGATTTACTCTGATGCACCTGGGTCTAAACCAGATACTTGCATCTCTTCTTAGATGCAAGTTCATCAAACTCTGGGGTCAGAGTTTGCCTCCCACCTGTCTTGAAAGGTCCTGTTTTCTGTCTTTTGTTTGGCCATTTTCCGTAAGGGGTTTATTACATGTGAGTTCGGCGACAGGTCGCAGATGCTAATGAAAGTAAAGAGAGGAGGTGGGGGTGATTAGCGGGCTGACGGGCCGGCGGCAATGCATTTGCAAAGCATTCTGGGATTTGTAGTATTAGCTGTGCATGCGCTATACTGGCGCAGCGGCCAGCGGGCCAGCTCTAATACATATTTGATATGATCTTGCGCGCCAAATATAATTATATCACGGGCCAAATTTGGCCCGCGGGCCTGAGTTTGACATGTGTGATATAAGCTGTAGCAATTTTGTGCTGATTACCAAAATATTCCTGTAGTAAAGACTTAGCCTTCTTGAATCCTCTGTCCAAGGCCATATATAGACAACTCCTTACAAGTTCGCTCTGTGTACTGCTCCAGATAATAGAGACAATCTCTAGGGTTTTGTTTTTCCCTCAATTCTGTGTTCAAAGGATTTAATGAATGCTTCGTACTGAAGTGGGCCACCATCAAAAACTTGAATCTCCTACTTGAGCATGAAAGAGAGACACTGTAGCTGGATTAAAAATGTAGAGATTTCATTTTACCTTTCCTTGACTGAGAATACGTGGCTCTGTTCCCAGTTGCTTGTAGCAGGTATTGTCACTGGAGATGTCATATATACATGTTCTGATGCTTGTCTGGAGGTCGAGGGAGCTGCGGGGAGAGACAACTCTGTCTGTGGTTGTTAATATTGGAGTTTGAGGATTGCTAACACTGTGCTTTGGGAGGATTTGTCCATGTGTATTCATGTCTTGTAACTGGTACAGAAGGATCTGCCTTAACGTTAAATGTTTTTCTTTTCCTGCTGTCCTTTCTCAAAATATAACTCCATACCATCAGACACTTCAGATAAGTTACTTCTAACACTGGATCCCTTTGAGGTTCCTAGTACCTTCACTTTGGCCATAGAGGCAGTAATGTTTGCTTCCAGCTGCAGCTGCTCTTTTTTTCTCCATAGTTGTTCCACCTGGTTCCTTAGCTTCTTCCTCTGCTCTTCTAAAGCATGTTTATCCTTGAGCAATGTTTTGGCGTATAACAAGAGCAGCCATTTCAGCCTTGGCCTTTATATGTGTAGATGCAGTACTGGAAACACTGGAGCTTGATCTAGAAGAACTTTGTCACCTGGTTGTATTTAATCCTGCAGGTGTCGCCTTAGTTCTTGACTCTTTCTCCATTTGGAATTTGCACATCCTTTGCATCTTCTTCATCTTCATCAATATTTTGTGACGCACCTTCAGCCATTTCCAACTTGCTGACTTTTGTTTCAGTCGACGTCATCTCCAGTAGTTTTAATCACACCTCAGCGGTGGACTGCACCCAACCATCTGCCGAGCTTGAGCACCAAGCACACACAACACAAGCACAAAATCAAAATCCCCAATGGACAAGCAGCAGCGCCTCCAAACTGTGTTCAACTAAATAAGTACACAGAAAGAATCCACAGAAGTAAATCCTTCTGATGTCTATGAGGCGCTGCTGTCTATGAGTGAGTTGCCACCATGCCAGCAATCAGTGATGTCATAGTGATTCTTGACAAATGACTCTGCCAGCGTGTTCATGGGTTGTTCTACTCTAGGATTAGAAGACCTGGACCCCTCTGATGGAGGCGGATTGCTGTCAGCGGCCTGCACTCAGCATTTCCAACATTACCAGCATATTGCTTTCAGGCATATTGGTGTCCTCGTACTCCAAACCAAAGAGGGATGTTCAACAATGTCCAATTCAATCCTGTTCAATAATTTTCTTTTGACTAAAATGTAGCGACTACTATCCATAAAAAGCCTCTCGGAGGTGAAGTGGGTTCTTTGACATGTTGGAGGAATTTATGAAGAAGTCCAGATGAGTTCTAAAATGGTTTATTAACACAAAAAGATTTTTTTATGTCTGTGGTAATGTTCTTGAACTTGGTAACGTGTAATGATCAATCTCCTCAGTAACATCATGTGAAATGGTCAACAGAAAATATCAGAGCCTCACTCAGCCACCACTGAACGTTGGCAACCTCTGGACCCTGGGACCAACAATGGTAAATTATGAGCCTTTGACTTTTACAGAAGGATGTTCCATTCATCATATTGATCAAATCCTGATATTTTATCAACATCCAAAATGATGCAGTGTATTTTGAATTCTAGTTTTTGTTTGGCAAATAGTTTTTGGTAAATAATATTGTGGTCAGGGCATCATTCAGCATGAAGCCAACAGTTTATGCCAAGTTTTTACCAAAATTTTGGCATTTTAGCTTCCTGTGCTGAATAGTTTTATTTTGGAAGTAATGCATTCAATCAGCAAATGAGTTTTAGATTTAGTTTTCAGATTTATTGTCCGAGTACATGCATGACGTCACATTCAACCCTGGGATTCTTTTTCATGTGGGTGAGGCAGAATGACCACTCTCACAAAAAACTACACAACATGGTAAACAGATAAAGAAATATAAACACAAAAAAATGTTAGCAATGTGCGATGCACAGAGAATTAAAAAAAACAATAAAGTGCAGAATATAGTCTTTAAATGAGGACATGATTGAGTTTATTGTTGTGGAGTCTGATGGTGGAGGGCAGCAGCTGTTCATGAACCTGGTAGTGCAAGTCTTGTGGCACCGATACCTCTTTTCTGATGGCAGCAGCGAGAACAGAGTGTGCTGGGCGGTGTGGATCCTTGATGATTGCTACTGCTCTCTGACAGCAGTGTTCCCTGTAGATGTTCTCAGTGGCGAGGAGAGTTTTGCCTGTGATGTTCTGGGCCACGTCTACTACCTTTTGGAGGGCTTTACACTCAGGCATATTGGTGTCCTCGTACTAGACCGTGATGCAGCAGGTCAGCATATCAGGTCAACATACCACACATCTGTAGAAATTTGCCAGGGGTTCTGGTGTCAAATCAAACCTCCGCAAACTTCTGAGGAACTAGAGGCGTTGATGTGCTTTCTTCACAATGCCATTAGTGTGTTGGGTCCAGGAAAGATTTTCTGAGATGGTGACTCCCAAGAACTTTCATTTGCTCCCCCTCTGATTCCTAAATGATCATTGGATTGTGCTCACTTAACAATGCAAATTCAATCCAGCTCAAAGAATGGCCACATAACTGTGTGGCCACTGGAATCACAGTGGACATGGCGAAATAACCACACAAGGCATTTTTACTCTTCACCACCCACCCATCCTTTTAAAAGCCCAAATCACACGCTCGACACGTGCTGACATCATCACGCACTGACAACATATGACCAGTTCGATGCCTTCTGCGAGTTGTAATGCCGCCATAGCGCCGCTGCAACTGAAACTTCAATCAAAACCATAACATTCACAGCAATTGCTTTTTAAAAATCATACCTTTCACTGATCGTTGTACTTCTAATTTGTTCAGTTTAGAGATTGGGAGTTAATTTTAACTGAAGCTTGATTTATAGGCATTGAAGAGAATTCAGAGGCACATTTACTTCAGACTCACTGTGCTAAATTGAGTATGGTGGGTAAACTGTAACATTAGTTTAACCAGCACAAGAAGTAAGTAAGTTGTACTGGCAGATTGAATCGATACAAAGGCCTTTGCACAAAAGGTTTTCAGCAATACACAGAGTTGCACATCAACACTGCTGAACTGTGTTGGAGAAGTTGGGGTTTGAGCAACTAAAGTATGCAGTCAGTTGTTTCAGCTGTAGAATATTATGCGAGCCCTGTAGATGGAAAAATATGGGTAAGTTATAGGAAAATTTGTTCTCTGTTTTAAATCCATGTTCTGATTTTACATGATTTGCTTTTATGTTATGTGCAAATTGTAACAACATATTATTGAGTAGAACACTGGCCAAGAAATCCTTCTGTGCTGGGAAAGCCTGTACAAGGCCCGGCAGCAGTGAAATCCTATTTCTTGTGGCTTTGGATGTTGGGTATGAAAGGAGACCTTGCATTGCTCAAATTTGTTTCCAGAACAGAAGAAGTCTGGCACGTTACGAACTGTCTGCTGGAGTGGGTTGGGAGTTGCTCAGGTGAGTTGGATTTGCAATTGGAGAGTCTTGGAGGATGAAAGCATGACAGGGGAGAAGTGTGAGGCAATGGAATGAAGGAGGCTGGCATGCAGTTGAACTGACATTTGGCAATAGAAGTTTGGCAAATGACTGCACCAGTGTTTTTGGGAGGAGGGAGAACTGGCTATGATTGGTTACGTTGGAGGACCAGAGTCCTGGTAAGTTGAAGGATGCCTGGGGCTATTAGCAACAGGCTCCAAATAAATTACTGGCGAGATTGAAGATGGCTTCATGCTGCATAGCAGCAGCCAGGTAAAATCAGCTCGGTCTATGGCCTGCCTTATTTGCATGCTCTGAGGCTCAAAACAAAAGAATTTTGGGCAAAACCGTATCAAGGTGCATTGCATACCCTCTGACTTGTTATGTATTGCCTGCACATGTGCATCTTGTAGACATGGAGGAACCAGATCAAAATTAATGAATTGCCCCACAGGAATAGGTATTGAGTATTACAGCTGAATTTCTTTTGTGGTTATAAAGATTTGTCCAGCAAGTTCAGATGTTTCCACTTATGAACCCATTTTGTGATTGTGTAAAAATAACTAGACAGACCAATAAATAAATTGAAATAAATTAAAAATAAATGAATAAAGAATGAATGAAAAGAATGAAGGAATAAAAAATAAAGAAAATAGCATTTTGGTTGTATAGTGTACTAAAATGTGCTTTACCCATGAAACTGTTCCCATTCCAGTATTCTGAAATGTAAATGTGTGTTTACTTGGGGTTAGTCAATACTGAGTGATTTTGCCATGATGCCTAGATGCTATTCTGTCTGACATTTTGGCTATCAGTTCGTGACCGGCTTTGAACAATTATTTTGTGCATTAAAAATGGTTGCTTTATATTTGGGTGTTATACTTGCATTTAAAAATCTGTCATGGAAAATTTCCAGTACAGGTACTCCTCGACTTGCGACCTCTGCATCCATCCACACATATGACCACTTTTTTTTTTTAAAAAGAAAAATATATAAAATGTACACGATTATGGTGAAAATTGGACCTATCTATGGTGGCTGCCATGTTGACTGGTGGCCATCCTCTCATGAGAGTTGGCATTGGTGGCTGCAATGTTGAGATATTTCACCTCATGTCCCATTTTTTGATGGTCAGTTAGATTTTAGAGGGCAGTAGAGTCCACAAGGTGCTCAGGGTCCACAGCAACAGAGAGAATGAGAAGAATTCAGAGATAAGAGAACAGAAGGAAATTGATTGTTTTACTTCAGTATCACAGGTAAGGCAATTCCCCAACATACATCCATTCCGAGATCCTACCGGTTATCCAGAACAGAACATAGAAGTATGTCAGGGAGTACATGTATATAATATCTGAAACAGGATAAGCAGGAAACTTGTTCATATATAATTATGCAGAACTTTGTTTAACTGTGTCGCATTGCTGGAATTCTGGTTGAATCTGTTTTTTAAACTTTATTCATTCAAAAAACAAATAATATATGACATGCAGCAATTAAACATGAACATGAACGTTTTTTTGAAATATAGAAAAAAAAAGAACCCCCCCCCCCCCACTTCAGCCAACTCTCCTAAGGAGAGCCATTTAAAAAAAAAAAGGAAGAATATTAAAGAAAAAGTTAAATATACATATTAAAATCTAGTCAATATAAATTGAAATGTAAATATTCTGAGTATAACAGTCACTTTTTAATAAAAAAATTGTAATTATCATGTGAAACATATGTAATTTTTTCCATTATTAAACAATATTTCATCTCATTATGCCATCTATTAATATCAATCGTATTTGTATCTTTCCACGTACTAGCAATACATTTTTTCGCTACGGATAAATCTAAATATACAAAAGCAAGCTGGAACTTATCTAATCCCAAACCTTTCAGAGGTTGTAAACTACCCAATAAAAATAGTGTTAGATTTAAAACTATTTTAATCTTATTCAGGTATTCTAAAAATGATTGAATTTCCTTCCAAAAAAATTGAATATGTATACATAACCAAACAGCATGAAAAAAAAGTTCCAACCGTATCACCACATCTAAAACTCAAATCTGATTCATTGAAAGCATATTTTTTAAATTTTTCAGGTGTCAAATATAATTGACGTAAAAAATTGTAATTAATCATTGCATAACGTGCATTTATCAATCTAGTTACACTATCATAACAAATATCTAACCAATCATCTTGAGAAAAAATAAAACCAATATCCACTTCCCATTTAATTTTAGATCTATCCCAACCCTTTTTATCTATACCATCCTGTAATATTTGATACATAGATGAAATATAAATCTTCTCTGGTACCTTCATAAGAAAAGTCTCAAATTTGGTCATTTTAGATAAAATCATATCTCTTCTGGTTGAATCTGTTCTGATTTTCACCCATTTCCAATGCTGATTAGCTGGGTCTTCCATTCCCCCTACCCTGTTGACCAATAAAATCCTCTTCACAAAGGTTGATCCTCATCTTCCCCAAATCTGACCTTTTTGCCTTTTCATGAACTTGGGCTCAGCTGGGATTTGTTTTGCTCACCAGTTTCTTTCTTTCCATTGCTGCTGCAGATGAGGCCTTTTGGGTTTCTTTGGTTAGTTGGAAGTGCAAAACAAAAAGTACTGTTGCGATAATTCCCATGAATTACAATCCAGTATTTTTTTCTGCAACATCCTTGTGTAAATCAAACAATTCTGCCTGCAAAAAACAACTCTGAATTTTGATTTCTCTTTCTCTTTCTCTGCTGCTTTTAGTTGAATTAATTCCTTTGTTTCTAGAGGTTTCCTTGGGACCACAACTTTCACAGCCCCTCTCCCAGCACCCAGTAGAAAACTTCCTTGCCAATGTACTCTTTCCTAGCCTCTTTGTACCATTTGCTCCATCACCACCACAACCCATCCTAACGAAGGGTCTGATCCCTTCATCCTGGGCCCCTCTCCATCCTAACTGAGGGTCTGATCCCTTCATCCTGGGCCCTTCTCCATCCACTTCATTCCTTTGTTTTTTTTTAGAATATGAAAATGATGAGACAAAGAATGTAAGACCTTGTCTTTAGGACACAATGCGCTGGCTTTGTTTGCAATGGAAGTTGGTTTTGGGGAGAGAGGAGTGAGAATAGCATTTTAAAATAAGAATATGAAAATTGATCTTGGCCTGCTGCTGCTTTAGCAAACCTTTTCTGATGCAGAATTTGCATCCTACGATTTCCCCAATAGTTGCCCTTCAACAGTGAAGATTAACAAGTAAGTGAAAAAAATGACAGTAGTGCATTGAGAGATTGGTGTGAAGGCAAGAGAAATTCTTCTGACCTGCTCAAGCTGAAGGGAAATTGTGAAAGCAAGAACAGGGTGCAGCAAACCAGCACAGAGCACCAGTAATGGGGAGAAGCTTGGGAGACGACCTTACAACAGTGGACCAACAAGGGGCTCAGTGGGTGAGGGTCCCACGCAGGATGAGGGCGACTTGCAGTTGGGGAATCCGGGCACATTGCTGGAGACTGGCTCATGAGAACCAGGTATAGGAGAGGGTCCTGAGGGCAAGAAGGGCTCCTGAAGGGTCTTGAGTGCTGAAGACTTCCTGATCGCATCGAAGATTTGGATCTGGAGCTCAGGTTGACGATGGATTGAACAGGAGTTTGTGCAGCTGCTGAGGCTGTGGGAGTGTTGGATGCAAATCCATGGACTTGCAGTGATTCTGAAGGGACTCTCTTTTGCTTTTTTCTTTGTACTATAAGGGGAACTGGGCGACTAATACCAACTCTTTGTCTGACATGGCAAGAAGAAGGCAATTTCATGTACTATTACTTGACAATAAAGGAATCTTGAATCTTCAGGGGGATAAGGGACCACTCCCCACTATATGTCAGTGGCTTTGTCGTAGAGAGAATGGAGAGCACAACGTTCCTTGACACCCATTTAAAGGATGACCTATCCTGGACCCACAACTCCACCTCATTTGACAGGAAGACGCAGCAGTACCTACACTTCCTTAGGAGGTTGAGGAGGGCAAGATTACCAGCCGCCATCCAAACAACATTCTACAGCAGTATAATGCAGATCTTGGCTTGGCTGCATCACAGAGTGAAATGATAACTGCAAAGCATCAGATTGGCGGTCAGTATGAAGGCTGATTAAAACTGCCAAGAAGATCACAGGGATCTCTTTTTCCTCTATTGAGGACCCTACCTTCAAGAAAGAGGCACAGGGGCACAAAAGCCAGGTCTGCCAAGCTAGGTAGCAGATTCTTCCTGCGGGCATGAGACTATTGAAACCTGTAAATTAATTTTGTGTGTATGGCTTTGTGTGTGCACTATAGTCCGGAGCTGCTCTGTTTTGTCATGTGGTACACGTACAATCAGATGATAATGAATATGAACGTAGTTTCCAACAGTTATCAGACTTTTGAATGTTTCCTTTGTATACTAATCATAGACTATCTGTCCTATGGCAAGTCATATTTTTACACCAGGATTACTGTGAATATTTATTATCAAACTTGTATATTTATTATCTCTTTTAATTCAAATAGGTTAGTATTATAAGTACCTGTTTTGCTACAAGTGGTAACAATTTCAGGTTCTGTAGATTGTGTATGACAATAAACTCATGATCACAACACTCTGCAGAGAATTTGTACACAGGATACAAACAAGAGTTAAACCATCAATGTGTACAGGTGTTGGTGAAGACCTTTTAGAAGGTTTTGAAAGGCCTTCAATAGTTAAAAATCACTTAAAGCTGAAGATTATGAGACGAATAATATCGTAACCTGAGACAAGAAAGTCTTGAGGTGGATGATCTAGAAAACGAGTAAATCTATAGGATAGGTGGAGGCATACTGCAAGATCCAGCAATTGGATTCAAATATGGAATTGATTAATAAAGACTTTTATGGATTGTGAGGATAATCTTCTTACAGAGTTAGTAAAGCATATAAATCTTTCATTGTATTAATTTTATTATTTAAAGGAAGGATATTTAATAGCATTGCTACGGAATAGGATTAATAAGGCTGTGAATTGAGTTTTAGTAGCAGATGAAATGCAGCAATCCAGTCTGTAACTCTGCTGTAACACTGAAAATAGTGAATGCGCGTTTCTTCCTTTTCTAATTAACTCTTTGATAGACAGTGTAGAATTAATAGTTGTTGATTCTTGTAGCATGAGTACTTCTTAAGGGAATTAATATCACTAAATACTCTGAAGCAACAGAATGTAAGTTGAAGAAATAAAGTTGTTCAAAGTCCAGGCTAGGTTCCAGCTGGAAATCTGTTCTGGTAGTACATCTATTTAGCATATGGAATTAAATGAGAAATTAGACTTGGAAAAATTTTGCTTTTTTTTTTGCTGATTTGGTACTGAAGCTGATTGTGGACCAGGAAAAAAGGGAAACCAGGAGAACACAAACCACCTCATCGAGGGGTCTACTGTAGAAAGGGTCAAGAAGTTTAAGTTTTTGGGTGTCAAAATCTCTGAGGGTCTGTACTGGGGCTTCCATGTTGATGCAATCACGAAGAAGGCATGTCAATAGCTATACTCATGAGGAATTTGAGGAGATTTGGCATGTCACCAAAGACTTGCAAATTTCTACATGTGTACTAGGGAGAGCATTCCAACTGGTTGCATTACTGTCTGGTATGGAAATGTAAATAGACAGACAAAAAAACTACAGAGGCTTGTGAACTTGGCCAGCACCATCACAGGATCGATCTTCACTCCATTGAGGACATCTACAAAATGTGGTGTCTTAAGAAAGACACTATCCTCAAGGACCATACCCTTTTCACACTTCTACCAATACGTAGAGGTACATGAATGCCCAGCAACCGAAAGACAACTTCTTCCCCTCTGCCATCATACTTCTGAATGGACATTGAACCACAGACACCACATCTCCTTCTCTTATTTTACACTAACGTATTTATTTTTAAATGTAATTTTATAGCAATATTTGCACTGTAATGTTGCTTGTTCGTGACAATAAATTCTGATTCTGAAACAATTGTGAAGGAAAAACTGCCATTGCAAAGTTCAAATGCCTTCTCTGGAAGGGTCTCATTAAGTCCATTTTAGAAGTGCTACCAATTACCTTTGTCCAGTCTTTTTTCTTAAGGGCCTTGTCAAATTCTAAATGTTAAATCTATTCCATAAGCACAGAATGCAAAATAACTTTAGTCCTGCACCCTTTAAGGAGCACTTAAAAACTTTATACCACAAATCTATACCGAAGGGTGTTGCATCAACATATTTAACTCTAGAGTTTGATGGTTTATTTAAGATGGTTTAGAGGTTTCTAACATGTAAAACAAAGCTGGAAATACTTCACATCTGTATCATAGTGGTTCTGGTAGGAAGTTAGTACATTTGCTCCTGAACTGGAATAAAATCTAGCAATGAATCTAGCTGCAATTGAAGATTCTTAGGCATTGTAGTCTTTTGAGCAAGTTAGGATAATGTTACCAGATCTATTTTATTTGAACTTTAATTTGGGAAATCTTACTACTCACAACAGGAAAGGTTTCCTCCCTCCCTTCAAAACGAACCAGGGATGTAGGTTAATGGAGTGTAAATTGGGCGACATGGACTCATAGGCCGAATTACCCTGTTACAGTGCTGTATATCTAAATTTTTTAAAAAAATCTTTCAATGATAAAGCATCACAAAAGAGGAAAGTTCTTCATTCGGAGCATACAAATTCATCAAAGTCCAAGCCTCTGAAATTAGTTTACAGTTAACCTTTAAAACCCTACCTGTATTAGCAGAAAAAGATTCTAAAGTGAAAGGCACCTTTTTATGTATCAAAATTGCTACTCCTTGAGCCTTGGAATTAAAAGAAGACACGTGCCCAACTCCATCCCATTTCAACTTCAAATGTTCTTTCTCCGTCAAATGATTCTCTTGTCCAACATGCATTTCCTTTTTGTCGGATGATTAATCCCTTTAACATTAAATGTCGTGAAATTCAATTCACTCATTATTCCCTTCTGAATGGCACCCAACACAACAAACCCTCACACAAAGTATAAGCTCCTAAAAAAAACCCTTAAACTACCAATATATAAAATTTTAAAAACCTGTATATATAACCCCCCAATAAAAAAAAACACTAAAGTAATACCCCCCTCTATTATCCGGGTGTGGTCAAATCCACTAGTGGCAGATGACTTTGAAAGATGCAGAGTCATCCACCACCCCCCCCCCCCCCCCCCCAGCTGATAGGCCAATAACAAAAAAAAACTTTTCCATGTTTAAACAATCATTCCACAGCCCTCATGGCACCAACAACTTGAACATCATCTCCAATCTCAATCAGTTTCTGATCCTCCACCTTCTTCCTTCCATTTCCATTCCCATTCTTCTTTGGAGATCCCTGCAATTTTGGTTGTTTCTGCAACTCAGAACTATATGAATTATTTGGCAAAGAGTTAGCAATGTCAGAGCATCACTTTCATCCTCTAAAAACTGAGTCAGAAAATTACTATAAAACACGTTCAACACAGCTGGATATCTAAAAGCAAAGCTGTAACCCCTCTTCCATAACACCGCTTTTGCTGGGTTAAATTCTTTGTCTCCTTGTGACATCCTGACTCAAATCAGCATTTTAAAAAAAAACATTCTATTACCCTGGGCCAACAAAGGTCCCTTATTTTGGTGAGCTTTCTGCACTGCCAAACGTAATATCATCTTACAACCTTGATACCTTACACATCGAACAAGAACCACTCGCGGGGGTTGGTCCGGGAAAGGTTTTCGCCGTATCGCCCTATGTGCTCTATTCAATTCTAACCCTTCCGGAAACGCATCTTTTCCCAATATCTCAGGTATCTATTTCTGAAAAAAATCACCGGATCCGTTCCTTCTATATCCTCCAGCAATCCTACTGTCTTAATGTTGTTATGTCGATTCTGGTTCTCCAATGAATCAGATGTAAATGAATGGCACACCGTACAACAAACTGTTATAACTTGAAGCTATTGTGTTTTTAAAAAAAATAAGCTCGGGGCAGGGTGGCGGGGAGGGTTGTAGAGGGTGAGATAGTGGGGGGGGGAGGGAGGGTAGTAGGGGGTAGTTTTATTACTTTTGATTTTGTAAAATTTCTAAATAAAAATTTTCAAAAAAAAAACAAAAGAGGAAAGTTGGAGAGATTTTTGTCAGGAGACACGTATACATATCCATGCAAAACAATTAAAATCTGCAATGTCTATTAAGAAGAGAACTGCCACCATGTGCTGAACACTCTAAATCAAGGGCATGGGTTAGAACCTGCAGAATTGTTAAATGCAGTGTTCAAATGATTGGAGAGACCAGATCAGTCACTGCATGTGATTGAGATTAGTTAATAGATGTAGCAATCACGTGGTGTGACCAAATATGAGGGATCTTGAGAAATCATTGCCTTTATTGCTTGTTGACTGAACACATTTAATATAACTGCTGCAAGTTGAACTGTGCACCTATCACAAGCCAGTTACAGGAAAGCAGGCTGTTTTGAGTACTCAAAGAGATGGACTTTAACTCATCATAGTTGAATTGTCCAAGTTGGCAGTGGAATGGTGAAACTGATTTAATTTGCTCCCTTTGCTGCCTTATCTTCCAATGCAACTTTAGAAAGCATGGTATCTGATCCACGTCTCTACAGCCAATCCTGAAAGTAGTTTACTCCAAGCTGCTATCAACTTTCAGCAGTAGATCCAATTGAAAATTGCTTTTTCCAGTTTGGAAGAAATATTATGCAATAAAATCTCCAGTATTCAGATTTCAAGCAACTGGCAACCTAACCAACAGCTTAAAAAAAAATAGGATGAATAAAAAATTAAATAAAAGTTTAAAATTTTAAAATGGTTCCTGAAGCAACATAAAACCCCTTGGTGAAGATGATAGCAAACATTCAGCCAGTGGAGGGCCCAGTCGTGCCCTACCCACAGAAGCTGTTTGAATAAATGGCGACACCCAGGATAAAGAGGGGCCAATGCCCCTCATCTAGGGTGGCCAGGTGTCTGATTTTAGAGTGGGAAATCCGGCTTTTGAGTCCTCTGTCGGCCAGTGCATGTGTGGTGGGTTAGTTTACTGGGGCTGATTGGTGCGTGTGTGATGGGCCCGCAGATGCATGTATATGCTGAAGGATAAATCATTGAATAGGAAAAAGGCTCAAAGAGAAAATCACTGATTTATGTTGAAAGGTTTTTGTGTATTTATATAGGCAAAAAAGTTTAATGTTAGAATTTTTATTTAATAAAATAACTAAGGTGATCATCTGTTTGCATTTGTTGTTTTTGCAATATGGTTTAAATTTCAAAAACATTTTTTGAAATGTATATGTATGTATGTGTGTGTATGTATATGTGTGCATTTATACATAATGACCTATAACCATGTTCTCAGAGCCAGCACCAGCCAAGGGGGGGGTCATTCGTGGGCATTGCCCCCCTAAATGAATTGTTGTGCCCCCTCCACCCGCAGCATTAGCATCATTACACTATCTAAATCACTGTCACTTTTGTTCCCTGCCACCTTCCCCCCCCCTCCCACATAGTTACCCTAATGTCACCTCGCCCATTAGACTTGTTCTGACACCAACTCTGCATGTTGGAAATTGCCACCCTACGCTCACCACTGGGCGATTTTCCCCCAAAGTGTCTCCCTATCCTTGCTTAGTAAGTGTCTTCTTTATTAGATTTAAGTATATTAATAAGGCTTTATCTGTAAACTTGGGGAAGCGGGGGTTAATTATGATGGTTGCACGGTTAGCGTAGCTGTTAATGTAGCACCAGCGAACAGGGTTTGAATTTAAATTTTTAAAGTTATGGGAATTGCCTGATTAAAGTAAATTTTACTTAAGGATTACAATACTGATTTTTTTTTTCCAAATTAATTTACATTTTGCTCTGTCTTTTGTCTTTTAAACTATTTATTCTTGATGTAGGTGGATTAGTTTTGAATTGTCTCAGTCAACCTGAAAATTTGCATGTCGTCATAGGTGTCGGATACCAGGGATTTTACTTGAGAGACTAATGCACAGCGTTACTTCAGAAATTGTAACTAAAATGTGCCATCAAGGAAAAGAATTTGAATTAAAGTAGAAATGTGAGGTTGGACTTCTGTATTGATATTTATATAGCAACACAACTGCAATTTTTGCAATCCAGAAATGCCGGATATTTATTCTCTTTAAGCATTGCAATCCAATGATGAGGTGTAACTTAACTTGATGGAATTGTTAAAGGTTCCTTTTATTGTCACATAATAATACATTAAAAATATAATATACGTGGTATGCTTCATTTTTTTGTCAAGAAAAGTCAATAGCCAAAGAGCATTCCTTCCATGAATTCATTAAAGTTTAAATGTTCTCTTGTTACCAAAACTGTCCATTTTAGTTTAGAACAATAACTCTCTCAGACTGGACACTCAATGTGAAAATTGCATGAAATGCACTCCATAATTGGCTTTAACTCAGTAAGGGTAAAAGTGATTCTTTTTGGAATGAGGTTCAACAATGTTTTAAGTAACTACTGTACAATAAAACCCCTGGAATCCAGCACCTATGGGAATTGGTAGGTGTGGGATAAGCACATTTTCTGGTTGAGGTTGCATGCATTGGCGAAGCACAACAATTTTAACATTCTTATACTTTACTTATTTATTTTCTGCGGTGTTTTTTGGCTGGTTGCTTGTTCTTTGCATATTGGGGCTTTTCCAGCTCTTCAGCGCTTGACATCCTGCTTTGCGGAAACTGCCAAAATGTTTGGCCTGGAAGTCAGCCTGAAGAAAACTGAGGTCCTCCATCAGCCAGCTCCCCACCATGACTACCAGCCCCCCCACATCTCCATCGGGCACACAAAACTCAAAACGGTCAACCAGTTTACCTATCTCGGCTGCACCATTTCATCAGATGCAAGGATCGACAATGAGATAGACAACAGACTCGCCAAGGCAAATAGCGCCTTTGGAAGACTACACAAAAGAGTCTGGAAAAACAACCAACTGAAATACCTCACAAAGATAAGCGTATACAGAGCCGTTGTCATACCCACACTCCTGTTCGGCTTCGAATCATGGGTCCTCTACCGGCACCACCTACGGCTCCTAGAACGCTTCCACCAGCGTTGTCTCCGCTCCATCCTCAACATCCATTGGAGCGCTCACACCCCTAACGTCGAGGTACTCGAGATGGCAGAGGTCGACAGCATCGAGTCCACGCTGCTGAAGATCCAGCTGCGCTGGATGGGTCACGTCTCCAGAATGGAGGACCATCGCCTTCCCAAGATCGTATTATATGGCGAGCTCTCCACTGGCCACCGTGACAGAGGTGCACCAAAGAAAAGGTACAAGGACTGCCTAAAGAAATCTCTTGGTGCCTGCCACATTGACCACCGCCAGTGGGCTGATAACGCCTCAAACCGTGCATCTTGGCGCCTCACAGTTTGGCGGGCAGCAGCCTCCTTTGAAGAAGACCGCAGAGCCCACCTCACTGACAAAAGGCAAAGGAGGAAAAACCCAACACCCAACCCCAACCAACCAATTTTCCCTTGCAACCGCTGCAATCGTGTCTGCCTGTCCCGCATCGGACTGGTCAGCCACAAACGAGCCTGCAGCTGACGTGGACTTTTTTACCCCCTCCATAAATCTTCGTCCGCGAAGCCAAGCCAAAGAAAAAAAATAAGCTGCCCACAGACAGCCATCTCTTTTAAGATGGCTCACAATTTCAGAGATTTGCACATAGTTATTGATCTGAGAATTATACCTAGTTGCATTTGCTTAGCACCTAAACTGGATTCTAATTTGCAGCATCCTTCAAATTGAACATAATTTAGTTTGATTCTTTGAACTTGTTTTTACTGCTTTATTTTCATAAACTTGTTGATATTTGCAGAAATGACTCTTGATTGTACGTTCTGTGACAAACAGCAAATATCACACTCTAATCTCTCCTGTGAAATTAACACCTGGAGCCATATTTCAAAAATTTAAACAAAGCTCTACCCTGTATATTGGGTTTCAATGATTGTTATACCTGTTGGGATCATTGATGCTTTTAGCTTAGAAGTAGTTTGATTTTTAGGGAGGTATCCCATTGTAATTTCCATGCAGGTTTCCATTCATTGTGTGTGATTTTTAAACCACATCTAAAGCAAGGTGGATGCAGGGGTATATAAAAATTAAATTCTTCAAGCATTCTTGCTGCAGCTGAACAGGAACTTTATTTTAGTTGGGGTTTTTTTTAAACAAAACTACAGAGGTATACTTAATTGAATTAAAAAGAGACAATAAATACAAAAACTATTCAGTTATCCTAGTGGAAAATAAAGTACAGCAATAGTTAAGGCATTGCTTTTGATGTGTCAGAGCAGTCCCTGATTAATGTGACAGTTCAACAGCTTGATGTTCCTTTTTTTTTAAAATTCAGCAACAATTTAAATAATTCTGCTGGTTTAAGCATGACTCAGTGTTATTAGAAAGTTGATAACTACATAATTTTAAATGATTAATAAAAGCAAAAGCATATATTGAGTCACTTTGGAATATCAGATGCTTTTGATGCCCCTTAATCCCACCTCTCCAGAATTTCTTATAATTGAGAAGAGCCTCTTCTCCCTGTGGAATGAATGAATAACTGCATTATGACCCTTTAACTCAAGGTAATCGGGAGCCAACTCATGACAGGTATTAGTGCATTGCATTTGGGATGGCGTTGAGAACCTTAAGGCAATTCGCTTAAGCGGACCAATCAATTCGCAGGCAGAGAGAGTTAAACATTTGTCAGGGAGAAGAGATTAAAAAAAGAACATTTGCAGGGATTGGCGCTCCAATTAAATCATGATTCATTAGCAGGAGCAAATAAAAGTAAAGCAGGCACAAGTGGAGTGGCCATTGTTGGCGCAGTGTAGGAGTGGTGGGTTAGAGACTTTGCCTCAAGAGGCTTTGACGAGCAGAGGCTGAGGACATGCTACAGGTAAGATCTTTTTGTAATAACCCAGAGTAAGTATTGGAAATAGCAGCTAAGGCGGTGATGTGCTCCAATTGTAGCCTGTGGGAAACCTGGGATAGCACAAGTGTCCCTGATGGCTACACCTACAAGAAGTACATCCAGTGCAGCTCCTTACAGAGTGTTAGACAGCTGAAACTAGATGAACTCCGGATCATTCAGGAGGCTGATAGAAGCTATAAGGGGACAGCCACACCCAGGAGGCAATCAACAGGTAACTGGGTATCTGTTAGGAGAGTGAAGGCAGTCACTGCAGAGGTTCCCTTTGGCCATTCCTCTCAACAATAAGTATACTGTTTTGGGTAACTTTTAGGAGGACAACTTCCAGTGGCAAGTCATAATGGTCATGTCTCTGGTACAGTCTGGCCTATCAACTCAGAAGGGAAGAGGGGATGGGTGGGAAAAGAAGAGAGCTATAGTGATTGGGGATTCGATAGTTAGGGGAATAGACAGGAGGTTCTGCGAACAAGATCAAAACTCACAAATGGTTTATTGCTATTACCTCCCAGGGGCCAGGGTCAGGGACATCAGAGTCCACAGCCTTCTCAAGTGGGAGGGTGAACAGCCAGATATTGTGATCCACGTTAGTGCCAATGACATAGAGAGGCGTAGGGATGAGGTCCTTAAGAGGGAATATAGGGAATTAGGAAGGAAACTAAAAAGCAGGACCTCAAGGGTGGTAATCTCTATATTGCTGCCTGTGCCACCCGCCAGTGAGGGCAGGAATAGGAAGTTGTGGCAGATGAATGTGTGGCTGGTGCAGGGAGCAGGGGTTTAGATTCATGGATCATTGTAATCTCTTCTGGGCAAGATACAAACACCATACAAAAAGGATGGATTGTATCTGAATGGGAAAAGGACTAATATCTTGGCAGGCAGATTTACTTGAGCTGTTGGGGAGAGTTTAAACTCGTTGGGCAGGGAAATGAGAACCCAAATGAGGGCAGTGAATAGGGAGAAGATACATAAGTAGATATACTGTGGGTAGAATTTCAAAACTGCAATGGAAAAAAAAACTCTGATGGGGTTTGTATACAGGCCTCCAATCAGGAGCGAGGATGTGGCTTGCAAACTGCAGAGGGAGATTGAGAAGGCGTGTTAAAAGGACAAAGTTACAGTAGTCATGGGGATTTCAGTGTGCACGTTGATTGGGAAACCAAATTGGTACTGGATCCCAGGTGAATTAATTTATCGAATGCCTTCAGGATGGCTTCATAGACCAGCTAGTGGCTGAGGCGATTCTGGATTGGGTATTGTGCAATGAACTAGAATTCATAGCAAGGGAATCCTTAGGAGAAAGTGATTACAATGTGATAGCATTTGCCCTGCAGTATGAGAAAGGAAAACTAAAATCAGAAGTGTTAGTATACCAATGGAATAAAGGGGATTATGGAGGAAGAAGAGAGTAAGTGTACAGAAGGCAAATAAGAAGGCTATTAGAAAGGAAATGATGAACTTTGAAAGGAAGCTAGCAAATGTGATGTATATGGATTTTAGTAAGGCATTTGACAAGGTCCCCCATCAGAGAGAGACATGTTCATAAAGTTGAAACCTTGATTGCGTGGATTCAGAATTGGCTTGCCTGTAGAAAGCAGAGAGTAGTAGTGGATGGAAAGTATTCTGCCTGGAGGTCAGTAACTAGTGGAGTTCTTGGACCATGCTCTTTGTAATTTTTTAAAATAAATGACCTGGATGAAGAAGCAGAAGGATAGGTCTGTAAGTATACAGATGATATAAATTTTGGAAGAGTTGTAGATAGTGCTGAGGGTTGTCGTAGGTTACAAAAAGATATAGACATAATGCAGAGTTGGGCTGAAAATTGTGAAGTGATGCATTTCGGAAATCAAATCTGAAGGTTGAGTACAGGGTTAAAAGTCAAATATTTAACAGTGTGGAGGAACACAGGGACCTTGGAATGCAAGGATGCTGAGGAGGTTGATGGGATAGTTAAGAAGGCCTATGGGATGCTAGGCTTCATAAATTGGGGGATTGAGTTCAGGAGTTGAGAGGTCATGTTGCAACTCTGCAAATCCTAGTAAGACAACACTTGGAATATTGTATTCAGTTCTGGTCACCTCATTATAGGAAGGATGTGGAAGCAATGGAAAGGGTGCAGAGGTGGATGTTTCTGGATAGGAAAATAAGTCTTGTGAGGCAAGGATAGCAGAGCTAGGACTTTTCTCTCTTCAGTGAAGGAGAATGGGAGGTGACTTAATAGAGATCTAAAGGATTCTGAGAGGCAGCCAGGACACCTTTTTCCCAGGACACGAATAGCAAACACTAGAGGACATCTGTAAAAAGTGAATGGAGGAAAGTTTAGGGGAGACGTCAGGAGTAAGTTTTTTTTTACACAGAGATTGTGGGTGCCCGGAATGGCTTGCCAGGGGTAGTGCCAGAGGCTGAAACATTAGCAGCATTTAAGAGACTCTGGGATAGGCACATGGATGAAAAAAAGTAGAGGGTTACGAGATAGGAAGGGTTTTTTTTGGTAGGAATATATAGGTCAGTATAACCTAGAGGGCTGAAGGGCCTATATTGTGCTGTTGCTTTCTAAGGTGCCCTCCATAATGTTTGGGACAAAGATACTTGTTTACTTACCCTTGTGCTCCACAGTTTTAAATTTGTAATCAAATAATTCACAAATAATTAAAGTGCAAATTCCAGATTTTTTTTAAGGTTACTTGTATACATTTTGGTTTGACCATGCAAAAATAACAGCACTTTTTAGACTTAGTCCCCTCATTTCAGGGAACCATAATGTTTGGGACATTTGGCTTCACAGCTGTTTGTGATTACTCAGGTATGTTTAATTGCTTCATTGTTGCAGATATAAGGGAGCTAGGCTTTCTTCTAAGATTTTGATCACATTTGCAGTCTGTAGTTGCCATTTTTCAATATGAGGACCAGAGTTGTGCCAATGAGTGTCAAATAAGCTATTATGAGGCAACAAAAAAAAAGAATAAAATAGTAAGACTCATTGCCCAAATCTTAGGATTACCAAAATCCACAGTTTAGAGCATCATAAAGAAGAAAAGGCGTACTGGTGACCTCAGTAATTGTAAAGAGACTGGTATTTCAAGGAAGACCTCCACTGCTGACAGAAGATTTCTCATCATAATGAAGAAAAATCCCCAAACACCTGTCCGACAGATCAGAAACACTCTTCAGGAGGTAGGTGTAGATATGTCGATGACTACTGTCTGCAGAAGACTTCATGAACAATGTACACATGTACCAAAATTCTTACCTCCTGCAGCTGAATATTTACTGTTAAGAAAAAAATGACAATAATATACCTTAAATAAAAATAAGATAATAAATACAAAATATGGATAGTAATAAATAATGCCAAAAAAGTGCTGCTACAATAGTGCAGTTTTTTTTGGACAAGTTTGTTATCATCTGATTGTACAAGTACAACCAGACGAAAGTGTTTTCCGATCCTTGGTGATAAATGCACAGCTATAACATACTGACAAACAATACATAGGCAAGACAAATATTTCAACTATACCAATAAATAAATGTTGTTTCATGAATACGAGTGTCTCAGATGGTTCCTTTGAATATTCAGCATTCTCACTGTAGGAAGAAGATGTTCTTCAGCTGGTTGTGTAGCTGGCTCTGGATCCTCCTGTTTCTCTTGCCCAACAGAAGCAAATGAAAGACACTCTGTGCAGGGCAGAAGGGGACCTCAATGATTTTGCGTGCTCTCTTCAGATCAGTCAATAGGGGTGGAGGGAGGGAGACTCCAGTGATCCCCTCTGCCACTCTTATGGTCCTGTGGATTAACCTCCGATCCATTTCTCTGCAGCAACCTTACCACACTGTGGTGCAGCCTGCCAGGACACTCTCTGAAGAACTCCTATAGAAGGGTGACATCATTGTGGGCGTTAGCCTTTCCTGCTTCGGTCTTCTCAGGAAGTGGAGTTGCTGTTGTAGCTTCCTGACAAGTGAGGCGATGTTGCATGCCCATTATAGATTACTAGTTAAGTGGCACTCTCCACTCTCTCTAACACAGAGTTGTTGATATATAGTGGAGGATGGTTGTTCTTGGTCCTTCTGAATTCCATGGTTGTCTGTCTTGTCCACATTGAGAGTCAGGTTGTTATTCTCACACCATTTCACGAGATTTTCCACCTCCTCTGTAGTGTGACTCATCATTGTTGCTGATGAGGCCATCTACTGTTCTGTCATCTGGAAACTTGATGACACTGTTGGAATTGGATCTGGCAAAGCAGTCATGGATCTGTAGCGTGAACAGGAGTGGGCTGAGTATGAAGCCCTGAGGTGCGCCATTGCTCAGCCTGATGGCGCTGATGTCGGAGCAGCCCTGTGGTTAATGTAATGTAATGTAGGTTCAAGATCTTGATGATATGAGTTGGAAGGAAACTGCACTTGAACCTAGAGGTGTCAGTCTTCAGACTTCTGTACCTTCTACCTGAATGTAGCAGTAAGAAAAGGTAGTGACCAGGATGGAGGGGGTCTTTTTTGACATTAGCTGCCGCCTTAAGGTAGTGTCTCACGTACATTTTCAATGAATGGAACATTGGAGTCTGATCTTGAAGACTCGCATGTCTCAAAGCAGAGTGAGAAATAATCAGGCTCTTTTGAAAGAGGATTAGAGAAATTCCTGTTGCTTCCATTTCTATACTACAAAGTTCTGAATAGTACATTGCAATACAATGATCTTGTGGCGCATTTGAATGTGAAACAGCTACAGTTCAAACCAAATACTTTTAACTTCAGAGAAATATTGGTTGTCAGTGTGAAGAAAATTGGAACAGGAAAGAATGATGATGAATGAACTAGATACCTGGATGTGTTCCATTTCCAATGTGTCAACCAACAGAATTGCAATGGTTTTCAACTACATAAATAATGCATTTAGTCATATTTCATTGTGGTAGTTGAGGAATTGAATAATATATCTCATACCATAAGGGGATCTTACCCAGAAATAGTAACAATGTGGCAGCCTGCTGCAGTGGTGATTGAGCCTGCCCTCTGGGTGGTGAGTGCGTCCAAAGGTCAGCAGCCCTGCGCAGCAGCACTGGTTCCAAAAAGTGAACCGGCGGTTGAATGGCAAGGGCAGCTTAAAGGCCAGCGACCCCAAAATGGCTCTGGCCTTGCTGTGTAGTGTAAGGGATACTGGAATGTGAGGAGTCAAGCAAGTGCTCATTAGAAATGAAGTATTATGGGTTAACTTAAGGTGAAGGGATACTGGAATACAGTAGCCAACAGACATGGACAGCGTGCAGAGAAGGGCATTATTATGTCGGAAAGTACCTATTGTACTGACAATAAACACACCAGCAGTGCGAGTATAAGACCGCTTTAATAAACTAATATATATGTACACTAAGAGGTCTTGTCCCTCTGCAAGACGAACCTGGAAGGCTAGGCTGTAGCTCTGGACTGCTTTATATACAAGGTCACCGGGATGACCCCTGGTGACCTAATGGAGCATTTTGCATGTTGTGACATCCAGCCAAGGGGGTGGGTGGGGGGGTGGGCCACGGCAGGAAGAATGTATAAAAGCCAGGCCTGAGCCCTAATAAAACTCAGAGCTTAAGCTGACTACACTATGCGTGTGTGTCTTCTTTAGAGTAGCGTGCGGCTTCAATTGGTGACCCCGGCGGTTTAGATGGCATCTAAACCATCAATGAGCAAACAGGCAGCAGTCAATGTGGTCACTCTCAAGCTGCCGACCTTCTGGACAAATCAGCCATGTGTATGGTTTGACCAGGCTGAGGCACAGTTCCAGATCCAGCAGAATCCACCCGGTACTACCACGTGGTGTGTGCCCTGGACCAGGCCAGCAGGCCGGGTGGCCAACTTCATCCAGGAGCCCCCATTGGAAGGCACTGTGGGCTCTCATGCGTGAGAGAAGGGCACGACTGCTCCACCTGGATGGGCTAGGGAAAAGGCACCCGTCAGCCCTCATGAATGAGATGCTGGCCCTCCTGGGCAAACACGAGCCCTGCATCATGTTTAAGCAAGTATTCCTGGAACAACTGCCCTAGGACATTCAAAGCACTTGGCTGACATGGATTTCAGTGACCCCACCCTGGAAAGTTGCAGCACAAGTGGACGTTCTGTAGAAACGAGAGAGTGCTCTGCGTCCGTGGGGCACATCACTAAACCCTGCAGCTAGACCCATGCAGAGCCGCCGAGAAAACACCAGCACCCCTGAGGAGGTGATCGAGATGATCAGTGGGGTTTCTACCACCAGAGATGTGGCGCCGCAGGCTGCCATACACGTTTCAGGGAAACGCCATGGCCAGCCATCGCTAATGGCCATTTCGGCTGGCCACCAAGACAGCCTCCTGTACATTTGGGACTGCCAGTCCAGGTGACACTTTCTCGTGTAAACGGGAGCAGAGGTCAGCGTCCTGCCCCCGTCAGGTCAAGACACTTGGGAGAGGCATCGGGCCCTAAGCTGAGGGCTGCAAACAACAGCACAATTCAGACCTACGGTACCCACAAAGCCCAATTACAGTTTGTAGGCAGCCTCTTCTCATGGGTCTTCACGCTGGGTGCAGTGGAATAGCCACTCCTCAGGGGAAACTTCCTGTGCACCCACAGCTTGCTAGTGGACCTCAAGGGAAGGAAATTGGTCCACGCCAAGACTTTTCAAACATTCCACCTCAAAGACGCCTGGCTCCCAGCACCCCATCTGGACTTCGTACAAAGATCAGACAACAAGTATGCCAGGGTCCTGGCTGAGTTCTATGCAGTGCTTATCCCCCAATTCACCATGGTGATGCCCTAACATAGAGTACAGCATCACATCCTGACCCAGGGCCCATCGCTCCACGCAAGGGCAAAACACCTTCCTCCAGAGAATCTCCATCTGGTGAAGGAGGAATTCAGGAAGCTGGAGGAGCTCGGCATCGAACGGCAGTTGGAACAGCTCATGGGCTTCTCCCCTGCACGTGGTACCCAATGCAACTGGGGGCTGGAGAACATGTGGCGACTACCGCTGGCTTAACGTGGCCAAAACACCAGATCGGTACCCTGTGCTGCACATCCAGGACTTTGTGGCTAACCTTCACAGGGCAAGGATCTTCTCCAAGGTGGATCTCGTGTGGGGATATGATCAGATCCCAGTACACCCCGATGATATCCCCAAATCCACCATCATCATCCCATTCAGCCTCTGAATTCCTCCAAAAGCCGTTTGGACTAAAGAACGCCACACATACCTTCCAGTGACTCATGGAAACAGTGGGCCAAGACCTGGATGGCACCTTCATGTACCTGGGTGACATCTTGGTAGCAAGCAGGAACCAACAGGAACATATGGCACACCTCCACAACCTCTACACCTGACTGAGCGAGTTCGGACAGATGATCAACCCAGCCAAATGCCAGTTTGGATTGGAGGCCATGGACTTCCTGGGCCACAGGATAACCAGGGAAGGAGCCACACTGCTACCTAGTAAAGTGAAGGCCGTCTGGAAGTTCCCCAGACCCAACAGAACCAAGGGACTACAGGTGTTCATGAGGATTATCAATTTTTATCACAGGTTCATCCCTTCAGCTGCCTAGATTATGCGGCACTTGTTCGCCCAGATGGCAGGGAAGGCGAAGGACATCACCTGGGACAAGGAGTCGGCGGAAGCCTTTGTGAAGGCCAAGAAAGCCCTGGCGGATGCTGCTCTCCTGGCACATCCCAGGTCAGACGCTCAAATGTCCCTGACAGTGGATGCATCAAAAATGGCGATCGGCGGAGTTTTGGAGCATCAGATCGAAGGAAGTTGGTGGCCACTGACTTCCTTCGGCAAATATCTGCGGCCTCCAGAACTGAAGTACAGCACTTCCAACAGAGAGCTACTGGCGCTGTACTTAACCATCTGCCACTTCAGGTATTTCTTAGAGGGCAGGTCCTTCATGCCTTTTACAGATCACAAACCCCTGACTTTCATCTTGGCTAAGATCTCGGACCCTTGTTCGGCCCACCAGCAATGACACCAGTCTTACATCCTGTAGTACTCCACAGATGTAAAGCATGTCTCCAGCAAGGACAACATGGTCACATGATCATAAGAAAAAGGAACAGAAGCAGGCCATTTGGCCCATTGAGTCTCCACCATAAAGCCTCCCTGAGCCAAACTGTTCTCACATCTAGTTCCAAGTTCTGGCTTTGACCCCATAATCCCATGATACCTTGACTAGTTATATATCTATTAATTTCCCCTTTAAATTCCCCCATTGATCCAGCCTTCACAGCTTCATGTAGCAACGAATTTCACAAATCCACTACCTTCTCGTTAAAGAAATTTCTCCTCATCTCTGTTGTAAATTGGTACTTTTTTAATTCTGTGCCCTCTTGTCCTGGAATCACCCAACAGGGGAAACATCTTATTTGCATCTACTCTGTCCAATCCATTCATTATTCAAAATGTTTCTATGAGATCCCCTCTTATTCTTCTATATTTCTAATAAATAGAGTCCAAGAGCTGCTAAGCGTTCCTCATATGTTAGCCTTCTCATTCCTGGAATCATTTTGGTAAACCTCCTCTGTACCCTCTCCAACATTGCTATATCCTTTCTAAGATATGGGGCCCAAAACTGCACACAGAACTCCAAATGAGGTCTCACCAACATCTCTCTATTCTTATACATAATCCCCTTTGAAACGAATGCCAACATAGCATTCACCTTCTTTACCCCTTATCCAGCATGGCAGTCAACTTTCAGGTTATCCTGCACGAGGACCCCCAAGTCCCTTTGTACTTCTGAGGTTTGAATTTTCTCCCCATCCAAATAATAATCTGTCCGTTTATTTCCTCTACCAAAATGCACAACTATAAACTTCTCAACATTATATCTCATCTACCATTTCTTTGCCCATTCTCCTAAGCTGTCCAAATATCTCTGCAAGCTTTTGGTTTCTTCTACACTTCCTACTCCACCACCTGTCTTGGTGTCATCTGCAAACTTTGCCATGAAACTATTTAATTCACAATCTAAATCATCAATATATATTGAAAAAAGAAGTAGCCCCAATACTGAGCCCTGCAGAACACCACTATAAAATGGGCAACCAACCAAAATGGAATCCCTTTATTCCCACCCTTTGCTTCCTGTCTATCAGCCAATGCTCTACCCATTGTATTATTTTTCCGGTAATTCCATGGGCTCTCATCTTATTAAGCAGCCTCTTATGCGGCACCTTATTGAAGGCCTTTTGAAAATCCAAATGCACTACATCCACAGCCTCTCCCTTGTCTATCCTATTTGAGATTTCCTCAAAAAATTCCATTAGGTTGGTCAGGCAGGATCTTCCCTTCATGAAACCATGCTGGCTTGGACCTATCATGCCATGGACTTTGAAGTATTCCATCACTTTGTCCTTGAGAATCAATTCCATATCTTTTCAATACTGAAGTCAGATAATAGGCCTATAATTTTCTTTTTTCTGCCTCCCTCCTTTCTTAAACTACATTTGCGACCTTCCAATAATCTGGAACCATGCCTAAGTCTATTGATTTCTGGAAAATCAATTTCAATGCCTCTACAATCTCCAATGCCACCTTCTTCAGAACCCATGGGTGCACCTTATCCAGTCCTGGAGACTTGCCTACTTTTAGACCATTCAGCTTACAAAGCACTATCTCTCTTGTAATTCTGACTGTACTTAATTCTATTCCCGGAGACCTTTGAATATCAAGCATATTGCTAATGTCTTCCATAGTGAAGACTGACTAAATATCCATTTAGTTCCTCTGCCATCTCTTTGTTACCCATTATAATTTCTCCAGTTTCATTTGCAACCAGCCCTATATCTACCCATGTTTCTCTTTTACTTTTTATATATTTCAAAAAACTCTAAGTATCCTTTTGTATGTTATTTGCCAATTTCCTTTCATAATTCACCTTTTCTTTCCTAATGATGTTCTTTGTCTCTCTAAGTTTTTTTAAATTTCCCAGTCCTCTGCTTTATCAGTAATTTTTGCTACCCCGTTTGTCCTCCCTTTTGCTTTTGTTTTAGTTTTAATCGCTCTTGTTAGCTACATTTGTGACTTTTTACCATTCATCATTTTATAGACAATAGACAGTAGGTGCTGGAGTAGGCTAATTGACCCGTTGAGCCAGCACCACCATTTTTTAGATCATGGCTGATCATTCACTATCCATACCATTCCCAGCCCTATCCCCAAAACCCTTAACTTCCCTGCCTTATCTAACTCCCTTTTGAACATATCAAGCGAATCTGCCCCTATCAGCCTCTGTGGTAAAGCATTCCACAGATCCACACTTCTTTAGGTAAAACAAAATTCTCCTCATCTCTGTCCTAAAGGGCCTTCCCAGTATTCTTAAACTACGCCCTCTAGTCCTAGTCTCTCCTAACATTGGGGACATGTAATCTGATTTCACCCTGTCTAGCCCCTTGATAGTCTTATATACCTCAATCATGTCTCCCCTCATCCTTCTAAACTCCATTGCATATAAGCTCAGTCTTTCTAACCTTTCAGTGTATGTCAATCCTGCTGTCCTGGGAACTAACCTTGTAAATCTGCGCTGCACTCCCTCTATAGCGAGTATGTCCTTCCTCAAATTTGGGGACCAGAACTGGACGCAATATTCCAGGTGAGGTCTCACCAGGGCCCTGTAAAACTGCAGGGGGGCATCTCTGCTCCTATACTCCAATTGCCTCTATGAAAGCCAACATGCCATTTGCCTTCTTCACAACTTGCTGAACCTGCATGCTAGTTTTTAGTGACTGGTGTATGAGTACACCCAGATCCCTTTGCACTACCCCACTCCCTAGCTTGATTCCATTTAAATAATACTCTGCTCTCTTATTACTGCCTCAAAAATGGATAACCTTACATTTGCTCACTCCCCCAACCTGTCCTAGTCCTTCTGCATTTACCTGACCTCCTCCTCACACTTTACATTGCCACCCAGTTCAGTGTCATCTGCAAATTTGCTCATGTTATTAATAATTCCTTCATCCAATAAATTTACATAAATGATAAACAACTGAGGACCCGACACCAATCCCTGTGGTACCCCATTTGTCACATCCTGCCATCCTGAAAATGACCCGTTTATCCCAACCCTTTGTTTCCTATTTCTTAACCAATTTTCTATCCATGTCATCACCCTACCCCCCAATACCATACTTGTTGATTTTGCCTACGAGTCTCCTGTGCAGGACCTTATCAAAGGCTTTTCCTTTTCCTTGGAATATATCTATCCCGTGTTTTCTTTATTTCTTGTAAAAATATCAACCAATTCTGCTCTGTCATCCCTTCATCTAATTTACTTTTACAGTCAACTCGGGCCAGTTCCTCTCTCATACCACTGAAATACTGATGGACCTGATAACAGGTTTTTCCTTTTCAAATTGGAAGTTGAACTCTATCATGTTGTGATCATTACTTTCTAAGGGCTCTACAACCTTTAAATCTCTAATCACCTCAGGTTCATTACGCATCACCCAATCTAAAACCTATCCTTCTATAAACTCTTTCTCCTGAGATCCTGTACCTTCCTGACATTCCCAATCCCCCTTTCATATTAAAATCTCCCATAATTATCTTGACATTCTCCTTCTGACATGCTTTTCCTATTTCTAGCTGCAACTTGCACTCCACTTCCTGGCTGTTATTTGGGGGCCTGTATATTACTACTAGTAAGGTCTTTTTAATCCTTGCCATTTCTTATTTCAACCCATAAGGATTCCACAATTTCTGTCCCTATGTCCCTTCTTTCAAGTGATTTAATAGCATTGTTTACCATCAAGGCCCTACCACCCCCTCTGCTTACCTAATTATCTTTTCTATTCAAGGTGTAACCCTGTACATTAGTTTCTAATCACATCCATAATTCAGCTATGTTTTGGTGATGGCCACAATGTCATACCTTTTTATTTACATCTGCATAACTAGGTCATCTACCTTATTCCTAATACTCCGTCCATTGAATTACAATACCCTTAGATCGTTATCTGATTTCTTGGTAGTTTCATTGTTCACCAAATTATCTGGTCTTTTCCTTTGTCTGTCATTTTTGCTGCACATCAGTTTGGACTTGATTCCAATTTTAACTTTGTCCACCATTACATCCTGGTTTCTTTCTTGTTTGTAGAGGTCAGACCTTCCCCAGAAGAGATTCCAATCATCCACAAATCTGAACCCCTGTCCCCTGCACCAACTCTTGAGTCACGCATTCATCTGCCACATCCTCCTATTTCTACCCTCTTTAGCATGTGACCCTGACAGCAATCCTGAGATAACCTCCCTTATTTCTTAACTTCCTACCCAACTCCCTGTATTCTCTTTTTTAAGACCTCATTCCTACTCTCCATGTCATTAGTTCCCACATGGACCATAACGTCTGTCTGGTCTCCCTCCCCTGCCAGAATGCTGTGAAATCGATCAGAGATGTCCCTGACCCTGGGAGGCAACACACTAGTCAGGAGTCTCGATCTCATCCTCAGAAGCCCCTATCCACATGTCTAATCAAAAAGTCCCCAATCACTATCGCTCTTTTCTTCTCCCCCCTTCTCTTCTGAGCCGACGGACTGTCCAGGCAAAGAATCCACACGCCATCAAGGGAAGTATGCTTCATGGCAGAGGTGCAGGAGAAAGACAAGGACAATACAGGACTGCCACAGCTGGACTGCAGCTCCAGGATCTTTTCTTCTCCCCCCTTCTCTTCTGAGCCGACGGACTGTCCAGGCAAAGAATCCACACGCCATCAAGGGAAGTATGCTTCATGGCAGAGGTGCAGGAGAAAGACAAGGACAATACAGGACTGCCACAGCTGGACTGCAGCTCCAGGACATCCCAGTTGGCATAAGTAACACCACCCTCTTGTCAGACCTATTGTCTTGGCGGCTTGAAGACAATAGGTTTTCGAGTCCATCCATGGACTGGCTCACCCATCCATTAGGACCACGGTCCAGCTGGTGGTCAGCAAATACATGTGGCATGGAATGCAGAAACAAGTCAGTGGTTGGGTGAAGGCATGCACATAGTGCCAAACAACCAAGGTACAGCAGCACACCAAAACCCCACCTCAGCACTTTGAGCCCACAGAATGAAGGTTCGACCACATCCACATGGACATAGTAGGATGCTTTCCCATATCCTAGGGTTTCCACTATCTGTTCATGACGGTCGACCACCTCACCAAAGAGGCCAGAAGCAGTCTTGCTGGCAGACATGTCCACAACCTCGTGCGCCAGGGCCCTCATCTAATCCTGGGTGGCACAGTTCGGGTTACCATCTCACATCATATCTGACAGAGGGACCCAGTTCACCTCCAGTCTGTGGTCCGACCTCGCCAGCCTGTGGGGTGCCCAGCTGCATCACACAACAACTTACCACCCAAAGTCCAATGGCATAGTGGAGCGCTTCCACAGGCACCTCAAAACTGCACTTGTGACCAGACTCAAGGATCCAACTGGGTAGACAAGATACTATGGGTGCTGTTGGGCATCCGTATGGCACCCAAAGAGGACCTCAATACCTCTTCGGCCAAACTCGTCTACAGAGCTCCACTGGTCGTCCCAGAAAATTTGTATCATCCCCAGATGGACAGCAGGGTGACTCTGCAGCATTCCTCAGCAGGATAATGGAGTCGGCAATCTGGCCAGACACGGACATGCAAAGATCAACATACCCAAAGACCTGCAGATCTGTGAGTATGTTTTGTTTCTCAGGGATCCACATCGTCCACTGCTTCAGAGGCCATACGAGGGTCCGTTCTGGGACATCTGCAACAAAGGGGCCATGTTTGAGCTGTAGGTCAGTGGCAAGATGGAGGTCTTCACAGATAGGCTGAAGCTGGCACACATGGACCCGGCGCACCCCGTCGAGACACCAGCACCACGTCAATGAGGCAGGCCAGTAAAGGCTGCAGAGACTATACCTCTGGGCATTAAGGACAATAGCAAGGAAAATATCACTGGTTCTTTGAGGGGGCGGGGGAATCATGTGACGGCCTGCTGTGGTGGCGATTGAGCTAACGCTCTGAGCGGTGAGCACAACCAAAGGCCAGCCGCCCGTCCAGTGGCACTGGCCCCAACAAGCAAACCAGCAGGTGAACGGCAAGGGCAGCTTAAAGGCCAGCAACCCTAAAATGGCACTGACCTTGCTGCGCAGCCAACTGACAGGGACAGAGCACAGGGAAAAAAGGACATTGTTATGCAGGAATGTACCCGTGCATGGGGAAACTTGGTTTTGTTATGCCAGCCAAGGGGGGCCACAGCAGGAACAGTGCAAGTATAAAAGTTAGCCTGAGCCCTAATAAAACTCAGAGCCTAACTTGACTACACTAGGTGTGTGTGTCTTCTTTTGAGTAGCACGTGGCTAAAACAATACCATTTAAATAAATGTGGGTAAACAGATTTAATTTTTTTAATAAGCAAAGATGATTTTATGGCTCAAATGTCTACCTTCCTACTTTCTGAAACTCTTATTAACCACCTTTAGTCTTAACTCACATCAATTTTATCCCACTTTTCATTTTTCCTTAATGCCTGAAACAAATTTTATTTTTGGTGACATCAGTAATCTGAATAAAGATGTTTCTGATCCTCATCGAGATGATCACTCATTTCTGACAAAATTGTGAATTTCATTAATTACAAAGAATGGCATCATAACTAAAACTTTAATCAAAACCATAATATTCACAACAATCAATTTTCTTTGCCCCGATAAAATCATGAGGGGCATAGAAAAAAAATTGCTTCTCTCCCCATTCCTCCCCCTCCCCCCCCCCCCCCCCCCCCCCCCCACAGAAGGTGAATTGAAACATATAGGGCATAAATTTAAGGTACGATGAAAGATCCAAATGTTAAAAGATCCAAATGTTAAAAGATCCAAATGTTAAAAGATCCAAATGTTAAAAGATCCAAATGTTAAAAGATCCAAATGTTAAAAGATCCAAATGTTAAAAGATCCAAATGTTAAAAGATCCAAATGTTAAAAGATCCAAATGTTAAAAGATCCAAATGTTTAAAAGGCATTTAGACAAGTACATGGATAGGGAAGATTTAGTGGGATATGGGCTAAGGTAGGATCGGTTTAGGGAGGTGTATACAGCTGGCAGCATCCAATCATAGCATAACAGACCTGGGGAGGTAAGCCAGGCGGGTAGTGTAGTCCCTGATGCAGACTTTCTCGGGAAAGCAAACATCCATTCTTGAGGTGTGTTGTTGGTGGCTGTACATAAAAGTGGTCAGACAGAGTGGAGGGCATCTGGGAGGATGTGCTAGGAGGATCGTTTTCCAGATCGTGGCATTCTCCCTTTCAACTTGCCCGTTTTTCCACTAGGATGTAGCTGGTGGTTCTAGTCATGGCAATTCCCCGGCCGTCGCTCATCACTCATTAATGAGGTCCCCCGGTTGATGTGGATCAAGCCCCAGAGTGTGAAGATATTGCGGAGGGCCTTGATAACTGTGGCCATGTTCAGGCATGGGATGACAAAGGGGAAATGGTAGTATTCGTCAATGATTGTAAGGAAGTAGACATTCCAGATGGAGGAGGGGAGGGGCGCCTTGAAATCAATGCTTAGGTGTTCAAAGGGGTGGGTGGCTTTGATCAGGTGCACCTTGTCTGGTCAATAGAATTGCGGTTTGCATTTGGCTCAGTCCTGTCAATTTTTAGTCATTGTCTGGACTTCCTCAATGTAGTATGGTAGGTTCTGACCTTTGATAAAATGGAAAAACCTAGTCACTCTGGGGTGACAAAGGTCATTATGGAGAGTCAGTCTGCAGTCTGTCCATTTGGACATTGGCATAGGTCTCACGGGATAGAGTGTTTGGAGGCTCATTAAGTTTGCCAGGCCGGTAGAGGGTGTGGTAGTTGTGAGTGGACAGTTCAATTGTCTACCTGAGGATCTTATCACTTTTTTCTTTTGCTTATTATTAAACATGAATGCGAGCGCTCGGTCATCTGTGAGGAGAGTGAATAGTTTTCTGGCAAGATGGTGCCTCCATACTGCCACCATGATGGCCTGGGCCTCCTCGACAGAGGAGTGGCAAATTTCATGGCCCTGGAGGATGCATGAGATAAAGGCGATGTGCCTGCCTGCTTGGTTGAGTGTAGCAGCCAAGGCAAAGTCGGATGCATCGCCCTCCAATTGGAACGGTGTGGACTTGTCTATGGCATGCATGGTTGCCTTGGCGAATGCAGCTTGGGCCTTTGCCATCAGAGGAAACGCGGTGGCTTTGACCAGTGGGCGAAACTTGTTCATGTAGTTGGGGACCTATTGAGCACAATATGAGAAGAACCCGAAGCATCTCTTCAGTGTTTTGAGGGTATGTGGGTGAGGTTGACCCTTGCTTTCATTACACTGTGCCTGTTTAGTAGGATCAGTTGTGCATTTTGATATGTCCCAGAGTAAGTTTATTGCCTACAGAATGGGTGACCTTATATTCACACCTTAGGGTTAGGTGTGGGATTTGGGTTGGGGTTAGGTGTGGGATTTGGGTTAGCAGCCAACAGCAAAAGAGAGCAGTCAGCAAACCACTGGGACAGAACAGGATAGCAGGCTGCAGGAGGGAGCAGGCAGCGGACAGCCAGGACAGTGGAGAGCAGGCCGCGGGAGAGAGTAGGCAGCTGATCGATGGGGCAGAGTGGGCTGCGGTAGAGAGCAGGTACCATTAAAAATGTTACGAATATACTAATTACGGTACACAATACACTTTAACCTGAGTTCGTCACCGAATACCTGAAGTACAGTTTACACTTCAGGAGTTCTGGAAAAATGACAAGGGGTCGAGGCGGAAAAAAGTTTGAATTGGAATGGCATCCCCATTCCGGTTCTGAGCTTTTCACACAGCATGCATTCTGGGAAAATGGGAATAATTTTCCGGAACGCAGCAACTGTGTTATATTAAAAAATCCTCATAAATGACTGGCCATTACAGCTGACAAAGTGAGGGCAAACTCTATAAATGGCTGTGATGCTTCACTATCCAATGAGCTGAACACCTTCTATGCCCGCTTTGAGAAGAACCCCAAAAAGTGCCCACTAGAATCCTTGAAAAGGCTGAGGCCCCTGTGATATCTATCTCTGAGAGCAACATCAGAACATCATTCAAGAGGGTAAATGCTCGCAAGGCATCAAGCCCTGACAGCGTACCTGGCAGGCTGCTTTTCTCAATATCCTTGTGATGCCCTTGTGTTACTCAGAACATGCAATTCATTGACATTGAGAGGCTGGTCATGGCTCACACCAACTAGCCTCTCAGCTAGCCTTGACCCACTTCAGTTTGCCTACCATCTAAACAGACCCCCAGTAAACTCATTCCCAAACTTCAAGACCTTGTTCTCAGCACCACCTCCCCCACCTGAAACTGGATCCATGGTTTTCCATTTAACAGCCCACAATCAATGAAGATGGAAAATAACACCACCTCCACGATAAGGCTCAATATCAGCTATGAATTTGTATTTATCTCCCCTCCATGCACCCTAAAAACCGATGACTTTGTACCAAAACAGAGCCAACTCAATTTTTAAGTTGTCTTGTCACCACAGCTGTAGACTGGATATCAAATAATGATGAGGTGCTATACAGGCAGGAGATTGAAGGCAATGTCTCTTTCAATCTCAGCAAGGCAAAGGAGCTGATCATAAGCTTTAGGAGGGGAAAATGAAGCACACAACTGCCCAGATCAGTGGTGCTGGAGTGGAGACAGTAAAGAGCCTGGGTGTCCACATTTCAGGTGACCTGAACTCGACCAACATCAACCTGACAGTCAGGAAAGCACACCAACACCTGTACTCCCTTAAAAGGCCAAGGCATTTGAGGTGACCCATAACAGCTTGGTGCACAATTGAAAGCATACCAGTTGGATGCATCACAGCACGGTGTGGGAGTTGCTCCACCCAAGATGAGAAGAATCCTGAAAGTGGTGAATGCAGCTCAGAACAACACACAAATCTCCCTGACCTCCAACTTGATCTGCACTTACTAGTGCCTTGGAAAGCCAGACACCATGCTGATGGACCCCATCCCACCTTGGACATACACTCCCTCCTCTCATTGGGGAAATGGTTCAAGGATGTGAGAATGATCAACAAGTTCAAAGACAGTTTCTTTCATGCTGCCCTTGCTGTGAACTAATGGATTTTTTAAATGTGACACAACACACTGTGAAAGGCTCTTGCTCTTCAACGTTGTACTGCTGTGTATATGTTAGAGTTGACTTGTAGAATTGCTCATGAAACAAGCCTTTCTCACTGTACCAAATATAACTCAAGTGAATGAAGTTTAATGGTTTATTAGCTAAGGTAACATGAATCCTAGGAAATGGAAATGAAATTTTGTCTATTTGATAGACTTTTTAAAACATGGAATATACATTATTGTTCTTTCGAATACTTCCCTTGAATGGCTTGAATAATGTGGAGCTATTGCCTGGTTAAATACAAAATGTACTGTTTGCTTTTTATGGCACATTGTATGAAAGGGAATTGCAATAGGCACTTTCAAGCAGGGAAAACACCAGACTATAAAGGCGGATGTTCTATGCCTTTATGGCTAAAGACTTACCTTTCTGAATGCTCTGTGGCCAGCTCTGAGATGCCGATTATACTGAGGTCCATAATAATTGGATAGCTGAAAGAGCACAGCACTCTGCTTGTGATCATGGCAAGAAAGAAAATAGTCTCCTCAAGTAATCAAACTGAAAATTACTTTCTAGCATGTGCTGTCTAATCTGGAACTGTAAACTCCAATATTTAATCCAAAGTAAAACCTTCTAAAACTATAGAAAGTTACAGCACAGAACAAGCCTCTTCGGCCCTTCTAGTCTGTGCTGAACCTTTTTTTTGCCTTATCCCACTGACCTGTACCCAGTCCATAGCTCTCCATACATCTCCCAACTATATACGTGTCCAAATTCCTCTTAAATGTTAAAATGTTAACATTACAGCTCAAAGCTTGTTCCACACCCCCTCCAGTCTGCGTGAAGAAGTTCCCCCTCATATTCTCCTAAACTTTTCCCCTTTCATTCTTAACCTATGTCCTCTGGTTTGTATCTCACCTACCCTCAGTGGAAAAAATCTATCTACATTTACCCTCATAATTTTAAATACCTCTATCAAATCTCCCCTCATTCTTCTACACTCCAGGGAATAAAGTCCTAATCTGTTTAACTTTTCCCTATAATTCAATTCCTGAAGTCCGGGCAACATCCCAATAAATCTTCTCTCTACTCCTTCAATCTTATTGGTATCTTTCCTGTAGTTAGATGACCAAAACTGCACACAATTCACCAAACTTGGCCTCACCAATAACTTATGCAATTTTACCATAACATCCCAACTACTGTACTCAATACTTTGATTTATGAAGGCTAATATGCCAAATGCTCTCTTTGCAACCCTATCCACCTGTGATGCCACTTTCAGGGAATTATGTATCTGTATTCCCAGAATCCTCTGTTCTATTCCACTCCTCAATGCCCTACCATTTAGCATGTATATCCTTCCAAAGTGCAATATCTCACACTTGTCTGCATTAAATTCTATCTGCCATTGTTCCAGCTGGTCCAGATCCCTCTGCAAGCTTTGAAAACCATCTTCACTCTCCACAATGCTTCCAATCTTAGTGTCATCTGCAAACCTGCTGATCCAATTTACCACATTATCTTCTGGATGATTGATATAGATGACAGACAGCTAAGGCACACCACTAGTCGCAGGCTTCCATTCTGAGAAGCAGTCATCCACCATGACTCTGGCTTCTCCCATCTAGTCAGGGCTGGATTAAAGTAGTAGCAAATGTAGCCAATGCTATGGGCCCCATATTTTCAAGGGCCCCCGTGTTTATGTACTATGAAATATGAGAAACTTTATCGTTTTCATTTTCGTGCAGCAGCTATGAGATAGCACACTGATAGTCCGTGTTAATGACCCCAATTAAACATAAAAAAATATAAGAATTTACAGCACGGAAACAGGCCATTAGGCCCTTCTAGTCCGCACCGAACCAAACACCCCTCTCTAGTCCCACCTCCCTGCACAATGCCCATAACCCTCCATCTTCTTCTCATCCATATATCTGTCCAACCTTTTCTTAAATAATACAATTGACTCCGCCCCCACTATTTCTCCCGGAAGCTCATTCCACACGTCTACCACTCTCTGAGTAAAGAAGTTCCCCCTCATGTTACCTCTAAACCTCTGCCCCTTAATTCTTAACTCATGTCCTCTTGTTTTAATCTTTCCTCCTCTTAACGGAAATAGTCTATCCACATCCACTCTGTCTATCCCTTTCATAATCTTAAATACTTCTATCAAATCCCCTCTCAACCTTCTACGCTCCAAAGAATAAAGACCTAATCTGTCCAATCTCTCCCTATACTCTAGATGCTTAAACCCAGGTAACATTCTGGTAAACCTTCTCTGCACTCTCTCCACTCTGTTTATATCCTTCCTATAATTAGGCGACCAGAACTGCACACAGAACTCCAAATTAGGCCGCACCAACGTCTTATACAGTCTCAACATCACCTCCCAACTCCTATATTCCATGCCATGATTGATAAAGGCCAGCATACTAAAAGCCTTCTTCACCACCCTATTCACGTGAGTTTCTACCTTCAGGGAACGATGTACCGTTACTCCTAAATCTTTCTGCTCTTCTGTATTCATCAATGCTCTCCCATTTCCATGTATGTCCTGTTCTGATTCTTCTTACCAAAATGAAGCACCTCACACTTATCAGCATTAAATTCCATCTGCCATTTTTCAGCCCACTTTTCTAAGCAGCCCAAATCTCTCTGCAATCCTTGAAAACCTTCTTCATTATCCACTATTCCACCTATCTTAGTATCGTCTGCATATTTACTAATCCAATTTACCACCCCATCATCTAGATCATTAATGTATATAACGAACAACAATGGGCCCAATACAGATCCTTGAGGCACACCACTGGTCACCGGCCTCCAACCTGACAGACAATTATCCACTACCACTCTCTGGGCTCTCCCTTTCAGCCAATGTTCAATCCATTTGACTATCTCAAAATTTATACCTAAAGACTGCACCTTCTTAACTAACCTTCCATGTGGTACCTTATCGAAGGCCTTACTGAAGTCCATATAGACAACATCCACTGTGCTACCCTCATCCACATTCCTCGTCACCTCTTCAAAAAATTCAATCAGATTGGTCAAACATGACCTTCCTCCCACAAATCCATGTTGAGTGCTCCTGATCAGACCCTGTCTATCCAGATGTTTATAAGTACTATCTCTAAGAATTTTCTCCATTAATTTACCTACCACAGACGTCAAACTTACAGGCCGATAGTTGCCAGGCTTCCTCCTTGAACCCTTTTTAAATAACGGAACCACATGAGCAATGCGCCAATCCTCCGGCACTATCCCCATATCTAATGACATTTGGAAAATTACCGCCAGAGCCTCTGCTATTTCCTCCTTCACTTCTCTCAATGTCCTGGGGAAGATCCCGTCTGGTCCTGGAGACTTATCCACCTTTATATTCTTCAAAAGCCCTAAAACTACATCTTTTGTAATCTCTATATTCCCCATATTTACCCAATTTGCTTTTTTTTTATCTCACATCTCCCAATATCCTTCTCCTTAGTGAATACCGAAGAAAAGAAACTGTTCAATATCTCCCCCATTTCTCTAGGCTCCACACACAGTTTTCCGCTCTGATTCTCTAAGGGACCAATTTTGTCTTTAGCTTTCCTTTTACCATTAACATATTTGTAGAACTCTTTTGGATTAATTTTCACCCTGCTTGCCATAGTTTCCTCGTACCTTCTTTTAGCTTTCCTAATTCTTCTCTTAAGATTCCTCTTACATTCAATGTATCTTTCAAACATCCCCTTAACTCCATGCTTTTTATATCTAATGTATGCCTCCCTTTTTCTTTGAACCAAGTTTCCAATATTCCTTGAAAACCACGGCTCTCTCAAACCTTTTGCCCCTCCTTTTAACCTAACAGGAACATAAAGCTTTTGCACTCTCAAAATCTGATCTTTAAAAGACTTCCAATAATTGACTAAAATAACTAACTTTAAATGAAAGTTTAGTAATTTTAGCCAATTTTCACCTTTAATTGGGGTTATTACTACAGTCTGTGAGTGCGTTGTATTTCATGGCCGCTGCACAATAGTCTGATTAAAGATGATAATGGGCTAAAATTGCTAACCTTAAAAGGCTGTCCTCACCATGCCCAAATGCCTTGTTCCAAGATCTAGCCCCCCCACTCCCCCAATCTAACTCCTGACACTGCAGCAGGGGTGCAGTACTGCCGGAGCTCACCGGAGCTCCACTCCGACATCTGATCGGGCAGCTTTAGGTCAGCCTCAGCAGCTTGCAGCGACGGCTCAATGCGGGAGCAATGGCCGTCTTTGTTACCCATAATCCCCTACACAGCTGGAATCGCTCTGCCAGTGCCAGGGAAATGCAGAGTGGTTCCAGCTGCATGGAGGATTATGAGTAATGAAGATAGCCATTGCTCCTGCATTGAGCAGTTTTAACAGAGGAGGGGGAGGGGAGGGGAAGGAGAAGTGGGGGTGCAATTTTAGTGTTAGTGTAAGTGCAAAATGTGTAAGTAAGTTTTAACAGAGGAGGGGGTGCACAATTTCAGTGGTTGCCATAGGCACTATGTTTGCTGGAAACGGCAATGGTAATCACTGAATATATAGTGATCTGAGAAAGTTAGCATCATTTTGTTAAAAATAATTAAGACTATTTCAAACTTACCAAAATGAACGTGCAGGGTCACCATCAGAAACTTTCTTGGGTAGAGGGTGGGGGGAAACGCGCTGCAGTCACACTTCCTCCTCATTGCGCAGGAATCAGCCAGCCCTATTTAGGACCATGCATGCACCAGCTGGCACAATTTAGGGCCTCTTTAAAATAAGTGCTATAGGCCCCACCCTATCTTAATCAGGCAATATGTCCAGTGGCGAGTTACCTACTACCTAGGCTCTTGGCTGAGCTTTAGTAAGGCACCCCCTGACCTTTCCCTACAGAACCATCCTTCATTTGACACTGTGACTATGGTAAAACACAGAAATGCTGGAGGAACTCAGCTGTTTCGTAACGTCCACAGGAGGTAACGATACATTGAAGAAGAGCTCAGGCCCAAAACCTCGGTAATATATCTGACTGGCTGAGTTCCTACAGCGTTGTGATTTTACTACTCCATTTATAAACGTGAGTTATGCTTCTCTTTCATTTTGTTGAGATTTTATTCAAAACAATTTATACGTTACCTTTTTTACAACTGTCGAACGAATAATAACAAACCAAATACCCCTGCAGCGAAGGAACGAATTAAACTTTCATTTATTAATATAACTTGATTATGCAAAATCGCAGTACAGCAATGATTAAAAATGTAGAAATATTAAAATTCAAATAATTGTATTATTTGAAGAGAAATCAGATTTAGTTTAATATATAAGTTTATATATCAGGTTAATATATAAATTCAACAATTTACTTAATGTGCAACATTTCCTTGCTGATCCTGCCAATTTCAACGAAATGTTAAAGCGGTAGACCCGTCCCGCTGGATAAGGAGAGGCCATTGTCCCCTGTCCTGCTGGGCAGGGAGAGGTTGCCATTTCCTGGCAGCAGCCCCATTCTGCTGGGCAGGGAGAGGTTGTTGTCCCCTGTCTCGCTAGGCAGGGAGTGGTCGCCATCCTCCATCCCGCCGGGCATCCCCCAGCCCGGTCCACCGGGTCAGTGAGAAGTGCCTGGCCCGATACCCCCGGGACAAGGAGAGGTCACAATGTCGCTCAAGTGAGTGACCACTGAAACCCGCCGTGCCCCAGGTGCAGATGCGGGTAGGAAGGGCCACAAATGTCCCACCAGGTTCCTGCAGCACTGTGGCTACAGCACAGCATTCCTCCAGTGTTCCAATATATGTGCACTCTTCTCCAACCTGCAACAATATGGTCCATTTTTTCTGCTACTTTTGCGACGCTTTGATGATTTAATTAGCACAACAGAAAAGAATTGCCTGGCTGGCTCACTCGCCCAGAGCTTTTCATCTGATGGGAGGCTATCCCTGCAATTTTAATGAAATCAAACAAACACAAAGGATGAAGGAGAATAATGAACCTCATTGTTTTTGAAAATCAGTTTCATCAGATCATAATGCATCAGGGCCCCTTACCTTCCAGGCTCCTAGGTTTCAGCCTACTCTATTTAATATTTAATCCTCCACTTCTCCCATCCATCCATTGTCAAATCCAGTTCATAACTTCACCATCAATACCTAGTGTCTGAACCTTCCTGGCTGACCTACAATGTGGGACCTTGTGTCAAAGTCCTTACTAAAGTCCACTGTGATAACATCCACAGCCTTTTTTTCATTAACTTTCCAGGTAACCTCCTTGGAAAAACTCTACAAGATTGGTTAAACACAACCTACCATGTACAAAGACATGTTGACTCACTCTCCCTAATCATTCCATGGCTATCCAAATAATTGTATATCAGTTCATTTAGAATACCTTCCAATAATTTACCTATGATTGACATCAGGTTCAGTGTCCTATAATATCCAGGGTTACTTTTGGAGCCTTTTTTTAAACGGAACAACATGAGCTACCCTCCAATTCTCCAGCACCCCATCTGTGACAAAGGACAATTGAAATACAGGTGCACGATCCTTTATCCAGACATTTAAAATCCGGAAAGCTCCAAAATTCGTTAAGTAGGGAGAGAGGTGGCTGGGCGGCCAGTGCTTGGGGGAGGCGGCTGAGGGGCCGGCGCTTGGGGGAGGCGGCTGCGGGACCAGCGCTTGGGGGAGGCGGCCGCGGGACCGGTGCTTGGGGGAGGTAGCTGGGCAGACGGCGCTTGGGGGAGGCAGCCGAGGGACCGGTGGTTAGGGGAGACGGCCGGGCGACTGGAAGGGGGGTGGCGGGATGGATACGGCAGCACAATTTGGGTGGCCTTTCCGAAATCCGGAAAAATCCGAAATTCGGAACACACAGTCCCCCAAAGATAAAGGATCATGAACCTGTATTTCTGCCAGAGATCCTGCGATTTCTACACTAACCTCTCTCAACATCCAATTGAATAACTTGTCAGGCCCTGGGGATTTACCCACTCTTATTTGTTTTAAGACAGCAAGCTCTTCCTCCTCTTCAATCTGTATAGATTCCATGACCTCACTGCTTGATTTCGTTACTTTTCATGATTCTGTGTCCTTTTCTTGAGTGAATACTGATGGGGAAAAGAAACATTTAAGACCTCTCCCATCTCTTTTGGCTCCATACAAAGCTGAACACTCTGATCTTCAAGGGGACCAATTTTGTCCCTTACTATCTTTAGCTCTTGATATACTTGTAGAAACCTTCAGGATTTTCCTTCACAGTGTCTTCTAAAGCAACCTTGCATTTCCTTTTAGCTTCCTGATTTCTTTCTTGAGGTTTTTCTTTCATTTTTTATACTCTCAAGTACTTCATTTGCTCCATGTTGCCTACACCTGTTATACAACTCTCTTTCGAACTAGATCCCCAATATCCCTCAAAAACCAAATTTCCCTCTGCCTTGATCCTGACAGGAACATTCAAATTCTGTACTCTCAAAATTTCACCTTTGAATGTCCTCCACTTACCTTGCACATCCTTAACCGAAAACAATTTATCCTAATCTATGCATACTAAATCCTTTGTCATTTTATCAAAATTTGCCTTTTTCCAATTTAGTATCTCAACCCGAGACCCAGTTGTATCCTTCTCCATAATTAACGAAACTAATGGCATTATGATCACTCATCCCAAAATGCTCCCTTACACATACTTATGTCACCTGTCCTGCCTTGTTCCCTAATAGGAGATTCAGTATTGTATTCTCTCTAGATGGTCCCTCTATATATTGATTTTGAAAACTTTCCTGAACACATTTGACAAACTCCAAGCCATCTATCCCTTTTACAATATGGGAGTCCCAGTCAATATGTGGAAAGTTAAAATCTCCTACTATCACAACCTTATGTTTCCTGCAGCTGTTACAGATTTGTTCCTCCAACTCTTGCTGACTATTATATGGTCTATAATACAATCCCATGAGTGTAGTCATACCTTTCCCTTCCTCAACTCCACCCGTATATCGCCTCAGTGGACAAGCCCTCTGGTCTGTCCTGCTTGCTGTGATATTTTCCCTGACGAGCAATGCCACTCTCCACCCGTTTCATTTGTTCCCCCCCGTTCGCCCATCCATCCTATTCTATCGCACCAAAAGCAATGGAAGCCCAGACGGAATATTGAGCTGTTAGTCCTGTCCCTCCTGCAATCAAGTTTCAGTAATTGCCACAATGTCAATTTCCCATGTTCTAAGCTCATCTGCCTTTCCAACAATACTCCTTACATTGAAATAGATGCACCTGAGAACATTTCCACCACATTCAACCTGTTGACTTCTAACAGTGCATCCAATTTTAACTTCATCTTTTTCCACCTCAACTCCTCTATCTGCTCTGGCACTCTGGTTCCCATCCCCTGAAAACTAGTTTAAACCCACTGGAGCAGCACTTGCATACCTTCCCACAAGGGTATTAGTCCCCTTGCAGTTCAGATGCAAATTGTCCTGTTGGAACAGGTCCCACATTCTCTGGAAGAGAACCCAATGATCCAGAAACCTGAAGCCCTCCCTCCTGCACCATGTCTTTAGCCAGATGTTAAACTGGATTACCCTACTATTTCTAATTTCACTAGTACATGGCACAGATAGCACTCCTAAGATCACTAGCCTGGAGGTCTTGTCCTTCAACCTAGCACCTAACTCCCTGACCTCTCTTTGCAGGACCTCCTCACCCTTCCTACCAGTGTGACCTTTGTCCCTACGTGGCCCATGACATCTGGCTGCTCACCCTCCCTCCTGAGAATGCCATGAACTGGATCTGAGATATCTCTGACCCCGGCTCTAGGGAGTCAACATACCTTCCAGGGTATGCGATCTCTTCCACAGAAACTCTTATCTGCCCCCCTAACTGTGGAATCCCCTTTCACTACAGATCACTTCATATCCTCCCTTCCCTTCTTAGCCACAGGACCAGATTGTGCGCCAGAAACCTGATCTCTGTAGCTTGTTCCTGGTAGTTTACCATCCCTCCCATAAGTGTTTGAGGGATGTATTGTAATGGAGAACAAATAACTAGAAATTAGGATACAGTTTCATAATCCCCTGATTTAAACCATATCTGAAACATAATGGACATTTCAATGCATCACCCCAAAAATCTTGGAAAGCATTTATTATTGTACCTGGACTCAAGTATTAAATTAAGGAGAAAATTTAGATTTGAGTTTGTGTTCCCAGGAATTGTAAGTTGATTGAAGAGGAAATTGTTTGTGTTTCTTGGGTGGGTTCAGGTCTAGGGGCCATCATACTAAAGCTGAATTTGGAAATACAGGTACATGATCCTTTATCTGGACATCTAAAATCCGGAAAGCTCAAAAATCTGGCAAGTGGGGAGAGGGACTGCAGCGCAAGTTGGCTGGGCGAGAGACTGGCAGCGCGAGTCGGGGAGGTGTGGTGGAGGAGACCGGCAGCACGAGTCGGGCGGCCGAGAGACCGGCAGCGCGAGTCGGGCGGCCGAGAGACCGGCAGCGCGAGTCGGGCGGCCGAGAGACCGGCAGCGCGAGTCGGGCGGCCGAGAGACCAGCAGCGCGAGTTGGGCAGGCAAGGGATGGGGTGGGGGGAGACTGGCAGCGCGAGTCGAGCGGGCAAGGTGGAGAGACCAGCAGTGTGAGTTGGGCAGGCGAGGGGGAGTGGGGGGAGATGGCAGCACAATTTGGGTGGGCTTAAATCTGGCTTTCCAAAATCCGGAACACACTGTCCCCCAAGGATTCCGGATAAAGGATCGTGTATCTGTACTGCGATACAAAAAGATTGATTAAAAGTAGAAGCACTTTCTGTGCATGGCAATTGATGTGAGGTCATTTCTTAATTTTATGTGGTAGATTTTTGAAAAAAACATTTTAAGGAATGCAGGATAAGGTAATTTTATGAAGATGGGGTACAGCATGACCCAGCTTCGATTGAAAGGCAGAGTAAACTCTTGGATGCTGATTCCATGTTCTGGACCAAGTCTGACTAAAGAATGTCCCTAATGAGTTCCTGCACTGCTGTCATGGAGTGGAAATGATTGGCCTACAATAGCCACAACAATTTCATATTTGGTAATGCAGTTACTGCAGAGTTTTTGTTGATTTACGTGGATTGATTTTAGAAGAGAAAGAGGGATATACACCCTTGTCTCATCAATAGTACTAGAGTGGAGATTGTAGACCGTTAAATAACACCATCAAAATATTTTGGTCCATCCATGTTGATATTATGGCCAAGAAGGTGGATCAACGTCTCTACTTCCTTGGAAGCCTGAAGAAAATCTGCATCTCTGTCTGTATCCAATTTTTATAGTTCACATCCAAATATCTGTCAATCTCTCGTTTGAACATGTATGATGATTTAGTATTCATGGCCTTCTGAGGCAGAGAATTCCCAGGTTTCGTTGGCTTCTAAATGAAGTCTCCTTCCTCAGTCAAGTACCTAAAGTTGTATGAAGCGTACCTTGGCTATACTTAAAATGCTGTCAACAGCTCTGGCCTAACAATTCCCTATGTGTGCACATAAAAGGGAATTGAAAATAATTTTAAAAAGATTTGCATGGATGAGTTGAGAACTGACAGGTCATAAGTAATGTAGTAAGATTAGAAATGCTGGGAATGGTTTCTTTTGAAAAGAGTAGAGTGAGGAGTGACATTAAATTTATTTTAGGTTATCAGCAGGGTTGGATAAGATACTTTTAATCAGGGAGGAAATCAAGACCGATGAATCGAATAATTAAAAAAATGTAGACATGCAGCACAGTTACAGGCCCTTTCAGCCCATGAGCCCACACCAGCCAATTTTATCCAATTGACAAACAACCACTGTATTTTGGAACTGGAAACACCTGGAAGAAACCTAGGCAGACACAAGGAGAACGCACAAACTCCTTACAGACAACGCGGGATTCGAACCCTGGTCCTGATTGCTGGACCTGTAGCTGCATTGTGCTCACTGCTCTGCTGACTGTGCCACCCTAAAAAAAAACCAGTAACTTCTTTAGCCAGCATGTGGAACTTGTTCTTACAATAAGAATGAGTGCATTTAAGTGGCAACTGGATGAGCACACAATGGAGGAATATGTTGATGGGTTTAAGTGTGAAAGGCTAGGAAATTCAAATGCAGCATGGGCCAGTTCATCCAAGAGGAGCTATTTCTGTGTTGTAGACTTTGTTTAATGAAGGAAAAAGTTAGATTTCCTTAGTTATGCAAAATGGATTTGAAGTTTTCTAAAAAAATGTTTTAGACCTGACCTATAAATGTTAGCCATTCATAATCAGATATTTCATGTGCACACTATATGTGAGACGGCAATGTGGAGTTCATTAATATTTTGCTCTGAATTGCAGTATTATACTTGTTTTTATTATAGGTTTCGATCATTTTGAAAACCTGGGGGCACACCTTCTACATTATAATTGTAGCTCCACTACCTGTCCATTTAATAGAAGGCCAACAGCCCTGGGGAATTTTTCCATTTATGACCAGAATCTTATGGCCTGCAGAAGCTTGCTAATCAATCACAGGGCAGCAAAACGACTATCACTGTGGTTGGGGTGACTGAATAAAGACGTGTAAAATAAGTTTTTTTTTTCATCATTCAAACTAAATTATTTAAATATTGGGCCATGAATGTAGCCATGTGGATGAGAGGGCCCGGACCTTTGAGTGAGGGTTATGAATTGTATGGAGAATGTGGCATTTAATGAAGTGCTTAGTGAAGGTGATTGGTGATGCTGGTGGTGGAAGCCTGTGGTGTCCAGGCAGAGAGAGGAATTTTCCCAGGTGGGTAGAAAGAAGAAGTTGACTAATAGGTGGGTATGGTGTCACATCTGGGGGTGGGGGGGGGGGGTGGTGGGGGGTTGGATGCATGGTGAGTATGTAGGGACAACTGGTGAGTTTTACATGAATAGGTTAAAGGGACCCTTCTGAATTAGGTATCCAATACTGAACTGAGACCTTGTCTGTAACCTATATTTGTCATAGCCTTCAGTGCCCCCACAGCACTTTTATATAACTGAGAGAAAAAGTGCTCCCAAAACGACAAACCCAGCCCAAAACACAAAAGTGTGTAAAAATTCACTGTCATGCAACATCCATAAGAAGTTGAGGGTAATCAACTTCCAATGGATGCTGCATGATCTGTTGAGTTTCTATAGCTTTTGTGTACTGCTCTTGACCCCAGCATCTGCAGTTTATCTTGTTTAACTCCACAAACTCAGCACAGCTCATTGCTCTCCAGCGTTCTTTAAATACATTGAATGCCTACAAGCAGTCCCCTCAAAGGACAGAAATGTGACCAACGTTGACTGAGCCAATCCATGTTGTTCACTTGTCAGACTCAAGGGAAGCTGTCTTCTCCAAGCTTCAATAAAAGGTTGCCAAGTGACAAAAGAGTAGGTAGCATCCTAGCCTACTCAGCCAGTCCTTAAGCCATGACTATACAAAATGGAGAAAAGCCATCTGCAAAGACATGGAAAACTTTAAATCTTTTCATTGGAAGCCCAGACACAAAGAATATGTCACCTCCCGAGCTCTCCGCCACAGGCCCCTGTGTGTGTAGATCCTGTTTAGGATTTTGGCCACCTGAAAACCTGAAAACTACATGACTGGGTGGAGCTCCTAACAAAAGAGATATCTGTCGCTCAACACATCATTTGATCTGCGATTTATGTGCAGTCAACAACAATTTATTTTCCACCTTGGGAGTACTCTTGCTTTTTCCTCTGAAGTTGCTCCCATAGCCTTGCTGCTCTGTACACCACTAATACAAAATAGCACATCAGATCAGCGCTTCATAAATTTTTGTTTCCTTTCTGTCCATCACAAACACATCAGACTTTCATTTTGCTTTGGTCGATAGCTTTTACTTCACTCTTCTATGAATAGTAATTGAAATTTTCTTTGAACCATATTCTCATTAATCTTTTATGAAGAGGCTGTATGTTTACTCACGATGCAGATAGTCAAAATACTGAGAAGAAAATGTTCTTCTCATCCTCTAAAAGGGAGAACAGCACATGATGGAGGAGGTTTTAAAAATTTAGACATACAGCACAGTAAAAGGCCATTTCGGCCCACAATCTGTGCCACCAATTTACACCCCATTAACCTACACCCCCGGTACGTTTTGAACAGTGGGAGGAAACCGGAGCTCCCGGAGAAAACCTAAGCAGACACGGGGAGAACGTACAAACTCTTTGCAGACAGTATGGGAATCAAACTCTGGTCCGGTCCTGATCGCTGGTGCTGTAAAGGCAATGTGCTAACTGCTACACCAATAGGTGTTCATGTCTTTCAGAACAGTATGTGAGATATTGTGGTCTTTGCAGTCTTCTCTGGATGGAGCAGGTATTCCAGTTCACTGTTAATGTTAGTTTTTGTCCTGCTTTCCCCCCCCCCCCCCCTCCCCCATAAGGACTGTATGAAAATATTTGAACAAGATCTGGCTCGGCATGGTTCCCACTTATCGCTGGTGTTTTCCAGCACATGGGAAAGATTGCATGTTAGAGATTTGTGTGACAAAGGACCAAATGCAGGTAAATGGAGCAAGTACGGATGAGTACAGTGATCAGCAAGGATGAGGTGGGCAAAAGGCTCATGAGTTAGCTATTGTCTCCGTTCTAGTAACCCAGGTTCAATCCTGGCCTCTGGTGCTGGAGTTCTCTCTGACACTTCGCTGGTTTTCCCCTCCTTCACCAAGAGCTGTGGTCTTTTCCTGCATCTGCTTGCTGTAAATGATCTTTGTTATACTGGGTAAGGAGTTGAGCATTTGGGGCAGAAAAGGTTCAGGGAATAGGATTGATGGGAATGCTAAAAGAGCCAATATTACCTATTTTATAGAAGAATACCATGAAAATGTTATTGAAATAGAATGCTCAGAATTGCCCAATTGTACTCTCAATCTCCTGTCCTCCTCCTCCTTCTTTTCCCTTTTTCTCTTTAACACACTCTTTGCGTCTCTCTAATTTTTGAATGCATGATCATCCTCTCTTTCCTCCAAGCTCTGAGCTTTACAAGTTATATCCATCTGCAGTGTGATAGATAGATAGATGTATATATAAATATATATACACCACGTGAAAACAGTGTGCACGTTTGTGCTTTATATATTATCAGAGCATCCAGACCTGCTGAAAGATAATATTAGAGGGTGATGCTTCGTTTGAAACATCAAGTCCTTAAAAAAACAGTGCAGTTGATTATTGTATTTGGATGTTCTGTTGTTTTGAGATTTGTTCTTGAAACTGACTTGTGGACACCATTATTGTAGAAACGGGACTTTCTGTTTAAATTCTAAATCAAATTTTGTTCTGTTCTATAAAACAAATTATTTGCTGGTGAAACAAGTTACAGACTGCACCTCTTGTGTTCTCCACTGTTAGTAGGGTACAGTTTTACAACATGCTTTATATTGTGATCATTTTAAACATCACTTTCTTTGACCTATCTTTGTAGCGACAAAGGAGGTTAATGGCTTTATTTTCCCTGCAATGCAACTTCTTTTTCCACCTCCTTATTTTACTCATTATCCTCCTTCAGAGGAATTGGCTAGAAACATAGAAAATAGGTGTAGGAGTAGGCCATTTGGCCCTTCAAGCCTACACCGCCATTCATTTTGATCATGGCTGATCATCCACTCAGTACCCTGTTCCAGTACTCTCTCCATACCCCCTGATCCCCCTAGTCACAGTACTAAATCTAACTCTCTCTTAAATATAGCTATGGAACCGGCCTCAATCACTTCCTGTGGCAGAGAATTCCATAAATTCACCACCCTCTGAGTGAAAAAATTCTTCCTCATCTCAGTCCTAAACGACTTCCCCTTTATCCTTAAACTGTGACCCCTGGTTCTAGACTTGCTCAACGTAGGGAACAATCTTCCTGCATCTAGCCTGTCAAATCCCTTAAGAATTTTGAACGTTTCTATTAAATCTCCTCTTAATCGAGTACAAGCCCAGTTGTTCTAGCCTTTCTTCAAATGCAAGTCCCACCCTGGTATCAATCTGGTAAACCTTTTCTGCACTCTCTCCATGGCAATGATGTCCTCCCTCAGATAAGGAGACCAAAACTGAGCACAATACTCCAGGTGAGGTCTCACCAAGGCCCTATAAAACTGCATCAATACCTCTCTGCTCCTGTACTCGAATCCTCTTGATAAGAATGCCAACATACCATTCGGCTTTTTTACTGCTTGCTGCACCTGCATGCCTGCTTTTAAAGCGACACCCAAGTCTCTTTGCATCTCCCCTTTTCCTAATTGGATACCATTAAGATAGTACTCAGCCCTCCCATTCTTTCCTCCAAAGTGGATAACCGCACACTTATCCACATTATATTGCATCTGCCATGCATTTGCCCACTCATCCAACCTGTCCAAGTCACCCTGCACACTCTTAACAGCCTCTACACAGCCTACAGTCCCACCCAGCTTCGTGTCGTCTGCAAACTTGGACATGCTGTTTTCTATTTCCTCATCTAAATCATTAGTATATATCGTAAATAACTGGGGTCCCAGCACTGAGCCTTGTGGTACCCTGACTAGTAACTGACTGCCATTCCGAAAAGTACCCGTTTATTCCTACTCTTTGCTTCCTATCTGTCAACCAATTCTCTATCCACCTCAATACCATATCCCCTATACCGTGTGCCTTAAGTTTGTATAGTAATCTCCTGTGTGGGACCTTATCAAAAGCTTTCTGAAAATCCAGGTAAACCACATTACTGGTTCTCCCCTATCCACTCTACTAGTTACATCCTCAAAAATTTCAATAAGATTAGTCAATAGACAATAGACAATAGGAGCTGGAGTAGGCCATTTGGCCCGTCGGGCCAGCACCGCCATTTTAGATCATGGCTGATCATTACCATCAGTACCCCTTTCCAGCCTTATCCCCATAACCCTTAACTCAGTTACCCACAAGAGTCTTATCTAACTCTCTTTTGAACATAGTCAGCGAATCCGCCTCTACCACCCTCTGTGGCAGAGCATTCCACAGATTCACACTTCTCTGGGTAAAAAAATGCTTTCTCATCTCCGTCCTAAAGGGCCTAACCTGTATTCTTAAACTATGCCCTCTAGTCCTCGTCTCCCCCATCATTGGGAACAAGTAATCAGACTTCACCTTGTCTATCCCCCTGATGATTTTGTATACCTCAATCATGTCCCCCCTCATCCTTCTAAACTCCCTTCATAAAACCATGCTGGCTCCGACCGATGAATTCACCACTTTTCATATGTGCTGCAATCACATCTTTAATAACTGACTCTAACATTTTCCCCACTACCGATGTCAAGCTAACCGGTCTATAATTCCCTGATTTCTCTTTCCCTCCCTTTTTAAAAAATGGAGTTATTTTAGCCACCCTCCAGTCCTCAGGAACTACTCCAGAATCTAAAGAGTTTTGAAAAATTATCAACAATGTATCCACTATTTCATGGGCTACTTCCTTTAGCACTCTGGGATGCAGCCTGTCTGGCCCTGGGGACTTGTCTGCCTTTAATCCCTTCAATTTATCCAATACAACCTCATAACTTACACTTATTGTGGTCATTCTTGCCCAAAGGGCTTTGCACAATAAGATTGTTAACTAACCCTTCCTCATTACTCAGAACCCAGTCTAGAATGGCCTGTTCCCTCATTGGTTCTTCAACATACTGGGCTAGAAAATTATCCCATATACCTTCTAAGAAATCGTCCTCATCAGAACCCTTACCAATTCGATTCATCCAGTCTATATGAAGATTAAAGTCACCCATTATAACTGCCTTGCCTTTGTTGCATGCATTTCCAATTTCCTGTTTAATGCCATCCCCAACCTCTCTACTACTGTTAGGTGGTCTATATACAACTCCCACTAACGTCTTCTGCCCCCTTGCATTTTGCAGCTCTACCCACATTGATTCCACATCATTCAAGCTAACATCCTTCCTTTCTATTGCTTTTAACTCCTCTTTAACCAACAATGCTACCCCACTTCCTTTTCCTTTCTGTCTGTCCCTCCTGAATATTGAAAATCCATGAATGTTAAGCTCCCAGCCTTAATCCCCTTGAAGTCATGTCTCTGTAGTCATTTACAGCTATCTGCACTTTCAAATCATCCACCATATTACGAATACTCCTTGCATTAAGACACAAGGCCTTCAAGCTTGTTTTTACCAGAGCCTTAACCCTATCACCATTATGCTGTAAAGTGGCCCTTTTACATTTTCGCCGAGGTTACCTGCCTGTCTCTTTTGCTTTTCACCTTCCTATCTCTGACTTCTTCCCTCATGCTAAATCCCTCCGTCTCACTACTCCTGATCCCATCTCCCTGCCACATTAGTTTAAACCTTCCCCAACGGCACTACCAAACCCTCTCCCGAGGGCATTGATCCCAGCCCTGCCCAGATGGAGACCATCCTTTTTGAACTGATCCCATTTGCCCCAGAACCGATTCCAATGCCCCAAGAATCTGAACCCTTCCCTCCTACACCACTGTTCAAGCCACATATTTATTCTATCTATCCTGCAATTCCTACTCTGACTAGCTCGTGGCACTGGCAATAATCCAGAGATTATTATCCTAGAGGTCCTACTCCTTAACTTCCTTCCAAGCTCCCTGAATTCTGCTTGTAGGACCTCATCCCACTTTTTTCCTATGTCGTTGGTACCAACATGGACCATGACAGTTGGCTGTTCACCCTCCCCATACAGAATGCCCTGCAGCCGCTCCATGATATCCCTGATCCTTGCACCCGGGAGGCAACACACCAACTGGGAGTCCCGTTTACAGCCACAGAATAGAGGAGGAAATAATAGATCCAGCAGGGAGATACGTAATGTTAAAATGTCAGATATATTGTCCTACCACTCTTTTTCCGGCCCTCTTGCACAGCAGAGCTACTCACAGTGCCCTGACCCTGGCTACTGCTGCCTTCTCCTGAAGGGCCATTTCCCCCAACAACATCCAAAGCGGAATATCTGTTTTTTTAGGGAGATGACCACAGGAGACTCCTGCACTACCTTCCTGTTCTTACTCTTACCTTTGGTCACCCAGTCCCTTTCTCCCTCAACTCTATGAAGCTGTGGTGTGACTAACATGCTAAAGGTGCTATCCACCAAATCCTCAGCAACCCGGATGCTCCAGAGAGAGTCCATGCGCAGCCCCAGTGCCATCATGCGGTCAATCAGGAGCTGCAGCTGAACACACTTCCTGCATATGTAGTTCCTTGAGTTCCCACATAGCACAAGTTGTTTCATTTCAATCTCTATCCCCACTCCCTCCCCCCAATCAATTAAACATGAAGGTTGTTCCCTCAAGCTTTTGCCCTGCCAATATTGGCTTTCAGCAGGTCTGGATGGTCTGATAATATTAGAGGGTGACTTTGTGATCTTTTTGAAGAGAAGCAAAACAGGAATTGTGTATTTGCTTATTATTTAATTTGTGGAGATCTTGCAGTCAGATGATTTATATGAAGTCTATTCCACTCTTCTCCATTTTTGATGGCTACTTGAGATTTTGTTTTGATGAATGAATGTTTTGTTTATTGATCGTCAAGTTTATTGTCATCTGATTGTATAAGTACAACCTGACGAAATAGTGTTCTCTGGTTCTCAGTGCAAAACATGTAGACACACAGCCAGACATAATACACATACAAAATACATTTGCAAGACAGGTCTTTTCATGTATATAAATAAATATTGTTTTGAAAATATGAAAGTCTTGAATCGTTACCTGTGGGCAGTTTCTTTGGTCTTTCAGCGTTCTCACTGCCTGTGGGAAGAATCTGTTCCTCAGGCCTAGTGGTGCTGGCTCTGATTCTCCTGTATCTTATCCTGGACAGAAGCAGCTGAAAGATGCTGTGTGCAAGGTGGAAGGGGTCATCAATGATTTTGCGTGCCCCTCTTCAGACAATGATCGAGGTAGATCGCATCACTGTGGGGGAGGGGGGGCTGTGCAAGACTCCAGTGATCCTCTCTGCCACTTTGTGGTCCTGTGGGTTGGCCTCCGATCCATTTCTCTGCATCAACTATGATGCAGCCAGCCAGGATGCTCTTGATAGAGCTCCTATAGAAGGTTGACATAATGGTGGCCAGTAGCATTGTCCGCATCAGTCTTCTCATAAAGTGGAGTGGCTATTGCGCCTTCTTCACAAGTGAGGAGATGTTAAGTGTCCACAATAGATCTCTAATTTAGTGAACTCCAAGAAACATAATGCTCTCCACTCTCTCCACGAGTGTTGTTCATGTGTAGTGGAGGGTGGTTGTTCCTGGTCTTGCTGAAATCCATGATCATCTCCTCATCTTGTCCAGTTTGAGACTCAGGTTATCACTCTCGCACAATTTCACAAGATTTTCCACCTCTTCTCTGTGGTGCGACTCATTGTTGTTGCTGATGAAGCCAAATACTGTAGTGTCATCTACAAACTTGATGACACTGTTGGAGCTGGATCTGGTGAAGTCATGGGTCAGTATCATGAACAGAAGCGGGTTGAGCACACAGCCCTGAGGTGCACCAGTGCTCACCCTGACGATGCTCAACATTCTGCTACTGACTCGGACAGACTGTGGTCTTTCTGATAGCAAGTCCAGGATCCAGAGAGGGGTGTTTTTTAAAATATTTTTAAAATTTTTCACACTATGTACCATATTAACGAAAATACACACAAACATTTCCTTCTTGAATATACACAGTGTCATTTTCTCCCCTTTTTTCCCCCGTCCCTTCCCTCCCTCCTTCCCACCCCCCTCCCTACCCACTAAATGTTCAACATATACTTTACAATAAGCCCATTAAGCAATTTCATCACACAATGAAAATAACTAAGAAATTGTATCATCTACTTTTACACACTGGGTCAGTTCATTTTGTCTTCTCATTCTATCATTTTAGGGGGTGGAGGTCTGCTGTAGGTCCTCTCTGTGGTGTTCCATGTACAGTTCCCAAATTTGTTCGAATACTGTGACTTTATTTTTTAAATTATATGTTATTTTTTCCAATGGAATACATTTATTCATTTCTATGTACCATTGCTGTATTCTCAGGCTCTCTTCTGATTTCCAGGTTGACATTATACATTTTTTTGCTGCAGCTAAGGCTATCATAATAAATCTTTTTTGTGTTTCATCCAATTTGAGGCCTAATTCTTTACTTCTTATATTACTTAGAAGAAAGATCTCTGGATTTTTTGGTATGTTGCTTTTTGTAATTTTATTTAATACCTGATTTAGATCTTCTCAAAACTTTTCTACTTTCTCACGTGCCCAAATTGCGTGTACTGTTGTTCCCGTTTCCTTCTTACAGCGAAAACATCTATCTGATAATGTTGGGTCCCATTTATTTAACTTTTGGGGCATGATATATATAGACTGTGTAACCAATTATATTGTATCATGCGTAACCTAGTGTTTATTGTATTTCTCATAGTTCCGGAGCATAGCTTTTCCCATTTTTCATTTTTTATCTTTATGTTTAGATCTTGTTCCCACTTTTTTTTGGGTTTACAGCTTATTTCATCATTCTCTTTCTCTTGCAGCTTGATGTACATGTTTGTTATAAATCTTTTAATTATCATTGTGTCTGTAATCACATATTCAAAGCTGCTTCCTTCTGGTAACCTCACCCTGCTTTCCAATTTGTCCTTTATGTAGGTTTTCAGTTGGTGGTATGCAAACATTGTACCGTGAGTTATACCATATTTGTACTTCATTTGTTCAAAAGATAATAAATTATTTCCCAAAAAACAATTTTCTATTCTTTTGATCCCTTTTCTCTCCCATTCTCTAAAGGAAAGGTTATCTATTGTGAAAGGGATTAGTTGATTTTGCGTCAATAATAATTTTGGTAGTTGGTAATTTGTTTTTTTCCTTTCGATGTGAATCTTCTTCCAAATGTTGAGTGCAGTACTGGTGAACTTCTATGTTGAACCAATTTTTCATCCCACTTGTTTAGTATATGCTCTGGTACCTTCTAGCTCTAACCTGGTCCAATCTGGTTTTTCCCTTGTTTGATAAAAATCTGATTGATATCTTAATTGTGCTGCTCTATAATAATTCTTAAAGTTTGGTAGCTGTAAGCCCCCTTGTTTGTACCATTCTGTCAATTTATCTAGTGCTATCCTCAGTTTCCCCCCTTTCCTTATTATTTTCTTTAGTTCATTGAAGAATTTTTCTGTTAAGGGAATCGGTAATGATTGAAATAGGTATTGTATCCTTGGGAATATATTCATTTTAATGCAATTTACCCTTCCTATCAGTGTTGGAGGTAAATCTCCAAAGGTTCTAAGTCATCTTGTAATTTCTTCATTAATAGCTGATAATTTAATTTGTATAGATGGCCTAGATTATTATCTAGTCTAATATCTAGGAATCAGATTGCTTGTGTTTGCCATTTAAATGGTGATTCTTCCTTAAACTTTGTGAAATCCGCATTATTCATTGGCATCGCTTCACTTTTATTTGCGTTGATCTTGTACTCCGATATTTCTCCATATTCCTTCAATTTCTTATATAATTCTTTTATTGATAATTCTGGTTCTGTTAAGTATACTTTGATGTCATCTGCAAATAGACTGATTTTATATTCCTTCTCTTTTATTTTTATCCCTTTTATTTTATTTTCAGTTCTTATCAGTTCTGCCAAGGGTTCAATAGCTAAAGCAAACAGTGAGGGAGATAGTGAACATCCCTGCTTAGTTGACCTGCTTAATTTAAATTGGTTTGATATGTATCCATTTACTGTCACCTTCGCCAATGGTCCCTTCTATAATGCTTTAATCCAATTAATATATTTCTCTGGTAGGTTGAACCTCTGTAGTACTTTGAATAAATAATTCCATTCTACCCTGTCAAAGGCTTTCTCTGCATCTAAAGCAACAGCCACTATTGGCATCTTATTTCCTTGTACTGCATGGATTAAGTTAATGAACTTACAGATATTGTCCGTTGTTCGTCTTTTCTTAATAAATCCAGTTTGATCTAGTTTTACTATTTTTTGTACACAGTCGGCCAGCCTGTTTGTTAATAGTTTTGCTATTATCTTATAATCTGAGTTAAGTAGAGATATTGGTCTATACGATTCTGGTGTTAGTGGATCTTTCCCTGTCTTTGGTATTACTGTAATTATTGCTGTTTTACATGAATCTGGCATGTTTTGTGTTTCTTCATTCTGGTTCATTACTTACAGGAGAGGAGGAATTAATAGGTCTTGAAATGTTTTGTAGAATTCTACTGGGAGTCCGTCCTCTCCAGGCGTTTTATTGTTCGGTAGCTTTTTTAATATCTCCTGTATTTCCTCTATTTAAAATTGTTTTATCAATTTGTTTTGCTTCTCTTCTTGCAATTTCAGTAGTTCAATTTTAGCTAGGAACTCATCTATTTTGTTTTCTTTCCCTTCATTCTCATTTCGTTATAATTGCTCGTAGAATTCCTTGAAGTTTTCATTGATCTCTGCTGGGTTATATGTAATTTATTTGTCCTTTTTCCTTGATGCCAATACCGTTCTTTTAGCTTGTTCTGTTTTAAGCTGCCAATCTAGTATTTTGTGCGTTTTTTTTCCTAGCTCTTAATACTTCTGCTTTATTTTCATTATGTTCTTCTCCACCTTATAGGTTTGTAGTGTTTCGTGTTTTATTTTTTTGTCTACCAATTTTCTTCTTTTTGTTGTATCTTCCCTTGTTGCTAGTTCTGTACTTACTATTACCCTTTCCAGCTGTTCTATTTCCCGATTGTAGTTCTTTTTCATCTTAGTTACATAACTTATTATCTGCCCTCTGATGTACGCTTTCATTGCACTCCATAATATAAATTTATCTTTCACTGATTCTGTATTTATTTCAAAGTACATTCTCTAAAATCCTGTCTTTTAAGTAGCATGGAGTTTAATCTCCATCTATATGTTCTTGGTGGGATGTCCTCCAGCTCTATTGCTAATAACAGGGGTGAGTGATCTGATAACAATCTAGCTTTATATTTCATTTTCCTAACTCTCCCTTGGATATGGGCTGGCAACAGGAGCAGGTCAATCTTGAGTGTGTTTTATGTCTACTCGAATAATTGAGTATTCCTTCTCCTTTGGGTGTTGTCTCCTCCATATATCCAAAAGTTGCATTTCCTGCATTGATTTAACCATAAATTTGGCTACTTTGTTCTTTCTTCTAGTCTTTTTTCCAGTTTTATCCATCTTTGAATCCAAATTAAGGTTAAAGTCCCTTCCTATCAATATATTCCCCTGCGTATCGACAATCTTCAAAAAAATATCTTGCACAAACTTTTGATCCTCTTCATTAGGTGCATATGGATTGATCAAATTCCAGAGTTCTGAATATATCTGACATTTGAACATTACTTATCTCCCTGTTGGATCTATTATTTCCTCCTCTATTTTGATTGGTACAGTTTTATTGATTAATTTAGCTACACCTCTGGCTTTCGAGTTATATGATGCTGCCATTACGTGCTCTACCCATTCTCTCCTTAATTTCTTGTGTTTCACTTCAGTTAGATGCATTTCCTGCTCGAATGCTATATCTATTTTTTCTTTTTTCAGTAAATTTAATAGCCTCTTCCTTTTGATTTGGTTATGTATTCCGTTAATATTTATAGTCATATAGTTCAACATCACCATTTCATACTTTGTTTACATCTCATCTCTGCTTCCTCACCACCACCTTTCCCCTTTTCCCATTTCCATTTCTCAGTTTTCTTTTTTTGAACTCAATGTATGACAACACTTCTAAAACATAAAATATTTCAACCATTCCCACATCTAAAATTCCCTTAACCCCAAGTGTTCCCCCCTCCTCTCTGAGTAGCCCCTTGTCCCTTGCCGGGCAACCACAACTCCCTTCTCCATTCGGACTGCGAACCCATTCGCAAGTGTCAACTGATTTCGCAGTGACTGTTATTCTCTCCCACCCAATCCCCTCCAGAAAAGACTTTTATCTTCACTTTACAACAAAACTCCCCCTCTTTTATTCTCTTTTTCTTTCTATTATTTAATTATTTATTATTAAATATTTTTTAACCCCTCCTATTTCTTTTTCCCCCTTCTCCCTTACTTCTCTCCTTTAGTTCTGACTTGTACATTATTTTATATGTAGCTTGTCGTCGTTTTTTGTTCTTGCTACATTTTTTCATCTCTCTTTCTGTCTTGCAGGCATTCTGCAAATTTTCGTGCTTTCTCCGGATCTGAGAACAGTCTGTTTTGCTGCCTCGGGATAACTATTTTATGCACCGCTAGATTTCTTAACATAAATTTATCGCCTTTCTTCCATGGGATCGATTTTGCTGTGTTAAACTTCTTCAGGACCTCAAAACTTGTGTCTGGGTAGAAATTTTTTTTTGACCTTTGTATTCCAGTGGTTTTTTTTGTCTTCTCTAATTTTATTCATTGCCTTCTCTGATATATTTTCTCTTGTCGTGTATTTCAGGAATTTTACTAAAACGGATCTTGGTTTTTGTTGTGACTGTGGTTTTGGGGCTAATGTTCTGTGTGCCCTTTCTATTTCCATTTCTTCCTGCATTTCTGGTATTCCCAGGACTTTTGGGATCCATTCTTTTATAAATTCTTTCATATCTTTGCCTTCTTCATCTTTCTTTAGGCTCACTATCTTTATATTGTTTCGCCTACTATAGTTTTCCATTATATCCATCTTCTGAGCTAATAACTCTTGTGTATCTTTAACTATTTTGTCACTTTCTTCCAATTTTCTTTTTAAGTCGTTCACTTCCATTTCTACTGCCATTACACGTTCTTCCACATTTTCTAATCTTTTCCCTACATCTGTTATGACCAGCTCTATTCTACTCACTTTTTCTTCTGTACTTTTAATTTTTCTTTTAATTTCACTAAATTCTAGTGTCAGCCAATCTTTTAATGCTTTCATTTGTTCTTGAAATTTTTTTTTAATCTTTGTACTGTCCATTCATCTTACCTCCTTTTCCTCTGTGCAGAGCTTAGTATTCTTCTTCTGTGTGTGCTCTTGGGTTTGTGTCTTCTATTTCTTTTCCTTGTATCTGTGTCTCTTCTGACTTTTTTGTTGAGTTGCTTGTCTCAGTTTGTTGAGTTTTTTTTCCCATGGTGTCTTGATGTTGGTCCTCTTCTTCTGGGTTGGTTATCAGTTGTGTCTCTAGTTTTCTTTTTTCTTTCTCACCCCTCCCGTTCCCGTTGTTTTCTTTATCTTCCAGCTGGGAGCCCTGCTGTCGGGTCTCTCTCAGCTGTTCGTGCTGTGGAGTTTCACTCCACAGCTGGTCCTCCCTCCCGTCGGTGTTGTCCTTGTCATGCGCATGCGTGATTCCTTGTGCATGCGCAGTTGCACACCCCTGTTTGGCTCCGTGAGCCATTTTTGCAGTCCTGTGGTTAATGGGTCGTGACCCTGCAGGGTCTCCACCAACCTCGGGGAGTGGGCTCCTCTTTCCACGGTGGGTCCCTGTTTTATCGTGCAGGTAAGGCCTTCACCTTTCTCTTCTGGCGTCTTTCTTTCTTTTCTTCCCGTTGTTTTTGGCATTTTTTTCTGAGGTGCCATTTTCTCCACACCTCTATTTTTTATTTGTTGCGATTTGTGTGTCTGGGGCTTTGTTTTTTCTTCACTTTTTTCCTTCTTTTCTGGAGAGGGCTGGTATTCTCCTACCGGCCACTACTCCATCACGTGACTCCTCCAGAGAGTGGTGTTGAGTCACAGCGAGGACAGCTTCTCCACCAGTCCCTAATTGTCTTAAACGCTGAGCTGAAATCAATGAACTGTAGCCTGCTGTACAAGGTATTATTCTCCAGGTTGGACAGTGATAAGGCTTCTATAGGTGAATTGAAATGGATCCAGCATCTCTGGGAGGTGTGCTTTGGTGCATTTCATCACCAGATGCTCAAAACATTTCATAATGGTGGAGATTAGAGGCATAGAGTGGTAGTCTTTGAGGCCTGTTATCCATATAACCATATAACCACTTACAGCACAGAACAGGCCAGTTCGGCCCTACTAATCCATGCCGTAGCAAATCCCCACCCTCCTAGTCCCACTGACCAGCACCCGGTCCATACCCCTCTAGTCCCCTCCTATCCATGTAGCGATCCAGTCTTTCCTTAAATGTAACCAATGATCCCGCCTCGACCACGTCTGCCGGAAGCTGATTCCACATCCACACCACCCTCTGCGTAAAGAAATTTCCCCTCATGTTCCCCTTATAATTTTCCCCCTTCAATCTTAAACCATGTCCTCTAGTTTGAATCTCCCCCTTTCTTAATTGAAAAAGTCTAGCCACATTTACTCTGTCTGTCCCTTTTAAAATCTTAAACACCTCTATCAAGTCCCCTCTCAATCTTCTACGCTCCAGAGAAAAAAGCCCCAGTCTGCACAACCTTTCCCTGTAACTCAGACCCTGAAATCCTATCAACATTCTTGTGAACCTTCTCTGCACTCTCTCTTGGGGACTGGGATAATGGTGGCTGTCTTGAACCCTGTGGGAACGATGGACTGCTGCAGTGAGGTGTTGAAGGTGTCTATGAAGACCTCCATCAATTGGTCTGCTCAGTCCTTCATTACCTGACAGGTATGTTGTCTGGTCCTGCCACTATGTGTGGGGTCAACTTGGATAGGGTTCTCCTTACCTCAGCCGCGGCTATATAGGGGGCCCATTCATCAGGGAGATATGGAACTTTCTTTGGCGTCATCCTGTTCTTCTCATCAAACCGTGCATAGAACATGTTCCGTCTTCAGAAGGGAGGTGTTATTGTCCTTAACCTGAAAGGTTGACTTGTGATCTTTTATAGTCTTGATCCCTTGCCATATGCACCTCGTGTTCCTGGTGTCGCAAAGCTGTCTGTGAATCTTCTGTGCATACCCCTGCCTTGCCTTCTCGATTGCATGGGAGAGAACAATCCTGGCTGATCTTAGTGCCATCCTGTCCTGAAGGCAGCATCATGAGCTCTGAGAAGGGTCCGGACCTCTGTCTCTTCTTCTTCTTTGGCTTGGCTTCGCGGACGAAGATTTATGGAGGGGGTAAAAGTCCACGTCAGCTGCAGGCTCGATTGTGGCTGACAAGTCCGATGCGGGACAGGCAGACACGGTTGCAGCGGTTGCAGGGGAAAATTGGTTGGTTGGGGTTGGGTGTTGGGTTTTTCCTCCTTTGTCTTTTGTCAGTGAGGTGGGCTCTGTGGTCTTCTTCAAAGGAGGTTGCTGCCCGCCGAACTGTGAGGCGCCAAGATGCACGGTTTGAGGCGATATCAGCCCACTGGCGGTGGTCAATGTGGCAGGCACCAAGAGATTTCTTTAGGCAGTCCTTGTACCTCTTCTTTGGTGCACCTCTGTCACGGTGGCCAGTGGAGAGCTCGCCATTTAACACGATCTTGGGAAGGCGATGGTCCTCCAATCTGGAGACGTGACCCACCCAGCGCAGTTGGATCTTCAGCAGCGTGGACTCGATGCTGTCGGCCTCTGCCATCTCGAGTACTTCGATGTTAGGGATGAAGTCGCTCCAATGAATGTTGAGGATGGAGCGGAGACAACGCTGGTGGAAGTGTTCTAGGAGCCGTAGGTGATGCCGGTAGAGGACCCATGATTCGGAGCCGAACAGGAGTGTGGGTATGACAACGGCTCTGTATACGCTAATCTTTGTGAGGTTTTTCAGTTGGTTGTTTTTCCAGACTCTTTTGTGTAGTCTTCCAAAGGCGCTATTTGCCTTGGAGAGTCTGTTGTCTATCTCATTGTCGATCCTTGCATCTGATGAAATGGTGCAGCCGAGATAGGTAAACTGGTTGACCGTTTTGAGTTTTGTGTGCCCGATGGAGATTTGGGGGGGCTGGTAATCATGGTGGGGAGCTGGCTGATGGAGGACCTCCGTTTTCTTCAGGCTGACTTCCAGGCCAAACATTTTGGCAGTTTCCGCAAAACAGGACGTCAAGTGCTGAAGAGCTGGCTCTGAATGGGCAACTAAAGCGGCATCGTCTGCAAAGAGTAGTTCACGGACAAGTTTCTCTTGTGTCTTGGTGTGAGTTTGCAGGCGCCTCAGATTGAAGAGACTGCCATCCGTGTGGTACCAGATGTAAACAGCGTCTTCATTGTTGAGGTCTTTCATGGCTTGGTTCAGCATCATGCTGAAGAAGATTGAAAAGAGAGTTGGTGCGAGAACACAGCCTTGCTTCACGCCATTGTTAATGGAGAATGGTTCAGAGAGCTCATTGCTGAATCTGACCCGACCTTGTTGGTTTTCGTGCAGTTGGATAACCATGTTGAGGAACATTGGGGGGCATCCGATGCGCTCTAGTATTTGCCAAAGCCCTTTCCTGCTCACGGTGTCGAAGGCTTTGGTGAGGTCAGCAAAGGTGATGTAGAGTCCTTTGTTTTGTTCTCTGCACTTTTCTTGGAGCTGTCTGAGGGCAAAGACCATGTCAGTAGTTCCTCTGTTTGCGCGAAAGCCGCACTGTGATTCTGGGAGAATATTCTCGGCGACACTAGGTATTATTCTATTTAGGAGAATCCTAGCGAAGATTTTGCCTGCAATGGAGAGCAGCGTGATTCCCCTGTAGTTTGAGCAGTCTGATTTCTCGCCTTTGTTTTTGTACAGGGTGATGATGATGGCATCACGAAGGTCCTGAGGCAGTTTTCCTTGGTCCCAACAAAGCTTGAAAAACTCATGCAGTTTGACATGCAGAGTTTTGCCGCCAGCCTTCCAGACCTCTGGGGGGATTCCATCCATATCTGCTGCTTTGCCACTTTTCAGTTGTTCAATTGCCTTATATGTCTCATCCTGGGTGAGGACCTCATCCAGCTCTAGCCTTAGGGGCTGTTGAGGGAGCTCAACAGCCCCAGCTCCCCGGACCTCTGTATCAAACCATGATTTCTCATTAGCCCTAGCTGACAAGCATTTGACCTCAGTGACATCCTCAATGCACTTGCTGATGTAGCCAGTCACTGAGTTCATATACTCCTCTATGTTTACCTGACTGTTGTAGATGGCCACTTCCCTAAAATAGCTCAAGGTTGTGGTCTCAAAGCAATGTTGCTGTGCCTCCACCCCCATCCCACCATGTCCTGATCTGCCTGCAAACTGGCCTAGCTTGTTTTGCCAGAAATTTGTATGCGGGGGGTTAGCAGGACATATATGCGATCCTGTTAACCAAGTTGGGGATGGTGCAGCCTTGTATGCACTGGGGATGTTGGTGTACACCCAACCCAGGTTTGTTCTCTCTTCTGGTGGTGAAGTACACATGCTGTTTAAACTGTGGAAGACTGTTTTCAGGTTGGCATGATTGAAGACACCAGCATAAAATCATGGCACCATCGGGTGGGAAGTCTGGCCTTCGCAGATGGCACTGTAAAGCACCTTCATGGTTTCACCCTCATTAGCAGAAGGGGGAACGCAGACTGCAGCAATCACTGGGGCTGACAATTCCTTGGAAGGTAGAAGGGTCTGCATTTCAACAAGAGATACTGTATCTCTGCTGAGCCGAAGGTTTTTTTCAACAGAGACATTGGTGCACTAGTTCTTGTTGATGTATTCAGGTTATGGATAGCATCCCAATCTTTCAGTTTCCAAAGTTAGGAGTAAAACATGAAAGTCTGTAGATATGGTGATTGATGTAAAAACACAATGCTGGAGAAACTCAGCAGGTCAAACAGTGTCCTTTATATAGCAAAAATAAAGATACATAACCAACATTTCAGGCATGAGCTACTCATCAAGGTATGAACAAAATGTAGGCCTACCTTGGATACTCAAGTCCAAAACTTGGTTATGTATCTAAACTGTATGACCTGCTGAGCTTCTCCAACTTTGCACTTTGAGATTCCAAATTCAGTTTAAATTGTGATTCTATGCGCACCTAACTGCTCAGTGTCAGACAGTTAGGTGAGTTTAGTTTGAAGTATCTGTACATTGATAGGAAATTTAAAAACAAGTCAAGATTTTAAGAGAAAATTTGGATGCTTTAAATATATACTCATGGATTCGTATACATTTTTATAATCCTAAACATTTAAATTTATTTTTAATTTAAATTTTTAAAATTTAGACACACAGCATGGCAAAAGGCCATTTTGGCCCACTAGTCAATGCTGCCAATTTACACCCCGTTAACCTATACCCCCGGTGTGTTTTTGAATGGTGGGAGGAAACAAGAGCCCCCTGGAGAAAACTTATGTTGACACAGGGAAACGACCAAACTCCTTACAGATAGTGCATGATTCGAACCCTGGTCCGGTCTCGAGCGCTGACCCTGTAAAAGGCTTTGCGCTAATTGCTTCACCAACCGTGCTGTCCATTCTGCAGGAAATGGGATGAAAGAATCAAGTTCTTACTTTATCAGAAATCATTCTGATATTCTTCTGGATACCTGCACTGAGGGGCAAGCTCAGTTGGTGGTAATCTGAAATTCCCTTAAAATCACGGCCCTTTCTTCCCTCCTCACTTGACCTTTTTATTTCGGCAACTACCTACTTTTTGCTCATAACTTTGACAAAGGGCTCAGACCCGAAACATTGGTTATATGCCTTTACCAGTTATGGACGCTGTAAGACCTAATGTGTTTCTCCAATACTTTTTTTTGTGTTTTTATTTCTCTTAAAATATGGTTTTGTTTTTCTCTTTTTCAGACTCCCAGTTTTTGGACAGATGAAGGAACAGAAAAGAAAACCACACATCAGCGCTCTGCTTCATGGGGAAGTGCTGATCAGTTGAAAGAGGTAACAAGCAAGTAGTTCAAAATAAACATTAGATTTAATCAAATAGGGTGGTGAAGAAAGCATTTGGCATGCTGGCCTTCATAAATCAGAGTATTGAGTACAGGAATTGGGATGTCATGTTGAAGTAGTGAGGTCAGATTTGGAATATTGTGTGTTGTTTTGGTCGCTGAATTATAGGAAGGATATACAAGGACTGCTTAAAGAAATCACTTGGTGCCTGCCACATTGACCACCGCCAGTGGGCTGATCTCCCCTCCAACCGTGCATCTTGGTGCCTCACAGTTCGGCGGGCAGCAACCTCCTTTGAAGAAGACCGCAGAGCCCACCTCACTGACAAAAGACAAAGGAGGAAAAACCCAACACCCAACCCCAACCAACCAATTTTCCCTTGCAACTGCTGCAACCGTGCCTGCCTGTCCCGCATCGGACTTGTCAGTCACTAATGAGCCTGCAGCAGACGTGGACATACCCCTCCATAAATCTTCGTCCACGAAGCCAAGCCAAAGAAGAAGAAGAAAAAAAAGAATAAACAGAATAAAGAGAGTGCAGAGAAGATTTACAAGAATGTTGCCTGGGTTTCAGTATTTGAGTTTCAAGGAAAGGTTGAGCAGGCTGGGACTTTATTTCCTGGAGCATAGAAGATTGAGATGTGATTTGATAGAGGATTTAGAATTATGAGGAGGACAGATAGTCCATGTGGACAAGCTTTTTCCATTGAGAGTGGGGGGGAGGTTCAAACAAAAGGACATGGAGTGAGATTGAAAGGGGAATTTATTCACTCAATGGGTGGTGGGAATGGAATGAGCTTCTGACTGAAATGGTAGATGCAGGTTCGATTTTAATATTTAAGGAAAAATTGGATAGGTTTATAGACAAAGGAGGTGTGGAGGGTTAGGGGTTGGGTGCAGGTCAATGGGACTAGGTGGGAGAAAGTGTTTGGCATGGACTAGAAGGGCCAAACTGGCCTGTTTCTGTGCTGTAATTGTTATCTGGTTATGTTATATGGTTAAAGCCTGGGAATTAAACTTCAACACTGGCTTAAAGAAAATGTCTTTTTTTGTTGCAGATCCAGGGTGCTATAAATGTGAATAGTTGGTCATAAAAATTGTAATCATTATTCCATAGTTGGTTACTTCTGACATTCACCCCAAAAAATAGCTTTTTGCAACTCAGCATTAATTGAGTACCCTGTTGGGTTATCTGTATTTGATTAGGATATGTTTCCGTTGATGCACATTTTGTTATTTTTGCTTTAAATGCAAAAGCTTTCTATTAAACACTGGAGGATCAGCATTGGAATCCTTGGCTACTTTTCCTGATCTTTTCCTTGTGGGTGGAGTTAAATCAATAGCTGGTTAACCTTGAGATTGAAGATCATGAGGCTGACCAAGGATAGAAGCGATATAATGTTCTGTGGAGTTCTCTTGTGTTCGGGAAGATGAAATGGTATAGATTGTGAAGTTTATCTGAGATAATGATGTCTAATAAGATTATTTTAAAGTTTAAAAAAAAGCATTTTCAATTTGTTGTTATTCACCACTTTTGAAGTTATTTCCTGATAAAATGAATTCTAGGTGGACATTTTGTTGCAGTAAAAAAATCTTGAAAAAGGTGACCTTTCAGGACCTGATGAAATTCATTCAAGCCTGCTGAGGAACTCAGACTTTGTGAGCATAACAAGGAGGTCTCCAGATGACGGGATTGAGGGCAATATACAAATGTGCTGGAATAAATAACGGGTCACACAACATCCAAAGGAAGTTGAGGGTAACCAATGTTTCAGGCATGCGTCCATCATCAATTATAGTTTGTCAGACTGTGAGCACGTTGCATATTTGTCCAATAGCTTGCATTGGTTAGGAATGACTCCCTTCAATTGAAAACCAACTTGCGTAAAGTGGATCTTCAAAAATTCAAGAAAAGATTGGAGTCGTGTAACTGCTGGACCATCTGCCTGATATTCTTGGATTTGAATCCTTGACAATATCCCAGGCAATGCTCTGAGTGATCACTGGAAAGAAAAGGGATGAACAGAGATACTTAACAGACCTGTTTGTGTTAAAGGTGTATGGAAGACCCGGATAACTTAGTGCATGCTGATTATTTAATGGCATTTGATAAGCTTATGCTGCAAGATGCAATAATGAGATACCAAGAGATGGTCTGGATTGGGAATATCTTCAATTTAGTTGCTAGAAAGTTTGTCTGTTCTTTGAATCAGCTCGAGGGTGTACCAGTTGTGTTTTCCGGGATTTGAATCGATAGATAAGATTGTTTAGGTTTGCCATATTTTTGGTTAAGTTTTGGTGAATGGTGATGGTAGGAGTTCATAGGTGAGCTTGGTTATAAGAATTTTATTGTGACGTCTTGAACTATAGGTCATTTTGAACTATTAATGAAGCAGCTCTCAGAACATGTCTGTTTTAAAATTTATTTTATTCATAAAGTTGTAAGTTATTTAATTGCTTAGCATTAACACATGATCAGTTATCATCCTTTTATAAATATAAAGGAAATAGAACACAAATTTAAATATTATTTATGGAGAAGTCTACTCCCATTATGATATTGAAGAAAGCCATCAGGCTAACAGGTCCATCCTGATTCCTGGCCAAGTTAACCAATGAGTCTATTTCCCCTCTTCCTTTATTTCAAATTCTGACTGTATATAAGCAGCCAAACGAAACAGTGTTGTTCTCTGTTGCACTTTTTCTGCCATTTCCATTAAATGCTCTTTCATTACTTTGGCACACCTTCACTGAGAACTTGCTCACAGTAACCTCTTAAAACTGAGTTATGGTGAGAATGTGCAAACAGGACCCGAAAGCGGGATTAAACCTAGGAAACTGACTCGAGCTGGAGGCAGCAGCACAAAATGCAACACCAATGTCTTATCCAATTCTGTGTATTTTTCTTACATTTAAACTATGTGAGCAATGGGATGAAATTCCCATCACTGGTGCCCAAGCTCATTTTCCCTGCAGCTGCTCAAGTGTCAATAACCCAGAAGGAAGTGGTGAGTTTCATGCAATTCTTGAATTGCTCAGTCCTGGAGTTCCTGTGATGTTTTGATATTTAAATTGAATTTTGCAGATAACAAAGTGTGGCACCAAGAGAATCCGAATTAGAATATATTGTCATGAGCATGTCACAAAATTTGTTGCTTTGTGGCAGAATTAAAGGTGCAAATATTGTTATAAATTATGTTAAAAAATAAACAAATTATTACAAAAGGAGATAGTGAGCGTCTGTAGCTCAATGTCCATTCAAAATTCAGATGGCAAAGGGGAAGAAGCTGTTTTTGTGCCATTGAGTGTTCGTCTTCAGCCTCCTGTACCTCCTTCCTGATGGTAGCAGTGTGAAGGGGCATTGCCTGGGTAATGGGGATCTATGAGGAAAGAATCTTTATACACTACCTCTTATAGATGTCCTCGATGGAGTGAAGATTGATGCCCATGATGGCAACTCTCTGTAGTCTTTTCCTTTCTTGTGAGTTGACGCCTCCTTACCAGACAGTGATGCAACCAGTCAGAATAATCTCCACGGTAAATATGTAGAAGCTTGCAAGAGTCTTTGGTGTCATACCAAATCTCCTCAAACTCCTCGCGAAGTATAGCCGCTGGCAAGCCTTCTTCATGGTTGCATTGACATGCAGGCCCCAGGACCGATCTTCAGAGATGTTGCCACCCAGGAATTTGAGGTTCTGAACCCTTTCTGCTGCTGAATGGTTCATGTTCTGATTTCCCCTTCCTGAAGTCCACAATCAGTTCCTTAATTTTTCTAACATTGAGTGCTAGGTTGTTGTTGTGACATCACTTACTCACTGATCCATCTCACATCTGTTCAATTCCTCATTGCCATCTATGATTCTGCCAATTACTGTGGTGTCATCAGCAAATTTGTAGATGGCATTTGAATTGTGCCGAGCCACATAGTTATGGGTGTAGAGAGATTAGTGCAGTGGGATAAGCATGTATCCATGATATGCGGCTGTGTTGATTATCAGTGAGGAGGAGACTTTATTTCCGATTCGTACTGATTGTGGTCTTCTAATGAGGATGTCATGGATCTAGTTGCAGACTGCGGTGGAGAGGTCCAGGTTTTGCAGCTTGTTGCTGGAGGATAAGATCATGTTTAAAGCTGAACGGTAGTCAATGAATAGTCCGATGCATGAAGTTCATTTTCTTGGCAGGCAGAATCCAAATCAGGATTGATTGTGATGAACAAGTCGTGAAATTCAGTGTTTTGTGGCAGCATCAGAGTGCAAACATTCATATTACAACCATCTTATGACAATTTTATAAAAAATAAAATAAGAGTAACAAAAAGCAAGACAGTGCCTTTAGTTCATTGATTATTCAGGAATCTGATGGCAGTGGGGAAGAAGCTGACCTTGTGTTGCTGAGTGCTCATCTTCAGGCTCCTGTACCTTTTCCCCAATGGTAGCAGAGTGAAGAGGGCATGGCCTGGGTGGTGGGGGCCTTTGAGGATAGAGGCTGCTTTTTTCCAGACACCGCCAGATGTATATGTCCTCGATCGAGTGAAGACTGGTGCCTGTGATATTACAGGCTGAGTTAACAACTCAGTTTATTTTTGTCCTGAGAGTTGGCGCCGCCATTCCAGGCAGTGATGCAATCAGCCAGAATGCTCTCCTCGGTACACCTGTAGAAATTTACAAGAGTCTTCGATGACATTCCGAATCTCCACAAACATCTCACAAAGTATAGCTGCTAGCAAACCTTCTTTGTGATTCCATCAATGTAGAGGCTCCAGGACATATCACTGGGGATGTGGACACCCAGGAATTTGAAGTTATTGACCCTCTCCACTACTGAGCCCTCAATGAAGACTGGGTTGTATTCCCCTGACTTCCCTCTGAAGTCCACAATAATCTCCTTTGTTTTGCTGATGTTGAGCTCAAGCTTGTTGGTGTTACACCATTCAATGAGCTGATCTAACTCCCTCCTGTACGTTTCCTCATTGCCATTTGTGATTCTACCGTCAACTGTGCTGTCATTGGCAAACTTGTAGATAGCTTTGGAATTGTGCCTGGATGCACAGTTCTGAGTATATAACAAGTAGAGCAGTGGGTTAAGCATGGATCCTTGGGGTGCCTAGGATTGATGATCAGTGAGGAGGAGAGACTGTTTCCAATTCATACTGACTATGGTCTTCCAATGAGAAAAATCAAGGATTCAATTGCAGAGTGGGGTTCAGAAGCCTAGAGTTTGCAGCTTCTTGATCAGCACTGGGGGAAATAATGGTATTGAAAGCTGATTTGTAGTCTATGAAGGGCAGCCATATGTCTTAATTGTTGTTTTCAAGGCGATCCAGAGCTGAATGGAGAGCCAGCGATATTGCATCTGCCGCGGAGTGATTGTGACAATTGGCAAATTGCAGTGGGTCCAGATCTTTACTTAGGTACGTGTTAATTCTGTGGAGTATATGCAGGTTCAAGTAATTTTTAAAAAACTTTAAATGTTGGAAGTCTGAAATAAAAATAAAATACTGTAAGTGCTCAGCATGTCTGGTGACATCCATGGAAGGAGAAACAGTTAATGTTTCAAGTTGAAAACTGTTCATTGTGGCCCCAGTTCTGGCAAAGGGTCTTTGACTTGAAACATTAATTCTGTTTATTTTTCCCTAGGTGCTGCCTGATCTGTTGAGTGTTTCCAGCACTTTATAAACAGTGATGGAAACTTTTGAAAGAGGTTATCATTCTGCACAATCATGAAAGCTTCATGCGGTGAAGCAAGCAGTTACATTAATAGAACAATTTAGGAAAAATCAAATACATCCTCCTTTTTAGATTTCTTGGTTCAACTACATTTGAAATACTCTTTCTAAGTTCTCTTAAAACTTGAATGGAGCAACCTGAGGAGAGCTGTCAAAATTATTACTTGCTCAAAGCACCTTTATTGCAAGCTTTAAAGAGGCCGAATGATTTTTTTTTCATAACTTTCAATGACGTGACGAAGTTACATAAATAATGCCATGCCCTTTGATTATTTCTGTTTGACAGATTTAAGATGGGTCAGATGCCATAATTGCATTACTTAACCTCTAATTTATTTCCACTTTTAAGTGATAATTTTTCCAGGTAGTATGCATCTGGAATCTTGTTGGATTTGTGTGAGGATCTTCAAGAGTAATTGAAAAGTAAAGAACTGCAGATGCTATGAAATATCAATAAAACGGACTGTTTGAAACTCTCCAAAGGTCAGATCACCTTGGTGGGAAGAACAGTTAATATAATACAGTACCTGGCAAAAGGTAGACTAGGAGTGTCTCCTTTCTGTTGTCCATAATCTGCCCAGTGGGAAGTATTCAAGGGAAAAACAGCAAAAGTTCAGAGGCAACATGTCCCTGTAAGGATGAAAGCAAATTGTATCAAGTACAGGATATCAAGGGTTGGATCGAGAGAGACATGGATTTAGAGAACTTCTTTCTTTCTTTGGCTTGGCTTCTCGGACGAAGATTTATGGAGGGGTAACATCCACATCAGCTGCAGGCTCGTTTGTGGCTGACAAGTCCGATGCGGGACAGGCGGACTCGGTTGCAAGGGAAAATTGGTGGGTTGGGGTTGGATGTTGGGTTTTTCCTCCTTTGTCTTTTGTCAGTGAAGTGGTCTTCTTCCAAGGAGGTTGTTGCCCGCCGAACTGTGAGGCGTCAAGATGCACGGTTTGAGGCGAGATCAGCCCACTGGCGGGGGTCAATATGGCAGGCACCAAGAGCTTTCTTTAGGCAGTCCTTGTACCTCTTCTCTGGTGCACCTCTGTCACGGTGGCCAGTGGAGAGCTCGCCATAGAACACGATCTTGGGAAGGCGATGGTCCTCCATTCTGGAGACGTGACCTACCCAACACAGTTGGATCTTCAGCCACGTGGATTCGCTCCAATGAATGTTGAGCAGAGACAATGCTGATGGAAGCGTTCTAGGAGCCGTAGGTGAATTTAGAGAACTAATGAGCAGTGAATAGGGGGTAGGGACTAAGAACCTATCAACAGTAGAAAAAATGTAGGTAAGTCCTGATAAAGGAAATTAGAAGGCAAATGGGGATCATGAAGTACCATTGACAGACTGGATTAACATTGACCCAAGTGATTTTTATAAGTATATTAAGGACAAAAGAATAACCAGCAAAAGAGTAGGACCATTAGGGACATAAATATTTATCAACAATATTCACAAAAGAAACAGACTTCGTAATCGGACGATTCAGTGAAGGGGAAAATCTACTTCAAGCTTCCATAAATAGAGGAAGTATTCACTGCCTTAATGAGTTTAAAGATGGAGCCCCAGGCCTAAATCTAATTTACCATAAGCTTCTATGGGAGGCAAGAGAGGAGACTGCTGAGGCTCTGGCTGAGAATTTAAAATCTCTGCTGGCTGAACATAAGGTACAAAAAGACTAATGGATGGCAAATGTGGTTTCCCTTTGAAGAGAAGCAGAATGTCCTCCTTCTTGGTAATTACAGACCTTTTGACCTAACATCAGTAGTAGGTGAGCTATCAGACCAATTCCTCAGGGACAGGACAGGCTAGAACTAATTTGATCTCCAGCATGGCCTTGTCAATAACACATCCTGTCTGAATAAACTGGTTGAAATTTTTGAAGAGATAATAAATGTTGTAGTTGGATTTATAAGAACTTAAGTACAGCCTTTGACTAGGTCCTACATGGCGACTTCAGGGGTTTCTACGAGGCTCTAAAGGCTGTGTACGGCCCCTCACCCCAAGTCCAAAGCCCGCTGCGCAGCTCAGACGGCAAAGTCCTCCTCAGCGACAAGATCTCCATCCTCAGCCGATGGTCAGAACACTTCCAATCTCTTTTCAGTGCCAACCACTCAGTCCAAGATTCCGCCCTGCTCCAGCTCCCTCAACAGCCCCTAAGGCTAGAGCTGGATGAGGTTCCCACCCTGGATGAGACATATAAGGCAATCGAACAACTGAAAAGTGGCAAAGCAGCAGGTATGGATCGAATCCCCCCAGAAGTCTGGAAGGCTGGCGGCAAAACTCTGCATGCCAAACTGCATGAGTTTTTCAAGCTTTGTTGGGACCAAGGTAAACTGCCTCAGGATCTTCGTGATGCCACCATCATCACCCTGTACAAAAACAAAGGCGAGAAATCAGACTGCTCAAACTACAGGGGAATCACGTTGCTCTCCATTGCAGGCAAAATCTTCGCTAGGATTCTACTAAATAGAATAATACCTAGTGTCGCCGAGAATATTCTCCCAGAATCACAGTGCGGCTTTCGCGCAAACAGAGGAACTACTGGCATGGTCCTTGCCCTCAGACAGCTCCAAGAAAAGTGCAGAGAACAAAACAAAGGACTCTACATCACCTTTGTTGACCTCACCAAAGCCTTCGACACCGTGAGCAGGAAAGGGCTTTGGCAAATACTAGAGCGCATTGGATGTCCCCCAAAGTTCCTCAACATGATTATCCAACTGCACGAAAACCAACAAGGTCGGGTCAGATACAGCAATGAGCTCTCTGAACCCTTCTCCATTAACAATGGCGTGAAGCAAGGCTGTGTTCTCGCACCAACCCTCTTTTCAATCTTCTTCAGCATGATGCTGAACCAAGCCATGAAAGACCCCAACAATGAAGACGCTGTTTACATCCGGTACCGCACGGATGGCAGTCTCTTCAATCTGAGGCGCCTGCAAGCTCACACCAAGACACAAGAGAAACTTGTCCGTGAACTACTCTTTGCAGACGATGCCGCTTTAGTTGCCCATTCAGAGCCAGCTCTTCAGCGCTTGACGTCCTGCTTTGCGGAAACTGCCAAAATGTTTGGCCTGGAAGTCAGCCTGAAGAAAACTGAGGTCCTCCATCAGCCAGCTCCCCACCATGATTACCAGCCCCCCCCACATCTCCATCGGGCACACAAAACTCAAAACGGTCAACCAGTTTACCTATCTCGGCTGCACCATTTCATCAGATGCAAGGATCGACAATGAGATAGACAACAGACTCGCCAAGGCAAATAGCGCCTTTGGAAGACTACACAAAAGAGTCTGGAAAAACAACCAACTGAAAAACCTCACAAAGATAAGCGTATACAGAGCCGTTGTCATACCCACACTCCTGTTCGGCTCCGAATCATGGGTCCTCTACCGGCACCACCTACGGCTCCTAGAACGCTTCCACCAGCGTTGTCTCCGCTCCATCCTCAACATCCATTGGAGCGCTTACATCCCTAACGTCGAAGTACTCGAGATGGCAGAGGTCGACAGCATCGAGTCCACGTCTCCAGAATGGAGGACCATCGCCTTCCCAAGATCGTGTTATATGGCGAGCTCTCCACTGGCCACCGTGACAGAGGTGCACCAAAGAAAAGGTACAAGGACTGCCTAAAGAAATCTCTTGGTGCCTGCCACATTGACCACCGCCAGTGGGCTGATAACGCCTCAAACCGTGCATCTTGGCGCCTCACAGTTTGGCGGGCAGCAACCTCCTTTGAAGAAGACCGCAGAGCCCACCTCACTGACAAAAGGCAAAGGAGGAAAAACCCAACACCCAACCCCAACCAACCAATTTTCCCCTGCAACCGCTGCAATCGTGTCTGCCTGTCCCGCATCGGACTTGTCAGCCACAAACGAGCCTGCAGCTGACGTGGACTTTTTACCCCCTCCATAAATCTTCGTCCGCGAAGCCAAGCCAAAGAAAAAACATGGGAGACCATTCCAAAAGATTAGGCCCTATGCAATTACATGATGTTGTATTTGAAATTGGCTTGGTGATTGAATTAAATATGAATGAGTAGCTAGAATCTTCCAATGACTGAATGCAGGCACCCACAGACAATCAGGCAGCGTCTTGTGTAGAAAGGACCTTGCATCAGGATTGGCTGCTTCTGCCACAGTCTGGTTTTGTTATGTATGTTCCTTGGCAGTATTATGGGTTGCTGCTCTTTCTTCTTGTATTGGGCATCATTGAGACAATGCAGGAGGTCAATGATCAAGGGATCTGTTTGGTAATGTGAAAGAATTAAAGTGGCGTGGAAAGGAAGCAAGCCAGTGGACTAACTGAACAGAGGTGTTTTGCAAAGTAATTATCTAATCTGCATTTGATTTCTCCTGTGGAAAGGAGACCATGGCCAGATCAGCAATGACCTCTTTGAATGGAGGAGCAGGCATGAAGGCAAAATAGCCCTCTCCTGCTCCTATTTCCTAGGTTCTTGTGAGTCTATGATGTGAGCTTCCAGTGTACATTAGATGCGAAGAAAGAAGTGTAAATAAATTGTCATTTCAACTGGAAGGCCTTTTTGGGTCCCTGGATGGTGAGAATATGGGAGGTAGAGGGCCGGTGTATTCCCTGTGGTTGGAAGGGAAAATGCCATGAGAAGGGTTGGATGGTGGAAGTACAAGTGTGAGGCAGAGCCATGAAGGGAACTATCCCTTTAGATTGCTGAAAGGGTAAGTATTTCAGGTGCTATGTCTCGCAGTGGCTGGTGTTAGGAGAGAACTAGGCAAAAACAACCCAAGAAAAGCTGCTGGACCAGATAACATTCCCAGCAGAGTCCTCAGGAGTTGTGCAGCTCAGCTAGCAGATGCTCTCACTGATCATCTTTAACATCTGTCTGAGTAGCACTGTGGTCCCTACCTGCTTCAAAGGTGCCACCATTGTCCCTATGCTAAAGAAGTAATCTGCATCCTGCCTCAATAATTACCGCCCTGTCGCACTCACATTCATTGTCATGAAGTGCTTTGAGAGGCTTGTCATGGGGCACATCAAGCACCTGCTGCCCCCCCCCCCCCTCACTGGACCCCCTGCAGTTCACATATAGTTCCAACTACTACACTATCGCCACTGCCCTTCATCTAGCCCTCACCCACCTGGAAAATAAAGACTCGTATGTTCGAATGCTGTTCGACTTCAGTTTGGCATTCAATACAATACAATACCACCTCAGTACCTGATGGGTCTTCTGGGTCTAAACGCCTCCCTCTGCAATTGGATTTGCAACTTCTTGATGGGGAGACCTCAGGCAGTCCAGATCGGAAACAGCACCTCCAAGACCATCACACTGAGCACGGCTCCCCCACACCCCCAGGACTGCATGTTTAGTCCACTGCTGTTCAGTCTGCTGACCCACAACACAGCTCAAACTACATCATAAAGTTTACTGATGACACGACTGTGGTGCGCCTTATCAGCAAGATTGAGAAGGCAACATATAGAGACAAAGTGCAGACACTAACAACCTGGTGCAGAGCAAACCACCTGTATCTAAATGTTAAAAAAAACAAAAGAGATGTTTGTCGACTTTAGGAGGGCCTGGGGAGATCACACTCCCCTGACCATTGATGGCTCTACCGTTGAGGTCGAGTATCAAGTTCCTTGGTGTGCGCCTGGTGGAGAACTTCACCTGGTTCCTTAACACCAGCTCCATAGCCAAGAAAGCCAAGCAGTGCCTGTGAAGGCTGAGGAAAGTTCATCTCCTTCCTACCCTCCATCCTCACTAAATTCTACTTGTACTACCCAAACCATAAACTACTCTGGAAATGCAAAAAAGATCTATCTGTGCAAATGAAATTCCACCTTTTTTTCTTGTACTAATTCCAGCTGAATATTTATTGATCTATAATTTCATATTTATCTATTTTTCTCTCTTGGCATACTGTATTGTGTTAATTTGCAGTGTTGGATTAAGGTATTGTGGGGCCTGTAGCATTTATTTTAAAGGGACCCTAAATAGTGCTGGCTGGCGCGGTGGGGGGAAGTCTAATGGCAGTGCACAAAGTGCCACCTGGCACATGCACAATGTGGGGGATGGGTGATGTGGAAATCCCGCCCCCCACCCCCCCCCCCCCCCCCCCACCCTACCCCGTGAGAGTTTCTGACGCGAACCTTGCATGTTAATTTTGGTAAGTTTAAAATAGTCTTAATTATTCATAACAAAATTATCTTTCTCAAATCACTATATATTCAGTGATTACCAATGGCGAATCTAGGGAACATGGTGCCTATGGCAAGCACTGAAATTACACACCTCCCTGTTAAAACTAACTTACACATTTTTCACTTACACTGAAATTATACCCTCACTGAAATTTCCCCACCCCTATTTTTTTTAAAATAAAGCTTACTTGGGACAGCAGTTGACTCAATGTGGGATCAATGGGCATCTTCATTACCCATAACCACCCCCACTCATCTGGAACTGCTCTGCATTTCCCATTGCTATCTGCAGATGTAAATGAATAAAACTAGCCAGCTGACTGAGGGGCTGAGGTGAGGATTATTTTTTGTTCCGCTAAGGTGCGTTTTGCTTACATTTTTGTTTCATCTTTGTGCAGCGGCTATGAGATACCAATTAAAAGTGATAATTGGCTAAAATTTAAGTTATTAACACAGATTGTCAGTGTGGTGTCTCATAGCCACTGCACAAAGATGAAAATGAGAAAAGTTTCTCCTAATACATAGTACTTAAACACGGGGGCTCTTTTTTTGCTACTACGTTTATCTGGACCTGGTCATTTGATAAATACTGTTGTAGTTGGTGTATAGTTATTTGCAGCAAGTAAGAACTTTGGTGCATTGTATTTGCATGTAGATGATAATAAACTATCATTTTTTTTAAAGGAATTGAGTTGCAGCTGCATCTTTTAAAGGTGCAAAGATCACATAGTGTTGCTTTATAAATATGAATGTTCAGCGATGGTGATTCTCATGGTCCACATGGATTTGTGTTTGAATGCTGCAGGATGGCTGTCATTTTTTACTGAACTAGAGAGTAAAGCATTTGACCGCAGAGGAGCTGATCAATGGTGGTGATGGAGATATGATTCTCCACTGGGGAACATTCCCACTGGGGAAGCATGAAAAGCAAGTGATCTCTTCTGACTTGATGGGATTTTATTCTTCCCTACAATACGCCTGGGAATTAAATTGTCCTTGGCACTTGAGTTTTGCACTTCTATGAAGTCACCTTAATTTTTGAAGTGTTAGTGATTTGTAAACATGTTGCAAATGTTTACTCAGGATATAAGACCTGTTTTTGAAATGATCTCATTTTATTCCCACAACGTATCAAGCACAAAGAAAGTGAGAGAGAAAACAGAATTAGGAATGGATTATTTTTGTTGCTTGTTTATTTTCATGGTATAGTTCTACTTGGGGATATCATTGCACAGTTAATTAAATGTTACTCAGATTAGGTCATGCTCCTGCATGCAAGAAGAAATGGACATTCTTCTTTTAAACTCCATTGCTCTAAGGCTCAACCCAAGTTTTCTTTCTGGATCATAAAGTCTAGAAATAACAGGGGGTGGTGAAGGAAGGGAGACTCTGTCCTCCTTTACAAAGGAGAACGAATCAGGATGTACTGACAATAACCACACCAGCAGTGCGAGTATAAGACAGCTTTAATAAACTAATATGTACACTAAGAGGTCTTGTCTCTCTGCAAGATGAACCTGGAAGGCTAGACTGTATCTCTGGACTGCTTTATATACAAGGTCACCAGGATGACCACACAGGAGATATGTAATGAAGATGGTTAATAAAAGAGCCAGAAGTGACATGAGGGGAAAACTGGTTTGCAGAGCAAGTGATAGTAGTGGAGGCAGGTTCAATGGTGGGGGAGGGGAGCTACCCAATTAACACCTTTAGGCTGTTGGGTCTCAACTCCTCCTTCTCCCATTCTTCATACTATGTAGTCTTTAAAAGGCCCTTTTATAGAGGGGAAAAAAGACAAATATAAAGACAGAGATTCTCCGTCTTTACATCGCTGCACTTACCTCCATAAAAGTTTTGAAGGCGGATGGACTGCTGGAATACGCTCCAACTCCAACTTCCAGTAGTCACTCCACCTCCTCCATAAAATGAATGCCATTGAATGCAGCTCCAAAGGAGAGGGCTGATGACATCGTGATGACGCTGTCCGTCTGCGGCCCAGGAGTGCGAATTAAAAAAAAAACCCATATGGTTAATAGAGGCTATTATATTGTGCAAGAGATCTGTCTGAGTCCTAAGACTACTTGCACAGATCTCCACTAGCGCTCTTACCTGCTCTTTAGTCGCCATGGTTGAGTATAGGCCACTTTCCCTTCTCGGCACACAAATTTGTCATCTCTGTGGCAGGTGGCTCTACTGCACCACTCGCACTACTTCCCTCAGCTCTGGAAGCCGCTCCCGACTCAGCTGAGCATAAGGGGAGCATGGGATCTGCCTTATAAGTTGTCAGCATAAAAGGTAAAATCACCTTTTTTAAAACCTGAGACAGCTATAATGAATGGTTTTAGCATAAAAAGGCCTTTTAATTCAGATGTTTACCTGCCTTTTGCTTATAGTTTGAAGAAGGGCTCAGGCCCAAAATGTCATTAATATATCTTTACCTCCTATGGATGTTGCAAGACTGGCTGAAATCCTCCAGATTTAATGGGAGCTGGAGAAGAAAATGAAAAGAGAGAATTTGCAGCTGTTGGGGTAAGGGCCAGTAACGTCTGATTGCTCTTATGAGAGCCAGTAAAGAATTGATGGACCAATGACCTGCTTTCATACTGTAACCATTCGGTGGCTGATATTAATGTTTTGATAGCCCTCTGTACTGTCCACAACTCCACCACTCTTTGTATCATCTGCTAACTTTCTAACCCATCCACCTACATTTTTATCCAAGTCATTTGTGTATAGCCCAAACAACAAAGATCCCAATATACCACTAACACCATGGATAATAGGCCTCCAGCCCAAATAACACCCTTCCATCATGCAGACCTCTCAAAATGCAACACCTCACATTTTTCTCTGAATTAAATTCCTTTAACCATTCCTCTGCCTATCTGCCTAATCCATTAAGATCCTGTTGCAATATTTGGCAGCCATTTTCACTATCTGTGATGCCAGATACTTCAATGTCACTTCCAAACTTCTGCCATGTTCATTTTCATCTAAATTATGGATGTAGATGACAAACAGCAATGGGGCCAGCACTGAACTCTGGCACATCACTAATCACGGCCCTTCAATCTGGAAATACAAACTTGAACCATTGCCCTATGCCAGTGGTTCTCAACCTTTTTCTTTCCACTCACATATTACCTTAAGCAATCCCTTACTAATCACAGAGCTTTAATGGCATAAGCATTACTTAAAATGATATGTGAATGGAAAGAAAAAGGTTAAGAACCACTGTCCTATGCTTTCTACAAATTTTCTATCCTGTTTATGTCTCTGTGTTATTTGGGACACAGATTTAAAGTGCTAGGGAGAAATTTAAAGGTCATCTGAGTACTGAGTTTATCCACAGAGGGTGATTAACAATTTGGAATGAACTGCCAGGAAGTGGTGGCTACTGAAGGAGCTAGTGGTCTGAAGTGCATTATTTGCAGCTACATTGACTTTTCTGCACTTAGAACAGGGATATGTCTGCCTCTAACTTTTTGCAACTTGTCATGGAGGTGAACTATCCACAAAGAGGACTATTACCTACACCTTTATCCACCCTGAATTTCTGAGAACCCACGGCCACGATTGGACTTTTCAGAGGAGCAGTGCTTCTGCACCTCCTTCAGTCCTGACTGAGCATGGTCCATTCCCTCACCCATGATTGAAACATCCATCCTTGAAAAGGCAGCATTCACTTGTGGCTGGAAGTAAAAAAAAACAATGCTGGAGAAACTCAACAAGTCAAACAGTGCACTTTATATAGCAAATACCATCTAACCAATGTTGCAGGCTTGAGCCTTTCATCAAGATACGAGGAAAATGTAGATAGATTATAAATGATCAAAGTAGAGTGAAAATATTTTTTTTTGAGGTGTTGATCCCAAATTTGCAGTTCTGTTGTTAAGTTCAGGTAACTATTTTGAGTTAAATATCACAACATAATTGAATTCACTCTGCAGTGTTTGCGTGGGGAAAAGCTAAAATCTGATATTTTGGACAATCGAATAAAGGTAATCACAGAGGCATGAGAGAGGAGCTGGCCAAAGTTGATTGGAAGAGGACCTTAGTAGGGAAGCCGGTGGAGCAGCAATGGTAAGAGGTTCTGGAATAATTCAAATGACCAGGATCATTTCATCCCAAAGAAGAAGACGCATTCTCAAGGGTGGAGAGGCAACCATGGCTGACAAAGGAAGTCAAAAACAGCAAAAGAGAGGGCAAGCAGCTTTACATAAATTAGTGGGAAGCTAAAGGATTGGATAGCCTTTCAAAAGCAAGAGAAGGCAACAAAAAAACCAATGGCCAATAACATAAACAGGACACCAAAAGTTTTTTCAGATATATAAAGTAACAGAGAGGCAAGAATGGATATATAATGGCTAAGCATTATGCTGGAAATAGGGAACAAAGAAATGGCAGATAAACTGAATAGGTATTTTGAGCCAGTCTTCACTCTGGGAGACATTAGCGATGTGCCAGAAATTTGAGTAAGGGCAGAAATGAGTGCAGTTGCTTTAACTAAGGAGAAGTTGATTAAGAATCCAAAGGGGCTGAAGGTTCACCTGCACCAGATGGAATACACCCAGGGGATTTGAAAGAGGAAGCTGTAGAGATTATGAATGCATTAATAGTGATTTTTGAGTAATCACTGGAATTGGGAATGGTAACAGAGGACTGGAAAATTGCAAATTTCACTCCACTTTTTACGAAAAGAGAGAGAGAGGGGGGCAAATGACAGGAAGTTATAGGCTGTTTTGCAAGATTCTAGAGTCCATTATTTAGGATGAGGCCTTGGAACAATTGAGCATAAGATAAAATATGCTGGAGTCATCATGGTTTCCTTCAGGGTAGATTTTATGTGTCAAATCTTTGGGGTTCTTTGAGGAAATAGGAGCAGGACAGACAAAGGAGATTTAGTGGATATTTACTTAGATATTCAGAAGACCTTTGACAAGGTGCTGCACATAGACTGCTAAACAGACGAGGAATCCATGGAGTGTGGGAAAGATAATAGATTGAATGGAAGATTGGCTGACTGGTGGAAGGCAAAGAGTGGGAATAAAGGCAGCCTTTACTGGCTGGGTGCCAATGACTGGTGGTGTTCCATAGGGGTCAGTGTTGGGTCCGCTATTCACACCATATTGACATGATTTGGATAATGACATTGGTTTTGTGGACAAGTTTGTGGATGATATGAAGATAGATCGAGGAGCAAGTAAGGTGTCTGCAAAGAGACTTTGATTGGTTGGGCAAAGAAGTGGCAGATGGAATACCCTATAGGAAAGTGTTTGACAGAAGGAATAAATGGTGAGAGAAATCAGAAAGCAGAAGTCCAAATGGACTTGGAAATCCTGGTGCAGGATTCCCTAAAGATTAACATGTAGGTTCCATTGTTTGTATGGAAGGCAAATGCAATGTTAGCATTCATTTTGAGAGGACGAGAATATAAAGGCAAAGGTGTAATTATGAAGCTTTGTAAGACATTAGTCAGACTGCTTTTGGAGTATTGTGAGCAGTTTATGGCCCAAGATCTATGGAGGGGCTTGCTGTAATTGAAGAAGACCGAGAGGAGGTTTACAAGAATGATCCTGAGAATAAGAGGCTTAATGTATTAGGAATGTTTGATGGGCTAGTACTCACTGTAATTTAGAAGGATGAGGATGAATTTCATCTAAAATTACCAAATAGTGAAAGGGCTGGATAGAGTGGATGAGGAGAAGATGTTTCCAGGAGAGTCTAGTCCTTGAGGGTACAGTCTCAGAATAAAAAGACATTCCTTTAGAACTGAGATGAAGGGAAATTTCTTCAAGCAGAGGGTGTGAATTGGTGGAATTCATTGCCACAGATGGCTGTGCAGGCAAAGTCATTGTGTATGTTTAAAGCAGAAGTTCACAGGTTCTTGATTAGTACGGGTGTTGAAGGTTATGGGGAGAGAACAGGAGAATGGGGTTCAAAGGGAAAATACATCAGCCATGATTTAAATAGCAGAGCAGTCTTGATGGGCTAAATGGCCACATTTTGCTCCAAAATCTATGGTCTTATAGTCTTAAGAAACTGTAAAAAGTCTTGCAATAGGTCAATTAAGCATCCAATCCTAAAACCTACTTCACATTACACAAGAAATCTCTGGTCTGGGAATGTTACAATTAGAGAACTTTGTAAAAATTGTGTTGTGGAAGATATTGTGGGAATATCAAACAATTGATAAGAAGTGAAGTCATTTCTAGGTGATAATGACCATCAAAAAAATACCACTTATTTGTCCTTGTTCTCGTTGCTGTGACCCTGTGAAGACTTTATTGCCTGGTCACCAAGGACTTTAAGTTGACAGGCAACATGTTTACTTTGTACCATCTGGGTGTTGGTTTTAATTGCCATGTGTACCAAGCATCATGTCTTCCACTTTGCAGTATTCTCTTGTGTAATACATAGTTAAAAGGAAATAATTGTGGTGGCTATTTCTTTGAACAATAATGCTTATGAACATCAGTGTGGTTGCTATGCAATTAGATTTCAGGTATCTTGGCTTCATTTCAACTCTGAGGGAAGCCTCAGGAATGCTTTCCTCATCCAAGTTTAAGTCCATTGTACTGAAAATACTTAAAGATCTAAAATAGTGACTGTATGACTTTCAACCAAAGCTCTCTGATTTGGGCTCTGTGGTAAATATTTCAGACAGATAATAATATTTTATCACATCTGAAATAACTTGCCATGTACCAATCCAATTTCCTATACTGCCTTTAAATACTGTTTCCCTGAATTTCCTTTGGATGTTATGGGCTTTTTGTTGTATCCTCATGCATAGGTTGGCCCAGGTGAAGATTTGGAATTGATTTTATTCACAAAAATAAGTATAATTTTAATTCCTTGAACTTGCTTATGGATGCTTTTTATTTATTTAGAAAAATAAATTTTCTTGATACTTTAAAATCTGCCACAGAACCAGGAGAATAATGCAAGTGAGGACATGAAGTGACAGAGCAAGCTTCAGAATTCTGCCCCTTTCGCAGTTTGGGCTTTGAGAAATGGCTTTTTGACTGAAGATAATAATTTGGCCGTCACCAGTTTCACTATGGTCTGAATACAAAACTCCAAGCACAAGTTCCCTGCTCCCCCCTGAGCTTCCATATCAACTTAACTGAATCTCATTCAAACCTAGATCATCTTACTTTGTTCATCAAACCTATATATCTGATGTGCATCTACCCTATTGCTGATTGCAGCAGAGTAGAGCATCTAGTTTAAGATTTGTTTTACTAGACCCTTAGAATTCACATTTCTTTTTATTAAGTTTGCATTCTTTGTGAGGTGCCTTCTTCATTTCAGACCTTTCTTTCCTGGAGCCATTATGATATTATGGGCTGATCATTCTCCATTACGCATCAATATTTCTTTCGTGGAGAGAGTGGAAAGCAAAACGATCCTTGGTGTGTATATAAAGAATGACCTATCCTGGACCCACAACAGCACCTCATTATTCAGGGAGGCACAGCAGCACCTACACTTCCTAAAGTTGAGAAGGACATGGCTTCCAGTCCTCCTCAGGACAACTTAGTACAGGAACACATCTTAGAATGCCTTGTCTGGCTGCCGCATTGTGTGGTATAGTAGCTGCAAAGTATCAGACTTGAAGTCAATTCAAAGGATCATCAAAACGACCAAAAAGATCACTGGACCTCCCTTTCCTTTATTGACAACATTTATTGGAAGCATTTCTTAAATACAACTCAACAAATTATAGAAGACCCTTTCCATCTAGCACACAGGATCTTTGACCATCAAGAAGGATGTACAGGAGCATCAATATCAGGACTGCCAGACTGGGAAATGGCTTTTTCCCACAAGCTTTGAGATTGAAGAATAGTTTCCTATAGCTGAGTAAATCATTCCAAAATATATGTATTGTTTTAAATTGTATATTAATGTGTGTGTGTGTGTGTGTGTGTGTGTGCACACACCCAATGAAAATAAACAAGAAATTTCCACCCCCTAAAAGGATAGAATGAGAAGAAGATGAAATCAACTGACCCAGTGTGTAAAAGTAGATGACGCAATTTTCTTGTTTATTTTCATTGGGTGATGACATTGTTTAATGGGTTTAATGTATTGTATATGTTGAACGTTTAGTGGGTGGGGAGGAGGGTGGGAAGGAGGGAGGGAAGGGAGGGGAGAAAAAGGGGAGAAAATGACACTGTGTCTATTCAAGAGGGAAATGTTTGTGTGTATTTTGGTTAATATGGTTCATAGTGTGAAAAATAAAAAAATTATTAAAAAAATGATGAGCTTTGTTTTGAACTATTAAAATTTGAATTAGTGCATTGAGTGTGTTTCTGTCCGGATATTTAATGTACAAGAGTGACACACTGTTTTCATTCTTTGTAAGCAAAGTTAATTATTTGCGTTTGATATCTCAAGCTAAGGTCAATGTCAACTTGGGCTATCAATATACTTGCCAAATTCAAAGAGGAAATTTAACGTTGTTTGTTCAAGTCTGTACTGCTGCCTTTTTTTTCAAACTGATGAATTGATAGAAACATAGCATGCCTAACCAATGGCCTTGAACTTGTTTATAGTTTGATTCAGGATGTGATGGCTCTGGTAATTAATTCCACAAACTCATTAAAGCTGCAAATTATTTTAATGAGACTGTTATTAATGGTAGCAGTTGCATTCATGATCTCCAAACAAGATCTAACTCCACACTTCATGTAATCTTCCTCAAAGTGCATCATAACAGAGGCTCTTCACTTTGTACAAATGCTTTACAGGTACTCCCTGATTAGCAATCTATGTGACTTGAGTCCATCCGCACATACGACCAAATTTTAAAAAAAATATGAAAAAATATAAAATTTACGAGGTTTATGTTGTATTTGACAAGCTATAACAGGGATACAGGGCATGTAAAAGCCTAAATATGCATACTTACTTTGTTAGTCGCCATCCCGGGGTCCATAGGCTGGCCACGACCATCTTGATTCCTTGGCGCATGTGTGGTGAGTTTGCATATTGGACTTCGGATAGTTAATGTGCAGGAGTTAAGGACACAAATTCATTATTGTCAGGACACTATCTCGTGCATGTGCCAACTAAACTCCAATATTCAAACCCACCACACGTGCCAACTGACTCACGCATGCGCACAAGAATCAAGATGGCCGCACCCAGTCTATGAACCCCAGGACACCAAGTAACAAAGTATGCACATTTTGGCTCTTATGTGCCCTATATCCCTGTTATAATTTGTCAAATACAATATTTGATTAAAAAGTTTGCTTTAAGACTTTGGTACTCCACGTGTGTGGGCAAAATTCCAACTTAAGTCCATTTCGAAATACAACTGATCCTTTAGTCTCCATTATGGTTCTAAATCAGGGAGTACCTCTACAAAGCAGTTGCAGGAAGTCAAACACTAAAATCTAAATGTAGTGAGAAGAGTTACTCAAACAGTTAGTTGGCGTAGCAGTTAGTGCAACACCTTTATAGCTCCAACGATCTGGATCGGGATTCGAATCCCACGCTATCTGTAAGGAGTTTATACATTCTTCCCGTGTCTGCATGCGTTTACCCAAGGGGCTCGGGTTTTCTCCTACCATTCAAAACGTACCGGGGCTGTAGGTTAATTGGGTGTAAATTAGTCGGATGTGGGCTGAAATTACCTGTTTAAAAATTAAAAATTTAAATTTAAGGACTCAAGTTCAATAAAGTTTTCTATTCAAATTTCTTTAGGTTGAGAATAACAGATTAGTGGATTGAATTTGTTTGGATTTTCAAATTAAATTGCCTCTTATTATTACTTGTGTAATAGATGACATATGTAAAGCAATTAATTTTGGTTAAACTGACTGAAAGCTTTAAATATGCCATGTGTTGAAGGATCCCATTTTAAATTGAACTCTTTTGCTGAAGTTGAACATGTCTCTGACAAACACTGTCTGTCATTGTTCATGATTTGTACAAGACTCAATATAATTAACTTAGCTGACTTATGGTCCAATTATTCTGACATCACACATGCACTTTTTGAAGTGTTTCTTACAATTTTTGCTGTAATAACATGCAGATGCACATGGTTGTACACGAGTTCAATTGGATTCTATCTGAATTTTTGTCAACTCTTTGCTCAACAAAGTCTCATCACACAACCAACTCTGTGAATTGTAATTGAAAAAAAAAACTTTGGATTTAGCATGAAAATTGTACCAGTGGTCTTGCACTGTGCCTAAGCAGGGACTACATACATTGGTGTTCCACCCATAGTCTCCTTGAGAATGCAGAGACCAGATATGCTGGTAGCTTTCCTGTCAAGACCTTACCAAAACACATTCGTTTACACAGTTCACCCTCTCCTCTAGGATCCCGTCTGATCATTGCATTTGCAAGTTTCATTATTTGTGCATCTTGGGCTCCCTTCCAGTGAAGGTAGGACATGTTCTGATGGGTTGAACTGCATCTGAACTGGAGGGGGACTAATATCATTATGGGAAAGTTTTCTGGTGCTGCTCCAGGGGTTTAAACTAGATTTGCAGGGGAATGGGAACCAGAGTACCGGAGCAGATAGGGGAGTGGAGGAGGAAAAAGATGACATGAAGATTGCATGTAACATCAGAAATGAAAAGGTTGTACATGGTGGAAATGTTCTCGGGTGCATTTATTTCAATGCAAGAAGTGTTGTAGGGAAGGCAGACGAGCTTAGAGCATGGATTGACATATGGAATTATGACATTGGGTCCTTTGGTGAAACTTGGTTGCAGGAGAGGCAGGACTGGCAGCTCAGTGTTCTGGACTTCTGTTGTTTTCAGACATGATAGAGTAGGGTAGATGAAAGGGGAAGAAGTGGCATTGTTCATCAGGGAAAATATCTCAGCTGTGCTCAGACAGGACAGACCAGAGGGCTCATCTACTGAAGGTATATGGGTGGAGTTGAGGAACAGGAAAGGTATGAACACACTCATGATGTTGTATTATAGAACACCCAATAGTCAGTGAGAATTGGAGGAGCAAATCTATAGAGAGATAGTAGATAGCTAGTAGCAGATTTTAGCTTTCCATATATTGACTGGGACTCCCAGACTGTAAAAGGGCTGAATGGCTTGGAGTTTAGAAATCAGGAAGGCTAAAAGATCTGAGGTTGCTTTGGCAAACAATGTGAAGGAAAATTCTAAGGGTTTCTACGTATAGTAATAGCAAAATAATAGTAAAAGTCAAAATTGGTTCCCTTGAAGATCTGTATGGAGTCAGAAGAGAGGTGGGATATCTTAAGGAATTTTTACATCAATATTTACTCAGTAAACTGGCCTAGAGTCTAGGGAAGTAAGGAAAGCAGCAATGAGGTCATGGAACCTATACAGTTTGAAGAGAAGGAGATGCTTGCTGTGTTTAAATCCCCAAGTCCTGACAAGATACTCCCTCAGTCCTTGAGGGAGGCTAGTGTAGAAATTGAAGGAACTCTGGCAAAACTATTTAAAATTCCTTAGCTGCAGGTGTGATGCTGGAGGATTGGAGGATAGGTCATGTTGTTTTGTTGTTTAGAAAAGGCTCCAAAGGTAATCCTAGAAATTATAGGCCAGTGAGCCTGACATCAGTTGTAGGTAAATTATTGGAAGGTGTTCCAAGAGATTGGATTTACAAGTATTTGGAGAGTCAGAGACTGATCAGGGTTTGTCAACATGTGCGTGGTATGTCATGTTCAACCAATCTGACAAATTTACAAGGAGGTTACGAGGAAAGTTGAGGAAGGAAAGATCGTGTTTGTTGTCTACGTGGACTTTGTAAGGCATTTGACAAGGTCTCACATGGGAGGTTAGTCAGGAAGGTTCAGATGCTCCATATTCATGGAGAGATAGAAAACTGGATTTCACCTTAGCTAGATGGAAGAAGCAGAGAATAGTAGTGGATTATTGCTTCTCAAATTGGAAGCCTGTGACTAGTGGCTGGGACCATTGTTGTTTGTCATCTCTATCTGATCTGGATAAAAATGTGGTCAATTGGATCAGTAAGTTTGAAGATAACATGAAGATTGGAGGCATTGTGGACAGCAAGGAAGGCTTTCAAAGCTTGCAGAGGGATCTGGACAGGTTTAAAAATGCCAGATGGAATTTAATGCAGACAAATGTGAGGTTTTGCAGTTTGGAAGGATCAACCAAGAAAGGACACGCATGGTAAATGGTAGGCACTGAGGAATACAGTAGAACAAAGGGATTTTGAAATATAGATGCATCATTCCCTGAAAGTGGGGTCACAGGTTGTAAAGAGAGCTTTTGGCATTTTAGGGCCTTCATAAATCAAAGTATTGAGTACAGAAATTGCAATGTTATGGTAAGGTTGGTTAGGCCAAATTAGGAGTAATATATCCAGTTTGGTCACCTAACTACAGGAAAGATATTGTGAGAGTATATTGATATGTTTTTGGGAGATAGGTCACATACAAACATTTTAAAACAGATCTTATTTGAAATACTGGAGCTCTGCTAATGCTAGACATAATGACCCCACAGCCTTTGCAAGAGCTTTGGAGAGTGCCCAAGAGACTTCACTAATGGATTGTTGCTTACAAAAAGGCAACAGATGAAAGAGCTTGTCAGAGCCGCAGACAATCTGAAGGGGAACTTGCTGTTCTAAGAGGGTCATGGGGTTTTGCAAGCAGAGAGAGTAAAGCAGGCTTTCTCTCAAAGAGAGAGAAAAAGAAAGAAAGAGACATGGAGATCACTCTACAGTGTTTCAACCAGCAACAGCAGCTGGGACTGGAACAGGACAAGCTGGCAAGCTTGTGGGAAACCCTATGTGGAAGATGGGTTGTAAATGCTTGATTCAGCCTGTTCAAAGCCCTTATGGTTTATGCAAGAGGAGAGGACTGGCTGCCTAATGTTTCACTTTGAATAAGAGAAATAAAAAGGCACTCTGTGGTGACCTGAAAGAAAGAGGTTATCATCTGGAGAACCCTGAAGGGGGAAAGTCTCATCAGCAAGACACTGAAGTGGCTGGGAGTCCATCGTACTGCTAATCTCTCTCTGAAAACTGACAAGAACCCTTCCAGAGCAGTAACCATTTACCTTTCAAGCACCAAAGCCTGGTGAACTTTATAAATGTTAAATTCTGTGCACTGTATAAGAATTGCCTGCAACCAGTGAACTTGGAGGAATGAGAAGTGAGATTGGACTGTGAATCAAAGAATGTTTCTGAACTTACACACACATTACATACATGTTCGCTTAAAATTAGAATGGGGCTGTTAGGTTAAGTAAGTCAATAGTGATAAGTTAAAGTTTGATTCTTTTTTCATATTTAAAGATAATTAAAAGTAACTTTTGTTTAAGTAACCATTTGTCTTGGTGAATATCTAATGCTGCTGTGTTTTGGGGTCCTCTGGGCTCATAACATTTTCAATAAGATTGAAAGAGTGCAGAGAAGATTTTCTAGGATTTTGCCTGGACTTGAGGAACTGAGTTACAGAGAAAGGTTAAACAGGCTAGGACTTTATTCCCCTAAGCATAGAAGAACAAGGAGAGATTTGGCAGAGGTATTTAAAATTATGAATGGGTATATACAGAGTAAATGTTGGTAGGATTTTTTCAAGATGGGTAGGTGAGATACAAACCAGAGGAAATGAGTTAAGGGCGAAAGGGAAAACGATCAGGAAGAACTTCTTCACACAAAGTGGTGTGAAGTTGTAAATGTGGGCTCAGTTTTAATATTTAAGAAAAATTTGGCAGGAACATGAATAAGAAGTGTATGGAGGGCTACGGACAGGGTGCAGGTTAGTGGGACTCGGCAGAAAAATAGTTCGGCACAGACTAGAAGGGCCAAAGGGCCTGTTTCTGTGCTGTAATGTCCTATGGCTCTCTAACAGCTGTCATTGGATTTTCAAGCAATTATGGGTCTGCATTGATAGAAGTTACCAGAAATGTTTTACAGTCTTGCACAATTTATCAAAATCTTCAGCTTGCAATGATTTGACATCAAGTTAACAGCTTGTTAACACCTATTGGTGGGAATCAGAAATTGTTGTTCATGGATCAGTCGAGTGGAAAATGTGATCGAAACTGATACTCACTGACAGATGGAAATCGGATTTATTTATGAATGTTTTAAGTGAACTTCGTATATTTAAGCTACTTTGAGCATATTCGATCCATGCTTGAGCTTTATCACTGATTTCAATCAGGGGATTGTGTAATATATCCAAATTTGTTGATAATATTGGGTGGGTGCCGGAGCTTCCAGGTGGATGCTGACAGACTGAATGAGGCTAAAGCAGTGTAGTGAGAGAAGACATAAAGACATCCATTTACATTTGAAGAAACTGGCATAAAGCCAGGGTCAAAGGGATGACCATCATAAACTATCTAAGAGTCAGCATTGACTCACAATTCACATTTATTGCTGTGCCTACAAGACGCAAATTCAAAATGTAATGAAATACTGTCCATTTGCCTGGATGAATGAAGATCCAGCCACGGTCAAGAACCATAGCATCATAAAAGCCAAAGCAGCCCACGAATTGATGCCCCAACAACCACCTGAAAGGTTCATTCTCCACAGTGGCTGCAGTAAGTACTATGTATAAAATTAATTGAGTCTATTTGCCAAGGATCCTCAATAGCACCTAATGCTAAAGGTAAGGCTTCAACCACCAAGAACAACAGGTGAATGATGTCCCTTTTACGAGTTACACACAGTCATGACTTGAAAATGTACCACTAGTGCTGAGACTAAAACCTGGAATTTCCTCCTGTGGGAATACCTTCACCAGAAATTCGCTGGCAGATAATACTGAGCTCAGATAATGAGAGCTGGGCAATAAATATTGACCTTGCTAACAATGTCACACCCTTCTCATCCCCAATGAAGAAAAAAGAGATCATATTTTAAATAAAGACTAAAGTGTTTGTTGGAGCCTAGGTGACTTTGTAAACAAAGCGGTTAAAGTTTCCAGTCGTCTTAATTTATTACAGCAAGTAATTAGAAAGGAAAATTAATGTTGACCTTCAGTGAAAGAGGATTTGATTGCAAGAGTAAAAACATCTTGCTTTAAGGCCTGGTAAGACTGCACTTACAATTTTGCATAAAACTCTGATTTCATGCCTAAGGAAAGATATTTTGTATCAGAGTAAATAAATCCAAGGATCATCAGATTGAGGACTAGGATACAAGATTTGCTGTGTAAGGAAAATCAAGGAAGACAGATCCTACATGCTAAGAGTTTAAGACAGCAAAAGATACCTTCATTGAAATTCAGTGTTTTCTGGGGATTAGCAGGGAGAATTTTCTGCCTGCCAAGGACATGCAGAAGCAGAGGTCACTGTCTCACAATAAGGGCTTGGCTTTTCAAGACAAAAGGGAGAGAAAAAAAACTTCATCCAGTGATGTAACATTTGGAAATCTCTGCAAAGGCAGTGGAAGCTCAGTCACTATTGGTATTCATGGCCTTCTATTTGGACCCAATGAGTCATAGAGCATGCTAGCCCACTGTGTCTGTGCTGACATTCAGGCATGATTCTACTTTTAACCTGCAGTAATTCCATTCACCAAACCATTGTTTATAATACTTGCGAATTTCATCAAATATTGGGGGTAGTTGTAATAAAAACACAGTGTTGGAGAGACTCAGCAGGACCAACAGGGTCCTTTATGTAGCAAAGGCAGAGACACATAACTGACATTTTGGGCTTGAGCCCTTCATCAAAGTATGAGAAAATGCCGTTGAGCGTCAGAATAAATGAGTGGAAGAGGGTGGCAAGGCAAGAGATGATAGGTGGAAAAGGGAGAGAAGGTACAGCAGTACTGAGGGGTTTGGGGGTGGAAAGGCAAGGCTGTGTAGGTGAAAGAACTGGAAAGGCAGGAAATGGAGAAGGAAGAAAAAGCAAGCAGGTCAAGTGGAATGCAGTGAAGTCAACGTTAATGCCATCTGGCTAGAGGGTGCCCTGATGGAATATAAGATGTTATTCCTCCAATCTGCAGGTGGTCAGGTGGCACAGTACTCAAGGCCACGGACAGACATGTGAGTGCAGGAATTTGACCCAGAATTGAAGTGATTGGCCACTGGGAGGTTGCTATGGCTATGAACGAAGCGGAGGTGCTGAGCAAAGTGATCTCCCAGTTTGTGCCCAGTCTGTCCGATCTACAGAATGCCACAAAGGGTGCAGTGGATGCAGTAAAAAAAAAAGTCCCTGGATGTAGAGGTGAAGTTTTGCTGAACATGAAAGGCCTGTTGGGGCTCTGGACCATGGTGAGGGAGGAGGTGTGGGCGCAAGTGTTGCATCTTCTGCAGGCACAAGAGAAGGTGCCAGAGATGTGATGGGTGGGGAATGATGAGTGCACGAGGGAATCGCAGAGGGATCGGTCCCTGCAGAAAGTCGAGAGAGGAGTGGCAGGGAAGATATCCAGTGGTGGGATCCTGTAGTAAGTGCTGGAAATTCTGCTGGATGCGGAGGCTGGTGCGGTGGTAGCTGAGGATGGGGGGGGGGGGGGATTGTATGTTGATTGTGTCTGGAGGCAGAGGGGGCCAGGGCAGATGAGTGGATGCGGGTGAGGGCTGAATTGATAGTGGTGGAGGGGGAAGCTATGTTTGTGGACCAACCAACTCACACAACTACCTTGACTACACTTCCTCACACCCTGCCAGGATTCCATCCCCTTCTCTCAATTTCTCCGTCTCTGCCGCATTTGTTCCCAAGACCCGCTCCATAAATGGTTATATGGTTATGAGGTCTTTCCCTCTAGCAATGAAGGCCAACATTCCATTTGCCTTCTTGATAGCCTGCTGCATCAGGAAACCCTTTTGTAATTCATTCACGTGCATCCCTAAGTTCTTCTGTGCGACAGCATGCTGCAATTGCTTGCCATTTAAATAATTTGATCTTCTATTTTTCCTTCCAAAGTGGCTAACCTCATTTGCCAACATTGTACTCCATCTGCCAGATCCTTGCCTACTCACTTTATCTATCTATGTGTCTCTGCAGACTCTCCGTATCCTCTGCACACTTTGCTTTTCCACTCAATTTAGTGTCATCAGCAAACTTAAATACACAACACTCTGTCTCCTCTTCCAGATCTTTAATGTATATCATAAACAGTTGTGGGCCCAGCACTGACCTCAGCGGCACTCCGTTCGCTACTGATTTCCAACCAGAAAAACACCTTGATTCCCAAATCTGTTTTCTATTGGTTAACCAATCCTCTATCCATGCTAATACATCATCTCCAACTCTATGCATCCTTATCTGGTGTGTGTATTTTATGCGGCACCTTATCGAATGCCTTCTGGAGATCCAAGAGAACAATGTCCACCTGTTCCCCTCTATCTACAGCACCCATTATATTCTTAAAGAACTTCAGTAAGTTTGTTAAGCAGGACCTGCCTTTGCTGAATCAATGCCACATCTGCCTGATGCATCCATCTCACTCGAAACGCCTTGCTATTTCTTTAATGATAGCTTCAAGCATTTTCCCAATCACAATGGATGTTAAAATAACTGGCCTATAATTCCCTGCCTTTTGCCTACATCCTTTTTTAAATAGTGGTGTGATATCTGCTATTTTACAATCTGCCAGAAACTACCCACAGTCCAGAGAAGTTTGGTAAATTATCACCAAAGCCTCTACTATAATCTGTCTTTCTTTGAGTACTCTGGGATGCATTCCATCATTTGTTTACAGTTGCTAATGCAATATCTAAAATTTTTTTCTTGTTATTTGTCCAATTTCAATTTTATATCTCTTTTATAAATATCTCCCAAGTAAAAATATTATTGGATCCTTTGGTATCTTTTTCTTCATAATTTGCCCTAATAATAAACTCAGTTCTTTCCAAAACCTTTCCACTTTTTCACAAGACCACACTGAATGCCAAAGAAGTCCCTATTTCTTTCGCACATCAAAAACACTTAATTGAATAATTAGGATTAAGTCCATTTAACTTATGTGGAGTATGATGAATAAAATTATATTGAACTATTTGATATTTAACATTTACTGTGTTCATAACACTTTCTTCACATAATTTTGACCAAATCTCCTTCTGAATTTGTATAGTTAAATCTTTCTCCCATCAAATTTTTGAGTTATATAAATCTTTTTTCTTTACAGTCTCTTGTAATTTTATATACATTTTAGTAATAAATTTCTTAACAAATTTATATGTTATTATTTCTTCAAATTGACTTTGTTCAGGGAGTTTCAAACCTGCTCCAAGTCTCTCTTTCAAATACATTTTTAATTGATGATATGCAAAAATTGTATTATTATGTATATTGTATTTATCTTTCAATTGATCAAGTGCCAGATTTCTTGACAACAGTCCAGTGGAGCAGCTTGGTGTATTTGCAGTTTAATTAATGTTTTGGGGTGACAAATGCCCTATACTCTAATCATCACTGATGATCATGGCCAATTACAAAACCGTTGCTACGGTTACCATTTGCATTCCTATCTTTGGTCTATTTATTTTGCAATTCATTGGCAGTCCAGTACCATTGAATGTCCAAGGGATGTTAAGTGAAGGTCCTCTTGAGTTATGGTGACAAAATCATTGCCCATGTGATCATAAGAGGTGAAGACCTTTGCATTTGAATCCAATTATGAGCAAACTCTGTATATAAAAAAAAATTAGAAAAGGCAAAGGAGAAAGGCATCAAATGGAGACTATTTACTTATATAAGTGTGGGGTGTAGGTTGAGAGTTTTAAGAAAGCAGTCAGCAATTGTACACCAATTGTCTGCAATTGTCATTCGATAAAGTTCACGAATTTGACATGATCTAATTGTTGATAGAGTTGCATTTTCTTAAACCACCGTCCTGTTTCCTGACTGAACTCAAAATAGTAAAATTTTGCTGCCCATAATCTGTACCATCTGACCTCCATTTGCACACCTGTACTGTGCCTTTCAAGTTCATTTTCTATCGAATAGGGTAGAATTACAGAGTTAAGGCAACAGTCATTTTTTATAGAATGTGCCTGGATAATTGGTTTTATTTCATAACATTTGCTGATTGTAACTAGGCTTATTGATCTGGAACGGTGATGTAAAATGTTTGCATTGTTTGCCTCTTATTGCCTTTGTGAGGCAAGTATAACTATTTTTCAAAAAAGTCATTAATTTTCCTTGCAATAGCCATGAAAGGAATTTTAGTATTTGAATTCAACTTCTGGTATATGGTAAAATCAACATACTTCAGGTTAATGGCTCATCCACCAGATGATTCTTGCTAACATATTAACTCCTAATTATAGTCCTTTTTTTAAAAAAACTTTATTCAAAAGATTTTTGAACAGTAGACAATCAAATAACAAAAAAACCCCAATTTTTATTTATAAACAACAAAAACCCCTCCCCATCCTCCCACCTCTTCAGCCAGCTCCCTTAAGGAGAGCCAAATATAAAAACTGAAGAGAATATATACAATATTTAAAAGTATTTCCAAATTCGTATATTCCAAATAAGAAGAACACATTTTAATAAAGAAGGAATAATTGGATAGTAACAATCATAGTACTACATTATACCAATGTACTATATTAATCTCTACATTATCTTTCCAAGTACTAGCTACACATTTTCGTGCTACAGCCAACACTAACGCAATCTGAAATTTATCCAACCCCAATCCCTTCAAAGAGACCATATAACCTTCGAAGAGACCATATAACCCAACAACAAAATTGATGGGTCTAATGGTAATTTAATTTTGAGTAATTTTTCCAGAACCAACCTAATTCCTTCCCAAAATGGTTGTACTTTAACACAAGACCAAATGGCATGTAAGAAAGTTTCAATACATAATCCACATCTAAAACGAGAATCCAAATTACTAAACCCATATTTTTTCAGTTTATCTGGAGTCAAATATAACTGATGTAAAAAATTATAGTTAACCATTCCATATCTTACATTCGTCAGTTTAGTTACGCTTTCGTAACACATAACTTCCCAATTCTCTTGAGAGATAATATAAGTTAAATCACTTTCCCATTTATTTCTAGATTTCTCCCAGTCGGGTTTATCCATACTTTCTTGTAACAATTGATACATATCCAAAATATAACCTCTCTTTGGTATAGAAGAAATCAAATATTCAAATTTTGTTAACTTAGACAAATTCATCTCTTCACCATAATTATCTTTTATCAGAGCTCTGAGTTGATAATACACAAATAAAGAATTTACAAATATATCAAATTTCACCCTCAAATGGTTAAAAGAAAGAAACTGACCTTCTTCAAAACAGTCTGGAACCATCGTTACACCCTGAGAATTCCATCTCTTTAAATGATTAGTGAACATTGATAAAGGAATAAGCTGATTATGATATAACTGGGTTTGAATTGATAATTTACCCTTCGATCCTAAAACCATATTTCTTTTAATCCATATCTTTAGCAAATATTTTAATACCGGCATATTAGATTCCTGCAATAAGTTCATATTCCACTTAACTATAAACTGGTGTACCTCAACCTCAGAAATACAAGCCATTTTCACCTTCGCCCAACTCGGGGGTTGGTCCATATCCATCAATCTACTAACAAATTTCAACTGAGCTGCTTCATAATAATTTTGAAAATGAGGTAACTGAAGTCCATCTAATGCATATTTCCATGTAAGTTTGTGCAAAGCTACTCGTGCTAATTTTCCCTTCCATAAAGCTCCCGCACTGCTCTATTCAGATCCTGAAAAAAACCCTTTGAAAGTAAACATGGTATCGACTGAAACAATATTGGATTCGAGGAAAAATATTTATTTATTTAGTTTTTAATTTTTAAAAATTTTTCACACTATAAACCACATTGATCAAGATACATACATTTTCCTTTTCAAATATATACAGTGTCGTTTTCTCCCCCCCCCACCTCCCTCTTCCCATCCCACCCTCCCTACCACCCCTCCCATTCATTTAAAGTTCAGAATCTAAGATACATTAAACCTGTCAAACAATGTTGTCACTCAATAAAAACAAACAAGAATTTCCACTGATTCTTTTCATTCCCTTATCCTTCTGTCATTTTAGGTGGTAGATGTCCCTGGTAGGTTTTCTCTATTGTGTTTCATGTATGGCTCCCATATTTGTTCAAATATTGTAATATTATTTCTTAAATTATATGTTATTTTTTCTAATGGAATACATTTGTTCATTTCTATATACCATTGTTGTATTCTCAAGTTATCTTCTAATTTCCAGGCTGACATAATACATTTTTTTGCTACAGCTAGGGCTATCCTAACAAATCTTTTTTGTGCACCATCCAAATCAAGTCCAAATTCTTTGTTTTTTATGTTACTTAGGAGGAAGATCTCTGGGCTTTTTGGTATATTACTTTTTGTGATTTTATTTAATATCTGGTTTAGATCTTCCCAAAATCTTTTCACTTTCTCACATGTCCAGATTGCATGAATTGTTGTTCCCGTTTCCTTTTTACAGCGAAAACATCTGTCAGATACTGTTGGGTCCCATTTATTTAACTTTTGAGGTGTAATATATAGCCTGTTTATCCAGTTATATTGTATCATACGTAACCTCGTATTTATTGTATTTCTCATAGTTCCTGAGCATAACTTCTCCCATGTTTCATTCTTTATCTTTATGTTTAGATCTTGTTCCCATTTTTGTTTAGTTTTACTATTTGTTTCCTCGTTCTCCTTTTCTTGTAGTTTAATATACATGTTTGTTGTAAATTTTTTGATTATAATTGTGTCTGTAATCACATATTCAAAATTACTTCCCTCTGGTAACCTCAGACTGCTTCCCAATTTGTCCTTCAAGTAGGATTTCAGTTGGTAGTATGCCAACACTGATTCGTGAGTTATATTATATTTATCCTTCATTTGATCAAAGGATAATAATTTATTTCCTGAAAAGCAATTTTCTATTCTTTTGATCCCTTTTTTCTCCCATTCTCTAAAGGAAAGGTTATCTATTGTAAAAGGGATTAGCTGATTTTGCGTCAGTAGTAGTTTTGGTAGTTGGTAATTTGTTTTATTCCTTTCTACATGAATCTTCTTCCAAATATTGAGCAGATGATGTAATACTGGAGAATTCCTACGTTGTACCAATTTTTCATCCCATTTATATTATATATGTTCGGGTATCTTCTCCCCTATTTTATCTAGTTCTAATCTAGTTCAATCTGGCTTTTCCCTTGTTTGATAAAAATCTGATAGGTATCTTAATTGTGCAGCTCTATAATAATTTTTAAAGTTTGGCAGTTGTAAGCCTCCTTGTTTATACCATTCTGTTAATTTATCTAGTGCTATCCTCGGTTTCCCCCCTTTCCATAAGAATTTCCTTATTATTTTCTTTAACTCCTTGAAGAATTTCTCCGTCAAATGTATTGGCAATGCCTGAAATAGGTATTGTATCCTTGGGAAAATGTTCATTTTAATACAGTTTATCCTTCCTATTAGTGTTAGTGGTAAGTAAGTCTTTCCAATGCTCTAAGTCGTCCTTTAATTTTTTCATTAGTGGATAATAATTGAGTTTATATAGATGGCCGAGGTTTTTATTTATTTGTATACCTAGGTATCATATTGCTTGCATTTGCCATCTGAATGGTGATTCTTTCTTAAATTTTGAGAAATCCGCATATTCATTGGCATTGCTTCATTTTTATTTGCGTTAATCTTGTATCCCGACACTTCTCCATATTCCTTCAATTTCTTATGTAATTCTTTTATTGATATTTCTGGTTCTGTTAAGTATACTATAACGTCATCTGCAAATAAACTGATTTTATATTCCATGTCTTTTATTTTTATCCCTTTTACTTTATTTTCTGTTCTTATCAGTTCTGCTAGTGGTTCTATGGCTAACGCGAACAATAAGGGCGATAGTGGGCATCCCTGCCTTGTTGATCTGCTTAATTTAAATTGTTTTGATATATATCCATTTACTGTCACTTTCGCCAATGGCCCCTTATATAATGCTTTAATCCAATTAATATATTTCTCTGGTAAACTGAATTTTTGTAGTACTTTGAATAAATAATTCCATTCTACTCTGTCAAAGGCCTTCTCTGCGTCTAAAGCCACCGCTACTGTTGGAGCTTTATTTCCTTCTACTGCATGAATTAAGTTAAAAAATTTACAAATATTGTCTGTTGTTCGTCTTTTTTTAATAAATCCAGTTTGGTCTAGATTTACTATTTTTGGTACATATTCGGCTAATCTGTTTGCTAATAGTTTAGCTATTATCTTATAATCTGTGTTAAGTAAAGATATTGGTCTATATGACGCTGGTGCGAGTGGATCTTTCCCTGTCTTTGGTTTTACTGTAATTATTGCTGTTTTGCATGAATCTGGTAAGCTTTGTGTTTTATCAATCTGGTTGATTACTTCCAGGAGGGGAGGAATTAATAAATCTTTAAATGTTTTATAGAATTCTATTGGGAATCCATCCTCTCCTGGTGTTTTATTATTCGGTAGTTTTTTTATTATCTCTTGTATTTCTACTATTTCAAATGGTTCTGTTAATTTATTTTGTTCCTCTATTTGTAATTTCAGTAGTTCAATTTTAGTTAAAAATTCATCTATTTTGTCTTCTTTCCCTTCGTTTTCAGTTTGGTATAATTGTTCTTAGAATTCTCTGAAGTTTTCATTAATCTCCATTGGATTATATGTGATTTGTTTGTGTTTTTTCCTTGATGCCAATACCATTCTCTTAGTTTGTTCTGTCTTAAGCTGCCATGCTAGAATTTTGTGCGTTTTTTTCTTCTAGTTCATAATATTTCTGTTTTGTCTTCATTATGTTCTTCTCCACCTTATATGTTTGTAGTGTTTCATATTTTATTTTTTTATCTGCCAATTCTCTTCTTTTAGTTGTGTCTTCCTTCATTGCTAATTCTTTTTCTATATTTGCTATTTCCCTTTCCAACTGCTCTGTTTCCTGATTGTAGTCCTTCTTCATCTTGGTTACATAACTTATTATTTGCCCTCTGATGAACGTTTTCATTGCGTCCCATAGTATAAACTTATCTTTCACTGATTCCGTATTTATTTCAAAGTACATTTTAATTTGTCTTTCAATTAATTCTCTAAAATCCTGCCTTTTAAGTAGCATGGAGTTTAATCTCCATCTATACATTCTTGGAGGGATGTCCTCTAACTCTATTGTCAATATCAGGGGTGAGTGGTCTGATAATATTCTAGCTTTATATTCTGTTTTTCTAACTCTGTCTTGCATGCGAGCTGATAACAGGAAGAGGTCTATTCTTGAGTATGTTTTATGTCTACCCGAATAATATGAATATTCCTTTTCCTTTGGGTGTTGTTTCCTCCATATATCCAAAAGTTGCATTTCTTGCATCGATTTAATTATAAATTTGGTTACTTTGTTCTTTCTGTTAATTTTTTTCCCAGTTTTATCCATGTTTGAATCCAAATTAAGGTTGAAATCCCCTCCTATTAGTATGTTCCCTTGCGTGTCTGCTATCTTCAAAAAAATATCCTGCATAAATTTTTGATCTTCTTCGTTAGGTGAATATACATTGAGTAAATTCCAAAACTCCGAATATATCTGACATTTTATCATTACATATCTCCCTGCTGGATCTATTATTTCCTCTTCTATTTTAATTGGTACATTTTTACTGATTAATATAGCTACTCCTCTAGCTTTTGAATTATTTGACGCTGCTGTTACATGTCCTATCCAATCTCTCTTTAATTTCTTGTGCTCCATTTCAGTTAAGTGTGTTTCTTGCACGAATGCTATATCAATTTTTTCTTTTTTCAGTAAATTTAGCAGTTTCTTCCTTTTGATTTGGTTATGTATTCCATTAATATTTAAAGTCATATAGTTCAACATAGCCATTTCATACTTTGTTTATCTTTCCTTTCCGTTTCCTCATCATCACCTTTCCTTCTTATCCATTTCAGCTTTCTTGTTTTGAACACTTTATAAGACAACATTTCTAAAACATCAAACATTTCCCTTATTCTCCTATCTAAAATTTCTTTAACCCCACTATCCCCTTCCCTTCCTGAGTTGCCCTTTTTCCCTTGTCGGGCAACCACATCTCCCCTCTCCATTTGGATTTGCGAAGTCACTCGCAAGCGTCAACTGATTTCGCAGTGACCGTAACTCCTCCCCACCCAGCCCCCCCAGAAAAGATTCTAATTTTCATATACAACAAAGGTCACTCTCTTAATTCCCTCCTTACTTCCTCTCTTCCCTTTCTTTCCCTTATTAATTCTTATCTATACTCTATATATTTTCCTTTAAATACGCATACACTCATGTACACACATATATACATACACACACACACATATATATATATATATATATATATATATATATATGTGTGTGTGTATATATATATATCCTCAACATTCATTGGAGCGACTTATATAGACTTATATAGACATATAGACAATAGACAATAGGAGCTGGAGTAGGCCATTCAGCCCGTCACCGCCATTTTAGATCATGGCTGATCATTACTTCATCCCTAACATCAAAGTACTCGAGATGGCAGAGGCCAACAGCATCGAGTCCACGCTGCTGAAGATCCAGCTGCGCTGGGTGGGTCACGTCTCCAGAATGGAGGACCATCGCCTTCCCAAGATCGTGTTATATGGCGAGCTCTCCACTGGCCACCATGACAGAGGTGCACCAAAGAAAAGGTACAAGGACTGCCAAAAGAAATCTCTTGGTGCCTGCCACATTGACCACCGCCAGTGGGCTGATATCGCCTCAAACCGTGCATCTTGGCGCCTCACAGTTCGGCGGGCAGCAACCTCCTTTGAAGAAGACCGCAGAGCCCACCTCACTGACAAAAGGCAAAGGAGGAAAAACCCAACACCCAACCCCAACCAACCAATTTTCCCCTGCAACCGTGTCTGCCTGTCCCGCATCGGACTTGTCAGCCACAAACGAGCCTGCAGCTGACGTGGACTTTTTACCCCCTCCATAAATCTTCGTCCGCGAAGCCAAGCCAAAGAATGTATTTATATATATATATATATACATATATATATACACACATTCATATAGTTTGTGGTCATTTTTGCTCTTGTTACATGTCTTCATCTCTCGGTCTGTCTTGTAGTTGTTCTGCAAATTTTCGTGCTTACTCCGGATCCGAGAATAGTCTGTTTTGCTGCCCTGGAATAACTATTTTAAGTTCCGCTAGATACTTTAGCATAAATTTATATCCTTTTTTCCATAGGATCGCTTTTGCTGTATTAAAGTCCTTTCTCTTCTTCAGGAGTTCAAAACTTATGTCTGGATAGAAAAAAATTTTTGACCTTTGTATTCCAGTGGCTTTTTGTCTTCTCTTATTTTCTTCATTGCTTTCTCCAATATATTTTCTCTTGTTGTATATCTTAGGAATTTTACTAAAATGGATCTTGGTTTTTGTTGTGGCTGTGGTTTAGGGGCTAATGTTCTATGTGCCCTTTCTATTTCCATTTCTTCCTGTAATTCTGGTCTTCCTCGGACCCTGGGGATCCAATCTTTTATAAATTCTCTCATATTCTTGCCTTCTTCATCTTCCTTAAGGCCCACTATCTTTATATTATTTCTTCTATTATAATTTTCCATTATATCTATCTTCTGAGCTAACAGCTCTTTTGTCACTTTAACTTTTTTATTAGATTCTTCTAATTTCTCTTTTAAGTCCTCTACTTCCATTTCTACGGCTGTTTCTCGTTCTTCCACCTTGTCCACTCTTTTTCCTATATCTGACATGACCATCTCTAATCTATTCATTTTTTCTTTTGTACTTTTAATTCTTCTTTTTATTTCACTAAATTATTGTGATTGCCATTCTTTTACTGATTACATATATTCTTCAAAAAAAATATATCCATTGTCTTGCCTTTCCCTTCTTCTTCCATTTCTCTGTGTTCTTCTTCTTCCTCTGGGTTGGTCATCTGTTGTTTCCTTGATTTCTTTTTACTCTCTTTCTATGTTCTCTTCTTGTTGTTGTGTTGTGGCTGTCATTCTCAGCTGTGGAGATCGACTCCTCAGCTGGTCACCCCTCCCGTCAGTGTTTTTTTTGTCATGTTGCGCACTTTTGCTTGGCTCCGCGAGCCATTTTTGTAGTCCCGGGCTCGGGACTTCGACTGACCTGAGGGAGCGGGCTTCTCTCTCCGCGGCGGGCCTCCTCGGATAGGTAAGGCCTTCGCCTTTTTCTTCCGATGTCTTTTCTTCTTTTCTTCCTGCTGCTTTCGACTTTTCTTTCTTCGCTGCCATTTTCTTCCCACCTTTACTTTCACTTTATTTTAATTTTTGTATTTGTGCCTTTGTGTTTTCTGTGTTTTTTTTAAAAACTTTTCAGGAGAGGGCTGGAGTTCCCCGACCGGCCACTACTCCATCACGCGCCTCCTGGAAAAAATATTTATTTTAATGCAATTTACTCGACCAATTAATGTTAACGGAAGATCTTTCCATTTAATCAAATATTTCAGACTGCTCTGGTTCTGTCAAATATACCAGCACATCGTCTGCAAATAAATTAATCTTATATTCATCATCCGCAATTTGCATCCCTTTAATCTTATCATTCTGTCGTATTGTCTGAGCTAATAGTTCGATAGCCAATGCAAACAAGGCTGGTGATAATGGACAATCTTGCCAGGTCGATCGCGTCAATTTAAATGGTAAAGAAGTGTGACCATTTGTCACCACCCGAGCAATTGGATTTGTACATAGAGCCTTAACCCAACCAATAAAATAAGGGCGAAAATTAAACTTCTCTAACACCTTAAATAAAAAATTCCACTCAACCCTATTCAAAGCTTTTTCTGCATCCAGTGGTTGGGTTGCTGTTGTTATCAATCTAAGGATGTTATCAGACACGTTTCTATTCTTAATAAAGCCTGTTTGATCTATATGTATCAACTGAGGTAAATATTTAGCAAGTCTATTCACTAATACTTTTCCTATAATTTTATAATCTACATTTAATAAAGAAATAGGTCCATATGAAGATACTTTCAACGGTTCCCTATCTTTCTTTGGAATCACAGTAATTATAGCACTTGAACAAGATTCTGGTAATAACTGATCCTCAGTTATTTGCTGTAATACTTCTCCAAATACAGAGGATGAATCTTCATAAAATACTTTATAAAATTCAACTGAAAATATGTTATCCCCTGGCGACTTTCCATTCGGCATCACCTGTATATCTTCTTTAATCTCAAAATCTGTAAATGGAGCTTCCAATTCCTTAACCTCCAACTCACATAAAACAGGTAATTTTAATTTGGATAAATAAGATTCAATAGGACCAATGACCTGCTTTCCCAAGAACAGTGGTTCTCAACCTTTATCTTTCCACTCACATACCACTTTAAATATTCCCTATACCAATGTGATTAGTAAAGGATTGCTTAAGGTGGTATGTGGGTGGAAAGAAAAGTTTGAAAATCACTGTTTTAATTGTTCCTAATTGACTCGTTATGTGCACGGTTTCAAAACTCCAAAGGAAATGGGCCAATGACAATTTTTTTCAAGCAAAATATTTCAGTAACAATTGGGTCTAGAGCAGTGATTCTCAACCTTCCCTTCCCACTCACATACCACCTTAAGCAATCCCTTACTAATCACAGATCATTGATGGCATAGGGATTACTTAAAGTGGGATGTGAGTGGAAAGAAAAAGGTTGAAAATTAATGCCCTTGAAGTATATAATTTTTTGGTAAAATGAATAAAACTGATCATTAATTTCCTGAGGTTTATAGGTAACTATTAAATTCTTTTTAACAGCATTAATAATTTGCGATGTCTGTTCCGTTTTTAATTGCCATGCTAATACCTTATGAGCTCTTTCACCCAGTTCGTAATAACGTTGCTTAGATCGGTGAATTAAATGCTCATATTGGTAAGTTTGTAATGTATTATAATGTAATTTCAACTTCGTTAAAGCAGCTTTTTTATCTTTTGTAACATCTTTCTGAAATTCCTTTTCCATCTCAGTAATTTGCTTCTCCAATGTTAAATTTTCCACTACATACTATTTTTTAACTTTCGTAGTATAACTAATAATTTGACCATGCAAATATGCTTTCAAAACGTCCCACAATACAAAATTACTACTTATTGAATTAGTATTCTCATTTCCTTAACAAAAGTAATAAACTCTGGTTTCTTCAGTAGGATTGTATTAAACCTCCATCTATAAGACAATTGCACCACTTCTGGACTTGCACAGGAGAAGAACAACATAGAATGATCTGATATAATCCGGCTTTTATATTCAGCCAGTCGTATTCTACCTTGTCAATGTGCCAATACCAAAAAAAAAATCTATTCTCGAAAATTAATCATGTCTAGATGAATGAAAAGAAAAATCTTTCTCTGTAGAATTTACTCTCCTCCAAACATCAATGAAATTCAAATCTTTCATCAGAGCTCCTATTTGTATTGCCGTCTTTGATTTCCTTATACTTTTTGGAGATCTATCCAATAAAGGATCTAAAACACAGTTAAAGTCTCCCCCAATCAAAATATTTTTATTAGCCTGATTTAACAATAAAAAAGCCTCCTACATGAACCTTTTATCATCTATATTAGGTGCGTAAATATTTAACAAGGTCTATGATTCAGCAAAAATTTTACAATTCACCATCAAAACCCTCCATGCATTTCCTTCAAATAATTCCAATTCAAATGGTAATTTCTTATTAATTAAAATAGCTACACCTCTTGCCTTAGAATTAAAAGAAGAAAACACATGACCAACCCACTCTCTCTTCAATTTCAAAGGTTCTTTTTCAGTCAAATGTGTCTCTTGCAAAAAAACAATATCAACTTTAATTTTCTTTATGTAAGCCAATACTCATTTACACTTAATGGGATTATTCAATCCCTGAACATTAAAAGTTGCAAAACTCAAATTAGTAATAAACTGCACACTACTATAAAATTGCTTCCCTTTCTAATGCCCTTAATATTCTGAATCCTCCCCCATATAAAAATTCCACAAAGTCAAAAAATATACTAGCCCAAACAAACTACTAAAAAGTAGTAGCTCCCTAAAAAACTGGGTGTGGTAAAACCCACTAGTGGCAGATGAGTATAAGGTCTCAATGTCATCCACTCCCCCCCAGTCAGACTTTCACAAAGTACATAATCAAATATATTCAATCTAATGATTCCAGTCCCAATTATTGTTCTGGGTTTTCAATGTCAAGAAGACTTTGCATCAATTTAACTTTCTTTCCATGTTTCCCATTCTTCCCATTCCCATTACCATTTACCCTCCTTTTAGGCGACGGTAATGGTGACTGTCCACTTCCTCGCAGATCTGGCAATGAATTAGCAAAAATTAATGCATCATGGTCATTTAAAAAAAAATGAGATTGAAAATTCCCATAAAAAAACTTTCAATACAGCTGGGTAACGAAAATTTAATTTATAACCCTTTCGCCACAATACTTTTTTTGCTGAATTAAATTCTCGACGCCTTCTAATAATTTCTTGACTCAGATCAGCATTAAAAAAACACTCTGTTATTTTGAACCATCATTGGAGTTTGATTTTGCCACGCCTTCTGCACTGCAACTCGTAGTATAATTTCTCTATCTTGGTATTTCAAACAATGAATCTAAACTGCTCACGGTGGTTGACCTGGAAATGTTTTTTTCCTCAACGCTCTATGTGCCCGGTCTAGCTCCAGACCATCCGGAAAAAATTTATTGCCCAGTACCTCAGGAATCCATTTCTTAAAAAACTTTACCGGATCTGAACCTTCCATATCTTCTGGGAGACCTACAATTTTTACATTATTTCTTTGATCTTGATTCTCTAATGAATCAATCTTCTTCAGTAATTCCTTCTTCTGAATCCCCCAATCCACAAAAGAATCCTTCACTTTTTCCATTTTTTCTCTATTATGATCCACTTGATTCTTACATTCAAAAAAAGCTTCTTCAATTTTAAAAAAATTATCCACTGTTTTTATACATCTACTAACATCACTTTTAACTACAGTCATATCTTTCTTCATAGAAGTCATCTCTTCACACATATTATTCATTTTATTTTTCACTTCCATAAATCCTTGATTTATCTGAGAAGACATCTGCATTGACATGTTTTCCATTTGATGAGCAATCCCTTCCAATATTGTAAACTTCCCCTTGAGGCCTACCTTCTCTGGTCCCAGTCCCCATATATTCTTCCTGTGTTGATTCCAGTAATGCTGTACTTTCTTCCTCTTCTAATACAGTGGTTCCTCTTCCCGTGCAGCTGCGAGTCTGGATACCTGTCGACAGCATTCCGACCTCGTCAGCCCGCTGTCTTTCGGGCTCCCCCACATCCCACACCTTTTCTAATAGTTCACGGGCTCACGATGCACCACGCATGCCCGGAAGAGTCACTGACCGCGCAGGTGCATCTTCCGACACTACACTGTGCGTCCCTAGACCACCAGGCATGACTGCGGGCTCGTGAGTCTGCCCCCGCTCAGCCGATCTGCCCGCATGCCCGGGCTCACGGAGGCATGAGTCAGGCCTGGCCGAGCTTGTCACAGAACCAGCGCCATCTTGCAGATGTGCAATTGGCACCGGCATAATACTCAGCCGAGCAGGGGTCCTTTAAGGCTTGGGAACTCCAGTCGATGACTCCGTGGCTTCAACTTGGTAGGTAGGCCTCAATTCTTCAATGCTTTTATAAGGTAATTTCTTTTGTAACTGAGTCTTTGATTTCTTCACATTTGTAGCCATTGCAATCCTCCACTTTTCCAAGGTCTGTAAATACTATTTTTAACCACTTTTACAGGTTTTAAAATTGGGCATGTATAAGTCTAACTGGGGAAAGGTGGAATTGCACGTCTTCCCTCTACACCATCTTGCCATGCTCCTACTCCTAATTATAGTCCTAACCCAATTAACACTTGTTAATTATTTTGTTTTGAGAAAGACTGACTGATAGGTTATTTTGGGATATCTTTGATCAAATGTGAATCTGATGGACTTTTGTTACAACTCTATTCAGTCTTTTTGAATACAATCCTCTCCTTTTTGAATACTTTATTTTAATTTTGTGGACAACATGTATCAATAAATAACCATTACTTAAATACATAAATTGAAATTTAAAAAAAATCAATGGTACAAGTTCAAATAATCCCACCCCCCTCCCCTCCAATCAAAGCCCTGAAATTTAAAGAAATAAAAAAAATACAAAAATTAGGAACAGAAAAGCAGGAAAAAGAAAAAGAGAGGGAACTGTCAGGATCTGGTGTCCAGTTCAGAGGATCTAATTAATTTTCTTGCCTAGATAAGAACCAGGTTGTAGAACTCAGGAATAGGATAAGTATCCCTAAATATTCAACACTGTGTGCCACAAATATGGAAGTCATATCTACAAAAGCATATTATACTTCTTCCTTAGATTGTAAATATTTTTCTCCAGGGGAACACGATTCATTTCCACATTCCATCAGGCTATATCCAGAGGCGAATCAGATTTCCAAATAACTGCAATACATTTCCTGGCCACCACCAATGCAATTTTAAGAAATTCTAATTGAGACTTGGACAACCTTATTTTGGATCTTATGTCCACAATATTTACTAGGAGTAACAATTTTGGACTTTGTAGCAACTGTTTCCCAATAATCTGGTCTAATAAAATTGTTAAAATATTCCCAAAAAGGTTTCACTTTAGAGCATGACCAGGCAGAATGTAAAAAGGTTCCTGTTTCTTCACCACATCCAAAACATATATCCCATATATTAGAATTTAATTTATGTAATTTCTGCAGGGTAAGATATAGCTGATGCAAAAAATTATATTGCACCAATCTATATCTTACATTTTTTGTATTGGTCATGCAATCCTGACATAAATCAGACCAGTTCTTATCGCCAATACTAATATTCAAGTCTGAATCCCATCTTTGATTTGATTTATATAACTCTCGCTTGGGAGTGCCCAACTGAAGTAAGGAATACATTGCAGATGTAAACTTCCTTGTGGTAGAGCGCGTCAAAAGAATCAAAGACTTTTTGATCCAAACCAAGGCTTTTATTAACTAGAAGACCGGAGCATATCACAAGTAGGTCGGCCAGTCCAGAATGACCTGGTCTGGCTAGGAGCAATCCTTTAAGACCTACCAATAGTTCTCAGCCAATCACAGTCATCCTACACTACCATCTGTACATATACACATTGGTGATAGAATCTGTACTATCACACTTGTGTTCCACTTTGAATCAGAATCTTAATTTCACTACACTCTGGTAACATAATAGTCGACCATAATTCAGCTCTGAAAAAAAGCTCTTAATTGAAAGTAGCAGAATATTATATCTATTTTTAGACTGTTCAAATTACATTAGTTGCCATTGCAGATAACAATCTTCTGCATACCTTATCCCTTTACGGGAACATCTGTGTAGAATTTTATTATACATTGTTAAAGGAATTAATCTATTTTGAGTCAAGGGCATTTTTGGACATATTTTCCCCTTTGTTCCAATTAAATTATTCAATTTGTACCGAATATTCAAAATATGCTTTGTTGAAGGTGGTGCTTTTCTACTAGAAATAGATTTCATTTATATATGAGATCTTCTGCCACTCTCTGACTTTGTGCAGTTTAATTTCTACCGATGCTTGTCTCTTCCATCAAAAAGGGAAGTGACACATTTCATCTGGGCTGTACAGTAGTAATATTTAAAATTTGGAGTTGCAAGCCCCCATATGATATTTTCAAGTTAATTTTTCCATGGAGACTCTGACTAACTTCTTTTCAAAGAAACTTCCTAACTAATTTATTCAAATTTTGAAAAAAACTTCTTTGGTAATGGTATTGGAAGAATCTGAAAAAGGTACTGTATATGTGGGAATATATTCATTTTAACAAAATTAACTCTTACAATCAAAGTTATCAGAAGAGTTATCCATGTAATAAATCTTCTTCAGCTTTCTTAATCAGGGGGAGATAGTTCATTTTATATAAATTTTTCAAGCCATTATCTGTTTTGATCCCCAAATACTTAATCCCATTCTTCAGCCATCTAAATTTCTTATTTCTTTGACATTTGTATAATCCCCCATCAATTAGCTGCATAATCTCATTTTTATCCCAATTTATTTTATACCCATAGACACTTCTGTAGTCTTCCAGTTGTAAATGGAACTTTTGCAAAGAAGGTTCTGGTTCTGTTAGATATATTAAAACATCATTTGCAAACAGACTGATCTTATGTTTATCTTGGTCAACCCTGAATGCCTTAATGTCTGGATCCCATCAAATAATTTCTGACAAAGGTTCTATAGCCAATATGAAAAGAGCTGGAGATGATGGACATCCTTGACTGTTAGATCTGGACATTCTTGCTCATTTGTCACAGCTGTGGCCTGAGGTTCATTATATAGGGCTTGAATCCAATTTTTGACCTAATCCAAATCTTTCCAGTATTTTTAATTAAAATAAAATCCCACACCCGTCTATCAAAAGCCTTTTCCGTGTCCCAGGCAATTGCCATACTTAAATCACCTCTTTTCTGGGCCAAATGAATTATGGTCAGCAATCTAGTTACATTATCTACTGATTGCCTCCTCTTAACAATCCTGTTTGGTCCTTATTTGTCAATTTTGTCAAAGATTTTGCCAATCTGTTTTCCAAAGCTTTTGCTAGTATTTTATAGTCCGTATTTCAGCAAAGAAATCAGTCTATAGGATGGCTGTTTCAATGGATTTTTTTATTGGAATCACCGTTATTATTGCTGTTGAGAAAGAGTCTGACAGGATATGTGATCCCACTGCTTGATTTCATACCTCCATAAAGAGAAGCATTAACCCATCATTAATTGTGGAAAACCACCTTCACCAGGAAATCTATTAATATGCAATGAATACAGTGCCTCCTCTATCTCGATATTCGGTGAAAGATGCATTGAGTTTCTTCTGCTCTACAAAGTCCAAATTTGGGAAAATGAGATGTGACAAGTAATCATTTATTAATATCTCCTTGAAATTTTGATTTATATAATTCTGAATAGAATAATTTGAAGGCCTCATTAATTTCCTGTGGTTTTTAAAGAGATGACATTGGCTTTTGTTTCAATTGCACTGATTGTTCTAGAGACCTGTTTTTAGTTTCCAAGATAGGACCTTATGAGCTCTTTTCCCCAGCTCGTAGTACCTTTGTTTTGTTTTCATTAATGCTTTCTCTATATTTTAAGTGTGTAAAATATTGTACTTGAGCCTTTTATTAATAAGCACTCTTCATTTCTGTTCTGAGCTCCACAACTTCAGGTCTTTTTCCAAATGATGTATCTCTTCCAATTTATCTACTCCCCTCATGTATTTTTTTTAAATTCTTGAAGTATAACTAATTATTTGACCTCTTAAATAAGCAATCAAGGTGTCCCATATAATAAATTTATTGGCAGCAGAATGATAGTTAGTCTCACAGAAGATTCTAATATGTTTTCTTATGAATTCACAAAACTCAGATCTTCTCAACAACAATGGATTGAAACACCATCTATATACTATGTCCTGCTTATCAGGCAGAACTATTGAAAATAATAATAAAGGTGAATGGTCTGACAAGACTTTCGCCTTATACTCAATTTCCATGATTCTACCCTGCAAATGCACTGATAGTAAAAAGAAATTCTATCTGGAGTATGAATCATGTCTACAGGAGTAAAAGGAATAGTCTCTTAGTCTTGGATATAATTACCTCCAGGCGAATACAACCCCCTCTTGATATTCAAGTCAGGTGCCAAATATTATCTGAACTCCTGTAATCTCTACATTGCACTGGAGCTTTAGAGAAAGGTTTAGATTATGGTATTCTCATTCTAGATATACATATTACTTTTTAAATTTAATCCAGGAAATGTATCACTGAAGATGGGCATTAGTAAATTTGGAACACTTCACACCTCTTGTCAAGGACATTGCAGTGTTTAAAAATAACAATATTGCTTATATTATACTGGCACTACTCAAGACCAGTTTCATCACCATTGTTTCTATCTGTAGAGCTCTTTAGAACTGGAGGTTGAAAGGTAGTTATATCAATAGTTTGAATCAAGGATAAATCGAGTGAGTTGTAAGTAGTTAGAAGTTAATGAATTCTGTTTGATGAGAAATGGTTGCTTGCTTGTCTTTTAATCAATTTCTCACAATAAATGTAAATACCAATGAAAAAGGAGGAATGTATAATCTGGGAAATTTGTGAAGTGCATAATTGAGGGTGTTGATCAGGTTTGTAAATTTTATCCACATGAACTAAATGACAAGTTTGGCCAACAATCCTGTCTGTTTCATTTTGTGACCACAGTTTCTAATGAGCACCAATTTCTTACTATGTTAGTATTCTTTCTCCCTTGACTTTAAATTGGTCAACACTGTTCTGAGAAAATGGTGCTGTTAATTTTTTTTATGAATATCAGATTCAGGTTTCAAATTTAACGTCATTCAATACTCGCATCACTTACAAACCTGAGATTCTTTTTCCTGCAGGTGAGGCAGAATTACCACTTACTGGCTGTGCAAAAAAATTGTACTCAATATACACATTCAAACAAAAAATATAAACAAACTGACTGTGCAATATAAAGAGAGAAAAAATCAATAAAGTCCAAAAGTAAGAAATCTTAAATGATTGAGTTTATCGTTGAGGAGTCTCATGGTGGAAGGGTAGCAGCTACTCCAGAACATGGTGGTGCAAGTCTTGTAGCAGCCATACCTCATTCCTGATGGGCGCAGCAAGAACAGAGTGACGTAGATCCTTGATGATTGCTGCTGCTCTTTGGCGACAGCATTCTCTGTAGATGTTTTTGATGGTGGGGTGGGTTTTGCCTTTTGCAGGGTTTTATGCTCCGGGGTATTGATGTCCCCATACCAGACCATGACGCAGCCAGTCTGCACACTTTCCACCCCACATTTGTAGAAATTTGTCTGGGTTTCCGATGTAGTACCAAACCTCCTCAAATTCTTGTGGAAGTAGATGCGGTAATGTACTTTCTTTATGATGCCATCAGTATGTTGGGTCCAGGAAAGATCCTCCAAGATGGTGATTCTCAAGAACTTAAATTTGCTCATCCTCTCCACCTCAGATCCTACAAGGATCACTGGATTGTATACCTTTGGCTTTCCCTTCCTGAAGTCAACAATCCGCTCTTTGGTTTTGGTAACATTGAGTATTTTGCAGTCAGTTGCCACTGATGTCGTAGGAGTAATAGCATGCATGAGCGGGGTAGTTAAGCAGTCGACATATATGGGATCGATTTCAGACACAGGAGGAGCATGAGAGGGTCAGGATCACCATTGTGGCAGTGAAGCATTGAAAAGATCAGAGGGGTTTGGCTGGCTGGTGTTTGGGGATTTGAAGAATGGAATATTGTATCTAAAGAGAATAAAGAAAGTCAACTCCATTTTGTGCTGAAAGAAACAAATGAGTGTATTCTTCAATTGTGTTTCGACTGGAAAATTCAATGCTGCTACAAGCGCAAGGCTGTTGTTGGTGTACTGTTCAGCCAAATTTTCAATCTCCTCCCTGTTTGCTGACTCATTGCCCCTTTCTATACAACCCACTACCGTGGTATCGTCAGCGAATTTGTAGATGATGTTGTTGCCATACCAAGTCAGACAGTCATAGGTGTATAGCAAGTAGAGCAGGGGATTAAGAACACAGCCCTGTGGTGCTGCGGTTACTGACAGAGATTGTGGAGGAGATGTTCTTACCAATCCTCACTGATTGTGGTCTGGCAATTGTACAGTGAGGTGTGGAAGCCCAGGTTGTGGAGTTTGCTGATTAATTTGGACAATGGTGTTGAATGCCGAACTGTCGACGATAAAGGGCATATTACAGCTAGGAATGAGCCTGCATTTACCACGTCAGATGGCAGCTCATTCCACACCCTCACCACTCTCTGTGTGAAGAAGTTCCCCATGAATTTTTCCCCTTTCAACCTAAAGCCATGTATAGATCTCTCCTAATCTAAAGCCCCTTTCACACTTGCATCCCAGTAAATTAGCCATTCAGTGTCCTGGGATAGGAATGGAGATTTACCCTTTCACAGAAGACCACTCCTAACTGAGACACTGAACGCTTTCACACTTGCAAGGGTTTATCCCTGGCATTTGGTCTGTTCTACCTTTAATAGGAAGTGCCTCCAATGCAATTGCCCATTTCACACTTGCCTGATCTCAACACCGGTGTCTGCAGATGCTGGAGATTGTACTAGAGGTCGAGGCCGGCAATCCCCAGCGTGAGATGATATCATCTGATGCCGGCGTTGTGCAGATTTTGCTTTCACACTTGCCACTTTAAAGGCTGCTTGGCATTCGATTCCTGGGTTCACTGGTAAGTGTGAAAGGGGCTTAAGTGGAAAGAGCCTAATCATATATATTCTGTCTCTATCCCTCATAATTTTGTAAACCTCTATCAAATCTCCCCTCATTCTTCTTCACTCCAAGGAATAAAGTCCTAACCTGTTTAATCTTTCCCTGTAACTCAACTCCTGAAGACCCAGCCACATCTGAGTAAATCTTCTCTGCACTCTTTCAATCTTACTAATATTCTTCCTGTAGTTAGGTGACCAGAACTGCACACAATACTCCAAATTTGGCCTCACCAATGTCTTATCCAACCTCACCATAACATTGCAACTCCTGCAATCAATACTTTGATTTATAACTTTTTTTACAACACTGTCTACCTGTGACACCTCTTTCAGGGAATTATGTTAAAGTCCTTATCCCTTTGTGTGATTCCGAAAATTGAAAACCTCCAAAATCCGAACAACTTTTTACTGCATGTACAGCAGTACATGGGTGGAAAGTAAAAGTTTGAAAACCACTGTTTTAACCACCTAATTGATTCATTATTTGCACGGTTTTGTAACTCCAAAGGAAATGGACTAATGACAATTTTTCTCAAGCAAAATATTTCAGTAACAATTGGATCTAGAGCAATGGTTCTCAAGTTTCCTTTCCCACTTATGTACCACCTTAAGCAATCCCTTACTAATCACAGAGCACCGATGGCATAGGGATTACTTAAGGTGGTATGTGAGTGGAAAGATAAAGGTTGAGAACCACTGATGTATAGTATATCTTCAGGTGTTCTAGAGAAAGTGAGAAAAGAGCACAGCTCGGGCAGGAAAGCAGAGAGAGAGCAGCAGCAAAACTCGAGTGGGTGACTAGGGAGAGAGCAAGGAGAGAACACGGCACGGGTGGGCTTGCAGGGAGAGAGCAGCAGCAGCAAGACTTGGGCGAGTGAACGGGGAGAGAGAATCAGCGTGACTTGGGCGCGCGTGGGGAGAGAGAGAGAGAGGGGAGAGAACGCAGTCGAAGAATGTGGAGACCCAGTGGTGGCAAGGAGAGTCTGAGTCGTCGAGATCAGAGGGCGAAGGGACCTGAGTGCTGAGCTCATGGCCTGGGAGGAAGGAGGAGAGAAGCAATCCGACACAGGATCAATGGCTGTTTTCATTACCCATAATCCCCTATCCAACTGGAACTGCTCTGCATTTCCCAGAGTGGTTCCAGCTGCATGGGGGATTAAGAGTAATGAAAATGGCCCATTCTCATTGAGCTGGCTTCAATGCGGCATCGATCCTTGAAAAGGGCTTGTGTTTTACGCGAACCTGTACCGCTGCCATTTTGATTCCATTATCCGGAATAATCTGAATACCAAGAAGTGTCTGGTCCCAAGAATCTCAAATAAAAGGACAACCACTTGTATCTGTATTCTCAGATCCCTTTGTTCCTTGGCACACCTCAGTGCCCTACCATTTACAGTGTATGTTCTACTTTGGTTTGTCCTTCCAAAATGCCACACCTCACTTTTGTCTGCATTAAATTCCAACTGCCATATTTTGGCCCATTTTTCCATTTGGTCCAAATCCCTCTTTAAGCTTTGAAAGCCTTCCTCACTGTCCACAACACCTTCAATCTTAATGTCATTAGCTGATCCAATTTACCACATTATCATTGAGATCATTGATATGGACAACAAACAACAATGATCCCAGTACCAATCCCTGAGGCACAGCGCTAGTCACAGGCCTCCAGTCTGAGAAGCAATCATCCACTATCACTCTTTAGCCACTTTCAGGTGGCCACAATCTCTTTTTTTTTTTTTTTTCTTTGGCTTGGCTTCGCGGACGAAGATTCATGGAGGGGGCAAAAAGTCCACGTCAGCTGCAGGCTCGTTTGTGGCTGACCAGTCCGATGCGGGACAGGCAGACACGATTGCAGCGGTTGCAAGGGAAAATTGGTTGGTTGGGGTTGGGTGTTGGGTTTTTCCTCCTTTGCCTTTTGTCAGTGAGGTGGGCTCTGCGGTCTTCTTCAAAGGAGGCTGCTGCCCGCCAAACTGTGAGGCGCCAAGATGCACGGTTTGAGGCGTTATCAGCCCACTGGCGGTGGTCAATGTGGCAGGCACCAAGAGATTTCTTTAGGCAGTCCTTGTACCTTTTCTTTGGTGCACCTCTGTCACGGTGGCCAGTGGAGAGCTCGCCATATAATACGATCTTGGGAAGGCGATGGTCCTCCATTCTGGAGACGTGACCCATCCAGCGCAGCTGGATCTTCAGCAGCGTGGACTCGATGCTGTCGACCTCTGCCATCTCGAGTACCTCGACGTTAGGGGTGTGAGCGCTCCAATGGATGTTGAGGATGGAGCGGAGACAACGCTGGTGGAAGCGTTCTAGGAGCCGTAGGTGGTGCCGGTAGAGGACCCATGATTCGGAGCCGAACAGGAGTGTGGGTATGACAACGGCTCTGTATACGCTTATCTTTGTGAGGTTTTTCAGTTGGTTGGACTGTAAAGCAGCCTATTGTACTCCTATGCGGCTGTCGGGTGGCCATCTCAAAGTAGAGAACCCGGCCAGGAGGTTTGCCTACCTGACCCTTCTCTTGTAGGTATAATATCCTGTTCCAAGTCACAGTGACTGCAGACTTTTGTGTGTTTTTTTCTCCTCTCTACTCTGCCTATCTGAGAGTCCTTTGAATGTTACCATTATGCTAGCCTCCAGCACCCCCTCTGGCAATGCATACCAGGCACCCACCACTCTGCTTCCTTCCTGTAGTGAGGCAACCAGAACTGAACACAAGTGTGGTCTAACCAGTATTTTGTAGAGATGCAACATTAGCCACTTTTAGGTGGAATCATTGGGAGAATGCAGCTCCAGAGCCGGCTGCGGGTGTCTGTGAAGGGACGTTCAGGTGGCAGTGCTGAAGGCAGTGTTCTGCCATCTGAAAGGCCTGCAGTGGAGCAAACGCCGGTTCCTGATTCAGGGCAGGGCAGCCGTCTGACAGCTCGCCTCCCCGCTACCTGACAGCCCCCCTTCCGGACAGCCCCTCCTCGCTGCCTTACAGCTCCCCGTCGTGGGAATACAGGGCTGGGGCAGCTGGTGCGGGCAGCCCCGTAGTCCCGTGCTGGCCGCCCCAGCCCCGATGTCTTGCGCCGGTCGCCCCAGCCCCAACGTCTTGCGCCGGTCGCCCCAGCCCCGACGTCCCACGCCGGCCGCCCCAGCCCTGACATCCCGTGCCGGCTGCCTCAGCCTCGTAGTCCCATGCTGAGGACTGTCAGGCAATGGGGAGTTGGGTTGCCGGCTGCCTGTCATCATCCTTCCCCGCTGCTAGGCACCTGAAAGCTGCTAATCGCTTTGCCTTGCTGCTTTCAGGTGCAATGGGGGATTATCTGAGCTGGAGAATATAGCTACAGGAGGAGGGTTAGGTAAGTGCTCCTCCTGGCCAGGTTCTCCACTTTCAGGTGACCACCCGACAGCTGCATTGGGGTAGAATAGGTGGCTTTACAGTCAGGTGTTTTGGCCACCTGAAAGTGACTATTAACTCAATCTCCAACTAATAAAGACCAGTACATCAAATTTTACTTAAGTAAACTTCAATTTCCATTGTGCCTTTCCTGCACCTTTGTTTTTGTATATGTTTCAAATATTCATAATTTAAATCTCTTAGATTTGAACATGTAATGAATTTGAAAATAATATTGCCAAAAAGGTCATTGATGCTCACAGAAGTTTGCACAGTGTATGAGACTCTAGGTTTCACTCATTAGGCTCTTTCAGGTGGCCAGAATACCCCAATGTAAAATTGCATATTCTACCCCTATGCGGCTGTCGGGCTACCCACCTGAAAGACCCTTCGCTCCTCCGAGGTGCACTCACCAACCTTCCTCTGGGAGGGTCAGCGAAGTCCCCTAACGCACCTGAATGCAGCCACTTGAAAGTGGCTGCTAAAGGATGGGTTAATGACACTATTAGCTGGCAACCCAACTCTCTGCTGCCTGACAGCCCCCCTCCCCACTGCCCGACAGACCACCTCCCTACAGCCCTGGCCCCGAAGTCCCCGCTGGCCGCCCCTGCCCCTGCCCCGATGTATGGCCGACCTCCCCTCCCAAGTAAGGCAGGGCCTATCAGGCAGCGGGGAGAGGGGATTCAGGCAGCAGGTTGGGGGCCGTCAGGGCAGGGGTGGCTAGTGGGGGAACGTCGGGGACACCCTGTGTGGGCTGTCACAGCCCGGCTAACCGCTCCTGCACCGGGGCAGCTCTCTGCTGCTCAAAATGCAGCATAGTAATGTGGTCCTCCCTACCCATAAACCCCCATGCAGCTGGAACTGTGTGGGAAACACAGAGCGGTTCCACCTGTGTTTGGCGGATTATGGGTAGGGAAGACGGCCATTGCTGTACCGCATATTTATGATGGGTGGCACCAGTCGCCCTGCCTCCTTCAGATGCTCTACATTCCTTCTGCTGATAAGGCCACATCCCTTTTGAATATATCCAATGAACTAGGCTCAACAACTTTCTATGTTAGGTGTTCCACAAGTTCGCAACTCCCTGAGTATAAAGATTTTCCTCATCTCAGTCCTATGAGAGATGTCCCATCTTGGGAGACAACTTTTCCACTGACATATTTTACAAACCCACCAACTCCCACAACTACTTCGACTATACTTCCTCACACCCAGTCTCCTGTAATGATTCTATACCCTTCTCGCAATTTCTCCATCTTTGCCTTGTCTGTTCCCAAGATGAGGTTTTCAGGTCCAAATCATCTGAAATGTCTGCCTTCTTCCACAAATGTGGCTTCCCCTCCACCACCATCAACTCAGCCCTCACCCGCATCTCCTCCATTTCCTGCTCATTTGCCCTGGACGCTCTGCCCCAGACACAGCAAACACAAAAAAAAACCCCTTGTCCTTACCTACCACCCTACCAGCCTCCGCATCCAATGCATTATCCTCTGAAATTTCTGGCACTTACAACATGATACCACTTCCAGACATATCTTCCCCTCTCCTCCCCTCTGCCTTCTGTGGGGACTTGGTCCCTCTGTGATTTCCTTGTGCACTCATCCCTTCCTACAAATCATCCCCTGGCACCTTCTCCTGTGGCCACAGGAAATGCTACACTTCTGCCCACACCTCCTCCCTCACCAGTTTGGTGCCCCAAACAGTCCTTTCAAGTGAAGCAACACTTCTCTTGTGTATGTTCAGGAGTCATCTACTGCATTCAGTGCTCCCATTGTGGCTTTCTCTACAGCAGAGAGACGGGATGTAGACTGGGAGCTTGCTTCACTGAGTACCTTCGCTCTGTCCGCATCAGTGACGGGGTCCTCCCATTGGCCAACCACTTCAATTCTGCATCCTACTCATGTGTCTGTCAATGGCCTCATTCACTATCCCACCAAGACTTTCCACAAATTGGAAGAACAACACCTGATTTTCTGTCTGGGCATTCTTCAGCTAGATGGCATTAACAACGACCTCCAGTTTCTGTTAACCTACTCTCCTTTCTCACTCACTTCCCTTCCCCTTCCCTTCTCCTCTCAGCTCTCCTGCTCTATTCACCTTGTCATTCCTCCTCTCTCTCCTTGCTGCTCTGCCATCCCTCCCTTCTCCACCTATTACCTCCTGCCTTTGGGACCATGTTCTTTCCCACCTCCCCCCCCCCCCCCCCCACCCCCGACATTCCTTTTTTCTATACCTTGATGAAGGACTCAGGCATGAAACATTGGTTGGACAGCACAGTTGGCATAGCCTTTACTATGCCAGCGATTGAACTGGAGCTTGAACCCCACGCTATCTGTAAGGAGTTTGTACGTTCTCCCTGTGTCTGCATGGGTTTTCCCCAGGTTATCCAGTTTCCTCCCACCATTCAAAATGTTCCGTCGGTGTAGGCTAATTTGGTGTAATTTGGGCAGCACGAACTCATGGTCTGAAATGGCCTGTTACCATGCTGAATGTATAAATTTAAAATATACATCTTTATCTTTGCTACAAAAAGTTCACTATTTGATCTGCTGAGTTTCTCCAGCATTGTGTTTTTATTTCAACCATGGTGTCTGCAGACTTTCATGTTTTATTCATTCCAATATGACTTGCTCTTTATTCTTAGACTTGAGGAAGGGTAAACCATAGGTGTACAATACAGTTATCATTGGGGAAATCAGAGGGTGAGCAAATTTAAATTCCTTGGAGTCATGATCTTGAAGGACCTTTTCTGGACCCAACATACTAATGTCATCAGGAGGACAGCACATCAGTGCTTCTACTTCCTCAGGAGTTTGCAGATGTTTGATAAAATATCGGAAACCTTGGCAAACTTCTACAGATACTTCTCAGTGGAACGGCCTGATAAAGGTAGTGGACGCAGTCCAATACATCACAGGCAAAACAATCAAGAAAATCTACATGGAATACTGCCGTTGGAGAGCTGCAGCAATATTCAGTGATTCACACTACCCTCTACTCTGTTCTTGCTTATGCCGCAGGAAAGAGGTATTGGTGCCACGTGACTTGTACCACCAAGTTCAGGAATAGTTGTTACTCCTGCACCATTAGACTCCCTAAGCAACAGACTCAATCAGCAACTCATTTAAGGACTCTAAATTTAAACATTATTTATTGCTGAATATTTATATTTTTCTGTATTGAACAGTCAGTTTCTTTACATTTATTTCTTTGCTTACATTTCTTTCTTTTGTATACATATCCTTTTAGTATAGTTTACAGTTAACGATAAGTAGAAATTTTGCCTGGGAAGCAAGAATTAGAGCACACTTAGAGCATTGTATGCAGTCTTGGTTGCCACAATATGGGAGAATGTGGTTGTGCTGGATAGAGTGCAGAGGAAATTTAGCAAGATGTTGCCTGGACTGGAGGATATAAGTAATGGGGAGTTATTGAGTAGACTGGGCTTGTTTTCCCAGGAGCAAGAGAGTTTGAAGAGTGGCTTGATGGAAGTGTAAAAAAAAATTAAAGAGGCATAGATTGGGTAGATCAAATCTTTTTCCCTTTTTTAAGGATATAAAACATAAGAGGATATAGGGTTTAGGTGAGAGAAAGGAATTTTAAAAGGGATTTGAGGGGAAATTGTTTGACATAGATTTGTTGATATCTGGAACTCACTGCCAGAGGATGTAGTGAATTTGGATGCAGTCATGATATTTAAGAGATATTTAGATCGGCACTTAAGTTCATTATCATCTGACTCTACATATATAGTACAAAGATGAAACAATGTTCTCCTAATCACTATGCATACACATACACACATAACTAACAGCACATAACGTAGATCACAGATAAATAATTAGACAAGACGTGGAAGGATATTGACCCAATGTAGGCAAGTGGGATTAATATAGGTCAGTTAATAGATGGCAAGGATACAATGGGCTAAATGGCCCATTTCTGTGCTGTACAACTCTGCAAATATTAGTGTCTTTCAATTGTTCCTGGAATGGTGACATTGATCTGCAATCTTGTGTTAATTTGTTGTTCTGTTAATGGAACTCTCTCAGGCGTTTAGATCCAAGATGGAGAAAGAAGGGTAATGAAAAGGTTAAAGGTGGCAAGGAAATCAAAGAAAGTACATTGAAGCAGAACAGGACAAGTGTTGGGATAAGACAGATTAGCTTTGTTGAGTTTATTTTATCACAAGAAGCCTGAAAGGGAAAGCGGAAGAATGAGCTTAGGGTGTGGATAGGTACAGAACAATAGGATATTGTAATATTAAATATAAATTTAGACATACAGCATGGTCTGTTATAGACCATTTCGGCCCATGAGCCTATGCCATCCAATTTACACCTAATTAACCTACAATCCCATACGTTTTGAACAGTGGGAGGAAACCGAAGCCCCCAGGGAAAACCTACGTGGACACGGGGAGAACATACAAACTCCTTACAGCATGGGATTTGAACCCTGGTCCCGATCACTGGTGCAATAAAGGCAATGCGCTAATCACTATGCCAATCGTGGTTGAAGGAAGATCAGGTCGAGCACGGGTGTGATCGGAAGAGATACTGGGCGAGGGGGGTGATGTAATATTACTCAAAGATAGTCTTTAGTGAGGATATTGTGAGAGAACTATTGTGTGAGGCAGGAAATCAGGAACTGAAAATGAATAGTCACTCTGATAGGTAAACAGTGATCAAAGGATCAAATATGTAACGTGATTGCTGATGTCAATTTAAAAATAGCATAGCTGTGGTTGTGGGTGATTTCAACTTCTTAACATTGACTGGGAATGCCAAAGTGTTAGGGGATTGGATGGAGTGAACTTTATTAAGTGTGTCTAGAAAACATCCTACATGCCTAGACCTTGTGGGGAATGGACAATATTGGACCTTGTACTGGGGAATGAAGCTGGTCAGGTAACTGAGGTATTGATAGGGGAACACTTTGGGACCAGGGTCCAGTGTCCATAATTTCATTATCTTTAAGACGGTTATGGAAAAGGATAACACTGATACTTGAGGCAAGGCCAATTTCAAACTGGTTAGGCAGGAGAAAGGAATAGCTGACTGGACACAAATGTTAGAGAGGAAGAGCATGACTGCCAAATGGGAAATGTTTTAGAGTGTGATAAAGAACGTCCAAGATAAACGTGTTCCTAGAGGGGGAAAGGGCAGGATTTTTAAAAAAACCAGAAATTCTGGAGGAACTCGCCAGGTCTCGCAGCATCTATCCGAGGTGATGATATCTTACTGCTATTTTGGGCCTGAGCCTTTCTTTAAGGTATGAGGGCAGGAATGACAAGAGTGAAGTGCTTCATTTTGAGAAGAATAATCAAAACAGGACATATGCAGTGAAGTGGAGGGCGGTGACGAATGCAGAGGAACAGAGGGATCTTGGAATAACAGTTCATTGTTCTTTGAAAGTGGATTCTCATGCAGATAAGGTGGTAAAGAAGGCTTTTGGTATGCTGGCCTTTATAAATCAAAGCATAGAATATAGGAGCTGGGAGATGATGTTGAGATTTTTCAAGGCATTGGTGAGGCCAAGTTTGGAATATTGCATGCAGTTCTGGTCCCCAAATTATAGGAAGGATATCAATAAGTTAGAGAGGGTGCAGAGAAGATTTACTAAAATGTTGCCTGGGTTGCAGTATCTAGAATATCAAGAAAGATTGAGTAGACTTGGCCTTTATTCATTTTTTAATTTTTTTTATTTTTCACACTATAAACCATATTGACCAAGATACATACAGACATTTTTTCTCTTGAATATATACAGTGTCATTTTCTCCCCCTTTTCCCCCTCCCTTCCCTCCCTCCCTCACACCCTTTCCCATTTATTTGAAGTTCAATCTATAATATACATTAAACCCGTTAAACAATGTTGTCACTTAATAAAAATAAACAAGAAATTTTACTGAGTCAGTTCATTTCGTTGTCTTCTCCTTCTGTCATTTTAGGTGGTGGAAGTCCATGGTAGGATTTCTCTATTGTATTTCATGTATGGCTCCCATATTTGTTCAAATATTGTGATGTTATTTCTTAAATTATATGTTATTTTTTCTAATGGAATACATTTATTTATTTCTATGTACCATTGTTGTATTCTCAAGTTGTCTTCTAATTTCCAGGTTGACATAATACATTTTTTTGCTACAGCTAGGGCTATCATAACAAATCTTTTTTGTGCTCCATCCAAATCGAATCCAAATTCTTTATTTCTTATATTACTTAGGAGGAAGATCTCTGGGTTTTTTGGTATATTGCTTTTTGTGATTTTATTTAATATCTGGTTTAGATCTTCCCAAAATTTTTTCACTTTCTCACATGTCCAAATTGCATGAATTGTTGTTCCTGTTTCCTTTTTACAGCGAAAACATCTGTCTGATACTGTTGGGTCCCATTTATTTAACTTTTGAGGTGTGATGTATAGCCTGTGTATCCAGTTATATTGTATCATGCGTAACTTCGTGTTTATTGTATTTCTCATAGTTCCGGAGCATAGCTTTTCCCATGTTTCATTCTTTATCTTTATGTTTAGATCTTGTTCCCATTTTTTTTTAGGTTTACTGTTTGTTTCCTCGTTCTCCTTTTCTTGCAGTTTGATGTACATGTTTGTTATAAATTTTTTAATTATCATTGTGTCTGTAATCACATATTCAAAATTGCTTCCTTCTGGTAACCTCAGACTGTTTCCCAATTTGTCCTTCAATTAGGTTTTCAGTTGGTGGTATGCAAGCATTGTATCGTGAGTTGTATTATATTTATCCTTCATTTGTTCAAAGGATAATAATTTATTTCCCGAAAAACAATTTTCTATTCTTTTGATCCCTTTTCTCTCCCATTCTCTGAAGGAAAGCTTATCTATTGTGAAAGGGATTAGTTGATTTTACGTCAATATTAATTTTGGCAGTTGGTAATTTGTTTTATTCCTTTCTACGTGAATCTTCTTCCAAATGTTGAGCAGATGGTGCAATACCGGTGAATTCCTACGTTGCACCAATTTTTCATCCCATTTATATAGTATATGTTCATGTATCTTCTCCCCTATTTTATCTAGTTCTAATCTGGTCCAATCTGGTTTTTTCCCTTGTTTGATAAAAATCTGATAGGTATCTTAATTGTGTGGCTCTATAATAATTCTTAAAATTTGGTAGTTGTAAGCCTCCTTGTTTGTACCATTCTGTTAATTTATCTAGTGCTAACCTCGGTTTCCTCCTTTCCATAAGAATTTCCTTATTATTCTCTTTAGCTCCTTGAAGAATTTCTCTGTTGGGTGAATTGGTAATGACTAAAATAGGTATTGTATCCTTGGGAAGATGTTCATTTAAATACAGTTTTTCCTTCCTATCAGTGTTAGTGGTAAGTCTTTCCAATGCTCTAAGTTGTCTTGTAATTTTTTCATTAATGGATGATAATTTAGTTCATATAGATGGCCGAGATTTTTATTTGTATACCTAGGTATCGCATTGCTTGTGTTTGCCATCTAAATGAATTTTCTGAAATCCGCATTATTCATTGGCATTACTTCACTTTTATTTGCGTTGATCTTGTACCCCGATAGTTCTCCATATTCCTTCAATTTCCTATGTAATTCTTTTATTGATATTTCTGGTTCTGTTAAGTATATTATAATGTCATCTGCAAATAGACTGATTTTATATTCCTTCTCTTTTATTTTTATCCCTCTTATTTTATTTTCTGTTCTTATCAGTTCTGCTAGTGGTTCTATAGCTAACGCGAACAGTGAGGGAGATAGTGGACATCCTGCCTTATTGATCTGCTTAAGTTAAATTGTTTTGATATATATCCATTTACTGTCACTTCCACCAATGGCCCCTTATATAATGCTTTAATCCAATTAATATATTTCTCTGGTAGACTGAATTTTTGTAATACTTTGAATAAATAATTCCATTCTACTCTGTCAAAGGCCTTCTCTGCGTCTAAAGCAACCACTACTGTTGAAGTTTTATTTCCTTCTACTGCATGAATTAAGTTAATACATTTACAGATATTTTCCGTTGTTCGTCTTTTTTTAATAAATCCAGTTTGGTCTAGTTTTACTATTTTTGGTACATAGTCGGCTAATCTGTTTGCTAATGGTTTAGCTATTATCTTATAATCTGTGTTAAGTAGAGATATTGGTCTATATGATGCTGGTGCTAGTGGATCTTTCCCTGTCTTTGGTATTACTGTGATTATTGCTGTTTTGTGTTTTTTTCAATCTGGTGGATTACTTCCAAGAGGGGAGGAATTAATAAGTCTTTAAATGTTTTATAGAATTCTATTGGGAGTCCATCCTCTCCGGGTGTTTTATTGTTCGGTAGTTTTTTTTTCATATCTCCTGTAATTCTTCTATTTCAAATGGTTTTATTAATTTATTTTGCTCCTCTGTTTGTAATTTTGGTAGTTCAATTTTAGTTAGAAATTCATCTCTTTTGTCTTCTTTCCCTTCGTTTTCAGTTTGATATAGTTGTTTGTAGAATTCCCTGAAGTTTGCATTGATCTCCGTTGGATTGTATGTAATTTGTTTGTCCTTTTTCCTTAATGCCAATGCCATTCTTTTAGTTTGTTCTGTCTTAAGCTGCCACGCTAGAATTTTTTACGATTTTTCTCCTAGCTCATAATATTTCTGTTTTGTCTTCATTATGTTCTTCTCATTATGTTTCATTTTTGTTTTTTTGTCTGCCAATTCTCTTCTTTTAGTTGTATCTTCCTTTATTGCTAATTCTTTTTCTGTATTTGTTATTTCCCTTTCCAACTGTTCTGTTTCCCGATTGTAGTCCTTCTTCATCTTAGTTACATAACTTATTATTTGCCCTCTGATGAACGCTTTCATTGCGTCCCATAGTATAAACATCTTTCACTGATTCCGTATTTATTTCAAAGTACATTTTAATTTGTCTTTCAATTAATTCTCTAAAATCCTGCCTTTTAAGTAGCATGGAGTTTAATCTCCATCTATACATTCTTGGAGGGATGTCCTCTAACTCTATTGTCAATATCAGGGGTGAGTGGTCTGATAATATTCTAGCTTTATATTCTGTTTTTCTAACTCTGTCTTGCATGCGAGCTGATAACAGGAAGAGGTCTATTCTTGAGTATGTTTTATGTCTACCCAAATAATATGAATATTCCTTTTCCTTTGGGTGTTGTTTCCTCCATATATCCAAAAGTTGCATTTCTTGCATCGATTTAATTATAAATTTGGTTACTTTGTTCTTTCTGTTAGTTTTTTTCCCAGTTTTATCCATGTTTGAGTCCAAATTAAGGTTAAAATTCCCTCCTATTAGTATGTTCCCTTGCGTATCTGCTATCTTCCAAAAGATATCTTGCATAAATTTTTGATCTTCTTCATTAGGTGAGTATACATTGAGTAAATTCCAAAATTCTGAATATATCTGACATTTTATCATTACGTATCTCCCTGCTGGATCTATTATTTCCTCTTCTATTTTGATTGGTACATTTTTATTGATTAATATAGCTACTCCTCTGGCTTTTGAATTATATAATGCTGCTGTTACATGTCCTATCCAATCTCTCTTTAATTTCTTGTGTTTCACTTCAGTTAGATGTGTTGTACGAATGCTATATCAATTTTTTATTTTTTCAGTAAATTTAACAGTTTCTTCCTTTTGATTTGGTTATGTATTCCATTAATATTTAAAGTCATATAGTTCAACATAGTCATTTCATACTTTGTTTATCTTTCCTTTCCGTTTCCTCATCACCACCTTCCCTTCTTATCCATTTCTGCTTTCTTTTTTTGAACACATTATAAGACAACATTTCTAAAACATAAAATATTTCCACTATTCTCATATCTAAAATTCCTTTAACCCGAATAGTCCCTCCCCTTTCTGAGTTGCCCTTTGTCCCTTGTCGGGCAACCACATCTCCCCTCTCCATTTGGATTTGCGAATCCGCTCACAAGCGTCAACTGATTTCGCAGTGACTGTTATTCTCCCCACCAGCCCTCCCAGAAAAGATTTTAATCTTCATATATAACAAAGGTCACTCTCTTAATTCCCTCCTTACTTCCTTTCTTCCCTTTCTTTCCCTTCTTAGTTCTTACTTATACTCTATTTTTTTATATGTATATATATATATATATATATATATGTATTGTTGTCATTTTTGCTCTTGTTATATCTCTTCATCTCTGTCTGTTTTGTAGTTGTTCTGCAAATTTTTGTGCTTTTACCGGATCCGAGCATAGTTTGCTTTGCTGCCCCGGGATAACTATTTTAAGTACCGCTGGGTATTTTAACATAAATTTATAACCTTTTTTCCATAGGGTCGTTTTGCTGCATTAAACTCCTTCCTCTTCTTCAGGAGTTGAAAACTTATATCTGGATAGAAAAACAATTTTTGACCCTTGTATTCCAGTGGTTTTTTTGTCTTCTCTTATTTTTGTCATTGCCTTCTCCAATATATTTTCTCTTGTTGTATATCTTAGGAATTTTACTAGAATGGATCTTGGTTTTTGTTGTGGTTGTGGTGTAGGGGCTAATGTCCTGTGTGCCCTTTCCATTTCCATTTCTTCCTGTAATTCAGGCCTTCCTTAGGACCCTGGAGATCCATTCTGTTATAAATTCTTTCATATTTTTGCCTTCTTCATCTTCCTTAAGGCCCACTATCTTTACATTGTTTCTTCTATTATAATTTTCCATTATATCTATCTTCTGAGCTAACAGCTCCTGTGTTTCTTTAACTTTTTTATCAGATTCTTCTAATTTCTTTTTTAAGTCATCTACCTCAATTTCTATGGCTGTTTCTCGTTCTTCCACTTTGTCTACTCTTTTTCCTATATCTGTCATGATCATCTCTAATCTATTCACTTTTTCTTCTGTACTTTTTATTCTTCTTTTTATTTCACTGAATTCTTGTGACTGCCATTCTTTTAATGTTTCCATATATTCTTTAAAAAAAAAATATATCCATGTACTTGCCCTTCCCTTCATCTTCCATTTCTCTGTGTTCTCCCTCCTCTTCTTCTGAGTCGACTCCAGGATCTGTGTTTTTTACCTCTGTCTCTTCTGATTTTCTTGTTGGGTTGTTTATTTTATTTTGTTGGGTATTTTTGTTTTTCTTATTTTTATTAAAGGTGTCTTGGTGTTGGTCTTCTTCCTCTGAGTTGGTCATCTGTTGTTTCTTTGATTTCCTATTTTTATTCTCTTCCTTCTTCTTCCCGTTATTTTCTATGTTTTCCTGTTGAGAGTCTTGCTGTCGTGTTGTACTTGTCTGTTTCAGCTGTGGAGATTTACTCCTCAGCTGGTCGCGCACTTTTGTTTGGCTCCGTGAGCCATCTTTATAGTCCTGGGTTCAGGGTTTCCACTGACCTCGGAGCGGGCTTCTCTCTCCACGGCGGGCCTCCCCGTACCGGTAAGGCCTTCACCTTCCTCTTCCGACGTCCTTCCTTCTTCTTTTCTTCCCGTTGTTTTTAGTTTTTCTTTCTTTGCTGACATTTTCTCCACACTTTCACTTTCAATTTGTTATGGTTTCTGTGTTAGTGACTTTGTTTTTTCTCTACCTTTTTTTTAACTTTTCTGGAGAGGGCTGGTATTTTCTTACCGGTCACCACTCCATCGCGTGACCTCCTTGGCCTTTATTCATTGAAGTGTAGAAAGTTGAGGAGGGATTTGATAAAGTATATAAAATTATGAGGGGGATAGATAGAGTAGATATGAATATGCTCTTCCCCTTGAGATTGGGATGAGGGGTCATAAATTAAGGGGTAGGGAGCAAAAGTTTAGAAGTAACATGAGAGGAAGCTCTCATAGTGTGGTGGCTGAGTGGAATGACTTTCTGGAAGAGGTGATTGCAGCAGGGTCAATTTTATCATTTAAGAGAAGATTGGATAAGTGCATGGATGTGAGGGGGTTGGAGAGTTATGGACAGGGAGCAAGTAGTTGGGACTAGAGGAAATCACTTAAATCGGTGCAGACTAGAGGGGCTGAAATGGCCTGTTTCCGTACTGTAATTGTTATATAGATATATGGTTGTTAACTTGGCCAGCAACATCACACGCACCAGACTTCACACCATTGAGGACATTTACAAGAGGCGGTGTCTTAAAAAAGCAGCCTCTATCCTCAAAGACTTTCACTCTGCTACCATTGGGGGGGGAAAAAGGTACAGGAGCCTAAAGGCAAGCACTCAGTGGCACAAGGACAGCTTCTTCCCCACTCCCATCAGACTCCTGAATAATCAATGAACCAAAGATGCTGCCTTACTTTTTTGTTCACTTTTTAAAATTATTTATTGTTGTAAAGTGGTGTATATAAATGTTTGCAGTATGACGCAGTCTCAGAACACCTAATTTCTTATCTTGTTCATAACAATAAATCTGATTCTAGTTCTGATAAAGGAACCCTGGTGAACAAGTTATATGGAGGCACTGTTCAGAAAGGGAAAGGAGGCATTTATCAGGTACAGACAGGTTCGAGGGGAATCCCTTGAGCAGTATGTAGGAGCATTGTGAAAAGAGAAATAAGGAGGGCTAAAAGAGGTTTTGAGGCTAAGAGAGATTACGCTGAGTGATCTGCTGGGCATTGGCTGGAAGCGATTGCTATCGTGGATGGTCCATCAACATAACGCAGCACACAACGAAAATATGAAGCAATCTTGAGTTGAAAATGACAGAAATGGCCAAGAAAACCAACTGCGTTACAGCAAGAAAATTTGATGTGCATGAGAAGTTAGTAAGAGATTGGAGAAAGTAAGAAGAGACTTTAAGAAAAATACAAGGCAATGTTCATTGAGAAAAGGAATCACTTGTTGTCCAAAGTTGGAATATTATGTTGCAGCATGGATATGTGAACAGAGGCAAGATTGCTACATAGTCACCCAAAATAAAATAAGAACATTTGCACGTCAGTGGACCAAGTCGCACTCAGACCTCAGTGATGATTTTGAGGCTGCTCCAATCATTTCGTGAACAGGAAAAATCTGGTATTACACCAAAAAAAAACAAACATTGCACAGAAACTTCCAAAAGATCTTGATCATAAAGTTGTAAGTTTCACCAATTTATTATACGGAACTGGCAGAAACATCAGTTTGTATTGGCAAATATCGGAAACGTGGACAAAACCCCCTTGAATTTTGACATGATAGGCAATAGAACAATGGAATGGAAAGGTGTTAAAACTGTGCAAACCAGAAGTACAGTCCACCGAAGGACCAGGTTTACTGTGATATTATTGTGCATGGCTGATGGGACAAAGTTTAGATCCATCGTAATATTCAAACATAAAATTAGATCAAAAATGAAATTCTCTGCAGATATTTGTATACATTTTCATGAAAAAGGATGGATGAATGAAAATGATGTAAAACTATGGATAAAGAATGTGTGGAACAGGCAGCCAAGTGGTTTATGCAAAGAACTGAGTTTGTGGTTTGGGATATGTTTCATAGCCACTTAACTGAGATCACTAAAAGTAGATTAGCACTACATAATACTTGCATGGCGGTTATCCTAGGTGTTTGATGTCTCTATTGCAACCTCTCGATGTCTGCTAGAACAAGCCATTCAAAGACTATGTGTGTGAGGAATGGAATACATGGATGTTGAGTGCAGAAAAGTCTTTTACGAGAGGCAGGGCAATGCATGCTGCATCACTTGATATGCTGTGTAACTATGCTCGTGAATGGGACAAAGTTAAAGTAGAAACTGGGATTAAAATCGTTTAAAAAGTGCAGTATCTCTTGTGCAATTGATGGCACGGAAAATAATTTATTGTGGGACACTGACGACAAAGCTGAAACTGCCTCATCAGATACAGACTGGGACCCACATGATGACAGTGAGAGTGTGGATGTGCTTGTTGCCATCTTTGCTTCAGACAATGATATCAAGAGTGATTTTGAAGGAATCTAAATGTGTTGTGTTTTCAGACAATGATAGCGATTTTGAAGGGTGGTAATTGTGTTGCTGTTTTCAATAAAAATCTCAATGAAAATCTGTCATAGTCAAGTTTTTTTTGGTTTTTCAAGGGTCGACTTATACCACGGATCAGTGGGAGATTGGATTTTGAGCTGAATTTAAGGTCTCAAAAATACATTCAACCCTTTTTTTTAAAGAGTTCTTTAGGGTTTCCTGACTCAACTTATATTCCGACATATATTAAATTTATTAAGAACAAAAGGACCATGAGGAAATGAATAGATTCCCTTAAGGGTTTGGATGTGTGTCTATGTATAGGGCTAGGAGATGGGAAGATCTTGAATATTTTGCAAATGTGTTTACTGTGGAATAGGATAAGCAGGAGTGGAAGTGAAGGAGGTTTCAGAGGGCTGAAGGATGATAAATGTTTTGTCATTATTTAAAAAGGGTTGGAAGGATAATCTGGCTAAATATGGACCTGTTTGTCGGATGTCAGTGGTAGAGAAACTGCTGGAGAAGATTCTGAGAGAATGAATCTATCGACATTGGATGGCCATAAGGAAATGAAGGAGAGCCAGGGTGGATTTATACCTGGAGAATCATATCTGATGTAGGAGAGTATTTTTTTGAAGAGGAAAGAGCAAGGCAATTGATGTTGTCTATATGGATTTTAGTAGGGCTTTTGATAAGGTCCTATATGGTGGGGTAATCAATCAGTGCATTGAATACAAGTTTTGGGATATCATATTCAAGTTATATAAGAAGCTACCTTGGAATATTGTTTGCAGCTTTGGTTGCCTAGCTATAGGAAGGATATTATAAAGTACGGAAGAGGTTCATGAAGTTGTTGCCAGGATTAGGGAAGCTGAGTTATCACAAGAGACTGGAAAGACGGGGCCTGTTTTGCTTGGAGCGTAGTAGATTGAGAGGGGATCTTAGTGAAGATTTTATAATCACGAAGGGCACAGATAAGGTGAATAGTGACAGTTTCCAAGAGTAGGAGAATCCAAGAGGAGGGCATAACTATAAGGTGAGAGAAGGTAGTTTTTAATTTGGAGGATGAAGGGCATATGAGCTGCCAGTCGTAGTGGTGGAGGCAGGTATGTTAGCTTCTTTGAGAAACATTTGGATAATTATATAGGATGGAGAGGCTTGGAGCGTAGGCCTAATATGGGCAAGTGGGACGAAAGCAGGCATGGACAAGGTGAGCCTGTTTCTGTACTGAAAGGCTATGACTCATCAATATGGATGCTCAGAAATCCAGGATTTCCCTACTCCCTTCTCTATCGACTTACACCCAGGCAAGTTAATCCATTCTTAGTTGTGCAATTTTTTAAAAAGTGCAGGGTTTAATGATATAGGAAGTAAAGAGAGCGGGATATTGTGTTACAAAGATGAAGTGCACGGTATGGAGATAAGTACAGTTAAAGAGCAGAAACCAAATGTGAGATACATGTAAAAGTTTGATAATTGCAGGGAAGAAATATCCTTCAATCTGGCAGTGTGTGGTTTCAAACTCTTCTGTACAGAAGGGGAGAGGAGAGAGAGTGATCGGGGTAAGATTGGACCTTTAATATATTTGGCAGCTGTCTCAAGACGATGGGAGGTATCAATGGAGGCAGTGGAAAGGAGATTGGTTTGCGTAATTGCCTGAGCTGTGCTCACAACTCTGTCCTTACTTCGTAGTGGTTAAGGGAATGTACAGGCAAGAAACACAATTCACAAACACTCTTGGCTCTTGCTGGGCAACAGCACGAGGGTGTAGCTCGGGTAAACATGATGTCAAGATCTCCTGTCACATGACCTTTATCCTGTCAATTCAGACATCAAGCAATTAACAGTTTATGAAAATAGTTTTCGATTCCCCGAATGCTGTTGAATTCTGGGTTGAACAAAGGATGTTATGCTTTATCTAACTGTGTTGCCTCAACTCTTCCACCAGTACAATCCCTCCCCCCCTCCCCGCCCTCCCAGCCCACTATTGTATCCCACCAAAATGCATTTTTAATTTCTTTGTGGTGGTTCTAAAATGGCATCTGCTGAAAGATATCTCATTAAAATTTGATTAAATCGAAACAACTCAGAGTGTCCATTGGGAAATGGATGCTAGTTTTGAATTGTGGTGAGTAAATTAGTTGGATTATATTTGGCTCATGGTGTCTTTTATAGATAATCTTTCCTCCCCCTTTGTGCTTGCTATGCAGCACTTATTTTGCATTAAATATTGTTAAGATTTTGTATACTTACAGACTAGGTACAATAATTGTATCAGGTCTCTTGAAAATTGGCCTAAATATGGTACGTGAGTTGCTTTTTTCTGTTCTCATTCAAATGTTTATGATCTAGTGTAGTCTTATTATGACAAAGCATTAGGATTTTTACTTTAAAAATCAATTTGTGATTTTTTTTTAATAATTGCGATGTGTGGAAATAAGTGTAAAACAGAACAATCACTTCTCTGAAAGTGTGGCCAGAGGATTGATGTACCAGCCTATATTGCTGCACCTGAGACTAAATTCAGGCAAGCTTGACCCTCCAGCCAAGGAATGGTGCATTATTTGATATAAAGGTCAGGATGAGTGAAAAGTTGAGGCTTAAGCATATGGTGCTATTTTTTTTTTTTGCAATCCCATCCCTCACTGTTAAATCAAATTTCTCACATGCTTGTTGGCTTTTTTTTGAAATATTGAAATATTTTTGAAATATTTGAAATATTCAAGCCTGCATTCATGCAACCCAACTCTGCCTGTTTTCCTACTGTTTAGACTGCCAGCACAATCGTTTTTGTTTTGCAGTGGGTTCATAAATTGTTCCCAGTGGGACCAAATTTATTGTATTGTAACTAAGAGCAGGTTGAGATAAATAGCTCCCTCTGCTGTAAACTAATGTGATTCTGATGACTGAATACACAATAAAATGGGATCCAAGCCTGAAGCATTGTCGGATGAGAGATCTGAGCTTGCAGTGGTTACTGATCTCTAACTCAGCCCTTGAAATGGAGATAGAAAAGTCGAGAGAAGCAAGGGAGTCAGAGGTAAGCCATGTGAAAGAGAGAACAGGGTAGAAACTGGCAGCAAATGAGAGGAGACAACTGGTGAACATAAAGCGATTACAACTCCCCCTCCTTCACCATGATACTGGAGAAGGACAGGAATAGACAATTTGGGAAAACATTTAATTGGGACAGGAGAATATATGGTGCTATCAGGCTAGAGCTTGGAAGCATTAATTGGGAGCTGATGTACTCAGGGGAATGTATAGCAGAAATATGGTAAATGTTCAGGGAACATTTGCATGGCACTCTGCACCAGTATATCTATTGTTCGGGGAAAGGATTTCAAGATGAAAGAACTATGGTGTACAAGAGATGTAGAAAATCAAATTAAGAAAAGAAAAGCTTATGAGAGATGTAAGTAGATAGGAACTGTTAGAGCCCTGGAGGATTACAAGACTGCCAGGAAAGAGCTTAAGGATTTAGGAGAGCTAGAAACCATGGCAAACAGGAATAAGGAAATCCCCAAGGCAATCCATGAGAATGTGAAAAGAAAAGAGACTGAATCATTTAGGGTAGGACCAATCAGGGATGATGACAGAAAAATATTCATGGAATTCAATTGAGATAGCAGAGGTCCTTAATCAATAATTTGCTTCAGTATTCTCCAGAAAATAGGACCTTGGCAATTGTGAGGATGACATAAATGGACTGAAATGTTGGAGCATATTGACATTACCAAAGAAGATATGTTGGAACTTTTAAAAAAGCACAAAGTTTGATAAGTCACCAGGACCAGACAAGATTTACCTAAGGCTACTATGGGAAGCAGGGTGGAGATCTGAGCCACTGGTGATGATCTTCACATTGGCTTGAGGGTCAATTAGGGTAGGGCAGTGGATGTAGTGTATATAGATTTCAGTAAGGCATCTGATAAGGTTTTCCATGCAAGCCTTATTCTGAAAGTGGATGCAATCATATAGTTTGAGGAGATTTGGTCTGATACAGGTGTATCATGGAGAGCATTTTGACTGGTTACACCATTGATATGGAGGTCCCAATACACAGGATAGAAACAGGCCACAGAGAATTGTAAACTCAGCCTGCGCCATCATGGGCATCAGTTTTCACCCCATTAAGAACACCTACAAGAGGTGGTGTCTCAAGAAAGCAGCTCTAAACAAGGACCCTCACCACCCAGACCATGCCCTTTTCCTATTACCTTCATCATGAAGGAGCTACAGGAGCCTGAAGATGCACACTCAAAGTTACAAAAACAGCTTCTTCCCCTCTACCTCACTTTTGCCTTTTTTTTCCACATTATTTGATTTTTTAAATTAATCTTGTATTTATGAAATTGTAATTTACATCAATTTTGCACCTTGTTCTGCGCTATACTGCTGCCACAAAACAACAAATTTAATGATACATGTTTATGACAATAAACCTGATTCTAAAAGTAAGATGCATTGTGGAGATAGAATTTCTTTTGCCATAGAAGATAGAGGATGTTTGTAGATGGTACATACTCTGCATGGGAGGTCAGTGACCCGTGGTATTCCACAAGGATCTGTTCTGAGATCCCACTTCTTTGTGATTTTCATAAATGACCTGGATGAGGAAATGTAGTGGCAGGTTAGTAAGTTTGCAGAAAACATGAAAGTTGATAGAATAGTGGAATGTCTGGAGGATTGCCAAAGGTTGCAGCAGGACTTTGATGGGCTGAGAAGTGGAGGTGAAGTTTTACTAGCAAAGTGTGAAGTGTGAATTTGGTAGGTAAAATTTGAAGGCAGAATACAATATTTAATAGGAGGACTCTGAGCAGTGTAGAAGAAATGAGAGATCTTGGGGTCATGGTCCAGAGAGTATTCAAAACTGCTGCACAGGTTTATAGTGTTGATAGTGGTGTGTTCACCTTCATTGACTGTGGGATCGAGTTCTGACCTTAGTTGGACCCCACTTGGAATATTGTGTTCAGTGCCAATCAGATCACTGCAGGAAGGATGTGGATGATATAGAGAGGGTGCAGAGCAGATAAACAAGGATGCTGTCTGGATTGGAGAGTATCCCTTTTGAGGATTGGTTGAGGTTATGAGAGATGCTTGATCTTTATGCCTTGGAATGGCAGAAGATGAGGGGTGACCTGATAAAAGATGTATAAGATGATGAGAGACCTTGATCATGTGGATAACCAGAGGCTTTTCCTTAGGGCTGAAATGGCTAACATGAGGGGTGCTTGGGAATAAGTACAGGGGAGATGTAAGGCAAGTTTTTCCACACAGAGAGTGGTAGATACATGGAATGTGCTGTCAGCAACATTGTTGGAGGCAGGTACAATAGGATCTTTTCTGAGACTATGAGATAGTTACATGGAATTGAGTAAAATGGAGGCTTCTGCACTGGGGAAATTTGAGGCATTTGTTAGAATAGGTTGTTAGGTTAGCAAAAAAATATTACAGTGCCAGCGATTAGGACCAGGGTTCGAATCCCATGCTGTCTGTTCTCCCTGTGTCTGTGTGGGTTTTCCCTGGGGGCTCCAGTTTCCTCCCACTGTTCGAAACATACTGGGGGTGTAGGTTGAGTAAGTATTCCGTGTTTCATCAGAATATTCACTCAATAAAAAATCATTATTTTGTTTTCAGAACTGAGTATGAGAGATCAGGCAAGACTTGAGGGTTAACCAACAAACATTAATCGATAAATATCTTTGCTGTAAACTCGTGTCACTGGGGATCCTCTGGATAGCATAGTCAGACATGACACTACCTGATCTAGGATACAATGATAGGAATGTTTCAGTCTTTACTGTCTGTGATCAATACAAATTTCTTCATAAGTTGTTTAAGGCATGGAATATTACTGCACAGTACAGGCTCGTCAGCTCATGATGTTGCGCCAACCTATATAAACCTTCTCAACAATTCTCAACCTCTGAATTCCCCCCGGAGGAAAACACACCCTGCATAGCTGCAGCTGGAGGTAATGAGGCTAAACCCACACAAAGCAGCAGGACCAGATAACATAACTTGTCAGGTGCATATGGACTGTGCTTACTATCTGACTGAGATACCTTCAATATCTCATTCAAGCAGTCCATTGTCCCTGCAGGATTCAAGCCAACCACTATCATCCCAGTGCCTAAGAGAGCAATGGTAGCTGGACTAAATAACTGCCATCCAGTGGTATTGACCTCCACAATCGTGAAATGCTTTGAGCGACTGGTAATGGCATCAAAGCACAGCTACCAGCGACAATGGATCCATTCCAGTTTGCCTATCGGCCAAACCGATCCACAAAAGATGCAATTGTCTTGAACCTTCACTCCATCCTGATCCACCTAGAGAATGATGCCTTGTACACAGGATATTTTTCATTGACTGGCAATTGTCCAGTCACTAGAGAATAAAATTGATGATCTGAGAGTGGGGCTCTTTATCAGTGGCAAGTGAGGCAAATCTCATTTGCTTGTTGCTCCGAGACCTAGCTCACAGAGAACACATCAGACTCTGCTATCTGACTAGAAGGTTTCATCATTCACAGACTAGATTGGAACTCAGATTCTAGCAAAGAGAGAGGGGACAGTGTATGCTTTTCCCTTAATACTGGCTAGTGCATGGACATTGGGGTTGTGTCGACCTTCTGCTCTTCTGCCTTAGAGCAAATCATGATTAAATGCTGACCCTTTTCTCTACCTCAAGAATTCTCATCAGCAATTCTTAGGGGAGTTTATATCCCTCCTGATGCCGATTGCAAATGAGCACTTGCGTGGCTGCATGATGTGGTCAGTAAACAAGAGGCGGCCCAGCCCAACACACTACAAATCTTGGTGGGTGATTTTAACCAGGCCTGTGTTAAGAAAACCTTGCCGAACTACCACCAGCATGTAATCTGCTGTATGAGAAGTCTCAGTACACTCAATCACTGCAACACCAAGATAAGGAAAGCCTCCCGTTCTTTCTTGAGACCGCATCTGGCTCCTTCTGCCTTCATACATAGAGAGCCTAAAAAGAGAGACTCTAGAGATCAGGACAACTAGAAGATCTGAAGAACAGTTACAGGACTTGTAGTGGATTGGGTAGTGTTCAAGGACCCAGTTGCTGATCTGAATGATTAGACCAGTGTTGTCACAGACTTAATCAAAATAGCTGTGGATGGAGGTGTCCTCACCAAATCATTTAGGGTTTTCCCCAACCAGAAGCCCTGGATGAACAATGAAATCTGGAAATAGCTCACAGACATTTAAGTCTGGAGATTCGGATTGCTACAGAAAGAGCAGGTATGACCATCTCATGGGTGAAGTGGAGTTTCTGGGTGAAAATGGAATCAACGAAGGATACCTGACAGCTGTGGCAGGGGCTAAATAACATAACCTGCTACAAATCCAAGAATAAGGAAGGATTACCACTCCACACCCCCAAGACCCCAGATGATCCTCTCCTATCTGTATCCAAGGATCATTTGCAGGCTGCCTTCAGGAGAGTGAATCCAAGGGAAGCATCTGGTCCATACGGAGTACCCAGCTGTGCATTAAAAATCTGTGCTGCCCAACCTACCGATGAATTCACAAATAACTTCAACATTTCATTCTGGTACTGCATGATATCTACCTGTTTCAAAATCCTTTTACACTTACATCCCACTAAATTGGCTGTTTAGTGTCCCGGGATAGAAATGGCATTTTTGCTATTCACACTTGATCACTCTTAATTGGGACACTCCACATGTTCACACTTACAAGAAGCCATCCCCAGGGTTAGGACTGTTCTACCTTCTCCTGGTGATGTCATAGTGCATCAAGTATTGGTGGACCTGCCTGAATCCTGATCAATGTATTATGATCTTATATTTAAACAAAATTATTCATGCCTAAATATAACATAATTAATCTTTACGTGCAGCCCAGTATGAGCTCTCGCAGAATTCTGTGCAGCAGAGAAAGGGCCGTATGCACAGCTGCATGCACGGAGCATTCATTGGAGGGGTTTCTCTGCTGCAAAGAATTCTGGGAGGGCAGATCTGCCATCACTTTTTCCCACGGTCTTTATAAATTGTGTGTGATAGCACTACCAACTTCCCCACACTGTGTATAAATTGTACGCTATTGCTATTTATTGCTAGCACTTTCCTTTCTCTCTCTCCCCCACTGCGACTTTCCCACAGCAAAGTTTATACCTTCATTTTAATCTTTTCTTCCTTCACATTCTTGCACTCACGCAAAAACTTGTAATTTCTGTCCTAGAATGCAATTGCCCATTCTACACTTGCCTGATTCCAATGCTTGGCATCTGCACCAGAGGTCGAGGCAGTCTACTCCCAGAGTGAGATGATGTCATCTCACGCTGGCGTTGAGAAGATTTTTATTTCACACTGGAGCCTTTTTAGGCCAATTGGCCGTTAATTCCTGGGACCACTTGCAAATGTGAAAGGGGCTTTGGTTTGTTTACATTTCTTTATTTGTTTACATGTATACGTTGTATACAGTTTTTTTTGCCCACAGGAAAAATAATCTCAGGTTTATATGTGATGACAATAAATCTGAAATCTGACTTCACCTTAGCATTCGACACAATCATACCTCAGAGGCTGGTGTATAAACTGTTCGCGCTGGGATTCAGTACTGCTCTCTGCAACTGGATCCTGGATTTCTTGATTGAAATACCATAGTCTGTCCAGGTTGGCAGCAAAACCTCAAGACCCATCACATTGAGCACTGGCGCATTTAGGACTGTGTGCTCAGCCCACTACTGTTCACGCTGCTCACTCACAACTGTATTGCCAGGCTCACCTCCAATGTCATCAAGTTTGCAGATGACACAATGGTAGCTGGTCTCATCAGCAACAATTATGAGTCAGCTGACAGAGAGGAGATTGAAAGGCTTATACAGTGGTGCAAGAGTAATGACCTGAATCTCAATGTGGACAAAACAAAGGAGATGATTGTGAACTTCAGAAAGACCAAGGACCACTCCCCACTAAATATCAATGGCTCTGTCATAGAGAAAGAGTAGTGGAGCACAAAGTCCCTTGGTGTCCATTTAAAGGACGACCTATCCTAGACTCACAATATCTTCTTACTGGTCAGGAAGGTGCAGTAGTGCCTACACATCCCAAGGAGGTTGGGGAGAACAAGACTTGAACCATACTTCACCTCTATTCAAACAATCCCTTCATAATTTGGGACTCTGAGTTATTGCAGAAGGAAATGCTTTACTCAGCTACCTAACAAGCCGACAATTCAGCTGTAAAATGAATTTGAAAATAACCTGGCTCCTGCTTATTGTGGAGGAACAGCAACTCACCTGCTGGGCTTCAAACTTTGCTGAAGGTCTTGCAGGAGGAATTATGCTAAGCATTTGGTGTGCAGTAAGCTAGGTGCACAACAGTTGAACATTCTGCAAATGTTAAGGTGTCCACTAATGGTATCAATTAAATCATTGGGATGTAGTACATGTAATAACTGTAGCCAGTGCTTAATGTAGGTTTGGTGTTGATGGTTGGGCAGATCCAGTGAGCTGCAGGGCCTTTTTCTGTGGTGTATCTCTATATGTCTAAACCATTGCTTTGCTGAACTCCCAAGTTCAAGTTTATTGTCACATGCACCAAGATCCTGTTGTTCACCTGAGTTCACTTGGTAAATGTCCATTAAAGGGAGGGTTCTGATCCATTCTGGACAAATGTGTTGATTGTGTTAATTTTTCAGTGGTTTGGTCTTGATACTATTAACATGCATCTGCTCATATCCAGCCGCTGGGGGCTATCTCCCAGATGATAGAGACCACTGGAATCATGAGACTATGATTTTGGTCTGTCTTATTGTTGGTAAAGAATGGAGAGACTTGATTGCCCACGCTGAATAGCAAGGCACCTGAATGCATGATTATCAGTATTTGTAATAACGTGGAGTGTTTTGTCAGAGATTCTTAATTCGTACTTTTTTTCCTTGTATTCATTACAGCAGATTGCTAAACTGAGGCAGCAGCTCCAGCGCAGTAAACAAAGCAGTCGGCACAATAAGGACAAGGAACGTCAGTCACCACTTCATGGCAATCATACTGCTGTCAACCAGTCTCAGGTAAGAAGCTATAAAGATTGCATGTGTACAAAAATTGTCAAAACTCTTCCCTTGCCTGTAAAATCACCTTGGGAAGGTATCTAAACACATAGTGTCTTTTGAGCATAGTAATTTGTTCAAGCATAGATGTGGTTTCTGAAATAAAATAAAAGCAAAAAATACTGAAAATGCCATAATATGGCCAAATTAAGCCATAACTTAATAAGCAGATGTTGCTTATTGTTGCCAATTATCTTGAAAGGTATTGGTAATTAACATGAATACATCTGACAACCTTCTTCACCAGATCTTTTCCTTTCAATTGCAATGCATTTGCATCAATTTTATTTTAGTTTGATTTTTATACTTTTAGAGTTTTATCTTACAATCCACACCTGTTTTTCCTGTGATTTGCCATGGTTGGTTCATGTCTGCTGATAGCTATGATGTAGATTATGCATTTTTAAAGATGAAGGCAACTTCTGGGGAAGAACTGAATGCATTAGTATCTTGGTCATACCTTGTGCTTTTCAAATTCACAGCCGCAATGCTCAGGGCTGGAAAAACCCCATACCTTTACCGTGGAAGAAAATGGACAAACTGCCATCAACCTTCTTACAACCTTGTAGGTTTGTTACAAGGCAAACTTGTGTCATAACAGCTATGATCAGCTGAGAACTGGCTACTTTCCTCAACTTTTTTGATGGATTGTCATCTGTGAAAAGAGAGAAATCTAATCTCTTGAGAAAGCATAATTAATAGAACCATTGGGGAAGGGGAACAGTCAACAAATGGCATAGTGAAAGAATTGAAGCACATGGGCTTGGTGAACAAGAGAGGCTGCAGATAGGGTAAAACTAGAGCAGCAAACAACATTTTGGAGGAACTTAGCAGGTCCAACAGCATCTAATGAAGGCAATGGATTGGCACAAAATGTTGACTGTCTTTTGCCTTCCATGGATGCTGCCTGAATTGCTGAGTTAGAACGTAGAACATACTATAGAAATCTAAAGCACAATACAGATGGGGTGGACAATACAGAGCCTTCGGTTCAGTGTTGTGCTGACCTAATAACCTATTCTAACAACTGCCTAGAATATCCCTACTGCACAATCCTCTGTTTTTCTCAGTTTCATGTACCTATCTCATAGTCTCTTAAAAGATTCTATTGTATCTGCCTCAACCACTCACTCTGTGTGAAAAAATTGCCTCTCAAGCCTCCCTGTTCTTACTCCCAAGCACTTTAAAATGTGCCCCCTCATGTTAGACATTTCAGCCCTTGGGGAAAAGCCTCTGGCCATCCACATGATCAATGCCTCTCATCCTCTATCAGGTATCAACCTATGTCACTCAATAAGACCACAGCCTTATATATTTCCTCTTCCAGATTGATAGGGTAAATAAGAAGGCTTATGGTGTGCTGGCCTTCATTAGTCAGGGGATTGCATTCAAAAGCCATGAGGTAATGTGGCAGCTCTTATTAAAACTCTGATGAGACTACACTTGTAATGTTGTGCTCCATTCTGAAGGCTTCATGACAGGAAAGGTGTGGAAGCTTTGGAGAAGGTGCACATGAGATTTACCAGCATCTTTCCCTGAATTGGAGAGCCTGTCTTTTAAAGCAAGATTAGCAGAACTTGGGTTTTTCTCTTTAGAGCAAAGAAGAAAGAGAGGCAACTTAATAGAGATCAACAAGATTATGTGGCATCGATGGGGTGGACAGCCTGCACCTTTTTTCTAAGAGCGACAAGCAAATATCAGAGCATCTATATTATATGTGAGGGGAGGAAATTTTAGGGGAGACATCAGGAGTAAGGTTCTTTACACAGAATAGTGGGTGCCTTGAATGCATTGCCAAGAGTGGTAGAGGAGGCAGGAACAACATGGACATTTAAAAGACTCTAAGGCACATGGATGCAAGAAAAATAGAGTGTTATGGGTACAGAGCCCTCCATAATATTTGGAACAAAGACCCTTTTTTTCCTTTATATGCTCCTGTGCTCTAAACTTTTAGATTTATAATCAAACAATTCACATGTGATAAAAGTGAACGTTCCAGATTTTATTCAAAGTTATTTGTATACATTTTTATTGGACCTGTGAAAATTGCAGCACATTTTATACATAGTCCCCTCATTTCAAGGCATTGTCATATTTGGAACATTGCATTGATAAGTGTATTAAAGTAGTCATGTTCCGTACTTGGTTACATATCCCTGCCGTGCAATGGCTGCTTGAAGTTTGTGATTTGTAGACATCACCAAGTGCTGAGTATCTTCTCTAGTGATGCTCTGCTGCAGACGTCTTCAGCTCCTGCTTGTTTCAGCTCCTGCTTGCTTCAGGGACTGGTCCCCTGAGATTTTTTCTTCTGCATATGAAAGGCATGTTCAGTTGGATTTAGATCGGGTGACTGACTTGGCCTTTCAAGAATATTCCAAGTTTTAGCTTTGAAAAACTCCTTTGTTGCATGAATAGTCATTCTGGGGGACCATTGATTTGCTGCAGGGTGAAGTGCCATCCAATGATTTGGGGGGCATTTGCTTGAACCTGAGCAAATAAGATGCTTCTATATACTTCAAGATTCAATTTGCTACTGCCAGTCAACAGTTACATCATCAATGAGGATAAGTGCACCAGCACCTGTGGCAGCCATACATGCCTAGGCCATAACACCCCCACCACCAAGTTTCATGGATGAGGTGATATGCTTTGGATCTTGGGCAGTTCCTTTGTGCCTCCACACTTTGATCTTGCATCACTCTGATTGATCTTGGTCTCATCTCTCCATGACCTTTTTCAAAATTCTGCAGGCTCTTTTAAATACTTCTTGGAAAACTCTAATCTGACCATCCTAGAACCATAGAAAACTACAGCACAGAAATAGTCTCTTTAGCCCTTCTATTCTTGCCAAAACATAATTCCGCTAGTCCCACTGACCTGCACCCATTCCATAACCCTCTAGTCTGCACCCATCCATGTATCTATCTAATTTGTGCCTGTATTTACCATGTCATATGGCAGCTCGTTTCACACTTCCACCACTCTCTGTGTGAAGAGGTTTCCCCTGAACCTTTCTTCTTTCACCCTAAAGCCATGTCAACTCATATATATCTCTCCTAATCTAAGTGGAGAGAGCCTACTTGCATTTCCTCTTATTATACCCCTCATAATTTTGTAAACGTCTATCAAATCTTCCCTCATTCTCTATGCTCCAAGGAATAAAGTCTTACCCTGTTTAATTTCACCCTGTTTAATCTTTCCATGCAACTTAAGTCATGAAGATCTGACAATATAGTAGTAAATCTTCTCTGCATTCTTTCAATCTTATTGATATCCTTTTTGTAATCTGGCAACCAGAACTATACACAATATCCCAAATTTGGCCTCATCAATATCTTATACAACCTCACCATAACATCCCAACTCCTATACTCAATTCTTTGATTTATGAAGGCCAAGATGCCAAAAGCTTTCTTTGCAACCTTGTCTGCCTGTGATGCCACTTCCAAGGAATTATGTTCAGTATCTGTATTCCCAGATCCTTTTGTTCCTCTACACTCCTCAGTGCCCTATCTTTTACTATGTTTTTCCTACCTTAGTTTGTCCTTCCAAAATGCAGCACCTCACATTTGTCTTCCATTTTCTGACCTATTTTCCAGTTGGTCCAGATTCTCTGCAAGCTTTGAAAGCCTTCCTCACTGTCCACAACACCTCCAATCTCAGTGACATCAGCAAACTTGCTGATCCAATTTTCCACATTATCATCCAGATCATTGTTATTGACAACGAGCAACAATGGTCCCAGTACCAATCTCTGAGGCACACCACTAATCATAGACCTCCAGTTGAAAAGCAAATATCCACTATTGCTCTTGTTCTTCTTCCATTCAGCCAATTTTGAATCCAGTTGACAACCTCTCCATGGGTACCCAGTGTCTGAACCTTGTGAATTAACCTCCCATGTGGGACTTTGGTCAAAAGTCTTACTAAATTCTATTCAGACAACATTGACAGCCTTTCCTTCATCTACTTTCTTGGTAACTTCCTCGAGAATATTTATAGAATTTTGTTGAAAATGACCGACCACACAGAAAGCTAAGCTGACGATCCTTAATCAGCCCTAAGCTGTCTAAGTACTTGTATATCCGATCTCTCAGAACACCCTCCAATAATTTACTAATAATGTCAGGCTCACTCGCCTGTAATTTTCTGGATAACTTTTGGAGCCTTTTGTATACAATGGAACTACATGAGAAACCTTCCAATCCTCCAGCACCTCACCCATGTCTAATGACATTTTAAATATTTCTGCTGGGTCCCTGTAATTTCTACACTAGTCTCCCTCAAGGTCTGAGGGAATATCATGTCAGGCCTGGGAGATTTATCTATCTTTATTCATTGTAAGGCAGCAAGCACCTCTTCTCTTTAATCTCCGTATGTTCCATGCCACTACTGCTTGTTTCCCTTCCTTCCTTCCTTGTACACTATGCCAGTTTCCTGAGTAAAAACCGATGCTCAAAAAAAAACTTTGAGATCTCCTCCATCTAATTAGTTGACCATAGTTGACCACTCTGATCTTCTAGGGGACCAATTTTGTCCCTTATTATCTTTATACTCTTAATATTCTTGTAGAAACACCGGGTTTATCTTCACATTATCTGCCAAAGCAACCTCATGTCTTCTTTTTGCCTTCACCATTTCCTTCTTTCCTTACATTTTCTACACTCTTCTAGTACCTCGTTTGCTCCTTATTGCTTATACATGCTATATACCTTTCTCTTCTTCTTAACCAGATTGCTAATATCCCTTGAAAATCAAGGTTTTCTATGCCTCGTAACTTTGCCTTTAATCCTGACAGGAACATACAAACTCTGCATTCTCAAAATTTCAACTTTGAAGGCCTTCCACTTACTGAACACATCCTTGCCAGAAAACAACTCATCCCTATCCACCCTTCCAAGATCCTTTTGCATTTCCACAAAATAGGACTTTCTCCAATTTAGAATTTCAGCTTGAGGACTAGACCTATTCTTATCCATAATTAACTTCAAGATAATGACATTATGGTCACTGGACCCAAAATGTTCTCCTACACATACTTCTGTCACCTGACCTATCTGGTTCCTTCATTGGAGATCCAGTATTGCATCATCTCTCATTAGTATCTCCATATATTGATTTAGAAAACTACTGAACACATTTGACAAACTCCAAGCCATCCAGCCGTTTTACATTATGGGAGTCCCAGCCAATATGTGCAAAGTTAAAATCTCACAACTTTCTGTTTCTTACATCAGTCTGCTATCTCTTTTCAAACCTGCTCCTCCAATTTGCTCTGACATTTAGGTGGTCTATAATACAACTCTATCAGTGTGGTCAAACCTTTACTGTTCTTCAGCTCCACCCATATGGCCTCTGTAGACAAGCCCTCTGGGCTGTTCTGCCTAAGCACAGCGGTGATATTTCCCCTGACTAACAATGCTACTCATCCTCCTTTCATCCCTCCCCCTCTATCATGTTTGAAACAATGGAAACTCAGAACATTGAGCTGCCAGTCCTGCCCCTCCTGCAACCAAGTCTCACTAATAGAAATAATGTTGTAATCCCATGTGCCAATCCATGCCCTAAGCTCGTATGCCTTTCCGATAATACTCCTTGCTTTGAAATAAATACACTTTAGAACATTTCTCTCATATGCAAACCTTTTCTGTCTATACATGCAGTCCTCACTATGCATTTCCAGCTCCAATTCCCTAACTTGCTTTGTCAGGAGCTGCAGCTGGATGCACCTTTTGCAGATGTAGTCATCAGGGACAGTTCTGCTGTCCCAGATTTCCTACATCCCGCAATCGGAACAATCCACTGCCTTAGCTGCCTCCACTTCCTTCCCTAAATTAAATTAAATGATTAATTAAAATATTAAGGAGTGCTAAAAAATAAAAAAAATGGAACTTCACTTCTCCGCTGCTCCCACCAGACCTCGCCTCATCGAGTTTAGCTCCATGCCACTGCTCCTGCTGGGCCTCCCCTTAACTCGCCAAAGCCTCACCACTGATGACCTGCTGAAGCCTCACCACTGCTGACTCGCCGAAGGTGGCCTTGCTGAAGCCTCACCACTGCTGATCCGCTGATGACGGCCTCACCTATACCTCGCAGCTCTCAACTCGCCAAAGCCTCAGTGGTTTGAATCTTGCAGTGAAGTCTTTGTATTTCTATTCATGAAGTCTTCAGCAGACAGTAGTCATTGACATATCCACACCTGCCTCCTGAAGAGTGTTTCTGATCTATCAGACATATGTTTGAGGATTTTTCTTCATTATGATGAAAATTCATCAGTCATCGGCAGTGAAGGTCTTCCTTGGTCTACCATTACTAAGCTCACCCGAACACTCTTTCTTCTTAATGATGTTCCAAACAGTTGACTTTGGTCATCCTAAGGTTGGGTGATCTCCCTTACTGATTGATTCTTGTTTTTCAGCCTCATAATGGCTTCTTTGACTTTCATTGGCACAACTCTTGTCCTCATGTTGAAAAATGGCAACTACAGACTCAAAGCTGTGAAGCAAGCCTAGCTCTCATACCTGCACCAATGAAGCAATTAAATATACCTGAGTAGCTACAAATACCTGTGAAGCCAAATGTTCCAAACATTATGATCCCTTGAAATAGGGGAACACTATGTAAAAAGTGCAGTAATTTCTACATGGTTAAACCAAGATGTACACAAATAATCTTTAATAAAATCTGAAATGTGCCTTTTAATCACATATGAATTGTTTGATTACAAATTTAAAACTGTGGAGCACAGGGACAAATGAAAGAAAAAAAAGTGTCTTTGTCCCAATCATTATGGAGGGCACTGTAGATAAAGTTTAGATTGTGGAGTTGAAGGGCCCCTGTAATGTTCTATGTATCCATCCTCTTATAGCATGCACATCCTTCCTGTAGTGACCTGACCAGAACTAAACAAAATATTCTAAATGGGATGTAACTAAAGGTTTTATAAAGCTGTAGCATTACCTCGCGAATCTTGAACTTGATGCCATGGTTAATAAGACCAATGCACCATGCACCATTCTAAAAACACTGTCAACCTGTGCAGCAGCTTTGCCTGTCCTATAGGCATGGACCCCAAGATCTTTCTGTTCGTCTGCACTAATCAGGGTGTTCCCATTAACATTGCCTTCAAATTTGACCTACCAAAATGAACCATTTCACACTTTTCAGTGTAAAATTCATCTGCCACTCCTTAGCCAGCTCTGCACCCTATCCATGTCTCTTTTTAACCTCTGACAACCCTCCAGACTATCCACAAGATCACCCACTTTCATGTCATAAGCAAACTTATTAACGCTCCCTTCTACTTGCTCATCCCGATCATTTATAAAAATAATGGAGGAGGAAGGGTCCCAGAATACATCGCTGTGGAACACCACTGGTCACGACCTCCATTCAGAATACAAACCATCTACACTTACCCTCTGGGTAATCCAATGCTGTATCCACAAAGCAAGGCCTCCTTGGATTCTATACCTCTTTACTTTCTGAATGAGCCTTGCATGGTAACCTATCAAATTGTTTACTGAAGTCCACATATACTACATCAATGTTCTTTGCTACAGCCTTGAGGAATTCTATCAGGCTCATGGGTCATGACCATCCCTGACAAAGGCATGCTGGCTCTTCCGAATCAGATTATGCCGCTCTAAATGCTTGTAAATCCTGTCTCTTAGGATCTTCTCCAATAGCTTTCCCACAACTGAAGTAAGACTGGACTATCTCTGTTCCCTTTCTTGAAGAGTGAAACAACATTTGCCACCCTCCAATCTTCCAGTAATTCTTCTGTCCTCATTGACAAAGAGAAGGTCATTGCCAGTGGGTCCGCAATCTCCTCCCTCAGTTCCCACAGTAGCCTTGCATAAATTTCATTGAGCTTTTCGAAAGTTCCAACACATCCTCTTATTATCAACATGCTCAAACATTTCAGACCACTTGAAGTTATCTAAACAATTGCCAAGGCTCTTTTCTCTGGTTAATATTGAAACAAAGTATTAATTAAGGGCCTCCACTACATCCTCCAAGTCTATGCACACGTTTCCGCTATCCCTCTGATGGATCCTGTCCTCGTATGCATTTTGTGTACTGCACATGGACCTGGAATTTCTCTCAAGAGTATTATCGGGCTATGTTTGCATATTAATCAGATTTAAATGATGGTTTGGGAAGCAAGTTTTGAAGGAACGTGCAAATAGGCTATGATTCACATGGTAGTACATTTTGTAGTTCAGTGAATCATACACATAAACAACTTAAGTCCTGGGTACTCAAGTTCTGGAATGAATTCAAGACCAGGATGTTATTACTACAATTAAATGGGAGTTACCAAGCTGATGAATTTTGCTCTGCAGAATATGGGCATGAACCATGTTATTGGCCACAAAAGCTTATGAGCACTGAAATGCTCCAAGTGCCAACTAGAAGTAGTTTTTCTATAAATTTAATGATTATAATTCTGTAGATGTCCATGTCAACATAATTCTCTGCTTTAGTGGTGATTAAATCAAATGGTGCTGGCAAATGTTTTAAACATTTGTCGCATTAAAGGTAACTGTTTTTTAGGTTAAAAAATGTTCAACCCCACAAATCAGGGTCTTGCTGAATGTTTGGTTATTTCAGAAAAAAATAATGGAAACCTCAATTATGCTTGATGAAGCATAATTGCCACTATAATATCTAATAAACTATGATCTGTTTGGTACACAATCACTTAAAAGTACACAATTCATGTTGAATGTTTAAATATTGCTGCTGAGAGCCAAGGACAATTTTTTTTTAAAGTTGAATTTCCTGGTTGCATTTAAGATGAAGCAATAGTTCACTTCTAACACGCATTGGCAATGTATGGATTAGCATTGTTATTTTCTGTATAATATACTTCATTGTCATTTCTGTGCACTTCTTTGTGACTATCTTTAAGATTAGTGGAAAAGGCTGTGTGGTTTGCTTGTGGAGATCCATGCTGTAACTTGAAAGAGGAAAAAGTTAAAAACACAGGGTTGTTTGTTAACTATGAGGCTTCACACATAGGGTTATTATGAGCACATTTCAGTCATGACCTGTGTAACTACTGATACCAAGATTAAGCCCTTGAATACCAAGGGGGAAAGAAATTTAATTAACCTTTAGATATTTTCAGGTTTGTGCTCCTAGACTAAGGCATTATTCGACACCATGTGTTGATTAAAAATTGACAAAGCCAGTGAGTGAGTGACAACAAGTTCGAGCACTCGCTTTTTGGTTCTCCTCAAGAAGACCAAGAACCAGACAAACATCTGTCCTTCTCTTTTCATACGTTAGTGGTTCAATATGACTTAAATGAAACCAGTACTAACAACAGCACAAAACAGCAACAAATGACTGCTTATGAGTAGCTGGCTGGTACGACAGGGAGATATCAGACTGCTGCAGTAATGGAATGTCTGCAATAAACTTTTGTAGGATTCCTTAACACAAGTCCTGACATGGACATGGTTGGAAAACGTAGCATGTTCTCATTGTTTGATACGGTCACTTGTAATTTTTTCTTTGCTCTAAACAGTAAATAATAAAAGAAAATTCAATTCATAGACTTTGTTTATGAGGTAATTCCATGACAGAGTAAACCTTGGAACTGCTTACAATTGCATATAGAAATTTGTCCCCAGCAAAACTAAGAAATCGGGCCCTTTGGGAGCAGCTATTCTTTTTGCTTAACATTGAAAAATCAGTTTAATCTCCCTGAATATTTTCACATAATGTGCATGTCTGGTCACCAGAATAGATCTGGCTATAGTTACACAGACATCTGCTGGAAGCTTTGGGAAATTAACCAAAATGTTGAGAGACAGCACATGATAGAATTTATTAACATTGTTAATTCAGTCCAACTTGCTGATGTGCAAATGGATGCCATCCCTAGTGAATTCTAAAGTAATAAAACCATTCCCATCCTCCACTCCACAAATGCCTTTCTTTATTTAAGTGTGGGCTAAGTTTTATGTTGATCAGCTATATACTGTCTCTGTATTTAAATCAAAATTTGAGAAAGTGAACTTCAAAATACCTGCAGATGGTGGAAATTGAAAACAAAATAAAAAATGCTGGATTGACAAAAGCTTTCCAACCTAAAATATTGATTGTTTCTTTTTACCACAGATGTGGCCTGATCCTCTGAGAATGTTCAGCATTTATCATTTTGTTAAAGATACCATAAAGTACTGCTTTATAAACAAATGAAAGAAACCCAGTGGTTTTGGAAAGATGCAAACTAGTTATAACCAGCTTACCCAGCTTCATCCATTATTATTCTCCCTGTACTTTTTCATTTAGTTCCAAATGTGCTCTTTCTATTAAAATTTTTTCCAAATAATTCACATTTCTTTTTGAAAGTATGTATGGCTCTCTGCTTTATCACACGTACTGCAAGTTTTAATACCTTCTGTCCTGTTTATATCCTACTCTTAAGTTTAAAAATCATGTTGAATTGTTACCCGGGTGTGACTAAAGCAGATTTTCGATCCTAGCTTTCTTTTGCGTCTGAGAGCAGTTGCAGACCCCATCTGCCCACTGAGGTTGATATGAAAGGTTCTGTGTGATTTTTCAAAAAGAAATGTAGTACTTGCATCCTAATCAATAATATTCTGCAAATAAATAACTAAAGCAGGTATTTATTCAGATCTTGCAGTACACAGTTGGTGGTAGGTCTTTCCTCTTTTATACTACTGATGCCGGTTTAGTTGTGATTCACTTGTGAAAGACCTGAGGAAACTCATTGCAAAAGCTGGAAAATTGTACCTTCAAGTTCTTATTCCTTTTCATTTTGTCAAACAATCAATCGTTCAGAATCTTAGACTTCTGACAAACTACCTCATAACCTTCTTAGTTGATCTCATAAAACCCCTAATCTTGAACTCTCTATATAATTGTGCCTCCATCTGAAGTATTTTGAACTTAGTGCAGAAAGATTCTTGTATCACAACATGAAGTAGCAAAAAACATCCCACTGTGACTTTTATTTTCACAAGACTGTACCTTTCATGAAATCCCAACTTCACTTTAAGTTAACTGAACAGAAATGAATAGCTGTGGTGAAATCCTTCCAAGATGTTAATCTTTAAAATTTCTCTGTGCCATTCAAAGATAATGGAATTAAATTCAGGAGCTTTTGTTCAAACTCGCAATCAATACAATTTAAACTCAATCAGTTGCATTCCACAAGTTACATTTCTGTTGCCCTCCTGCAACAAGAAATGTGCATGTCTTCAATAGCAGACAAATTTAAGATTAATTTCAAGACCAAAACCATTTAAATCTTTAATTGTCTAGCTATCATAGTTCTTTGTGGCCTGTGGCCTTCTAGGAGTACATAAGGCGAGAGGACCAGGAGTTTATATGCTTTTGAATTTTTTGTAGTTTTCAATCTTTTTCTGAATCGTCAATAGTTTTAATGAGCAAGATACCTTTCTTGAGTAAATATTTATATAAGTTTTAATTATTCAGAATTAAGTTTAAAGAAAATGCAAAAATTACGTGATGTAATTTATACAAATGAGTTTTTAAATTTGATAGTGAAATTTCATGAGATGGTTTTAAGGCAGGTTAACTGACTGTATCTACAAGCCTGGACATGCCTCAGCCAGCAATCTCCATCCAGTTGCAGGATTCCATGCTTCAATAACCAATAAAAGTTTGTTTCAGGTTACTGGAGGGTGGAAGCACAACCTATTGAGTAACTATTGCCATCCCAACAGATGAATGTTTGCTTCACAACAAACCTTTATTGGAGTAATCTATCATTCTATATTGTGTATGATGTAAGCTCTTGGAATTTAAAGGAGTAGAAAACAAAGCAATTTTGTTAAGAATCCATGTTTAATATTAAGGGGATCAGATGAATGGAGCAATGTTTTTGAATTTCCCTTGAGGGTAAAAGGAAGAAGTTATGGAAAGTTCACCAGAACAATGACTTGCATTTGAGGATCAGTGCTAAAGGCAAGGTATCTACCATATGCAGCAAAGCTGCCCGCAGTTCTTCAATTGATTCCAGAGCCTAGGTTTCCACTTTTCCTCCAATGGGACCTCAGATTTGTTGCGGCCGGAATGGTACTTCTGGCAAGCAGGTTGATAGAATGTGACAGTAAGGCAGGAAGCAAAAACTGGGAAATATAATTCACATTGAATTGTGGTTCAAATAACAAAATCTTCACAGGGCAAGAAACTCAACAGAAAAAGGGAAAAGGGAACTGTTGGCAGTTACTGTGAGAGTGCAGCATGTAATGCTGTGGGACTTCCCTTGTGCTGACGTCCAGGTTTGTGGGCATTTAGTCTTGCTCAGTAACACTGGCCAGCGGTGAACACCTGCTGTTGTTCCTACCATCAATTCCAAGCCACAGACAGACACAATATTAGCATTATCAAGGATGCTTATAAACTATTTTGTCTTCATTAGGAGACAAAGCAATATGAGAAGAACAGAGAGATTTACAAAATTATGGGAAGCTTTGAGCTGATAAGTTTTAGTAGCCTAACAGAAATATCCTGGAACAGACCAAAGATCTTGGTTAAAATCTAAAAGCAGAATTGATGGAAAGTTACTGAAGGTTATATCAACATGAATTGCTCCACCAGTTGTGGCTATTCAGAGTGATGTTTGAAAGAGAATCAAGTATGTTCAAAAGGAAGATTCTCAAGGACAAGTGTGAGGTGAGACTGTTCCTGGAGTACTGTGTGCAGTTTTTGCCTCCCTGCTTTAGGAAAGTTGGAAAGGGTGTGGAAAAGATTTGCAAGAATATTACTGGGATCAACAGGCATGAATTTTAAGATTAGGCTGGATAGGCAGGGACTTTTCTCCATGGATCTTTGGAGGTTTGATAGGGGATCTTGTATCAAAGGATCTCTAAGGACCAGTGCACTGAGGGAATTGTGGAAAAGGCTTACCAATGTTTCTATATTTAAGGAGGTTGCGGAGCTTTGGCATCCTCTATCAAACTCTACCCTACCGTGAGAAGTAAGCTGACAGGTTGCATCGTTGTTTGGTTTGGAATCTTGAATGTATCCAGAAGGATGCAGAAAGTAGCAGATATAGCTAAAGTCTATCATGAGCACTGAGCTCCCATCTATCAAAGACCTCTATTAGGCACTGCCTCAAGAAGGCAGAAATGTCACAAAGGACCCCCATTACCTTGTCCATGCTCTCTCCTTACTGCTTCCCTCAGGCAGAATGTACAGAAGTTAGAATCACCAGGTTCTGTTTTCATTAATCCAATTCTGTCTTTAATTTCTTTTGAGATCTGTGGCTAGATCACTTTTGCAATTTTTTGTGTTAAAGGGATATTGGTCACAAACTTTCCATTATTTTAATGTGGTTCATTTATTGCCATTGCTCTAAATGTGGTTTCCCAATCTATCATATCCAACAGATTCATCATTCTTTTGGAAGGCAGCACAGTCGGTACTGCTATTGCACAGCTCCAGTGTCCTGGGTGCCATCCTGACTGAGAGTGCTACTTGTGTGTTCATGTGTGACCAAAAACACGCTGGTCATCAGTTTTTCAGCTCTGTAAATTGTTTCTGATGTGGTGGGTGGCAAGAGAATTGGGGGTTGAGTTGATGGTTATGTGAGAAGAAAATAGATTGAAGGGAAATAATTGTGGGTTTGGAATTGGGAATGTTGAGAGCCAACATCAACTTGATGCAGTGAAGGACTGCTTTCTGTGTTATTATGAAATATAAATAAAATATAAAATATTATTTGTTACATCTAAATTTAAAACTTTGGTTTGTTAATAAATTAAATCACAATTTTTGCAATAGAAGCTTGTTATATGATCATTGTGTCATATGAAAGAAAGCCAGATCAAACATAGCCTTCCCCCCTCCATTGGTTTCTCACTGATCTATAAAACCGTTTCCTGTGCATACGAGTGCTTCCTCCACACAAGCACTTCTGATTTGGGTTTGTCAGTATTTTTGTGGATTAAACTCTCAGAAGTTTTGTATTATCCATGTATAAAGCAGTTCTACTTTCCTTATTGTGTGCTGCATTTCCCTTACTGTTTGAGGACACATGCACAACTCTCAGTACTTTTGTTTCTGAGCTTCATTTCAAGTAATTCTGCTTGATTTTCCAAGCTGAGTGCTTTTTTTTTGACCACCATTATTTTGTCCTTTAGACATCATGCCTCTCTTTCCATTGTGTCTCTTTTCTGACATTAACCTTGGGTATTTTGGGTATGACTCAATCATACTCATTTCTATTTGTGGCATTAATTCACCTTCCTTGTTGAAAATTCTTTCAGATCAACAACCTTCAACCTTACTTTTTTTTAACCATCTGGGGACTGTTTCTGCAAGATATGACTGACCGCTTATTCCTGTTCAAAATTTGGAATTTTAACAACCGTATGGATTTCTTTTGTTTACAGGGAGATGTGATTTAACTTAATTTGGTAGCATGCTTGGCACAGACATTGTGGCCCAAAGGCCTTGTTCCTTGCTGTACTGTTCTATATTCTATTTAAGGTCCCTAGACATTAAACAAAAGGTAATGTGACTTGGACTTTTTTCTATCAATTTTCTATCACCATACATTTCTTGCATTCAGTTAACTTCCTATATAAAACAATATCCAAATACAAGACAGATTAGAGAACTATGTGCTAAATCACCAGTGGGAAGAGAAGTGCTTTTAAATGGAAGTAGCAAAGGAAGATTGCTTGCTTTGTAGAGTGAATTTCTTTCCTTCAAACAAACATTTTCAATTTTGATGAAGTGGGAAAAAGACACTGAAGCAATGAATTTAAATGTTATTAGGAGTGTGATTATCATTTGTGCATTATGGAAAAATGCTCTACCAGATCATATTTTCCATCATTTTCTATAACATTTTATTTGTAATGGATATTCCATTACTGCAGTCTGTTGTGCCTTTGAGGTTCCCAGTCATATGCAAACACCGGGCTTTGGTCAACATCATTTATAAAAGCATCAGCTGTTCTTCCAAACTCAGTCACATTTTATCATCAGCTTTAAAAATTCTGATAAAATTATTTTAATCTGTACACCATAATACAATATGCTCCTTTAACTTTGATAATATATTTTTTTTAAGCGGTAACCCTGAAAATGTATTGCATATTATTCATTATTCACCAGTAATTGATCCTATGCTTATCTGAAAAGTGAAACCATAACTGCACTTTGGATATGACCTGTTACCAGAACATTTATTTTCTGTTGTACTTGGATTTAATATGATTTATATTTATTTAATCATTGAAATGTCATTGAATATTTTGTTATAAATCATTTAAATTTTACTTAGTGTTCAGTCTAAAGAAGTAGGAAAGAAGAATGCCATTTTCTTTCTCTCACTGCGATTTGTACTTTTAGCAGTGAGATGACAATGTAATTTGACATGTGCTGTTGAGGAGCAACTCTAGGGACCTAATTAAATGCTTGGAGTCACTATTGGGCATGTTACTGATTCTTTGGTCTGCCGCAAGTTTATGGTTTATTGTATGTTTGATTATTGATGGTTGCTACTGTCCTTGTTAGAATAAAAAAAATAATCCAATGCAGTTTAAATGCACACTTGATGAATATGTTGATATGGTATTGTCAAATCAAAATACTATTTTTTCTTGTACGGTGCAATCAGTACTGTGGGTAACAGTTAAGGTTCTCAATTGTTTGCACTGTTTATTATAGCAATGCACAAAAATGTTGCTGAAATTCAGCACCTCGCAGCATCCATAGGAAGTAAAAGGTAATCAAAGTTTCGGGCTTCAACCCTTCATCAGGAGTCAGGAAAAACCAGGTAGACATCTGATTAAAATAGTGTGGGGAGGGTGAAGGAGCACAGGTTAACAGGCAAGAAGTAATAAATGGTACAGGTGAGGGGGTAGAAGAAAAAGCTGAGAATTGATAAGAAGGGGTAAGAAGGATAGCTCTCTGACAAGGAGAAGCGGATGGAGCACTGGAGGAAATGAGACAGAGGGATAGGGAGGAGATAGACCGGGGGGGGGGGGGGGGGGAGGGGATGGTTAACAGAAACTGTAAATTCTGGGATCTGGAGCAAAGTTCTTTCAGTCTTGATGATGGGTTTAGACCTGAACTTTGTCAATTCCTTCCCACCCCCGCCAATTCCCATTGATACCATTGGACCCACTGAGTTCCTCCAGCCCTGCTGTTTTTGCTCCAGGTTTTATACTGAAGGAATATATTACTTTGAAATGACTTATTAAAGTATTGTTTACAAGACCTACTTTGTTTTCTTTTGCAAAAATTCACCATTGCTGTGTTTGAATGCTAACGATAATGTTTTTAATTTCTCTGGAATTTTTTTATTTCCCAGGCTTCTGCTGTACGATTCATCAATGGCCCAGTGTCAAACATAACCATTTCAAAATCTGCAATTTCAAGGGTCCAGAACAGTGTTGAAGGCATAAATCAAGAGATAGAAAGAATGTTTATTAAAGATAGTAATGAAAAAGAAGAACTATCCAGGGTAAGTGCAAATTCAGCCTTTTTACTCTACTTTTTTCATGGCACATAGGAACTGCAGGTCTGAACAGAGCAGATTATGTTTAGAAGGAACAAACAAAAAAGTTTAAGTCTTGGAAATGTAGCAAAATATTTGGAAAACCACAAGGTTATCAGTCTCTGCAGCAGGAAAAACAGTATTCAACAGAGCTGCACGTTCCACCTTTAACTGGCAGCAAAATATCTTTAAGCTTCTGTTTTTAATAAAGATTCAGAAGATTGTTTGTCCTACATTCAAATGATCTCAGTGGAGCCAATTGGATAACAAATCTCTCTGGACCTGGTTTTGCTTGTAGGTATGTATTGGTTTGGCAGCGTCCGTAATTTCCTGAGAAATTGGATGATGTGGTATTGCCTTCTAAATCAGTGGAAATAAATTGCTGTACCATGAGATTAAATACCCAATGTAATTAGTTGTGTAGTGACAGAGTCATCGAGGTCTTCTGCACAAATGAATGCAGTCCCTGCCATGACTCTGTTTTTCTGCAAGCAGCCACGTTCTATTAGATCCATTAAGGGTATTAAATCCCAGTGGTGACATCATTCATTTGATTACATCATTCATCTTCACTTTTATTTTTGAATTAGTGTGAATGTTTTTCAGGTGTTTGTTATTGCCCTAATCTCATCCTTTGCCACTAATTTAATAATCTTGTGTTACCATGACATGCTCTTTGAAAAAAACATTTGGGTAATCAAGTTAATTAATGGCTTGCCATTGAAAGTTTCTCTTTGCACATAACTTTGGCATTATAGTTGGTGGACTTTTCCCACACAAATTTAAGATTGTCTGTTTAACATTTACCTAGGGAAGGCATGGATCTGGAAGTTAGAAAGGTCAGGAAGTTTCACATCAGGAAAAATACCTGATGACATCTGAAAGTGCAATTCTTCCTGCAGGGGAAATAATGTAACAAGATCAATTTATACTTAAATTTTAGATTTTTTTGCAATCTATATTCTTTCATTTAAAAATACAGTAAAACCCCTGATATTCAGAATTCAGGTAACTGACAGCCTCAAGCAACTGGCAAAAACATTGAGGAAAATAACTAAATTATAAAAAAAAATGTTTAAAAAGAAAAAATGTTCTCTGAAGTAATACATAAACCTTTGGTGAAGATGGGAGCAAATATTTAGCCAATGGAGTGCTTTGGCCATGCTTTGCTTGTCACAGCTGTTTGAATAAAGTTTAAATAAAGCTGAATTGGAATAAAATGGCATTGCCCAGGATGAACATCTGGTTGATGCCACTTGCTATTGGGGTGACTCTCTTAAAGTGTCTCCTGATCCCTGCTTAGTAAGAGTCTTTATCTTTATTAGTGTATTATTAAGGCTTTATCTGTAAACTTGAAGGGGGGGGGAGTTAATTATAATGTTATTTGTCTTTCGGGTGTCTCTATAAAGGGGAGGAACCTGAAGATGTAGCGATGGTTAAATGTTTTCAAAGAATGTGACTGAAAATAAAGTAAAATGCTTTAAGGTTTATATATTCTTGCAAGTGGTTTGCTCAGTATAAGTACAGTACAGCTACAGTATTTTTGTCTTTTAAGCTGTTTGTTATTAATCCAGGTGTCTTAGGCATTATAAGAGTGAGTGTCAAGCAACCGGAAAACTTGCTCATCCCGCATCTACCATTCCCTATAGGTGCCGGATACTGGGGTATTACTAAATGTCTCTTTTGTGTAAAATTTCAAGAATGTTATTCAAACCTCAATTCAGTTTTTCAAATAACATTTTTTTAAAAAATGTACAATATAAAAAATGTAACTCATTTGTCATGTTAACAGTTGGATGATATCTGAAAAATGATAATGCTTCTTTCGTATCATGAGAAATGTAAATGTAGTCCAAAGAAGGCATATGAGAGGTTCAGGAAGCTGAAATTTGATAGGGCCCTTGAGCAACATAAAGGAAGCAGGGACGAGCTGAAGATGAGAATTGGAGAGTTTGGGGGGTGGGGGTGTTGTTAAAAGAGCCTATGAAATATCCTTGGAGAGTAGAATTAACAAGGCATTTTATGTTTAAAAATAAGAAGGGAGTGAGGGGAAGGGTAGAACTAATGAAGGATAAAGGAGGGAATTCGTGATTCAAACCAGAGGAAGTGGGCAAAGTACAAAATAAGTACTCCACGTTGGAATCACTGAGAGGGGCATGAAGGATAATGAGATCAGGAAGAGGTACGATGATAATCTTGGGCATGTTGATCTCACGAAGCTGGTGATGTTGGGACTCTTCAATTATATTAAGATGGACATTTCCCCAGGCCCTGATGGAAAGCAAGAGAAGAGTTTGCTGGACCCTTGACATATCTGAGTACACTCTTTAGCCAAAGGAAAAGTTCCAGAGGACTGGAAAATAGGAATATTATTTCTTTGTTTAAGAAAGGCAACAGGGATAATCCACCAATGACAGGTTGAACCTCTTTAATCCAGCAACATCAGAACCTGGCCATTGCCCAACCACAGAAAATGCTGGAAAACAGAAATTGACCCCTAAGGGAACCCCCTATGTAAACATATGAAAGGTAGAACAAAGTTTAAAACAGGAAATAATAACATGGAGAGGCATGGTTGGTGTAGTTGAAACATTCCTGAAGTGCAGTTTGGGCCTCCAAAATCACAGAGAACATTTATTTGATGACAGTTTGAAGGGCTAGTTTGATTGGATCAGAGGCCTGAAGAGATGGTTTGGTACAATATTGCTGAGACACAGACTGAAAGGGATACCTCTAAATTGAATGGTTTTGATTGTCATGTGTACCAAGATTCAGAGAAAAGCTTTGTTTTACACACAACTCAGACCATTATGAGGAGTGTGGGACTCCAGAGAGTTGGGTCTGTCTGGAAGCAGCTGGAGGTGAGTTCATTTAAAAAGCAAATTAAGGGTTAAATAGAACAGTGATTAGTGGGAGAGTAATTAAAATAAGGGATAGTGACAAATAAAAAGCGAGGAGGCTCAAACGGAGCAGCCAGTGAGTGACTGAGGATGAGCTTGATTTCACCAACGTAAGATCTTTGAATTTAATTAAGAATTAATGTAGTCAGCAGCTTGGGCAGTGGAATGCTCTAATTGCACAATTGTCCCTATGACCACACCTGCAAGAGGTGCATCCAGCTGCAGCTCCTGGAAGACCGTGTTAAGGAGCTGGAACTGGATGAACTCAGGATCATTTGGGGGGCTGGGGAAGTGCTGGAGGGAAATCACCACTAAAAATAAAAGAGACAGGTAACTGGGTGACTGTTAGGAGAGGGAAGGGGAGGAAGAGGCAGACAGTATAGAGCACCCCTGTGGCCTTTCCTCAATAATTTTTTTGGATACTTTTTTTTGCAAGGGAGAATAATCTACCAGGGACCAGTCATAGTGGTCCTGTCTTTGGCACAGAGGCTGGCCCTTGGCTCAGAAGTGAAAGGGGGAGGGAGAAGAGGAGAGCTATGGTAATGGGAGACTCATTGGTTAGGAGAGAAGATAGGAGGTTTGGTGAATGAGATTTGAAGCTCCCAGATGGTCTGTTGCCTCTCAAGTGCCAGGGCCAGGGACATCTCTGATCAAGTTCATAGCATTCTGGAGGAGGAGGGTGAGCAGCCAGATGTTGTGGTCGACATATAGACCAATGACATAGATAGGAAAAGGGATGAAGTCCTGAAGAGGGAATATAGGGAGTTAAAAAGCAGGATCTCAGAGGTGGTAATCTTGGGATTGCAGCCTTTGCCATGTGCCAGAGAGGGCAGGAATAGGAAGTTATGGCAGATGAATGTGTGGCTGAAGACTTAGTACAGGGGGCAGGGACTCAGATTTCTGGATCATTGGGATCTCTTCTGGGGAAGGTCTGATGTACAAAAAAGATGGGCTGTACCTGATCTAGAAAGGGACCAATATCCTAGCGGGCAGATTTGCTAGAGCTGTTGGAAAGAGTTTAAACTAGTGTGGCAGGGCGCGGGGAATCAGAATGTGAGTGCAGAAGTACAAAAGCATGATGTTCTGTGTTCTGAATTGATGAGGAAGGACTGTCAGGAGCAAAACATAAATGTAGCCAGTTAGAAAAGTTGAAATGTCTATTTCAATGCTAGGAGTATTGGGAATAAAGGGGATAAACATAGAGCATGGATCAATATGTGGAATTATGATGTTGTGCTCATTACTGAAACTTGATTGGAGGAGGGGCAGGATTAGCTGATGCAGGTACTGGGGTTTAGGTGTTTTAAAAGGAATAGGATGGGAGGTAGAAAAGGTGGGGAGTAGCATTACTGGTCAGGGATAGTATCACGGCTATAGATACGGAGGAGGCTGCAAAGGGAGTGTCCACTGAGTTGGTGTGGGTGAAAGTCAGAAATAGGAAGAGGCATCACTGTGCTGGGAGTAGTCTATAGACCCCCAAATAACCCAAGGGACATTAAGAAATGGAGTGGGAAATACAGGTTGTTAGTTATGGGTGACTTCAACTTCCCTAATATTGATTGGCTCCTCATGACTGCAAGATGGATGGATGGGGCTGAATATATCAGATGTGTTCAGGAAGCATTCCTGTCACAGTATGTAGACCAGCTGACGAGAGGAGAGGCCATAGTGGATCTAGCTCGGTGTAATGAATCTGGTCTGGTGGTGGATCTCTTGGTAGGGGAGCATTTTGGTGAGAGTGATAACAACTCCCTTAGCTTCAACTTAGTTATGGAAAAGGACAAAAACAGACAAAATGGAAAAGAGCTTAACTGGAGAAGGGTGAATTATGAAGGAATGGGGCAGGAACAAGCAAGAGTAAATTGGAAACAGATGTTCAAGAGTGAAAGCACAGAAGTAATGTGGAGGAAGTTTAGGGACCACTTGTGCTGGGTTCAGGAAAAGGTTTGTCCCACTGGGACAAGGAAAAGATGGTTGGAAAAGGGAACCGTGGTTGATGAAACAGGTGAGGCAACTAGTCAAAAAGAAGCATATGTTAGATACAGAAAACAGGAAGAGCTCATGAGAAATATATGGTGGCCAAGAAGGAGCTTAAGAAAGGACTTGGAAGAGCTCAAAGGGGGCATGAGAAGGACTTGGCACATAGACTTGACAACCCCAAGCCATTCTATATGTATGTGAAGAACAGAAGGATGATGAGAATGAAGGTGGGGCTGCTAAAGGATAAAGGAGGCAACATGCTGGAGGCGGAGGAGGTTGGGGAGGACGTAAATGAATACTTTGATTCAATATTTACAAGAGAAAATGTCCTTGATCAGGGTGAGGTTGAAATAGAACAGGCCTGTGTGTTAGACAATGTGGAAATTAAGTAAGTGTTAGATCTTCTTAAAAACATCAAGATTGATAAGTCTCCAGGGTCAGATGCGATTATACCCCAGGTTGCTGTGGGAAGTGAGAGAAGAATAGCTATGATATTTGAATCTTCTTTGGCTGCAGGGGAGATGCCAGAGGATGGGAGAATGGCAAATATAGTCCCCTTGTTTAAAAAAGGTAATGGGAGAATCCTGGGAATTATAGACTAATGAGTCTTGTATCAGTGGTGTGCAAACTATTAGAGAGGATTATTAAGGATAGGATGTATGAGCTTTTGGAGAAGTACAATCTACTCAAGGATAGTCAGCATGGCTTTGTGAAGGAAAGGACGTGCCTCACGAGCTTAATTGAGTTTTTTTGAGGAGGTAACAAAAGAAGTTGGATGGTAGGGTTATAAATGACCTGGATGAAGAGGCGGATGAATGGGTCAGTAAGTTTGCAGATGACACGAAGGTTGGAGGAGTTGTGAATGGAGCTGAAAGTTGTTGAAGGTTACAAGAGGACATAGGCAGGATGCAGAATTGGGCTGAAAAATGGCAGATGGGGTTCAATCCTAATAAATGGAAGGATTTTGGAAGGACAAACCAGAAGGCTGAGTACATGGTAAATGGTCGATTACTTAAGAGTGTGGATCAACATGGAAACCTTGAGGTTCAAATCCAAACATCCCTCAAGGTCGCCGCAAAGGTTGATAGGATAGTTAAAGCCTATGGGATGCTGGGCTTCATTAATAGGGAGAATGAGTTCAGGAGTTCAGGAGGTCACGTTGCAACTCTACAAATCTCTGGTGAGACCACACTTGGAGTATTCAGTTCTGGTCAACTCATTATAGGAAGGATGTGGAACCTATGGAAATGGTGCAGAGGAGATTTACCCTGGTAAGGTTAGTGGAACTGGAACTTTTCTCTTTAGAGAAAAGGATGAGAGGAGACTTGATAGAAGTGTATAAGATTATGAGAGCCATAGGTAGGGTGGATAGCCAGCACCTGTTTCCCAGGGCATGAATAGCAAACACCAGAGGACATGTGTACAAAGTGGATGGAAATTTAGGGGAGACATCAGGGGTATTTTTTTTTACACAAAGAGTTGTGGGTGCCTAGAATGCCTTGTCAGGGATGGTGTTGGAGGCTGAAACATTAGGAGGATTTAAGAGACTCTTAGATAGGCACATGGATAAAAGAAAAAATAGAGGTTTCCAGGGTAGGGTGAATTTAGTATTTTTTTTAAATGAGTATATGAGTCAGCGAGGGGGAGGCGGTGGCCCCGGCCTCGGTAGAATGAAGCAGGCGGAGGCCCCGGTCCGGGCAAAAACGAGGGGGGGGTGGCGGCCCCGGCCTCGATTGAGTGAGGCAGGCGGAGGCCTCGGTTTGGGCAGCAAGAAGGTGGCGGCAGCCCCGGCCCCAGTCCAAGCAGAAGGTAGGCGGCGGCGGCCCCGATCCGGGCAAAATTGAGGGGGAGGCAGCGGCCCCGGCCTCGGTAGAGCGAAGCAGGCAGAGGCCCCGGTCCGGGCAAAAGCGAGAGGGAGGCGGTTGTTCCGGGTCTGGAAGGCTGGCGGCAAAACTCTGCATGCCAAACTGCATGAGTTTTTCAAGCTCTGCTGGGACCAAGGAAAGCTGCCTCAGGACCTTCGTGATGCCATCATCATCACCCTGTACAAAAACAAAGCCGAGAAATCAGACTGCTCAAACTACAGGGGAATCATGTTGCTCTCCATTGCAAGCAAAATCTTCCCAAGGATTCTCCTAAATAGAATAATACCTAGTGTCGCCGAAAATGTTCTCCCAGAATCACAGTGCGGCTTTCACGCAAACAGACATGGTCTTTGCCCTCAGACAGCTCCAAGAAAAGTGCAGAGAACAAAACAAAGGACTCTACATCACCTTTGTTGACCTCACCAAAGCCTTCGACACCGTGAGTAGGAAAGGGCTTTGGCAAATACTAGAGCACCTCGGATGCCCCCCAAAGTTCCTCAACATGGTTATCCAAATGCACGAAAACCAACAAGGTCGGGTCAGATACAGCAATGAGCTCTCTGAACCCTTCTTCCTTAACAATGGCGTGAAGCAAGGCTGCGTTCTCGCACCAACCCTCTTTTCAATCTTCTTCAGCATGACGCTGAAACAAGCCATGAAAGACCTCAACAATGAAGACGCTGTTTACTTCTGGTACCGCACGGATGGCAGTCTCTTCAATCTGAGGCGCCTGCAAGCTCACACCAAGACACAAGAGCAACTTGTCCGTGAACTACACTTTGCAGACGATGCCGCTTTAGTTGCCCATTCAGAGCCAGCTCTTCAGCGCTTGATGTCCTGTTTTGCGGAAACTGCCAAAATGTTTGGCCTGGAAGTGAGCCTGAAGAAAACTGAGGTCCTCCATCAGCCAGGTCCCCACCATGACTACCAGCTCCCCCACATCTCCATCGGGCACACAAAACTCAAAACGGTCAACCAGTTTACCTATCTCGGCTGCACCATTTCATCGGATGCAAGGATTGACAACAAGATAGACAACAGACTTGCCAAGGCAAATAGCGCCTTTGGAAGACTACACAAAAGAGTCTGGAAAAACAACCAACTGAAAAACCTCACAAAGATTAGCGTATACAGAGCTGTTGTCATACCCACACTCCTGTTTGGCTCCGAATCATAGGTCCTCTACCGGCATCACCTATGTCTCCTAGAATGCTTCCACCAGCGTTGTCTCCGCTCCATCCTCAACATTCATTGGAGTGACTTCATCTCCAACATCGAAGTACTCGAGATGGCAGAGGCCGACAGCATCGAATCCACGCTGCTGAAGATCAAACTGTGCTGGGTAGGCCACGTCTCCAGAATGGAGGACCATCGCCTTCCCAAGATCGTGTTATATGGCGAGCTCTCCACTGGCCACCGATACAGAGGTGCACCAAAGAAGAGGTACAAGGACTGCCTAAAGAAAGCTCTTGGTGCCTGCCACATTGACCACCGCCAGTGGGTTGATATCGCCTCAAACCGTGTATCTTGGCGCCTCACAGTTCGGCGGGCAGCAACCTCCTTTGAAGAAGACCGCAGAGCCCACCTCACTGTCAAAAGACAAAGGAGGAAATACCCATCACCCAACCAACCAATTTTCCCTTGCAACCGCTGCAACCGTGTCTGCCTGTCCCGCATCGGACTTGTCAGCCACAAACGAGCCTGCAGCTGACGTGGACTTTACCCCTCCATAAATCTTCGTCCGCGAAGCCAAGCCAAAGAAGAAAAGAAAAAAATATGAGTCAGCGCAACATCAAGGGGTGAAGGGCCTGTACGGTGCTGAAGTGTTGTATGTTCTATGTAAATCAAGTCGTACTTGTGTACACCAGATAGTTCATTAATAAAACATTGATGTAGCATTACAATAACTCAAAGACTACAGGGCATAGAGTTACAAGACAAAATGAAGAGTATAAAGGAAAATGAAGTTGAAATAGTGCAAGGCCATCATCTTTTACCTACAAACGATCTGTTTAAGGGTCTGATAACAGCTGGAAAGAAACTGTCCTTGAATCTGGAGGTTGTGATTTTAAGCTCTTGTACCTTCTGTCTGATGGAAGAGGTGAGAAGAAATGTGGGATGTGTTCTTCAATATGTTGCCAGCTTTCCCGAGACAGTGGGAAGTAACGATTTAGGGGAAGTTAGTGTGCATATAGCTCTCTGCAGTTTACTGTAGTCTTGGGCATATACCCTAGTAATCTCAAATATAATGTGCATTTCTTTGAACTTTGGGTGACAATTAAATTTGGTTGTAATGCTATTACTGGTCCTTGTCCCTCTTGTTATAAATGTCTTCAAGAAAGCAGTGATGGACACACTAATGTATTCCTTCCCAAAGAGAGAAGAAAGTGGGTGCAGGGAGAGAATGATGAATAGTTTAAATTTTACAATAAGTTTTCTCCTTTAAACCCCACACCATTAAAACATCAATATGCAGGTTTTTCCTTTGGGCCATTTGCCAAAGGCAGGTTACAGGAGAACTTGAGGACTCAACTCCTGATGCAGTCTCAGCTCTTGATGCATGCTGTCAGTGAGTCTTGGTCAGTTTAGGAATGAGTGTGCAACTGTGTCCCCAGTGCAGTCAGTTTGGACAGGGGAACGATCATGAAGGTTTCCATCTCCCACCACTGAGTCAGTTCACAAGTGCACAATTCACAGTCTGTGCATTTCTCGTAATCAGAGCTTGTGAAAACTCTCTGATGCTCGGGGCCTGTGATTAAAAACCCAGTTGAATATGATATCATAAGACTATGTTTAAGATGTAAAATAGGAAGTGGAAGGACACATGAAAATGTAAATAATTGTTTTCTAAGGCACTTAACCCAAACATATTGCCAGACCCTCATCAGAAGAGGATGAAAGAACAAACTGAAGTGTTGTTTGGGAAGTAAAATAAATATGGAATTTACCAAAAATAATTAAAAGAAGACATTGACACCTAAAATATACATGTATTTTAAAGAGCAAACAATTGTTGTATTAACTGGTGTTCACATGATTGTTGAGGGGGCAGTTTTCCTTCATCAAGTTATGAGACAAAAGGTCTGTAGTAAACCGACCTTTTGGGATTCCTAACAGATGCTCGCCAACTTGGTCAGCATGGATGAGTTGGGCTGAAGGGCCTTTTCTCTGCTGTATTACTCCATGAGATGCTGCAGTTCAGTCTGGTGGCCCATGGCAGATCAATGAAATCCCATTAGGAACTATAAAAAATAATGCAATTGTGGATTAATAATGCCTTTTAGCTGATGTGATCTTTGGAGCAAAACTGGGTTACCATTGAACTATCAAAACAATGATGAGGTTGGTCATTTGTTCCTCTTGTGGTGTGCCAACATCCCAATTATGCTTGTGTTTTTAATAACCTGGTGTGTGTTGGGGAAGTTGTACTTTTAATGAAGATTGATTGGTTTATATGCTTTACTCTGGATCTCTGTGAATCATAACATAAGATGTCAGTCTCATTAAATCTCACTTGAATGTTTTATACTTGATTGAGATGAATAAAAGCATCAGAACAGCTGAGCAAAACTCATCATTCTGCCTTCAATTATGGTATGGGAGTTTGATGAAAAATCTTAAAAAAATGAAAATATCTGAAGTAACCACAGGAAATGCTGGAAATATTCATCAAGTCAGCAGCACTTGTGGAAAGGGAAGCAAAGTATTCACCCTAAAATGTTAACCCTGTCTCTCTTTCCATAGATGCTGCCTGATCCACTGAGCATTTCCACATCTATTTTTATTAAGGTATGGAACCCAATAGTTTTCCTTTAATGGTGACTTATGCTCACTTTGTAGCAGATGGAAATCCTGGGAAAAGAAACTCTTTGTGTTATAATGACCTTGTCAATGTTCTGGCCAGAAGCCTTCATCAAAGATTCCAGCCAGAAAAAAATGCCAATTAACATTAAAGATCTGGAAAAGGGGTCAGAGTGTAGTGTCTCCGAGTTTGCTGATGGCACTAAATAGAATGGAAAAGCAAATTGTGCAGACATTGCAGAGTGTTTCCAGAGAGACATAGATAGGTTAAGTGAATGGGCAAGGGTCTGGCAGATGGAGTACAATGTTGGCAAATGAGAGGTTATACATTTTGGAAGGAAAAATAGAAGATTATTTAAATGGCAAATGATTGCAGCATGCTGTCATGTACACAGAATGTACACGAATTGCATAAGAGTTTGTAGGTGCAGCAGGCTGTCAAGAAGGCAAATGGAATGTTGGCCTTCATCGCTAGAGGAATTGAATTTAGGAGCAGGGAGGTTATGTTGCAACTGTACAAGGTACTGGTGAGACCACATCTGGAGTTCTGCATCCAGTTCTGATCTCTTTATTTGAGAATGAATATACTGGCTTTGGAGGCGGTGCAGAGGAGGTTCATCAGATTTGTTTCAAATCAGTTTGATTTTCCAGTTTGTGCTTTTCATCAAAGGTTTGGTTTTCTATCTTGATGGATAAAATGCTTTTATAATTCTAGTAAATTGACAGGGTGATCTAATTATTGTAAGTATGAAAACCACTTCTGAACTTTCATAATAATAGAAGACGGGAGTAAAATAGAAATGTCTTTCATTTGATTTAGAATTAAGCCAGGGAATTGTGAGACTAATTTCCATCATGTCCGTTGTAACTTGATGCAATTTTTCATTGATTTAGAATGTGCTAGTTCACACAACATTGACTGATTGTTCTTTTATTGATTGGTCAATATGCATTATTTTGGTGACAAAATGTCATGTAAAAATTGCCTGCATTGAAAAGCTTTTAGTTTGCTTTGAACACAAAGCAGATATTTTGTGGACATTACAGTGTCTGGTCTTTTCTCATTTGTATGATCCTTCAGCTCCTTGTTTCCAAATACTTGAATACATTTTAACTTCTAAACATGGGATGATTATTTATTGTTTTTGGGCCCAACCAATGCTTCAAATGGAATCTGAATTAAGAATTTTATTTGTTGAAATAACAAACTTTTAATGAGCTTCTATCACTTCCTGATGTGTATGTAATCTTGTACACAGTATTACTTAATGCCTACACTTGGGCAGCAGTCAAACTATAGCTCTAGATCACAGACTAGTGTCTGTACTGTGCATTGCATGACAGGATATAATATTGGCAGTATATCCAACCAAGTTATCGCAATCCCCATGTAAAAAAAAGGTTTGCAAATTGCACTTGGACAATATGTGCAGTTGTCTGCATTTTGATTTGCCCCTTCTGTTGAAAATGTTTTCATTGCAATTAACTTTCAAGAAGTCTTGTTATGGAACTGAATTGCGTTGGTTTCTTAAATCCATGTGATGATAGATGATCCCTTTTTAAAAAAAAACACAGGTGTTGGGGAGGGAAGAAGTTTTTCTTTCTGCCCTATCATTACCGGTAACATCATTACCTGTTCATTGAATCTGATATCCCTTCCTAGAAATGTTGAAGTGGCAGTAGTCTGTTGATGTTGTGGAGATGAATGACTCATTGAATCAGAATTTATTGTCATGCTGTCATGAGCAAGTCACAAAATTTCTTGTTTTGCTGCAGCATCATATGCAAACATTTATCTAAACCACCTTACAACAATAAATAAAAATAGTGCACGAAACGTCAAAGTAAGCCAGTGTCTTTGGTTCATTGATCTTTAAGGAATCTGATGGTAGCGGGCCTTGTGCCACTGAGTCCTCATCTTTAGGTTCCTGTACCTTTTTTCCCAGTAGTAGAAGAGTGAAGAGGGTATAGCCTGGGTAGTGGGGGTCCTTGAGGATAGATGCTGCTTTCTTAAGACATTGCCTCTTATTGGTGTCCTCGATGGAGTGAATTCTGGTGCCCATGATGTCGCAGGCTGAGTTAACAATTCTCTGGAGTATTTCTTTTTGGCCTTGGTGTTGGCACCTCCATACCAGACCGTGATGCAACCAGCTAGGATGTTCTTCACGGTACACCTGTCGAAGGTTTTGAGAGTCTTCTGTGACATACCGAATATTTCATCTTGTATTCGGATGTGTGAGTTCTTAGTCAACACAAGGATGAAGGAAAAGGTTCTTTAAAGTTGTTGTAAACAGCACCATGAGGTATGCCATGAGGCTGCGAGCCTCCATTACAGATACAACATACTGTGTGTCATCCCCCTGCTGGCAGTCAAGTCTAATCAAATAGTAACTATAATCAAGGCCTTCCTTGCTAGTGACCATGCAAACATGATACAAACATTACAGCAAATCTCCTCAAATACCTCACTAAGTATATCCGAGCCGCCTTCATGATTTCATTAATATGGAAGCTTCAGGTCAGATCCTCGGATGTTGATACCCAGGAATTTGAAGTTCTTGACCGTCTGCATTACTAAGCTCTCGATAAGGACTGGATCGTGTTTCCCCCTGACTTCCTCCTGAAGTCTACAATCATCTCTGGTGTTTTGCTAACATTGAGCACAAGGTTGTTGGTGTGACACCACTCACTGAGTTGATCTACCTTCCTCCTGTACACTCCTCATTGCCATTTGTGGTTCTGCTGACAACTGTGGTGTCGGCAAATTTGTAGATAACATTGGAATTGTGCCTGGCCACACAATTGTGGGTGTATAGTGAGTAGAGCAGTGGGCTGAGCACTCATCCTTGGTGTACCTGTGTTGATAATCACTAAGGAGGAGGCATTTTTACCAATTTGTAATTATTGTGGTCTCCTAATGAGGAAGTTAAGAATCTAGTTGCATGGGGAGGGTGGGGGGTGATTCAGAAGACCAGTGTTTGGATCTTCTTGACCAGCACTGAAGGAATAATGTGTTGAAGGTTGAGCTATAGTCAATGAAGAGCAGACATATATATAGGAGTTGCTGTTTTCCAGCACTGAGTGGAGAGCCAACGATATTGCAACCACTGTGGAGCAATTATGATGATAGTCTGCAAAGTGCATTAAAACCAACAGCTGTTAGAAAAACTTTTTTTTCCCTCCAAGATGTAAAAATTGAAACTGAATTACAAAATATGGTAAGGAGATTGTAACTACTGAACCACGGTGTCACAACAATGATCAAACTTGCATGGGCTTGTTAATTTAAGGGTTTATTTTAGCCTTTGTACTCCCTGATTTGCTGTGTTCTAACAGCTGTACGTCCTTCTCTCAAAGGAGAGGTGGATTTTATTACTCCTGCTGGTGGAATGGAGCAGTAGTAATGATGCCCGAACTGTTTCTTTCTGTCTCTAACTCAGGTGTACCTTATATAAATATTTTGTGCTGTTTAGTTTAAGGCAAGGGTTTGATAGTTCTCAAAAAAAAATCACATGTTTAATTGTCAGTAATTTGCATATGATTCACTGCCAAGATCGTGCTTTATGGCGAGCTCTCCACTGGCCACCGAGACAGAGGTACACCAAAGAAGAGGTACAAGGACTGCCTAAAGAAAGCTCTTTGTGCCTGCCACATTGACCATTGCCACTCACCTCAAACCGTGCATCTTGGCGCCTCACAGTTCGGCGGGCAGCAACCACCTTTGAAGAAGACCGCAGAGCCCACCTCACTGTCAAAAGGCAAAGGAGGAAAAACCCAACACCCAACCCCAACAAACCAATTTTCCCTCGCAACCGCTGCAACCGTGTCTGCCTGTCCCGCATCGGACTTGTCAGCCACAAACGAGCCTGCAGCTGACGTGGACATTACCCCTCCATAAATCTTCGTCCGCGAAGCCAAGCCAAAGAAAAGAAAAGAAAGAACTGCATATGTAATACTAAAATCGTTAAGTAGGAATGCTGCAATCAAATTGACCAGATCTGCTTTTACTAAGTCACAGTACAAAGGGAATTTTCATTCCACTTGCATGGTCTTTGTGAGATGTTAAGGCACATTTTAGATTTATTTTTGTACTCAGTATATTTGAACTGTGGAGATTTAGAATCTGCACGGTTTTTAAAGAAGGATTTTAGCCTCAGTAAAAAAGGGGGCAAGGTTAATGTTTGAATGGTAATGTCGTTCAGTATGGCGGCTTGGATTTACAAGAGAGGAATTTTGTTGCCATCCCTGATTTTTTTTAAAATTATTTTATTAGTTTTCTTTCCCCTACCTCCATGTTTGAAAAATGGTGTTGTGTGGCGGTGCACATACTCATGACGGACTGGCCCCGCTTCTACCACCGCGTGGTGGGGCAGCCGCGAGAAGATGGCGGTGTTGGGGAACCTCCTTGCCTCGTGGCTTTTGCCAGCGTGCGCCCCAGGCAGACGTTATGATGTCACCGCCCACGCGGGGGCAGAGCTCAAGCTGTCCTTAAAGGGGAGTGTGCGGAATTTGAAATAAACGGTCTTTGAGAATCTCCATCGTGGTGGCTGTGAATCTCTTTCATTGCAGCTGCCGCTACAATGGTGACCCCGATGAGCCAAGACGTTTTTCTGGTCTCCCAGCATGGATCCCGCAGAGATCAACACGGTCACCATGAAACTACCCCCCTTCTGGACCCATTGCCCACGTATGTGGTTCAGGCAGGTAGAGGCGCAGTTTCACCTCAGGAACATTTTTTCAGATGCCACGATGTTTTACCACGTCGTGAGCGTGCTCGACTAGGAGACTGAGGTCAGGGTGGATGACCTCATCCACAACCCACCAGTGGAGGGTAAATACCTTGCCCTCAAAAACTTCCTTCTGGGTACATTCAGCCTCTCCCCACAGCAGCGCGCCTCCAGACTCCTGCATCTAGACAGACTAGGAGACAGAACACCGTCAACCCTGATGGATGAGATGCTGGTGTTAGCAGAGGATCACAAGCCCTTCTTCTTGTTATGCCAGATCTTCTTGGACCAGATGCCCGAAGACATTCAGCTTCTGCTGGCAGACGAGGATTTTACTGACCCATGGCGAGTCACAGCCCGAGCAGACACCCTCTGGTGAACCAAAAGGGAAAATGAGGCTGCTCTCAGCCAGGTCACCCGCCCAGGAACCAGCCAGTCACAACCCTCCCCCAAGCACAAGCTGGAGGAGCACCACCCCATCTGGTGCTTCTACCACCAATGCTGGGGGGAGCGCAAGCTCGTAAGTGTAGACGGCCCTGTACCTTTCAGGGAAACGACTCGGCCAGACGCCATTGATGGCTGCGGCGGCTGGCCAAACGAACAGCCTCCTGCATGTGACCGATTAAGTCCACCGGCCAGGGATTTATGGAGATAGGGGACACCGGAGCGGAACTGAGGTCTTACCCCCGACTGCCCTCAAGACCTGCACCCGAGCACAGGGTCCCACCCTGCGGGCACCCAACATTTCTCCCATCAAAACCTTCTGCGGGCGCAGATCCAGATTGGGAAAGACAAGTTCCGCTGGATTTTCATGCTGGCCTCAGTGGGTACTGCGCTGTTGGGGGCCAACTTCCTCAGAGCGCATGGCCTGCTGGTGGATATAAATGACTAGTCCATGCTTGCACTTTCCACTCAGTCCGCCTCGAGGCCACGGAAGCCTGCAAGCCGGAGATGACTGCCATCAACGCTCCCAGTGACGAATATTCCAGCATGCTCGATGAATTTCCCACCATCCTACAGCTGCAGTTCACCGCCGCCATGCCCCAGCATGGGGGTCTATCACCATATCTCCATGCAAGGCCCCCTACTGCCCGAGAGACTACAGCTGGCCAAGGAGGAGTTCTCCCGCCTGCAGGAGTTGGGAATCATCTGCCGGTCTAACAATCCCTGGGCCTCTCCTCTCCACATGGTCTCCGGGGGCTGGTGAACATGCGGGAATTATCGGCACCTGAACGACGCGACAACGCCAGACAGGTATCCCATCCCGCACATCCAAGACTTCACAGCGAACCTCCATGGCGCCCAGGTCTTCTCGAAAGTCGACCTGGTACGGGGCTACATCAGATCTTGATCCACCCTGAGGCTCGCTAGCAGCCCCACCTCTCCTATGTGTCAGAGTTCACCACCAACATCCGGCACAGAGCAGGTAGAGATAACGTCATAGTGGATGCGCTCTCTCAACCCGCAATCCACAACTTTGCACCAGGCCTAAACTACACCCAGCTGGCACAGGCACAGAAGGAAGATGCAGAAACGCAGGCCCTCTGTACCGCCACTACAGAGCTCCGCCTCCAGGACATTCGTTTTCTGGGCAGACTGGACATGCTGCTCTGCGATGTTTCCACCGGTTCGCCGTGCCCGGTAGTTCTGCCGCAGTGGAGGTCGTGGGCCTTCAGCATGGTCCAGGATCTAGCACACACCTCAGTCAAGACATCGGTGTGGATGGTGGTGGAGCAGTTTATGTGGCATGGGCTTAAGAAGGAGGTAGCCCAAGTGGTGAGGAGCTGCACACAGTGCCAGGCCTCCAAGGTCCACCGGCATACGAAGGCTCCGATTCAACAGTTTGACCCGGCAGTCAAAAGGTTCCAGCACATACATATTGATATTTTGGGGCCCCCTACCAGTGATCAGAGAGGCGTGCTATCTGCTGACGGTGATCGACCAGACCATGAGGTGGTCGGAAGCCATCCCCGTCAAGAACACTTCCGGCGAGACGTGCGCCAGGAATTTGATTGCTCAATGGATCGCCAGGTTCGGAATCCTGGCGCACATCACCAAGCGGCAGGAATGCCCAGTTCACCTCTGCCCTCTGGACCCAGTTGGCGAGCCTACTGGGGTTAAGCTCCACCAAACCACGGCATATCACCCACAAGCTAATGGCCTGGTGGAGCGATTTCACCACCATCTGAAGTCGGCCCTCATGGCTCGCCTCAACGGTCCTGGCTGGGCAGCCGAGTTGCCCTGGGTCCAGCTTGGCATCAGGACAGCCCCGAAGGAGGATCTGCAGGCATCATCCGCAGAGTTGGTGTATGGCGCGCTACTGTCACTGCCCAGTGAGTTCTTCGGCCCAGAATCAGACTCCATGACCGATCACCCAACCCTGTTGCCAGATCTCTGCAGCAGACTCACCTCGCTGGCCCCCCCGCATCCTACGCATCACGGCACCCAGTCAACCCGACTGCCCAAAAACGTGGATGTGGCCGAAGTCGTCTTTGTCCACTGCGGCCCACACACTTCACTCTTGCAGCACCCTTATGAAGGCCTGTCTTCAGTGGTCCAGCAAGACTTCACATTAGACATTGGGGGTAAAAGTGATCTATTTACAGTAGACCACCTGAAGGTGGCACACTTAGACCTTTCACAACCGATTCAAACGGCTCAGCCCAAGCGCCAAGGCCGTCCGCCTAAGCGGCGGGACGCATAAGCCGGTTCTGGGGTGTTGTGTGGCAGCGCACATACTCATGGCAAACCAGCCCCACTTGTACCGCCACGTGGCGGAGCAGCCACGAGAAGATGGCGCCATCGGGGGACCTCCTTGCCTCGTGGTTTTTGCCAGCACAAGCCCCAGGCAGACATTATGACATCACTGCCCACGCGGAGGCGGAGCTGAAGCTGTTCTTAAAGGGGCGCACTCAGGATTTGAAATAAATGGTTGTTGAGAACCTCCAATGTGGTGACTGTGAGTCTCTTTCATCGTAGCTGCCGCTTCAAGTTACCAAATTTAGTTGCAATAGTAAAAGCTTGTCGCTTCATTAGATGCTTTTGTATTGGACAGCAACTGAACATTCTTGTGTAGCTTACTGCTTGTTGAAATGCAGTTGTTCAAGGTTAGCTAGTTGGGAAGATCATTGTCACCTGTATTTTAAAAGGATAGATAATGCCTCCCAATTGAAAATGTTGTCAAACCTATGCAACTAACCTTTACAATAAGTTGCTAAAAGAAAGTTTCACAATGAAGGACATTAGAAATTATTATTCTGTTAGATAAAATAGGAAGATGTTACAACTACATTAAATGACCTATTTAATTTTGGAAGTGCATTCTTGGGCACATTGCTTGGCTACGACAAAAGGAGTTTGATTTTACTTGTCCTCTCTGTTGATGATGAAGCAGTATGGCTGTTGTGTTTTATGAAATATGTCAATATATCATCTTTGGACAGATAACTTGGTTTGAGAAGTCCAGGGAAAACTCTTGACTATATACCTATTTAAAGGTAGCAAATGTAGAGAGTACAACACACCAGGTGATTGTGACATTGTGTTTGGTGTGTTTGCAGGACAACATTTCAAGTTAGCACTTTTGTTATATTGATGGTGTCAACCCAGTACCAATGACAAACCTTCCGTGATACACAAATGATGTTCCTACTTGTCGTTGAGCCCTGCTTAGAGGATGAAGGTTTTGTAGCCATATACTGATAAATATATGGTGAGATCTAAATGGAGCCTGTTCTTTTAAGATCAGATCATGATGATCTGCTCAATCTGTTCACATCAAACAACCACATTTATAGAAGCAGGAGAGTTTTTTAAAAAATTTGAAGTACAAGTTTCAAAATGGATTTTTTGAGTTTTGTGTGCCCGATGGAGATGTGGGGGGGCTGGTAATCATGGTGGGGAGCTGGCTGATGGAGGACCTCAGTTTTCTTCAGGCTGACTTCCAGGCCAAACATTTTGAATGGTAGATAAGCTTGTAAAAGGCTTTTTTTATTCGTAGCTGCATTTGAATAGAGATGTAAATAATAAGGGCTTGTAGAAGGATAAGGGACTAACCTAAAATGCCAACTTGGTTGGCATGAATGAATTTGGCCAAAGATGACTATGAATGAAGGTCTAATGTGGTACTCATATTTTTTCACCCTGGGGAAGTGTGTGAAGCCCTGGATAATAGTGCCCAGAGCTATTCTTGAGTCTGAATGAGTATTGCAATCCTAAATCTACAAGTTATAAGGCAAAACATCAACATTTTAGAATAAACAAACAAATGAAGGAACTTAGTGGGTCAAAAGCAGCATCTGGAGACACAGATAGTTGATGTTTCTGTTTGAAACCTTGCAACAGGGTCCCAACCTGAAATGTTGGCTATCCTTTTCTCTTACCCACTGACCCCTCCAGCAGTTTTCCTTTGCTCTAGATGACAATGTCTGCAATCTCTTCTGTCTACATTTCAGGGTACCTTGGTGCTATGCAGTATTCTGCATTTGTCATCACTTTTTCTTTAAATAGCCTTTAATTTTGAAATAATGAATTAAAAATATTGTTTGAAACTGTAACATTTGGTACATGGCACTCTTGACCATGAAACTGTCAAACATTTTAACATTACCCTGTATGGTCTTTGAAAGAAAATGTTAGGATCCCAGATATAGAGGCATTATGAGGTTGACTGATTGGTAAACAGACTTGAAAGAAAGGACTGATATTGGTATGGATCCTTTTATAAGTGACAAATCATATTTTGTACGTGTTCTGCAGGGTACTAAGCCATTTACCATTAAGCAATCAAACATTTCTAATTAAACACTTAACTGTGGATTCTCATGTAACAGGTGATAATTGAAAGTCCGTGACTATATCCGTGAAGTTAGAAATTGTTGGTGAGTGTTGTGGGAATATGAATGTACTTTCAGCACTGACTCAACAGTTCAAAGGATGCTTCTTGAATGAATTTATTTTTCCCAATCTAAATGCCTCAACATTCTCAATGGTTTGAAGACATTGTTACAATATTCCTCCTATTTTTGTTCACATAGAAGCATGGATTTGTGTGATACATTCATTGGAACCAAAATAATGGACATGGTTGTTTGTCAGAATTCACCACTTTTGCTTTCTTTTGTAGGTTGAAAGATTAAAATATCAGTGAATAACAGTAACATGTTTGTCTTCGTACACATGGAAGTACACTCTTTTTAAGACATACTCTTCAGTTCTTACAAACCTTATTTTAGTTTTGAATTCTGTGGAAAAATTAGTATTAACATTAGCTGCTGCCGTTGTAATGGCAATAATAATAACGTACCCCTGTTCATTTATGTTCTAGCCCCTGGAGATTCCTGATGGCCACCGAGCGCCTTTTCCTACCCACTACCGCAGCAGCAGTACTCGCAGTATTGACACACAGACACCCTCTGTCCAAGAGCGGAGTAGTAGCTGCAGCAGCCATTCACCTTGTGTCTCTCCCTTCTACCCTACTGGATCTCAGGAGGGTAGCCCTTGCTCAACAGAAGACCTTCAATATGACAGGGAAAAAGGTGAGAGTATAGACTTCAAAACTAGTCTGAATACAGTGAGCTTTATTACAAAATATTACCAAACTTTAAGTGTACAGATCCATCCAAAACAGCATACAACTAGAGAAGTCATGCAAGATTATTCTGAAGCTGTACAGAATCATTTAATAGGTTCAAATTGTCAACACTGAACAACGTCTGGGAGGGGAAAAGATAATCTCATCAATGGGAAGAATTATTGCTGTTGAATTTGGAGGAACTGCAAATGCTGCATTTTGTTCTTAGAAATTGTTGCATTTGTTTTGATCATTGAAAATTTGAGGTGACAGATAGCAATACAAAAACAAATAATTGCACACTCACTATCTACATTTGGGAACTTCGAGATGCCAAATTAATTCTGGAGGGTTTCTTCAGCAAAGTTGAGTAACACAGAAACTCGTTGAGGTCAGTTTTCTTTGGTGCCCCAATGAGCTGAGCTAATTTCAGAACTTGCACTGCTTTTTATCCCATTGAAATTGAGGTGGTTGTAAGGATTCTACAACAGGTGAGTGATGATCTTCTCCAGAAACCACCTAGATAGGGGGGGATGAAGATCTGGGCAGTGGGTTGCTCAAACTCTGCTTTGAAGGAATGTACTTTTCAATGCTTCTGTCTCCACTGTTCAAACTTGCAAAAGTATTTCTGGTGTAAGTTGATGGGATCACAGTCATTATGAAGGGCAATGTATGAATTGGGAAATCTGCTAAGAAGGAAAGTTGGCTTATTTGAGAAGATTTGGAATGACTGTAGTTTGTGTGTTCCCCAGTGGGATGCTCAAATCCTGAGCTACAATTTCTTTGTGTGTGTTCTATGTGCAGTTGCTGATCACATTTCCTGATTAGTTTTGATCACAGAGCTGGCAATGTTGTTTATTGCGAAAGGATTTTGAACTCACTGAATCTTATCTCAGATTGCAATGTACTGTTAAAATCTGCTATGTTATAAATCTAACTGCTGTAATATTTCTAAAATGTCAAAGACCTCCAGGTTATTTAATTTTATTTAGAGGTGTTCGTCTTCCTGGTAAGGTAAAAGTACATCTTTGTTTCTAAGTTGAGATTGGATATTCTTTGAATAGAATTTTGTCCTTAATTGGTGCTGTACCCTTATTCCTTCCCCCACCCCAACTCGCCCCCCCCCCACTCTCTCTCTCTCTCTCTCTCTCAGGGCTATAAGATCATTATGTCTGTAGCTAACAAAATGGTTACAGTATATGTCACCTTACCCCCTTTTCTCAATTCATAAGGTTTTGCACACATTCCTGTTTTAGACTTGGTTTTTGATCATTATATTTGTTCTTGCTTGTTCTTCCCCCTGAAAGTTGATGTTTGTCTTCCTCCAGTGAAAACTCAGTTATCTATAAATCCATAAAGGAAAGGAAAAATGAAGGAATTTTCTCTCCAACGGCTCTTCATCATCCAGCTATTTTTCTTTGCTCTTCAACCATCAACACAAGTTGCTCAAGAAGCAGCTCCTCCATAACCCAAATTTGAAATTTATAATGCCAGCTCTTAAATGTGTCTGTTTCTAATTTGTGACATATTCCATTTCATACTTTATACACTTATTTTAGGTATTTTATCATTTGCTTCCAAATGAAGTTTTTGCTCTGATTTGGAGATGAGTCAAGTTGTTCTTCACTTGTAGTACTTTGACAGTTCCTTACTTTCCAAAACTCGACAATGTTCATGGTGTGTGATCAAAACAATGTGAAAGTAAACTGCAAGAACCTTGGGCTCTGTTACATGATGTCAATGCTTATTTCCTGTTGATGCCCCTTTCTTCACCCATTGTCTTGTGTATGTCCAAGATTTTTACTTTGAGGATCCATTAACTTGATTCAAAGTGTTTTGTTGAATGGGAAATAGAGAAAACTGCAGACATAGGTGGTCACAGCCCACCTTGTTTATTTGCTAGAGTAATCTAAAATTACTCCCACCATTTTCCTTCCTTTTCTTGAAATGTTGACCTAGCGACAGCTTGAAGTATGTGGAGTTTTCTGTTTCAGCTTTTCCTGTGATGAAATATTCCACATTCCAATGATAAAATCTCATTGAAACATAAATTTTTGCAAAGCATAGCAAAGTAAGATGATGTCGCCTTCCCAGGCCAGGAAGTGTACAAGGGGGAATGCACCAACAATAAGTGTTGAACCATTTGGGATTGAGATGAAAAGACATTTCTTTACTTGATATTGAAGGTTTTGAATTCTCTATGGAGGAGGTTCACTGATTGGGTACATTCAAGGCTGAAATCCAATAGACATTTTATTAATATTTTAGTAATAAAAAGTTACCTATAATTTTTGGAATTGTGGAGCAGACACATTCTTCCTCCTGCTTCCTATACATTCAAAATTTGAAACAAAAATATACACTGCCAACATGCTTCTTTTATGCTTTGTGATATTTAATATTGATCTCTTTTTCTCAATGCAAAGGTACAGTTTAAATTCTTTTATATTAATTATTTTTTATCACTTTCCCTGTCTTATTTTTTTAAATCATCTCTCATCCATGAGAGCAGGAAACACTAATTTTCTCATTCATGGTGTGATGTACGCCGTCCATGACTAATGCAGCAGATTTTCCCCATCAACTTTCTAAGTTCCAAGCAATACCACTGTAGTTTGTGTAATCTATAAACATTTGTGGTTTTCAAAAATATTTGCACCCTTGTTTCACCATTCACCTTGCCCTTCACCCCTGTATTGTAGGTTCACTCTCATTCCCTGTATTCAAGGTTCCTTTATTGTCATGTAATAATAAAACATGTAATATACTTGATTTGTGTCATCTTTTGCCTCTATAAAAGCAAAGAGTTTCCACCTCAGTAGTAAGTGAAAGAGAATCTCTTCAGAAATGCTAAGTATGTGGATTTGCTACAGACTCCTGTTCATCCATTGGCAACCTGAACTCCAGATCCAAAACGTCGATATGATCAGGAAGCCTTCAGTGCCCAATCCTTTTCTTCAAGTCTTTAATCTGGTCTCTCCCCCCCGCCACCTTCCATCCAACATTCACTTTAAATGAATGTCCTCCAGTATTTGACATTTTTGCCCTGGGAAGAAGACTCCGATTTCAGAATATATTTTCAAGAGTACATACATGGCATCACATACAACCTGAGATTCTTTTGTTTTTCTGTGGTTGAGGCAGAATTAGCACTTATTGGCAGTGCAAAAAAAAACTGTACACAGCATATTCATGTAAACAAATAAAGAACTATAAGCAGACAACAAATATAAACAAATTGCAATACAAAGAGAATTTTAAAAATCAATAAAGTGCAGAAGTAAGAGTCCTTAAATCAGTCCCTGATTGAGTTTGTTGTGGAGGAGTAACAGCTGCTCCAAAACCTGGTAGTGAGAGTCTTATGGCACCTATACCTCTTTCCTGAATACAGCAGCGAGAACAGAATGTGTGCTGGGTGGTGTAGATCCTTGCTGCTCTCCGATAGCAACATTCCCTGTAGATGTTCTCGACATTGGGGAGGGTTTGCCTGTAATGTTATGGGCTGTGTCCGCTACCTTTTGGAGGGATTTTCGCTCAAAGGTTTTGGTGTCCTACACCAGACCGTGATGCAGCTGGTCAGCACACTTTCCACTACATATCTTTAGAAATTTGCCAGGGTTTATGGTGCCATACTAAATCTCCAGAAATTCCTGAGGAAGTAGTGGTGTTACATAGAAACATAGAAGATAGGAGCAGGAGTAGGTCATTCGACCCTTTGAGCCTGCTGCGCCATTCAACGAGATCATGGCTGATCTTAAAGTTCAGTACCCCGTCCCCAATGATCACTGGATTGTATACCTATAGCTTTCCCTTCCTGGTCAATGATCAGCTCCTTATTTTTGGTGACATTGAGTGCAAGGTGGCTGTTGGTGCATCATTCAGCCAAATTTTCAATCTCCCTCCTGTATGCTGACGCATCTCCTTTCTTCATACAACCCACTTCTGTGGTATTGTCGGCAAATTTACAGATGATGTTATGGTTGTGACGAGCCACACAGTCATAGGTGTAAAGTGAATAGAGCAGGGGGTTAAGAATCCAGTACTGATGGAGATAGTGAAGAGTGTTAAAAACGTCACCTCCACAGATTGTGGGCTGGAGGTGAGGAAATCCAGGATCCAATTACACAATGGAGTGTTGAGTACCAGGTCCTGGAGTTTGCTGATCAATGCTGAACTGTAGTCGATAAAGAGCATCCTTATTGTGGTGTGCTGTTAGCCAGAATCAGACACACACAAGGTAAAGACTGTAAAACAGACTTTAATCCACAAAGACTTCCACAGAGCCAGGCTGGCTGTAGCTGCATTAACTCTGAGTGAGGCCTCAGGAGGCCGGCGCAGGCTTATATCCCAGAGGGTGATTGACACCCAACCAGGTAGAGCTTGATCCATTCAGGCCGACTGATTGACAGCTGGCTAGGTGCTGTCCTGTCCCCTTATACTCCTGCAGGTACAGAGGTTGCCCTCTGCAGTAGGCCGGTCATGTACCACCAAATTCACTCCCTTTAAAATTGTCCCAGGTGGGGGGGGGGGTCAGTAGTAACAAAGGAATTGCACCCACTATATACATACAATATTTATAGGTTAGACGATCCGGCGGCCACCGGGGTCTCTGCGACCATCGTAGGACTGGCTCCTGGTCACTGGTCAGAGGGGAAGTGGTGGGGGGGGTCTGTGTGGCGCCGCGCGTAGTGAGGGTGGGTTCATCTCCCAAGGCTGACGTGGGCCCCTGGTGGTCAAAGAGGGCCTGCGTGGCCCATAGCTGCCTGGGGATGGGGATGTATGCCTGGTCAGTGTCATCCTGGGCTGGAGGGTGGTGTGGTGGGTGCTCCTGCTGGTGCCAGATACCTGGTTGAGGCGGTGTCCTCCCTGCCACTGCCGAACCTAACATAGGCATAGTTATGGTTTGTATGAAGGAGAAAAACCTGCTCTACTAGGGCTTCGGCCTTGTGTGTCTACATGCTTATGAAGAAGCACCGGTCCCGGGGACATGAGCCATGCTGGGAGTGACATTCCAGTCACCGACCTCCTGGGGAACGAGAACAGACATTTGTGAGGGGTCTCATTGGTAGCCGTTCACAGCAGTGACCGAATGGCATGGAGCGCCTCGGGGAGGGCATCCTGCCAGTACTTAACGGCCCACCCTTTTACCTGAGAGCCAGGAGAACTGCCTTCCAGACCACCCCGTTCTCACGTTCCACTTGCCCATTGCCTCTCGGGTTATAGCTCGTTGTGCGACTGGTCACCGTCAGGTACTGGCGCAGCTCGTCACTCATGAAACTAGACCCCCGGTCGCTGTGGATGAAGGCGGGGTAGCCAAACATGGTGAAAATCTGTCCCAGGGCACTGATGACAGTGGCCATGGAGGTGTCCGGGAAAGGGATAGTGAAAGGGAAGCGTGAGCACTCGTCCACTATCATGAGAAAGTGGACGTTTTGGTTCGTGGAAGGCAGGGGCCCTTTGAAGTCCATGCCGAGATGCTCGAAAGGCCTAGTAGCCTTTAAAACATGGGCCTGGGGCGGGCAGAAGAAGCAGGGTTTACACTCCACACAGACCTGACAGGCCTCAGTCATGTCTCTGATGTCTCTGATAGTGTACAGCAGATTTCAGGACTTAATGAAATGGTACAACCTGGTGACACCCAGATGACAGAGGGACTTATGCAATGCCTGAATGCCTGCAGCCTATCGTCGTGCATAGACGCGCAGGTGCGAGAGAGGGCATCGGGGGTGTCGTTAAACTTCCCGGGCGGTACTAGATGTCGTAGCTGTAGATTGCCAGCTCGACTATCCAGTGCAAGATCTTGTCGTTCTTGATCTTGCTCTTGTGGGTAGTGTTAAACATGAACGCCACGGCCCGCTGGTCCGTGAGGAGGGTGAATCTCCTGCCGGCCAGGTAGTGGCACCAGTGGTGGACTGCTTCCACAATCGCCTGGGCCTCCTTTTCAATGGCAGAGTGCCCTAGCTCAGAGCCGTGGAGGGTCCTGGAGAAGAAAGCGATGGGGCACCCCCTTTGGTTGAGGGTAGCAGCAAGGGCCACTTCGGAGGCATCACTCTCCACCTAGAAGGGGGAGTCCTCATCCACAGCCTGCATCGTGGCGTCCACGATGCCTTGCCTGATGCGGATGAAGGCTGCCTGCGCCTCGGGTGGGAGGGGACAGGTTGTAGCTTGGGCCAGTGGGCGGACCTTGTTCGGGAAGTGAGGGACCCACTGCGAGTAATAAGAAAACAGGCCAAGGCACCTGCGGAAGGCCTTTAGTGTGGGGGGGGGGGAGGGGTAACTCCATTAATGGGCGCATCCTTTCTGGATCTACGATGTACCCCAGGATGGCGAGGCGGGTGGTGCTAAACATACACTTTTCCTTGTTGTAAGTATGGTTCAGCTCCCCGGCTGTCTGGAGGAATTTTTCCAGGTTAGCATCGTGGTCCTGCTGGTCACGGCCGCAGATAGTGACGTTATCCAGATACGGGAACGTGCCTTCAGCTTGTGCCAGTCGACCATGTGATCCATCTCTTGATGGAAAACGGAGACCCTGCTTGTGACCCGTCTGCCTCAAAGGTGGTGTAGGGGTTGTCATTCGGGTGGATGGGGATTTGATGATATGCTGACTTCAGGTCAATCATGGAGAAAACCAGGTAGCGGGCTATCTCATTGACCATGTCGGTGATCCTCGGCAGGGGATAGGCATCCAGTTAGGTGTACCGGTTAATGGTCTGGCCGTAATCCACAACTTTCCTCTGCTTACTTCCCCCTTTGACCACCAGGACTTGGGCTCTCCAAGGGCTGTTACTGGGCTCTATGACGCCTTCTGCCAGGAGTCGCCGCACCTCCGCCTTGATGAAGTCTCTGTCTGCGGTGCAATAGTGCCTACTTCTGGTGGCGATCGGCTTGCAGACTAGCGCAAGATGTGGGAAGAGTGCTGGTGGGGTGATGCGCAGTGTGGAGAGGCTGCAGGCTGGCCGAGACTGGTAGGTTGGCGTTCTGTGTAATGTGAGTGGAGGTTGGGGACCCCTGAAGGCAAGGTTGACACTCTGCAGGTGGCACTGGAAATCCAGTCCCAGAAGGATTGGGGCCCAGAGTTTGGGCATGACCAGGAGCCTGAACCCTGTGTAAGTCTCCCCTCCCACAGTTATATCGGCCGAGCAGCGCCCGAGGGTAGCAACGGTCTTATCCTTGGTGGCAAGAGCGATCAAGCAGGTGGTGGGGTAGACTTTTAATCCCAGGGAGTGGGCCACGCTCAGGTGAATGAAGCTCTCAGTGCTGCCACTGTCGAGCAGGCACTTCATTACCTGCCCGTTGACTTTGTATGTCCATCATCAAGCACCCGAGGTCGTGAGGGATGTCCCTGGTCAGTGTGGTAGCTGCCAGGACATTCTTGGTGTCAGAGTCGTTGCTCTCCAGCCATGCGCAGCAATTTATGGCTTCCGGGGACATGGGGCGCATCGGTAGGGTGGCCTGGTCTTCGCCCCGTTGACTATGTCGTCGGTCGCTGGATGCGGCGTGTGGCAACCGATGGCACCTGGAGGCGTGGGGAGCATCAATAGGGCGCCCTGGTCATCGCCTGTGTTGACCACATCGTTCTCAACATCATCATGGGCCCTCCGTGTCGACTGCTGCCTGGCCCAAGTTGGCGGCGGCGCGTGGGTGCCCGCTGCGTGGCTGTCCTCCTTCCCCAGCCGTCTCCGTTGTGCTGGGGGGGGGTGACGTCATCGCGGCCGAGGGCAATGACGTCATTACGTCAGCCAGAAGTGACATCACACTGTGAGCCGGAAGTGACGTCGCTGTAGTTCTCGGCGAGCGATGCTGGCGAGGATGGGTGCTCGTGGAGGTGATTGGGGCACACACTGTGACAGTCACTGGCGGAGCCGAATGTCGCACAGTCGAAGTCGGGGAAGGCGGAAGTCATTGCGGGGACGATGGCACCACCTGGCACGCGCAGGTGGAGGGGTCCGCGGGAGAGGTGGGGAGATCATAGAGGGCCGCTGAGCTGCTGGCTGGTTTTGAGAGGCACACTTTTGCAAAGTGGCCTTTCTTGCTGCATTGGGAACAATATTGGTTCCTCGCCGGGCAGTTTCAGCGCGATCATTGGTCTGACCCACACCAGGACCCACAGTACTTATAGGGGCGCCGGATGCCAGCCTCAGCGACGTTTTCCTCCCCAGCTCGATCTGGGGCTTCATTTGCAGTGTGAGAGGGCCATTAGAGAGCCTGGGGGAATCTGGAATCGAAGGCTTCGATGTGCAGGGCTGCCGCTTCCAGGGTTTGGACCACTTCCCCAATCTTGGTTAGGGCGTAGATATTGTCTTCCAGCAGCTTCTGCCGGATGGCCCTTGAGTGTGGCCCTCAGATGAAGGCGTCCCGGATCAGCCTCTTGACTTCCTCTGCACCTATCCCGGGTTCAGCCAGACACAGTCGGTGTTCCAGGTAAGACTCAGTCGTCTCCCCGGGTTGCTGGGCTCGGGTGTTGAGGAGGTACCTTGCACAGACCGCATTCATGATGGGCTTGTACAAGTTCTCGCGAGTGTCCATTGCGCTCTTGTATGTGGAGCAGCCTTTGGTTACCTGGAAGGCTTGGGGACCCAGCTTTGACCAACCTCTTCTGATGAGAGACCACCTTCAGGTGCCTCAATGATTGCCTCAACCACGTGCTGCCAGATCTCGAAGCGTGTCTGGGCTTCCGGGTGGCGTGGGTTGACTTCGAGGCTCCCTGCGCTCAGGAGTTTTTCCATGGCAGCTGTGGGAAAATTTTGTGGATTAAATTGTGGTGCGCTGTTAGCCAGAATCAGACACACACAAAGTAAAGACTGTACAACAGGCTTTAATCCACAAAGACTTCCACAGAACCAGACTGGCTGTAGTTGCAGTAACTCTGAGTGAGGCCTCAGAAGGCTGCCACAGACTTATACCCCAGAGGGTGATTGACACCCGACCGGGTGGGGCTTGATCCATTCAGGACGACTGATTGACAGCCAGCCAGGTGTTGTCTTGTCCCTTTACACTCCTGCAGGTACAGAGATTTCCTTCTGCAGTCGGCTGGTGGTGTACCACCACACTGATGAATGCATCTTTACTGTACATGCGTTCCATGGCTTTGTGCAGAGCCAACTATATCCAATGTTGCAGCTTTAAACTGTCTAGTATCTTCTCTATTCATTGCTGCTGATGGTTGACTCCATCTTATCTCAGAAGGTAGTTATGTCAATCTTCTTATTTGTTACAGGAACTATCTCCAGAATCCAAAAAAAATCTCATTATTGGAATTAATTCAACAGTTATCATGGCAAGTTGCTGATGCAGAATGATATTGCATGTTCTAGAGCCAAAGAAGTTAATTAGATCCAATTATATTTTTCCAATGACAAGTGCAACCAGCTGGAATTTGCATGATTGCATTGAGAATAGAATTTCCCAGAGCTTTTCCTGATTAGCTCAGCTCTTTTTGCTGCTCTTGGGAGCTACCAATACACTTGTCAGAAAATGACTCCACCTGTTTGATAGTTAGGTCTGATGATCGATCTGTTTTTCATGTGCTAGATTCTGCCCAGATCAGTGAAGATAGATGGAAGGTTGGGATGGCACAGCCCATAGGGCCTGTTTCTGTGCTGTATAATTCATGAATTTTTTTGTCCATCCATCAATCATAGAATAAATCCAAACAGCTCAGGTTATTTTCTGTTCTCTTGCTTAAGTAGTGCCCTCTCCATATGCTGCAAGAGCACAATGTTGCATGAATTATATATCCAGGTCTACACTTCAAACGTATTTTGTCAGGACACTATTTCTCCACTTCTGCAGTGAAATTTGTCGCATTGAATCAAGTTTATCTAATAGGATGTGGAGATTAACATTTTGAAAAATGATCTTTATTCCAACAATAACTTATTAGCATATAATACTAATTAAAAGTTGTTAGAAATTTTACTGGGGGTGGGGGTAATTCAGTTTTTGATCTGCATGTTTTTATTACCTTGAAAAACTTTTGATTAAACCAGTTGTCGAAGGTGAATTGATTTCAGAAGAATGTTGTCATCTATAGCAAGACTATTTCCTACTTGTGGTTACCCAGAATATCTAGTTTTGATCAAACAAACATTCATGAATGTGTAGTCAAATTAAACTCATTTGGTGTGCATAGATACCATAATGGGTAATTTAAACAGAAAACATTTATCAGCTTAGACATTGAATTAAATCTTTTAGGTGAGGTTCAAAATAAAAGACAATAGATTCTTATACTTTCTCAACCACACAAATGTTTGATAATGGAAACTGATTCTTGTAAATACAAGTTTTGTCCAATTCTTTTCCACAATTTAAATGTGGCAAAATTATCAAGAAGCTGCACAACATTTTCTCATCTAATGTTATTTCTTATGAAGCATGATTCTGAAATCTACGAAGTGAGACCATTTTGGACTGATATGGATTGTTAACCAACTAAGTAGATCTCATAAATGGAGATACAACCCTGATTTATAGGAACAGACTATCAGTTTTAGGAAAATGAATTTGTCATTCCTTCTTCATATGATGGGTTGCTGCAGTATTTTAAGTGTGTAAAATGTTTTCTTTTCTCTCTCCCAGGCTCTGCTAACGCTACTCTTGAACTGACTGCTTGAAAGTGTAAGAGATCAGTCCAGGATGACTCGTTCACCTTATTAATTTGTTTCCACTCTTCTTTCTCATCTTTTCTGCCCTCCTCTTCTTCTAAGATCATGCAATTCACCAGCTTTTTTTCAATCCATTTTCTCTACGAAATGCTAATTATTGCATAAATTTCCGTGTGATCTTCTATGACTTCTCACCATGTTATCATGAGATTGGTAAACCACTTGTGTGGAAGACCTTAGTTGTCAATTCATGTCACTCTTATACATGTTCACAGTAAAACAAATAGAAGGTAGTCAATTTGTGAGAATTGTGTGTGAGAGTCTGGTAAATCAGTTTGATATAGTTTAATTCGTGACCATATAAATAACAATTTCAGAAAGAGCCAAGGAGAACCTTTCTCTTAACACTTTATTCCAATGCTTTTTTGATGCACTTGTCATCTTCCACCTACTATAACCTTGAGTTGATCCAAAATTTTCTGCCGTAATTCATATTCTACTATTTATCCAATGCTGACATACTTGCTGGTTTACCTGTCCCCAAACCAATCTGTAGCCCCTTTCACTTTGGTGAACTGCTAAATTGGTCAACAAGCCATTTTAAAATACTGGTAAAGCCGTTCACACTGGACCAGTGTTAACTGGTTCTCTGCACCCTTTCACATTCACCACCCACCATCACAGAGCAAAGGGGCGTCTATCCTCCAGTTGTGACATTCGGCATACCCCCTGTCATGTTCACACTGGGCGAACCGGTACACCAATTCAAATCTAATTGGCGATGATACAATCTCTCTAGGCAGTTCAGCCCCAGGGCGATTTGACCCCTGCGTGCCAGTTCGTGAGCATTCACACTAGCATGTTAACTGGTCAATTGACGATTAATTACTGGGTGAAAGTGCCAGTGTGAAAGGGGCTAATGCTATCAATTTAAGATTTTCATCCTTTTAAAATCTTTTCATCCCTTGAATCTCTATAATGCTGTTATCTGTTCTATGCTAAACCTCGCTGAGAACTCATCCAACTTTTGTTCAGTGGTTATGTACTGGGGTAGTCGCCCAGAGACCTGAACTAACAAGTCATTAAATATTCCATTCTATCATTTCAATTTGGAGAATTAACTGAGGAATAAAAAGATAGCAGACCAATAATGACCATAAAACTACTGGATGTCATTACCAAAAAAAAAGAACATCCTTTAAGGAAGGGAAAACTTGTGTCCTTTCTTTTATGACATATATGTAGTTGCAGATTCTCAGCAGTGCCATCTCTCCCAAGCTATATTATCCAAGCCACTCCAGTGTAGCTACAGTATGCTCTCAACCCAGCTAGGTCCTATTCACAGAAAGCAGGAAAAATCTAATCTACTCCAATATCAGCAGTGAAGTTGCTCCTTTAAGATGCAAGGCTTGGTTGTGAGAATTTCTCAGGACAGCATTGGAACCCAATCATCATCAGCTTTTTTGGTAATCTTCCTCCTCCAGATTTGTTCTGTCCTGCTCATTACTTCAGATAATGAAGCATTCTATCAGTCCTGGACAACACTCAAGCTTGAGCTGATAAATGGCAAGCAAACACTTAAATAGTGATGTCTATCAACTTTCTATATTTGATGTGACTACCATTGCTGAATCTCTACTATTGACATTGCGGGAGGACAGCATGACACAGCAGATTATTATGAGAACGTAAAAAGAACAGCTCCTCAGTGTTCTGGAGTATCTTGCTCAACTCTGCATGGCAAGTGTGATGGACTGCTTCTCTGGATAAATGCAGCACCCATGAGATAAACTCAATCCAGGGAAAAACAGTCTGCTTGGTTGGCATCCAGAATATTAAGTTGTTCACGTTACATTCATAATCCTTAAACATTCATTTCCCCTTCACAAATGGTTAAGAGTACGTGGAGAATATGCCATCAACTATGATATATTCAGAAACTAGTCTGGGTTTCTTTGATAAAACTGTTTAAACTTCTACCCTTTGGAAGAAGAGGATTAGCAAATGTCTGGGTATGCCACCACCAGCATATTTTCCTTCAAGTTAGATTCTTAGTTAGAATTTTTTTTATTTTTTAAATGTAGACATAGCAGGCCCTTTCAGCCCACAAGCCAGTTGACCTACAACCCCGGTACATTTTCAAATGGTGAAGGAAACTCGAGCCGCTGGGAAACCCACGCAGATGTGGGGAGAACATACAAACTCATTCCAGACAGCGTGGGATTTGAACCCCAGTCCTGATCACAAGCACTGTAACAGCATTGCGTTAACCCCTAATATTTAGTTTTTATTGTCACTGATTCAAAATGCTGGAACTCCTCATGACGTGACTGTATGCTTAGAGACATTTCATTTCAAAAAGTTGATTCTACAGTGGAGAGGATCATAAAGTCAAGCCTTGCTTGTTACACCCAGAGCCCATTGTTTATTCATGTGTTCAGACAGCAAAAATGTCTCCCTCTGTCTCTCTTGCTTGTTAGTATTTGGAAAAATAGCATGTATGTTTTGCACCTTTTGATGTGCCACTTAAATTCAAGTAGTCTTTAATATTGTACACAGATCTAAAGTAATGAAATGTTCAAAATGCTAATCCTATCAGTACTCCAGCATCTACGATGAACGTTGAATACATTTCTTTTGTATCTCAGAAAGTTTTAGTTGCATTAGTTGTTGGAGAGTAGGGTTTGGAAATGGACATAATTAAGAAGCATCTAAATAACAGAGTGAGAAGAGTAAATGAATGTTGTGAACAGTTACATTCATCTCCAACTGAAGGGGAAAGCGACTGATGCTGAATTGTGTTTTCTTTCGATGCTATTTCCACTTAATCCCAAGAGTGACCATTAAGACCCAATATAATACATGATGTCGCATTCACATGATGTCGCTTGGTGCAATTGCAATGCATTCCTCTTTGGAGGAGGAGCTGTAACTGGTACATTAATCTGCATATTTCAAGTAATTATTCTCTGATTTTAAACATTTTTGCAGTCCAAACCTGACTCTGAGACCACCTAGCGTTGAGAAAATTTGTCACAGAAATCTTTAACAAAATGTAATAAGCAATATGTATAATATAAATATTACATTCAGCCCTTAGTATTCAAGATTCAATTTATTGTCATGTAATAAAAACAGTATTGTATTACACAAAATTATTTTTGTCTGCTATAAGGCAGACAGATTCACCATCAGCAGAAATTGCCTGAAGTGTCTCTTACAGTCAGAGAAAGAGAAGCAAAAGAAGGTTCTCTTCCTCCCCCTCCCCCCACCCCTCAATATCACCGAATGTCCATGGATTTGAGTCCAGAACTTCCGCAGCTAAAGAGTCCAGTCCAAAACATGGGGCAACCTGAGGTCCAGATCCGAGCCTTTGACACGATTAGGAATCCTTCAGTGCCCTTGGCACCCTCTCACATTCCGTCTATGATACCTGGTACCCCTTCAGTCAGTTTCAAGCCCATCTCCAGCTGTCTGCAGCCTGGTGTGAGTCCCTAGACCACAGCCTCCAGCACCCCACAGCCTCCGTGGGTTCCTTGCTTCCAAGTCGCAAACAGCCCACTATGTCTGTGGGTCCCTCAGACACAGAATTCCCTCACTGGTCTGCCACCATGGTCATCATCCCGTGGGTCATCTTCTCTGCTTCTCCTTCTTAGATGGGATCATCTTTCCATTTTCTGGTACCCTAAGCAAGTCCTCTGCTTCCTCTCATCCTGCTGCCAATCACAGGCATCAGCGTCTTGGGTGCAGACCCCGCAGTTGGGGATTTTAAATACAACTATCATCAGCTCCTTTAATGTGTCATTCAAAGCCGATAGAGAGCTGACTCAGCCAGACTGGACAGTTGGACCCTGCAAGAGCACTATGTCGCTGCTCCCCATTCATTGCTGGTCCACACCATTTTTGTGAAATGGACAGAAAAACGTGATCTCATAGTCATGTTACAATTGAAATTGTTTCTTTTCCCCCCAGGAGATTCCTGGTGGAAGTTCCAGTGATGCAAAACAACCTAGAAATGATCAGATTCCTTTCACCTTTTCTAGAAAGATGCTTGGTGACACTGAAATTGCATTGAACCCTTAAACTGGCCTGATGAGGTGCTTTCTGTGTCAATGTTGAATGGGATGATGTGTTTCCCCGTCCAAAGTACCTGTTTGAGCATTGGAGGAATCTTGGATCATGAAGTTTGGGGACAGACCATCTTTTGACACTTAACTTTGACTCCCAAAGCAGAGCTGGATGGGTTTAGTTATTGATCGTTCATTATTTTCACCCAGTATTCATTCAGTTCTTCAACCCAAGACATAAATTTTATGGCACAGACTACTACCTTCACCTCCACTGAAAATCCCTCACCACAGCACAGGACTCGGCTACACTTGTTGCCCAGTCCAAAGTTTGCCACTCTGATGCCTCTTTTTCACTAACTACTGTCTGCAGCATGTAACACTTGCCCAACCCAAATCCTGAGGCACAAGACTTTGATGCTATGTTGCCTTATTTGTGATTAACACTCATGGACTACAGCACTGGGCTTCAATTCTTCTATGTCTCCTGACAGAGCCTAGGCACACAAAGCTGTCATGTCCACTCCAGACCTGTCACCCAGCATTGAATCTTGGCTCACATCACACCATGGGGTGCTGTACCTTTGATTCTGGGGAAAAAAAAACAATGGAGAGGATGGCAGTATTGGTGTGGACCCAGAGAGCAGAGACACAACACTACTCCAAAGAGTTCAACTGCTTGGGCCTAATGATAATGGCTCATTTAGGCTGTAAACAACTCGTTAAAGGAGATGATAGTGTTTTATTTTTAAAATGCTACAACTGCAGATGTCTGTGCCCAAGATAGTGGCACCTATGTTTGCCAGTGGCCTCATGGGTTTGCAGATTCTAGGGGAAGCAGTGACACCAGAAATTGGGAGAATCCCAGCCACTGGGAAGGAGAAGCAGAAGGGCAACCCTTCAGGACGGTGACCATGGCAGTGGAAAAGTGATGGGCTCAGTACCTGTGGGACCCATATAGGTTGTAGGGGACTTGTAGTCAGTGGACCCGCATGGGCTGCAGGCTGCTGGACATTGGTTCATGGGGACCAGGTATCAAAATCTGGATTTGAGAGGGTGCTGAGGGCAAGAAGGACTCCTGATTGTGTCAGAGGTTTGGATCTGGAGCTCAGGTTTCCGATGGATTGAAAAAGAGTCTATGTGGCTGCAGAGTCTGCGGGAGCACTGGAGGTGAATCCACGGACACTCATTGACTCTGAAGGGACTATTTTTTGCTTTTCTTTCTCACTTACTGTAAGGGGGCACCATAAGTCACCAATAGTGATCCTCCTCAAGGCAAGCAGAAGGCAATTTTGTGTAATATTACACATTCTGTACTATTACTTGGCAATAAAGGAATCTTGAATATAGGTGATATTTTCATGGGAAAATGAAGACCATGTCCTTTGGTTAAACTCCATCATTCCGAAATTCATGCCATCTTGGAAAGCTGTTTTTCAAGGAGTTTAAATGGAGTATCAGATTATACTGCTCAAAAATAAGATTCTTTTATTGGCATCACAAGATTTGTTGTTCTTTGTCCTATAAATGCACATGAAGAGATGCCACTAGACCAGTACCACTATCAAAACGAGAGAGAAACGAGAGAGAGCCCCCTCAGAGACATCAAGTATCTGTGGATCTCACCACCTCCTCCCATGCTGTTGTCTCCTCCACTCTGTCAGGCTCCGTAGCTATAGGGTGTCCTGTCTGTGCCCAAGCTCAAGGCTTCCAAGCCCTTCTCAGCCCACCTTGTCTATTCTGATGAATTACCTAACTATGCTAATATATTTACCAGCACTCCATAGCTTTCTATGCCTTGTTGATTCAAGTACTAGTCCAGATGCTTCATAAATGTTCTGTCAATGCATGCCTCTTCCACTTGTACAGGTGGTGGGTTTTAAATTCCAGACACTCTGGGTGCAAAGATTCTGCTTCATAACTCCTTTAATCCTCATTTTAAACCCATGCTGATTGGTCTTGGACACCTCTACTGTAGGATATCTCTACCTCATAATATCATACATCTCAATTACTTTGTCCTCTTCTGCTTCAAGAAAAAAAAGCCCACTTTATCCAGTGTTTCCTCCACTGAAATTTTTCATCCCAGGCAATATCCTTATAAATTTAGTTTGTACTCTGGCCAGTGTTACCACATCCTTCCTACACTGGTGAACAACATGGCATGAACTACTCCATCTTATTGGACTGAAATTGATTGACAGCATCAGGGAAACAAACTTCTACTAAAGATGCATCTCTGGAAAGCTAGTGATTATGATACAACTTAAGCCATGCCTGTCCATGAAAACTAAACAGTTATGGAAAGATAATTGAGAGCAATATTATTTATTTAATATAGAGATATAGCACGATAACAGGCCCTTCTAGCCCATGACCCCTATATGTTTTTGGTTATATTGTTGCGAAGTTGGCAGCTCCTCAGGATACAGTCATTTGAACCATTTACAGATTTTAGGCCCATTTAAATCTTCTTGTTGAGCCATGGTCACCAAGTGGATGCTCCACGGCAAAGAAAAGCTGCAGCTGCTGGAATTTGGACAAAGAATTGCTCGAGGAACTCAGCAGATCAGTCAGCCAACTATGGGTGGAAATGGTTGGTCCACATTTTGAGTCAGGACCTTTTATCAATACTAAGAATTAAAAAAGTAACATTACATCTATAAAGGGGAAAAGAAGCTGGTGAGAGACCAGCAGGTGTGAGAGCTGAAGAGACTGGTCGAGGAGAAACCATGGGAGGGAGGGTAAGAAATGTTAGAGAGAAAAAAATACATTAGGTAAAGAGATGGAAATAGTAGAATCATTTGGGTGTGGGGGTTATCTAAAATTAGAAAAAAATCAATGTTCAGACTCTCCAGGAGATGTATGATTTGTTGTTCCTCAATTTACCTTTAGCTTCTCCCTAATTATGGATGAGGGTGAGGCCAGACGAGTCGCTGTAGGAATGGTTAGGGGAGTTAAAATGGTTGGCTGCAGCAAGCTCAAGCTTAGACCCATAATAAACAAAGTGCAGAGGTTCAGCGAAGTGATCTAGTTTTGACCACATCAATGCAGTAGATTATGTTGGATGATGTGCATGCAAGGTTCTGCCTCAACCGGAAGGATGATCTTTGCCTCTGGATGGAAGTGAGGGAGAAGATGTAAGGAGAGGTTTTAACCATATAACCATATAACCACTTACAGCACAGAACAGGCCAGTTCGGCCCTACTAGTCCATGCCGTAGCAAATCCCCACCCTCCTAGTCCCACTGACCAGCACCCGGTCCATACCCCTCTAGTCCCCTCTTATCCATGTAATGATCCAGTCTTTCCTTAAATGTAACCAATGATCCCCCCCTCGACCACGTCTGCCGGAAGCTCATTCCACATCCCCACCACCCTCTGCGTAAAGAAATTTCCCCTCATGTTCCCCTTATAATTTTCCCCCTTCAATCTTAAACCATGTCCTCTAGTTTGAATCTCCCCCTTTCTTAATTGAAAAAGCCTATCCACATTTACTCTGTTTGTCCCTTTTAAAATCTTAAACACCTCTATCAAGTCCCCTCTCAATCTTCTACGCTCCAGAGAAAAAAGCCCCAGTCTGCACAACCTTTCCCTGTAACTCAGACCCTGAAATCCGTCAACATTCTCGTTTTCTGTGGGGGTGAAATGGTGGGTAGGGAATGAAAAGTGGATTTGGGAGTCTCAGAGATTTATCCCTGTGAAAAATAGTATGGGGTGGCGAGGGGCGGATGTGGATGGTCGTGGGATCACATTGAAGTTGGCAGTAGTGTTGCAGATGTTTGCCTTATTAGCACAGCTGGAGCTTGGGCAGCTATGAACATTACCAGCCAGCTGCTAGAACTTGTGGGGGAATAAAAATAAGCTGCAACAAATGGAAGGTTATCATGAGGCCAAAAGGAATTCTAATGACTCATTCTGAATGAGCTCCAATATCTTTTGATCATTGTGTTAACAGGAAAATATCAGCAAAATGGAGAGAAATCACACTTCCTATGTCCTGCTAGTTTCTCCATGAAAGTTGCAAGTGTATTCCTGCAAAGTGCAAATTACTTGCATTGTTCAACAACTCCTTAAAAAAAAATGAAACCCTCCCTTCCTCATAACCCTCTCTTTTTATTTCATCCATGTGCCTGTCTAAGAGTCTCTTAAATGCCCCACCACCACCCCTGGCAATGCATTCCAAGTACCCACAACTCTTTGTTTAAAAAAACTTACATTTGATGTCTCCCCTAAACTTTCCTCCCTTCACTTTGTACAGACGTCCTCAAGTGCTTGTTACTCTCGCCCTGGGGGAAAAGGTTCTGAGTATCTATGCTTGTCATAATCTTGTAGATCTCTGTTAAGTTAATTTTCATTCTTCTTCATTCCAAAGAAAAAATACATCACTCTGCTAACCTTGCCTCATGAAGAAGTATTTTCCAATCCAGGCAACATCTTGGTAAATGTCCTGTGGACTCTCTCCATAACTTCTATATCTTTCCTGTAATGAGGTGACCAGAACTGAACACAATATTCTAAGTCTCACCAGAGATTTCCAGAGCTGCAACATTAACATGAATCCTGAACTCTGTCCCCCAACTAATGAAGCCCATCATACCATAGGCATTCTTAACTGTCTTATCAACCTGTACATCAACTTTGCGAGATTTATGAATTTGGACTCCCAAGGTCCATCTGTTCTTCAATGCTGTTAACTATACTACCATTAACCATGTACTCTATCTTCAAGTTTGACCCTCCAAAGTGCATCACCTCACACTTAACTAAATTAAATTATATTTGTCACTTTTCTCCCAACTCTGCATCCTGTCTATATCTTGCTGTAATGTACAACAGCTTTCAACACTATCCACAATACCTCCAACCTTTGTATCAGCTGCAAACTTATTGACCTATCCCTCTACTTCATTTAGGTCATTTATAAAAATCACAAAGAGCAGGGATCCCAGAACAGATCCCTACAGAATTCCACTGCTCACTGACCTCCAGGCAGAATACTTTCCGTCCATTACTACTCTCCGCTTTCTGCAGGCAAGTCAATTCTGTATCCACACAGCCATGGACCCCACCCCTCATGGCTTTCTGAATGAGTTTCCCAATGGGATCTTGTCAAATGCCTTACACCACATGCACCACATCTACTGCCTTGCCTTTATCAATTTCTTTTGTTACTTCCTCAAAAAAAAACTCAATTAGGCTCATGAGGCATGACCTCACAAAGGAATGCTGACTATCCCTAAGAAGACTACTTCTCTAAATACTCATAAGCTTCTTGAAATACTCTAATCAATGGAGAGTTTAATAATGAAGCTGCTTGTTTATCTGAAAATACTGGATTTAAATGCTTCCTTTACAAGGGTCACATCACCCTAGATTTAAGTATTCAGATACATTGATTAATGAATAGAAATGGTTCAAAAATGAAATGGGAAGCTTCCAAATGTCCATCCCAATTCCTTAGAGTGTATTAGGTTAGTGGATACAATTGATACTCGTGGCACACTAAATCAGATGAATCAGATGTGTTCATGTTGGGTAGGTGGTGTGTTTGCTGATGGGAATGGATGCATAGTTCCTGAACTCGCTCTGCATGCATTAGTTTTGTTAACGTTCATATTGTTTACAGAATGAATATGAATTTAAATGTAAAGGTTACATGGTTGAGAAGTCATTAGCTATTCCATCATCTCATTAGACAAAGTTTTGCTTTGTGTTTATAGCGTATTGGACTATCCTTTTAAGCAATGTAGCATGTATATTGTATTTGTGAGTCAATATTTGTATTCGAGAAAGTCTGAGTGAAAAATGTAAATGTGGCTCAATTTTGTCATGTGAATGTAATATATTAGAAAGTGATTCGGAAAGAAATATATAATGTGCTATTTTTTAAAATTAAACTCTGAATATTGTCATAAACTAACATTCTATTGTCTGTTTTGAGCTAATAAATTGGTTTCATACCATGAAACACAATACCTGCGCTGCTTTTGAGAATAGAAATTAAGCTATCTCTGGTTATAATCCAATGTTTGTCCTCCAATATTTATGTCAAAGTTTTAAGTCTCATTTCTAAATGAATGACAAGTTTTGTGAAGGAAATCAGATAAATTGCTTTTATAAAACATATTTTTGCTTCCTTCTATATTTTTATTGAATTTTACAGAAAAAATACATAAGTAAAAACCATTAATCAAAGGTAATATATAAAAAGGAATATACGGAAAAAAAGCTATATAAGAAAAATAAAATTATATATAAACTCGTTATCATAAGTCAAACAGGAAAAAAATGTATCAGTCATTTAGACAATTACAACATATGGCTAATTGGAAAAGATTCAAATTCTAACCCCTTCCCATCTGAAGTTGTCTGATAAGCACACATAATTTCACTACCATTAAAAGAAACCACAAACTCACAAAGCAAGATCCATATGATCTTATAAATTGTGAAAATAATTGATAAAGAAACACATAATTGAAGAAAAATTATATCCATTACAGTAGAAGCACATCTGATTTTTTTCCAAAGTTAGGCATGTCATCATATCGGATAGCCATCGAATATAAGTAGAAGGGGCACTATATTTCCATCTCATCAATATTGAATGACAAGCAATAAGGGAAGCAAAAGTGCCTACATGGGATTGAGGCATAGTTAAATTCAAACCATTTGTCTCAGTTGATCCAAAAAAGGCATTATGGATTAAGTATCAGATTCAGATTGAGAACGAAAGATATCTTTCCAAAAAATGCAAAGAGAGGAACAAGACCAAAAAATTTAATAAAGTACCTTCTTCAGTCTTATACCTGTCACATTTCAAGGAAAATGTTAGAGTAAAATTTAGCTCATTGAACTTTAGAAAAGTAACCTTGATGTACTACCTTAAATTGTAAAAGTGAATGTCAGGCACACAAAGAAGATGAATTTATCAATTTTAAGATAGAATCCCATGGAATATCCGAAAATTAAAATTGAAGATCTTGCTCCTGTAATTTTTTAATGTTGTCAAGGGAATTATCCCAAGACTTTAATAATAAATTATATATAGATGATATCAACTTTTTTTGATTTGGTTTACAATCATAGATTATCCCCATCATATTTATAACAAGGTCTTGAGGAAGTCTCAACACTGCAGAGTTCAAAAACTCCTAATTTGTAGAAATCTAAAGAAATGAAGTTTGGTAAGTTTAAATTTAAGAGATAGTTGTTTGAATTAAAGCTAAATTATTATCAATAAATAAATCTTGAAAAGATTGGATAGACAATTTAAGCCATTCATGGAAAGCAGAATCTTGCACAGAAGTTGGAAAAAAAGAATAAAGTAATATAGAGCTAGCAAATTCTAAATTGAAACCAAATTCTCAAAGAATGCTTAACAACAGCTATTATTATTATTTATTGTTATTGTATATTATTATCATTTCTGAAGATCAAACTGTGTTTATTAAGGGCTGTTATTTTCAATTTAATATCCTTCACTTATTAAATATTTACTCTCCTGTCTCATCTTCTGAGTGTTTCTCTCATTAGATGCTGAAAAGGCATTTGATAGGGTAGATTGGGCTATTTAAAGTGTAATAAAAAAACTAATTTTAGGCCCTAAATTTATCAATTGGATTAAATTGATATACTTATCTCCTGTTGCCTCAATCTTTACCAATTCTTTAAAATCCAACACCTTTAATCTTTACTGCGGAACTAGGCATGCCTGTCCTCTTAGCCCGTTACTACTTAATTTGGCATTAGAATCTTTAGCTGTGGCCTTTCGGCAATCTAAAGACATCTCTGGAATCTTAAGAGGTGGAAGTGTTCATAATGTTTCTTTATATGCAGGTGATCTTCTGTTGTATATTTCAGACCCTGATCATTCAATTCCATCTATTCTGCTTCAACAATTTGGCCAATTTTCAGGTTATAAACTCAATCTTCATAAAGGGTGTTGTTTGCATTTAATTCTTCTGGCTCTCTGGACACTGCCATTCTTTTTTAAATAGTTAATAATCATTTTAATTACTTAGGTGTTACTGTTACTAAAAATTATAAAAAGTTGTTTAAAAATAATTTTCTTACTTTAATGAACTATGTTAGAAGCCTTTAGCACAGTGGCCTCTTCTCTCAATGTCCTTAATTAGATGAATTAATGTTATTAAGAAGAATATCTTACCCAAGATTTTATCTATTTTCCAAGCTGTTCACTTCACTCAATTATTTCCTCATATATTTTGAAAAATAAGCAATCTTGTCTTAGTAAAGTTTTCCTTCAAAACCTTAAAAGTAAATGTGATTTGGAATTACCTAATTTCAGATTTTACTATTGGGGGCAGCTAATATTAGTTGTATCATTTTTTTAAATTCATTATAAGGATAGAATGGACACTTCAAATTGGATTAATTTAGAAATTAACTCTACTAAAAAATATTCTCTTATTTCCATACTTGGAATCCCATTACTTTTCTCTGCTTACAAATTATATAAAACGTTATTGCTAAATGTTTCATGATATAATCATTCCGATTTCTACAAGAAGTCACTATTTTACAGTATGTTGTATTTTCAAACAAAAATTTAATACTTAGCATTAATGCATGAAGAAATTGTGGGTTATGTAATAAATTTTAGTCGTGTATTCTTTCTGAATGTGAAAGTTTTTGGTTCAAAAGCGTATATTTGATTTGGCAAAATTGGAAGCTGGGATACCTTGAGAAATGAAGATATATCAAACCTATTTTATTACATTTTTATGATGAGAATGATGTCATTAAACAACTTGTCAGTAGGGAAACTTAAGCAGTGTGTAAAATTATTTTCTTTGAATTTTATTATATCACTTCATGTATGTATAAAATTAATTTTGAAGCCATGCATGTATCAGCATATTTAAACCTAGCCAATTACTGAACAACTTATTATTCTGCTTAACTGTAGCTGAACCATGGTATAGTGTTTCTGTTGGTGGGAAGCAATTTCTTTCACAGGTGATAGTCATGGATCTATGCTGTGCTTTCAGCTTGAGAAGTTGTTATTTCAATTTGAACTCCTACACCTTTCCTTTCAGTCACATAGAAGGCACAGAACTTCTGATTAAACATTCCCAAATTGTTACTTGGACCATAAATTTTCCGTTATGTTTTTGACCCATGATGTACTCTTTTTCTTTGGCTTGGCTTCGCGGACGAAGATTTATGGAGGGGTAATGTCCACGTCAGCTGCAGGCTCATTTGTGGCTGACAAGTCCGATGCGGGACAGGCAGACACGGTTGCAGCGGTTGCAAGGGAAAATTGGTTGGTTGGGGTTGGGTGTTGGGTTTTTCCTCCTTTGTCTTTTGTCAGTGAGGTGGGCCCACCTCACTGACATGATGTACAGTACTACTACAAACTGCATATCCATGTAGACAGGTCACATCTTGAAATCTAGTCTCTGGAATCCTGCCAAGGAAATTTGCGAGAAATACAACTGCAGTAGCATGGAAAGCCTTTACGATGTTCTTTATCTTTTGAATTACAAAGAGTATTTCATATTTTTTGTACTTTAATATCTTGATTTTCATTAACTGTTCTTTTGTTTTTTTTCACAATTTATTTTGAGTTGAAATTTTCCTGTACTCTTGGTGGGTTTGGGGAAAACAAGCATGAGATGAAGTCAATTATGATAGAAAGTCAATTGAATACTATGTGTTCACTCCTATAATGCGAGGAAAATCTTAAGCTATGTAAAAATATTCTTGTATAGCGCATACTTATATGCCACATAGGTGTAGTATTCTACATTCCAACTCATGAGCAATTTGCATTTACTAAGGACAGGAGACATAGTGAGACATTTACATAATCCCACTATCTGCCACAATTTATAACCCATTCAACTTCCCCCAGAAGTGTCAATCACTATTGAATAATAGATGATATGCTCCTGCAAAGTCAGTCTGAAATGTTGTCTCAAAGACACTTGATATGTTAATCTCTTCCCTCAGTGGACAGGTCTGGGCAATTAACATTGATAAGGTGCAGTGCCCTCGCCAAAATATCCTGTTTCTTGGGCATTCCCGAGACTGCCAGGATCAAAATTTTGAATTTTTCTATTTTGTATGTACCCAACTCCAACTTTTGTCTGCAAATTGTATGCATCTGTTTCATTGCTGCTATTACTTTCCCACGCCCACTATAAATTGTGTGCATTGTTTTATTGCCAGTGTGACTTTCCCACACCCACTATAAATTATACGCGTTGTTTATTGCCGCTATTTCTTTCCCACACCTGCTATAAATTTTCCGCATTGTTTCAACATGTAAACAAAATTCTTGTATAGCATGCACATGCATATAATGCACGCTGGGTTACCCTGTTTGTGAAAAAAAAATGCATATAACATGTGGTGGTTTGCCTGGTTTGTTTAAAATAAAGCATATAGTGTGCATGTTATATGCGTAAAAATACAGTAACACCAACGCTTTCACTCTGTTATCGTTCCTTGTACCTCTTCATGGTGATTCAAAGATGATTAAATGAATGCATCTTTAAATGATCTTGAAGGCTTCTTTCTTTCATTTGACATTAACACTGGATTTTTTTTTTGTCTTGTATCAACTGGCATGGAACATTACTATAGAAACTTGTGTTTCAATGCTTCTAAAAGTCCCCTTGTTGGTATAAGGGCAGATGCAAAAATAATTTCATTATAAGTTACTGAAACAGTCACTATTTGCCAGAGCTGCTGTGTTGGTTTCTGTACTGGAATAACCATGAATCTATCAAACACAAACTAGCAGTGTGTCTGAGCTGTCCGCTTTCTATGTTTAGATACATGAACAGAGGTCAAGAAGCTCCTGAGCTGAAATGGGATTTCCAAATACACGATTTTGATAGATATTAATAAGTTTTGGAAAGTTCTGAGTGTACAATATTTCTCATCTGTTCAATGGTCACCTGTCTTAAGTTTAAGTTTACTTGAAATAAAATGCATAGTTCATTGAGAGGGGTTCCTCTGCGAAAAAACTAACAGGCTATCTGTACCATTCATGCAGGCCATGTAAAGAGCACAATTTACAGAGGATAGGATTACACTGAGCAAAGGCAGCATATTATGTGAATGGCTGTGGGGAAGAAACTTTCAGCCCATTGGTTCAGGCTTTCACACTCTTGAACCTTCTCCAGATGGGAAGAGGGAGAAGAGAGTATGTCTGGGGTGTGATGGGTTCTTCAGTGTGTTGATTTTCAATGGTGCACCTGAATAGGTTGTTGGGGGTCAAGGGGCACATGCTGAGCTTCCTCAATATTCCATGAAAGTCTAGGCTTTGGTGCACTTTTTTGACTGCCATGCCAAAGTGCTAGTCCCATTCCAGGTCATTGTAAATAATTTATTCCTAGGAACAAGAAGCAATCTACTCTTTTGGTCTCAACATTATTGATATGGACAAGGGTATGGACTTTTCCCCCTCTCCTGCAGTTAATGATGATCTCCTTTGCCTTATTGATGTTGAGAGAGAAGTTATAAGCTTGGCACCATGCTACAGGGCTTTCAGGAAAACTATAGAAGAATAAAGTGGTGTGGAGGGATTCTATGCACATCCAAAACTATCCATTCAGTATGTTATTCTCCACATCAGAAACGGAGCTAAGTTTGTAAATTATAACAGGAGTTCAAAGTGCCTGAGATTGGATGTTAATATTTTCTTTTTCTTGTCAAAATTTTCACAAAAATAAATGAAGTATGAGTCTTTGGAAGTACAGAAAGCTGGCAACAAAACACTGAAGATACTGGAATCCAAAGGAAGAAACAGACTGCTGGGGGGACTGAGCAGACCAAGCAGCATATTGTGGGGTGGGAGGGGGAGGTGAGTGGGGAAGTGGACTGAGCAGGCTAAACAGCATTGGGGGGGAAGGTCTGTGCAGGCCAAGCAGCATCTGGAGAGGGGGGAGTAGTTGTCAAGGCCATGCATGAGGACTGAATGTGGAGAAGGAACCTGGCCAGGAGGAGAGGAGAGGAGAGGTGAAGGTGGATCATTGTGGGTGGACTTTGATGGATAGATGGTCAGGTGTGGGATGGGAAAGGATGGAATTGGGAGGCAGAAGCAGTCTAGAGGCAAAAAGGCAAATGGAACCAGGTTGGGGGAGAGGAGAGTAAAGGTGGAGAGAGCTGATGAAGAATAGCAAGCAGGGCACATAACCTATCAGTGATGGTATCTAGTTAGTAAATATGGTAATAATAGGAACTACCCAGGAAGAGGTGAACAGTAGATGGAGCCACGTAGGGGAGAGGATTCAGAGTATGAAGTTCATGGTCAGTAGGTGGATGGGACAGGTTGGGTGGGAGGAGTGGGATGGTGGTGGAATGAGATTGCAAAATGGGATGACTAGAGATGAATCAATAGAGGAGAGAGAAAGGAATAAAGAAATCATAGCTTATCTGAAATTGGAAAATTCAATGTTCATACCACTGTGATGTGGAACATGAGCTGTTGTTGCTCTAGTTTGTATGGGGCCTGCCCCTGGCAGTGGAGAAGACCCAGGACAGACACAAGTCAGTGTGAGAACGGGAAGAGGAATTGAAACTGAAATGAGAGTGGGATGACCATTGAGTGCAAGTGCTCTGAAAATCATTCATCTGGTCGGCTCTTGGTCTCTCATATCCACAACGCCAAATGCAGGAAATGAGAATGGGGGAGGTGCTTGTGAGTGTTTGCCTCACATGGAAGGGCTGTTTAGGTCCTGGACATTGGTGAGGGAGGAGGTACAGTTGCAGGGAAAGTACCAGGGGTCAGGGGGTTGGTGAGGAGAGAGTAATTAGACTAGGATATCATGGAGAGTGATCTTAGACTACTCTTAATTCAGAAATAAAATGGTATATTCTGGAGGTTATTGGTTTAATCTGGATGTACTGTAGTTCTACACTCATTTGTGGCCCAGAACTCCCAGTTATCCAAATGAATACAAAAGGAATATAGCAATGTTGCCATGGCTGCATTAACAGTTGTAATCGGGAGGCAAACAAGGATGAGAAATATTTTTTGCCTGCCACTGCAAAGGGCAAGGATGCATTTCAGATTCCCTTTCTATTGTTATTTCTGAACTCTTAAGCCCTATATGTTTATCACAGTGTCAATATATGATTAAAGATGTATGTTAAGTGTTTGAAAAAATATTTTGTGGCTATTTTTAAGATGAATGGAGCTAAGACCTGGAGAGGAGTAGCCCTAAGTATGCATTGAAACCTTTGCCGGTGGGCACTCTCCCTTCAGTCAATCATCATGTATCAAAACTTGAACCACCTGTACTAGGCATAAGGTCCTTGGATTCAAATAATCTGGTGGTTTTACTACATCTAGTTTAGAAATAGCCCATATCACCTTCTAATCTCCCTCTTGATAGATGGTGTATTGATTTTTTTTTTCCCTAAGTTTGCTTTCTAATTTGTTTGTGATAACTTGGAGAGTTGGATTGTAAGTTTGCAGATGATACAAAGATTGATGGAGTTGTGGACAGTATAGAGGGCTGACAAATAATACAACAGGATATAGATCAGTGACAGGTGCAGGCAGAGAAATGGTAGATGGTGTTTAATCTTGAGAAGTCTGAGGTGTTGCACTTTGTAAGGTCAAATATAAGGCTAATGCATACAGATAATAGTGGAGCTTTTAAAAGCATTGATGTGCAGATAAATCTAGGGGTACAGGTCCACAGCTCATTGAAAGTGGCCACTAAAGTTGATAGCCTTCTTTACCAGCCTATCTGCTTCTGTGGCCTCTAAACAAGGCAACATTCTGGGCAATCTCTTGTTATATCCTTTTCACAGCCTCCACATCATTCCTTTTAATGTGGCAACCAGAATTTCACAGTATTCCAAGTGTGGCCCAAGTGTTATATAGCTATAAAATGACCTCCTTATTTTCATACTCAATGGCCTGGCAAATGAAGTCAAGCCATATCTACTATAACAAGCAGTTTCCCAGGATGTGGCTTGGTTTAGAGGGAATGAGTTATGGAGAGATTGAACAAACATGGGTTGGTTTCCCTGGAGTTTGGGAGTCTGAGGGGTGAGCTGATAGAGGTTTATAAAATCATGAGAGGTATTTATTAGGGTGGATTTTCACATTATGAACCATATTAACCCAAATACACACCAAGATTTCCCCCTTGAATAGACACAGTGTCATTTTCTCCCCCTTTTCCCCCTCCCTTCCCTCCCTCCTTCCATCCCCCTCCAAACCCATTAAACGTTCAACCTATATGATGCATTAAACCCATTAAACAATGTCATCACACAATGAAAATAAACAAGAAAATTGTGTCATCTACTTTTACACACTGCGTCAGTTCATTTCGTCTTCTTCTCATTCTATCATTTTAGGGGGTGGAGGTCCGCGGTAGGCCCTCTCTGTTGTGTTCCATGTACAGTTCCCAAATTTGTTCAAATAATGTGCCTTTATTTTTTAAATTATATGTTATTTTTTTCCAATGGAATACATTTATTCATTTCCATGTACCATTGCTGTACTCTCAGGCTCTCTTCTGATTTCCAAGTTGACATTATACATTTTTTTAAACTGGATGAAGCACAAAAAAGATTTACTATGATATCCTTAGCTGTAGCAAAAAAAAATGTAAGAGGACATGTTTAAGGTGAGGGATAGGAACTTAAGCAAGATGTGCAAGGCAAGTATTTTACATACAGAGTGGTAGGTCCCTGCAATTGACTGCCTGGAAACAGATGCAACAGTAGCTTTTAAGAGGCTTCCAGAAAGACACACTAGTACGAAGGGGATGGTGGAATATCTCTCAGTTGCAAGCAGCACATTTTTAGTTTCTCTTGGATATTATGTTTGGCACAGACATGTGGCCTGAAGGACCTTAATCCATGTATTAATTTTAAGGACAATAGTAAAGTGACTGATTGCATTTGACAGCTGTGGCCCATTGTGGTTCCACAAATGTTGAATTTCCTGTAATTTTGTTCTAATTATGATGTCAACTCATCACTTACACTGTATTTACTCTTGCTGTTTTTTTCTTACCTAGCTATCTGTAAACAGTAAGATCTATATGAGTGTTCAAAATCAACAATTTGTGTATTTGCAAGTTTCAGTATTGCAATGGATAGAGGTGTCGCATGCTGTAGATCTGGAGCAGGTTCTCCCACAATGTTTTTAGACATGGACATAGAACTGCATAGTATAGGCCCTTCACCCACAATGTGTGCAGAATTCAGATAAACAATATGTGTATTTGAGACAGCGGGGTGCGTGACTTGGAAGAAAATCTCGAGGGTCCCAGGTTCCTGCTGTTCTTGTCTCTTCATGATTAGAGGTGGAAGATGTGTGATAAATCAGAATTTATTGTCACAAAATTCATTGTTTTCACTAGCATTATAGGTGCAAAATTGCTATAAATTACATTTAAAAAAAATAGAATAAGAAAAGGTGGGGTAGTGTCTGTGGTTCATTGTCCATTCAGAAATCTGATGGCTGAGGGGAAGAAGGTGTTTTTGTGATGCTGGGTGCTTATCTTCAAGCTCTTGTACCTCCTTCCTGAGGGTAGCAGTGTGAAGAGGGCATGGCCTGGCTGGTGAAGGCCCTTGAGCAGAGAAGCTGCTTTTTTAAGATGCCGCCTCTTGTAAATGGAGTGAAAACTGGTGCCTGTGATGTCACCATCCGAGTTGACAAATCTAGAGTTTTTTTCTTGTTATGAACATTAGCACCTCCATACCAGACAGTGATACAATCCAACAGAATGCTCTCCACAGTACAGCTATAGAAATTTTTATGTGTAATTTCAAAAATAAAGTAACTCTTCCTGAGTGGTATAGATGGTAGTGGTTGTTTGGGCACATGGGGAATATTCTATCATGCTCCTCATTGTAGCATATAGACAATATAAAGACTTGGGAAATTAAAAGATGAATTATTATTGTATTTATCTAGCCTTGACATTCTCTTGGGAGGTCTTGATGAATTCCTTTGGCATCCTGTTCAAAGATATTCATTCATCTTATGTTCTGGGCCACTCCCCTGACTGGGCGACTGGGAGATCACTTCAGTGAGTGATCTCCCAGTGGCCACCCATTTCAATTCCCTGCCCCATTCCCTTGCTAACATGCCTGTCCATGCTCTCAGGCACTGCCAGACTGAGACAAACCACAAATTAGAGGAACAACACCTTGTATTCCGTCTGGGAACCTTACAACCAGATGGCATTAACATCGACCTCTCCAGTTATTATTAGTCACCCCCGCCCCCCCATGACCCCATGTCTCTTCTCCTCTAGCTAAGTTTCTCTCTTTGTCCTTCTTCCTCTGTGTCCTTATCCCCAACTCTGCCCTCACAGAGCCAATCCCCCAATCAATTCCTACCTTTTCTCTGTCCAATTAATACCTTTTGACTGTTGGTCTGTGCTCCTCCCTAGCCGTTCTTTACTTCTCCCCAGCCTTTTATGAATGCTGCAAGACCTGCTGAGTTTCTCCATCACTTCTGAGTTTGTACTTCAATCACAGCATCTGCAGACTTTTGTGCTTCACTCCATTAATTTGCTCTACTGTGAAATCTGTTCAAGGATTGTCTACCCTGAAGACAAAGGAGTTCTGTGAGAGTCTCTCTCACTGCTTCTTATCAGCATTCTGCCGCTGTCATACTCTACAAACATGTACTCATCCAGAGTCACTTCTACAGCCATGTGGATTCCAGCTCTGGTTACAAGACTCCTAGTTTGGCCTCCAACAGGATCATGTACCTGTTCTCTTCATTTCCCTTGCCCTATCCTACATGTGCAGATACCAGTGAACCCTCGCTCTCTCACTACCTCACTTGCCACAGCCTGCACGGTCTTCTCCTGTGCTTCATCCTCTGGCAGATACGTGCCTTCAACTGCCAGTTCTGCACTCTTGTGGTGTCTATCAAGGATCAGAGGCTTGCCTTCCTGGACACTGTTACCTCTTACCTCCACTGTGAGTTTCCACCATGGCCTTGGCAGCTTACAAGGTCAAGCCTCTCTCTCTCTCTCTCTCTCTCTCTAGTCCCTATCTCCCTCCCCCTCCGACTTTCACAACCTTCCCCTTCCTCTCTTGGATCCTTCCTTCCAACCTCCTCTTGATCCATCCAATCCTTCTCCCCTGACACCCTCTACCTCATTGACTCTCCAACCCCTGCCTAGTCTTTACCTCCCGCTCAACCGTCCCCTTTTGGAATGCTCTGTTCTCACTAGAGGCCTCCTCTTTGTCCCCCTTTGCCCACACCTCAACGAATTTCACATACACCATGATGCCAAATTATTCTTCCATCGTTTCTGTCTCCTTGGGCAATTTCACAACCAGGATTCTAATTCCCACCCCCCCCCCCCCCCCCCCCACTTCCCCCCATGACAGACTTCTTCTCCTGCCTTAAACCTTCTTCCTCCTTCTGGACAACTTGTTCTGGCATTCTTCCTGCACTGGACCTTCATAAATCCAACTGCTGTCGAGACATCAACTGTATTGACTTCACCACTCCCTTCCCTCATTCTTATCTCATCCCCTCGAAACACCCTGCTCTCCACAGTAATCCAAACTTCACCATCAAAACCTGTAGACAAGGGTGGCATTGTTATGGTCTGGCTCACTGCCCTCTATGTGCCCAAACCAGATGACAACTCTCAGACACCTCCTCATATTTTCCCCTTCAACAGGACTCCAATAAACTCATCAAACTACTGTCTCGGTACTCTCTCTGAACTCATCAGTTCCAGTCATTCCCTTCCATGACTACCAACCTTATTTCTTCCTAATCCTACACTATTCAGTTCTACCTTCTACCCAAGATCCACAAACCCATTTGTCCCAGCAGACTAATCATTTCCGTGTGCTCCTGTACAACTGAACTGGTATCCGCTATATCTACTCTGTTATATCCCCAGTCCAGTCCCTCCCCTCCTACATCCATGATATTTCACATGCCCTCCATCACTTTAACAACTTCCATTTCCCTGAATTCAACTGCCTTATCTTTACCATGGACATCCAACCACTGTACAGCTCCATCCTCCATGCTGAAGGCCTCAAAGCCCTTTGTTTCTTTCTCAATAACTGACCCAACCAGTCCCCCTCAACCACCACACTCCTCCATCTGTCAGACTTTGTCCTCACTCTCATTAACTTCACCTTATTATGAAGAAAGTGGGATAAGTCAAAGGGGTAGCCATGGAGAACCATATGAGCTCCAGCTATGCCTGCCTTTTTGTTGGCTAAGTGGATTAATCCATGCTGCAAGGTTACAGAAAAAAAAGGCTTCTCAAATCTTGCTCTGCTACATCGATGATTACTTTGGATCTGTCTCATGCATCCATGATGAGCTCATGGACTTTATCCATTTTGCTGCCAACTTCCACCCTGACTTCAAATTAACTTGGCCTATCTCTATCAACACTCTCCTCTTTCTCAATCTCTCTGTCTGCATCTCGGGAGACAAATTCACGACAGATATCTTCTACAAACCCACTAACTCCCACAGCTATATCGATTAGACCTCTTCACACCTTGTCCCCTGTAAGGATTCCATTCCTTTCTTTCAATTCCTCTGTCTCTGTCATACCTGCTCCCAGGATGAGGTGTTCCATGTCATATTATCATCTGAGATGTCTTCCTTCTTCAAAAACATGTCTTCCCCGCTACTACCATCCACTTGGCCCTCACCCGATCTTCTTCATTTCATGCACATCTGCCCTGACCTCCTCTGCCCCGACGCAACAAAGACAGGATTCCCCTTGTTCTCACTTAACTTTTGTGGCTGTCAGCATATAATGAATCTCTCTCTGAAAACCAACAAGAATTTTCCTGAGGGGTAACCATTTACCTTTCAAGCACCAAAGCCTGGTGAACTTTATAAATGTTAAATTCTGTACACAGTATAAGAATTGCCTGAAACCAGTGAACTTGGAGGAATGAGAAGTGAGATTGGACTGTGAACCAAAGAACTTTTCTGAACTTACACCCACACATTACATACACGTGCACTTAGAATTAGAAGGGGGCTAAGTTAGGTTAGTTAAGTCAATAAGTTAAAGTGTGATTCTGTTTTCATGTTTCTTTTTCTTTGGCTTGGCTTCGCGGACGAAGATTTATGGAGGGGGTAAAAAGTCCACGTCAGCTGCAGGCTCGTTTGTGGCTGACAAGTCCGATGCGGGACAGGCAGACACGATTGCAGCGGTTGCAAGGGAAAATTGGTTGGTTGGGGTTGGGTGTTGGGTTTTTCCTCTTTTGCCTTTTGTCAGTGAGGTGGGCTCTGCGGTCTTCTTCAAAGGAGGTTGCTGCCCGCCAAACTGTGAGGCACCAAGATGCACGGTTTGAGGCGTTATCAGCCCACTGGCGGTGGTCAATGTGGCAGGCACCAAGAGATTTCTTTAGGCAGTCCTTGTACCTTTTCTTTGGTGCACCTCTGTCACGGTGGCCAGTGGAGAGCTCGCCATATAACACGATCTTGGGAAGGCGATGGTCCTCCATTCTGGAGACGTGACCCATCCAGCGCAGCTGCATCTTCAGCAGCATGGACTCGATGCTGTCGACCTCTGCCATCTCGAGTACTTCGACGTTAGGGGTGTAAGCGCTCCAATGGATGTTGAGGATGGAGCGGAGACAACGCTGGTGGAAGCGTTCTAGGAGCCGTAGGTGGTGCCGGTAGAGGACCCATGATTCGGAGCCGAACAGGAGTGTGGGTATGACAACGGCTCTGTATACGCTTATCTTTGTGAGGTTTTTCAGTTGGTTGTTTTTCCAGACTCTTTTGTGTAGTCTTCCAAAGGCGCTATTTGCCTTGGCGAGTCTGTTGTCTATCTCATTGTCGATCCTTGCATCTGATGAAATGGTGCAGCCGAGAAAGGTAAACTGGTTGACCGTTTTGAGTTTTGTGTGCCCGATGGAGATGTGGGGGGGCTGATAGTCATGGTGGGGAGCTGGCTGATGGAGGACCTCAGTTTTCTTCAGGCTGACTTCCAGGCCAAACATTTTGGCAGTTTCCGCAAAGCAGGACGTCAAGCGCTGAAGAGCTGGCTCTGAATGGGCAACTAAAGCGGCATCATCTGCAAAGAGTAGTTCACGGACAAGTTTCTCTTGTGTCTTGGTGTGAGCTTGCAGGCGCCTCAGATTGAAGAGACTGCCATCCGTGCGGTACCGGATGTAAACAGCGTCTTCATTGTTGGGGTCTTTCATGGCTTGGTTCAGCATCATGCTGAAGAAGATTGAAAAGAGGGTTGGTGCCAGAACACAGCCTTGCTTCATGCCATTGTTAATGGAGAAGGGTTCAGAGAGCTCATTGCTGTATCTGACCCGACCTTGTTGGTTTTCGTGCAGTTGGATAATCATGTTGAGGAACTTTGGGGGACATCCGATGCGCTCTAGTATTTGCCAAAGCCCTTTCCTGCTCACGGTGTTGAAGGCTTTGGTGAGGTCAACAAAGGTGATGTAGAGTCCTTTGTTTTGTTCTCTGCACTTTTCCTGGAGCTGTCTGAGGGCAAAGACCATGTCAGTGGTTCCTGTGTTTGCGCGAAAGCCGCACTGTGATTCTGGGAGAATATTCTCGGCGACACTAGGTATTATTCTATTTAGTAGAATCCTAGCGAAGATTTTGCCTGCAATGGAGAGCAACGTGATTCCCCTGTAGTTTGAGCAGTCTGATTTCTCGCCTTTGTTTTTGTACAGGGTGATGATGGTGGCATCACGAAGATCCTGAGGCAGTTTACCTTGGTCCCAACAAAGCTTGAAAAACTCATGCAGTTTGGCATGTTTAAAGATCATTAAAAGCAACTTGTGTTTACGTAACCATTTGTCTTGGTGAATATCTATTGCTGATGGATTTTGGGGTCCTCTGGGCTCATAACATTTTATTGGGGGTTTTCAGAGAGGGATTCGTTGTATGCTGACACCCACAACTGATTCCTTTTTTAAATCAACCACTTCAGTGTCTTGGCGAAGAAACTTTCCCCCTCAGACTTCTCCAGATGATAACCTTTTTCTTTCAGGTCACCACAGAGTGACTTTTTGTTTCTCCTATTCCAAGTGAAACATTAGACAGCCAGTCCTCTCCTCTTGAATGCACCACAAGGGCTTTGACCAGGCTGAACTAAGTACTCACAACCCGCTTTCCAAATGGGGTTTTCCATAAGCTGGGTAGCTTGTCCTGTTCCATTTCCAGTGGCTGCTGCTGATTGTAAAACTGTAGAACTGATCTCTGTCTCTCTCACTCTCTCTCTCTCTCTCTCTCTCTCTCTCACACACACACACACACACACACACACACAGAAAGCCTGTTTGACTCTCTCTGCTTGCAAAATCACATGACCCTCTTTGAATAACAAGTCCCCCTCCAGACAATCTGTGGCTCCAACAAGCTCTTTCATCTGTTGCCTTTTTGTAAACAACAATCCATTAGTGAAGTCTCTTGGGCACTCTCCAAAGCTTTTACAAAGGCTATGGGACCGACTTGTCTAGGATTAGCAAAGCTCCAGTATTTTAAAAAAGATCTGTTTTTAAGTGTTTGTACGTGACCTACACTAAATCCTGCCCCCATTTAATTCCCAAAAACATATCTGTATACTGTCACATTTGTGAATCTGCAAGGTTCCTGTTATGCTCTCCTCTACAGCAAAGAGACTAGATGCGGACTGGAAAATTGCTTTGTTGAGCACTTTGGCTCCATCCACCACATTAGGGGGTATCTCTCAGTGGCCATCCATTTCAATTTCCCACCCTATTCTTTTGCTGATTTGTCTGTCCATAGTCTCAAGCACTGCCAGGCATTAACATCAGCTTCTGGTTCCTTCACCCCCAACCCCATCAATCCCTATGTTTCATCTCCCCTAGCTCTGTCTCTCCCTCCAGTTCTGTATTCCCAGAGCCAACCCCTCCCCCCCCCCCCCCCCACCACCACCCCTCTCCCAATCTTCTCCCTAGTCTTTTAATTCAGGTTAATTGAAGAAAGGCTCAGGTCCGAGATGTTGGTTATATATATTTACCTCCTATGGATGCTGCGAGACCTGCTGAGTTCCTCCACCATCTGTGTTTTCACTCCCCAACCATAACCACTGAGTCAAATATCTACCAGTATTCATCCTGTTCCCTCAAAAAAACCCTTTCTCTATCTAAGTGTTAAAATTGTTATATTTCTTTTCAAATATTGTTGTGGCCTCCCTATACAATCTTTAATTCAGAAGAACAGGATTGGGTTTGAAATGGTTTTTTTCTGACTGTATTTCATTCAATTAACTAATTTTCCTCTCTGGTTAATATTAATGCTTTGAGGATTGCAGCCTACATTCCAATAAGCTTTTGAAGCAGATAATGATGAATGTTTGCAAGTGATTGGCCAAGCTAAATTTAATGATTAAAGTTAAAAAAATGTGTTCGATATCGATGCAGTGTCAGAATGTCATAATCTCTATAAACCCACCAATTCCCACTGCTGCTTTGTTTACACCTCTTCCCACGCTGAACCCTATAAGGATTCCATTCTATTTTCTAAATTTCTCCATAGCATCTACACCAAGGACAAGGACTTCCATGCCAGATCATCAGAGATTACCTTTTCCTTCAAACAATGTGACTTTCCCTCTACCACAATCAATTCAGCACTCACCCGCATATCCTCCATTATCTGCACATCTGCCCAGGCCCCCTCTGCCCCCACCAGCATCCGCATTCAACATATCCTCCTACGCCATTTCCACCAGCTACTATGTTATCCCACCACTCGACTCATATTCCCCTCTCTGTCTTCAGCAGGGACTGCTCCCTCCATGACTCCCTTGTCCACACCTCATTCCCCATCGATCCTATCCTTGGGACCCACCCCTGCGACTGCAGGAGATGCTCACATATCCTCTCTCACCACCATTCGGGGCCCCAAACATTCCTTCCAAGTGAAGTAACACTTCACTTGTCAATCTGCAGGGATCATCTACTGCATCAGGTGCTCCCGTTGTGGTCTCCTCTACATTAGAGAGATTGGACACACATTGGGAGATCGCTTTGTTGAGCACTTCGGCTTGTCTGCCACAATAGGGAAGATCTCTCAGTGGCCATCCATTTAAATTCTCCATCTCATTCCTTGCTGACATGTCTGTCCATGGTCTAATGCACTGCCAGATTGAGACCAACCATAAATTGAAGGAACAACACCTCATAGCTCATTTTCCAACTGAGCGGCCTCTAACTAGATGGCATTAACATGAACTTCTCTGGCTTTTGTTAGCCCACTCCCCCCTCATTTCTTCCCCCATTGCCTTCCCCCAGCTCTGTCCCTCCTTTCCCTGTCTCCTTTCACATAAGCTTGATAAATTCTTACCTGGTCCCTTATCACATCCAATGAGCACCTTTTGTTGGTCTGGGTTCCGCCCCAGCCAGCATTGTCTGAATTCTGAGACTTTCTGAGATTTTCTTCTTCTAGCTTCTTCTGCTTATTCCTTAAAGAAGGGCTCAGGCCCAAAATGTCGGCAATATATCTTTGTCCCCTATGGACGGCTGAGTACCTCCACCATTTCAGAGTTTTTTTCTACAATCACAATGTCTGCAAACTTTTGTATTTTACTTTTGTCATAACCTTAATGCTGACACTACCTTTAAAGCAAATTTATAGCTTAACTATTTAATTGATGTAGATGGCTCTGTCATTGCAATCCACTCTGGTTTGTAGCCACAGCTGATGATTTGTTATGTTGATTTTAAGTCAAGCACATAGCAAACCTGATGGTAAATCAGTGACTCTACATTTGTGTGGTGAGGATGGATGCCACAACATCCTCTTCTAATCTATCCAATGAAAGAATTATTCATTCATCTACCTAAAATGCTTCTCACTATTTTACACACAATTAATCCCTGGATTATTGTGTACTTTTCATTTTATGGATTTAACAACCATAGAGAATACTAGATTCCTTGTTATATGAATGGGTTTATGTTTGTTGCAGAGAAAACTGATGTCACTAACTTAGACTCGACAGGCAGAATTTGTTCCTTTCTTTGCCATCAAGAAATGTGGAAATATTGTGCTTTAACTGTACTGTTCTTCTTCAGTGCTGACCTAATTTTATATTTCAGCAGAGGGAGAGTGGTGCAGCAAGTAGATCTAATAACTCAGCTCCAGTGATCAGCTTCAATTCTGCCCTCTGGTGCTGTCTGGGTGCAGCTATCATCTTATACCTGTCACTGTGTGGATTTCACCTGGGTGCTCTAGTTTCTCTCATGTAGGTGAGTGATAGGATAGAACCACGGAAACTTACAACACATAAAACAAGCCCTTCGAGTCTGTGCCAAACTATTAGTCTACATAGACACACTGATCTATATCCTTCCATATCCCTCCCTGTTATCTGTCCAAATTTTGCTTTAACGTTAAAATTGAACCCACATTCACCATTTCAGCTCATTCCATACTCTGTGTGAAGAAATTCCCCTTCCTAAACTTCTCCCCTTTCACCCTTAACCCATGTCTTCTGGTTTGTATCTCATCTATCCTCTGTGGAAAAAGCCTACTTGCATCCATACCCAGCACACTTTCATCAAACCTCTATCAAATCTCCCCCCATTCTTCTACACACCAGGAAATAAAGTCCTTACCCATTTAACCTTTCCCTGTAACACAGTTTATCAAGTTCCAGAAACATCCTCTTGAATCTTCTCTGCATTCTTTCAATTTCATTGATATCTTTCCTGCAGTTAGGTGACCAAAGCTGCACACAATACTTCAAATTTGGCCTCATCAATGACGAATACAACTTGACTATAACATCCCAACTCCTGTATGCAATACTTAAATTTATGAAGGCCATACATCGAAAGGATTTGGGGAGAGTTGATGGGAAAGTGGGGAGAATAAAAAAAATGGGTTTAGCGCAAATGGGTACTTGATGTTTGGTCTGAACTCTGCGGTATGTGGACTCTGACTCATCTCTTCTTTTAGGGCAATTTGATTTGTAATTGCCTGACACTGATTTATTTTTCATTCTAAACCTGTGTGCAAAAATTAAAAGTGGCTTGATCATAAACAGAACTGCCAAAACTTGTAACCAGGCAGCACATGGAATGTTGAAAACCAACCATAATCGAGAGTATAATTAGCCAAACTTTGAGATCATTTAAATGAGATGAATATGTAGTTGAGAGTAATCTCATTTTTTGTTCCAGAATGCTTCCTTTCAAGTGATGTTCATGACTAGAGTTTATTCAAAAATTCAGGAGATCTCTAAGTCAAATAGGACTGGAATTTGAAAGATGTAGAGAACAACAGCATGTATTTACATGATGCCTTTTAATAAAGTTAATCATGAGGAAAACAGGCAAAAATTTTTGCAGAGTTTTGCCAATGCTTGCTCATAGAGGAACTGAATGATCATATTGAATGAAAGAACAATTATTTCTACAGTTGAATTGAGGAGGGGAAAAGCTTTTAAGCATTTGAACACCATGTAGTTCCAGTTAAGTTTTCACATGCATGTTCAGGTTGTTATGTTTATTGATTCGTATAGTGTTAAATATTCATTGCCTCATTTGGAATTTTTATTTGCAGTGAATAAAGATAAACGCAAGCATTCTGATTGTCAGGAGTAAGGCAATGAATAAAGAAATGTTATTGATTAGTTGTGTGCAATGAAAAGAAACGACAGATGTGAATGCAGCAGTGCTTTGCACACAGATTGTGTGCAGGTTGGAAAGGTCAGTGACTCTCCTACAGTCAGGGAGAGAGTGGCCAAGGCCTGCGTGTGTTCCAGCAGCCTTGGTGGAGCATATTTTTTCTGCATTTTTCAGTTTTTTTTAAAGTTAATTTACGACACAACATGGTAGAAGCCGATCGAGGCAGAGACTATATTGCTGTTCTTCTCTTAAAAGGCCAAATGCATGATCCTTTTGATACACTTTTTGGGTTTCTTCATGTATGATATTTATAGTTTTGTGCTTTAAACTTTTCAGCATTTACATTTTAGATGAAATCCTAACTTGCTACAATCTATCTAGTTTAGAGATTACTCTAAATTGTTATGATAATCTATCATAAAAATTCCACTGCAAGCAGTTTTATACATCATTAAAACCTTTTAAATCTTGTTCAGAACAGATATCCTACAGAATAACAATGGGTTTCTTTGAAACACTTCATAAGCAAATCTTTAATTCTGCATTGTGAAACTGTTTATTTTTGGATTTCTCTTAGTTGAATTTCTTCTTTTTCAATCTGAGATCTTTCACTAACTTCTACCATTGCATTTACAGACAGTGGGAGTAACTCCCCCCTCCCTAAATATGCTTCATCACCCAAACCAAACAACAGCTACATGTTCAAACGAGAACCCCCAGAGGGATGCGAGAAAGTGAAAGTCTTTGAGGAGATGTCGTAAGTGTTTTTAAATTGTGTTTTAAAATATTAGCTACTCTTTAAAAATAGCTGAAATGCACATTAAATGAATGAATAAATCAATGGTGCAAATACCGTTGCAATCCTGTTTGGATTCTGTATTTATGTTATCACAGGAAGGTTATCACTATAGATTGTATTTTATGCATGATGTGCCACATATAGATACTTGTGACAATGTTCTATTGCATAAAGCGATAGAACTCCACTCCTAATGAGAATTTCTGAGTACGTCTTCAAATTAAAACGTTGTTGCAGTAGTCCAATTAAAAATGACATACAGCTCTACCAAATGTGAATCACTTAAGACATAAAATTGATAAATCTGGTGTAACCTGGAGAGAAAATTAGTGTTTTTGATATTAACAACTAGATTTAACTTAAGTATGTTACCATCAAATATTAAGTCCCAAAAGTTTTTTTTCAAGTCACTTAGTATGAATGACTTGCACTGAGGACCAGAGAACACCGTTTTGTTGGGTTGTACTTGGACAAGCAGATGACAATAAACTTGGCTTGAAATACAGTGAAATAGTTCGGATGAATATTTACAGAGAGGTATGGGCATGGAGAAGACTACAGAGAGGTCACGTCATATTTACTGTAAGGTGTTGTTTTGTCTTTTGTCACATAGTTCTGCTCCAGCACTCTGCCTGTCCCTCCAACCTATCCCAGCAGGCAGCCTAATTGAGGAAACTATGGAGACAGAATATAGCAGAAAGAGTGCCATGGAGTAGAGGAAATCTGAGAGACCATCAGTGAGGTCATGTTGTTCATTAGTAGTAAAAGTAAAAACCTGTTTGATGGGCTGAGTGACTAAGATTTCTGTCCTTGGAATGGAAAAATGCACGAGGATGGCAAGAACTGCTGTTTATTGGCCAGAGAAAAATGCTGACATTGGCAGGATGGTTTCCAGCTGTGAGACTTGTTTGAAGAAATGCACACTTAAAAGTACGTGTTGCTGATATTTGTGTTATTTTGCGTTGAACTTTAAAGAATATTATATTAGAGTGTCATATTAGATTAAACATCTCAAGGAAAGGGCATGTAGTGATAGAGTGCTACCACCTGGAGGAGTTGGAATGTGTGGCATCTGGGGAATATTGCATCTTAGATAGATTCAAGATGGATGCCTCCACATGAGGACCTGCCTGTGTGTGTTCTGTTCTTAGTACTGTTTTCTTAGTTAATAAATCTAGTTGTTTATAAAGAACAGAAGTTTCTTTATTGTAATAAAAGAAACATCACAGTTGCTGTTTCTGATTGGAACCCTTCATGAACACTGACCCAACCTGAAACGTTGACCACAATGTAAATGAATATGTCATCTCCAGACATCTTGTGCCATTGTTCTTCCTGTAGAGATCAACATTTGAATGATATAAATTGTGTAATACTGAATCTTGAAACACTCCCACATTAAAATGTGCGCCACTCATTCAAACTCATTCATCCTGTTCATCAGCATTAAAGTTTTGTTGAAGCAATTCAAAGCTAATCCATCAAGTGTGAGGGAAGTGCATTCACTTCCTGCAAGCTCTCACCCATGTCACATACCCCGCTACCATGGAATATATTTGCCTTTTTTTCATGACTTTGGTTCAAAGACTGCAAACTCCTAAGCTAATAGCACACTTGGACTACACCAGCTCACCATCTGCTTCAGGGCAATTTGAGATGACCAATAAATGCCAACCTACAGAACAACCTCACATCCTAGTAATGAAAAATAGATTCTGCTCCAGCCTTTCCCATAGTAAAGAAATATAAGGCCCAACACCACACTGTGGAGAGAAAATGAGAGGTTCAATACCAGAGGAATTGACCAATGGACATACAGGGGAGAACATCAGTATTAAAAACTACATGAAAGAAGAGCAGAGGGCTTTGTGCCCTTCCTGATGGGGGTGAAGGTGTGCAGAAACTGGACCTCCATGGGTGAAGATGAGACAATGGGTGCCAGGAAATGGGAAGCTGTCAGAGTGCCAGAGGACATAGGAGGTATTCTGGTTTTCACTTGGTCCATTTCTGATACTTCTCTCCCCTTTCTAGATCTCTGTGTCTCCATTCAACATGCTACTAAATACAAAAAAAATGGCAGAAAATTATTGAATAAAAGCTTACATGCAAAATTTAAAGGAAAAGGTGAAAAGAAGGGTATCAGAAATAAAAGAATGAGTTGATTTATGTTTCTGTAGAAGGATGAACTTTAAGTCAATCCGTATGCTAGCGAATATAATTTAGATCAGCTTGAGCAAAAATACATTGAGAAACATTCAAAAGTCTACACCAGGAGATGAGGGGAAAAAAAACTAATTTTGGGAATAGAATATCTGGAATGATAAAGGAAATGCAAGTTATTTTTACAAAGGAACAATTCGAGAAAGAGGAACTTGAGGTTGGTGTTTATTTTTTAAACACCAATTTGTGTGAGAGAACCAGGTCAATAAGTGATCTGTGCCGATGATGATTCTGAGGAAATGGGATATGGTGTGAGATTGCAGATTACCTGCAGAGTTTTGGACAAGTTGGAGGATGTTGAGAGTGTTGGATCAAAAGACAGCAGGGTAGTATTAAAATATTAGTCCAGAATTTACAAAGGCACACAAAAATATTTTAGGAATGGATGTGGTGAGGTAGGAATAGAAGTGGGTAATGTGACAAAAGTAAATGAAAGTAGACAGGCCTTCAGCTGAGCTACCTTCGTGTCGCCCAAGATTAAAGGTTCAGGAAGATTGTGCATATCTGCAAAAAGTTGAGCTCTCAAGGAACTGTGAGGTGGAATTAAAGGTTTGTGGTCAGAAACTACACAGAACTGCTGCACTGTTTTTAAATATATCACAAATTCATGACTGATTTTTCCATAATACTAAAAGTCTGACCACAGTGCAAAATAATTATCTAAATTAAAGCTGAGAAAGCTGGACCCTGTTAGCAGGTCGGGCTATGTCTGTTGCAGGCGAGCACAGGCAGAGCCTTCATCAGAACTGCGAGAAAAGATGTAAGAAAAACATCTTAGAGAGAGCAGAGAATATCTTTGACAGGGCGAGGCCAGGGTTGCCAAGGTGATATGACTAATAAGTTCTCAACCTTTCTCTTTCCACTGACATACCACTTTTAAGTATTCCCTGTGCCATCAGTGCTTTGTGATTAGTAAAGGATTGCTGAAGGTGGTATATGAGTGGGAAGGGAAGGTTGAGAATCACTGCTCTAGACCCAGTTGTTACTGAAATATTTTGTTGAGAAAAATTGTCATTGGGCCATTTCCTGTGGAGTTATGAAACTGTGCATTTAACAAGTCAATTAGGTATGATTAAAACAGTAGTTTTCAAAACTTTTTCTTTCCACCCACATACTACCTTAAGAAATCCCTCAGAGCACCAATGGCATCTCTCTCTCATGTCTCTCTCATGGCCCATCCCTTCGTAAGCGAAGATGAACATGGTGCCTTGTAGCTCTTCTGTCCTCTCAGAACTTTTGATCTGTTTTCCATGGAGCTTGCCCAGGACAAACACGTCCTTCTGGGTCCCACGCCACTGGGCCTGGCGAAGTGCGAAGCACGACATTTGCTGCTGCAGATCGTTAGGGAAACGCTCTATCACAGCTGCCAGCTCCTGCTACCAGACTGACATGTGCTATTTCCCCATAGCTGGGACCATTTCCAGGTACTGACAGCTGGGCTAACCGAGCCTGGGGATTTGAAGTCAGAGTTACCTTCTCCTAGCCTTTGCCTGAAGAGGCAAAACCTGCAAGGTAGCAGTTGGTTTGAACCCACAGATCCACTCCCGGGAAGAGGGAGCTCCATCCGTAACCGAATCCTGGTCTGACTCCTTCCTGCCCTCGTCCCACTCCCCGGCTCCGAAATGCTCTCCTTCCAGCGACCCGGACTGCAAGGCCGGCTGCTCGATGCAATCCAGGAGGGAGAGATGCGAACAGACATCAACAGCTGGGCTCAGTGCTAGGCCTGGAGTAGGCCTGAGGTCCCAAGTAGTTCACGCCGCCTCTTCTCCATATGTCACCGACACTTCCCCACCGAGGTCCCGCTCTTGCCCGGGAGCCCGAGGTCTGCCGCTGCTGCTACCGCCACCGGTGGAGGGGGGTGGGGCGATGTCCACTGCCGCCGTCGCCGGGAGGACCAAGGTCCATAGTTGCTGCCGGGGAAGGGAAAGGGGGCAAGGTCCGCTGCCAGGGGTGGGGGGCGAGGTCTGTTGTCTCCGCCACCAGGGGGGCTGAGGTCTGTTGTTGCCGTCGCCATGGGGACTGAGGTCCTTTGTATTAAAGTGGCAGAAAACTGGTTATTACATGGAAAAGAGTCGGAATAAACAAATCTTTTTCAGGTCAGGACTTAACTAGTAGTGAACTACATGAGGAATCAGCTCTTGGCATAGGGATTACTTAAAGTGGTATGTGAGTGGAAAGAAAAAGGTTGAGAACCATTGAGTTAGAGGAAGGAAACAAAGGGACATGTTAAATTTGTGAAATGCAGATCAGAACTATTGAAGCCCAAAACCAAAATGAGAATGTTGGAAATTATCTTTATGCCAGGCAGTGTTTTCACAAAGAGAAAGATGAATCAATTTGCAGCCAAATAACCTTTTGGCAGAATTGGTCTATTCTGATTCCAAAAAGGAAAGTAAGTTATCTGCAATTGCTGAGTTTGATATTGAATCTGGAAAATTGCTATGTGGCCAGACAGAAGATGAGGTGAGGTTAGGTTCACAGACACTTGGTCAGAGAGGAAGCAGGATGGAGAATTAATCTTTTATCAAACTCGTTGTCATTACTTTGTTGGCAGTATTTTGCATTTAAAATGGATAGACATTTTAAATGATAACAAATTCACTTGGCTAGAAACTCTTAGCTTTTTAGCTTATATTCTTTGACCAAAGTGCAATCTGCAATAGATTTAGTTTTGTGCAGTAATCAACTTGCATATTTTCTAGTAGCTTAACAGTTTCAATGCAATTTCATTGTACTCAACCTCCATTGTTTGAAGAGTGGATAATGTGGTGTATATCTGTTTTGATGTTTCCCATTTTTCTTAAGAGTTGAATTCTTCTAATGAGAAGAGCAGCTCCTTGTAGGTGTCTATTAATAGTGCAGAGTAATTGGCATTCAGTAGTCTTAATGACCAGTCACAATTTTACTAACTCTAAATAATGCCAATTGAACAGTCTGCTGAGCGGAGGTTATCTGAAGGAAACTCTGCGAGTCTAATTTAAAATGTGTCACCCTTAAATACTGACTTCTGAAAGAATTAAAGAAAATTTTTGCAGGAGGAAGTTTTATCTGCAGATTTCCTGCTGGAATAGTTTGTGTATGTCAATGCTTTCACATTATAATCCTAATTTAACCTACTCCAGCAAAAATTTGCTTACATTCTTCCAGAAAGGAAAATCTATATTTAGGAAAATACCTGATTAGGCAGAGATGAAGCAGAAGTGAACTCCTATGTGCTCATCCCCAGCACGTGCAGTGTATTAGTTATAGTCCAAGACACATTTACAAAACAAGCAATTATTTTACATTTAGGTGACTGGTCAAAAAATACACAGTTCTTTGTGTTTCAGTACCCTTGGTGGGATAAGCATAGACTGGTGGTCAAATGATCTTGAGGTTCATGTGATCCAATCCTTGTAGAGCTTGTACATTAAATTATCGCCAGTGGTTAAATGCACATATTAGACGAGATTAAAATTAATCTGATATGTTTAATAGGCATTCCAGTTTTAAGGGAAATCTACATTCCTTTTTCAAAGCAGTTTTTTAAAAACTTTTTTTTGACCCACTTTTTAATTATTGATGTTCTTTTTCAGTTAAATGAGTCTCTTGCAAAAATGCATATCAACCTTTAATTTTTTAATATAAACACTCTTTTTCTTTTAATCAGATTATTAAAAGCCTGTTCACCTTAAATGTAGCAAATTTTAAATTAGCCATCTTATCTCACAACCATCCTAACCTGTGTAGCAGGATCCGCATCCACATCGAACATACTCAAATTAATCTACATCTCCTCAACAAAGTAAAAAGAAAAGAAAAAATGGAAAAAATATCCTGAAACAATTAAAAAAAACCCTCCCTCCCAACCCTACAAAATACTTACTGTACTACCCCCTTCTACGGCACGGGTAGCGGCCTGATCCACTAAGTGACCAACGGTTTCGTTTTGAGATAAAATGAGATTTTGCATCTCTCCCAAACAGAAACAACAGTATGAACAAGAAGTTCAAGTATGATAAGCTTCTTCCATCTCTTTATCCACTTGCTTCTCATCAATAGACATCTCTTGAAAGTCAGAACGTTCCTTCTTTTGCGTCTCGTCCTTCGGTCTTTCTGTGCTTTTTTTCTTTTTCTCCATCTGCACCCCATTTTTCTCTCCGGAAACTCCATTTGATTTTTGCATCTGAGAAGATGAAGACTGACCTTTTTTAAGATCAGGAAAAGAATTGGCAAAATCAGTACATCTCCATCAGTGCATCTCCATCAAACTGCAGGGAATCTGAAAGCAAATTTTTGCCAGAGGACTGCTTTCGCTGAATTAAATTCTTTATGTCTTTTAATAATATTTTGACTAAGATCCACATAAAAGATCACTGTTCTATTCTGAACTATCAACGGGCATCCATGTTGTTGTGCATTTTGAACCACCATTCTTTTTTAAAATTTTTTATTTTTCACACCATGAACCATACTGACCAAAATACACACAAACATTTCCCTCTTGAATATACACAGTGTCATTTTCTCCCCTTTTTCCCCCTCCCTTCCCTCCCTCCTTCCATCCCCCTCCCCACCCACTCAACGTTCAACATATATGATACATTAAACACATTAAACAATGTCATCACACAATGAAAATAAACAAGAAATATGTGTAATCTACTTTTACATACTGGGTCAGTTCATTTCGTCTTCTTCTCCTTCTGTCATTTTAGGGGGTGGAGGTCCGCGGTAGGACTTCTCTGTTGTGTTCCATATACGGTTCCCAAATTTGTTCGAATACTGTGATGATATTTCTTATGTTATTTTTTCCAATGGAATACATTTATTCATTTCTATGTACCATTGCTGTATTCTCAGGCTATCTTCTAATTTCCAGGTTGACATAATACATTTTTTTGCTACAGCTAAGGCTATCATAATAAATCTTTTTTGTGCTCCATCCAAATCGAGTCCAAGTTCTTTACTTCTTATATTACTTAGAAGAAAGATCTCTGGATTTTTTGGTATGTTGCTTTTTGTGATTTTATTTAAGACCTGGTTAAGATCTTCCCAAAACTTTTCCACTTTCTCACATGCCCAAATTGCATGTACTGTTGTTCCCGTTTCCTTCTTACAGCGAAAACATCTGTCTGATACTGTTGGGTCTGATTTATTTAACTTTTGGGGCATGGTGTATAGCCTGTGTAACCAATTATATTGTATCATGCGTAACCTCGTGTTTATTGTATTCCTCATAGTTCCGGATCATAGCTTTTCCCATGTTTCATTCTTTATCTTTATGTTTAGATCTTGTTCCCATTTTTGTTTGGGTTTACAGCTTGTTTCCTCGTTCTCTCTCTCTTGCAGTTTGATGTACATGTTTGTTATAAATCTTTTAATTATCATTGTGTCTGTAATCACATATTCAAAATTGCTTCCTTCTGGTAACCTCAGCCTGCTTCCCAATTTGTCCTTCAAGTAGGTTTTCAGTTGGTGGCATGCAAACATTGTACTGTGAGTTGTACCTTATTTGTCCTTCATTTGTTCAAAAGATAATAATTTATTTACCGAAAAACAATTTTCTATTCTTTTGATCCCTTTTCTCTCCAATTCTCTAAAGGAAAGGTTATCTATTGTGAAAGGGATTAGTTGATTTTGCATCAATATTAATTTTGGTAGTTTATAATTTGGTTTATTCCTTTGTACGTGAATATTTTTCCAAATGTTGAGCAGATGGTGCAGTACTGGTGAATTCCTATGTTGCACCAGCTTTTCATCCCATTTATATAGCATATGTTCAGGTACCTTCTCCCCTATTTTATCTAGCTCTAATCTGGTCCAATCTGGTTTTTCCCTTGTTTGATAAAAAATCTGATAGGTATCTTAATTGTGCTGCTCTATAATAATTCTTAAAGTTTGGTAGCTGTAAGCCCCTTTGTTTGTACCATTTTGTAAATTTATTTAGTGCTATCCTCTGTTTCCCACCCTTTCCATAAGAATTTCCATATTATTTTATTTAGCTCCTTGAAGAATTTCTCTGTTATGTGAATTGGTAACGATTGGAATAGGTATTGTATCCTTGGGAAGATATTCATTTTAATGCAATTTACCCTTCCTATCAGTGTTAGTGGTAAGTCTTTCCAATGTTCTTCTTGTCTTCTTTGGCTTGGCTTCGCCGACGAAGATTTATGGAGGGGTAAATGTCCACGTCAACTGCAGGCTCGTTTGTGGCTGACAAGTCCGATGCGGGACAGGAAGACACAGTTGCAGTGGTTGCAGGGGAAAATTGGTTGGTTGGGGTTGGGTGTTGGGTTTTTCCTCCTTTGCCTTTTGTCAGTGAGGTGGGCTCTGCGGTCTTCTTCAAAGGAGGTTGCTGCCCGCCGAACCGTGAAGTGCCAAGATGCACGGTTTGAGGCGATATCAGCCCACTGGCGGTGGTCAATGTGGCAGCACCAAGAGATTTCCTTAGGCAGTCCTTGTACCTCTTCTTTGGTGTACCTCTGACACGATGGCCAGTGGAGAGCTCGCCATATAACACGATCTTGGGAAGGCGATGGTCCTCCATTCTGGAGACATGACCTACCCAGCGCAGTTGGATCTTCAACAGCGTGGATTCGATGCTGTCGGCCTCTGCCATCTCGAGTACTTCGATGTTAGGGATGAAGTCGCTCCAATGAATGTTGAGGATGGAGCGGAGACAACGCTGGTGGAAGCGTTCTAGGAGCTGTAGGTGATGCCGGTAGAGGACCCATGATTCGGAGCTGAACAGGAGTGTGGGTATGACAACGGCTCTGTATACGCTTATCTTTGTGAGGTTTTTCAGTTGGTTGTTTTTCCAGTCTCTTGTAATTTCTTCATTAATGGCTGATAATTTAATTTGTATAGATGGCCTATACAAGCATCGCTTCACTTTTATTTGCGTTGATCTTGTACCCCGATACTTCTCCATATTCCTCTAATTTCTTATGTAATTCTTTTATTGATATTTCTGGTTCTGTTAAGTATACTATTATGTCATCTGCAAATAGACTGATTTTATATTCCTTCTCTTTTATTTTTAACCCTCTTATTTTATTTTCTGTTCTTATCAGATCTGCCAGTGGTTCTATATCTAACGCGAACAGTGAGGGAGATAGTGGACATCCCTGCCCAGTTGACCTGCTTAATTTAAATTGGTTTGATATATATCCATTTACTGTCACCTTTGCCAATGGTCCCTTTATATAATACCTTAATCCAATTAATATATTTCTCTGGTAGGTTGAACCTCTGTAGTACTTTGAATAAATAATTCCATTCTACTCTGTCTCTGTGTCTAAGGCAACTGCCACTGTTGGCGTCTTGTTTCCTTGTACTGCATGGATTAAGTTAATGAATTTACAGATATTGTCCGTTGTTCGTCTTTTCTTAATAAATCCAGTTTGATCTAGTTTTACTATTTTTGGTACACAGTCGGCCAATCTGTTTGCTAATAGTTTAGCTATTATCTTATAATCTGTGTTAAGTAGAGATATTGGTCTATACGATGCTGGTGTTAGTGGATCTTTCCCCATCTTTGGTATTACTGTAATTATTGCTGTTTTGCATGAATTTGGCATGTTTTGTGTTTCTTTTATCTGGTTCATTACTTCCAGGAGAGGAGGAATTATTAAGTCTTTAAATGTTTTATAGAATTCTATTGCGAGTCCATCTTCTCCCGGCGTTTTATTGTTCCGTAGTTTTTTTTAATATATCCTGTATTTCCTCTATTTCAAATGATTTTATTAATTTATTTTGCTCCTCTTCTTGCAATTTTGGTAGTTCAATTTAGGTAGAAACTCATCTATTTTGTCTTCTTTCCCTTCGTTTTCAGTTCGATATAGTTGCTCGTAGAATTCTTTGAAGTTTTCATTGATCTCTGTTGGGTTATATGTAATTTGTTTGTCCTTTTTCCTTGATGCCAATACCGTTCTTTTACTTTGTTCTGTCTTAAGCTGCCAATCTAGTATTTTGTGCGTTTTTTTCTCCTAGTTCTTAATACTTCTGTTTTGGCTTCATTATGTTCTTCTCCACCTTGTATGTTTGTTGTGTTTCATATTTTATTTTTTATGTCCACCAATTCTCTTCTTTTTGTTGTATCTTCCCTTATTGCTAATTCTTTTTCTGTACTTGCTATTTCCTTTTCCAGCTGTTCTATTTCCCGATTGTAGTCCTTCTTCATCTTAGTTACATAACTTATTATCTGCCCTCTGATGTACGCTTTCATTTCATCCCATAGTATAAATTTATCTTTCACTGATTCCGTATTTATTTCCAAGTACATTTTAATTTGTCGTTTAATGAATTCTCTAAAATCATAGAGTTTGTTGTGTTTCATATTTTATTTTTTATGTCACCAATTCCCTTCTTTTTATTGTATCTTCCCTTATTGCTAATTCTTTTTCTGTACTTGCTATTTCCTTTTCCAGCTGTTCTATTTCCCGATTGTAGTCCTTCATCTTAGTTACATAACTTATTATCTGCCCTCTGATGTACGCTTTCATTTCATCCCATAGTATAAATTTATCTTTCACTGATTCCGTATTTATTTCCAAGTACATTTTAATTTGTCATTTAATGAATTCTCTAAAATCCTGTCTTTTAAGTAGCATGGAGTTTATACATTCTCGGTAGGATGTCCTCTAGCTCTATTGCTAATAACAGGGGTGACTGATCCGATAACAATCTAGCTTTATATTCCATTTTTCTAACTCTCCCTTGGATGTGGGCTGACAACAGGAACAGGTCTATCCTTGAGTATGTTTTATGTCTACCCGAATAATATGAGTATTCCTTTTCCTTTGGCTGTTGTCTCCTCCATATATCCAAAAGTTGGATCTTCTGCATCGATTTAATCATAAATTTGGTTACTTTGTTCTTTCTGCTAGTCTTTTTTTCCAGTTTTATCCATCTTTGAGTCCAAATTAAGGTTAAAGTCCCCTCCTATCAGTATATTTCCCTGCGTATCTGCAATCTTCAAAAAGATATCTTGCATAAATTTTTGATCCTCTTCATTAGGTGCATATACATCGAGCAAATTCCAAAATTCTGAATATATCTGACACTTTATCATTACATACCTCCCTGCTGGATCTATTATTTCCTCCTCTATTTTGATTGGTACATTTTTATTGATTAATATAGCTACTCCTCTGGCTTTTGAATTATATGATGCTGCCATTATGTGCCCTACCCAGTCTCTCCTTAATTTCTTGTGTTCTACTTCAGTTAGATGTGTTTCCTGCACGAATGCTACATCAATTTTTTTCTTTCTTCAGTAAATTTAACAGCCTCTTCCTTTTGATTTGGTTATGTGTTCCGTTAATATTTATAGTCATATAGTTCAACATCGCCATTTCATACTTTGTTTACCTCTCATTTCCACTTCCTCATCACCACCTTCCCTCCTTATCATTTCTGTTTTCTTTTTTTGAACACACTGTAAGACAACACTTCTAAAACATAAAATATTTCCACTATTCCCACATCTAAAATTCCCTTAACCCCAAATGTTCCCCCCCCTCTCTGAGTTGCCCTTGTCCCTTGCCGGGCAACCACAACTCCCCTCTCCATTTGGATTGCGAACCCGCTCACAAGTGTCAACTGATTTTGCAGTGACTGTTATTCTCTCCCACACAGCCCCCTCCAGAAAAGACTTTTATCTTCACATATAACAAAGCTCACCCTCTTAATTCCCCCTTTCTTCTCTTTCTTCCCCTTCTTAGTACTTACTTATACATTACTTTTCTTCTTTATATGAAGTTTGTCGTCATTCTTGTTCTTGTTACATCTCTTCATTTCTCTGTCTGTTTTGCAGGCGTTCTGCAAATTCTCGTGCTTTCTCCGGATCCGAGAACAGTCTGCTTTGCTGCCCTGGGATAACTATTTTAAGCACCACTGGACATCTTAACATAAATTTATAGGCTTTCTTCGATTTTGCTGCATTAAAGAGCTCAAAACTTATGTCTGGGTAGAAAAAAAAATTGACCTTTGTATTCCAGTTGCTTTTTGTCTTCTCTCATTTTTTTTCATTGCCTTCTCCAATATATTTTCTCTTGTCGTATATCTCAGGAATTTGACTAGAATGGATCTTGGTTTTTGTTGTGGCTGTGGTTTTGGGGCTAATGTTCTGTGTGCCCTTTCTATTTCCATTCCTTCCTGTATTTCTGGCATTCCTAGGACCCTGGGGATCCATTCTTTTATAAATTCTTTCATATCTTTGCCTTCTTCATCTTCCTTAAGGTCCACTATCTTTATATTGTTTCTCCTATTATAGTTTTCCATTATATCCATCTTCTGAGCTAACAACTCCTGTGTTTCTTTAACTTTTTTATCAGATTCTTCCAATTTCCTTTTTAAGTCGTCCACTTCCATTTCTACGGCTGTTTCTCATTCTTCCACCTTGTCTACTCTTTTCCCTATTTCTGTCATGACCATCTCTAATCTACTCACTTTTTCTTCTGTACCTTTTATTCATTTTATTTCATTAAATTCTCGTGTCTGCCATTCTTTTACTGCTTCAATATATTCTTCAAAAATTTTTCTATCTATGTACAGTCCATACCCCTTATCTTCTATTTCTCTGTGCAGAGCTTGATGTTCTCACTCCTCTTCTCCGCTCCAGGACCCGTGTCTTCTACCTCTCTTCCTTGTATCTGTGTCTCTTCTGACTTTCTTGTTGAGTTGTTTATCTCAGTTTGCTGGGGTTTTTTTTTATGGTGTCTTGATGTTGGTCCTCTTCCTCTGGGCTGGTCATCTGCTGTGTCTCTGATTTCCTTTTTTCATTCTCCTCCCTCCCGTTCCCGTTATTTTCTATATCTTTCCACTGGGAGCCCTGCTGTCGGCTGGTCCCCCCTCCCATCGGTGTTGTCTTTGTCGTGCGCATCACGCATGTGCGATTCCTCACGCATGCGCGGTTGTGCACCTCTGTTTGGCTCCGTGAGCTATCTTTGTAGTCCTGCGTTCGGTGGGTCGCAACCCTGCGGGGTTTCCACTGACCTCAGGGGGTGGGCTCCTCTTTCCATGGCGGGTCCCTGGTTCTTTGTACAGGTAAGGCCTTCACCTTTCTCTTCTGGCGTCTTTCCTTCTTCTTTTCTTCCCGTTGTTTTTGGCTTTTCTTTCTTTGGTGCCAATTTTTTTATTTGTTGTGGTTTGTGTGTCTGTGGCTTTGATTTTTCTTTACTTTTTTCCTTCTTTTCTGGAGAGGGCTGGTATTCTCCAACTGGCCACTACTCCATCACATGACTCCTCCTTGAACCGCCATTCTTAATATCAGTTCTCTGACTTGATAGTGTAAACACCTCACCAAAACAGGCCAAGGTGGTTGACCAGGCAGTGGTTTCCTTCTAATCACTCTGTGGGCCCTATCCAATTCCAACCCGCCTGGAAACAAATCTGATCCTAAAATCTCTGGAATCCATTTTTGAAAAAAATTTACTGGTTCAGAGCCTTCAAAATCTTCCGTAAAGTCTCACTATCTTCACATTATTCCTCCGGCTCTGATTCTCCAAAGAATCAATTTTCTTCAATAAATCATTTTTCTCTATTCTCCATCCAGTGAAAGAATCATCAAAAGTATTCAACTTCTGTTGACTTTGATCTATATCACAAACATAATCCTCCATCTTCTTAACCTTCTCTTGTACTTTATCTACTACTTTAGCACATTTTACTACATCAGCTTTAACAGTTGCAATTTCTTTCATAACATTAGAAAGCTTGTTATTCACAGATTTAAAACCCAAAGAAATCTGTTGAGACACTGCTTGAAATTGTTGTTCAAAATAATCTTTACGTTTAGCTGTTGGCCGACCATGAGCTGCAAACTTCTTCTTCCTCACTAAATTCCAGTTGTTCCTCTGAGCTTTCAGCTCCAACCACTTTTGCAGATCCTGCCCCCAGTTCTTCAGCCTCCACCACTGTGGGAAGAAAAATGCTCGGTATGGTGCGCGTGCACACTACTTCTTCAGTTTCAATGGAAGAGCATCGCTTGACATTGGCACCATCTTTCCCGGAGCTCCCTAGTGCCGGCATCACTCTTGAGTTGCCAGTTGTCGTTGCTGGGCGTGAGGATGACCATTACTCAAATCCCCCAAATCCAGCTCTGAAGTAGGCCTCACTTCTTCCAATCTTACCGATTGTTTTAAAATCGGTTTCTTCATCGTTTGAGCTCTGGTTTTCTTCATAATTATTTCTGGCTCTTATAATACTTTCTTGAAATTTTTATACCATTAGAAGGGTATTTCAAAATGGGCTTTTCTTTAATCTGTCGGGAGAGATGTCCACCCACGTCTTTTACCTACACCATCATGCCACGCCCCTTTCAAAGCAGTTCTTATGAGATTTCTTTCAGATCTGATTCTATTTCAGCTTTCTTTAAGAATATGAACAGAAAGGAGGCAGGCTCTTTCTCTCTGTCATTGTTTGAACAAATGAATTTGAGAACTATAGTTCAGTATTTGGTTATTTAAAGTTATTAAAATGCAGCTGTTAAATGGGATTACTGGCCTATCAAAACCATTCAATTCTCCAGAAGCATGTTGATTGGTTAAAATAAAATGGTCTCACCTGTAGATGTAATGTCATGTCAATGAAATGCAAGGGTACAGCTAACTCAGGGATAGGTGATGCATGGTTAATGGCAGCCCAAGTGGGGAGTACCATATGAGAAGTGTCAAACGCCCACAAGAGTCCAAAAGGTCTGGAAGTGAAGCTCAAAGGGCACTGAAGCAGTTAGATGTGGAGGTCAAAGCCTGAAAACAAGAACTAAGAATTTGGATGAATTATTGCAAGAAGCTGAGTGGTGAGTCTCGGTATGAATGCTGAAAAATAACATTGTCCTCACTGATAAATTCACAGTGCACCCAAAAGTTGCCCAATAACATGTACGTAATATTCAATATACCAGTATGTCCCAATGTACCAAGCATGGCTGCAAGCCTCATACCAACATCATTTAACTGGTACACGCTCTTCACCTAGGATAGCTACACCACCTGAACACTCATGCCAATTACTGACAGTCTCCCTCTTCTGCAGGAGAAGATGGCACTGAATTGGAGGTTGTAGCTGGAGGGATCTATCCTGCCTCCATATCCTTCCTCTCTCTTTTATTGATGGCCTTGACCACTATTTGCAAAACACAGAAATGCTGGAGGAACTCAGCCAGTCTTGTAGTATCCATAAGAATTAAAGATATATTACCAATGTTTCAGGCCTGAGCCCTTCCACACATCTTGAAGAAAGGCTCAGGCCCAAAATGTCAGTAATATATCTTCCCTCTCTTATGGATGCTGGGAGACCTGCTGAGTTCCTCCAGCATTTCTGTGTTTTGTCTACAACCACAGTGTCTACAAGCGTTCACGTTTCACTTCTGATCATTATTGGGGCAGGTGTTGAGACGAGGAGTGGCGATGAGGTTGAATCCATCAAAAATTGTGGTATCCTCGTACATAATCAGCTTCCTAACGCCTTCAACCATGTCCTTCTTACAAACTGTCAATGATGCAAATATCCACCTCTTCCCGCTCATTACACCAAAGTCTTGTGTCCCTACCATGTCCCTAAGAAATATAACATGGCTGAGTGGAGAAGAATGACTAAATATGCAGTGTCAATTAAAGCATACGATCGCTCGATCTCACCACAGTGAATGAAGTCAGTACAGGTCATCTGAATAATGGGTGAAGACTGCCACCACAGTTCATCAGTAACCAGGCCAAGAATATTCCAAGTGGCAGCTGATCTAGTTTGAGATCCCTGATAGAGCTGAGTGTAGAGGAAGACTTATGAATTTATGTGGTGCACGCTTGTGTTGCTAGCGATCCACTGTTCACTGTTATGGAGCTTAGAGGAGCCTAGACTAGTTTTGCACACTGTGTGGATACTATCCTTTCAGATGTGGAAGTGATGGCCATCTCCGTGAATTGGAGCCAGTCATCTGATGGCTGATGTCTAGCGGTACTTGTAGGTTTCAGGCTGGCTCAGTGGAAGCCCAGAACTTCAGCTGTATTTAGTCTGCATGCTCTTACTGTTACCCTGCTGTTAACATTGCAATCCATTGGATTAGAGCCTGCAGAATATCACAGCACTCGAGCACAGCCCCAGGGAGGTGGAAAGGATTCCTGGGGCACAAATCCACTTTTTCCTCTCAGGAAGGGAACTTTTGTAACCCTATTCCAGTTATTATGCCAGTGCAAATGGTGATGACAGAGGCCAGCCGGGGTGATCGCCGCCACCAGTGCCCAGGCAATGGCTGTCTGGAGCCAAATCTGATGTCTTCCACGCTTCAGAGAAAGCTCTTGCTACTTTGCTCTTCACTGGTGTCAGGGAGATTACTGATGTTTCATCAAACAGATGTCATGTTAACTCGACTTGTTGCTACAATTTAAAGATGTACAATTTTCGTTTTGTAAATTACATCTGTGGATAATAAATAGGAAAGACTCTTGAATTTACAAGACCGCCAGAACTTTGAAGTGCAAATCTTACTATTCTTTTGCAATTCCCACAGTGGATTACAAAGAGCAAAGCTGAAGGTGTTCATCATTATTTTGAAGCTCTGAATTATTTTTACTGCATTTAAATGACCAAGATGTTTTCAACCTTAGAAATTATTTCCATTCAAAGCCAAAATAAACATCTTGATTTAAATTTTATAAAATCTTGAATAGCTGCTGAAGCTGTGTTCTTGAATAACTTTTGTTCACATGATGTATTCTCGCAAATTTCCTTCCCCCTTCAATTGGATTTGTTCTATCAGTGTTGTGTTTAATTCTGCCAAAACAGCCGAGAAGATCACGGATCTATTGATGACATTTATGTCCCATGAGTGTTGCTTAAATAGGCCTCAAAGAATTATTGAGGATCCCTACAATCCGTCATAAAGTATATTTGCAATACTGCTGTCAGGAAGAAGGGACAGGAGCATCAAAATCCGGACTGCCAGGCTGGGGAAATAACTTATTACCACAGGCTGTGAGATTGGACAGTATCCTGTAACTGAGTAAATCATCGAAATATTTATTTATTTTATATTATTTTATTGTATACATGTGACTGTTATGTACTGTGTAATATGTGAGTGTACTGTGGTCTGGAGAATTTTGTCTGGTTGTATATGTACAGTTAGATTATAAACTTGAACTGAGCAAACCCTGGAAGATCAAATGCTTTGAAACCACAATGGAGATGATGTTTTGCTGAGCTATTGTTTCACTCTCAGTGCTGAATCTCCCCTTGAAAATTATAAACTGCAGTAAAGTAGATTTTGAGACACCAAAAAGAAAATTTTTTTCATTAATTAATAATTTTGGTCTCTTCTAGATCTCGTCCTCCTAGCTCCGTCCCTTTGTTTTCCTGTCCTGACAGAAACAAAGTGAACTTCATCCCAAAAGGGACTGCCTTCTTCCCTGTGAGTATTGTCAGCCGACCTCTGTTTTCCACCTCTGATCTGATGCTGAAGAGCTCGTCAGTCTCTGGCTTCAGTCCCAGCATAGCATCCAGCACTGTGATTGCTGAGCAGTTTTCATCTCAGGTCTCGTTCTCACCTTTGTCAGATGACACCAGCACAATGGATTCGGAGGCTTTGATGCACCAGTCACGTCAACAGCAGCAGCAACTCCTTGAGCCTCAAACTGAAGAACTTCCCTCTGCTCAGAGCTTTATGATAATCTAGACCCCTGCCCCCTCTCCCCAAGGTGGAGCAGGCCTCTGCCTTTGTGTAGGGGTAGCCTATATATCAGATTGTCTGCATGGAGTATCACCTGCATTCCGAACAAAAGTCCTTAGAATTTTAGCATATCTTACACTATTCTTGGCAGGGATAGAATTCCTCTTTTTGGGAATGTTTGTGAAAAGCAGTGATGCTTGCAAAACACATGCTTTCATATCTAGTAAGTGGTTTCAGTGCAGACAATGCATCACATGGTACATTTGGATGGATTAGTACTGTTGTCCTGTATTCCGTTCCATCTCCTACAGTAAGAATAAGCTCTATATATTAAAGAAAAATGCCTGTCTAAAAGCTAGAAAATTAGATGTTGTGTTGCGTTATGTCCAATGGAGAAAAAAAAATATTATGTTTACAAACAATCCAGGTTCTTTAAGTTTATAAATTCTTGTAACATATACAATGCAAAAAAAGAAAAAAAAAATGGCCACAGCAGTTGCACAGTGCCCACCCAATGGCCTAGCATCAGGTACTTCAGTTGAAGTCTAAACTCAGGTAATTTGGAATGTATATCCGCAGAGGATTTTAATGAATTTGTGGCTGAACAAGCAGAGGAGCTTAGGGTAAGGATCACTCTTGCCTTTCCTTTTTTTTTGTACATTAACCTTTCCTCATGACATTCCACTTTCTTTAAACAGAAGTGCATTCTGATCCAGGGAAGACCTGGACAGGTGTGAATATTAAAGAACCAGCATTGCTGTGATTTCTGACATCACTTGTTTTAGTGGATGTTCAGTCAAAAATTGCATAAACCATTGTTTTCAAAAGTATCAGCGTTTTGTATGACATTTCAGAATTAAAGAAAACAAAGTTTCAGGTGTTGAAGACTGTTAAGCTGTTAAAAATACAGTAAAGTGTTGAATACTGGGCTGTATCTAAGAAACATTCCATGTTGTGAAGCGATCTCAATGGTGAAATGTTTAAGTCACAAAACCAGGTTCTTCAGGTTCTTGTGTTAGAAATGTTCCCTTTTCTATGTGTGAAGTATGGAATTGGCAGATACACAAAGTAAAATGCTATGACAAATATGAAGTAAAATTAATGTTTAGTTTCTCGTCCTGATCCCACTTTTTAGTTTTAACCCCTTGTTTGCACAATTTCCTGTGACTACCTGTTGGGTAGCTTTTCCTTTGTAGAGTTTATTATATCAGCAGTTATTTAGCTTGTATTTATTTAAATAAAATGTACTATGGTATAGGAATGTAATGGATTAAGGTTCAGCATAGCACATTATCTTTTTGCTATTCAATTCTCAATTACTCCTCTCATTTGAGAAGTGTTACACTGGAACTGATGAAGAAATCAAGAACCTGGGACTCAGCACTTAACTCCAGATATAAAAATTGGACCCTATATTGGATTTTGCCACTAGGTTGGTATAAATGATGAGCTGAATATCTGTGAGAGACAACTTACTGGGGAATACTGTGTCCAAATCCCTTTCCAACTTATTTTTTTCACCTGAGAAACTAGATATTAATTTTTATCAAACACTGTTGCAAATCTGTTCTGATTATGATCTTTATAAAGGTTTTGAACCAAATTGGTTGACATTAGCTGAACTTAAAAATTGTAAATCTAAATCATTTATTGGTCTATGTCCTACATCCAGATGTAGAAATTTTGTTTGTCAAGTGCATTGTTTAAAAACTTGTTTGAAATTTGTACATAGTTTTGCTGTTATTTCTAGCCACTCTGCTAAACAGTATTTATGAGTTGCCACACAATGTTACTTTAAATAACACATGTGGCTTTTGTTTTGTATTTTTTCAGTATATAGTTCTTGTCTTATTTAAAGTAAAGTTATAGCAAAGAGCATGAATAAAAAGTGACAATTTTCTAATAAAATTTGGCTTGTTATTTGAAAAGATAGACAATTAATTGTTAACACCAGATTACATAGGTAGGTCTGATTTAAATCATGAACATTTCAAATGTGTCTACCTTAAAGCTACAATGCTACAAATGCACACACATGTTCTTTTCAATTCTTCAACAACTTCATACCCTTGTGATTTCATTACGGATATCTTTCAGAGTCCAGCATTCCATCCTGTAAACATTTCCTTCCTGCAAACTTGTCAATCATTGCAAAATCAGCCCCCTTTGAATCACATCAGAAATGAAGCAAGAATGGGTCATTCTTGATGGGTCATTTGGTAGTCATGATTGATCCTTTACATCAGTGCCATTTTCGTAAGCTAAACTATTTCCCTTTGTTCCCACAATATTTAAATATATCGATCTCTGTTTTGAATATAAGAAGTGGCTTTGTTTCTACAATTCTTGAGTTGAGAATTCACTACCATGGGCTGAGCAAGTTTCTCCTGATCTTATTCCTGAATGCCAGAACTCCACTTTGAGAAATCACCTCAGTTCAGTCACCTTTATTTATTGTTCGTACCATACTCACTCGGTAAAGATGAGATAGTGTTTCTCCAGGACCACAGAGTATATTTACATAAAGTTAGAATAGAAGTTAAACACATTAAAATATTGAGACGTGTACAGTAAAAGTCCATGGTACATTATCAACATCTGTACTAGAAATTCAGCGGCCTGATGGCTTGGGGAAAAAATTTGTTGCCCAATCTGGACGCAAGGGCCTGAGTGCTATGGTACCTCCTATCAGATGGCAGAATGGAAAATAGTTGACGTGAGGGGTGTGTGGAGTCCTTCACAATGTTTATTACCTTTCATCTGCATTGTGTTTTGTAGATGTCCATCATTGGTAGGAAGAGAGTCCCCTATGATCTTTTCTGCTGACTTCACAATCATCTGCAGGGTCTTGCTGTCCGGTGTGGTACAGCTTCCAAACTAGGCGGTGATGCAATTGCACAGGATGCTCTCAATACATCCTCTGTAGAATGTAGTGAGGATGGAGGGTGGGAGATGAACTTTCCTCAGCCTTCGCAGGAAGTCGAGGCGCTGCTGGGCTTTGTTGGCTATGGAGCTGGTGTTAAGGGACCGGGTGAGATTCTGCACTCTTGATATTTGATATCTTTTAAAAATATGTTTTTTAAAAATATACATAATATCCTCAATATTAAAATGTATTAAACTTTTTCTTACAAACAACAAAAACAAAACAGTCCTTCTCCCCCTTTCCATGCATACAGATCTGCACACTGTCTGAGCTTCTTTGGCTTGGCTTCGCGGATGAAGATTAATGGAGGGGTAATGTCCATGTCAGCTGCAGGCTCGTTTGTGGCTGACAAGTCCGATGCAGGACAGGCAGACACGGTTGCAGCGGTTGCAAGGGAAAATTGGTTGGTTGGGGTTGGGTGTTGGGTTTTTCCTCCTTTGTCTTTTGTCAGTGAGGTGGGCTCTGCGGTCTTCTTCAAAGGAGGTTGCTGCCCACCGAACTGTGAGGCGCCAAGATGCACGGTTTGAGGCGATATCAGCCCACTGGCGGTGGTCATACATATCTTTTAAATATACAGAATACAATTGGGGAAATCACATCAAGATATGTATAATACTGGTAGTAACATTTATAGTCCTTTTATTACTGTATTTGGGCCCCTATATGGTCCAGGTATGGCTGCCAGATCTTTACAAAAGTGTCATATTTATTCTTTAAGTTGTATGTGACTTTTTCCATAGATATACAGCTGTTCATTTCCGCAGTCCATCTTGCTACAAGTAGAGAGGAGTTGGACTTCCAAGTGTACGTAATACATTTTCTTGCTACTCCCAGTGCTAATTTTATAAATGAGATTTGATATTTATTCAACGTTGCTTATTTCCATGAAGTTACCTAATAAATATAGCTCTGGGTCACTTGTGAAGGCCACTCCTGTTATCCTGGTTAATTTTTCTGTGATATCTTGCCAAAATGGCCTCACCTTCACGCACTGCCACATAGCAGGTAGAAAAGTTCCTGTCTCAGTTCCACATCTGAAACACATCTCTGATATTTCTACTTTTGATCTATGTAACTTCTGTGAGGTAAGATTAAATTGTTAACACCAGATTAAAATTAAATCAAACCAATCCATATATTCCATTCATAATTGATGTCATGCTGTCCTTGCACCAATTTGACCAGCTTCTTTCTAAAATCACTACATTCAAGGATACTTGATACTCTTGACAACTTCAATGGTTGAGCCATCAATGGTCAGTGAAGCGTGGTCCCCTCGGGCCCTCCTGAAGTCAACAGCCATCTCTTTTGTTTTATTAATGTTCAGGTATGGGTTGTTGGCTCTGCACCAGTCTGTTAGCGACTTCATCTCATCTCTGTATGCTGACTCATCATTCTTAATAATAAGGCCCATCACGGTTGTGTTGCCAGCGAATTTGATGATGTGGTTTGAACTGTGTTTAGCTGCCTAGTTGTGGGTCATTAGAGTGAACAGCAGTGGACTAGACACGCAGCCCGTGCTTAGTGTGATGGTTACTGATCCAGACTGCCTGAGTCTGCCTGACAGGAAGTCGAGAATCCAATTGCAGAGGGAGGTATCTAGATCCGACAGGCTCAACTTCCTTATCAGGTACTGAGGTATGATTGTGTTGAATGCCAAAATGAAGTAATTAAACACCATTTGAACACCAGTCCTTATTTTCCAGGTGGGTGAGGGCTAGATGGAGGCAGTGGCAATGGCACTGTCCGTAGAGCAGTTGGATCTGTATGCAAACTGCAGATTGCCTCCTTTTAGCGCCCAGGGGTGGGGGGATGTATACTATGAGGACCATGAATTTCTGCAGCAGATAAAATGGTTTACATTTGACAGTTACAAATTCCACCAGCATTGAGACTCATGCAGAATCCTTGCACCATTCCGTGTTGATGTAAACGCACAGGCCACCGCCACGGCCTTTACCACACAGAGCAGCATCTCTGTCAGCCTGAAATAAAGTGAGCCCATCCAGCTGAATGGCGGTGTCCACATTTCAGTGAAGACTAAAGCACTCACACTGCACAGACCTCTGAAGTCAGATGTTGTCCATTTTGTTCGCCAGGGAACAGACATTGGCAAGCAGGATGGACAGGAGGGCCAGGCGGCAGGGGTGTCGACCTACTCACACTATTGTTAGGGACGAAGTTCCAGCATGTTCCGGAAGGAACATTGATATGTTTACAAGTCAGGATGGTGTTTAGCTTGGAAGGCAATTTCCAGGTGGAGGCAACTTCCTATACTGCCCTTGTTCTTCTAACAGATTAACTAGTTATTTGTATAACAGGCTACATAAACTACCAAAATTAAAATCAGATCACTTTTGAGAAGTGCTATAAAACACTCTCATGCCATTGTTGGGTATAACTTAAGTGCAACATATTTTGAATGCTGTGTTTTCCTTAAAATGATTATTGTTACAGTATTTCAAGCTCTAGGAAGTTGATGAGCTGGCCTCAGGATTCTGGAACCTAAATCTTGAAAGGTCAAAGGACACAAAATATGTAAAATCCATTTTAATATTTTAGTCTTTACAGTGGTTTTGCTTGAAAGAATTTTTTTTACTGTGAAGTCATGACCAAGTCTCGCTCTGGTTTATAATGTGAATGGTCTGGCCGTCTTGCTGATCCATATCAAAGTCAATGTAGCTGTCTCTCTCTTTCCCTCCCCCAACCCCCCCCCCCCCCACCCCCCCACACACACACACACAACCCCCACCCAAAATTTCATTTCTGATGCAGGAAAATTTAAGAGGGGATTGTGACAATTTGGGCTTTCTGCCAAGATTCAAGCCAGCCAACCAACACGTGTGAGATATGAACGTTGCAAACTAATTGCTACCCTCTGATTCCCTATTAAAATTAGGCTTGATCTCCCTGTAGTTTGACTGAATATGTCATATTATTGGACCATTGATTTCAAGTTAAGCTTGCAGTCTACTTGGAAATGTGTTGAATTGCATTATTTACTGCAAAAAAAAAGCTATAAAATACTATCTACGTGCATTTAAATCTGTTCCGATAATTATTGAACAAATGACTCCATTTTCTATTTTTGGTCGTTGGTACGAGAATGTGAGCCAGTTGGTAGTATGCTCTTTAGAGTCACTTTCTTCCGTCATTTTATTAGTATAGCCTCAAGCAGATTTATATGGACGTAGGAGTATGATTGCAAAGATGGAGGAAAATTGCATGCAGGTGAAATTTATATAACCATGATTTAAAATTATTTTAATAATTCTGTATGCTTTTTAGGAGGCTCAACCCACCTTAAAAACATAACAATCTTAATGCAGACTGCAAAAGGTTAAAGGACAAAATTAAAGAGCAGGGAAGTCGTTGGTGCCAGTCCACAGCAGAGGCAGAGCCAATTTCATAGCCTCTTCATTTTAATGCTGCTCAATTGAAAACAATGTTGGGTGAGACACTTGTGAATACTTCCTGTGGTCGTCTGGCACTGCAGATTGCCTTTGGATCACAATTCCAGATGGTTATCACAGGCACTAATAAGATTTTTTTCCAAGGCAAATTTTCAGCAGGGAATCTGGATGCAAATTGTATTATCTAAACTCACTCCTTTTGTGTATGGGATCAAGATTTAATAGCATATTTAACTGAGAAATTCTAGAGTTATTTTCATTAATATGTAGCTTTTGTGCTCATTTTTATCCAATAAAGGTAAAAACACAAAATGCTGGAGAGGCTCAGCAGGTTACACAGTACCCTTTATGTGGCAATGGTAAAGATACATAACTGACATTTTGGGCTTGAGCCCTTCACCAAAGTATGAGAAAATGCCAGCAGTGTCCAAAGATAAGGTGGGGGGTGGGGGGGGGGGGAGGGGTCCAAAGGCAGCAGATGATAGGCGGAGAAAGGAGCAGTGAGGGTAGGAGTGGATGGTGGAAGAACTGGAAACAAGGGGGAGGGGAAGAATGAGTGAGCAGGTTTAATGGAAAGCAGTAAAGTCAATGTTAATACCATCTGGCGGGAGAGTGAGACTCAGAATTGAAATGGTTGGCTACTGGGAGATTGCTGTTGTCGTGAATGGAGTGGAGGGACTGAGCAATCTCCCAATCTGTGACCAGTCTCTCCAATGTAGAGAAAGCCACAAAGGGAGCACCAGATGCAGTGATTTACTTTATCCAATAAAAGATGAATTAGTAATCCCTCCCAATTTGCATGGAGTCTATCATATTTTGTGTTCAAATCTTGATGGAATCTTCAAGTTCAATTTCTTGTGTCTGAAATCCGTCACTAATTTATGTTTTGATTTTACTTTTAATCAGAAATTCCCATTGTATTGGAGTGAATGCATTAATGTAATGGTGACCTAAAAGCTAGTTTACACAGGAGCAATAATTTATAGTTCCATTCTATTCCATTGTATTTCCATGTCAATATTGGTGCATGCAGTACTAGTCATGAAACTTGATGGATTTTGATCTGCTGTTGAGTGGTATTCTGGTAAGCATCCCAAAATGAGAATTTGATTTGATAGATCATTAATTAAATGGCACTTTACCCTCCAACTGAGACAGATGCATTGTGTTTCATATTATTTTTGATAATTAATAGGACATAATTTCCAAAATCTGCCAGGCTGTAGATGGGATATTCCTGGGCTTGGCACATGATGGAAGTAATTGGAGCAGTATAAATGGCTTTAGACTGAAAAGTTAAGCATTCTGTATCTCACACTGATGTCACTCAACCTGCTGAGTTCCTCCAGCTCCAGCATTCACAAATTTCCCAACTGTGTGGCCAAGAATCCGTCTTCTGTTACCTGCACCAGGTTAGATCTACAAGTACATTTTTCCCATTAAAATAGAGAAACTGGTTACTGAGAGAAAGGTAAGTAGTGATTTTTGTTTTGTGTTATTAAGGCCAATTTAAATGTTTTTGTACACGTGTTTATTTTAATCTTCATTTTAAACATAAATTCCTTTGTTATTATTTTACAAGTCTCAAACCTTTATAAATGTTTGTTCAGGTCAAAGATGGTCTAGAAATGGACCCAAAGAGATAGTGCCTTTCTCTTGATACTGGCAACTACCTTCATTGCTTATGCCTTCTAACACCAGCATGGCTGCACCGTGTGCCATATACAGAATTTTAAGGGCAGTTAGTGATACGCAAAATATTACTGGGATTGTCTACAATGTCCTCATCCCAAAATGGGAATAAATAGGTGAGTGATAGATGGTGAGCTTGGAAGGAGAAAGGGCTGTGAAAATGTAATTCCGTAAGTCCATTGATACCCAAGAGTGTCTGTCCTCGGTGCTCGAAGAATGTGCCTGAGATTTAAGCTGGATGTCCAACAAGTGGAGAAAGCTTATTCTCAATATTCATGATGGCATTTTTCTTAAAAAAGCTGGCTTTATCATTTCTGAACTCTTTCTATTAACTTAGCAATGTATATAATTTTTTCCAAGCCAATTAAATACAAATTTAGACAGAATCAACTGACAGCTGCTGGGTCTACCTGGAGCTCTTAGCTGTCCCTTGTTTGCAACTTTGTGCATGTTGGACTTCACACATTTGGCCAGTGATAGGTCAAGAGTCACTGACTGGGATTCAGTGCCAGCACTTCTGTGCATCAACTGCGCAAATGGACCACCATTAAATCCAGTGGTAGATGGAGGAAGGGGTCCATGCTCTTCACAGCCAGCCTACCAACATAGTGGATCTGACCATAACTAAATATTTGTTATTTTGTTATTAATTAGTTTTTTATTTTTAATTGATTACTTTGTAAACAACGCTGATGTAGGAAGTGGTTCTAAAAATTGTCAAAGCCAGTGGAGGTGTCTTGTACCAGGGTTTCAGGATCTACTTCTGATGCCTGGTTGTCATGAATAGCTCACTGCCTCATGGACTGTCTCTCAGGTGGAGAGGGTCAGCTCATTGTCTTCTGTAAGCAGGAAAATATAGTATTGTTAGGATTTATAGGTCACGAAGTTAATGCTAGGCAAAAAGAAAAGTTTTACTGCTTCATTTTGTTTAACATCTTTTTGAACAACTTGCATTTGGAGAGAGTGCCAGTAATATCCTCTGGTATCCTTCCACTGGAGTGATGGCATCTAAATCACATAACCATATAACCATTTACGGAGCGGAAACAGGCCATGTTGGCCTTTCGAGTCTGCACCGGTTCACTGATTTTGTGCGCCCTCTTCAGGCATTGGTCCCGGTAGATCTTCATTCAATAACGATGGGCGAATTCAATGCAGGTGGAATCAGATAATTCAAAAGTATTTTTATGTGGAACAGGAAATTAAGACATGACTCAGAGGTAGGTTATTGGCATTTTAGGATGCTGGGAGATGTAGGAACAAGTGAGTACATTCTAAGAAACATCTAGGAGGCAGGAAATGAAGAGGTTTATAGGACAATAGGAGCACTGTACCTAATGGAGTTGGGTTATGAGCAGGAAAGTGTTGGATGGGCTGGAGACTGAGGAGGGTGAAGATGGCAGGCCAATCAGGACTATCTTGATTTTCAAAAAAAATGTTAAAAACTGTCATTGTTTTGACCAAAATATATTGCCTATTCCTAAGTGACCATGAACACTTCCAGTCCTTTGGTGAAGTACCACCATGGTTAGGTTGGAGAATGAGTTGAACAATAACATTTAGTATGGAGGATCAATGACTAGAAAAGATATGTGCGTGGTGCCCAGACAGTGAATGCTTAGGTTGGTGGAATGAGCGCCAATCAAGCAAGCTGCTTTATCCTGGAAGAAGTTGTTTCTTGAGTTGAACTGCAAGTGATTTTAAACCTGTCTGAGCTAATGGCATGAGATTTCAAGATGTTTGGTGTCAATGGTGAGAACCCAGGGCTGATCACTTTTACCGATAGATCAACATAAAGTGGACCTATTTTGCTGATGGGATAGGATATACCTGGAAACTGTGACATTGGCTGTGAACAGTAATTCTCAGTATACATATATTAGGCTATTGTTTCTATAATCAGTGGACTCTCCAATTTAGACATCAATCCACAGATGTTTGAGAAGAGCATTGAAAGGTCACTGGAAAGGCATTGGTGGGTTGTTCTTCCTATTTTATTTTTATTCTGTTAAGAGTGGCTACCTAAGGTTTATACATGGGTTCTGGAGTCACACATGGACCAACTTGGGCAAGAATGGGTTTAAGGAATAGTAGTTTCATTACTATGGTTCAATAGCTTTGCCTGCTGTGATTGCTCAACATTTGACCATTGCCCTGGAAACAGTAGGGTCTCACATTACACAACTTCAGAACCTTTTATTCAGAGAGCAGGTTTGTCACTTTCTTGACTTTGCGTAACAATCTACACAAAATATCGTGCATTTTCAAAGATGGGCTCTGATGATATATTCTGTGTTAATTATTAGATTTAAAAATAAACCAAAAATATCTCTTGAGAATACTTAATCTATTTTCTAAATTTGATTAATTTGTTTAGCACCTTAGTCTCAGGTGTTCCCTGTTTTTTTTTTAACATGTTCTGCAAACATCCTCTGAGTGAAAAGATTTGTATTAGTAATTTAGTCACATTGCTCTAAAGTCTAATGTTGTTAATGAATATTAGCTAACACTAAAGTAACATTAAAGATCAGAGATTGTGCTAATACCACACGGGCAGTCCTTTTGTTATTGCATATAACTGCATGAAAATAATTTGTTCAATGGAAGAACCATTCAAATTATTTTAAAAATGAATCCTGATATGATATATTTTTAACAGAAGTCATAAAGTAACTGACATGGATTACAGAAAATAGGACATGTTGAACACAGAAACTGTTCTTATGCCAAGGAATCTCACCTTAAGACTGATTTTTTTTTCCTTAATAATACAGCAAAAGGCCTTTCCAGCCTATAAAACCTGTGCCACCCAATTAACCTTCAAATCCCATACATTTATTGAATGTTTATAATTTTAAGAAAACAGAGCCACGTATCTTTCAAGCAGTTTTAAGGCAAGTACATTCAATCTTGACCAAATAGTTGTTCAGTTTGCTATTGCAATCAAAAATGTTGCTTTGATAAAATAAGCCTCCAAAATTCCTGTGGCATAATTGTGGCCAAATCATGTTACAGCTTGGTGACAGATGAAAACCTTGGATGTTTCAGAGTATTGAATTGATAACAACCTTTAAATTTTGTCCACCTGCATAAGCAGCGGGATGTGGCTTGATATTATGGAATGCAGTAATGCATGCTGGCCATGGTAAAATTACCACTTTTCTAAATGTATTCCCAGGCTCCTTCAAGTCTGTTCAGAGTAGCACTTGGAAGGAACAGGCAGTCTGTCAGCATATCATCAACTTGATCAAATCATTTGAGAAGTTGTCAAGCAGCAAGATGAGATTCTATATTAGACAAGTCCAGGAGATGCACTTCCACAGCCACTAAATGACTTGTATAGTGCTTTCATTTTAACTGAAGTTCCTAAAAATTCCAAGGATGAAATTATAAATACACTTAGCCTTATTTATTATGGCAAAAATGATTTGGAGTGTATTTGTAATTGCTACTTGAGGCTACGCCTCTGTATCAAAAGCAGCCAATCACTTTTTTTCATCCTAGTACTTGACTCTCTCTAGAATCAGCCAACATTGAACCCACAAAAGCTTGGGATGTTTTTGACTTTAGCACAGAGCAAGAGGGATAGGAATCAATATCTTGACAACTGATCATTTAGTCATGGAATTATAAATAAACAAAAAAGAGGAAAAAGTAATTGGAAACAGTTTTATTTTCATGACTCCAAGACAAAAGCACAGGAAGAAACCCTGAAATTGTGCAATTTTAAACACTTTAAAAAAAACTTGGTAGTGATATTAGATACCTTATTACTAAGGATGCTCTTACCAGTGGGATTTTTAGAAAACAGTTTATATTGCTTTGCTATTCTACACATCTAAAATGTATTCAGAAAAAAAAATTCTAACCATTTTAATTTTAAATAAAATTTCACTTGGTTTAATGTTTAGTTCTTACAAAACAATAGTGAGATTGTGGCAAATGGCTTAAAACACGAATTAAAATCTTCTATTTGCTACTTTTGGCAGTTATTCTAAATAATAAGTCTATAATTTAAGAGGGATCTGACGAGCAATGACTTTACTCAGAGGGGTTGTCAGAGGAAACTGTAGAAGTTGGTACAATTTCAAAGTTCAAAAGACAAATACAAGAGAAAGCAAGTATGCGGTACTAGCCCTTTGTTAGCAAGATGAGTTGGGCCAAAGGGCCTATGCTAGTGTGACTGTGACTCTCTTTGCAATAGCATGTGTAAAATCTTACAGAGCCAGCAGGACTGCTAACTGTGCAATATTCCAGACAGCCTCTGCTGGCTACATTTGTTTAAGTTTCTCACTGTATTTCTTTCCTTGTACTTAACTAAACTGGAGGCTGGCAGCCCAGTTCTGATTGGTGCAAAGTTATGATCTTTCAAGTCTTTTATTGGGAGTCCTGAATAATTTTAGGATGAATGATTGGGTGTGCCTAGAATGGATGATGTCTGCTGCACCACCTATAGCAGATAGCCAAATTTTGATCAGTGAGGTCAGAAGATGGTCAGTTGCCCAACCATTGTCTGGGATTCATTAAGAAAATCTAGTTGTAAGCAAAAATATTTTTAACTTGAACAAAGTGCTGGTGAGACGACTTATGAAATATGTTGTTCTTCCATTTCAAAAGAAGATTTTGCTTTCACCAAAAAATGTTTGCAGATCAGAGTAATTAAAACCTTAATATCACAGGTGAAATAAAATCAGCCCGACAGCAGAGAAACTGCTTTTCCCATTTTTGTACTATGCACCACAATGTAATCAAGTGATAGGATAGAATATGGTCTAAAATTGGACCTCTGGCCTCATTTCAATAACTTGGGTGGGCTGCTTGTCTCATGCAATCCACCCAAATGAATAAACTAGTAAGTAGACAATAGCTGCTGCACAGGAGGAGGGGTGGACAATTCAAACATGCTTCCATATCATTGGTAATGAGAGGCTGGTAAGTAGGTTTGACACATGCCCTGCAATTGGTAACCAGTTCAGCAGAGAACCTAAAGTCCATTGGGAACTTTTCAGATTGTTAATGAACAAAACACTCCAACTGTCAGCTGATTAGGTGTTGGTTATAGTCTAACACTGGTACTCTTTATTCATTTTTGCCAGAACAATGGGTACAATTAGGCCCAATTTTTTAACCCCCATGTTGTGGTCACTCCTCTTCCCTCTAAAACTGACCAAACTTTTTTGGGGAATAGAAAGTTCTGGTTTGAAATTCCTGTCAAGGATCCAGTGGGTACTCTGGGCTGATATTGCTACAGCCTTGCTTGTCAGTGCAAGAGCCATACTTCTTTATCTATGATTCAGAGATGTACTAATTGCAATGTTATGGTCCAGCCAAAGAAAATTCGTAATGATTTGTTGGCATTTTTTGCTGATAATAATTATGGTTTAGCTGTGCAGTTTTATAACCTCAAAATGAACCAATGAAAATATAATCATTATCAACTAATTAAGGATTGTTTTAGAATGAGATGCATATACAATATGGTGGGGTGATGATCCCCTGATAAAGGTGTGGAATTTAGCAGATTCATTGTCGGTGGTAGGAAAGAACAGAAAGCATTTACTTAAATGAACAAAAATTAGTTTACTTTCTACTCTTTCATTTGGCAACAAGGCTGCAAAATTTACAGATTCTTTTTAATAGATTTTTTTTGGGCTGATAAAAATAATTAAACATTTTCTCAGCTGGTCATAATGAGTGAAATATTAGAAAATTAGGCTATAGAGCTCAACAATCAATAGACTTACCAAAGATTACAATACTATAGTCATGATTACTGCTTGTACAAGTGTGCGTCATGCATTGAGGAACTCGTGCTCCTTGTCAGTTCTTCCAATAGCATCAGGATTTGATAATGGGTCCAAGTCAGCAAAAAGGTTAAACCACGTGGACAGGTCAGTTGAATTTTTCTGGACAGCTGCAAGCACACAAAGTGTCACATATTTACATTACTTGCTGAATCCAGTGACAGATTAACCATTAGGTTGAAGCCCAGGGTTCTGGAGGGTAATGGGCCACGAGTTTCAGCCTACTCAGTAAAGGGTAGCCTGTTTCACACTTACTGCATGGGTGAAGCCTTTGACTGTGACGTGTGGGCCATTGCTGGGATGGTTCCTGGGAACTGGCAGTGGCATGAAGATTTGTAGTGTGTGTGATCCACCACCTTCCCACCAAACTATTACATTTTTTGGCATCCAATTTGGTCAGAGAGACATTAAAAATCAAATAATTTGGTGGGAAGGTGGAGGATGATTGGGGGGGGGGTTGAATTAAAGCAGCTCACCCAGAGGTAGTTAAGTAATTAGTGGCATGCTGGTGGGTGCCACTGGGCCTGGGTGACTGACTGAGGGGCCTCTCTGAGGTGGCCCACCAGTCCCACCAGAGTGCCACTAACTGCCTCCAGGCGAGCTGCTTTAATTTTCAACCTCCCCACTCCTCAGCAAACTATTAGAATTTTAATGTCCAGTTTGGTTAGAGAGAAGTTGAAAATCTAATAATTTGGTGGGAAGGTGGAGGATTGGTTTGAATCCTGCCCAAAATCTCCAGTACGCTGAATGACATCATAACAAGGAAGAGTTTAGGAGTCCCCCACGTCAAGGGCTGGCGCTCTGATTTAAGATCATTGGTGTTAGAATCGCAAGGGGCCACTAACGATTTTATTTACCTCATGAGTCTCTGTGATCCACACTGCACTGCCTGAAAAAATGGGGTTTTCAGCAAATAGGCTGGGTTTGAGTGTCCCAAGGGCATAGTGGTGGGAGGGAGAGAGAGAGAGACAATCTATCTTCATTCCTTGAACTTCACTGCTGTTTCAGCCTATGTTTTGCCTCAAAGCCAGGGGTAAAGTCATTACCTTTCAATGCAAACTGCAGTCACCTCGCCATTTCCTGAGAGCCTCTCATATCCCGGTAGTGTCCCAAGTTAACATGCTTCATAAAAATAACCTCCTTTTTGCAAGTCTCCCAACGAACAGAAATATATCTGCATTTTCAGTGTGGTATTTATGATTGAATAAATCTGAATCGGTCAACTGGGAAGCTTTCAATCGTGTTGTCAAGGCACAAGCAAAAGCGGACCCTGGACAAAGTATTCTCTTTCAATCGATGTAATTAGAGGAAAGGCAAGGTCGGGGAACAATGTGGAAATGGAAATATACGTTTAATAATAGATTAAATGAAAGTGCATTGCATCTTAGAAATTCACCGATACCTAATTTTTTTTTACCCTACTGTTTTTCGATTCTAGTTATTTCTCTGAGCCCCGGCACCAAGGCACATCACTACCGGCACAACCCCTCTCCACTGGGCTGTTGCCAAGCGTAGTGTATATACACACACCCCAAGTACATACCCACCCGGCGGATAAATTTAGAATGTATGAGGGGAAGTCATCACTGGGGGTTGGGGTGTCCAGGTGGTAGTTAATCTGCCACTGGCTGAATCTAATAATAATTTTACATAGGAAAATAAATATAGCTTATCTGTCAGACTGCATTACATCATATTTTCTGAATGATGTTTCAAATTATAATAAATGGCAGATGCAATTTTACTCAAATTCTGCAAGGATGAAATATGATTTTGGGCTTCAATGTAATCAGACCATAGATGGTGATTGTGCCTCTATGTAGCAACACATCTGCTACAGATTTATTGACAAAATAGGACATGTAACAAAAATCACTTGCACACTGTTGGGAATGTTCCACTGTCCTCCAAACAGTTGAAGAGAAATGGAAAAACACATTTGAGAATTATTTTGGAAAAGGACACAAATTCAGGCAATTACAGGAATTTCAATCAACTAACTGGATACAGTCAATTTAAAACTTTTGGTTAAGTAGCCTTCTCTGGATGAATGTTTCCACATTATTAAAAGAAGTAAAAGGAGTAAACTCAGAATACTATTTATTTCACCACTTATTCCTGACTATAGTGGAGGATTAGATGGCTGCTAGCTTTGTACTGTTGTTAAATCTTCTATAGAAAAGCACTTATTGATTATGGATCTGTTAACTGAAAGCCCTGTCAAATTGGCCTGACAATCTTTGAACAAGCAACTTATTACTGTGCAAAGAGTCTGTTTGGATCTGAGCAAGATTATTACTGAGGGCCTGCGAATTAGGCTGGATTGAAAAGCCCATTGAACCCAAGGGAAAGTAGAAAATTGTATTTCAAGTGGCCTCAGTGGTAGGAAGCCAGAGAGCCTGGCCTTTTGTACTTGAAGGATCTTGCAGTAAAGAGAATGCAGAGTTGGGCTGAGAAGTGGCAATGGATTTCAATTGGGACAAGTGATTATACTTTGGAAGTTCAAAGGCAGAGTACATGGTTAATGGGAGGACTCTTAGCCATGCAGAGAAACAAGATGATCTTGGGGTCCAAGTCAATAGATCCCTCAAAGTTGCCACACAAGTTGATAGGGTGATTAAGGTGGCAAATGGTTTGTTGGTCTACATTAGTTGGGGAATTGTGTTCAACAGCTGTGAGAAAATGTTGCATCTTGATAAAACTCTGATTATACCACATTTGGAGTATTCTGTTCAGCTCTGATTGTCTTTTTATAGGAAGGATGTGGAAGATTTAGGGTGCATAGTGTTACGTGGATTGGAGAAAGTCAACAGAGCTTTTCTCTATGGAGCGAAGGAGGATGAGAGGTGATGAGGTTATGACGGGCAGTCCAAGAGGACATTTGTGGACAAAATGTCAGGGTTTTTTTTTAATTAGTATGCACAGAGTAGTGGGTGTCTGGAATGCATGGTCAAGGTGGTGGTGAAGACTGATAAAATATGGACATTTAAAAGACTCTTAGATAGGCACATGGACATAATAAAAAATAGACGGTTATGAGGTTAGATTGACAGAGTAGTTTTATATAGATCACCACAACATCGTGGGCCAAAGGGTCTATATTATTTCACATTCTATACATTTAAGTAGGTAGAGTTTGTCCCTTTTATACACACTTTGGATCTTATTTCAGTCCTTATTAAAAGTTTATATTACAACTAAATAGCAGATGGAACAGTTACCTTTAAATTGATTCTTACTCTTGTTTTCAATGAATCCATTTATCAGCTCTTTTGATTGAGATGTAGGTTGAATATTGAGATCATCTGCTATCCAGCCTTAAAAAAATCAGCAAAGAGAAAAAATTATTTATCAACTTTAATCCATATGACCTTGACATACATTTTGTCATTATGGATTAGTATCAGATTTACAAATGCACACTCTATTGCAGAACTACTTGCATGCAACTTGATTATATGTAGTTAAAGTGTTTAGTTTATGTATTCATTTAAATCTCCTACTGATTGAGAACCAATAGCGTATTTCCGAGCTATACTTGCAGTTGTAAAACGTGGAAGTCTGAAGACTCCATGACGAAGAGCTCAAGCCAGTAACATTGGTTATGTATAGAAACATTTGCTCTATAAAGCACTCTGCTTCTCCAGCATTGAGTTTTTTTTAACTATATTCCCAGTTCCACAGCAAAGCAGAAAATTAATTTTAATAATGACACTGGGAACAACATCTCAGTTCTTCTTTGAAATTACACTTGAATATCTGAAGAGATCAGGCAGGGCCTCAATTTAAACTTTGCACCTGAAAGATGGCACCTTCATGAGTACAACATTAAGTGTACTTAACTATTTTAGAGCACTTCCAAGTGAAGTATTCCTGCTCACAGCTCAGCACCAAGATTCTAAAACCATTCCATGGGCTCAGACTTAAGGACATGTTTTTCAGCAAATTATAGCAATGACAGCACAGGAAGAACATTATTTGTTCCTCTTCAGATATTTTTAGTCTTTTTTATGCCTTTACTATTTTCTTTTAAGTGACACTCCAGATTTTGTCTCTACCTCCCAAACCCACTCCATTCATGGAAGCAACCAAAAAAGACTGATGCTGGAAAGCTTGAGGAACTCGGTGAAGGCAATAGACAACATTTCTAGCCATAATCCTTCATCAGTAATAGCAAGGAAGGTGGCGGTGGGAGGCATACTATCACTAGCTGGGACAATTTTTCCCAGGGCAAGAAGCGTCAATTTGAAGGGTGTTTTGCTGCTTCCTATGCTGTCCCCTCAGATCAAGGATGACCCATTCAGATTTGTGAGTTCTGAGGAAGCTAATGAGATCCTGTGGGAACCACAGCCTTTTTCATGGATGAGGCAACTGGTGTCCAATAGGGTAGGTTCCTGTTCAACATGCAAGGTCATTCACTCTTCCACTACTTATACAAGGTCAAAGTGTGCTCTTTGAGGTTCTTAATTCTACATGATGCAGGAATTTGCTTAACCTCAGTTCCACGAGATTATCATTCTCTCGGCACCTGCTCTGAACATAATCACTCCTCTGCTGATTGAATTTGGCCTCCATTTCGTAATGCAAAGTGCACCTGGCCTGTCAGTTTTAATTCTGGGATAGCTGGTGGAAAAGCCTTGTTTCTCTTTCTCTCTGAACTTTGTCCACTATAACTTACCCCCAACCACCTATAAACTTGAGGAATTTAGTCAGAGTTTGGGCTTATCAGTAAATAAAACTGTGGATTTGATTCAGCCAGTCAGATATCTCAACCCGAAACCTTGTATTCTGGCCATAAAGCCCTGATGTGAATAGCCCCAAAATGACATGAGTCAATTCCAAATTGGGAATTCTACAGCATATTTGACAATTTCCCAGCCAACGTACTCACATTGAATCTTTCCCTTTCTGTACTCAGCAGAAGACAAAGAAATTAAATTAATATAACCTCAGGTTCACCAATCCAGAATACTAGAACTGCGCACTCCAAGCATCAAAATTATTTTCATAAGAGCTCATTTTAAAACTTGGCTATTTGATTAACCCAACATTTTCCTCAATGTACTAAAGAGAGCAGAAGGCAACTCTGGAATGTACTTATTTTCCTCCATTCTCACTTTACATGCCACTCATCTGGGAGAAGCTATTCAAGCAACATATTAATTTAAATTATATAACCAAAGCCAGCCAACTACAATTCTCCTAGTATTGAGACTCCTATGAGAACTGTCTTCGTCAATCACTGCCCTGTAATTTGTATGCAAATCAAACTCATTCATAAATCCTGCCTGAAATTGGGACAAGCCCACTGACAATTTTTTCTTTCAAAATGGCGAGTCCAATTTTGAAAGAAGCAATGAGATGTCACTAAATAGGAAGAATTATTCATACATGGGAATAACCTCAAATTTTTAATTTCTGAAATGCTGAAACTGATTTTGGGCAATTCCATTTACATTTTTTTTTAAAAGAGTGCAATATATTTATCAATGCAAAACCATGCTTTTTTTTTCTGTGACACAAATGGGCAAGGTGAATATTTCCTTTAATATCTCGTTTGATGAACAAGACAAATTATGTCAAATCCTATTATAAAAAGAGGTGAATAAAGAGACTGCATTCCTGACATAGCACAGCCAAAATCAAGAACTTGATCATTTTTGGCTGGCCTGAAAAGATCACAGATCACTTTTTAAATTTCACCTTTGACAGGAGCATGGATTCTAGAACAACTCATTACAATATTGCTTATCTATTCAAATCTGTATTTCTGGTTTTCCTCTTTATATTTTTGTGCCTGTCAAAGTGAAGCACAAGTACTGAAGAATGGGACTAATCCCACTTCAAGCACCAATACCAACATTAAACATTCCCAAGTCAAGTCTGTACTGACAATATTTTAAAAAAAACTGCAGCTGCTGAAATCTGAAATAAAAACACAAATTGCTGGAGACAGTTCCGAGAAAGGATTTTGGACATGAGCAGTTAAAACTATTTTTCGTTCCATAGACGTATCCTAACCTGCTATTTCCAGCATTTTCTGATTTTATTATGCACAGACAGATGCACTGTAGAACTAAACCCCACCATGCCTGTTCATGTTTCTTGTCAGAGTACTTACACGGCATCTCATATAACCTTGAGATTTTTTTCTATGGACCAGACAAAATTTCAAGATTCCTTCATTGTCGTGTAATAAAAACAGTGCAATATTACATGAAATTGCCTTTAGTCTGCTGCAAGGCACTCAGATCCCCCATCAGTAGAAATTGCCAGGTGCCTAAATCAGAAAATGTGAAGCAAAAAAAGAATGTCCGTGGATTGGCCTCCAGCTCTTCAGTAGCCATACAGAATCTAAACCATCGGCAACACAAACTTCAGATCCAAACCTCCACCACTATTAGGAGCCCTTCAGTACCCTCTCACATCCGTGCTGATATCTGGTACCCCTTCAGCCAGTCTCCAGCAGCATACATGGGTTCCTCTGCTGCCATGGTCACTGTCCCGTGGGCAACTTTGCTTCTCCATCTCAATCAAGGAATGTGGGGCGCTCTCCCATTTTATGGTGCCCTGCACCAGTCCTCTGCTTCCCAGGAGTCTGCAACCTGTTGTGTCTGTGGCCGATCATAGGCACCATCATCTTGGGTCCAGACCCCGTGGTCACAGGAATTTAAAGCCTGTACAGAATCGAAAGCAATCGGACTGGGGGTTTGGGCCCCACGGAGGAGCACTGTGTCTCTGGTCCCAACTCTCCGCAGGTCCCCACCTGCAGCACTTTTACTCATCGGTAGTGTAAAAAAACTGAACAAGATAAAAAAAAATATAGACAAGAGAAATGCAAACAACTGTGCAACACAGAAAGTAATAAATAATATGGAAAGTAAGAGTCCTTAAATGGGTCTCTGATTGAATCTATTGTTGAGGAGTCTGATGGTGGAGGGGCAACTGTTCCTGAATCTAGTGATAAGAGTTTTGTGGTACCTAAACCTCTTTCTTGATGGCAATAGCAAGAACAGAGCATGTTCTGGGTGGTGTGGATCCTTGATGATTGCTGGTCCTCTCCAATGGCAGCAGTCCATGTAGATTTTCTCAATGGTGGGGATAGTTTTGCCAGGCTGCGTACACAATGTTTTGCAGGGCTTTCCACTTAAAGTATTGATACCCCCATACAAGGCCATGATGCAGCCAGTCAGGACACTTTCCACTACACACCTGAGGAGGCTTCCCATGATTTCCGATATTATTCCGAACCTCTGCAAAATCTTGAGGAAGCAGAGCCACTGATGTGGTTTTTTCACAATGACATTAGTGTGTTGAGTCCAGGAAAGATCCTCTAAGATAGTGACTCCCAGGAATTTAAATTTGCTCACCCTCTCGACCTTTGAACTCCTAATGTTCATTGGATCGTACACCTCTGGTTCTCCCTTCCTGAAGTCAAAAATCAGCTCCTTGGTTTTAGTGACATAGTAGTGCATCATTCAACCAAGTTTCATCTTTCTAACTGAGGCTGCCAGTTTGACAAAACTTAAATGTGTTTGTGCTATAGTCCCATCACAATCAGGATTTGTTATAGATTTACTCCCATCGCATTAATTTGAACTGTATTGAAGTTAAAAGTAAAAATCCTGTCTCCCTTCACACAAATATGTCTTTTTTTCAAATCTCTTTGACTGCCATACACACTTCTCTTTCTGGTATCCAAGAGGTAAAATTCATATCAGGATGAAATATAAAATTGAATATGTTTAAAAAATACTGCTGATTTGCTCATACCTATTGACCAAGAGGAATTTGCACTTCTTTACCTATTTAATACCAAATCTCATTCTTTTAACCTGTGTGCTTCCCCGCTGCCATCTTTTGAGATGCTGATCTGTTCACTGGTAATGACTTAACTTGCATTTAATATAACCTTTGAAATATTATAGTGTCCTATAATTAGGCAGATATCTAGCAGAAGGAGGGGTCTTTGGGATAGCTAGCCGAAAGCATAATCAAAGAGTTGCTTCAAAGAAACATCTTAAACAAAAGGAATGAGAGAGAGAGGGAGAGAGAAAATATGGAAGCAAGGATAAAACAAAAGGACAGAATTGAAGGGGAGATGGAGATTGCATACTTGAGCATTCTTGCAGAGGGCAAGACATTTAAAACAATGGCATTATGTATGGATAGGTAATGGCCACAGTGATGAAGGAAGATATTAAGCTTGGACACCTTCAGCAGTTTTAGACAAACTTGTTTGTGAAGGTGAGAATGATTAGTTCAGGGGTTAGTGAAATAATGGCTAGGAAATTACAGAAATGGACATTCATCCATCGTCGTTGATGAAGACCTTGACACCATTAGTCACTTTAAGAATGAATGCGATGTATCTGAAGATGACTGGTCAAGCCAATTTGGACACGGAATGTCCTGCCACATGTTGGGCAGACGTGTAGTTACTGCAGTTGTTGAGCTGATGGCTCTGGACTTTTGCAGCTCGCGCTTATGTTGTGCTTCACAAGCTTGACAGCCCGTATGGGTAAGGCTACGTCAGGTAGGTGGTTTTGTGCCAGCATTTCCCAGGTGGTTGTGATTATGTCAAGTGACTTCAGGGAGGCCTTTAGTGTTTTTGGAACATTTCTTCTGTCCTCCATGCAAGTGTCTACAAGCAGAGAGTTCTCCAAAAAGGAGTTGCTTGGGTATGTGCTCACCAGCATACGAATGACATGACCTGACCCCCCCAACGTCTGTGCTGTCATCAACAGTGTGTATGGACTGATAGCAGACTTGCTTTAGAGAGAAATTCAGTGTTTGGTACTTTGTCTTGCCATCTGATGCCTAATACTCTGCGAAGACAAGTCATGTTAAAATGGTGAAGCTGTCTTGAATGCCTTTGATACACAGTCCATGTTTCACAGGGATGCAAGGGGGTAGTGAGCTGTGTAGACCTTCATTTTTGATGCTAGACTGATTCCTCGATGTTCCCATACAGTGAAATACAGCCTTCTGAAAGCAGAACTTGCCTTTGCTATTCTGCAGTTAACTTCTGTATTAATAGTCAATCCTCGGGAGAGGGTTCTGCCAAGGTAAATGAACTGATCCACTGCCTGTAGTTTCCACCCTTTAATTGTGATTTTGGGTTCTGTGTACATGCATGAGGTGCAGGCTGGTGCATGACTTCAGTCTTTTTAATGTTGACAGTGAGTCGAAAGTTGACACAGGCCATGGAGAAGTTGTCCATACAGTTGCAGGGAGAGGGGGGAAACTCCCAAGAGACTGGGGTTTGTAGAGTCTGTTGAGGGCATCATGGAACCGTATCCCTGTATTTCAGAAATGGACTGTTTACGGTGACAATACAGGGTCAGAAATGAGGTTTAAAAAAAAAGGATTATCATTCAGGCCAGCTAGAAAAATGAAGGAATTAAACTGGAAACCAAGTTTGATGGTTTTTAGATTTCTACATTTGTCTGTTAGAGGATTCAGATCAGCTGCAACTGAATGGGAACATCAATACCTCTGAGCATAAAGCCCTCCAAAAGGTGGTGCAAAAGCCCAGGACATCACAGGCAAAACTCTCCCCACTAGTGAGTACATTTACAAGGAATGCTGCCGTCAGAGAGCAGCAGCACTGATCAAAGACCCACATGACAGCACACGCTGTTCTCGCTGCTGCCATCAGGAAAGAGGTATAGGTGCCACAAGACTCGCACCACCAGGTTCAGGAACAGCTGCTACCCCTCCACCATCAGACTCTTCAGCAATAAACTCAATAAGGAACTCATTTAAGGACTCATGCACATTATTGATTTTCTTTTTTATTCTCTCTGTAATGCACTGTTTGTTTACACTGTGTACATTTTTTTTGCACTACCAATTAGTGATAATTCTGCTGTGACTGCAGAAAAAGAAACTGAGGGTTGTATGACAATAAATCTGAAATCACTAAGATTAGCCATGAACTTATAAAATGATGGAGGCCTGGATGGCCACTTTTTCTACAGCTTTTAATTTTTAATAAAATTACAGTTTTTGCAGGTAGATTTTGCAATGCAAGTTATTGAGTAGCAGGAATAACATTTTAGAACCAGTAGTCCCTAAATGTTCTTGTAACTTAGCTGATCATCACATTAAAGATCTGGGGCAAGGCACTTAAATCTATTCTACTTGAATGGCATATTGGTGGGTACTATAATTGTGAGCTTACCTAACAAATAATGCATGCATGGCGATCTTAAATATTTAAAAAGTGGAAATCAAACAAAACCATAAAAAATTGGTCTTGAAACTTCAGAAAATTTAATTTTAGCTTTGATTTGCCAATGTCTTCAAGATACTTAGACATCTAGCACATGAACGATACAACTTTAATGGGAAAAAAGTTATTTTTAAGTAATGTAACTTTATCTCAGCCATGATTAGTTACCAAGGGAAAAAGTTTATTGGACGTACCTACATGCCATTGATTAGGATGATCTTGAAATCGGGTCATGCTATACCAAGAGTCTAAAAATTCTTAACTTGAAAACAAAGTCGCAATACCACCTCCATCTTGCGCATGCCCCTTTAGTTATTTGTAAAGTCTCAGCCCTTCTCCACAGGGTCCATCTGCCCAGTCGGACTCCTATTAGCTCTTTACAAGCTTTAAACAGCCTGTTACAGGAGCTGACTGTGGTTTATTTTAAAATACCCAAATAAAATTTAAATCTTTAAATGATTGGTTACAGTGATTTGCTTTTAACAACATCCACTGGTCAGCCAGATCTTGGGGTCATCTTGCACAAAGGGTATCACTCAAAACCAACATCTTAGTTGGAAATTCCGGGGCTGTCCTTTACACAAGTCATCCTATATAATGGCATATACGGTATTTAGACTTGAATGAATTAATAACATTATTGGACACTTGCTATTTAGAGTCATCACTTGAGTTAAATACCTTTGGAAATGAAAATAAGTTTGTTTCCAGAAGACACACCTGTTTTGCACCCCAATGGTTCAGTTGAAAATCTACTTCACTTTAAGGTCATAGCCATTTGAGTATTGAAGAAGTGATTCTCAATACAAAACTACTGTGGTGTAAAAGCTATAATTATAAAGCTGGGTAGAATGAGAAATGACAATTGTAAATAATGTGCCAGTTTGGAAGTTAGAATGGAAAGATATGAGTACAGCAATCAATTTTGTTGTAACGTGGCATGTTGATCATTATTTCAAAAGGCTTTGGGAGTACAAATGTAAGGGGCACCTTGTTGAGACCACATTTGCAGTTGTGCATGCAGTTTTAGTATATACCAAAAGAGGGATGTAATGGAATACCAGTTAGTGCAATATGATTTTACAAGCTAAAAGTCCAAGGGGTACCTACAAAGAGCTTTGAGAAATGGTGCACAACCCCATGACATTTACAAGAATGAAGGATGCTTTTGCTGAGTTGCACTAGATTGAGAGGGATTGACAAAATGGAGGTTGAGCTAGTTTTCTCTTGGTGAGTTACATGATCACAGCATAAGACGTTGAGTACATTTTTTCTGGTTACAGGTTTTGCAATAATCAACCTCAGGTTTTGGTGCACTGTCAGTTTATTCAAAGCTTCATTCGAGAGATTTTTTGATGCTTAATAGGTCAGGCAAACTGGTAATCACTGAAAATGGACAAGGTACATAATTTTGTTGAATGGAAGAGCTGAAAATTAATTAGGTCAACTATTAAGAAGATAAATATGTACTTCAGGAGAGGGGTTAGAGTCCACACCCTTGTTCACATTAATGATGCTGAAGTCAAAAGAGTCGATGGCTTCCAGTTTTCAGGAATAAATATTTCCAGTGACATGAATATATGGACAAGCATATTGATGCATCAAGAAGCCACACCATTGCCTCTATTTTCTTAGACCAGAGAAGTTTGTCATGTCCTTCTTGTCCTTCAACAACTTTTACAGGTGAATCAATGAAAGCATGCTTGCTGGATGCATCATGGTGTGATATGGGAGCTGCTCTGCTCAATATCTGAAGCTACATAAGGTAGTGAATGCAGCTCAGAACAAACTCCCTCCTCCAACTCCATCTACATCTCCTACTGCCAAGGAAAGGCAGCCAATATACTGAAGAACCCATCACAGCCTGGCACACATACTATTCCCTCCTCCTATCGGGAACATGAAAGCATTAATCAACAAGCTTATACAGTTTTGTACCTGCAGTCATTAGGCATCTGAATTAACCTCATAACAGTGCTGTCATGCTGTCTTTACTTGGTGCTAAATGATGTTCATTTTCATTGTAATTCTAGACTGTGCAAATTGTGCTTTTCACACAACTGGATTAATATTAAGATATAACCTCAATCTGTTCGCAAAAAAGCCTTTTCATCATTATTTTATGACAAACCTGAACTCAAGTGGAAACCGCAATATAATTAAAGTCGAAAAAACTTCTACATAGATTTTTTTAAAATAACTACAAAGATGTTTGGGTAAATAACTTAAGGGGCACATTATCACTACAAAATAGTTTGTGGTATAATCCTCAGTTTTCCATGCTTACCAGTGGCTGAAAATGATGCATCGCCCACACTTTTATCAAAAAGTTGAGAAGGAAGGAAGCCTGAAGGGGAGAGAGATTGGTCAACTTCCCCAGCTGTTGGATTGAAAGGTGAACTCAGATCTCCGAATACTGTCTGCCATTCCCTGCTGAAGTCACCCTCTTCCAGTGATGTCCCATTTAGTATTTCATTCAGCAGTGCCATTTCATCTTTGTCACTTGTTCCACATTCCATGGAGTTGATCAGTAAATCTGCTGGAGTTGAAATTAAAATTGGAGAAAGCTACTAGTTTGCATTACACATATTGATTGATATGCATAGGCAAAATGGAGGAATAAAATCTCATTATCAGTTATTAAAATAAGACTTGTTCTTTATTCATACCATTCTTTATTCATTTATAACTTTACAATTACGACAGGCTTGCCATAAGCTGTTTATCCTGCAAGTAGAGTTATAAAATGCTGCAATGGATCAACAGCAATTTTTAAAACCTATTTCTTGGGGAAAGTAGCTTTTTTTTAAAAAAAAACTCTTTATTTTAGGCCGAACTTGTGCTTCTCATTACCAGTATGATTTTCATTGCATTTCATGTAATTTTAGAATTAGTTTTCCTGAAGTAATTTGTGGCTTCAATCAGTCCTCTTATCCTGTGCAATGTTATTCACTTGGAAATCTTCGATTGCTTCCAGAATTGTAGAAGCAAGACAAAGACCACCAGTTTTGCAATATAGGCACTTCAGCTGACTAATTAGTCAGTGGACAACATTTTGGTACGGGGACAAGTGAAATTCTCCAGTCCTTACTGGGTGCTAAATGACCTTCCTTTTCATTTTTCTTTTGAAAATTTTATTTATTGAATCATGATGCCATATGTTGAAACATTTATTCATTTTAATGAATAAAACTTGAAGAACAATACACAGAATACATACATGATATTTTAAAACTAATCCCCTACAACCCACCCCCCTCTAACCGACCCCAAAAGGAAAAAGGAGATCACATAACAGCAAATTTCATCAGTTAATTACCATGGTTTGGAGTAACACCACTACTGTGCAACGAGGGGATTTAACAATTCAACCCCATAGAATCCAAATATGGACTCCAAGCTTTACAATAAAAAAAATCATCACGTAAATTATATTATCTTTTCCAATGGAAATACAAGACCTCAACTCCATATGCCATCCCTGAATACTCAAATCAGTCTAATTTTTCCAAGTAATTACCAAACATTTTCTAGCTACAGCTAATGCCAATCTCAAAAAAGCAATTTGAAATCTATTTAATTTTAATTCTAAGCTAATCCTCTTAATATTGTCCAACAAAAATACTAAAGGATCTAATGAAAATTTCACTTTCAAAATAACTTTTAAGAATTCCTTAAGTTTATTCCAAAAAGGTTTCACTGTTTGACATGACCAAGTAAAATGTAAAAAAGAATTTACATCCTTATGACATTTAAAACGTTAAATCCGAATAAATAAAATTATATCTCCTTAATTTTTCCAGAGTTAAATATTAATTGATGAATAAAATTATAATGAACTAATCGATACCTTACATTTATAACTTTAGTCATACTATCCTACATAAATTCATCCAATCATCCTGAGAAATAAGTATACCTAAATCTTTCTCCCATTTCAATGTAGACTTATGTATATTTGTCTTAAGCATTTTATTCTGTAATAAAGCATACATCTCAGATATAAATCCCTTCTTACCACCCTCACTAAGTAAAAATTCAAACTTAGATTGTCAAGGTTACCGTAAAGTATGTCCAAAATTATTCAACAGTAAAGCTTTAATTTGATAATAAGAAAAAAAAGAGTATTTGAGGATGTATCATATTTCTCTTTCATTCTTTGAAAAGAAATAAAATATCCTGCTTCATAACAATCTTGCACCAATTTAATACCCTTTTGATCCCATAACTTCAAAAATTGTTTATTAAGTGTAAAAAGGAAGAGTTTATTTTGGTACAATGGAGTTTTACCTGAAATCTTACCTTGAGTATCTATGGCTTCATTTTTTTTTTATATACCATAAATCCATTAAGTGTTTCAAAACAGGTAAATTATAACTACTCAATAACTTAGGATTCCATCTAAAAATAAACTGATCCATCTTCTTCTCCCCAATTGAGATAGATACCTTTAATATGGGCTCATATTGAACTATTTCAAATATCCTATTAATAAATTCCAATTGTGCTGCATCATTATAATTTTGAAAATTAGGAAGTTGCAAACCTCCTAATTCATATTTCCAAGTTAATTTCTCTATGATACCCTTACCATTTTATCCTTCCATAAAAATTTCCTCACCAAGGCATTTAAATACTTTTTAAAATTTTGAGGAATCTTACAAAAGACTGAAAAAAAAACTGAATTTTAGGAAAAATATTCATTTTGATACAATTAACTCATCCTATTAATGTAATCGGTAAATCTTTCCATCGATTCAAATCATATTTAATTTTAGACAATAGGGCAAATAATTTAATTCATATAAATGACTATATTTACAATCTACCTTAACACCTAAATATTTAATCTGATCTGACTATTTAAATTTCACAATATGCCTACATAAAGAATAATCCATTTCAGCTAAGGGCATAATCCCACTCTTTTCCCAATTAATTTTATAACCTGATATCTCACCATACTGTTCCAATTTATCATATAAACTCCTCAAAAAATTCTGAAGTTCTGTAAAATATATCAAAATATCATCTGCAAACAAATTAATTTTAAATTCATCAGATTTCACCTTAATACCTTTAATATTACTTTCTTGTCTAAGCACCTTAGCTGAAGGTTTGATAACTAATAATGCAAATGGAGCTGGTGACAAAGGGCAGCCTTGTCTAGTTGATCTAGTCAATATAAAAGGTAAAGATAACCGTCCATTTATCACAACTCTAGCAGTAGGACTTCTATATAAAGCCTTAATCCAACCAATATAAAAGGACCAAATTTAAATTTCTCCAAAACTTTAAATAAAAAACTCCACTCTACTCTATCAAAGGCCTTTTCTGCATCCAATGAAATAACCATTGGTAAGTTGGATCCCTGCCAAGAAACAATAATTAAAGACACCAACTTCACAATATTAGCTGCCAAATAACAATTTTTAATAAAACCTGCCTAATCTAAATGGATTAAATCTGGTAAATATTTAGCCAACCATTAGCTAGAACTTTCACAATAATTTTATAATCAATATTTAAGAATAAAATTGGTCTAAAAGACCCCACTTTCAATGGATCCCAATCTTTCTTAAGAATAATTGTAATAATTGCTTGAGAAAAAGAATCCAGAAAAGAATGAACCTCCGCCGCCTGTTTCAATACTTCCATCAATAAAGGAATTAATAAGTCCTAAAATTCTTTATAAAATTCCCATTTGGCATAGATCAAAGTGCATCTATTACTTCTTTAGCAGTAAATGAAGCATCCAGATCTTTAATATCCTTTCTGCTCAAAAAGGGTAAATCCCCCACTACTTCAGAAGTATACAATTTTTCATAAAATTTTCTAAACACAATCATTAATTTTCTGATGTTTATTCGTAATCGTTGATTCATGTCTAATAGCATTTATTGTTCTAGAAGCTTGTTCAGTTTTGAGCTCTTTCCCCTAATTCATAATACCTTTGTCTAATTCTCTGTAATAACTTCTCAATTTTATAAATCTGTTACGAATTATAACGTAACTTCATATTAAACGTATTTTTTTAATTTCCATTGAATTTTGCTGCAAATCCTTTTCTAAAATCTCAATCTCTTTCTCTAATTTAGTTACATCAACTACATGTTGTTTCTTAATTTTAGCAGTAAAACTAATGATTTTTCCCCTCAAATATGCTTTTAAAGCTTCCATAAAACAAATTTACTATTAACTGAATCCACATTTATTTTCAAAAAAAGCTGTATTTGATCTCTTATAAAGTTATGAAATTCAACATTTTTCGACAACAAAGAATTAAATCTCCATCGATATATATTGTCAATTCTCTCTGAACCAATATATGTTATTAACAACAAAGAATAATCAGACAAAATCCTACTCTTATATTCAGCTTACAATTGTGCTGAAACCAAATATAAATCTATTCTAGAATAAGAATCATGTTGAAATGATTAAAACAAAAAATCTTCTCCATATATTTACTAAATTTATATCTTTCATTAACACAATCAATTGTTTAGCCATTCTAATCGTAAACTACTGTTTTTGGAGATTTATCTAATAATGAATCCAAACAACAATTAAAATCACCTCCTACCATAATGTTTTCATATGCTTGATTTAGATTAAGAATCGAACATAAATTTCTCATCATCTGTATTAGGAGCATAAATATTCATTAAAGTCCAAGACTCAGAAAAAAATTTACAATTAACAATCAAAAGTCTACCAACTGACTCAACTTTTTATTAAATCAAAATAGCTACTCCTCTTGCTTTTGAATTAAACAAAAATGTTATAACATGTCCAACCCAATATCTTTTCAATTTTTGATGTTCCTTCTCAGTCAAATGTATCTCTTGCAAAAGAGCAACATCAACCTTCAATTTTTAAATATATGCCACTCTTTTTTCTCTTAATCAAATTATTAAGCCCATTAACATAAAAGTATCAAAATTTAAATTAACCATCATTACAATTCACTTCAAAAACCACCTTACCACACATGATGAAACTGCTCTCCATGGCAACCACACAAAAAAAGACTAAATGATCTCAAAATAAAAGAAAAAAACCCGATATTTATATAAAAAAACAAAAAAAAATACTGTACAGTATTACCACCTCAATTATGCGGGAGTGGCCAATGACCTTGGAAGGATCAGTAGTTAAACCACTCCCCTCCAACGAACAGAACCAAAAAAAATCATTCAAGTATGACATACTTCCTCCAGATCACTATTAACTTGATCATCGTCGATGACAATATCAATCAACTACTGAGATTCATTCTCACACCTTCCATTCTTCCCCTTCTGAACTGGAACAGACTGTTTAAAAAAACTTTCTTGACTTTGCAACTGTTTATTGTCCGGTAGAGAATTAGCAAATGTAAGAGCTTCAGCGTCAGCACTAAAGAACTGAGATTGAAAGTCTCCATAAAAAACTTTAAGTACAGCAGGATATCGAAAAGAAAATTTGTATCCTTTCTTCCACAAAACAGTTTTAGCAGAATTAAATTCTTTATGTCGTTTAATTAACAGCTTGACTCAAGTCAGCATAAAAAAAAACTCTTATTCTTAACCACTGTTGGGAGCTATCAGTAGCCCCAATAATGACACAGATAAAGACTGAGGGGAATGATAGGCTTTATTGTACTAGAGACTGTTGGCCTGGGTCCAAGGCTTGGAATGAGCGGGAAGGAGAGGGGACTCGACCTTTATGGTCCGGGGTCACATGGCCAAGACTAAGGGAGGAGCCAAGGTAGAAGGACTCCTGGAGGGCTGGCCAGCCCGTACATATAATCATATCACTACAATCACCAAGGGGCCTTGATTACTTCTCACATTTTGAACTGCAACTCTTAAAATCAATTTTCTATCTTGATAATGTAAACATCTAATCAGGATAGAACGTGGAGCTTGACCTGGAAGAGGTTTCCTTCTTATCACTCTATGAAATCCAATTCCAAAACCATTCAGAAAATATTCTTTCCCCAAAGCTTAAGGAATCCATTTCTGAAAAAAATTGAACCGGATCTGGACCTTCAAAATCTTCCAGGAGACCAACAATTTTAACATTATTCCTTCGACTTTGATTCTCCAATACCTCAATTTTCTTCAATAAATAATTTCTCTGAATTTCCCAAGCAGTGAATGAATCCTCCATCTGACCCATCTTTTCTTTACATTGTCCCACATCATCCTTACAATCATGAAAGTCTTCTTAAATTTATCTTGCATCTTGCCCACCATTTTCACAGACTTTGCCACATCTAACTTAATAGATGATATCTCTCCCTTCATATCAGCAAGCTGTTCCTTCACCTTCCTTTTCATTATATACTCTTCAAATTGTGCTCTTTACACAACTGTGTGAATATTAAGATACATCATATTAGTCTGTTTCTCCATTAAGTGCACTGTCACAAGGGAATATTAACAAGCAGCAGAAATTCCATCTTTCACCAATAGTTCCATCACTCAGACCCAAACAGTGAATGAAGCTAACTGGTCCATTGTCAGTTCTTTGCCAAAATTGCTAATATAGTAAAATGTTTTGAGACTTTTTAACAGTTTTTTTTTAATAGTTATAATTCCATGTTATTTCACAACTTGGTACAGGAACTGCTCTGCCCAAGACTACAAAGAGTGGCAAATAAAGCTTAGGCCATCACAAAAACTAACCTCCCCTCCTAAAATATTAAAGAGTCAATTTTTCCCCCAATCATTGGGGGAAGATATGTCCTTGAGAACATACACTTCCACATTCTAGGACAGTTTTTACTTTCTTGTTATCAGACTCTTGAACTGATCTCATATTTGCAAAAGATTATGTCCTTGCACTGCCTTTTACAACTGTACTTTTCTCTATAGCTGCACCGTGGTCTGCTGTAACAGTACTCCCTGCACTGTTGTCTTATTAATTTGCTTTTTTTTTTAATTACTGCACCATTTGCCAGATGAATTGGATTGTCAAATATTTTGCAAATATGAGATCCGTTCAAGAGTCTGATAACAAGAAAGTAAAAACTGTCCTAGAATGTGGAAGTGTATGTTCTCAAGGATATATCTTCTGCCTTATACACGTAGAAGAGAGAATGATTGGGGGAAAAATTGACTCTTTAATATTTTAGGAGGGGAGGTTAGTTTTTGTGATGGCCTAAGCTTTATTTGCCACTCTTTGTAGTCTTGGGCAGAGCAGTTCCTGTACCAAGTTGTAAAGCTTTTACACAAAGCTTTTTTTTATTATATTTCAGTACAGGTGACACTTATTCATGCTTGGAGAGTTTCCTTAATTATTCTCACCAACTTAAATTTCATTTGCATGTATTTTTCATCCTCCACCAGAGATTTCTGATTTAACATCTAGGTTCACAATTAATTATTAAAGATAGGAGACTGCTATCTACATTGCTTTGGTTCTTCACTGAATGTTAAGCAGCTATAAACCATAGAGAGGTGACACACTCCATGATAAAAGAAAATCATCCTACAGAATGGTAAGAACACTAGAAAAGAGGTTAGGTGCGTTTAATGGGAGAGGGATCTAAATTATGATATGATTGATATTAAGGTCATCAGGTATGGTTAATGATACTTAACATCACAGATTTAAAGTCTAAATTGCTGCATAGTACCACTAAATTCTATTAAAATCTTAATTTTATACATTAATGTCCCCCAATTTGCTATTTACAGGGACCCCTTTTACTGGGAAATAAATAGGTAATAAATGCTGGCCAGGCCAACAATTTCCACATAACAAATAAAATTAAAAAAAATTTTGACAGTTGGTTAGACTGCACCAGAAAATGAATGTCCAGGAATCTCACTGAAAATTATACCAATGAGGGCAAATATCTAATTAAAATATTGTCACCTAGAAAAGCTCTCAATGATACACAAGAATAAAAGCAAATATGCCACTGGTGAGCCTTCATGATTGCATCTTCAGAGATGCTGACTCCCAGGAATTTGAAGTTCTTAACCGTTTCTACTGCTGGCCTCTCGATGAGTATTGGTTTGTGTTCTCCTGAAGTCCAACGGTTAAAAAAAAAACTTCTTCCCTTCTGCCATCAGATTTCTGAATGCATAATGGACCACAGACAATGCCTCACTTTTCTCTATTTTTTGCACTAATTAATTTTTAAAATATACGGTACAACTCCAATTATCCAAAATGGGCCCATTTTGGAAAAATTATTTTTTGGAAAACTGGTCTTTTTTTTAAAAAAAAGCACCCCAGTAGCAACAAATCACTTCCAACAGTGTTTATACAACAATAAACAACATGGCAAGGCTTTTTAAGAATTAAAATAAAGTTTAATTCTCACCAAAAAAATGCTGGCCCCTGTCGATCACTGAACTTCCTCACCGAGGCCCTACTTGTGCTGGGCTCCCAAGGGACCCGCTCCTGCCCAGGAGCTTGAGGTCTGCTGCTGCTGGCGCCAGGAGCCTAAGGTCCCGGTCAGTTCAGCTCCGAAAAATTTATCGGATAAATGAGGATTTCAGATATCCTCATTTATCTGAATTTTTTTTAAAAATTGGATAACTGAGGATTTTGCAGAATCCGATTTCAGATAATCGGAGTTGTACACTGTAATTTATAGCAATTTTACACGTGTAACGCTGCTGCAAAACAACAAATATCGTGACACATTCATGACAATAAATTATGATTCTGAAAGTTTCGTGACAGCACTGCAATGAATCACCTTTGTCAAGGCTGACCATGTTCTATCATCTGATTAAAGTATTTAACCTGGGAAGGACCAAACTTTTCATATGCAGTAAAACCTGTTATCCAAAATTCAAGCAAATGGCAAAAAAAGGAAAATTAATACCGTAAGTAAATATTTAAATAAAAGTTTAAAATTAAATGTTCTCTGAAGTAACATGTAAACGTCTGGTGAATATGGGAGCAAATACTCAGCCAATGGAATGCCTTAGTCATGTTTTCTTATAGCAGCTGTTTGAATAAAATGGTATTGCTCAGGCTGAAGTGCTGGTTGATGTTGCTTGCAGTTAGGGGAGACTCTTTTAAAGTACAGTTTCCCTGCTTAATAAAGCATTTTTCTTTATTAGCATATTAGTTAGACTTTATCTGTAAACTTTGGAGGTGGGGGTTAATTATAAGGTTATTGTTCACCTTTCGGTTCCATGGAGGAACCTACAGATGCAGCAAGAGTTAAATGTTTTCAAAAATGTGACTGAAAATAAAGTAAAATGCTTTACTTTATATTCATGCAAGTTTGTTCAGTGCAAGTACAGTATAGTATGTTTTGTCTTTTAAACTGTTTATTCTTAATGGAGGTCTATTATTTAGGCATTGTAAGAGTGACTCTCAAGCAACCAGAAAACTTGCTTATCTGGCATCTACTAGTCCCTGTAGATGCCAGATATCAGGGGTTTTAATGCATTTAAGGTTTGACTAGGAATAAATGTAAAGTTGCTGAGTATTCATTGAAAATACCCTTCCTCTAGCAACTTTCTTTTTTAAGTTGTCAAATGCCTCTCTTCTTATCAACGACCATACCACCCACAATTATTTCATCCTTTGTGATGACAAGGAAGCCACACATGTATGCCTTGGAAAATCAACTGGAATAGGGCTCTAATGGGGAGATTCCTGTTGGATGATGGCAGTCTGCTTATTAGATGTCTAAATAAAGAGAGAGTGTCAGACAATAAAGCCAAACAAAGCACACTTTGCTAGGGTTAGAGAATAGAATGAGTGGATGAATGGGGTGACAGAGAATGGTCAAGGTTTCTTTTTGTTAATCACTTTATAAAGATTGAAGGGTAGTTGATTACTGTTAAATGAATGAAATCTGGCTTTACTTTAGAAGATGTATAAATGGTCTTTTTCAGCATGGAACACTGGATCAATTATTACTTTGGCATTCCTCAAAATATGATGCACTAATTGTTAAGTCCCATTCATCTTCAATAAACTGCCATATCAGGGGAAAAATACATCTAGGCTTTCTGGATGACTTACAACAGGGTATAATTGGAAGACCGCTGTTATAGAGTCCCAAGAAGAAATCAAATTACTACCAATATTCACTCCAATATTGAGAATAAGCATATTTAAAATTAACTTAATCCCAAAATTAAATTACCTCTGCTAATAGTACTTCCAACTTTTAACAAAAATCAAATGAATCTCAATTAGTTGGAACTGGAAAAGCAGAAAGGCCAAGCTTGTAGAAGCTGTCGAAAACTAGTCACCCCGATGGATCAAGTCTACCCAATTCCCATTTTTATTAAATTTTTCAATCAGAGTGAGATTTGTGATGTGTAATAACTAATATGTAGCTTTGAGAATTCACACATACAAGAGGCGTGAAAGGGAATTAGATATGTCATACTTGACACATACAATGTAACCATCAGAACCTTGGAAGCCTACAGCTTTAAAATATTCGTGGATGCAGGCTCAATGCTCCTAGATATATTTCACAAAACCAACTATTGGAATTACATTTTGGAAACCATTATAAGAAACCAATGAAAAAAGCATGTCATAAATATTAGAATAATGGTGTTATCAGAAAAGATGAAGTTCATCCATTATTGCAAAAAAAATTGGTTGCAACAATACACTGTTCAATCTTAATGTCAACAGAAATATGTAGAATGTTCCTTTTTGTGGCAGTTGTTATAACTTCAATTTTGTTCTCTTGCCATGATCACATTGATCCCTCTGATCACATTGATACATTATAATCTTTCAGTGTATTGAAATAAAAAGTGGATGAAGGATTTATTCTAAAAATGTAATATTTAACTAAATCTGAAGGACATTCTTCCATTAATTTTGTTTTTAATTTTCCTTTTTGCCATTACATTTTGATAATTAATCTACCACATCTTTTTCCTTAATTGTGCCTCTCAGGTTTACTTTCTCCACAACGTTTCTCCACTTGTGGCACAAATCAGCACAAAGGGGTATGATTTAATGGCCATTACAGAAACATGGTTATAGGGTGGAGAGAATTAGGAATTAATTATCCAAGGAAATCAGCTAATATGGAAGGATTGGCAGGGAAGTGGCATAGCACTCTTAGTGATGGATGAGATCAAGGCAATAGTGAAAGTTGATGCAAGATCCAAGGAGCAAAATTTTGAATCCAACTGAGTAGAGATTAGGAATAGTAAAAAGTTGGGGGGGGGCGGGGGGGGGAAGAAATCACTGTTAGCAGTTGTCCATAGGCCACTCAATAATAACATTACAGTGGCACAGCCAATAAACCAAGAAATATTGGAAGGATGGAACAGCACATAGACTGGGTGCATCAGTTGGTTGAGGCAACCTTGAGGAGGGCTTCGTAGAATGTATCCGTGATAGCTTTCTTGAACAGCACGTTACTGAAGCAACAAGGGAAATGCTACCTTGGATCTGGTTCTATGCAATGAGACAGGTGAAATTAGCAATCTTGTAGTTAGGGATCCTTTTGGAAAGAATGATCACAGTATGATTGAGTTTCTCATACAAATGGAGGGTGCAATAGTTCAGTCTAAAACTAGTGTGTTTTGCCCAAACAAGTAAAGCTACAAGGGGATGAGAGAGGAGTTGGCCAAAGTAGACTGGGAATGCAGGCTATATGGAGGGACGGTTGAGGAACAGTGGAAGACTTTCACAGAGATTTTTCATGGTGCTCAACAGAAGTATATTCCAGTTAAAAGCAAGGATAGTAAGGGTGGGGAGAGCCAACCTTGAATGATTAAGGAAATAAAGGAAGGCATCAAACTAAAACCTCGTGCATACAAAGTCACCAGAAAAATCTTCTAGGAAACTAGAAGACTGAGAAAATTTTAACAAAGATCCACAAAGCAATCAATAAAGTGAGAGAAGAAAAGAAAGATTAGCACAAAATATAAAAAAGGATAGTAAAGAGTTTTTATAATTATATAAAGCAAGAAAGGGTGACTAGGTCCCCTAGTCCTAATGGAATGCATCCAAGGGTACTGTATGAAATGGCAGAAGTTATATTGGAGGCTTTAGTAATTATTTATCAAAATTCTGTGGACTCTGGGCAGGTCTCAGCAGATTGATAGAGAGAAAATATCACACAATTATTTAAAAAAAGGATGTGGGCAAAATGCAGGTAACTATAGGCAAGTTATAACATTTGAGGTTGGGAAAATGCTTGAATCTATCATTTCAGAAAAAGCTAAGCATCTGGAACAAAATGGATCCATCAGGCAGATGCAGTATGAATTCAGCAAAAGCAGAACCTGTCTGACAAACGTCCTGGAATTTTTTGAGAATATAAATGAACATTGATGATTTGGATTTCCATAAGGGCCTTCGATAAGGTCCCACATAAAAGGCAAAGATAAGGGGGTGATGTATCAGCATGGACAGAAAATTGGTTAACTAATAGAAAGCAAAGTTGGGATACAGGGATGTTTCTCTGGTTGGCAATCCATGGTGAGCGGAATGCCGCAGGGTCAATGAGGAAGCGTATAGGAAGGAGATAGATCAGCTCGTTGAATGGTGCAACTACAACAACCTTGCGCTCAATGTCAGCAAAACCAAGGAGATGATTGTGGACTACAGTAGGAACTGAGGGGAACACGACCCAGTCCTCATCAAGGGCTCAGCAGTGGAGAGGGTCAAGAACTTTAAATTCCTGGGTGTCAACATCTCAGAGGATCTGTCCTGGAGCCTCCACATTGATGCAATCACAAGGTAGGCTCGCCAGCAGCTATACTTTGTGAGGTGTCTGAAGAGATTCGGTATGTTACCGACTCATGTAAACTTCTACAAATGTAGCATGGAGAGCATTCTGGCTGATTGCATCACTGCCTGGCATGGAGGTACCAACTCTCAGAACAAGAATAAAGGGTGTGGGGGTGTGGCAAGATGGCATAAGGAATAGACGTGCCTTCCAGTCCTCTCCCGACTCTTTGGTGTTGTTCTGTCTTTAAATGCCCGTTAAAATCTTTTCAAGGTTAGATATAGTTAGAGCTGTTAAACTAGTTTCCAATGGTACAATTGTTGAAAAAAAGCAAGAAAAAACGGCAACAGATTGTTAAGAATTACATTTTCCGATTGTTAAGAATTACATTTTCTTGTTTACAAGAAGCCAGGACTCAGCGTGGAATGAATCCAGGAGGAGAAGCACAGGAATCAGCAGCGGAGCTCCGTTCTTTGCTGGTAGAGCTCTTTAAAAATGGCACCCGGCAGCCCTTAGAACAAAGGGCTAGCCAGGTGCGTGTATTTCAGTCAATGCCCGCTATGAGCGCTGACACAGAGCTTTTGACAGCTGAAACAGCTGGGAAGCTGCCAGCAGAAGGCTTGCAGTTAAAGGGACGTCCACTGACTGATGTAGTGGTGGCGCTGCGAAGTGCACCACCTGAAATTAAGATTCCGATAGACCTCGATGTGTTGGAGATGCTTGACAGAATATGGCTTGGGGATAACCCTCGCCATCAACCTCCAAATATTACTGGGGAGGTTGATGGCGGGGGTTTCTACACAAAGACACACTGCAAGAAAAGCAGTTAAATTAAGGGAAGGAATACAAGACCTTTTGGCTATTCAGAAACAACTGGACCCTACTGTGTCTGAATCTACTTCAGTGGATAAGTTTCTTAAGAATCTTGAATCTAAGTTAACTGCCATATTGAAAGAATTTGTTAAAGCTTTAGATCAACTTGATACTAAACTTAATACCTTGGTGGATATTAATACTCAACAGATGGGTGATTATGGAGCTTTTAAGCTTAAAATGAGTGAAAGACTTGATTTTTGTGACCAAGGTTTAGTTGAGGTACAAGATCAATTACAAGTTGTCAATAAAACAATTGAAACTTTACAAATTCAGAATAAAAATTTAATGAAAAAGGTTGATTATTTGGAGAATCAATCCAGACGGAATAACATAAAAATTGTTGGTTTACCAGAAGATATGGAAGGATCAGATCCAAGAAAATTCTTTACTGAGTGGATTCCACAAGTATTAGGACAAGATAAGTTCCCGGAAGGCTTAATACTGGAACGTGCACATAGAGCTTTGAGAAGAAAGCCTTCTTTTGGACAAAAGCCACGACCTGTTTTGGTTCGTTGTTTAAATTATTATGATAGAGAGACAATTTTGCATGTGGCCATAAGAAGTGCACAACAAAGAAGATCTCCTTTGATGGTTCAGAATAATCGTGTTTTTTTTAAATCCGGATTTGAGTCAAGAAGTTATGTCTCAACGACGTGAATTTAATTCTGTGAAAGAAGTGTTGTGGAAAAAAGGTTATAAAGCAACATTGAGATATCCTGCGGTACTGAAGATTTTTCAAGATGGTTACCAATCAAAATTTTTTGATGATCCTAAGGAAGCTATGGATTTTGCTCAATCGTTACCAATTATACAATTTCAGGAAAGACGTAGTCCTCCACGGTCTCCAAAGAGAGTGGAGATACAAGATGGGAATCGAATTCCAAGGAGAAATGGAATTAATGGTGGTCGAAGTGTAAAGTTGATTAAAAAATACTAAAAATATTTTTTTTTTCTCTTTTTGAGAAAATTTTAAATAATGATGATAGTTTATGTGAAACGTGAGTTGGGAGAGGGAGCTGGGTGGGCACTATTTTCCAGAAGTCATCAGCTACGTGTGAGTTATCTCACACCCGATATTGTGTGGGAGTTACCGCAATGAGCGGTTGACCCAGGAGGAGGTAGCAGTTGCCTCCTGCCTGTTTTTTTTTTAATTTTTGGATTGAGGAGTGAAGGTTTCTTTTTTATTATTTTTAAAATTTTTTAATATATTTTTTTGTAGTTTTAGGAGGGGATAAGGGGAGGGAGTGTTTTTTTTTCTCTTTTTTTTCCTTTTTTTTCCTTCTCTTTTTTTTGTGTGTTCTTTTAAGTAATGTTTAAATTTAAATTTGTTTTTTTTTTAATACTTACGGTTTTAATAATTTTATTAAGTATAAGAAAGTATTTGCTTGTTTAAAAAATTAAAAGTTGATGTGGTTTTTTTTGTAAAGTTTATTTAGTAGATAAGGAATATTTGAAATTTAAATCTGAATGGGATGGATAAGCTTTTTATTTTTTATTTAACTTCAAGGTGAAAGGAGTGGTAATTTTGGTGTAAATTATTTTATTATCTTAGTTACAGAACGAAGGGAATAATGGTGAAAGCTATAAATTGAATTGTACAATTCTTAATAAGGCTTGAATTTTGTTTGTTGTTTATGCTCCATTTGTTGAAGATATAGTTTTTGTTGTAGATGTGTTTTTATTATTTGGATATGTGAATTTTAAAGTAATGATTGGGGATATTTAAATGTGGTATTGGGGCTTTTATTGGATAAGTATTCAAGAGCAAAAGGGAAAAATGGTGGAAGAATACTAAAATTGAATTGTATAATGCTTAATGAGGTTTGGATTTTGTTTTAAGATGGTGGTTTATGTGACTAATATGATGATAGATGTGAAGTTAGTTGATATTTGGTGAAGGTTTATTTTTATAAAGAAAGTTTTTTTTAATCTTTTTTTCTCATGCTACAATTCTTTTTTAAGAATTGATTATTGTTTAATGTTTTTGTTTTTTTTGTAAGTGGGTTTTTTTCTCTTACATATATTACTAATCTTATTAATCCTTCACTCTTTATTGTGGGGGGGGAGAAGGGGGGGGTTGGATTAATTTAAGTCGGTTTATTAATGTGGTGTAATAATTATTGGGGGGTATAGTTTGTTTAGATTACTGATGTTGTATTGTAATTTCATTATTTCATTTTTAATTTTTTTTTAATGTAATCTTATATCTTATTCATGTTATAAAATCTTAAATAAAGTTAAAAAAAAAAAAAGAATAAAGGGTGTTAACCCAGCCTGTGGGTTATCACAGGCACCAGACCACTCTATCAAGGACATCTTAAAAAAAGAAGCTTCTATCCTTAAGGACTCCCACCACCCAGGCCATGCCCTCTTCACTCTGCTACCATCGGGAAAATGGTACAGGAGCCTAAAGGAGAGCACTCAATGGCACAAGCATAGCTTCTTCCCACTGCCATCAGATTTCTAAATAATCAATGAACCAAAGACACTGCCTTACATTTTGTGCACTATTTTTTTTATAGTAATGTTGTAAGATGGTTATAATATGAATGTTTGCATTATGATGCTGCGGCAAAACAACAAATTTCACAATAATAAATTCTGATTCTGTTCAGGGCCTGCAACCGTTCATGATATACATTAATAATCTGGAAAAAGGTTCAGAGTGTAGTGTATCTAAGTTTGCAGATGACACTAAATTGAGTGGAAAAGCAAATTGTGCATTGGATACAAAGAATCTGCAGAAATATAGATAGGTTAAGTGGGTAGGCAAGGGAATGACAGATGGAGTACAATAATGAAAGGGAAATGGAAGATCAGATTATTATTTAAATAGCAAGCGATTGCAGTATCCTGCCTTGCAGATGGACTTGGTAGTGCTTGTGCATGAATTGCAAATGGTTGAGTTGCAAGTGTAGCAGGCTGAAAAGAAGGCAAATGGAATGTTGGCATTCATTGCTAGAGGGATTGAATTTAGGAGAAGTTATGCTGTGACTGTAGTGGTGAGGCAGCATCTGGAGTACTGCATACAGTTCTGGTCTCCTTATTTGAGAAGGACGTGCTTGCTGGCTTTGGAGGCAGTGCAGATTCCAGAGAAGAGGGGAGATTGGTCATCTGGGGCTGCACTTGCCTGAATTTAGAAGAATGAGAGGGAATTTTACAGAAACGTACAAAATTATAAAAGGCGTGGATGAGATAAAGGTAAGTACATTGTCTCTATTGGTCGGGGAAGACGGGGGACATGGCCTCAAGATTCAGAGGAGGAACTGCTTTACCCAGAGAGTGGTGAATCTGTGGAATTTGCTGCCCATTGAAGCTGTGGAGGCTACCTCAGTAAATATAATTAAGAAAAGGTGGATAGATTTTTAGAAAGTAGGGGAATTAAGGGATATCAGGAAAAGGCAGGTGGGTGAAGAGGAGACTATCATCAGATCATCCATGATCTCATTGAATGGTGGAGCAGGCTCGACGGGCTGGATAGCCTACTCCTTATGATCTTATGTCCTAAACACTTTGGAAATGGAGAAAGTCAGCAGAGAAATGCCAGGTACGTGAAGCAGCATGCAAGTTTCCATATTCTCTTACACAAGTCATTTCAGCTAATCATATGAAGGCTTCAATTGTGAAAGTAGGGTGTGACCTCAAACCCACGTACAAGACATGAGGTACTTAAACTAATCGCACAACTTTCTGTCTGGAAGGACTCCAATCAATCACAATACTTTGGAAGCTCCAAAAACACCAGTAGGACACAATGAGTCACTTTGAAGAATGGGAGTGTGATGAATGTGATGTGCCAAGTATTAAGTGCAAACCTAAACAGATTGATAAAAAAATGATTTTCACTTGAACTTCTCAAACATTTGCAAGTGCAACTTAAATTCTGACCCCTGTGACTTCCAAAAAGCCACAGCCAAGTATTTCTGGAAGGGCCCAAAGTAAATTAAAATTATGGTATGTTTCACTGTTACTGTACAAATTTCACAAAGTAGTCATCTGCCAGCAAATCTGATCAGCTACATATCAAGGCACTGAACTAATTACAGACATTATCATTCCTTTCTGTCTGCAGGTGGTGGGAACAGTATTCAAATTTGGCAGAAAGCCAAAAAATAGTCATGCAAATCACAACCAGAATTTATAAAGTTGCAGAAATGGAAGAAATCAGAGATATCAGAAAGTATTCAGTCAAGAGCAGTTTCAAAATAAGTGAACTAAGTTTATTGTCATACACACAAGTACAATCTACAGATGCAAAGAAAGTCCTACTTTAAATGGGTGTGTTAAAATCAATGCATTACCAATGAAGGTCAACAAAGGCATAATGGTGGACAAAGGCCTGAGACATCATGGGCACCAGACTTCACTCCATCAAGGACATCTATAAGACCAGTGTCTTATATAACCAGGTTTTTCTTCAAGGATCCCCACCATCCAGACCATGTTCTCTTCACTTTGCTACCATAAGGAAAAAAGTACAGGAACCTGAAGGAGAGCACTCAATGTCACAAAGACAGCTTATTTCCCTCTGCCATCAGATTTTTGAATGAGCAATGAACCACAGATACTGCCTTACTTTGACTTTTTCCTGCGCTTTGTTTTTTAATTTGCTTTGTTTATATAAATGTTTGCACTGTGATACTGCCACAAAACAATGAATTTCCTGACATGTTCACAACAATTGATTCTGATTCTGAAGATTCGGAACTAGTTTGTACATTAGTTGCTAAATTATGGATGACCACAACTTTACAGAGGTGAGTTGCCCAAAATGTTCCATCTCAAAATATTATCCAGGAAAATTAATAAGCCAGTGCTTACATACCACTGGTAAAACAAACCAAAGCAGTTAACAGTGGAAGTCACAGCATTGCTGCAGGACTGCTTCAAAACCACAGACAGGAGTGCATTCAATAAGACAGTCACTTACAACAGCCACATCAACATCAATTACCTTAAAAGCACAGTGGCTAGCTGTACAAGAGTACTGAGGATGTCACAGTGAACAAATGCTACATAGCCAGAATAAAGCAAAAATTATGGCCAGAGGGTGCATTACTTAGAGCTCATGAAGTTGCTTTTAGGTTGGGAGACAAGATGACATCAAGATCAGCAAGGGCTGAACTTTTTCATGAAATCAGGAAGGCAAGGCATGTGTATACAGAGAATCCGCAGAAATCCGTGTGACTCCAGCAACATGAGGAATATATGGCAGGGGATTCAAACAATAAGTGATGAAATCAACCAGTCGCACGACAAGCTATAACCCGAGAGGCAACGGGCAAGTGGAACACGAGAATGGGGTGGTCTGGAAGGCAGTCCTCCTGGCTCTCAGGTCAAAAGGGTGGGCCATTCATGCCATTCGGTCACTGCTGTGCACAGCTACCAATGAGACCCCTCACGAACATCTGTTCTCATTCCCCAGGAGGTCAGCGACTGGAATGTCACTCCCAGCATGGCTCACGTCCCCGGGATCAGTGCTTCTGCGAAAGCATGTACGGACACACAAGGCCGAAGCCCTAGTAGAGCAGGTTTTCCTCCTTCGTGCAAACCATAACTACGCTTCTGTTAGGTTTGGCAGTGGCAGGGAGGACACCGTCTCAACCAGGGACCTGGCACCAGCAGGAGCACCCAACGCACCACGCCAGCCTCCAACCCAGGACGACGCTGACCGGGCATACATCTCCGTCCCCAGGCAGCAGGGCCTCCTTGACCACCTGGGGCCCGCTTCACCCTTAGGAGACAAACCCACCTCCCCCCCAACTATCCAATATGACCCACATACGTCGACCCCGGCCCCCCTGGCTACCCCTCCCCTCAGCACAACACCAGCCACACACACCCCTGCCGCCAGCACCCACTTCCCCTCCGACCAGTTACCAGGAGCCAGTCCCATGACGGTCATAGAGACCCCAGCAGCCACCGAATTGTATCAACCTGTAAATATTGTGTGTACATAGTGGGTGCGATTCCTTGTTACTGCCCACCCCCCCCACCCCGGGACAGTTTTAAAGAAGGGGGTGAATGTGATGGTACACCGCTGGCCTACTGCAGGGGGCAACCTCTGTACCTGCAGGAGTGTAAGGGGACAGGATAACACCTGGCCGGCTGCCAATCAGTCGGCCTGAATGGATCAAGCCCCACCTGGTCGGGTGTCAATCACACTCTGGGATTATAAGCCTGCGCTGGCCTCCCGAGGTCTCACTCAGAGTTGCTGCAGCTACAGCCAGCCTGGCTCTGTGGAAGTCTTTGTGGATTAAAACCTGTTGTACAGTCTTTATCTTTGTGTGTGTGCCTGATTCTGGCTAACAGTGTATCACAGTGGGCATGCTATTCATCATGGATAAGCTAGATCTGTGGGTCTGTTTCTAGGCTGTAAGTCACCATGACTTCTAAATGTTTCCAAGAGACTGTTCATAAATGGGAAGTAGGAGGGAGTTAACAACAGTTCTCTCAGACTCCTGATATAACGGTATTAAAAACATAATAGAAAGTGGTAGTATGGCTAAATTAGAATGGAAATAGATAAATGTAAATCTACTCAACTGAATAAAGTAGAGGCCTGTTTGATTAATGCAATTAACTATATCTGTAAACAGATCAGAATAACAAAGTGCAATACACAAGAGGGTTGGAGAAAATCAGCAGGTCACAACACATTCATAGAAACTAAAAGTCAACCACATTTTGAGTCTTTGCTATTTTTAAAAAAAAATTCAAGTTCCATTAATACCATCTTCTATTGAACCAGCTGGGGCCATATCCTAATGAAATGAAATAAATCAGGCGTAGGAGTTTAGAACACATGACAGTACAGCACAAGAACAGATCCTACAGTCCACAATGCCAAAATTAAACTAAATCTCTTCTGCCTGCAAGCGACAAATATCTATCTACTCTCTGCATATTCATGTCTATCCAAAAGTCCTTCAAGTGTTACAATTTGTCAGTCTTTCTTATGAACCCAAGAGTTAATTAAAATTACAGAATTGGGTTGGTAATGGATTAAAAAATAGTCCAACTCAGCAAGCTACCTTTTGTTTTGGAGGCTATGCTGCAGAGGTTATACAAGAGGGCCAACTATTCACAATTTAAGCCAATGCTTTGCATGGGGTAACAAATATAATCCATTCAGGTGGTTTTAATAATTTAATGCTTTGTGGCCCTATCAGCTTTGATAAGGATTTTAACAGACAGAAACAAGTCCTGTGAATAGGACAGAATGTGGCAGGTAGAAATAATATGGAAAAATGTGAGGTCATCCACACTGGTAGGAAAAATAGCAAGGAAGAGTACTTTTTAAGGTGGTGAGAGATGAACAATCATGCCTTTTAGTTCAAGGCAAAAGCTCAGAAGGCTGGAACTTGATTTCAAGAAAAGGTGTTGTTACTCCACCATAGATTCTGTTGATGCAAATATCCACAATCATTTACAGAATTACAAAGACTTCAGTGACAAGGCAACTTCATACGAGACTTAATTACCCAGGAAAATTATGAATTATAGCTTTTTCACTCATTTTATTTTTTTTATTCCTATAAGTACTTTTTTTTGTACAATACATATCCCATAATCAATTTTTTTATAAAAATTACTAATAGTTTTTTCTATAAAAAGCAATTTGGCGCAGAAATTCTAGTGCACCCAAGAGGCAGTGCTGCAGTAGGAGATCAATTTGGTTCTGGTCTATCTGCTCCAAACTCTTGTTTAATTAAAGCCTAAAGACTCAGGAACAAATAAATAGGTTCTGCTCTTTGCTATTTCTCAGCTCTACTCCAAATTGATTCCTTTTCCACATTATGATCAGCTAAGCAAAGATCATTTCTTACCCCTGCACCAATTGTTAATAGCACAACACCATTTTTTAATCTGTCCTTCCTGAGCATAAAATATCCTAGAACCCGAGTTTTGGTCATCCACAGCAATTTTTTTGTAGTGGTAATTAAAAGATGCCTGTTTGCTTGGGTAAACATTGGTTAGACTCCACTTGTTTGGAGTGGGGGGGCTGTAGTTGCAGGGTGAAATTGGATGGGCTGGGTTTATTCTGACTGGGACATCAGAGCCTGAGCGGTGATCTTATAGATGTTTATAAAATTATGGATGGATTATTTTCCTGGGGTAGAAGATTCCAGAAATAGATTGCATAGGCTTAAAGGTAAGTGGAAAGAAATTTAAAAGGAAATCTTAGGGATTTGACTCCATTTGCTGCTTGCCTGGTTTCCATTGTCTATTTTTCTTGGTCACCACATTTTTAACTTCCACAAAGCTTCATTTTTATCTTTCCAAAGTTCCCTTTTCCAAGCTAGTTTAAAATTTCTCCAATGGTACTAGCAAACCTCCTTCTTCCCACCCCCAGCAAGGATATTGGTCCCAGTCCTGCTGAGGTGTAATCTGTGATTCCTATAGTTCCTACCTGCCTCCAAAACATCCCAAATGCCTCAAATCAAGAGCATGTTCTCTTCCAACAATTCTCAATCTACATTCATTTGCTTTTTCTTGTGGCACAGTGGGTAAGGAATGCACAAGACTTAATAATTCATGACTGTATGGAAATAAGATACTGCAGATGCTGGAATCTGTGGCAAAAACCAAACTGCTGGAAGAATTAAGCGATTTGAACAGCATGTGCAGAGAAAAGGATTAACCACCAAGGTTTTCCCTCCCTTTGTTCATCTTTCAAATTATCTTCCTTCCTAGATGCCTAGACTGATAACCCTTCAATACCTGGTTCCATCTACCCATCCCGATCCACCTGGGTTTCTTCTCCCTTGGTTCACTTTTCTATCCTCTCCCCCACCAAGTTCCATCCGACCATCATCTCTTTCTGATTCCAGCTATCGTCTGCTAGCCTATCTCAACACCTCCTACCCATCTAGATTCATGCGCCCATCATTCCTCACCCTTCCCTCTTATATTCTTATAATGCCCATCTTCCCTGAACACAAGTCAGTTCTGATGCAACTATCTGAAACTATGATTGTCCTTTTGCCTCCACATGTGCTGCTCTTGATTATTTTGCTGTTCAGCCTTCCAAAATTCTTTAAAATGGTGATTTGGTACTTATAGTCAAAATTAGGGAAACACTGAGATCATTACCCATAATAAAATACATGGAATTGCCTCACAATATGGGGTTTGCAAGTTTTCACTCACAATTTCTACTGAAGGATCAACATTTAATGATAATCCCTCATCCCTTCTGAAGGTACAGAGAGGCATCTGCATGACCCCCTGTGGACTCGTAATGAGCAACCTCATCTCGTTTGTTAGTGGATAGCTCAGACAGTGAGAAACAGTGATATAAGGTCAGGATGGTGAGAGAAAATTTGGTTCAACACAATAGGTGTAAAAGCACCACTGATCTCAAAGTACAATAATTTTCACAGTAATTCAAAGCAATGCCTCTAATGTTCACAACTCAAATTTATCTCAGATGGGTAAATAAGATCTCCTTCAAATGAATACCCTAACTTAGTTATAAACCATTGAGAATCTTTTCTAATAGTGCAGATATGGAGCTGTTTCTTGTGGTTAGTGCCTCCTCATGATTCAGGACTCAATTTGGGGATTAAAGTATTCTTTGTGTACTTCAAATATTGGCAATGAAATTAGCACCAAGCAATTTTAAAATATTGTGGTTGTGATTCAAACTGCATGCAGATGGAGACTATAATGTTTAAATAAAATCTATGCTGCACAATAGAATTTCTAGCCACAAGACCATAACATACCTTGATTTCTATTTATAATAGCATCAGGGAGAACAAGCACATTTCTCTACCACTACTCATTTACAAGCAAATTGTTCAAGATAACTGGCTGTTCTTAACGATCAAATTATTTCTTTATTGATATGTGCAATCAAATGAGAACAATGAAGCATTGCAACAATAATTGTAGAAAGCAAGTCCAATGTACATATCCACAACTAACCTTCACTGAGAATAAACAGATGCCAATAAATTTGCCTTAATTCTCTGCCTTACAAAACACAAATTAACCTACCCAAATCAACTTCAGATTGAATAGAGTGCAATCTTATAGTTAGATTTTTTTTACATTGATTTGATCAACGAAATCAACTTGTTTGGATCAGTCAGAAGGAGGTGAACAAGAAGTCTGCAGATGCTGGGGTCAAGTGCAACACACAGAAGTGTTGGAGAAGCTCAACAAGTCATGTGGCTTCCCGAAAAGGGCTCAGGTCCAAATCATTGCTTGACTATTGCTCTCGACTAATGCTCAATAAGTTGTTACGTTTCTCCAGCAGTTTTGTGGTACTGCAGATAAAGTCAGAAAACATGAAAAACAATGACAGATGCAAAGTTGATGTATTCATTCACATTATAATACAAATTTTGCTGATACTGTACAAATTTAATGTATAAAAATAATCCTGCTGTTAAAATTTAGGACACAAACTTTGGTAAATAGCTTAATTTGATTCACTTAGTTTATGGGAAACAGGAAGCTCATTTCTATAATGCCCAAAAAGCCATTATCTTTCATCCTCACCCACAGTGTTTCATCAATGAATAGCAAAGTTTAAAAACTTAACCAATGCAAAAGTTGCTCCCTAGCTTAACTCAGCTGGTGTTAACATGGAGGGCAAATTGCCTCATATTTGGATGTAAACCATATAAATGGTATATTGGTGTGATTAAGACTTTTTATGAACAAATAAATATTTATGTATCAGTTGATAGGGAACAATGTAGATTTAAATGAGAACCCTGAGATGATGTGAGAATAATTGTACAAAGCAATGACAGTGTCGATATTCACAATAAACCTTCACTTAAAATGAACAGATGCTAAATTTACTATAGCTCTTCTCCTTTATGAAACATGAATGATCATATCGAAATTAACTTCAGATTGATTAGTACAGAGGGCAACCTTTCAGTTAGTAATTTATACATTTGATTTGTTAATGCTCAATTAATTTTGAGCTAAATCAACTTGTTCAGATTATTTGTTTTTGTTTTGCACTTACCAGTCTGACACAAAGTTGTCTTTTCTTCCTTTTTTAAATCCAACAAATCATCTATGGATTCTACAGAGTGAAAATTAAAAAAAAATTATTAGCACTTGTTCAATGATCTTCTCAACAAGAATGAAATGAATCCCAATAAATGCAATGAGGAACTTGTTACCTGATTTATGCTGATTTCTTGAAGACCTTGGGTCAAAGGCATCTTTTCCCATTACTGGGGACAAAAGAGTATCTGAAAACATTCAAATACAAATTGAGATTTCTGTAACTGAGGCTGGTGAGGGGGTAGGTGAGGACAAGCAACTGCCTGGCATTTCATGGAATCACTGGCTGCTCATTAGCATGTTCTGGCTCAATGGCTCTCAAATGAGTAGAAAAGAAGATTTGACATTGCTCACCCCTTGTGTGATGCAGCAAGCTAATTATACGTACCAAAATGGTAAGAACAGCAATTTAAGAAATCCCATCACTATCTTCGCAGCCCATCTGACAACAAGTTAAAGATCATAAATAAACATTCTGAGAATTACTATTTTTTAAAACAAAAGGGAATAATTGCCCCAGCTTTTTGATCAACTTGTAGCACAAAATTATTACAAGGGGAACTTAAATCTGTCCTCCACATAGAATTAAAAATTAAATATAACAAAGGAAAACAAGTTATAGATTCAGGATTCCTATTATCATGTAATAATACATTAAAAATGTAATAATGCACAAAATTTTCTTCTGCCTGTCATAAGGCAAACAAAGAGTCACCATTCACATTGCCTGACACCTCCAACAGCAGAAGAACGTGAAGCAAAAGATAGTCCCTTCAGAGATGCTGAACGCTCCCACAGCCTATGCGGCCACACAGACACCTGCTTGATCCACTGGCAACCCGAGCTCTAGATCTAAACACCAATAATGATTAGGAAGATTTATACAGTCAAGGCCCTTCGGGAACCCTTCTTACCCTAAGCATCCTCATGAATCCAGGTTCTGATGCCTAGTTCCCATGTGCCAGTCTCCAGCAACCTGCAGCCTGTGTGAGTCCTTTGACCACAAGCTGTCAACAGTCTGTGTGGGTCCTTCAGCTGCTGAGCCCATCACTGGTCTACTGCCATGGTACCCTCCTGTAGGGTCATCTCCTACAATTCTCCTCAACGGGGGGCTTTCTCCTGTTTCTGATGCCCTGCGGCATCTGGTTGCTTTGATGGAGTGTGCAAACCCTCATGGTCTGCTGCCTAGCACAGGCACCACCATCCTGAGCACAGACTGCAAAGTTGCTGGATTTAAAAAAAATAGATTGTTTTAACAGAGTATAAGGGGATTCAGAGAATTGGAAATCACACAGCGCTGAATGAAGAGTTGGACAGAGGCGCATAATTAACTCTTTCTGTGCCTATAACTTCATTTAGCCAACATGACTGTCCTTCAGAAAAATATTGAAATGTAAAGTACCACTTTTCCCAAGTACATGCATGTGGCTAATTTTACAAATTTAAGCTATCAAGATACAAAAATCATACCTGAACTGCTCAGTTCCTTATTTTCCACATCTTTTAATGAGATAAGCCTGGCAGATGTAACAAAAGAGTAAAACTTATTAACTTGTAGGAATTCATGCTCATTTAAAAAAAAATGTACATTGAATGAGGAGGCAACTGATAACATTGGTAATTTTTGCACATCTCTAATTTCCCCAAAAATGAGAAACCAATCAAAGCAATTCCATTGGTGGTTCAGGGTAACATACAGGTCAGACTAGATAAAAGACAGCAGATTTCTAACTATGCTCAAATTCATGTGATTATCTGGCCTATACCTCTCTATAACAATCTGCTCCAAATCTCTCTCCAATTCCCATCTTTGATGACTGTCGTCACAATCACTGAAATGTTAAACTCTTTCTTTGGAAGAATGAATTGCACTACTATCCACAATGTCATTGACATACACGTTGGAGTATTAGATTCCCTTCAATAGGTCAATCCAAATGCCACCAGGCACCAAATTTAGCCAATGGATCATCGGTTATCAAAAAAAAGAATTAGAGTTTGTTTCTCAAAACTGATCTACACAAAAGCATCTTGTACACAATCCATTAATTTTCCCTCCACACTGTTATGCTAATTTAGTTTGCACAGGCTACTATGGAGGTTAAAGGCCTCCGAGGTTATTGTATTCACCTTCTTACTTGCAACAGAACCAACAACCTTGCACTCAACATTAGCAAAACCAAGGAGATGTTGTGGACTTCAGGAGGAAGTCAGGAGAACACAATCCAGTCCTCACTGAGGGCTCAGTTGTGGATAGTGTCAAAAACTTCAAATTCCTCGGTGTCACATCTCTGAGGATCTGTCCTGGAGCCTCAATGTCAATGAAATCACAAAGAAGGCTCACTAGCAGATATACTCCCTGAAGTGTTTGAGGAGATTTGGTACATCACCAAAGACTCTCAAAAGCTTCTACAGGTGTACTGTGAAGAGCATTCTGGCTGATATGGAGGTGCCAACACTCTAGACAAGAAAAAAACAGAAGATTGTTAACTTGGCCTGTGACATCACAGGCACCAGACTTTACTCCATCGAGGACACCTACTAGAGGTGGTGTCTTAAGAAAGCAACTCTATCCTCAAGGCCCCCCAGCACCCAGGCCTTTCCCTCATCACTCTGTTACAATTGGGGAAAAGGGAACAGGAGCCTAAAGATGAGCACTCAGTGGCACAAAGTCAGCTTCTACCCCGCAGCCATCAGATTCCTGAATAACCAATGAACCAAAGACACTGCCTTACTTTGACTTTTCATGCACTATTTTAATTTATTTTTTATATTGTGGTTTATATGAATGTTTGTGTTATGACGCTCCCACAAAACAATGAATTTTGTGCCTTGTTTGTGACACTAAATTCCAATTCTGACCTTTAACTTCTTGATTTATATTGTTCCCTACAGTACTACTAAAGGGGCCGACATACAATGCCTGCCTACCAATGGCTTCTGCTCCTTGTTTCACAACCCCACCGAAACTGATTGAAACACTTGATTTTCAGAGTTGAGGTCCTTTCTGGCTACAGACTTTAGTCCATCCTCAAATACCAGACTACCTTTCCCATCTGCCAATCTGCTCTAAAGGTATACTGGAACACAGCTCTCCCCTGGCTAACAAGAGGGTTAAGTTCCAAGAACCATTTGTAATGTGAAAATTTGTAGTGACAGGTGGGTGCAGTAAATGTACTACCCCTGAAAATTGCAAATACCATGAAGTGTTGTCCTGGTCACTCTGCTGTTTGTTTTTTCAGAATTTGAGAAAGTACACAGTTAATCAATCTCCTGGTATTGTGGATTCAATAAAACCAAGCAAACCACATTTATTCTGGTGAATTGACGCATACAATTCATATAATGACCACTGCCACTGGGAAAGATTTGCACTGAGTTCTTAACCTTAATCACATTGCAATAGTATCTCAGTAATGGTTGCTAGATTACAACTGTTTTTTCTGAATGTACCATCAAATTGTTTATCTTATTATGAATGATGCAGGCTTTCAGATAAAGATCCTTCATTGTGTCATTTAACCATTTAATCCAATTCCAACTGAAGATGTTCTCTTATATCTGCCTGCTTCATACCATTTTGAACTCTAAACTAATGTTGCAGTAGAAAAATGATTTAATTGCATTGCTATGAAATTAATGGGATAGGCAGAATGCAAGCTGGGGTTGTTATGATGCTCAAGGTTTTCATTAATTTCCTAGGGTTAGGGATAGAGGGAAATAAAAATGTAAATGTAAATTCTTAAAATATCCTGATAGATGCATCCTGAGAACAATATTGCATCTGAATTGTGATAGGTCTCATCATTTCAACTGACTAATTTCCATTTAGATGAGTGAAGGCTGCTGGTACATTTAGAACCTTCGATCATGACTTTTTGGGACGTGCTTTGTTCGAGAATGAGTGAGTCAGACACCAGACTGAGTCGAATTCAAGGTTCTTTATTACCGGATTGTAACACTTGCAACTAACAGTGTTAGTTGGAGAAGGCGCATTCTCCCGATATCAGCAAGTGGTGTTTTTTTTATACCTCAGGACACGCACTTAGTAAATTATCATACCATTACATTGTCCAATGAATAAGCTGTTGCTACCCTTCTCTGTTAGTCTGCTGCTCATCAGCTTGTTATTGCTAAACTTATCTTGAGCATACAAGGTCACACCTGCATTCCTGTTACTCCTTAGTACTGGGTGACTCCTTCTCCGGTCCCAACTCATGATGTTTTTACCTTACAGACATGAGAGTAAGTGAAAGGGGCAAACAAGCAAAAGTACCTTTGCCACCACATATGGACAGCAAGCCAGCTTCAAGTCAATGAGTATGCCTTGTGGAATTTAATAAACTTCTGTTTAGGAATATTTCAAATCAAATTTTTAGCTTGTGATATTGCCATATATTACAGAACATTGTAAAGACTAGAGAATTAAAGATATCTTTATCTTCAATTTTCTGTTAAACAGTTCTCAAAAACATAAAATGCATTATTAATTTCTGCATCGTAAATAATGCACCAATTTTCATTGAAAATTATTTAAATTATTCATTTCCAATTTATCAATGTAGTCTGATGAGAAATCCATCAGCTTAGTGTAAATTTTAATTGTATTGATAAACTGCAATGTAATATAACTATCCAAGATCATTTCGCAGATAAAGTCCACAAGATGCACAAATTCAGAGCAAATTTTCAAACTCTTTTACAACAAAAAAAAAGCTATTTTTAAGGTGCAAATATATTCTGGGAAACCTGCTTTACTGGATCATTTGTTAAATTTTAATTTCATATTAAATGTAACAACTGATAAAAGAACTAAAATAAAGACCCTTAGAAGAGTTGGATATTTTCATGACACAAGTTGTGCGATGTTCCATGCAACAATAGCAGATGGTGTAATTAAAATAAAAACAATCAAATCTTGGATAGTGTTAATATTTATACCTTTCTCTTCCTACCAAGAAATATATCCAAATAATTTCTGACACAATCACTCTTGTATGGTTTCTCTTAGGAGTAACAAAAGCATAAGTACACCATTCTCCAAAGCAAAGTATAAAACCTATGAAACAGATCTGTGAACTCTCCCAATCGTGCTATTGGAGAGGTTACTTAGGGATAGAATCTACATGTTTGGAAAGGCATAGCCTGATTAGGGACCGTCAGCAGGACTTTGTGTGGACTGGCGTCTTACATGCTTGACTGAGTTTTTGGAAGAGGTGATCAAGATAGTGGCTACAAAGATTTTTAAAAAGCATTTGACACATGGAAGGCTGATCCAGAATTGGCTTGTACATAGAAGGCAAAGGGTAGCGGTGGAGGGTGCAATTCTGGCTGGAAGGCTGTGACCAGGGTGTTTCACATGGATCAGTGTTGGGACCCCTGTTGTTTGTGATTATTATGTCTTGGATGTCAATGAAGATGGGAAGATTAGTAAGTTAGCAGATGACTTAAAGATTCAGGCCCAGATGGCAGTGCTGCTACAGTCACTATAATGGCAGCGCAGGCCTGAAGATGCAGGAGAACAGAGATGGATTTTTAAGTGCACCTCCACAGTGACTTTCTGCCCAGTCATTACCCTAAAATGATCCAAATTGCCTCCTGAATGAATCTTGCAGCATTTTAATTTTTTTGACAACCAAGGTCCTTGGAGATCTGTGCCTAGTGTAATGGAATTTATATTTTGGAGAAAAATTGGTAAAACTAGAGTATGTTACATACATACACACATTTTAAAACAGATCTTATTTGAAATACTGAAGAATTCATATTCAGTGGACTTTAGAGAAATTATGCAGAATGCGATACACATTTCACAAGTAGATGCTAATTGAAATGTCGTCATAAAATGAATAGACTTTTTTTGGAATGGAGACACTCTGGCTGTTTGCAAGTATCTTTAGTGCTCACAGAAAGGTCACTCCTGGGTTTTGTTTACCTAAAGGCAACAGCTTGACCAAGAAGGATAACTCCTGTGGTTTGCTGATGAAGGTGGAGGTTTTGTGGCAAGTGAGAGAGTCGCATGGGCTTTCTAGTGGTCTTAGTTGGAGAGAGAGAGAGATGAAACAAGCTCTCTCAGCTAGTGTGTGTGACACTGAAAGCAGCTGAACAGTGCAAGCCAGGAAGAGCTGGTAGGACCAAAAGAAAAGCTCCAGAGTTGCTGATGGCTGGAAGTGCTTTCTGTCTGATGTTTCTCTTGGAATAAGGGAAACAGAAAGGAACTTTGTGGTAGTCTGAAAGAAAAAAGTTATCATCTGGAGAACCCTGATGGGACAAGTTTCATCAGCAAGATATTGAGGTGACTAATGGTGGTACTTCAGTTGTGAAAATCCTGGAACAACAAATCTCTCTCTGCAAACCCTACGAGAACTTTCCTGAGCAGTAAACATTTACCTTTCGAGCACCAAAGCCTGGTGAACTTTATACATGTTAAATTCTATGTACATTATAAGAATTGCCTGCAACCAGAGAACTTGGAATAATGAGAAGTGAGATTGAATTGTGAACCAAAGAACTTTTCTTAAATTTACAAACACATTACCTACACGTGCGCTTATAATTAGAAGGGGGTTAAGTTGGGTTAGTTAAGTTAATAGAGATAAGTTAAAGTTTGATTCTGTTTTCATGTTTAAAGATAATTAAAAACAACTTTTGTTTAAGTAACCATTTGTCGAGGTGACTATCTATTGATGCTGGGTTTTTGGGTCCTTTGGGCTCATAACACTACAATGTCAGGACCCATGCTCAGCAGCCCATCCACGACTGTTGCAGACTCTGGGGAGTAGTAGAATAGTGCAGGCACTAGATCAGGAGAACAGCCTCCACCCCACAGAGTAGGAAGCCATAGCAGCGGACCATCATGAGTTTTGTGGGCTGCTGGTGGCTCCCTTGTGTGAACCAGGTGTCAGGACTAGGTTTTGTGATGGTGCCAATGGAGAGCAAGGCTCCCAATGTGCCTTGGGAACTGACAGCATCAGGGATTTAGAATGACAAATATGGCTTGAGCTCAGGTTCACTACTAGATCAGAGAAGAGGCCACGTGATTCAGAAGATAATGAGAACACAAAAGCAGTGGAGGAGATGAGGGGATCTATACATTTGATGCTGCTTAAGGACTCTCTTTTGCTTCTCCTTTTTGTCTTGATGGTGCTGCTAGAACATTGGCACCTCAAGCAAACAAAAAACAAATTGTGTGTATTTTGAGTGATGACAATAAAGGAACCTTAGTGGAGTTGTGGATAGTGTAGAGGCCTATCAAAAGTTATCACAGGATGTAGATCAGTTACAGATATACATGGAGAAATGGCAGATGAAGTTCAATCTGAGCAAGTGCAAGGGGTTTCACTTTAGGAGGTTAAATGCAAGGCCATTCACAGCAATGATGTACAGTGGAATTTGGGGTGCTAAGTGCATAGTGTCCTGAGGGTGATCATTCATTTAGATAGAGTAGTAAAGGTGTACATCACCCTCACCTTCATTGGTCAGGCCACAGAGTACAAGAGTAAGAAAAAGGAATAATGCGTGCAATTCTGGTCACCACATTACAGGAAGGAAGTAAAGGCTTTGGAAAGGTTTCATGGATTAAGTTGTATGAGCTGAAGGAGAAGGTAGACAAACTTGGATTGTTTTCTCTGAAGCATTAGAGGCTGAGGAGAGATGTGATAGAAGTTAAAATTATGCAGGGCATTGATAGGTAAACAATCAGAACCTTTTACCTCACAGTAAAAATATTACATGCACAACTCTGGTTTTTATTCCAGAGAATGGTAGGATGTTTCAGGAGTAGTGGTCTTTGAGCACCTATTAAGTAAAAACACAAGTATGCAGGGAACAGAGGGATATGGAACATAGAGACTTAGTTTGATTTAGCACCATGTTGCACACACACTGCAGACTAAAGGGACTGTTCCTGTGTGGTTCTATTCTATGTTCCATTTGTTGAACAATCCATAAGTGGATGGCTCAGAATCTAAATACCAATAAATAAATTTGGGTCTGACTATAATGTGGCCTTTGTCCTCAACATCCCACACTATTTCAATACAGCATTACTCAAGCTTAGAGTATTTTGTTTTGAGATTGCAATCTTCCAGATAAGCTTTCCAACAATGCAGGTAACAATTCTTTTATTCTTATTTACAGCCTTGCTTGATCAATCTTTGGTTCTTTTACTTATTTCATCATTAATCCTACAATTATAAAATATTACAACACAGTACTGGTTATTCTGCTATTCCACCCTTGATGTTGTGCTGGCCCATATATACCTAGCCAAAAATATCCTCTTTTGCCTTGCCACTTCAAACTTCTGGTAATTAAATCTCACTTTTCCACTTTCCCTGCCAGTGCATTTGGTTACCACTCACATTTTTTTTATTCAAAAAGGTTTTTAAATCTCAAATAAATTTCAAATACCAATTCTTATTGTTCCACAGATTACAGCTTTCCCACAATCGATTAACTGCTGTTACAATACAGTGAAATCTTAGTGCATCCGAAGGTCAGGTCTCAAGGTCTCTTTGCTCTTCCGCACCCCTCACTGCCCTACCCTTTACAGTGTACATCCTTCCTTGATTTGCTCTCCAAAATATAATACCTCACAGTTGACTGCATTAAACTCAATCATCTATTTACTGGCCCATCCTGACAATTGGTCCAGATCCCTCCGCAAGCTTTGAAAATCTTACTCATTATCCACTATGCCTCCTATCTTTGTGTCATCAGTAAACTTGCTGATCCAATTTACCACATTATCATCCAGATCATTTATAGAAATAGCAAAACAACAATGGTCCCAACATAGATCCCTGAGGCACATCACTCGTCACAGGCCTCCAGTCTGAGAAGCAACCATCCACAACCACTCTGTTTTCTCCCACACAGCTAATTTCGAATCCAGTTTAAAACCCCTCTATGTATATCTCGCATCTTAACCTTCTGAACTAACCTCCCAAGCGGGACCTTGTCGAAAGCCTTACTACAGTCCATGTAGACAGCATCCACAGCCTTTCCTTCATCTACCTTGTTGGTAACTTCCTTTAAAAACTCTATAAGATACGTTAAACATGACCTACCACGCACAAAGCCATGCTGACTGTCCTTAATCAGCCCATTGCTTTCCAAATATCTATATATCCTATCTCTCCTTCCAATAATTTACCAATTGTGCTACTTGATAATAATTCTTAAAAGTTAGAAAGTTGCAATCCTCCCAATTTATATTTCCATGTTAATTTTTCTAGAGATACTCTTGACATTTTACCTTTCCAAAGAAATTTTGAAAGAACTTTTGTGGTAACCATATAGGTAAAGTTTGAAAAAGATATTGTATCGCAGAAAGATATTAATCTTAATACAGTTTACTCTATCTACTAATATTATTGGCAAAGTCATCCATTTTTTTAAATCTTCAACTTTTTTAAGTAATGATAAATAATTCAATTTATATAAATTATTTAAATTATTATCTATCCAAATCCCTAAATATTTAATTGCTTCCTTTGTCCATTTAAATTGAGTATTTCTTCAACAAAGAGTATAATCTCTTTGTGTAAGGAGCATAACCACTTTTATTAGACTCACTGGTCTATAGTTACCTGGTTTATTTTTAGAGCCTTTCTTAAACAGCGAAAATTATTCTGATACCAAAAAAAGATAGAGGTCCTTTGAAACCCTTTTTTATAAGGCCAATTTTATTATTGAATGCAAATTATAAAATATTGGCTAAAATTATGGTAAACAGAGTTACTAAATTATTGCCTAAATTAATAAACATGGATCAAACGGAATTTGTTAAAAAGACAGTCGATGGATAATGTACCCAGCACAAAAGAGGAAATACTTAAGTGTAGCAGTGACACTGGATGCGGAAAAGGCTTTCAATAGAATGGAATGAGGCTTTTTGTTTAAAAGCATTAGGTAAATTTGGGTTTGAACAATTATTATATCAAGGTATTATATAAAAATCATAAGGCAAAAGTAGTAACTAACGGACAAATTTCTGATCCATTCTATCTGGTGAGATCTAGTAAACAAAGTTGTCCTTTATCCCCAGCTTTGTTTATTTTAGCTATAGAGCCACTGGCTGACATAATAAAGATGATTTAGAAATTAAGGGGCTCAAGGTTGGTCATGAGGAGTATAAAATTAGTTTATTTCTAGACAATATTTTGATCTATTTGACAGACTTCCTTACGTAAATTACATTTACATTTGGAAGAATATGGTAAGATTTCAGGTTATAAAGTAAATTGGGATAAAAGTGAAGTTATGCCCCTTACACAAAGAGATTATACACTTTGTCAAAGAAATACTCAATTTAAATGGGCAAAGGAAGCAATTAAATATTTAGGGATTTGGATAGATAAATAATTTAAATAATTTATATAAATTGAATTATTTATCATTGCTTAAAAAAGTTGAAGATTTGAAAATATGGATGACTTTGCCAATAATATTAGTAGGTAAACTGTATTAAGATTAATATCTTTCTGCGATAGAATATCTTTTTCAAACTTTACCTATATGGTTACCACAAAAGTTCTTTCAAAATTTAATTGGAAAGGTAAAATATCAAGAGTATCTCCAGAAAAATTAGCATAAATTGGGAGGATTGCAAATTTCTAACTTTTAAGAATTATTATCAAGTAGCACAATTGAGGGTTTCTTACTTTTTTATTTGAAGGATCGGAATACCGGCCTGGGTCAAAATAGACATGAATAAAATAGGAAAGAAATCAGCAGAGGAACTTATTTATAAATGGGATTCAAAGTTAATAACTGGTGTGAAGGAGGCACCTTTGCTTAAACATTTGAAAGAATAAGATAAATAATTAAATAGGAGCAAATGGAAGTATATCACCTAAAACACCATGATTCAAAATAATCTTATCTTTTATTAAGGATAACCTTTTAAAAATATTTTGTTTCACTATGGTATTAAAACTGAAGATTGTTACGAACAAGGTCAATTGATATTGTTTCAACAGTTAAGAAATAAATAAGGAATTACTTGAAGTACGCTCTTTTGCTATTGTTACAGGTTATATTATATTTTAAATTATATATATAAATAGGTCTTTAAAAGAGATAGATTGTGGCAGGGAATTTAGTGTAGGTCACTTCACAAACAGACATCAACATTTCACAAAAGACATCTCATTTGAAATGTAAGAGCTACGCATAAGCAGAGACTTCATGTCCACAGTGACTTTACAGAAACTTTGAAGAATGCCTATGTAGTCTTCACAAGTAGGTGTTAATTAGACTGATGTTGTGGAATAAATGGACTATTGTCTTTAAAGCATCTGATGTCCAGGCTCAGAAACCGATTCCGGTGTCAGCAACCTGTCTGGTTGCAGTTTTCTGTTCTAAGAGGGGTCATGTGGTTTTGCAACCAGATTGGGAGGCTGAAATATGGCAAGCTTGTTGAAAACCCAATTTTGAAGATAATTTCTGAGTTCTGAGTTCAGCCTGTTGAAACCCCTTGTAGTTCTTACAAGAGGAAATGGCTGGCTAGAATGTTTCTCCTTAAATAAGGGAAATAAGAGGAACTCTGTGGTGACTTGGAAGAAGAGGTTATCATTTGGAAAACCCACGATGGGGCAAGTTTCTTTGGCAAGACACTGAAGTGACTGATTGGAGGGAATCAATTTGTGTGTGTCCAATGAGCAACAAATCTCTCTCTGAAACCAACTAGAACCTTCCTGAGCAGTAACCATTTACCTTTAAGCTCCAGAGCCTGGTGAAAATTCATAAATGTTAAATTCTGTGTATAGTATAAGAATTGCCTGATACCGGTGAACTTGGAGAAGTGAGAAGGAAATGATTGGATTATGGGCATTGTGCAGGGAGGTGGGACTAGAGAGGGGTGTTTGGTTCGGTGCGGACTAGAAGGGCCTAATGGCCTGTTTCCGTGCTGTATATTGTTATGTTATTATTATATGTTAAAGCAAATAATTTTCCTGAATAGATACACATTATATACACGTGCACTTAGAATTAGAAGGGGGTTAAGTTAATAGTAATAAGTTAAAGTTTGATCCTGTTTTTATGTTTAAAGAAAATTAAAATCAACTGTTCTTTAAGTTACCATTTGTCTTGGTGAATTTCTATTGCTGTTGGGTTTTGGGGTCCTCTGGGCTCATAACACTATCTCCAACTGAGGGGGAATTTGCAGGAAAAACTAGGTCCAATAATATATTTGCTTGCTGGTCGTGAACTGGAGGTATTAGGAGAGATTATACTAAAAAAATTATTTCTGCAATGCATCTTTTGTTACAAGCAGGTACTATTAAAAAGGGAATATATAAATCTAGACAGAAATGGAAGGTTAATTTAAATATTAATGAGAGAAGATGGGCAGAACTCTGCCAAGATTGTATGAGAAATATTACAAATGTCAGATACAGTTTAGTTCAATATAATTATTTGCATCAATTATATTTCACACTGCAAAAATTGCATAAAATGAAATTGGATTTATCAGATAAATATTTTAGATGTGGTGAAGAAGTAGGAACCTTTTTACACTCTACTTCATCAGGTTCTAAAGTTAGAACTTTTTGGATGGATTTAGGAAAGTTTTTGGGACAGATTACTGGGATTGTTATCCCACAAAATCCAGATTTATTTTTGTTGTGGAATATAGAAAGAACAAGACCTGAATTAAATCTATCATTTTATCAAGTTATATTTATTAAAATAGTTTTAGCGATGGCAAAACAGTTTATTGCAATAACTTGAAAATCAGATGTGCATTTGGGCATGGAAAGATGGCACTCAGAAATTCAAAGTCGTATACCCTTGGAGAAGATTATATATAATTTGAGAAATAAATATTCAACCTTTGTACAAATATGGAGCCTGTATATGCAAAGTTTAGGGCTAAATATGTAAGAATGCACTTCCAGCTTTTTAAGACCTGTATAATCTTCTTCCCCAAAGTTGATTAATACTGTAAAATTGCAGTGTGTGAGCCAATCCTTTGTGCAATCCAGACTGATATTACTTTTTCTTACTCTTTATAGAATTTTTAAAAAATATAATTATATATTGTATCTATTGACATAATTATGTTTATAGTGGTTGGGGTGAAATGGAAGGGGAGGGTGGGTAAGGGGGAAGAGGTTGATATCATGTGTTACGGAGTTGTGTTGTGTATTGACCCGTGTTGTGTGGTTTTGTGTTGAAAAGTGACAGTTTACCTTAGAGAGCCAAGGTGAAGGTGGACTGCTGAGAGAGTGGGAGACGGACTGAGCATGTGCAGAAAATGATCTAAAAATGTCTGGACTTGGACAATAAACCACCACTGGGGGGTGCTGTGGAGTGGAAGAAGGCCCAAAACATGAGTCATGGGCTGGAGGACAGTTTAGAATGTTGGGATTTCAAAAAGGATGAACATTCCGAAGGTAGCTAGAAGGATCCGGTCCAAGCCAGTGGTTCCTCTCTCTGCAAGCAACACAAGATGACTTCGAATTTTGTGCTCTCTCTCTCTCTCTCTCTCTCTCTCACAAAGATCTTTTGGCTTCAGTTTACCAAACAAACTGAATTTTGTTTATGATCCTTGCTTCTGTTGAGATCAAAGTTTTGTGTGTTTTGTGTCTGTTTTTCTGTGGGCTGGTTAGAAATATAACTTAGACTTTAATTACATATGTTATATTTAGGCTAGGGAATGTATTAGTTTTACACTGTTATAGAAATTTGCATAGTAATAAAAAGGGGGGATATTGAATTAAAGTTTGAAGGTGAATTTTTGTTAATAAAGTAATTGTTCATCTTTACCCCTGTGTGATATGCCTTCTTTGTGGTTGCTGGTTTGATCTTGTAACACATCATGTAACCACTAATTTTCAAATTTTATTAAGTATTTATTCTATCATTATAATTACATGGATGGAAACTTTAAATACAA